>NC_035108.1:266852922-268108547 GCF_002204515.2 Aedes aegypti
ATTCCCTTCTATCATTCTTTCCTAACGCAAAACACCCCAGCCACCTCAGAATTCCCATGCCTCAAGCTACTTTCCCAGCAATTTGCGACACTCCCCAACCACATAACACTAAATCCAACAAGCGGACAAATCCATCGTTTCTACTTGAATCAGACCGATGTAGAACGGCATGCGCCGGGGCTGAATTGGAAAAATATTTGGCTCAATATTTCATCGAGAAGGCTGTCTTCGAAGCAACGCAGTGATCTCTACCTTTTGATCAACGAAAAAACAGAACATCGGAGGCTGATGAATATCATTGGCCGAGCAAATGATCCGAATTGTCAGCACTGCGTGTTGGACATCGAGACCCTGCATCATAAATTTTGCGAGTGTCCCCGAGTAGCTCCGGCTTGGTTGCTGCTTCAGCGGAAAACAACAGTGATGCTCAGTGGTTGGCAAACACTTTCATTCGACGACCTCATCCGACCGATTTTGGCCAACATTACATCAACGAGAAGAAGTGAAATCCTTAAAATTTTCATTAAATACATCAACTATGTTAATAATAATGTTAATAATAGAATCGATGTTGGTGAGCTAGAATTCACTTTGAATCTAGAAGATTAGTTTTTACGTTCATATTTGTTATTTATGCTGTACGACTAAATAAACAAATTTTAATTTTAAAAAAAAAATATATATTATACCGTTTAAGCAACGTATCCCAGGCAATTTGGTAGCTAATCACTGTGATCTTTAGAGGATCTAGTAGGGCCCTTGTCTCTTCTCCAAGACAACCCTTAAGGAAATGATATTTCTCAACAGGTGGTAAATCTACCTTGTGGTGAATCTGGGAAGTGTAAGTGTCCCTGAAGCTCAGCCACTCATCAGTGTCCCCATCGAATGACTGTTGTTTTATTTGCGGCAGTCGAACATTCCTCCATTCAAATTCCTCTTGCGCTTTTTTCTCCCAACAAGTCTTGTTGATTGACTACCACAACTCATCGAGATGAAAAATTCTAACATTGATCGGACTAGCCGTTACATCTTGCTTCATCTCACTCTCAAACCATCGAATATTAACAACTACCGAAAAGCTAAACATTACATATGCCGTTTTGATTCATATTACGAACAGCTTCAAATTCCAGACACTCTCGTTTGTATGGGAAACGTTTCACACGAAATGTTTCAATTTTCGCCGTCCAAAAGTTCTCATTTTCGAGGCTAGTTTTATTATTTGTTTTCCATAAATATCATTGCAAATTTATAATACCCAACTACCTTAAACGTCTCTTAAGTGGTTGAACGATTTCAATTGATGATTTGACTGTTCCATTAATGATTATCATGAGCTGTCCGTAATTCGAATCAAAGCGTCCGGAATATGAGGCGAAAGTGAGGGAGGGTCCGGAATAAGAATAATGAAAAGGCCACACGTTTTGATTTATTTAAAATTATTCAAGTTGCGGACGCGTATTCTTTGCCCACCATCCGAAAGTTAAGGGCTTCCGACGCTCGATAACGCTAAAAAATCATACAGAATGATTTATTTTGTATGGTCCAAGCTGGGTTATACTTCACTGAGGTCTTAAGTGTCCGTAATATGAATCAAAACGGTACTTTGCAATTGAATTAAATGGACAAATTAATGTGAAGTTTTGCGAAAAAGTTACACGTCTTCTCAGTGTGGTGTGCTATTCCATTACCTAAAAAATAATGCGCTCTCGGGCTAGGCATTGGATATAAATAAAAAAGCGTTGTGTTTGGATGGGCATCTAATTCTTCCGAAAGAGGTGCATATTGCGAAAAAGGATCACGTGATTATTGAGCTGAAATCGAATTCAGGTTAACTTCTGTGTCCATGGCGTAGGGGTAACGTGCCCTAACTAGAGATCAGGGAGTCGTAAGTTCGATTCTCACTGAGAAGACGTGTAACTTTTTCGTAAAACTTCACATCAATTTGTTCATTTAATTCAATTGCAAAATATATGTAATGTTTAGCTTTTCGGTAGTTGTTCAACTTCCACTCGGCTGGTTAGCCGTAAACCACGATTCATAATTAAAAACAAGTATTCATCGAATATTGCTGAACGTGACGCCCCTTCAAAGTTTTTAAATTCTTGGACGCCATCGTGGTGCAGCGAAAGCAGTGCCATTCTCGAAGCCGATCAAGTCTAATGTTGAAACCAACGATAGCCATCCACATGTATGAGTAATGTAGTAGTTCCAGACTCCAATTCGTTCCAGTCATAAAAAAAGGCAGAAAAGGGCGGATGTAGTATGCAAAAAATGTCAACTTCGGCTGTACATATACTGTAAAGCTCACCTAGAGAACTACAGATTACGCCAACAGCCAGATTCGTGCCTCACATGCAGTTGGGACTGAATTGCGATTCACGGTAGCATATTCCTCCCAACCACGTCGAGTTGTCGGATCTAATTTATAACTGAGGAATTCCACTAACATTAAATCATTATTCAACTGCTGCTACCACTTGATCCATGATTTAGACAGCTTTATCGAATCCTTTCACTACCAACACTCACCAACAGATTTTTTAGCAAGTGAAGGAAGTTTTAGCAACGCCTACACTTGCCTTTTCCTCAAAAGTTTGCTATTATTATATCGTGTAAGCAACGTATCCCCGTATTGTTTCATGTTTCTCTTAAAATTGGTGTATGGGAAAGTTATAGATCTAGTTAAGTTCTACAACTTCGCTGAATACAGCACGCCATTAACTTTAAAATCTTGTGAGTTACAAGCGAATTTCGAGTTTTTTAAGTTTATTTTTGAAGTGAATTTTCTCAATTTACAAAAAATACGTTCTCACAGTTTTTGCAGCAAAAGTTGCCTATTGTATGGCCTTTCTAATGCCACTTAAAGAAAAATTTTATCGAACCAACTCCATGAGTTATGGGCATCTTAAGATTTCATAGTTTTTCACTTAAATTTGCTTAAAACTTCAAAATCACAAGAATTACAAACTTGCGATGTTCAGCAAAAATGTGTATCTTTACTTCCTCTGCAACTCTTCTGAAGACCACATTCACGTAAAACTAAAAACAAAAAAGTTAGATCAAAATTACTGATTTTTTGGGTCCACCCTTTGTTAAAACTTTCAAAATCAATTTACTTAGCTTAAATGAAGAGTTAGATCAAAAGTGTCTTCGACAAAGTTGTTCAAAATAACATTTTCTAAAAGTTTACAGAAAAGCGCAGCCACAAATTTAATCAAACAAAAAAGTTTGAGTCAAAATGTTAGCTTAAATATGGGCCACCCTATTTAACTTTTTCATTAAAAGATGCAAAACTCAATTACGAATAACTTCTCTGAAGACATCGAACGTCTAAAATCGACGAGAACAGAGATAACACTTTTTTCCGGCTAAATTGTCGATTCTGTCCAATGTGCAGTGTTGATAGACTCACACTGAAACCTCAATCAATATGCTCTCACGTGAGGGCAAACTCATTAGAGATCTGCTTCACAAATCTCACGCCTGAGATTTTGATACAAAATCACTCAATCAACTCAAACCTCAAAAAAATGATTCAGTCTATAACCTATCAGAAACTCGTGAAACCCGAATGTTGTTGTTTACGTTAGAAAGGATTACTATAATTTTACCAGACTTACAAGAAATTATTGCCATGTGTGAGTAAACTGTGGGACTACGAGACAATGAGTTAAAAAGGTGAGCCAACTCATCCATGATTTTTTGACTGCTGAGTTGCGTGATTGACAACTCACGCATGAAAAATCTCAAGCGTGAGTTATGAGAAATCGAGTTTTTCACAACACTGACTCCGACGCAACCACTGCCGCTCTCACATTATTAGTACGCCATATTTCACCGCTTCTGGGTGACCACCACCGATGCCTTGACACCTCATTGTTTGAGTGCCCCGGGCACTTGAACCTAGGAAGCAAGGATCATTCCGGGTTTCCTTCATATAGAACTGGTGGGGACTCGCTGAATGGTTCCGCTGCTATAACTCCTCCGAATTTTCCCAGACATCACTCTGAGAACAGCAAAGATACATCATCTCCATCAACCCATTCAAAAAACTAGCCATCCGAGAACTGTGATTTCCGATCCCGGTTCCCCACAACTCTACCCGATCCCACCAAGTTCTGCCTCCAGTGGAATATTAACGGTTTTTACCACAATTTGAGCAATCTAGAGCTTTTGACACACGTCAGTTTCCCTTGGGTTATTGCTCAGCAGGAGGAACTGTTCGATAAGTTGGTAGCTTGAGGCTAACGATCATTAACTGCTACCTCCTTGCGGCTCCCTCTCTGGAATCAAAGAGAAAATCTTAAACATAACCAGGACTACTCCAGAGCCCCGACTGCTCCTTGGAGATTTCAACGCGCACCATCAAATCTGGGGTGGCGATAGGACAGATCCACGCGGAACAGCTATCTTTGACGCCCTTGAAGATTCAGACATGGTATCCTTAAATGACGGTTCACCCACCTTCTACAACGGCCGTGTCACTTCGTCCATAGATTTATCAATGGCAAGTTGCTCTTTAGCTTACAAGTTCCTATGGCAAGCTTGCGCCGACTTGCATGGTAGTGATCATTATCCGATTCAGATTTCTACAGCGGTCACGTCCCCGCCAATCACCAGACTCCCCAGGTGATGTTACGATCGGGCGGACTGGTAAATCTACCTCAGCCAGGTGCCTCAGCCATCCCCAAAAGCAGCAGTAGACCAGGAAGGAAAGCTCTTCGCTGGTGGTCTGATGACACCCGCTCCATTGTCAAAGCACACCGGAAAGCCCTGAGAACACTTAAAAGACTTCCGGAGAAAGAAGATAAAATCAGGATTTACCGAGCCGTCAGCATAGAATATCGTTCCACCATAAGGACAGCCAAGCGGTTATCATGGGAAGAATTTCTTGATTCCATGAATTCGTCCCAAACCTCGGCAGATTTATGGGGGAAGATTAATGCCCTAAGTGGTAAAAGTAAAATCACGCCGATTTCCCTGGACAACCACCATGGACCACAGGACCATGGCACCTCTCAGTTGAATTGCTCCAGTGCGCATCGTACCTTCGTGCTGTGCGTACACGAATTCTCTCTGCTCTTGGAAGTTTTCTTAAAAACTACCTAAAGCAATAAAACAGTACTTTTCAGTGCTACACAAACAGTACTTTTCAGTGCTAAAATTAAAAACGGTACTTTTCAGTGCTACTTAAACGGTACTTTTCAGTACTATTTTTTCTACTATTGATCCCTTTACGATCCTTGTTTGGACCCGTGCCTTCGATTTTTCGTTGGACCCGTTGGCGAAAGCTAGCGGTGGTAATCCTTCTTGGACACCGTCTAGGGAAAAAACCTCTCGAAGGTCACGTCTTTCTCGTTTATTAACTAAACATGGTATCAACAACTAACAAAAGGAAGGGTGAATCTCTGAATTCACTACTTCCTTCCAAAAAAGTGGGTTTTAAAACTGTCACTACACGTGGCAAGAATGGAAGAAAGAACGCTTCCCCGGAATGCGAACTTTCTTCCAAGGGTGAAATGAATAATTGTATTGAAATGAGCAATCAGTTCGATGCTCTAGACAAATTTTCCGAACACCAAATCGAAGCAGCCTCTAGCCCAGGCTCTTTGATTCAAGTGAGGAAGCAAAGAGTGCCGCCTATCGTGGTCAGTTGTTCCGAATTTGGGGGATTTAGGCAGGAGATCTTGAACTCCATTAGGGGAATCAAGGTTTCCTTCCAAATCGCAAAGAAAGGAGACTGTCGCGTTTTGCCGGAAACTCTTAAAGATCGCGAACTTCTTCTCAGATATCTTGAAGAGAAGAAGCACAAATTTTTTACTTATGACGACAAAACTGAACGTTTGTTCAAAGTCGTCTTGAAAGGTCTCTCAAGTGACTATAAGTCACTTGAAGAGATCAAAAATGGAATAAATGATTTACTTGGATTTTCCCCAGTCCAAGTAATCATTATGAAAAAGAGAACCCAATCTGGCATTGTTCGGAAAGGGCTTTCTCAAGAATATTATTTAGTTCACTTTAACAAAAAAGAACTAAATAATATTAAAGCTTTAGAAAAAGCTAAACTTTTGTTCGATGTCCGTGTGACGTGGGAACATTTCCAGAAACCTGGAGGAAATTACCAGAACCCCACTCAGTGCCGTCGGTGCCAAAAGTGGGGTCATGGTACAAAAAATTGTCGCATGGATGCTAAATGCATGATTTGCGGAGGTTCTTCTCACGCTAAGGACGACTGTCCTGTGAAAGAAGATACCAGAAAATTTCAATGCGCCAATTGCAAGGGCCCTCACAAAGCTAACTTTTGGGAATGCATTTCACGCAAAAGAGTCGTTGAGGCTCGTGCCAAGCAGATGAAGGATAATATCCGTTACGATAACGGTCGTTTCCGGAATTTGCCTGGTAGAGTATCGAACAATGCTCATTTTTCAGTTAACGATCGCTTGATTAGGAATCATACCCACCAGGAAGATCATAATCATGCTCATTCACAAACAAATTTTAATCCGTCGGGTAGCCATTCGAATCTTTCAATTTCGAATGTATCTACCCACGGTAAACCCTTTGCCGATATCGTAGCAGGTAATTTGAACTCTTCCCCTGTTCGTTCCATGAGTACCCATTCTACTTGTTTCAAATCAAATGGAAAAAACCCTACCGCCACAGGTAACTCCTACCCCGCTTCTTCGTCTACCGAAAATTCCAATGGGAAATCATCAGATGATATGTCTGCCTCTGATTTTAATTTTCTAACTGAACAATTGAATCTAATGATTGATGCAATGTTCAAAGCCACCACTATGACTGAAGCAGTCCAAGTAGGTGTAAAATTTACTAATCAAATTGTTATTGGATTACGTTTTTCTAATGGATCCAAATAATAATTTAAATATTTTAAATTGGAATGCTCGTTCTCTGAATGGTAAAGAGGACGAGCTGTTTAATTTTCTTACGGTTAATAACGTGCATATAGCAGTTATTACCGAAACTTATTTAAAACCTGGATCTAAACTCAAAAGAGATCCTAACTTTTTTGTTTATCGTAATGATCGACTTGATGGGGCATGTGGGGGAGTTACAATCATCATTAATAGGCGTATAAAACATCAACTGTTTTCATCATTTGAAACTAAAGTTTTTGAAACTTTAGGTGTTTCTGTTGAAACACAGTTTGGTAAATATACTTTCATAGCTGCCTATTTGCCTTTTCAATGCTCTGGACAGCAAGTTAATTTGCTCCAAACTGACTTGCGAAAATTGACTCGCAATAAGTCAAAATTTTTTGTCATTGGTGACTTTAATGCCAAACATCGATCATGGAATAAATCTCAAAGTAATTCCAACGGCAGAATTTTATTTGATGAGTGCTCTTCAGGATATTTCTCAATTCAATACCCTGATAGCCCTACATGTTTTTCCTCTTCTAGAAATCCATCTACGATTGACTTGGTCTTAACCGACTCTAGTCATCTTTGTAGCCAATTAGTTACTCATGCTGATTTTGATTCTGATCATGTCCCTGTTACATTTCAAATATCGCATGAAGCGATTCTCAATCCTATCAGCTCCACTTTCAATTATTTACGAGCCGACTGGAATATATATGAAACGTATGTTGACTCTAATCTTGATGTTAACATTTCTTTAGAAACTAAAATTGATATTGACAATGCTCTTGAAACTTTAACAAATTCCATTGTTGAAGCCAGAAACATTGCAATTCCAAAATGTGAAGTAAAATTTGAATCCGTGATTATAGACGATGATCTTAAACTCTTGATCCGTCTTAAAAACGTGAGGAGAAGGCAATTTCAACGCACTCGTGATCCTGCTATGAAAATTATATGGCAGGATTTGCAGAAAGAAATCAAGAAACGTTTTGCAGATTTAAGAAACAAAAATTTTGAAAATAAAATTTCTAAATTGGACCCCGGCTCTAAGCCCTTTTGGAAATTATCGAAAATCTTGAAAAAACCTCAGAAGCCTATACCGGCATTGAAAGAGGAAAACAAATTATTACTAACTAATTGCGAAAAAGCTCAAAAACTTGCTATGCAGTTTGAAAGTGCGCACAATTTTAATTTAGGACTTACTAGTCCAATTGAAAATGAAGTTACTCAGGAGTTCGAAAATATTCTCAATCAAGAGAACGTTTTCGAAAATGCCTGGGAGACTGATTTGGAAGAAGTGAGAACTATTATTAAAAAAATTCAAAAATATGAAAGCTCCTGGCGATGATGGAATTTTCTACATCCTCATCAAGAAACTTCCAGAAAGTAGCTTATCATTTTTAGTTGATATATTTAACAAATGTTTTCAATTAACATATTTTCCTGACAAATGGAAAAATGCTAAGGTTGTTCCAATTTTAAAACCAGACAAAAATCCTGCAGAAGTTTCTAGCTATCGTCCAATCAGTTTGCTTTCCTCCATCAGTAAACTTTTTGAAAAGGTTATTTTGAACAGAATGATGGCCCACATCAACGAGAATTCAATTTTTGCCAATGAACAGTTCGGATTCCGCCATGGACATTCGACCACTCATCAACTTTTACGTGTAACAAATTTGATCCGTTCCAACAAATCTGAAGGCTACTCTACTGGTCTTGCTCTTCTAGACATAGAAAAAGCATTCGACAGTGTTTGGCATGAAGGTTTGATTGTAAAATTGAAAAATTTTAATTTTCCAACATACATTGTTAGAATAATTCAAAGTTATCTGTCAAATCGTAAACTTCAGGTTAATTATCAGAACTCCAGATCTGAAGACTTCCTGTAAGAGCTGGTGTTCCCCAAGGCAGCATTTTGGGACCAATATTATACAATATTTTCACATCTGACTTACCTGAGTTACCTCAGGGATGTCAAAAATCTTTGTTTGCGGATGACACAGGCCTCTCCGCCAAAGGACGAAGCCTGCGTGTCATCTGTAGTCGATTGCAAAAAAGTTTGGATATTTTTTCTTCATACTTGCAAAAATGGAAGATTTCTCCTAATGCTTCCAAAACTCAACTAATAATATTCCCACATAAACCAAAAGCTCTTTATTTGAAACCTTCAAGTAGACATGTTGTCACGATGAGAGGGGTTCCAATAAATTGGTCAGATGAAGTTAAGTATCTAGGACTCATGCTAGATAAGAATTTAACTTTCAAAAATCACATTGAGGGCATTCAAGCCAAATGTAACAAATATGTAAAATGTCTCTATCCCCTTATTAATAGAAAATCAAAACTTTGTCTTAAGAACAAGCTTTTGATATTCAAACAAATTTTCAGGCCAGCCATGTTGTATGCTGTACCAATATGGACTAGCTGTTGTAATACCAGGAAGAAAGCTCTGCAGAGAATTCAAAATAAAATTTTGAAAATGATTCTGAGGCTTCCTCCCTGGTATAGTACCAATGAGTTACATAGGATATCCAATGTTGAAACATTGGAACAAATGTCAAATAAAATAATCAATAATTTCAGGCAAAAATCGTTACAATCTTCTATTGCCACGATTAATGCGTTATATGTTTAGGTTAAGTTAGGTTAAGTATATTAAAAACTTTTTTTTTCTCTTATAAGCAGGTAAAATCAACTCACCTGTAAAAAATCTGAACTGCTACGGCAAATGAAATGTAATATGTTGTTAACAAAATGTTAATAAAATCTTAGATTTGTTTTACCAAATTAGGATGATAGTGTTGTCTAATAACACAGAACACCTAGATATAAGAAATAATGAATGTAATGTTTGGAATGATACTAATAAAGAAATTTAAAAAAAAAAGTTGAATTGCTCCTTCTCCATGCGGGAGCTCAACTTTGCCCTCGGATCTAGACTGGTAAATCCGCCGGCCCCAACGATATTGGCTACCCCCTCATAAAAAAGCTCCCTCCCGGAGGTAAAGCGAAACTGTTAAAGCTAATCAATTGTATGTGGCAACAGCGCTCATTCCCGGACGAGTGGAGAGAAAGTCTCGTCATCCATATTTCCAAAACCAACGTGGCCTCTCGGGACACATCTAAATATCGTCCCATATCTCTACACGCTAAACTGCATCCACGCTAAACTGCATCCGCTCAGAATGAGTGCCGAGTACACAAAATCGGCCTCTCTTCATGCAGCACAGATTCTGTGCAAAGGGGGCTGTACACAGTTTTGTGCAAACGGTGGTGAACAAACCAAATGAGTGAAATGCGCACAGAGGAGGAACGCTTGGAATGCGGAATGAGCCATTTTACGAGGTGTTTCGGAACAGCTGATCGCCGCAACGGCGTCAATTGACAGGAGATCTGGGATTAAATCCAGCGTGATTTTCAATAACGCCTCATCTTACCAAACGAGGACATGGAGAAAATGACAAAAATGAGATCCAAAAATGTTCGTTTCTGCAACAATACACCTAGTTATTGTATCAGCTACCTCTTTGTTACCCATATTGCACATAAAAAATCATCATCGCGAAAACTGACGCCGATGATTGAAAAATCCCAGGTCTCCTGTCATTTGACCAGGCTTCGTAAAATGGCTTATTCGCTTCCATGTTTGTTTTACTTCTGAAAACATTGAAAAAACATTCCGATTTTGAAGTTTTTCAGAGATTTTTTCATTCGAATAGCCGAAGCGGAAGCAAATGGGGGAAAAACTTTCTCATTTGCGACCATCTTCCGGCTTTTCGCTGGAAAAAATTCCTGAAAACTCCCCATCTTACCAACAACGGCCAACTGTTCGCTGCCGCGCGGGAGATGACTGACAGTTCCATTTCCATCGATCCACGCACAGCCAATGGCCAACACATCGGTTACACATAGCATGAGTGCGACTTACACAGAATTTTCACCCAGCCAGAGAGTCCTGAATTGTTTGCCTCATTCTGTGTAGTTTTAACACATGCGCTGCGTTGAGCAGGCTTTGCGTGTAACGTGTTGCCTCTCGAAGGTGGTCGAGAGAATGGTTAACCGACGATTAAAAGAGCAGCTCGAAGCGGATGGTCGCCTCGGGCATCGACAGCATGCCTTCAGGCCGGGATACGGCGCTGACTCTTGCTTCGCCTTCCTTGGAGACCTCCTTCTTGATGAACGGACAAAAGGACAGCATGCAGACCTCGTTTCACTGAGCATTTCCAAGGCGTTCAATAGAACATGGACGCCTTTGGTACTAAAACAACTGACGGAATGGAGTTTCTCCGGAAACCTGATCGTCTTTCTTCAAAACTTTCTACTGCATCGATCTTTTCGGGTTGCAGTAGGGACATAACTCAAGCTCCTTCGCCGAGGAAACTAGGGTCCCACAAGGTTCGGTCATCGCGGTTACACTGTTCCTGGTAGCGATGAACGGAGTGTTTGAAAACTTGCCGCCAGTCATTTACATTTTTGTATATGCTGACGACATCTTGCTGGTCATACTCCTTGGCGCAAGCAGCAGTAACGGCAGTACACAAATGGGCTTCTTCTGTTGGTTTTTCCCTCTCCGCAGCTAAAAGCGTCCGCGATAATGTTTTGTAACTCGCGACACAAACTAGTGAGTCCAGGAATCACAATTGACGGGCAACCCATTCCAAACAGGAAAACTGTCAAAACTTTAGGAATTTTGACTGACCGTAACCTGCAGTTTAAGGAGCATCTCAATGCTGTCAAAACGAACTGTCATTCCCGTCTGAACATCATTAAAACGATATCCAAGCCGCATAGATCCAACAATCGATCCACGCACTCCAGGGTAGCACAAGCTATCGTATCAGATCGTATCCTCCATGAGATTGTCAATTCCAGTCTTCCCCCTGTGGCTAGAGTACACTGGCATGGAGCGAGCAGTTGGCAGCTTCTCCCTCCAATCATAGACGAGCAGATAAAAAAGACCTTCCGTAGTGGCGATGACTCTACGGTGCTCAGAACGTCCGTACTGGAACTTCTGCGGACTAAACACCCGGAACACATACACCGTTACACAGATGGCTCTCTTTCGCAGCGTGGAGTAGGTATCGGCATCTCTGGCGCTGAACTGACATTGTGTCAAAGCCTTCCAACTGAGTGTTCGGTTGTCTCTGCCGAAGCAGCGGTCATCTTTTATGCAGCCATCTCACCGGCAAGTGCACCAATCCTCATCATCACCGATTCCGTAAGCGTCCTATCAGTCTTGCAGTCAGAACGACCGTCACACCCTTGGATACAGGGTATGCGAGCCCATACTCCAGAGACAGTCATCTTTTCCTGGGTTCCTGGGCATTGCGGTATTCAAGGAAATGTGGCTGCAGACTTGTTAGCTGGTACGGGACACCAAATGTCTCGTTTTACCCTTTCCGTTACACCTTCAGACGTAAAACACTGGATCGCTAAATCCGTCAGAGGCTATTGGGCCCACGAGTGGCACCAAAATACTCCGGCTCAGCTTCGGAAGGGAAAGGGTGATACTTCTAGTTTGTAAAAGCTCTCCTCGCTCCGCGACCAGAAAATAATTTCGGGCCTTAGAACCGGGCATAACCGTTTTGTCCTATAACTTTGATGACAGATCCTTCCGTCAAGAGTGTGAACAATGTGGTGTACACAACTCAGCGGAACATGTAATCTATACGGACACCACTGAAGCACTAATAACATTCCCGGAAGCATCCACAATGCCCTCGCAAATGACCCCGCATCATTGGCGGCCCTAATTTGCTTTCTTAAGGAAGCCAGACTCTACTTCCGCACGTGACGACTTCACAACCTGATCTCAACTCAATCCACGTCAGTGAATACCTAGGATTGGACGATTGGTGGGCTCTCTGAGCACCTCTCCTTCGGGGGTAAATCCCATCCAACTAACAAAACTCCTAACGCAACCGCACCATCATTTCAATGAACCTGTAAGAATCTTCACACCACCGCGACCGGTGGGCTTCCCGAAAAATTCCGTTTTCGGGGATAAGACCCATCCAACAACAAAGTCATCAATCGCAAAAACGTCAACGATCCTTTCTCTTTTTCTCGGCTGCAGAAGACGTCGGCCCAGCAAAGGCGCACATTCGCCATAAGCCCACATCGATCGATCAGTCCGTCGCACGCCGATTAATAAGTACACCGGTCATTATTTGAAGCTCGTCCAAGGGGAGATAGTATCGAAATAGTGGTGTTACTGAAGGAGGCTTCGGCTAGATATATACGTGTTCTAACCTAGATACCCGGTGGCAGAACAGCACTCTTCTACGTAGTCCTGAAAGTCCTCGAATAGTTGAAATGCATGCAAATTCTATGGCGACAGCTTCGACGAAGTTTGCTTAGGAACAGCAACACCACCAGCCTATCAATCCTAATCGGTTGTCCTTCTGAAGCTAGGAATGCGCAATGCTTTGCAGTAATATCAGCCAGTCGTAATGGCGATGATTGTATTCACCGTGTCCTGCGATGGCATAAGGGAAGAACACCAATTTGCGACCCATTCATACGATTTTGACCTAGTTGGAATTAGTTTCCAGGTCCCAATCAACGAATCACCGGTCGATAGAACCCGGCTCGAAGGAACAGTTTATGTTGGGATACCTACAAAACTCCGTTCCTCTCGTCTAACTTTAGAGCCCTTTAGATGATCTTCTTGGGTAAGTGATGGGTTTATACAGCCAGGATTGTTTCAGCGCGTGCGAGGGCCTTCCCGGCAACAATTCTTCTCTATAAGCTCCTTCTGGTCATTTATTCACACGGTACAGTCACCCCACAGTTTTGAATCAACTAAGGGTCGTTTTTCAGAACAAATAAGATTAAAAAGCATAGTGACGCTGTATAAACAAAAATAAGATTAAAAATCATAGTGACGCTGTATAAAACAAAAGAGTACAGTAGAATACACCTCAAAATTTGCGGTTATTTACGAAATAGTGTCGATTTCGATAGATGTGGATTAGTGCGAGAGGAAGATCCCTATTATGGATCAAATCGACTCATATTATGGATCAAAACACTATAACAGTAATTTATCTACGAGGTAATCGAATGGTGTGCAAGTGAAAGCATACGTTTTGGCGTTTGTTTCGGAATCGTCTTTGATCCATAACTGTGATATGGTTTTCAATGCCCAACAGTTAAGAATCAACGCTTCTGGGAATACGGTTGATATTTTATTTCCTACAAACAGAAAAAATATGCTTAAGCATATTAGAATTAATTGCGATGCTGTACAGATTTATTGTTCACGTAGGTAAAATGTGTTCTGCGAAGTTTCAACTCTGTTTGACAAGATATTCCCGTTTTAAGCCAACTCTGATCCATATTTGTGTGCTATTCATAACTGTGGGGTGACTGTACACAATTTACATGAAACACAACTTAAGAAAAGGCACTTTATTTAACTTAATCATAGCTATTAATAACTTCTTAACACACAAAACGAAATTCGTACGGAGGTTCGTCCTCCGGTAACCGATCGCGAGCTAAAATTCATTTTACGAGACGTTTTTGAACAGCTGATCGCTTATTTTATAAATGGAATTTTGACAATAGGCGGTGTTGTAACGTGGAAAAGTAATAAAAATATCATCAGCGTTGCCGTTGCGTAAAATAGACTATAGCGAGCAAATGCCGGGCACTTATTTTCACTATGAAAAACCTTCGTACTTCTTCACTGGAAGATTTCATTCCAATCCCACGCCGTAAAAATTGTATAATTCACGAAATTTTATGAAATTTCCTCAAAGACCGCGTAAAATTAAGTATGTGAACAAAGTTCAATCCGTCGACCTGAGAAAAAAAAGCTTGTACGCATCCATGTGAGCACGATCCTCGGCGTATAGTGGTTTTCACGCTCAATGGTATGGGTGCCCTAGTGTAGATGTATTTGTGAACCTTAGAGGAAAACAATATGCACTCTGTCTCGAAAAACACCCAGAACCCGGGTATATTTTTTGCAAATTGGGTAATATTCCCATATGCATTTTGATGAGTCTGGAAAGCGTGTGCAAGTTTCTTTGAGGAAAACAAAAACAAACTGTGTATGACGAGCGTATGCTAGTCTACGTGTGTTCAAATGTCACTAAGCTCTATAAAAAGGTTCCTTTGATTGTGTTGTTTTCGATGCACAGTGAGAAAATGTCATAGGGTTTCATTCTACTTCGTCGTAAGCGCTATTATTCGTCGTATCAATCTTAAAATGTTCCACTACGGCGGATATTCCAATTACTTGCAACATAGATTCATTTTCCAAGTATAATTTTGTTAAAGCTTTTATGGTTTGTACGCTTGTACACCAAAAATGCAATAAAAGAACTGTATTTCGTTAAATAACTTCAATTCAACTATCCATTTTGCACTTTTTCACTGAAACCGCACGGACAAACACGATTTGAGAGAAATGCTTAACGATCGTCACCAGTCACACCACTTTATGATAGAAATTTCTTCCCGACCCCTGTGTGACTTACTTCTGCGGACACTTATTTTCACTATGGAAAACCTTCGTACTTCTTCACTGAAAGATTTTATTCCAATTCCACACCGTAAAAGTCCTATAATTCATGAAATTTCCATAAAGATCGCGTAAAGTTCAATCCGTCGTACTGAGAAAAAAAAGCTTGTGCGCGACTCTCGGCGTAAGAAACGGTTCCTTTGATTGTGTTGTTTTCGCTGCACTGTGAGAAAATGTCATAATTGCTCGGTCAAAAGGAATTGCGTTTATGTGTTTGAGCTGAATTTTGATGACGAACAATGAAAAACAAATTTTCTATAATTCTGAAGGAATAGAGGGAGATTGAATAAATTTAAGAACAGTTAGAAGACTTATGCATAATTTGGGCCAATCCCAACTTTTCCTTAACAGTTGGCGGTCTTTGTGTTACATAAATTGTATAACAATGTTCAGCGTGTCGAAATCATGACCAGGCATACTCCGATCATTTTTACGAAAATTTAAGTTTGACAGTAACCTAGCTGCTTGTTAATATTCAATTCGCACCCCCCAGATTTTGACCACTCACTATATCACGATATGTGAGACGAATTTGGAAACTGATTGCGACAGAAATAAAAACGATGCGACGAATTTAGAATACGGCAAGATGCAATTTCATTGCATTATTTCCAATAAGACGATCCAGATTTATCAAAATTCTCTTGTGCAATACAAAACCGTTTTGAGAAAGAATTGTTTGGCATAGGTTTGTATCAGCATCATTCACTGCAATACTGGGGAAGTTTCAGGTTCTCGCTGATCAAAGCGATGGATACTAGCATATCACCTTAATTCAATACTTTTCCCGATGAGATACGGGTCCACAGGCAATTTCACACCAACAAGTCCGGTCATTTGCAGTATCGTCAAATTCAACGGACGATTTTTTCGCGACTTGGGACGCTTTACTATGATAAATAGCCAGAGTAGAAAAACGCGACGTCTTCTCTGCCTCGACTATTGATATACACTGGAATAAATTTATTAATTGACCGTAGTTAATCTTTCCCGATTCAGAATTTTGATAGAATCCAAAACTGAACAATCGTATAACAAAGGAAGTAAATATTTATTTACCAGCATTATTTAGTAAAACACGCGTTAGCTTTATATTCTGCCTATGATTTGGAAATAAGTTAACCCTAATAAGCATTCGTCCTTGGCTTCTCAGTCGGTTCCTCAGCAATCAAATTTTTCCCTTTAGTTTCCGGCATAACGAATATGATTATCAAAATCGCAACAGCACACACGCCAGACGAAATCCACATAGTGCCATAAATGTGAATCCTCTCGAGTAATATCGGATACACCTTCAATATGACGAAAGCGAAGAAGCACAGCAATACCACGCTGATAGTGCTTCCAATGCCACGAATCTGCAATCAATCAATAAAGGCAAGATAAGTCAATCACGGTAACCATTCTGATTTGATTTCGCCGCCTCAGCTTACCTTTGCGGGAAGAACTTCCGGAATGACGAATCCAACCATATTGGTGATGCCAAGCCCGGCTGAGTATATGTTGGCCAGCAGCGCCAAAACTGGGACCCAAGAGTAGCTTACGAAGCCGTCATCATTGTAGGAGAAGTACGAATGCAAGCCAAGGATGCCGAGTGACACTCCCACTCCGATGGTTGATATTAGCAGGAACGTCTAACGAAATGAGACTGAATTGACTGAATCGATTGAAGATTATTAGTATAATTACCTTTCTACCGGCCATATCAACGACAATGAACGAAGTGATGTTTCCGCAGATGTTAATTAGTGCAATCAAAATAAGCACATATTTGATGTCCATGCTGGTTCCGCAAGCCTCCAATATGTTCCCAGCATACGTGAGTATAGCGAATATTCCACTAAACTGATTTAAAGCCATGACGAAGATCGAAATGAAAAGTCCTTTGATGGCTGCCGGGGTCGCTGCATTTCATAAAAAAAGTGTTATTAATTTTTCATCTAGTGCTGCTACAATATGTCTATGATACACTATTTTCATGTACCTTAGATTTTTTCGCTCAGGATGTTGCTCTTAATTGATAATAAACTAGCTACTCAGCAAAACCACAAAATATTCCAACTTCGTGAGATATCGTATTTTGGGATTGTTTTTATAGCTTCCTTTTTCATTCTAAAAGTTGGTTTACGGCCGGCTCCTTAGACACGTTACACGTTCAATAAAAAAAACAAGTGAAATATTTGAAATGTTGTTCCTCATATACGTATGAACTTATAAGGTCAACTAAAATAACTACAAAATACAATTTCCCTACAAAATATAATGTGGAATATTTTGCGATTTCCGCTAGGTTGATTCCTCAAGGTTATCAAGAGCTAGATCAAGCTGCATACTGTTAAAGAAAATCTGAGGTATATGAAAGTTGTCCTTATTGTGTACGGTTTGAAGTTCAAAGTCAAACTCACTGAAATCTGCCAGCGATAGCTTTTCCTTGTTGACTTCGGATAGAGTAAATGTTTTGAGACTCTCGAACTCATACTCGAACGCAAGTGTTTTGCGCGTCACGTCCGGTATGTTGCGATAGAACATGAGTGATTTTTCCGCTTCAACAACTTTTCCTTTCCGCAGCAAACAGTACGGCGTTTCGGGCAGTAAACAAACCATCGCAAGGAAGGCAATCGGCAAGCAAAGCATGATTTTCGGTATGAGGTAGTACGGAAGGTAATTTCCAGCAGTGTACGATGCCAGCAGACCAAAGTTTATGTGTAGCATCGTTAACGAACCAAGCGACCCTCGAATTCTGCAAAATCATAGCAAAAGAGCAGACCAGATGAAAAAATAGGAAACAATAAATCGAGTGTAAAATTGTACCACGGGAGCATGGACGTAGAAAGAGGGCGGGAAGGGGTAAGGTGTTGCTCCTCCTCCTACTGAACGGAAACCTAAAATAAACTGTTCAAATTTTCCAAAGATTGTTCCCATTAGCTTATATGACCGTGCAATTCGTAGTTGCTACTCCGTGATTGACCAAAACAATCGAATTTGCACAGAGATGTAATGAATTGTGCTTGGGATTAGCTAACCATTCTCAATGTGCACAAATCAAGAGTTCAAAATTTTAAAGCCAATAACGTCGCCGGCCACGTCCTTACGGTCATCGGGAAAGGGAAGGAATGTTAGTTAGATAACCATTGTTACTAGAGACCGAAGAATCTTCTGAATCTTCACAGTTGTCATGGAAAAGATAGTGAGTTAGTGGGAAAAGGTAAGGACCTGGGAGTCACCAATGGTTTGGTGATGCGATCCATGATATACTCACACCTAACTGAATTCGCAATATCATCCGATAATCACATTGCAACAAGTGTTCGTCGCACCCGCAAAAGAAAATGAGGCAATCAATAGATCAAACACTACTAATGATCCGCGGCACTTTTTCATTTCACTACGCGAACGACGTGCGAAAGTCTATTTATAACGGGAGACGATAGACCTTACACCCCTTGAAAAAGGCCAAAACCCATCGGCCAAAACGTCGGGAATGTAAAAAAAACATCGATTTTCGACTTCCAGACTGAGAAAGCCATCCGAAAGTAGTATTCAAGATTCAACCAAAATTGCCATTACTATTCAATTATTAACGTTGAACATCAGATCTTAATGCTTTATGCAAATTAATATGATAGCCATTGAAAAAAAATAAGATAAATTGGCAGGTCCCAATAAACCGCCTTTTTCTACCCGGCTTGATCTAGTGACCTACCGTAATAACTCCGGCTACAGGAGTATTCCCGAGTTCATCCGAAAGTAGTATTCAAGATCCAGCCGAAATTGTCAATACTATTCATTAATAACGTTGAATATCAGATCTTAATCTTTTTCCACCCGACTTGATCCAGTGACCTACCGTAAAAACTCCGGCTCCCCTAGGGGTTTGATTTCACCTCATGAGGTCAGAACCCCCAAGGCAAAGCCGTGCGACGGTACGTTGGCCTCGACCTTGAAGAGGCGGTCAAACCCGGGAAGCACGACAAGCCGTCGTTGCAGCTCACGAGGAAGATAAAATCGGAAGCCTTCTGTCCAGCCTCCAGCTCATCCGTAGCTATATTTCGGCCATACTCCCCGAGATCAGTCTTTCATCGCTGCTGCTATCACAGCAGCGTCACCGGACAAGCTACGTCCCCCGTCCTTCGCCGGCAACCGCCAGATACGTCAGACAACTTCATCGAGTCTTCGTCACCAAAAATCCTGCACAGGTACATGGAAACCTTTTTCATGGCCATGATTGTTTCCCTTACTATCTGATACCGCCAATAAATAGGTCCAACCCGAATGAGCTTTCGTAAATGAAGAGTAGTTGACGTTCATTAAATCTCTGTGCAACTTCAATTGCTCTGGTCGATAACGGAGTAGCAACTACGAATTGTACGGTCATCTATCTATGTATCATGCTCATGCTTATGCTCACAAAGAGTAGTTGAAATTCTGAAAGCCAATTGATTTTTCCGTTTTGGGCAATTCCGAGAGAATTCACCCTGTAACGTACGTTTTGCATTTTGTTTTCTGGTAAGTTGGCCTTTCAGACTTTCCACCGTCAGAGCAACCTTGCTGCCTTTGTGAACAAAAAGCGAGGTTTTTTCAGCAGTGTTGCACAAAATACAACAGCGCGAATACTGAAGTGTTAATAAAGCCGTGCACGAGTCTCCTGAGGAAAAGGTCTCTGGAACAGTTTGGAAAAGTTTAAAAACGACGGGTGGTCTCTCGGTTTTCGGGAGTGGCGCCTCAGCCACCGAGTTTTTACAAAACCTTTTGGATTTTGAACGGTATCACAATGTTTATGGCGCATGTATTTTTATTTATTATTAAAATCACAAATGGTATGTTTTCGTTCAATTGCTATTTATCGAAGTTGATTAAATACGAGATCCAGAAAAATGCGTTTGGTTGAAGAACTCAATAGTTTTTTCATAAACTGCTAAGAAAAGCTGTAGGACAAAGTTTACCATTATTATTTTTTTTTTTTTTGCAAAAATTGTATCTTTATTTTCATGAATAAACTATATTTTGGTATCCTTCATTTTTCTGACAAAGGTCGATCATTAAAACCATCAATAATATTCCACAAATCTATGATACAATATCACTCTCATGATTAATCCATTTTGGCATAATTTTCTGATTTGATTTTCTCTAACGTTCAACAAAAGAGTGAAGTTCAAAATCGTGTTCAATATTAGTTCAGAATACTACAGAAATCGTGAGTTTTTACATCATTCAAATGTATAAATTTTACTCTCTATTTTCGTTCTATTGAAAATTCTCAAATTTGTTCTCTGATGTGCGTTTACCGGTTCACAGCAATTTGTAAAGAAATTCTCAAAATATTTTCAGAATAGCATATTATGGAAAAAATACATCCAATTTTATTACAGCAGTGCTGCCAATTAAGATATTTTTTATTATGCTTCAAGATAACTTTTGAAAATAACGATTTTTTTCTTTGTTGGGCTTCAAATATGACGTGGGACTAAATAGGCAGCTCTATAAAAGCGTACACTTTTTTATATGAGACTTTATTAGCGCTTCCGTCATAACGTACTTGGAATGTAAAAATTGTACTCATTACAGTTGCCTCTAAATTATAAATATTTTTCTCTCAAAAATCGATGAACAAGATTTTTATTAAATCTCGAGAATTGTTGTCACAAATCTTTTTAAGAGTTTTCTCATTGATGATGGTATTTAAGACCAAGCCCTGTATGAAAATTGGAAAAAATATTGCCAAATTTTCAAGCCAATTTTAATAATTATTGAATTAGAAAATTTTCTAAAATTAATCGTTCTTAACATTTTTCCTCATTTGTATAAAATTCAATTATTTTGTGTTTTTTTTTTTTTTTTTTTTTTTATAAAGGGTGGCCACGATGAAATTGCCACACTATAAAATTGCTCTAACTTTTTAACCGTTGGGTAGAATTTAATAAAAATTTGGGTGGATTTAGTTCATAGTGCATTATTTACATCCTTTAATCCTTACATATTTTAAAGTCCTGTGATCAAAACTCGCGGAAATGGAGTCGGAAGAACAGCTCGTGCGTGATAAAATCTTGCGCATTCATCACGAGAACAAGGATCTCTCGCATCGTTCCATTGCTAAAACGTTGGGAATCGCGAATTCCACGATGTCACGAGTGATTAAGCGGTTCGAGGAACGATTGACCACCAATCTGAAGCCCAGAAGTGAAGGAAAAAGTATTCCGTACAACACCAAAAATCACAACCGCGTAGTTGGGGCCTTCAACTGAAACCCGAACGCCTCCTTTCGGGATGTGGCTAACAACCTGCACCTAAGTCGAAGTTTTGTCCAGAAGGCCAAAACTAAGGCTGGGCTTCGAACGTTCAAGGTACAAAACGCCCCTAAACGCGACGAGAAGCAGAAAAAGTCCGCCAAAACCCGTGCCAGGAAGTTGTACCTCAACATACTGACGAAAGTTGAATGCTGCATCATGGACGACGAAACATATGTGAGTGCCGACTTCAAACAGATCCCCGGCAACCTGTTTTTCACTGCCAAGGATAAGTTCAGCGTTCCGAAGCATGTCCGCACTCAGAAGATGTGGAAATTTGCAAAGAATTTCCTGGTTTGGCAAGCCATCTGCACCTGCGGGAAGCGGAGTGCACCTTTCGTGAGCCAGGACACGATGAACGGACAGGTGTACATGAGAGAGTGCCTCCAGAAGCGGCTGCTTCCTCTCCTGAAGACCCACAACGTCACAACAATCTTCTGGCCGGATTTGGCCTCATGCCACTACTCCAAGGACGTGCTGAAGTGGTATGTGGACAATAAGGTCAATTTCATGCCGAAAATGTTCAACCCTCCCAACACTCCGGTGCTCAACCCCATCGAGAAGTACTGAGTGATTATGAAGCAGCACCTTCTTAAACGACCTAAGGTAGTGAAGACAGTCGAGGAACTGAAGAAAGTATAGGTTTACATGCAAAAAACGGTTGATTCACAGGTTGTGCAGAATCTTATGGCCGGGGTTAAGGCCAAGGTGCGTGCATTTGCGTATGGACTGTAAATAAAATACGAATAAAATGAAGTTTAATAGTTATTTTTCAATCTCTGAAAATTTGATGGCAATCGGATGAGAACTCGAATTTTGCGAACCAATTTTGTGTGTGGCAGTTTCATCGTGGACACCATTTATCCTCATAGCATTGTTCGATTAAGAGCTGAATCTCATTTATGACACTTTTGATTCTCTTCTACAGAGGTTTGCTTTGCTTCTGAAAGCTACAGAACCACTATATGCATCGTATTGAAGTGCTCATTGCAAAGATTCAGACAATTTGGCCGAGAAAATCCCCCATGCCAAAGTGAACCATGGAAGTGCCCAAGTAGTTGATTACCCTATTGTTTTAACGGTTGTGCTACTTTTCCCCGAATGTCAGTTCCCCGAATGTCGTTTCCCCGAACGCCAGTTCCCCGAATGCCAGTTCCCCGAATAACCCACTTCCCCGAATAACCCACTTCCCCAAAAAGTTTTTGGAACTCATAATTGTCATATATTTATACATTTCAGGGTGGTGAACGTACTGGTCTCTAATATGCACCCTTCTTTATTTTGTTGGCGGTTCTTACGAGTTTTACCGTTCTCAGCATTTTTGGCAACATGTGTATAGCCCCGAAAATGACCAAATACCTCCTTTTTTGATTGCTTATCGTTCTTTCTATCCATCACCTTGCCACTGAAAACTATTCTAGCACCTATTTGAACTGCTCCACTTTTCGAGGAAATGGCATTCGGTGAAACGGGTCATTCGGGGAACTGGCATTCGGGGAAACGACATTCGGGGAAATGACATTCGGGGAAAAGTAGCACAATTCGGGGAAATGGCATTCGGAGAAACGTGTCATTTGGGGAACTGGCATTCGGGGAAACGACATTCGGGGAAATGACATTCGGGGAAAAGTAGCACAATCGTTTTAACGGTATACAAAAACACCGATTGTGATTTCATTGATAAATTAAAATGATTTTAGAAGTAATCCCACAGGAATCTTTGATGAATTTCAATAGGATTTTTTCCTTCATTTTGCGGTCAGGAAATTATACCAACAATTTTATGAGCATTCCTTCATAAACAAGATTGCAGGGATGCATATTTGTAGCATTCGACAAAAATAGGCATTGACTAAATAGGATACCATGTGTGCATTTCATGGCAGTATGAGAAGAGACTAAAATGTTTATAAATTACCAAGAACTCAAAAGTGCTTATTTAAGGCATATTGGATAAATAGTCGGAAAATAATACTGATAGAAATTTCAATGCCAATACATAACGAGGCTTACGTATAATCTCAAAATGACTGCTTTGCGGTTACAATTACCAATGAGACAAAACAACTTGGTATTTTTTTCTTATTTTCTAGAACAATCTCACAGAAATCAATAAATTGTGTTGAAGTGTTAATCATTTGATGACTCTCCACGGTATTAACTCTTAATTGATAAAAATATCGAATGTGAAAAATATGCAGTAATGGGCAGGCAGCGGTCCTTGCAAAAATTTCTTCGGAAAATACTCGACGATTCCAACAGTGTTTTTTTCGAAAGGTCGTTATAAAAATTTTACAAGAACTTCTCCTAAAAAATCTGTAAAACGATAATCAAGTCAAGCACTCGACTCTGAAGAAGTCTGAAAGACACAGACGAAAAAGGCCTCTCTGACCAGCATACACAAAACAAACACTTTTCAAACTCTCCTTTTCCAACCTACTTCTAAAACTGCTAAACCATTCATATTCTGTATTGCAATACTAAATTATCTCAAATTTATGCATAAAAACTGAAAAAACAAGAACACCAATAAACGTAGTCCGGATAATCGAGTCCGACCTGTATTAGAGTTCAAAGATATTTGCTAGCCTTACTAGTAATTTTAAGTATTTTTTTTTTTTTGCAAAAGTGAGGTGAAGTTTGAAAGTTCAAGTAGTGTTTCTCTCAATCAAGACATCATTACAGGTTTGAAAGCAAGTTCTAAATTTTTTGAATTTTTCACTTTTTTTTGTTCAGGAGTTGTTTTGGTAACCATTCCAGTTATTTATTCAAAGGTCCTCTATGAGGCATTTTGCAAGTATTATGTCTAGATTTATAATAGGATTTTTACCAATATTTTTCAATATTGATACCCCTTCAGAAATAAGTCTAGTAATATCACCAACAAAGGATGGTCACGATGGTATTACTCAGGGTTTTCAGCCGAACAATTTTTGTTAGATTCTGTATGTCAAATATGGAAAAGTCCCAAAGCCTCTCGGGTGATGGACCAGTGGTGTAGCCAGTGCAGCCTTCCTTAGCCGAGTGGTTAGAGTCCGCGGCTACGAAGCTAAGCGATGCTGAAGATGTTTGCGATCGATTCCCGGTTGGTTCAGGATCATTTCGTCATGGAAATTTCCTTGACTTCCCTGGGCATAAAGTATAATCGTACCTGCGAAAATGGCAACTTTGGCAAAGAAAGCTCTCAGTTAATAACTGTGAAGTGCTCATAAGAACACTAAGCTGAGGACGTAATGCCAAAAAGAAGAAGAGAAGAAGCGTGCACAAAGTGTCCGTTTTATAAAATGAACTGTACTCAACAATAATCTTACAGCATTTTTTCAAGAAAATATTATAAAAATTCTATCAACAAATCCTTGAAAAAATTTGGAAGTAATACAACAAGAATTTTTGAGACATTTTTATAGAACTTTTCTCGCATTTTTCTAGGAAATTATATCATGATTTTATTGAGTATTTCTTCTCAACAAGATTGCAGAGATACTTCCATAAATTTGTCTAGAATATTTTAAGATATTTCCCTAGAGTTTGTTTTCCGGCATTCTCTCCTGGAAATTGATAAAGACTTTTCTAGCCGTACATTTTCCAGATTTCTTCAAGAATTATTCAAGGTTTTTAATCTTCTAACTTAGTTCCTATAGCGGTCCTTGCAGGAGTTCCTTCACACTTTTTGTCGACAATTCCACCAGTTTTTTTTTTCGGAAGGTTTTACATAAGTAAGAATTTAACTAGAACTTCTCCTGAGGAATCTTCTCTGCCGTTTTATGCATATTTGTCCCGCGGTAAATAGGCTTTTCATAGCCCATGTTCAGATAGGCTTGGAAGTACAGTTTCAATCAAGATTTTTTTTTACATTTTTTGTTCAACAGTGTGTTCTGGAAAGCAAGCCAGTAATTTATTCAGAAGTTCCCTTTCAAGTTTTTTTTTAATATTCTATCTCGATTCGGGGCTTTTACCAATATTTTTAAATATTTGGTGTGCTTAAGGATTATCATGTGAATGTGATTTACTGAACACAAAATGATTCATGGTGATTGGCTATGTGGCCCTTAAAAGGATCAAAGTTCCACTGGGCATTCCTAGACATATTGAGTTTTTTTCTGTAGTAGTATTCAACACTTTCGTTCACACACCAATGTAATAACATTTACATTACAAGTGTAATTATTGTAAATTTATCTTTGAGTTCACTACCAGGAGGCTTGAGGCAGAGCTTTTTGTTGTGGGGGTTATTGGTGGGCATCTAAAAAACAGTGTATAATAAACTATGGCTACGACTTACTTATGGCCAAAACCGGTGTTTCTACCATATATGTCTACAGAAATCTTGATATACAATCCTGAGTAATTGCACATGGAAGAATCCTTTGATTAACTCTTTTCCAGATGTCTGCAAATATTCTGGAGTTTTTACTGGATGATCTCGTCCTAAACTGCCAACTGAATCTTTTTGCTAGTACTAAATAAATTGACTAAATCCTAGTCAAGAAATTGAGTAAATACACATTTAAGATTTAAATTTTCCAACTGTAATAACATTAGGGTAAATCTATGTCCTTCAGTTACGTTTCTTACAAAAGATTAATATAACCACTAAGCTGCCGTGAATCGCAAGTCAGTCCCATCTGTATTTTCGTTAAAATTGAGTTGAGTTCAGTTTTCAACATCTCTTCCAACGCTCTTTCAGTCAGGGCTGGCATCAACTCGCACAATGCGCGAGTTAACGCCCCGGCCACCCGGACTTTGCACATTTAATCGATGGCACCACCGACGTCAGCAATTTGGGTGCCCTCGGCAACGGCGACGGCACGGAGCTCGGTCAGCAGTATCATCGATTGGCATCGAGGCCAGTTGTAGGGTGCTGATATGGCACTATTAGGTTAGGTTGTAGGTTACATTAAGACAATAAATCAGTTTAAGTTTAGTAGTCAATCGACTTAGTTCTTTTTTAAAAAGAAATCCCAAACGCGAGAACGCGAACTCGCGCAAAGAGCAGAATTCAATCACTGCACAAAGAGGAGACAGACGCGCGCAAAATGTAACAATACGAACACAATGAGGGCACGCAGTAGGGAAGAGAGTTTAAGCGATTACGCAAAGAGTGATGCTGACGGAGTGTGTTGGCAAAACATGCTCAAACTGTACACAATTTGGCTCTTTTTACCTTATAACATGGGTATTTTTGAAACGAGACCAACGAATAGATGAAGGAAATCGATGTCTAACGCTGTTTTGGAATCCAAGATGGCGACTTCCGATTTGTGAAAATGGATTCAAACCCATGCAATATGAGTATTCTTGGAATGTGACGGTCGAGTAGATGCCGAAAATCGATGTCCGATTTGTGAAAATCGATGTCCGGTTTGTGAAAATCACATCAAGCCCATGCAATATGAGTATTTTTGGATCGGGGCCGATGAGTAGATGACGGAAATCGATGCCCGACGCCGTTTCGAAATCCAAGCTGGCGACTTCCGGTTTGCGAAAACCCCTTCAAACCCATGCAATATGGGTATTTTTGGAATGGGACGGTCGAGTAGATGCCGAAAATCGATGTCCGACTTTGTTTTGAAAACCAAGATGGCGACTTCCGGTTTGTGAAAATCACTTCATACTCATGGAATATGGGTATTTTTGGAACGATGTCGATGGATAAATGACGGAAATCGGTGTACGCCGTTATTTAGGAATCCAAGATGGTGACTTCCGGTTTGTAAAATTACTTGAAAACCACGCAACATAAATATTTTTTTAATTCTTAATTAAGTGATTTTTACAAACTGGAAGTCGCCTTCGAAGGTTCCAAAACAACGTCCGATATCGATTTCCGTCATCCATTTTGAAGGGATTTTCACAAACCGGAAGTCGCCATCTTGGAATCCAAAATGGCGTCGGACATCGATTTCCGTCATCTACTTGTCAGCCCCATTCCAAAAATACTCATATTGCATGGGTTTAAAGGGATTCCTTGAACCGGAAGTCGCCATCTTGGATTCCAAAATTGCGACGGCCATCGTTTTCCGTCATCTACTCGACGGTCCCATTCCAAAAATACCCATATTGCATGGGTTTGGAGCAGTAAATCAATTGTCACCCAACACGCAGCAACAAAGACATTGTCACCTCCTATTATTGTTGCAACAATTTTATTCCGCAACATGAGTTTATCATTACTTGAACAGAATATGACAAAGATCGATCACCACGTGCGCAGCGATTTTCTGGGCTTCGCATTGCAATTTTCGAGAACTTTCTCCGTCTTGGTAAACATTGACACATTATCAAACAGCATCCATAAAACAAATGTGGTTTTGTGTTTAAAATAACTGATTAATCGCGAGTTGAAAAGTTTGAAACAATGTTGCGTTCTGTGATTGTCATGACAATTTTGCTTCCCAGCCAACAAATTTGTTTACATAACTGAGATTTAACTTACCAAAGTGAACACCTATTCGGAAATAGAAGATTGTTTAAAGTGCATAGATTCCCTCTATGTGTACAAATCTGGAGGCCATATACGTACATTCCAGAAAATTCAGTGTGGTAAATGCAACTTCAGACGAGTGTGTTTGGTGCTTTATATAATTTCGTATATGATTGGGTTTTTCATTATATATAACTTTGTATTTGCAAACAAACAAAAATAAAAAAAGTAAAACAAGTAGGTGTAAGCCTCCACGCAATGATCTTCAGATCGCTAATCATATACGCAGCCACTCCACCGTACAGTGACTATTAAATGACACGAAAATTTGGCAAATATAAAACCAACAATAAAGCTCATTTGCATTCACTTCTACCCCATCCACAGTGCCACATATGTTCATATAAATTCGTCGTCTTGACACAGTTTAGAAGTAATTCATTTGTACCGTACGTGATAATGATACATTAGCAATTATTGAACGTTTTATTATTAAATAAAAAAACTATGCATTTCCCCTATTTGCGCAACTATGATGGCCATATGCATACATCTTAGACAACTCATCATGGACAATACAACTTGAAACAAGTTGATTTGGCGTTTACTATAACTTTGTGTATGACTGAGTATTGCAGTTTATGTAACTTAATTTTTACAAACAAACGTAAAAAAAAATCGTGATACAAGCCGCATATTTCTTACTTCAGTTTTAAAATGAATACAATTAGTGGTCTTAATATTTGTCAGTGGAACGGTGAAGGTCTTCTCCTGTGTGATTTTATATTTTCATCGATTGAACGTATGGAACTGTAACCGCACTGTAAGACGGGGGAACAAATTCGGTGCAAATAGTGACCGCAGTCGCCTCCCACTGCATCCACCTGAAATTGAGGTAATTTTTAAAGGCATTAAACAGATAGCATAAGCATAAGCATTAGGGCGATTCAAATTTTAAAAATGTTTAAAAATCCAATCTCCCATATGCTCTTTACCATCCTTACCATAAAAATAGTGTTCTGTGAAATTTCCAGCTTTCTAGTTGGTTGTTTAAAGGCGGCCCAAAGACAATGAAGGTTTATATGGAAATTACTATGGAGAAATTTTGAGAAATGTTCCAAACACGCTAGTACTGTAATGTAAGTAGAAACTTATCATTTCATATTGAAAACTCATTCTTCAAACCTTAATGAAGAATGTTGCTGAAGAAGCAAATTCATTTTGAGTTAATTTTGTTTGGGATTTTTGTACATGTTTGCAGGGCTATAATCCCATATCAAGCTAAATAATGACAAACAAACTCATAAATATCTCTTCTGCTATTCGTCGGATTAAATTGCTCTCTTAAGCAAATTTCTTTATTATGATTTGAAGAATGAGTCTTTACTATGGGATACTAAGTTTGTACTAACATTATAGTTCTAGCGTGTTTGGAACATATCTCAAAATTTCTCCATAGTAATTTCCATATAAACCAACATTGTCCATATAAACCAACAGGTGGCCTTAACACTTCAGTCGTCGCGCTGTTGTATTTTGTACAACACTGGTGAAAAACCTCGCTTTTCGTTCACAACAGCAGCGTGGTGGTTCTTACGGTGGCCAACCACGCGACCACTGGAAGGTTGAATCACCACCTAGAAAGCTGAAAATTTCACAGAACTCTATTTTTATGGTAAGAATGGTAAGAAACATATGGGAGATGGGATTCTCAAACATTTTTAAATTTTGAACAGCCCTAATAAGCATAGATGACCGTACAATTCGTAGTTGCTACTCCGTGATTGACCAGAACAATCGAAGTTGCACAGGGAATTAATGAATGGGGCTGGGGATTAGCTTACCATTCTTCAATTTGCACAAATCGAGAGCTCAAATTTAAAAGTCAATAACGGCGCTGGCCACGTCCTTACGGTCATCGGGGAAGGGAAGGAATGTTAGTGTGACTACCGTTGTTACTACAGACCGAGATCACCTCTGCATCTCCACGGTTGTCATGGAAAGGATATTGGGTTTGTGGAATAAGGTAGAGATCTGGGAGTCACCAATGTTTGGTGATGCGATCCATGATATAATCGCGCCTAACCGGATTCGCGAAATAGTTCGATAATCGAATTGTACGTCGAACAAGTGTTCGTCACTCGCCCACGCAAGAGCAAGCGACGCGATCAATAGATCAAACACTACTAACGATCCGCGGCGCTTTTTCATTTCTCTGAGCGAACGACGTGCGACAAGTTTGATCCTGCCCTCATCACTCGCCCCCGCAGGAGCAAGCGTCAAGGTCGAAGGATCAAACACTACTCTTTTTGAAGGCATTAAACAGATAATTACACAAAGTAATGCCATTGTGTTACTGTAAAACTTCGGTATTTGTTAATTTATGCATGAATATCACATCACATGAACATCAGGCATATACTGAGCTTGGTTTTGAGATGGATCCGGCGATGAGTGATCTCCCCCTGTAGGATTCAATTTGCGCATCATATGAACTCATATCCAATATCACATTGAATATTATAATATAATCAAACCAAGTGAAATCGAAATCTTAAGAGAATGATAATTTGAAGTTACATATTTTGCCAAATGAAATTTGAAATTGAAAAGATGCAAATTCAGGTCAGATCATATTATTGGCTTCATAAACAATCTCAAAGAATCACATTTTGCATCGTATCCAATTCCAACGTAAACTGCACATTTAAACAATTTGAATTTAACATATTTATATGATCTCTGGTTTGCTGGGTTTTGATTGTGTCTTTATCCGCAACAGTTGTGACAAACGGTTGTGAGCGAGCTTGCTTTGTTGTTTGTTTTTCGTCTATTTTGATGATAATTTGATTCACTGGTTTGGAGGGATTTTCGCAAACCGGAAGTCACCATCTTGGATTCCAAAATGGCGTCGGTCATCGATTTCTGTCATCCCCATTCCAAAAATACCCATATTGCATAGGTTTGAAGGGATTTTCGCAAACCGGAAGTCACTATCTTGGATTCCGAAATGGCGTCGGACATCGATTTCCGTCATTTACTTGTCAGCCCCATTCCAAAAATTCTTATATTGGATGGGTTTGAAAGGATTTTCGCAAACCGGAAGTCGCCATCTTGGATTCCAAAATTACATCGGACATCGATTTCCGTTACCTACTCGTCGGTCCCGTTCTAACAATTCTCCCATATTTTCCAATACAAGCTCGCCCCATTCAATAGGTACTCAATGAGCCACACAAAGAGTTTGTGTTCACCAATTTCCATCAACACTTTGTGTCGACGGATGCATTGCAGCAAGAACAGAAACACAAAGAGGCCTCAAAGAGGTAAGAACCAGTGAGAATGTGTAGCTGTCGCACTGCACTCAAATTCATGATCAACACAAAGTGCAAACTCTTTGTGTTTTTCTGTTTGCACTGAGGAGATGCCAGCCCTGCTTTCAGCTACACTAATGAAATAATATAATTTGTTCGGAAAAATTGGGAAATACAGCAAGTCAAATTTTCCCATAATGAAAAGTAACCGCATATCAGTCCCACTACAGACTTTCGCACCGTGGAACACAAAAATGTAACTTGTTTTGATCATCTTTATATTTTTCTCGGGAAGATATCGTAATGAAAAGCAAATTGTGAATGTTTCTTTAAGATTGGAATATCTTCCAATCCTCTGGAATTTTTTTAATATTCGTATGGAAAACGAGTTTGAAAACCTCACAGTCCATTATCTCAATGCCTACTTTTTACAGATGGGACTGACTTGTGATTCACGGCAGTAAGGCAATTCAAAATTTGAAATAGTTTGAAAATCCAATCTCTCATATCTTCCTCTTTACCATAAAAATATTTTTTTGTGAAATTTTCAGCTTCGAGGTGTGATTTGAAGGTGGCCCAAAGACGATGCGGCCAAATTTTGAAAAATGTTTCAAACACGTTCATGCTGGAATATAAGTACAAACTTATCGACCAATAGTGAAACCTCATTCTTCATATGGGATTTTAGTCCTGCATACATTTACAAAAATCCCAAAAAAAGGATTTGTTCCTTCAGCGACTGAAGAAGGATCCACTAAGATTTGAATAATAAGTTCACTATGGGATAAAAAGTTTCAACTTACATTACGGTAGTAACGTGTTTGGCACATTTTTCAAAATTTCTCCATAGTAATTCCTATATAAACCAACATTCGTGCTTATTCTGCGCGGCGTGTGAGGTGAGACGAGTCGAATGGGGTGACAATTGTCGACTTGCTCTCATTTGATTAATATTAGTCGTCTCACGTCACTCGAGGTAAGAGCGACTCGACTCACACGCTGCGCAGAATAAGCACAATTGTCTTTGGGCTACCTTGAAATCATCACCGAAAAAGCTGAAACTTTCACAGTACGTTTGGCTAAGCTGTGTATGTACTAAACAAACCGATAGCGAGTTCCTCCATTCAGCAAACTACGCATTTTTCAAAGCTCCAATAGTGTTTCATACACTTCTTTTATGAAATATTAAAATCAAAAACGCTGGAGTCGGGAAATCACGTTTCTAATTTTGTGGTAAGGATGGTAAGAAACATATAGGAGAAAATAAATATACAATCGCCTTAATAGGTAAATATTGCCCGCTTAATCTCCCCTGAAGTAAACCCTGTTTACGCCCATGCATCACTGTAAAGCACCGTGCACTCACGTTCTATCGGCGATATCTGCGACATACAGCGGCACCATGGCAAAAATTCCACCACCGGTAAGGCCTCCCAAAAACCTTGCTGCGTAGATGTAGTAGACGCTGTCTCCCATCCACAGTAGGTTCCAAAGGATCTATCGGGATAAAATAATAATAATAATATGGAAATGGGTGCTGACAGCTCAATTTACTGGGGATTTTACACTCTCCTCCCAGCCAAAGAGAACGTGACACTATACTTTGCGGTGGTTCTTACGTACAAGGTGAGGTATCGCCAGCATCAGCAGTCCTGTCTTCTTCCCGAAATAGGTGTGAATCAGGGCGTAGAGAATTGTCCCCGACATGCCACCGATGGAGAAGAACGACCCAACCCAGGACACTTGTTCCACCGTAATTGGTCCCCCTGGGAGTGGAGTGTCGGCCGACTGGAGCAGTGGGATAATTGGTGCCGTCCATCCTACCGTTACGCCATAGCCAATCGTTATGATGTGAACTAGATTTTCGCACGAGGGAAAAGATAACACGATTAATCAGTGGGAATTAATTTGATAATTGTTTCGATGTCAGTTTCAGATGCACGCACAGATTGGCCTGTCATCAATAAGGCGTTGGACGATTTCTGAGTAAAGAATCCATGTTAAGAAAGGTTCGTAATTGTATTCAATTTTCTCATTATAATGTTTTGGGAGATTTCTGTATGTGTATCATTCCAACAAAATGACTTATCGGTGAAATGTATACACTGTCCGCCATAAATATGCAATCGCTTCTGAACTTCTAAACTTTTCGGGGGTGCAATATTCAAAAGAAGTGTTACAATTCCACATTTCTTAGCAGGTAGTGTATTATAATAGTTTTGGATAGATAATAAAGTTAAAATAAGTACAACTCATAAAGATAATCATCGAACTTTCATCAACCTACGATGTTTTTTCATACCTTGGCAGTCAAGATAAGTATTTTGAAAAATCTTTCATCGTCGAAAATTTTCGTATTTTAACACTTCAGTCGTCGCGCTGTTGTATTTTGAACAACACCGCTGAAAAAACCTCGCTTTTCGTATACAACAGCTGCGCGGTGATTCTGACGGTAGCAAACCGCGCGACGACTGGAAGTTTAAAGATGAATTTGGTACATCTTGAAATCGAAAAAATGTCATTCCCCTCAAATTGGTTTTGCTGAAAAGCTGCGCTTTTACCACTACAGTTATATGGGCCTCTTATACATAACATCAACTGTTCGGAACATCGGGACAAGCCTGTACCGCCGAGTATACTGGACCCCCTGTTGAAGGTATGACGAATTGCGAACAACGATGAGAGAAACGTCTGTCAGATGAGTCGTCAGCAGAATTACCAATACTAAATATCTGTAAGTAAATCGACATTTTATCGCTGTCAAAGCTTTTGATTCCTTCAAAAATCCTCTCAAAATATCTCCAAAGACTCTTCCAAAGATTTCTCCGAGAATTCCATCAAAGATTCCTAAAGAGATTTCACAATAAAATTCTTCAAAATAATCTCCACCGTACAGCGATTTCTCTAGGGATTCCACCAGGGCTTTTGCTAGAGATTCCTCGAGATTTTTTTTGCCATGAAACATTTTGGACCGGTTCTGAAAGGGCTCCAGAAATGCTTTCTCCGAGCAGGAGCAAAATACTGACAATCAAAATGAGATATTGGCTTTATTGACATAAGAGATAACATATTTAAAGAAAATATCAAAATTGTACCCCTAAAACTTCTGAACAGTAGCAAAATTCGATGAATAACTCAATGCTATTAAAAAAAGAGACCTTTCATCTCTTATAATCTATCATATCAGTATCACTTTTAGCAATCAATATCAAAATTTACTAATAGTCAGCAATTCCTCCAAGAGTTCCTCCAAGTATTCCTGCAAGAAAATATCTACAAGAATGCTTTTAGAGATTCCGCTAGGCGTTCCTACAAAAATATCTCCAGTAGAGTGCAATTTATTTTTCAAAAGTTCCCAAAACAAAAAAATCATATGCTCTTCTGAATAAAAATCACATAAAAAGGGAAACGTTCAAGTTTGAGCCAAAAATATTTAGATTTAGAGGTGGCAGTGAAGTCTGTATAACTTTGTTATTTTATAACCAATAAATTTCTGATAAGTTTGTACAATGTCCAATTCGTCTAAACTAGTCCAGTAAAAAAGAAGTTTCCTCCATTTTTTTTTCTTTTTACTAAAAAAATATTTTTTGTTTGGCCATATCTTTATGAATACTCATCCGAATCAAGATCTTTTTTGTGGTTTTGCAGCTAATTTAGTTTTTCAAATTATGCATACAATAAATGTAATAAATAAAATGTTTTGACCTAGTTTTTTAACACAAGCTACCTAAATATGTAAATTTAATAAAACAAAAACAAAAAATCTTCGGCTTGTTGATTATTTTTTCGCCGGAATTACGTTTTAACTGTTAGTAAAGGATCTTGTAATAATTAAAAATAAGATAATGCACATATTTTTTTAAAATAAAAAAAAATGTGTGTTCAAAATTTTACGAAATATTGCTTCTAAGGTTGTTTTAAAAGCTTTAACAAATCAAAAAAATGAGAATTCATGTTTTTGGGCAGTTTTTGTTGAATAACCAAGACAAAACTATTTCTAAATTAAATTTTTGTTTCCTCAGATTTAAAACTTCTAAATTTTCATGTGAAAAGATTTGAAATCGGTTAAGACCAAACAAAGATACAAAGATTTTAGTGTAAAGAGGAAACATATGGAGAAAACTTCTTTTAACTAAAATTAGTTCTGATTTTAGATAAACTTAACATTCTGCAAACTATTCATAAATTTAATTTTGAAGAGAACGATGCTAAAAGCTTTTCAATTGGTTAGGAAACAACAAAGTTATGAAGGCCTTACTGCAGTTATTGTTTCATAACTTGAAAATTCACTATCAAGTCACTTGCGCCACCCCTAAATCTTAATAATTTTGGCTCCAAATTTGAGGTTTCCCTTTTAATGTGATTTGAATTCAGAAGAGCACTTGAATTTTTGGTTTTGAGAACTTCTGAAAAATTAGCCGTACCATGATCTCAAGTGATTTTTTCATACATTTCTCCGGTAAAATCATCACTAAAAATCTTCCTGGAGTTTTTACAGGGATTCCTCCTGTATCTGTTTCAGCAATTCTTCCGAAATTTCTCCGGATATTCCTCTAGTGATTTTTCAAGCAATTTTTTCTGGTATTCCTTCAGAGATTCCTCAAGGAAAACTTCTAGAGGCTTCTCCAGAAGTTACACTAGGACAATCTTTTTAATGGTGAACTTTAGATATTTCTCTAGTGATTTCTTCAGAATTCACCCCAAGGCTTCCTTCATGGATACATACAAAGATACCCTAAGTAGTTCTCTCGAGATTCGTCCAGGAATTATTCCGGAGATTTCTACCGGCATTTTGCCACGGAATGCTCAAGGAATTCCATCAGTGATTCCATCAAGAATTTCTCCAGGTGTTGCACATGTATGTATAATATAATTTCTACAAATAAGAGAGTTAGTTATACCATTAGGCGAATTCCGGCGCGTATTTTCTTCGAAAAAAAGAAAATTTTCTTGCTGGTGGATTATGGAAGAAAAATATTTTCTTCGAAGAAAATATGCGCCGAATTTCACCTGCATGTCTATGAAAATGTGAACCACTTTATTTTCAAATAACAACAGACAAATACAAGCAACTTTGTAGAAGACAGGTTTCATCTGATGTTTCATTTTTAAGCTTAAAATGCATCTTTCCACGTAAAACTGCTTTCTGGGCCGTAGTCCAGTGGTTTTCAAATTGTGTTCTTGGGGGACCGGGTCATTTGGTATAAAGCCATTTGGTATAAAGCCATTTGGCATAAGGTCATTTGGCATAATGCCGTTTGGTATAATAGCCATTTGGCATAACTACAATTATATCCATTCTTTCAAAATATGCCTGTTTTTGTTGAAATTTTCTTATTCCAAATTACCATTATGCCAAATGACCATTATGCCTAATGTCCTTTATGACAAACGGGTTATGCTAAATGACCATATGCCAATTGGCTTTATGCCGAATGACCCAGACCCTGCTCTTGATGCACTTGGTACCGTAAACCGTGGGCAAATTGATCACTGAAGCGAATTCAATCAGGTCGGTAACAAAATGCATTTCCTTCGAAGGATGCTGAATGTTTCATTGACATCACATACATTCTATGTTTTCTAGTTTATGGATGTTTCATGATGATTTTGAACTATTTCATTTATATTAATATCTGTTTTGTAAAGAAAAATGCAGTTTTTGAAGGTGCAACTAATACTGTTGGAGATTCCAGTGCTGCACAATCCCCTCTTGCTAAGCCTACATTTGAGTGTTTAAATATTGTGTAAGCTCAAGTGTTTACTCCTGAACTGATTTTTGTAATCGTACAGCATTACAAGCATAGATTTTGGCTCATGAAACCGCTTATTTTAGGAAAAAAACATTTTTATTTTAATGAAAATTACCTATATAGGCATATTATGCAAATTTACAAAGTTTAATTTTGTAAAAAGGGTAATTTTTTATATTTTAGCCATTTTGATACATGGTGATCAATTTCGCCCCGGTGTGTCATTTTCAATTTTGGATAATTAAAATGCTTTTATGAAATGTTATATGCTATCTCATAAATAATCGATTGTATAAACTGATTAAGATCAATCATCAATAAAGCTATTTTGAAAATATTTAAATTCCGAAGGATAACATAACAAACAATTGTAAAATAGTGATCAATTTGCCCCCGGTTTAAGGTACTTCGCGAAGTCATAACAGGTGCTCTTCGAGACCAAGCGCAATACTTGAAAATGTTACAAAGGGAGACTCTTTAGTATTACGATGTAAACATTTTTAATTATTTTTAAATGTGCTCCGTGAGGCTAAATGCCTGAAACCCCCTATTCTGGAACTTCAAAAGGGGCCACAAATTATAAATACAAATTGGAAACCACTGGAATTAAATCAACAATCACTTCAAAACGACGTCAGAGAGATTCGTCAGCAAACTGAACTTATTTGGCTTAAGGTGAAGCGGCGTGTAAGTCAAAGAATCATTGGAATCATCATTGATGTAATAGTAGTAGTGTAACCTTTCCATGTACATTTTCAAAACAAACAAACAAAAATTATATAATTTTTGTTTAGCATATTTTTATGTAAACACACGGGAAATTCAGTAATTTGACGAGTATTGAAAATCAAAAATCTGCTGTTTAATCGTACATATCAAAAGAACACATTATGATTTATTGACGAGCAACGGAACTTCTCTGTTTGATGTAGAATTCATCGCATATTCTTGATATGCATCGGCACTGTTTATGTTTGCAGGAGATGACGGTGTTGCCAGGTTGTAGGTGACAGATATTTCTACGAATTGTAATATGTTCGTTTTCAGAACATTGCCGCATATTATGAAACCTTATAATTCTTCAAAAAGTTTTTTATCACAAGATAACTGATTCAATGAAATTTCCACGATTTTTGTGATCAATTCTCATTAATTGCAATGAATTTATGGAAGGCATCCTTGGCATCACTGCGCTTCACGATCGCGATGATTGTGCACGTACGGTGATGTCGTCGTCGTCGTCGATTTGCTACAAGTGAAAAACGCCGCCATCATATTTGATTGTTGCGGTTGATAAAACTATAAAAATTTTCAGTTCCCGTTTGAAATGTGTTCCTTTAAGGAAAGTAAATGAAAGATTTGTTTAGTGAAAGTGTTGTGAACGCAATATAAAATCCAATACACTCATTTTTAATGCAGAATTACAACGGAAAAGGTAAGCACCTTCTATTTACAAGTGTAGTTGTGTGAGGCAATGAAATGCGGCATAAGTTTGGAGATTTTTTTTGGGAATATAAATCTCAAGAATAGTGTCACTAAATTAACAATGCTGTATCTGAAATTTATGATTAAATATTGGAGTACCATCTGAAGCATTTTTCTTCGTATAAAATATCCATATAATCAGGCGATGAGCCGTTATATTTTATTGATGATGCAAATACCAATACTATCATAACATTATGTTAATGTTTTTGAAAGAAGCCATTTTGTGATGACGCACCAAAAGGCCTTAAGATTGGGATCAATTCTGGTTTCAGTGAGAGGAATCTAACAAGAGAACGGTGCGTGGGGATTATTTATTTATTTATTTATTTATTTATTTATACTTCATCTTCGACTAAGTCGTACAGATTGCTAGTAGTATGATATAATTCTTAACTAAAATACATTACATATCAGCAAAGTTACATATAAAGAGATGCAAATTTAAAAGAACGGTTTAGATAAATCAAAATAGGATTATGTTGTTCGATTTGGTCGCCATACAACGTTTGCGTGTTCATGAAACTCACGGCATCTTACTCCGTTTGGCCAACTAGATCTCCTCAGGGCAGCATCACGGAATCGTGCATCGACGGAAACTTTGAAAGATGCATAGTTCAGTGTTGAGACGTTCATCCACGAAGCTACCAAACATTTAACATGCAACACATTTTCCGCTCCAATGGACTCACATACCATCATCTTCAGTTCATTTTCGGTCAAGTCGGTTGCAATGTTCGATACGTACAGATCTATTGAATCGTTCATAATATTGGCAGCCAGGTCGTTTTCATGCATCAAACTTGAAGTAACAGGAGTAGAATGTTTAGCGATGTAGTTATGATGTCGTTGACTAGATGAAGCGGATGTATCAATTACAGTCTCGCAGTTCTTTTCAGTTTGGGACATTATTTTACTGATTCGTTCCACCTCTGATTTCAAAGAGTTGAGCTCATTTCTCGTCGCATATTCGACATTTTCCTCATCCTTTACCGAAGTTCGGAATCGACCGGTTTCGATGAAGTTCCTGCAGGAGTCACACATCCAAAAAATGTTGCGATGTAAGCATGCACAACCTTCGTCGTACGTTAGACCCACACACTTAGCATGAAAACAGTGCCGACTTTCACATAACATGTCACAAGAAACAACTATATCTTTTGGAGGGATTTCGGCTTTACATGCATTGCAGCTATCCATTACGTCACCAACTGTTATCGACGAGAAGTATACGTACTGATGGCGTCGTGTAGCAATCGGGAATAACAACTGTGTTGGATGCAAGTAGAGTCGAAACGATGGTGATGAATATAATTTCGTTCCCGCAATGAAATAAATCGGCAATAAATGCACGTTCGTAGACTCAGGAAGATGTTTTCTTGTGCAGTGAAATTGGCGTTTCCGAATGCAATACACTACATAACATTAAACAAATAATATACACAAAATAAAACGTATTTTCAGACAAAACACTCCGACTGTGGTAAGCGAGGCAAACAGCTCAAGCGACGAAGACTGAATGAATGAGCTCTGTGTTACTCTGGAATACCCAAGTAACAATTTCAATGCTTTTTGATCTTAGATGTTATTTATTGAGGTTTTATTAGTGATGCATTAAATCCCAACAGATTTAATAATAGATGTGAAAGTGCTAAACGATCTTCACAGTAAAAACCACCTTAAATTGCTTTGTAGATACCTATAAGTGCTTCTGTTAAAACATTTTTGCTAGCTAAATTTGATGATAATAAATTGTATGTTGAAGGAGCTGTATAGTGTCTATTGAAACCTATACTTAAAACCTCAGCCTGTTTGTCATAGAAAGACATCAATAGAACTCCTAAGACTGCACTAAGTCATGTTAAAGTCTTCTTAAAACTCAAACGTCTGCTGCATGTTATGGTCTGCGTGTGGTTATCATTATCATTATGTCGATAATAATAATCATGTAAAGAATTATGAAACACAAATGTAAAGAGTCATAAAACACGAAAATAAAACGGCATAATAATAAACATTCTGCTCGTAGAATTATCTGACTACCGTGTGTAGCATATTTTTCTCATGCTTGCCTGAACTTCCCGTTCTCGTGGGAAATTTATGCTGCACACAACAGCTGAGCTACTCGAATAAAGCTTTCATTTCAGCCACTTATCACTTACCGTTGTCTGTGTCAGAAAAAAAAAGATCAACCACGATAAAGCCCGCAACAATTCATGCAAGTAAAAACGTAATTAGATGCACAACGGAACGAATGAACTAAATTAAACTACATCACAAAATCAAATCTTCCACAATGTTTACCTTTTTGACAGCACTAGCTTTCCCGAGTGCATTAAGTTTAAGCCAAGGCTCCCAAAAAACCTATTTGTCTTACTGCAGAAAAAAATAATCTGATTTAAGAATATAATAGCTAGAGGAAGATTTTGTGCAAGGATTCTTGAGATCAAAACCTCTCATGAATGATTATATTGTACGGAATAATCACCAATTGATCTTAAACCATCTCAGACAAGACCAGCAAGATTTAACTGGATGGAATCCATTTTTATTGACGCCGTTTCGGGTTCATGATTACAATATGCGTGGGAAATTTCAATTCAAGATTGAGAAGAGCATGAAATCATTCTAAAAATGTAATGGAATATAATATTAGACAAGCAATTATGATGTTGTAATTATGGCGCGTTGCCGTAAATCAATTTTTGTTTTGTCATTCCACCAGTAAATTTTCTTTGGCATGAGTTTCACGCGATTGCAAGAAAATTTACTGCCACGCAAAAATGATTATTTTAATTTGATATAATGAGTCGGCAGACATCATGATGGTTTCAATATTATAAAAAAAAGTTTTGATTAATAAACAACTAGTTGGCCGATGTTTGTTCGATCGTCAGCTCTTAACATCGGTTTTATTCCGTGTTTTAGGATATCGCAAAAGATTTAATACCGCTAATTGAGCTCAACAAAACTATACAATAGCTCTTATGTATGTTTTAACGTACACTACAAGGGTAGATGTATTCATTCTATACAAAACTAAGAAGTTTGGAAACGGTTTTAAGGTATAGTTTTAACAACCTCCTGTAGTGTGAGCCTCTTGGGGATTAACGGAGTTTTATCAAAGTTTTATTAAGGTTGTTTAAAGTAATAAGTTCTAAAATGAGTTTTAACGATATGGTGGTTACAACAGCTTGTAGTATGTGAAAAAACTAAAAATGTTACTTGGGTATGAACGGATACGTTGGACAGGGCGTGTAGTAAGAATGGCGGACAATAACTATACAAAAATGGTATTCGCTTGTGATCCGAGCGAAGCCTGGGATGGAGGATAGTAGCTGCGAATCGACCAGTATGACATATAATTGTTCACGCGGTATTGTTGTACTAAATAACAATCTTATACCAATGCATGACTGAATCTTTGCAATCCAAGCGCAATTATGTTATTTTCAAAGTTATGTCTAATTACCAGCATTGATGGCAAGAAACTGCTTCCAGTAACGCTTAGACAAAAATTCTAGGACCATCTTGAATGTGTTGACCTCTATCTGCGATCCGAAGCTAATTGAATTCTTACACCAACACCAACATCATCACACACTTATCACAACCGAGATCACACACCGAACGACACCCTGCTCATCAGCTGGGCTAATCCAAACTGGAAGTGTGGACAAGATGTGCTTTATCTCGCCAACTGAGATGATGCTTTGTTTAAATTATGTTTGTCTAGGAGATAACGAACATCTCGAGGGTTGTGATAAAACTGCGGAAACCGACTCAAAGATGCATCGACAAAGAATAATATAAAAATGACTTACATTTATTAACGTAATAAATTTTATACATATAAAAATTAAAGCTTAAAACAATTTAAATCTAGCATTTGAACTTGTCATGCGCGTAGTTGCCATTTTTTTTATTGTATACTTTACAGCATTTTGTTGTAACTTTTCTCTCTTCATAAACATTTTGTATGTTTGACTCGATAATTATAGCACATTTAAACATCCAGGGAGGTTCGCTTTGGTACGGTTTTCTTCTCAGAATCGAGCGATTCGGTGATTTCTTCGAAGCTTTTACCTTTTGTTTCTGGCACGTAGAATATCACAAATAGTGCTGACGCCACGCAACAGCACGAGAAGAACCACATAACCGGGTAGAGACCGATTTTGTCCACCACGGTTGGGAAAAATTTCACCACTAAAAATGCGACCGCATGGAACTCGAGCAAACACCACGTGATGACAAAGCCGCGCACTCGGGGGGCCAAGATCTCCGGCATGATGATGAATGGAACTATACCGATTCCGATGGCGGTGATGAACACCAAACCGGACAAGCTGGTCACCGGGATCCATTTGAAATAACTCAGGTCGACCCCGTTCACGTTCAGGAATGTATAGGTTCCCATCGTGGCGGAGCAAATTGCACAGCCCAGCGCTGAGGTAATGAGAAGCACCTTCCGGCCGGCATTGTCCACCGTCACCGAGGACACGTAGGAACCGACCAGCTGGATGGCCGCGACGATCATGGCGCAGGTGGCCGGCGGAAGATCCGAACCCGACTCGCGGAAAATGCTATCGGTAAAGGTGATGAGCGTGACCGACCCGGACATCGGCAGGAACATCATCACTATGACACAAATTAAAATGCCTTTCAAGGTTGGTTTATTTACTGAAAGTAGAGAAAAGAAGAAATATTATAAATTATATTTGTATTTATTTGAAAATAAGATTGAAATCATTTGAAATTTTTGACCCTTAGGTTACGTTGCTAACATTGAAAAATACTAATTGCTCATACTTGAACAGAAGTCAATAATTTTTCATGAAATTCTGAAAACCGCTTCATTGTTAATTGAAGTTTCAGTGTTGCGAATGTATTGATTCAGAGTACTGTAGACAAAGTTATTCCAGAACACTTTTTGGAAATCGCATAAACTTCCTTTTGAAACTATTTTATTGTTTTGATGTAAAATGTTTTCGTACAAATAGTCAACGAACTCGTGGTTTGTGATTAGTAAAATGGACGACTTGTCCTGGACAAGGAGATTTATAAATGTATATAACCTAGAGTAATCCTTGAGGCCTTGAGGCCACATTCAAGAGTTAAAGCTATAACCAAAACAGGTTGATAAACTGTATTTATGCAATGTTTATTCATTTATTTATTTAACATCTAAACATATAACACTGAATCATCAGTTTTACGCCACAATACTCGGTTCACCGCATCTCTCCATCCTCGATTCTACTCCATGCTCGCCAAATCGCTCGTACTTGATCCGCACATCTAGCTCGATGCGCTTCTTGCCTACTTCTACCGTCCGGAACTGAAGCAAACATCAACTTTGAAGGGTTGCTGTCCGGCATTCTTGAAACATGCCCTGCCCATCGTATCCTTCCAGATTTGGCCACTTTCTGAATACTGGGTTCGCCGTAGAGTTAGGCGAGCTCGTGGTTCATCCTTCGTCGCCACACACCGTTTTTCTGCACACCGCCAAAGATCGTCCTGGGCACCCGACGTTCAAAGACTGCAAGTTTTTGCAGGTCCTAATCGAGCAACGTCCATATTTAATGCCCGAAGAGGACTACCGGGCTTATACATGGGACAGATATTAATATTTTTTGACCGCAGCTACATTCTAGCGGAGGCCATAGTAGGCCTGACTTCCAATGATGATACGCCTCCGTATTTAACGGCTAACATTATTATCAAGTCGTCAGCAAGGATACAAGGTAGGCGAACTCGTCGACCACCTCAAAAGTTTCCACGTCAATCGTTACACTACTTCCTAAGCGAGTCCTGTTGCGCTCAACTCCGCCTACTAGCATGTTTTTTGTCCTGAATAGCCACTTTTTCGAATGTTTGGCCGATATTGTACATATTATCCGCGAAGCAAACAAATTGATTCGATCTCGTAAAAATGGTCGTGGTTTGATCCGGCCTGCAACCAGTCACCGACCGACGTCGTACTCCACCGACGCTGAATATTCGTTGCGTCACGAATACGCTCATCCGTCTCGTCTTGATCTCAATGGTCGGCCGTCTTGATGCTCAACGTGAGCATTTGGCTGCAACGGAATTAACCACAAAAGAAAAAAGCCCGGTGTGTCGATTCTGCAGCTTGTGAATCACTGATTTCGACGCTTGTGACGTTGTGGCCCCGGGTCTTTCCGGCTGCGCACAGTGGCGGTCCTTCATACAAAGGTCGGACAAAACCTCAAATACGTCTCAAAATGCTTGATAATGGTAATCTAATAATTATCTCGCATACCTGATATCATCCCGTTGGAAATAACAGTTAAATTGAAAATTCGATTTTCTTGTGAAATTGGTCCAAATAAAGTTTTTTCATCTAATCGTATAAAAAGGCTATCACTACATTTTTTGTTGTTGTAATGCAGAAATTTGTGGATAAACCCAAACTAGAGATACAAATTTAACTTCCTTTTAGTAATTCCACTAAAGTTTCAAACGAATTATGACAAATAATATAGATTTGAATGATGAAATCGATAAATTATAATATAAAATGAAAATGGAATTTTCACCTCTAGGGGCAAAGAGGGCAAGAAAAACTATTGCACGTTTGAAAGTATGGATGATTAGCTGCTTCATAGTGAGTGACTCATTTTTCCGAAACACTTCACATAAAACGTACGAAGTTTTGAAAATTTAACAAAATTTTGGAGAAAGATTGTTTGAAACTTTTTTTGCTACAAATAACAACTTGATATGTTAAAATTTATATAATTATAGCCAAAACTAAGGCTTATAACTACGCTTTCAAATGGAACCTATTGAGCCTCAATCGGTTATGATTTCGTTGAGATACAGCTGTTTGAAGTTTGCTAGGTGAATCATAGTTGATGAATTTCGAGCAGTCCAACTTCGCTGACTTTCCCACACTAACGATGCTGCCAAAAATCGAAAACAGAACAGATCAATCTCAAATTTTGAGAAATTGTCGCTCAATAGTAAAAAAGTCTATAAAAAATATTGACGAGTGATTTTGAGAACATGAATTTTTGAAGTTTTGTCCGGCCATGCGCCACTGTGCTGCGGCTGAATACTTGTCTACGCCGGTTTGCTGTTAAAACGTAGTTTGGATCCGCAAAATGGTGGATCTTTCTTCTGGCTAACGTAAATGTTGCCCTGCCGACGCAAACTAGTGAAAACTTTGACGATCCAATAAGTTGTTATTACTTTCGCATCTGCGCATTTTCACTGCCGCACTTTAAAAAGAGTCAAGATGGCCGATTTTTGCTCAGAAATTTTGCGATCAAAGATACTCCGGTTCCCAAACGGCCCGCGAGAGCTGTTCGGTTGCTCCCAAGAGAATGATGCAGTGATCGTGTTCGCATAAAGCGTTCGCCATCCGCAAACGTTAAATAATAGTGATAATAGTGATTCCAAGCAACAGCACCAAAATTTGGTAAATTTTTTAATTCATTTTTTTCTATTGAGCTGAAACTTTGCACAGTTTTCCAGTTCCATCTAAATCGTCATTTTTCGATATCAAATCTTCAAGTTGAGTCACGACTAACTTTTCAAAAGGGTGTATGTGAAAATGGTTCAAAAATATTCAAAAAGCTGCACAGCAAAAACGGTTCGTTCGATTGTTAGACAACTAAAGAAACAAAGTTAGACAACTAAATAAAGATTCCAAAAAAATACACACAGTAAAAAAAAATTTTTTTTTTGCATTAAAAAACATAATTCTTGACACAAAAACTCAAATATCTCAAAACCCTATCGGAATACCAACGTAATTTTTTGAGGGAAAACGGTCCATTATATTAGCTATCTACCATAAAAATTTGGTGATGGTAAACCAATAAACAAAAAAGTTATGACATTTCAAACATGTCACAATTTTCACATTTAGTAGAAAAAAAAAATTTTTTTTCGGTGCAAATTATTACGGGAACCGCAGTTTGTTGCTGATTTTATTGTTAAGGGCCTTGCGTGAATTAAACAAGTCGTTTTCATGTATTCATTAGTATTATGTATATTATATGTATAAATATTATGTATATGTATAAACATTATATGTATATGTAAATATGTATAAATTAAAATGAATTAACAGATTACACGAAAATATTTTTTTTTTTACCAGGATATTTTTTTTAGAGTATGATCGATGAGTTTCTAAATGTTATATATAAACTTTAAAAGTTTTGGATTTGGGTATGCGTTATGAGATCATGAAAACATTTTATTAATACTTATTTATTTATTTATTGTTATTCAATTTTTTTACAATATCGAACACTTTTGCATCATAATCAGTACAGTTCGAGTATAGTTTTGCTTTAATTTTATTTTCTGACAATGGAATGAAACAGTGAAATTTTTGGGTTCCTTGGATCGTTTTCGCGTTATTATATTGCTCGCTGAGCTCCGATGCCGTTAATTCGTACTCTTCAGTAGTAGTAAAACAAAATGATAATTTTGTTAAATCTTATTCTTTTCTGCGATTCGCCCAATCAAATAGTTCTTTTGCAGTTTTAATTGGATGCTCACGTTCTTTGGCTAAACTTGCTCTTGTGACCATGCGCTTTATGGTTCCTCCAATAGCATCACAAGGACCTTTGCCATGTGACGTAGCAAAGAAATGCCATTCTGCATCAATTCCGTACTTTGATTTAAATTGACATAGGCTCGAAAAATTCTTACGGTTTTTGTACTGCGATGCTGCTCCATCAGACATGAAATATATCTTTCTGATTTCTTTATCCTTATCAACGCGTAAAAAGTTAATCATTTTGGCAATGAACAAATTTACAGATACTGAGTCGTGTCTTAAATCTTCGGAAATTACAATAAAACTAAAATGTTCAATTTGCGTACTTCCATTGAAATAAATAACGAATGGATGAATTGTAGCTTGTTGTACGTTCCAGTGATGGGACTGCACTTCATCTGCAATACAAAGCTATAGTTTTCAGAAAAATCACAAATGACTAAAAATTCACCATCTTGTAATGTATTTTTCGTATTTTTTAAAAAGCGGGATTGCTCTGTTTTAATAAAGTCGTGAGGAATTAAACTTTCTAATTTCAAGCAAAAAAATGACACAAACTCATCTACAGGTTTTACAATAGTTTCTAGGTCACACCTATCCGTGGTCACCCATTGCTCAAATGATAACTGATCAATATAATTTTCTTCAAACTCAGCGAATAAAGTATTTTCCAATGATGAAGAATCTGGACAATCCGAACAAGATTGTAGATAGCAATTTGATGTTGTATTTTCACACAAAAGACTACCAGTTAACATTTTAATATCCTTTGATAAATTGATTCTTTTCAAACTATGTAAGATTAGGTTAATATTTTCGTGTGTTGTGCACACACAAACATTATGTGTTCCTGAATTGGATAGAAGCTTGCATTGCCTTGGACGAAGGCTTGCAAATGAGGAAAAACCTACCTTAATATTTTCGTTAATTTCCTTGAAGCGTGTATACGCTTCTTTCAAAGTAGTCATCATTAATCGTTTTTGGATTGCTTGACGCTTTCCATCTTTTTTTACAGATACATAATCTTTTTGGCCAGGCATAGCTCTACTTACTTCATCGTCTTCAAAATATTGAATTATTTTTTTCTTTTGTCTCATCTGTTAATGAAGTACTCGACCTAGCATTTTTGGTAGCAAGACAGTTATGAATGAATTGTTTTGCCTCTTTTGCTGTATTTCTAATGGTTTTGAACTCATCAATGGCGTCTTGAATAGACCACGAGCTTGGCAGCATCGACAAAATCAATAATTTTTCTTTCCTTGTCGTGGCTAGATTCGAAAACCTTTCCTTCATATTCATAATTACCTCATCGTAGTCTGTATTTTCCACAAAACCGACCTGCTTTACGTATACTAGATCACCTGGGTATAGACCCGCCTTGTTCTCTACGAGGTAAACTTTTTGCAGGTAAACTAGTCGTATACCTGTATAGAAAACTTTTTTTGTAGCTTTTGTCTTCAATATTAGATTTCTTAAAGGTTGCTTTTATCAAAAGGTTTCAAAACTATTGAGAGAATTTTTCTTCAGTTACGTACAATAAAAAATATGACACTATCAAGACTTTAGATCACAACACTGGATCGCGTCTAACTTTCTAATAGATGCTATAATAGTTATGAATAATTAAATAAAATATCATGAAAACAACTTGTTAACCTCATGTGGTACCCTTAACAAAAAATTCAGCAACAAACTGCGGTCCTAAAAAAAATTAACAATGAAAAAAAAAAAATTTCACTAAGTGTCAAATTTGTGAAATATTTGAAATGTCATAACTTTTTTGTTTATTGGCTTACCATCACCAAATTTTTATGGTAGATAGCTAATATAATGGACCGTTTTCCCTCAAAAAATTACGTTGGTATTCCGATAGGGTTTTGAGATATTTGAGTTTTTGTGACAAAAATGATGTTTTTTAATGCAAAAAAAAAATTTTTTTACTGTGTGTATTTTTTTTGGAATCTTTATTTAGTTGTCTAACTTTGTTTCTTAAGTTGTCTAACAATCGAACGAACCGTTTTTGCTGTGCAGCTTTTTGAATATTTTTGAACCATTTTCACATACACCCTTTTGAAAAGTTAGTCGTGACTCAACTTGAAGATTTGATATCGGAAAATGACGATTTAGATGGAACTGAAAAACTGTGCAAAGTTTCAGATATTTTTGAAATGGTCGATCAGAATCGACTTGCATGCCTCCGTGGAATCCCTCCTCCTTCGCTCGTCTATCGATGCTGTGATGTCTTGCGGACGAATGCTACCAGAGCATAGGCCAGGAGAAGTGGATGAACTTGTCATTCATTTTTCTGTCAAATCTCATACAAAATCTACTTTTTCTTTGACAGAAATTCACTCTAGGTGAACCACTTCCCCTGGCCTATGGTTGTTGTGATGAGCGGCGGTTTTTCTCACCGCTCTCTGATTTTGACAGATCTCTTGATGCTACTGATGTGCGTGTGTGGATTGGCACTTTTCTCCAACCGATCGCATCGAATGCTACTGTTTTGCTGTTTGATAGTAGGGGAACTGGGGGTAATTTGCCCATAGGGGGCAAAACGCGCCACCTCCGATTTGGACGAACGATGTGTTTTACAATGCTCTTTTTCACCCTAGATCATAGAAAATGGATAAAAAAGCTTCTCGTAATATATTTTAAAGTGTTCTAATCAAGAAAATCGTTAAAAACGTATAAAAACGTTTTTCGCTGTTTTCGTTGCAATTTTGTGCGATTTTCAAGGTCATTTTTTAGGTCGATAAATAATCAAATTTCAGAAACTATCGCCGGGAGCCTACTTGTGCACTGTCGTATTTTGTATTACATGCAAAACATATGTTAAATTTGTCCTTAAAAAGCTAATTAAAGGACCTAAACTTTAATCAACTCATGGGGCAAAACGCCCACCCCTATTTCATAACACCAAAACAGCCGTTTGAATTCAAATTCTACCAAACGTAATGCCACGTTGAAGTTACGCACAAATTGGAACCTTACAAATGTACATTTTTCGCATCAGCATGTATACTATTATTGAACAATAACATCTGATCAAACGCCCGGATGTTTGCAACCTATAAACAAGCATGATTGTGTGCGTACGTTTACAGCACGAGTAACATTGAACTCAAGCGGGGCGTTTTACCCCGCAAAACAATACATATGCAGTTAAGCAAGCATCTTTTAAAAATTGATTTATAAACCCTGAATTAGCTAAAATTGATAGCTGTTTCTACTATCTGATAGAAAACATGTTTGTTTATCCGACAATAATTAGAAAGGAGCATAAAATTATGTTTTTCACATCTAAAATCGTTGCTTTCCTTAACGTGGGCAAACTACCCCCAGTCCCCCTAGGTTGGTCAAAAATTAGACAGGGGTTCCTGACTGGCTGTTCGCGGTACAGAGTAACTTTAAATTCGTGTTCGCTCTGTGTTATCGATATTTTGTCTAACTACAAATACATATTCTCCTGCCTTCACTGTTCTCCAGCAGTCCTCAAGAAAAGTACGATGTTTTCAGCATAAATGTGGTTTATACAGCCTCTATGCTGCTGAATAAACTGTTATGCAAGCATTAACCATGCCCATTATGTTCTGAAGACCTTGATATTCTTAAGTAACATTGGTAGTTGAATAACAGTTTATTATGCTGAAAAAAGGCTGTATAAAGAGAATTAAAGCTGAATAAGCTGTTGTTCAGCCATCAATGTTACTTGGGTGAACAATATTTATAGCAGCACACTTTTCGAGCGATAATGAAGCATTATGGATAAGAATGAAAATGTATTGTATGTATTGTAGCTGGATGACTATAGTCTTTATATAGACTGTAGTAGACTCGGTAGATCATTAGGACTTGAATTCCAGGACGATCTGGATGACTGACAATATCCAATATATTATCAAAAATTGCGGACTCGTCTGTTAAGACTTTGTAAATGTTGATATTAATTAAACTTAGGCATCAAAAATTGGTTAATATAATTTATGAACCTGTGAATATAATGGCTGAAATTTCTAAATGCCTCAAAATTACTCTAGTTTAAATAAATATTTATTAATCCTTTTGGTCCATTGTAACTTATCGAAAATAACGAGTCTGTTCAGCTCTTGAATTGAAATATTTTGTTTGAATACGATGCAACAGTTTCAAAAGGATATTTCTGTGATTTTTACCATACTTGACCCAGAGATGTTCTAGAATAATTTTGACCGTAATACTCCAAATCTATACTTTTCCATCACTTGAAACTTCAACTAATAGTAAAACGATCCTCAAAATATTCTAAAAAGCTATAAAATTATGCTCAAATACGAGCAATACTATATAAATCTTTAATACTCACATAAATCTTTAATATGTAATTGCACTTTTCTGGTAGAGTCCTTCGGGGCGTTGCTGTGCATTTCCTTGAATCTGGCAACTTCCGAAATAAATTTCGACGATTCATTGTCGGCTTCTCCTCGGTAGAAGCGTAGGGACCTTATCGCTCTCTGCGGGAAAGAAAAAATGGGGAAAATAAAGAAAAAAGGTGATTTATAGATGAGACGATATTTTTTTCCGGTTCAGACAACAACAGAACATCACGAAACTAACTGCCACATTTAGTGCGTTGTTGCTAGACCATCTCTTATCACGATGACGCATGGCATTATGGAAAAAAGAAGTAAGCACTAACCTACGATTATAGCGACTACATTAGGAAGTACAGATTGGATGGTAAATTATTAATTTCGCTGACATAAGGTCATCGTCATTTGGTGTATTGAAGACCACACAAATCGATTCCGATGGAACATAGCACAGATTTACCGAATTAAAAAATTTGTAGGAAAATTGTAATCTTCGTTGACGCTTATTTTGAATGTTTTATGCCACCAGAAAAAAACCGCGAAAATGAGTTTAACATCTAACTTTTTTTTAATAAAAAATTCTTCATCATCTTGCCATTGCATCTCCACGGGGCTTAGTGTTTTAATGAACACTTCCATAGTTATTAATCGATAGCTTTCTTCGAAAAAAATTGCCATTTTCCAATTCGTATATCGTATGCAGGCACTATGACACTCATGCCCGAGGAAATTTCCATTACGAAACGATCCTGGATCGACCGGGAATCGAACCGAGACACCTTCAGCATGGTGTTGCTTTACAGCCGCGGACTCTAACCACTCGGCTAAAGAAGGACCTTAAGGAAGTTTAAAATAAAATACTCACATCTTTCTTTTCCTTGGTGAACAGATATTGCGGAGATTCGGGTAGGAACATACACCCAACAGAGTATAAAATGCAGCACGCTAACGCAATGTACGAGACTGTATAGTATTCTAAATAGTAACATAGGATAAAACCTAACAGTATGCCTATATTGCAAGTGATGGATAAAACGGCTCCCAAACTTCCACGGATTCTGTCGATTAGAGGAACAATTGAAAATTAAAAATCGATCAACCGCGCATATATCACACACGCAATACTCACTTATCCTCCGAGATTTCCGACACAAACAGAGGTATGACTGAGAGTGTACCTCCTCCGGCGAAACCGCCCAAAATTCTAAACGTATATATCATGTTAAGGTTGGAGGCAAAGATCACCACGATCCAGCTAGCCTGTTGAGAGAATCGAAAAGAAAAATTAAATCATCAACAAACCAATCTTATGATAATAAGTCGTCGAACTATTTATGTAAGTTAATTTAAACCAAATTTACTACTATACCAACTAGAGATTGCGCCCTTTGACAGATACGAGTATTTCGATAAGTCACCTTCCGTGTCGTAAATGATGTTGCATAAAAATACACACTAAATTTTGGACAGAAATTTTGCCCAAAACAGGATTATCAGTAAAATAGTCAAAAATAGCAGTTTTTTTTTTGCAAAATGTTATATGTTAGTGACTTTTTTTAATACGATCGGGCATATTTAGCTAAATTTAAAGGTATTTCAGTCAGGTCTCCTATAGTACTCTGCCTTCACTTTCATCCCACCGCTATTTCTCACCTGTTTTCGATCAGATGAAGATGATTTTTCATTTGTGACTGAGGCCTTTTACTTACCAAATTTCACTAGAATCAGCTGACATTAAGGTGACACGGGAAACCGTGTTATTTTCCTTATCTCTTGTCTCACTCTAACTTTGCAGAAGCAAATCTCTAGTTTTAGTGAACCGATTAAACTGAAAATTTATTGGGTTGTGCACTACATATATATAATTATAGTGATACATTTTTCGCATCGATATATTGAGTGGTACTTGAGATTTGCTGCTTCAAATGGAGAGGGTAATTAAAACACCGTCCCGTACGACCTTAAAGCTGGGAAATTGCGATGGATGGCAGCATCTAATATAAGACCTAACTATTTTGATCTATTCACCATTTTTTTCGCGAGAAAATATATGGGTCGAACTTTTGTTCCAGTATGGATCAAAATTGATTTCCAAACATTTGTGAAAAAAGCTAATACTTCTCAAAGCATCTTGACGAAAGGCCTACCAAATCCCTTACAAAAAAATCTAATGATATTTTTTTTTCATTTTGTTTCTTGTAATGAAAGTGCTATCGGAAATTACAGTTTTCACGTCTGAAAACAACAAATTGCTACAATTTTCCCAAATCTCAGTCAATTCCTATGATGTTTGGAGCGAAAGTACCTTGCTTGAATAGCATTGGAACCACCATAACATATGTTTTTTAATTTCACTAGAACTTGAAAAGAAACTGTTTTTCCACTTTAACTGTTCCGTTACAGTTTATCCTGGCATAACTGTCACACAATATTTTTGAAGCGCTTATCGTGAACAACATATTTAGTATGCAGTTTATAATAATCTATGCCTTTGAAAAATCATTTTGAAGATCTTCTTCTCACGTTGGCCTTAGATCCCACTCGGAATACAACCTGTACTATGTCTTTGTATTCCGGGATTAAATTAAATTACGTGCCGTACGTCAAATTTGAAAGTTTGGAATAAAAATTATTCAATTTAGTTTTTCTTATTAAACAAACTTATTTAAAATGTTAAGTGTAGATTGCGAAATTCTTCTAATTATTCAAACCGCGGCCATCGAAATAAAATTACGGTTGTTTGGAAATTATCGCGAAGAATATCGAGATAAGCCTACTTGAAGATTCAGTATTCACTTCAATATCCAGCCCAAAACACGACTTGCATACATCAAACTTCATGATATTGCAAACCAATTGTAAAGGATGAAAATTAAAGCATTATATAGATGGCTTGGTAACATGCTGGATTGCACTGAATACTCGTACTGAATTTTGGTGGTTATGCGACAGAAGCTTGCGACACATAAAATATCTTGAATTTATTTATCGAGTCTTGGAAGAAAGATAATTCAAACGCATTTTGATTTTTGTATATTTGATTCCCTAGGGCAGGACTGGCAGGTCACTTAAAAATTACTACATGCAGCAAAATGTCACTAAAGTCACTTTTTTCAGAAAAACGTATGTAGATTAGGTACCCAGCCAACAAATATGTTCACATAACTGAGATTGCAAGTGAAGAAAGTGGACACTTATTCGGTAAAAACAGATTGTATAAAATGCACGAATTCCCTCTATTCGCACAAATCTGGAGGCCATATACGTACATTTTAGAGAATACAACTTCAGACAATTTGATTTGGCATTCACTATAATTTCATGTATGATTGTGCATTGCAGTTTATATGACTTACTTTTTACAAACAAATAAAATAAAAAGAAACAAAATATCGAGAGACAAGCCTCGAACCTCTGACCATTAGATCACTAGTCAGATAAACTACCACTGTACCGTACAGTTTTTTTTTGCAGGAGAATGTCTTTAAGCAAATATAAATGAAACACTGTAGAGCATCATGTTTGAATGTAACCGAACTTAATTGTCATTTTGCAAATGAGCCAGTGCAACACTGAAGGTTTCATGTTTTATCGAATTAACGTTTGCAATTGAAACGAAGTGCAGCAATTTATTAAAGACATCGTACGAAAATACTTATGCAATGTGATGACATTGTGTTTCTGTTGAACAGTGATGTTCTTTCAATAGGTAAGACAATTTGTTCATGAATTCCACTATTTATGTTTATGTTGCGTTCGGCGATGTGCCCTGTATGATTTTATATCTACATCAGATGAACTCATATGTAATCTCACATTGATGATTATAATAGAGTCATACCAAGTGAAGTTAAAATCATAATGGAATGACAGTTCAAAGTTACATATTTGGTCAGACTAAATTGGAATTCTATGTGATGCAAATTCAAGTCTGATGAAATTTATGACTTTATTAACGATTTCAATCAATTCAGTTTTGCATCATATCTAATTCCAACGAAAATTGTACATTCATACAATTTGAAATGAACATCCTTATATGATCTCTGGTTTGCTGGGTAATATTCTAATTTTCATTCTTTGTTTTTTATATATTTTTGATCATTATTTTGATCATTTTGGTCACTAAAGTCACTATTGTTCTGCAGTCTGACCACAACCAGCCCTGCTTGGGAAAGTGATCACTACCCGAGCAAAGCTTGAGATCATATTGAAAACTAATTTTGATGTTGTGATGTCGCGGATTTTGATAACTCAGTTCGTTGTCATTTTGGTCGTTTTAACGGTTAAAATATCAAAACTGAGAGCAGATGATGTTGGGCATTGCTCGGGTAAGCTTACGGGTGTGAAACCTATCTTGCGACATGAATTTTCAAATCACGCCAAACCTACACGTTTTCTAATATTTCATATATTGGCTAAACAAATGTAGTAGTTTGTAATAGTGCTAGGAATTAAAATAATTATGATTGGTGTTGCCGCAACCACTGTGCAGTAGGGCCGATATTAAAGTGTGAAGCAACTTATCAATTTCCTCGCTAGCAGACTACCCATGAGATTATCTACACACATGCAAACATCTAAAAACCAACGTAGCTTATCATAAGTGTGTGATTTGAACTATTGTTTTATCGCTCATACCTATCATTTCAAGGTTTGCAGTAGAAACCGATAAAATTATTGGATTTGGAGACACGTTGAATTAAGAAATTATACAGAAATGTAAGCATACAAACATGTATTGAATAAGATTTAAGCTAACAAGAAATATATTTCAGCTTAGAAGTTGTTTAGTCAAACAGCTCCTGGACTCTGTCACTTCAACATCCAAAATTACTCCAACAATTGGGTTGAGACGAAAAAAGCATCATTATAACTAAATTATAATCTTATAAACCCGTAAACATAGAACTACCCAGGAACAAAGTGCTTCTGAAATTGAATTTAACTAGACTTTCAATTGAATAAAGTTAATATGCAAGACACTACCATCTCATGTTTGATTAGAGTAGTTTTTTTGTTTGTTAATACAGTAGTTTCTCGATTATATCACTGCTCAATTTTGCCTTGCTTCAATTTGTCACGTTGGATTTAAGCACGGTTTTACTCTCGATTGTATCATGCCTCGATAATCATACTTATTTCATACATTTCAGATTAAACGATTATCCTAAAATAACCGCTACTTTCCCATGTAATCTATGTCATATGCTTTATTCGATTTACTCGATTTCTGCTATGTTTTAGTCAGATTTTAATGATGGCAAGATAAAACTGTTTCATAAAATCAAGCTTCACTATACCACACCGAGATTTTTGGATCCGTGATAAAATCATACTACTGTGTAACAACTGGATTGAATAATATTCAAAAAACATTTGTAAAAAAATGGTGAACTAACAAAACTGCAGCAATTTTTGTCAAATGTCAGATTGGCTCTTAATTAGCTCAGAACATCTTCACTTTGAATTGAGAAATAAATGTTTCGTCGAAATCCAAGATTCCTTGGGATTTTATATTGGAAATTTGGGATTTCTTTTTAAAGCGTAATTTCACATGAAAGGCTCAAAAAGGTTCATTCACAAATTTCATAACGCCAAAAATGGACAGTTGTTGTACCCATCCACTCTCTAGTAACGCTTTTTGTGTGGATATTCTAAAAATTTGGTATGAGCCGCAACATCATGAGGTGTTTTGAAGAAACAAATTAAAGAAAATGAGCAAAATCATGGAGTTTGGTCTAATTTGTAATCAAGAATGCTGGTCCCGTGAGAAGTAACATTTTAAGTTAGAAATTTAGTAAGAAAGAATAAAATAGAAATATTTCTCACGTTCAGTATCATAAGGGCGTAACTGCAGTGATCAATTTCTCTTTATCGATTTTCTCTTGAACTTATTACTTGACCGGGTGAATGTTTTTGACTGACTTTTATTACTCAGTAGAAAATATTCAACATCCTTCATCGTACTGAACCGTAAAATGCTTCAAAAACCGAATGAATTACTTGTAATAATGCAAAGAGAAAATCGACGAAGAGAAATCGATCACTGCAGATACGCCTGTATGATACTCAACGCGAGATTTGTTTCTTCTTCTTTGCTCTGACGGTCGCACTTGCTGCAGAGATCACGGGGATGGCTTCAACTTATGATGTATTGCGAATCAATTACTTTTAGATTGAATAGAAAATATGACAATAATCTAAAAAAACTTGTTGTAAATTCATTGAGCAATCAATTACTTAGAATATTATTTATTCGAAGCTTATGTGACAGACAGTTATCAATTTTTATCAACGATTATGAAGGAAATTTTCAAAACTCAAACTCAAAACTTTGTTCAAAAGTTTACAGAAAAATATGTTCATTGCAGTGCTGTTAAATGTCAAACTTTTAGAAAAATTAAAATGCTCATAGCAGTTTACCATGCGAAAAATTGCATCCGATAGTTATCCGGAAAAGGTAACCGGGAAAAACATTTTCCAGTGACGTTTTCCACGAGGAACGATAATGTTAGCAATATTCAATTGTCAATGTCACGTGCCATTTAGCAGCCCTGGTTCATTGTAAGGGTATGCGATATAAGTGTTTTCCATGGCGATACGAAACGAAACGATATGCGAAATTTTCAACACTGTACGTAGCGAAACGAAATGAATAATTGAAATATTCCGTAAGAACCGACACGAAGTTCAAATCGTCACGAAATGTTTCGAAATAACACGAAATTTTCCAGAATATTTCGCGAAACTTTTGTGTAGTGATAATTTTGCTATACTTACACGTAGTGTGAATTTTTATAAATTTGACAGCTTAATCTTATGACTCATCGGGCTTCACATATTTTTAATATATTACGTGCATCTTACTGTTACACTTCAGTCGATTTCGGTGCCAAATATGTCCAATTACGAAGTGAATTAAACTGCTAAGGTATAACTTTACGCACTTTTTGAAAAACCTTGTAAAAATAGTGATTGTTCTTAATTCAATTTTAATTTCATAGAAAAGTATGAATGTAAGTAATTATAAGTAATTATAGAAAATTCAAACGATTGAAAAATGATATTTACTGCTTCAACCAATCGCGAAATGTTTGGCGCTGCGCGAAGTCAGTTGTGTAAACGGTATTTGGCCAAACCATGCTGAGGGTGACAGGTTTGAATCCCTGCTCGTTTTGGGATCTTTTCGTGTTGGAAACTTTTCTGATTTTCAAGAACAAACCTTCATGTCTTATGTCTTGTTTGATAAAAGACCATTCATAAATTTCATAACGCTCAAGGAGATGGTTGGGTGTTCTCAAAACGTTGTCAAACCATATCTGTTGAGTTAAGCCCACAAGCAATTTGATCATTACGAATACTTTATAATGTATATAAAAATCATGCAATGCACACTGCACTATGGTCCAGGAATCAGTTTTACGCGGAAAGATGCATTCTGAGCTTTAGAATGAAACATTAGACAAAAACGGTCTTCTACAAAGTTGTTTGTATTAGTTGAGCCCTTTGTTTGGTTTTATTGAAAATTAGGGTGGACCACATTTTCATAGAAATGATTAAACTAACTTTCTTATTTGTAGAAATTATATTATACATGCTTCAGCAAAGTTGTAGACCATTCAATTTCAAGCAACTTTGCCAAAAAAAGTTTGTTTGTATCTCTTAAAATGACCGATTTAAAGCCTTTTTCCTACGGTGACATAGGGTGGTCCGCACAAAACTGGTTTTCTGGCTCTAGAGATTTCAATTCAAGTTTCTCATCAAAGTAGTCTATGAAACACTTTTAGAACTTTAAAAAATGCGTAATTTGGTGAGTGAAGAAACTCGCTATCTCCTTCCGTTTAGGAGTTATTTTTGTTTTTCTTCCAAAAACATGCCTACTTTGATTGTGAATTTCTCTGATTGGGGCAAACATAAAAATTTCTTTTGACGGCATTCAAAAGACAAAATAAAATTGTATATTATATCAAAAAATTACAGATGTGTTATTTTTGTAACTCTAATAAAACGTCTTGAAAGTCAAACATTTTTTATCACAAAAAACTTTAATAACTTTTGAACTAAAATAGATATTACCAATCTTTTTGCATGAAAATTTGCGTTTTGTTAAGTTATAAAAGTCGTTCATAGGTGACTTTGACGAGAAAATAATATTAAAAAAACTAGAGTTAAAAAACTTATTTTTGTTGGACCACCCTGCGATGATTAGGAAAAAATGCTCTAGATTGGTCAAATTTTGAGCTACAGAAAAACTTTTTTTGGCAAAGTTAATCAAAATTTCAAGTTCTACCGCTTTGCCTAAGAGCATATACCAGTATTTTTGCAAATAAAAAAGTTGATTATATGATATGATTTTGAATTCAGATATCTCAAATATACCAAAATATTCATCCGGCAAACTTTGACATTTGGTAGATGAAATATAGCGTATTTGGGATCATTGATAAGTTTTTGCAAAAATTTGCAACTTTTTGAGTTAAGTTATGTTAAAAATTATCATATTTTTACAATAATTTGTTCAAAAATTCAAATATTTATATAATAATAAGATTTTTTTTTTCATAAAGTATATGCATGTTATCGAAATTAAGCGACGCATGGTTGTTAAAATGAAACATTTTACGATTTTGACGTAAAAAGTAGAAAAAAACGTAAAATTCAAGTGATTTACACATTTTTACCATAACTTTGTTATTTGAAGTCCTAGAACTTTGGTGTCTTCGACAACTTCTCGTATTTTTACACGTTCTAAAACATTGCCGAAGACGCGAAAGCTCTAGGACGCAAAACAAAAAAGTTTGCATCGCAGCGCCACCTATGCGGCGAAATTTCCAACTAACTTTTATCATCAAATTGAAGAACAAACAAATTCAAGATAAGTCTCCTTTGACACCAACCCGAAAAAATGCACTCCTAAAGCGCTAGAGGTTTTGTCTGGCTAAATTCTGCTCCTGGCCCAGTGTGCAATGGTGATGTTATGTCGATAACTGCCATGAAACAAAAAATAATGGTTGTCTTTTTTTTTCATGGCCATACTGTATACTTTGCGGATAAAAAGAATGTGATTAGGGGCACAAGTCGATAAGTGCCCAAAATTACACTAAGCTGAGCAGCATGCTCTGTCCTAGTTGGAACATAACTCCAGTAAGAAGGAGTAAAAGAAGAAGAAGAAGAAGAACAGAGGAATTACCGGAATAACTGATGTAGTATTTGCTTGAGTATAGAATTAAAATGAATTTGTAAGTATACATGAAAGTTTCCTTGAGAAATCGATGGAGATAAATTTGGAAGAACTAAAAGAGTAACAAATTCCAAGATATATTGCTGAAGAAACTAAACAAGAATTCTCTGGTCGAGTTTGTTAATGAGTTCCTAATAAATTTCCCGCAAAAAATCCTGGAGAAAATATAATTGCAAATAAGTTTAAAAAGATCATCCATGTTCGTTAAAACAATCCGTCTTTCAATGAGTGAATTTTTATGTTTACCTTATATATTGATTTCTCGCGATTTAAATGTGCAAAAATCGAAAAAATACTATTGTGCTTTTCCATTCCGAAATAACCCTAATCCGGAAACATCATCGAATTCAAAATAATCAATACAAGAATGAAAAACATAACTCATTTGTGATTTTTCCTGCAAATCGTTTCAAAATCGATCGGACGATGGCGAAACTAGAGAATTTTGAAAAATTGATGTTGGTACCCAGTACTGTAAAGGTTAAGACCATTGTGGGATATTTGGCATCCACAAGTACAAGCGATTGAGCTCCCATAAAAACTGTGTAAGTTAGTGATGTTGTTATTTTTGTTTACGTCTTTTGTCTTTACTAATGCATAGCCATTGCTTCTGCTTTCACACCTTAGAATATATTATCATTGGCTGCCAAACTACGGTCCCATCATATCGTCATCAGTAAACTCACGGCGATCGCAGGGGTTTTCGTAGAATTTTTTTTGTAAAATACAACACAAATTACCCGGAACTCGACTCGTGATTTCCGACAACACCGGCACAGCATAAAGATTCGATCAATTTTCTAGAGTTACTCAGGTAGTCCACATCTTTGATGCGTGCCACTAGTTGTCTCTTTTATTCTCCTACTGTTCTTATGCAGAGCAAAAAATGACGACACTATATAACTCTGCATAAAAAACAGCGGGAGAGTAAGTGAAAGAATAAAGAATACGCGTGTCATTATTCTGAGTTATTCCGTAACATTGGGGACTCTCGCTCGCGAAAATATTGGGATAAGGCCTTTTTACATTTGGCCGGCGTTAAGTCAGAGGGGACCAAGTACAAAACTTGGGAAAATTGGATTATTCTCTCATTAGATGCGAAATTACCTTTCCTCCGTTTCACTTTGACCAGATTTGATGAATGCTGTAAGGGACCGTTCAAATATTACGTAACGCCTTAGGGGGAGGGAGGGGGCCTAACAGAGTGTTACGGTTCATACAAAAATATAAAATTTTTCATACAAAAGCTGTTACGTGGGGGTGGGAGGGGGTCTGAAAATGACAAATTTTGCGTTACGTAATAATGAACCCTAAACTGCGAGAATATGTTACAAATTAACTTTGGATGATCAATAAAATCGATAAAAGTGTGCAGTCAGAGCAGACCAAGTGCTTATTACCATAACAGCAAAAATGATCAGCGCGCTGAGGAATGCGAGGAAATGAAAATTATGTCAAGAGATCTGTCAGATTTTTCGACATCGAATGATTCTTCTACTTATCCATCAATAGAAATTGATAAGTATAACTTAATTCAATGCATTTGAATATGATTTTTGACCATTTTCCATATTTGAATGGGTGGTCAGAAATTGCAACAATTTCTGTGCAGACAGAGCGGACCAAGTGTTGAAAAGCAATAAACTAATTGATTATTGCATTTTTTGAGTCAATTTCAGAGTCCGATAGAAGTTTATGGTAGTGCTATGGTGTATGTATGAAATGTGCTAGAACCCACTAATTGGACCAGTATATTTTGGTCGGTATTCAAGATTTTCACTTGGTCCACTCTGACTGAACGCAAATTTGAATATTTCTGGTCTTCAATACAATGACCCTGCAATATCTTAATTTTCAAGCTATCGTAATGCCACTGATTTTGGTATTGACCATATAGATTATTGAAGAATTTACGATACTGGTGTCGAAGGGTCTTGATAATCTGCTTATCTTGGAGATATGCACCCAGTTTGAGCATTGAAGCATTAAATGATTACTATTTTCCTAGAAATTTTTCAGTTAGAGTGAACCAACTCACTGAACGGTGATGTTTAGTTCAGTCAGAGTGGACCAAGTATACATAGTCCATCAAAAAATCGTTCTATCAGAGGCTCGGATTATGATTTTTCATGATTGTCACTTCACATTATATTGTTTGAATGTAACACAAAGATGTGTAGAAATATTGTACCAAAATTTAAACGAGTTTAAAAATTACAGAGCTTTAGACTTTAAACCCATTTTTCTCAAAATATGAAAATGTCACTTGGTCCACTCTGACTTAACGTCGACCATTTGTGTGTAGTTGTGGGCGATATGCTACATAGGAGTAGAAGCGTGCGCTATGTCGTTTTGGTTCGAAATTAAACGCGAAATTTCGCAATATTCCGTATGTTTCCAATTTTCCGTGGAAATATTTTACAATTTAGCGAAACTAAACGAAATCGTAAAATAATAATTTCGCTTGTTTGAGTTCCGTGGAATTCCGTGGAATTTCGTTTCGAAGTGTGTTTAGCGGAATAATTCGGTATTTCGCATACCCTTAGTTTTATTGTATTCTATTCTCCGACCAGTGAACATATTTTCATCGATTAAATTTAGATAGATACTGAAGACGGCCTTAGGGCTCATTCATTTATTTCATAACGCTGAAAATGACCATTTTTGACACCCACCCACCCCTTCGTAACGCTTTTTGTATGAACATTCTACAAATTTTGTATGAGCCGTAACATCGTAAGGGCACCCACCCACCCCCTTCAACCCCCTTGTTTGATCATATTAATTGTTCTAGTCAGATGATTAAAATATATTCATAAATAGAATAAAAGGATTTCAGTTTGTTATGCAAAAGTAAATGTAACTAATATTTTTTAACTACCAGTATGTTTTCGAAAATGTTGTTAGAAATAATCCTACAATACTTCTGTTTAACCTATGTGTATAAATGGATGAATTTTCTCCAAATTGTTCTAGTTACAATGTTATTTTTTTGTTCGAAATAGTGCGAAGAAATGCATACATATTTATCACAATATTTTGATTAAAAAAAGGAAATTTTTCAATTTTAAAGCAATAAAATGTAACATTACTAGTACTTATAACAAGAACGAGAATAATATCATTTTTATTATACATATTTACACCATATTTGTTTTGAGAACAGATTGTTTTTATTGGTAGCATGGTGGGGCAAGTGGATCATTTGGCGAAATTTTTTAAGTCCCTCATACTTAATACCGTTTTGACTCATATTCCGAACACTTAAGGCCAACAGTGACTTCAAATGCATCTGATTGGCATGAATTGGATGATATTTGTGTAAATTTTAATTTCTTCGCAAAGCCTAACTGTTAGCTGTTGGGTGTACCAATAATAATGTTGGTTTAATTAGTTTAAGTATTTATTTAACGTAAAAGTATGGAACAACATTTTGACACAAATGCCGAACACTGTGCTTATTCTGTCTCATATTCCGAACACCTTGATTCAAATTCCGAACAGCACGAATTAATCGTAGGGGAAATCAGGGTAAAACCGACACTGTGGTAAGCTCGACACCCTTTGATTTTTCATGTTTTGAGCAGTTTTTCATGCAGTTTCCACCACGCTCTATCTTAACTTGTGAAATGTAGTGTTTCGAATGACATCACAACTGACGCTACCGATAAACTACCAAAATAAACAACGAAATCATATTGGATAACATAGAAGCAACAGCAGTTGCAATATTTCGCTGTTATTCTTTAACTATTTCGCATGTGAAATTATGTAAATGTAATTATTTATTCTGCGTCTACCTCATCATTTACTATTAATTCGTTGATACAACATGAAGGAGAAATTAATTTTGGGTTTCGACAGCTGAAAACGCTATTGAAAAATAAATGTCCTCTCGGGGTAAGATCGAGACTTCATTTGGGGTAAAATCGACACCTTTCTTTGCTTCATAATCTAACATCAGGGAATCTTTCTATTCGGAAGACTATCTCTGTAGTTTACCTGAGTCTTAATTTTCGAATTCCAGTGAATTTCACGGATGGTGAACTTGTTAACATGTAGAATATGACATTATATGACTTACCACAAGCTATCATTAAGTATTAAAAAAATATATCTATGTTATCACGTTTCAACTTATTTGATGAATAACATACAATGCGAGTGTATAAATATTCTCCCGAACTAACCTGTTATCTTATGCGACTTAACTTATGATAACAAATGTTGATAGCTGCTACGAATTGATCCGACTTACTTTGTACAAGTAAACGGGACGAATACTCATCAATTTTGACCAGTTTATCCACGGTGCTTTGCGGGTTTGATGTAATTAGTATGAATAAACGAGTTTTAACGTGAACTTTCATGCGATTTCTGGTTGTCTGGGTGATGTTCACAACGTATAAATTCTACTCAAAGTGGATGTGTCGGTTTTACCCCAACAGGGTGTCGATCTTACCCGCACTCTCAATTGTCTCACTCAAAAATGATGGAATTTCAATTTGGTTTAAATCACTATATAACCTTAATATATCATCCAGCGATCCGCAAGGATTGATAGATTTATAAACAATATGTGATTCTACAACAATTTTAGGTTCGGTCAACAAGCGAAAGTACACAAATTTTATCAATAAGCTTAGGGTGTCGGTTTTACCCCGAATTCCCCTATTCAAATGAAAAATTTTGCAAATAAATTTATCTGAGCTTGTTCTACTGGTCTCATACTAGATAATCATCACTACTCCCGCGGTAAAAATTACATTGGAAACTTTCAAATAGAATTGCAATTGACTGCCATTTCCTTATTATTTGGTGACATATTTCAGCGAAACATTTCAACCTAATCGTCAAACCGAGTGTTCGGTATATGAGTCTGTTCGGAATTTGAGACAAAACGGTATATTAGTCCCCACATTTGTTATCCACAGAAAAAAGTTTGAATTACATTATTCACGTTAGATGTACATAACAATGAAGTTGACTATTGATTTTTCTGTATCCACTTGACCCTACGGTACCACGGTGTTTTTCTGCGTATTAACAACTGGTCAAATTTTCAAAGTGAGACTGTCTCGCGAATAGTAAGGATTCCCAATCATTTTAAATTTTATATTGAATCTGGTTCGATATTTAACGAGGAGGGGCGTATTGCCCGGGTGGGGCGTATGACACCGATACACTACACAGAAAAAAATCTTAGATTTACACAACACGTATTTTTAGCTTCAATCATATAAAGCCATTTGTTAATGTATTATTCAATGATAAAACCTACAAACACAGCGAATGTTTCCAACGTTCCTAGTACAATCCTAAAAATTGTACACAAAACGACTTCTCTCAAATAACGTTGCAAGCGAAACAGCATGATTTTACGCTGAAAAAATCAATCATAAATAATGCACATGGAATGACCAAGCTGTCGATCCTTCCATGTGCATTATTTTTGTTAGATTGTTCAGCGTATAATCGTGTAAACCGAGCATTCTCGTTTGCAATTTCACTTTCAAGATGCAAGAAAGCATACAATATTGGCGAATGTTGGAAGCAAGATCATGAAATGTTTCAGTTTCACTCAAGATTGCAAGCATTTCTGAATGCAATGCGGCAGTTCACATTATTTATCGTTGAATATTCAGTCATAACTCGTTTTACATGATAACCATAAAAGTATAGGTGCAATGTAAATTTAAGATTTTTTTACTGTGTAAGTTAAATTTGCTGCTTATTTTGTGTCACTTCTCGGGACGATTTTCTTGGCATTTTAGATAATCGAAATCCGATTACGTTTGAAAGGAATATTCTTCTAAAGATTATGTAATCTATTTCACTTGCGTCCAATTTCCGATGCACAAACACAAATTACGTCAGCCGATATAGATATATATTTTGCTGTGTGCAGTTTTAGGTCGAAATCAGTGTTGTTCAGACTCATTTCCCCGAAAATAACATTTTCCGAACTACGAAGACACGAACTACTACAACCATGATCTCTCCTCCTTAGATAGAAAAGCAGATGGTTAAGCTTGAGTACTGCACATAAAATCGATCAATTTTTGATCCCAGAGAGCCACAATTCAAGTTTCGGTGAAATGAAATGAGTGAGTGAGTGAGTGCGAATCATTTCACCGAAACTTGAATTGCGGCCCACCGAGATCAAAACTGTCGGATCCCATGTGCAACACTCAAGCCCAACCACCTCCCCCTCCATCTCAGGAATACAACGCACAGTTATAACAGTTCATGGCTTCACAATTCGAATTTCGGGGAAATGAGTCTGATCAACACTGGTTGAAATACGCTCATTTGTCAAAGAATACTAACTCTAGTGGAATTAAATGGTAATAGTACTAAATACGTTTTTATTTACTTAAAAAACCCCTTCTAAGCCGATGCCGTCTTACTTACCAACTGCGCTATACCGATGAGCATGAGTGCGGCCTTCCGGCCGGCGATTTCCGCTACCCATCCGCAGATGAGTACGGCAAGGACGCATCCTACCGTTCCGATCGAACCGATCCAGCCGGCTTCTGAGGGGGTGATCGTACCGGAACTGAGCGGAGTGGCACTGGACAGCAGCAATTCCAAGTTTGGTGACAGCCAGCCGATGGACAAACCGTATATGAGTGTGGCGAGGTTTGCTATGAACGGAGAGAGGGGAGAGAAAAGGAAAGTTTTGGCATTTATTCGCAATTCGGACAGCGGCAAACAGTGCACAATTAGCATGTGATACGCATGGGATGTCGTTTGCTAAGTCATCAACCAGTATGACGAATGGAAAGACAGTGCGCAAATTATTAGTATGCTAACAGCGTTAGTTTTGCTGTGAGTGTCTGGCTTTCGATAGTTTGTACAAAATAGTTTCTCCTGGACGGACAATCATTCTACGCTGCTGTGGTTTCAGAAGAAGATCAAAAAAGTTGTTTGACACTGTTAAATTCCATGCCCGAAAAAAATGCAGAAGATACTGAGTTTGAGAATACAAGAAGGCAGCATTGCCGAAAATTTAACTTCAATTTTTTATGGTATTCGATTAGAAAGTATACCTCAGTAAATCATGCAAGAATTTTCCACCACTTGTGTCAGTTCACTGCCCAACAAAAGTTCAAGGTTTGTAATTAAGAATAACAGACGGGACAATAAACAACGTTTGAGGTTACTCGAGTACAGTTTACTTAATGAAATATACAACACTGTCGACTGTAATTCCGGGCATTTTTAATCGTAGCGATAAGGCTGAACTAAAACATCTCAGCTTCATCTTGATAAGATAATGTTCTAGACACGAGATGTACTCATTTTTTATGGCAAAATTAGGTCATTACGCTGAATAACGGCACAGCAATCCATGGCTAGCCAGTAATAACATGTTCCATCAGATTAACATTGTCAAATTATGACGAAAAGTGAATATATCGAAGAAGAGTGCTGGTTTTCTTAGTTCTTTTATTTTATTAGCTTTCCCATAGTTTTTTTTTCGTACTCAGATGTGCAATAAAAGTCCATGTTTCATTCTAAGGGATTGTTGCCAGTCTATTAAACAAAGCATTTTAAACGTTTCATCTTAAAATAAAACAAATTGTACTTAATCATTAGTTCCCAAATGTTACTGGTTATTTTTCAATGGCAAAAATATATGTATGGGAAATATAAAAAAGAATCAAATGTATTGTTTAATTTTGTAAGAAATTATCGAGTTCAAGTAATCATTCATTAAACTGCATTGACCTTACTTAATTTATAAGCATTCAAGATGCTGTAGAAAATCTATAATTACCATTGATCCACATGACCTCTTGTAATTGCTCCAGCTGCATATTCGTGCGGCATGATAATTCTAATTCTGATTGAACCCTCAAATCGCTGTGATTAATGTATTGGGGTCAGATTTTTTTTTAGCTAAGAATGGTGCTTCGTAATAATAGGTATATATAACATGGAAAGCTACCAGTATAATGCTCACCATAAAATATTAAATTGCCGCCTCCGATCGGTGTCTATTGAACCGGGGAGAAGAATGTAGCCCATATCAATAAAGGCAAAATTTATGCGCTGCAGCTCTACGTACAATTTGCATGAATAATGTTGGTGATTAAATAATCGCAAGCACTTATTCATCCCAAAAGGAATCATAACCAATAATCGTGGAATATTTCCCACCCGAACTAGGTCAGATCCTTTTACCAGCAAATTTCAACTCAAGCGAATGCGTTCTAAATCAAGACCCATTTTCCCATCGTTCTACGGTTCGTTGGCAACACCATCTTACTGTGTATTAGGGTAAGTGATCTGATAGTTGTGGGTGTTCCTATAGTTGCCGGTAATGCCATTTATACTGTTTTCAACGGCACTCCCAACTGACGTATGTGGATGGATGATAGCTGGGCTTAGTGAAAACATTCAATTTTCCAACTACATTGTTAGAATAATCCAAAGTTATCTGTCAAATCCGTCCCCTTCAGGGTTAATTATCAGAATTCCTAGTATGAAAGACTTCCTGGTAAAAGCTGGTGTGTTTCGTCAAGGCAGCATTTTGAGGCCAATTTATACAATATTTTCACATCTGACTTAACTAAGTTACCTCAGGGATGTCAAAAATTTGTTTGTGGTTGGCACAGGCCTCTTCGCCAAATGACGAAGCCCTGCGTGTTCAACTGTAGTCGGTTGCAAAAAAGTTTGGATATTTTTACTTATACTGCAAAAAACGGAAGATTTCTCTATACTTCCAAAACTCAACTAATAATCTTCAACAAATCCAGAAAGCGCTTTATTTGAAACTTCAAGTAGACGTGATGGTCACGATGAGAGGGTTCCACCAATAATCTAGTCAGATGAAGCTAACATCTAGGGCCATGCTAGATAAAAATTTACTTTCAAAAATCACATTGAGGGCATTCAAGCCAAATACTATAAAATGACGAGGTTTGACGTCGATGAATATTCACCCTAAGTGAATTTAATCTCCACTTACTGGAACATCATCCCTAGGCCTATATGATTGCCATTAATCGGTTCGCGTGAATGCTCCGCTCTACCAAATAGCGTTCGAGTGCTCCGCTATTTACAGATACGCTGCTGCTGCTGCTTTTCCTCCGCTGTAATTCGGTCGCCGCATTTTACATCGAAGCGTTTGCCACGAGATGACGAAGAAGACGGCGATGACGACGACGACGACGGACGCCCAGTGGGTACGTTGAAACTATGCTCCGATTTTCCTCCGTTTCCACTTTGCCGTCGTCGTTTGTTGTCCTAGTTGATGTTTGTTGTGGATGCAGTGCTGCGAGGACAACGCTCTGCTCACAGTAGGGTAAGGTGGGGCAAAAGATCGAGAGATACACTGGTACTGAACATGCAAAACGTGAGACTTTTAGTTTTCGTTGTGCAAACGTGATTTCGAAAAGGAAAGTGTCTCCTGAACAGGGTTGGGAATTGTGACCACTATTTACAACAGTTCATCGATTCTGCCAATAGTCATTTTGCATTCGGGTTTAGAAAAACGGCAATGGTTTGCTTTGGATTTTGATGGTCGTGTAGAAAAATGTGAATGTCGAGGTGGTAAATGTTTGCTACAGTACTTATCTCATCTCTTCTCCTGAAGAGTTGTAGGGTATCTCATATTTAAGCTTTATTTTGCTTAAATAAAAGTATTACGCATGCATTAATAATATTATATATTTCAAATAATTACAATTTATATTTCTTAAACAAGTACTGGCAACCTAGCAATGGATTGCAGTTGATAGATTGCAAAAAGATATAATGGAGTATAAATCCAACAAAATATAATGAATTACGTAATATTTATAGGGCATTGCATACCTCTAGGCGTTTAACGTTACATGGAAATTTCTGATTTGAGATTACAAAAATGGTTCCAGTTTGTGGAAACGCTTTTCGTTAAGAAATTTGAGAACATATTCAAGTTCTATGATAAGTAGGCTGTCAAAGATAAGTGACCAACTATTCAAAAATACATCAAATTGCGATCGTAGAACAGATTGTTTGTAAGCGTTTCGAAAATGATAAAATCGTATCAATTTTTAATATTCGTATAGCAAGCTCCAAATGTTCTCAATTCAAATGAAAACAGCTCTTACATGAAGTGTCATTCTATTATTCTTCAATTTTGCATTCGTTTTGCTTAACCGATTAACAGAAGTTATCATATATCGTTTAATATGTGGTGGGTAACGCACTATCGAAGTTACCCGCATTATCAAAGAAACCCCGGTTTACGGTTTCTGCCTTCAGCAAAGTTGTAGATGACGATAATTGGATTTTTCTCTAAGACACCCATTTCGTTCAAACGTTTGTTCATGAGCAACAAAGCATTTTTTTTAAATACTCCTTTTTATATGTTTTTTAGGATATTTTTTCAAAAAATAATTTTAAGTAAATAAAAAAAAAGTTTCTTATAAAATATTGCATGAAGTGGAAAATCAAATAACTTATTTGATAGATATTGGTTTTGACTATCGATCAAGTAATGTTGCATTTTCTTCATCTGTGTTTTAATGGCAATTTGAGAAATATCAATAAAAAATCAATAATATCTATAATATTTCTTTCATAATTTTGCATAATTATTACAGTAATACCTCGATATAACGTAACTCAATTTTTATTTTCTTTACCATATATCGAGGTTACGTTATATCGAAGCCAAGTTTTTTATTTTCTTAATTTGTATCAACATGAATTGTATCATGAGAATATGGATCAAAAATTGATGTTATTGTCCTAGTAGGTAATTTCATTCTTCTTACATACTTGTTACTATATTTTTCCGTGTTTTTTTCAAATATTTTCCTTTTATTTCATTGTTTTTCATTTTAACGTCTCTATTGCAGTTATCTTAAAAGATATGTGTTCCGAAAACATCTTTGAAGGATTCCTTGAACACTTCGGAGAAAGTCTAATAGAGATCTTTCAGAAATCCTTATAGAAAATAATGTTGAGCCGTCCATGAACATTTCTAGCAGGCAATTATAGAATTTAAAGAATTGTATTATGAGGAACTCTTAAAATAAATCCTTTTGTAATTTCTTGACAGATATTTTGAATAAATTTCCCGCACGCAGAAAAATTTCTTTATGTTGAGATTACTATCTCGTTAATTACTTTTACTTACGCACAGTTAGTTGTTTCGAAGTAAAATTAATTTACGCCAACACTAAATTAACGTCAAATCAATTACACACACTTCATTGATTCAGCTATCCACTTGTACCTATATCAATTATAACTTGCATAATAACCACTATCCGAAAACATTCACATCCCTAGACTTCAAGTCATCCTCACAAATCTACTTACTTTTAACTTGTAAGGATTAGTGTAGTAGATAAGATGACCACCTCTCATTCAGGGGACCACGTATCAAGTTTTCCGACGCGCACTTTATTTTGATTGTTGCAATGTTTTTTTTTTAAATCGATAAAACAGCAGCGAATCTTTTCAGATATGTTGATAAAGCAGAACAAAATGCTGAGTAAACATTGCAACATATTATAAACTCAATTAAATTTACTTTGAGTCAACTAAATTATAGTTGAATTTTGACGTTTGACGTATGTAAATTCAATAAAAAATATAGTTGTTAATAACTATACGGTATAGTTGATTTTAACAATACACTGTCTAATCAACTATATTTATAGTTATCTCTAGATTAACTTTAGAATATAGTTAACTTGACCGGAAAAATGATTACGAACACTATATTTTGTTCTCCGTGCGAGAACTAAGAGTATTAACTTTATACCCTTATTACTTGGTGATGATGATTCTGGAAAAATTCCTGGGGGAATTCTATTACAATTTTCTGATGAAATTTATCAAGATATTCTTAGGGCGGGATTCCGTTAAGTCAATACTGATCAATTGTTTCCAAAAACCCTTAAAGGAATCTCTGAAATCGCTGGAATGGAATCTCTTCAATCATTTTTGAAGAAAATCTCAGAAGTATTTATACATGACTACCATGATGGTTGACTAGTTGAATTCCTGGGAGAACGCTATCAAGATTATTTTAAAGTGTTTTAGGTGTTATACATGAGCATCAGGCTTATGTGAGTATGCCTCTGTTGGTGGAAAAGCTCAAAGCTTTGAGCCAAACCTTCTCCAGTAGAGAAGCTAGGTAGAATACTGGACGCTTTAATGCTTACTGACTTTAAAACGGCTTGCTCAATTTTCACCACCTAATAAAATTTCAATCTTGTCGCTCCCTTGCGACGTCTATCTACTTTTTCATTTCAATTATTTGTGCAAAAAACTTCTAAGGACTCCCTTTACCTTTGAGTCGCATGACTGTTATAGCCATAACTAAAAAAAGTTATCAATAATTACCGTCTGAAAAGTTATCAAGTATTTTCACATAAGTAGTGCTCACCACCCAATAAATTTTGAGCTTTATCTATCCACTCAAACCCGAGGTTTACTTCTTCAACGTTTTCTTTCTTTCATGCCTTCCCGTATAACATTAAAATAATCACACTGCACAGTGGTCCAGGAATCAGTTTTACGCGGAAAGATGCATTTTGAGCTTTAGAATGAAACATTAGACAAAAACGGTCTTCTACAAAGTTGTTTGTATTAGTTAAGCCCTTTGTTTGGTGTTATTGAAAATTAGGGTGGACCACATTTTCATTGAAATTGTGTAACTAACTTTCTTATTTGTAGAAATTGTATTATACATACTTCAGCAAAGTTATAGACCATTCAATTTCAAGCAACTTTGCCAAAAAAAGTTTTTTTTTGTATCTCTTAAATTGACCGATTTAGAGCTTTTTTCGTACGGTGACATAGGGTGGTCCGAACAAAACTGGTTTTCTGGCTCTAGAGTTTTCAATTCAAATTTCTCATCAAAGTAGTCTATGAAACACTTTTAGAGCTTTGAAAAATGCGTAATTTGGTGAGTGAAGAAACTCGCTATCTCGTTCCGTTTAGGAGTTATTGTTGTTTTTCTCTCAAAAACATGCCTACTTTGATTGTGAATATCTCTGATTGGGGCAAACATAAAAAATATCTTTTGACGGCATTCAAAAGACAATATAAAGTTGTATATTATGTCAAAAAATTACAGATGTGTTATTTTTGTAACTCTAATAAAATGCCTTGAAAAACAAAGGATTTTAAGCAGAAAAACTTTAATAACTTTTGAACTAAAATAGATATCATCAATATTTTTGCATGAAAATTTGCGTTTTGTTAAGTTCTAAAAGTCACTCATAGACCGCTTTGACGAGATATCTGAAATAAGAAAGATAGGGCTCTAAAACTGTTTTGAAGATTTTCATAGTATGTATTTCTTTATTATTTTGCATTTTGAGCATGAAAATGAAATTTTAGACAAAAATGATCTTCTACAAAATTGTTACTCAAAATGTAAGCTTTCATACTGTGTCAATTGAAACTAGGGTGGTCCACAATATCACACATATCATATAATCAACTTTTTTATTTGCAAAAATACTGGTATATGCTCTTTGGCAAAGCGGTAGAACTTGAAATTTTGATCAACTTTGCCAAAAAAAGTTTTTATGTAGCTCAAAATTTGACCAATCTAGAGCATTTTTTCCTAATCATCGCAGGGTGGTCCAACAAAAATAAGTTTTTCAACTCTAGTTTTTTCAATATTATTTTCTCGTCAATGTCGTCTATGAACTTAGAACTTGACAAAACGCAAATTTTCATGCAAAAAGATTGTTGATATCTATTTTAGTTCAAAAGTTATTGATGTTTTTGTGATAAAAAATATTTGACTTTCAAGACGTTTTATTAGAGTTACAAAAATAACACATCTGTAATTTTTTGATATAATGTACAATTATGTTTTGTCTTTTGAACGCCGTCAAAAGATATTTTTTATATTTGCCCCAATCAGAGATATTCACAATCAAAGTAGGCATGTTTTTGAGAGAAAAACAACAATAACTCCTAAACGGAACGAGATAGCGAGTTTCTTCACTCACCAAATTACGCATTTTTCAAAGCTCTAAAAGTGTTTCATAGACTACTTTGATGAGAAATTTGAATTGAAAACTCTAGAGCCAGAAAACCAGTTTTGTTCGGACCACCCTATGTCACCGTACGAAAAAAGCTCTAAATCGGTCAATTTAAGAGATACAAAAAAACTTTTTTTGGCAAAGTTGCTTGAAATTGAATGGTCTACAACTTTGCTGAAGCATGTATAATATAATTTTTACAAATAAGAAAGTTAGTTACACAATTTCAATGAAAATGTGGTCCACCCTAATTTTCAATAAAACCAAACAAAGGGCTTAACTAATACAAACAACTTTGTAGAAGACCGTTTTTGTCTAATGTTTCATTCTAAAGCTCAAAATGCATCTTTCCGCGTAAAACTGATTCCTGGACCATAGTGCACTGTGGAACAATATTGTTTCTAAAAACTCGATGAAATCTTAATTTTATTGTGACTTTTCAACCAAATTATACATGAAATGAAATTAAAGTCCTATTTTACATGTTTGCTGGATTAGACCACAAAACAGTTTGATAAATCATACTTCAAATTTCATGTCAACATCACTTAAAATAACGTTTTATACAACTTTGGGGACCTGTAGTTAAAAACTGTGACGTGCAGGAACATTTCTAAAAACGATAACAGATTCAGCGACTCCAAGTCAACATAATTTATTCCTTGAGACACGCAAAAATGTAATTTTTGTTACACTGTGCTTTCATATTCAAACGCATTATGTTTAATTATTTTCTTTCATCAACAAAACCTTCCAAAATATCTCTTTCAAGAAACGATAAGTGATAATTATTGAAACGACTATGGATACAGTTTTGACAGTTTTAGAAATTTTTAATGAGTGTTGTACGATCATGAAGGCGCTTTTGCATCCATTTAAAAACTTAAAAGGATTATCATCCAGAAAATTTTATCGCTTGTATTTCATTGAAACATAACGTAAAGATATTTTTTTTCATCTTATTTTCAAAAATGTCCAAGTAGTGCCAAATAACGAGTAAAAACCAGATACCGACAGAAAAAGCATCAGCTTCCTAATCCTAAAATTTCCCTATGAGACAGTCATCGAAACATTTTTTAACTATTTTGAAATATTTGTTTTTGTTTCATTCAGATCTACGATATCTTAAAAAATACTTTCAGTTATATGATATGATATTTGAAAACTCACATAAGGTGCACAAAAACTGAATGATTCATTACAAAAACATTTTGTTTTTAATAATCGCAAAGTTTTATCTGCATGCTTGGAGGTATAAACAAAGAGAGATGTGAAACTGTTAACTAATCAAATGCATAACCTTCCATTAGAATGAGGAACGGGGCTGGGATTGAACTTATGACCTTCTGATGGTTGAGCAGAACTAGTGGCCTTATGAGATACCCTCTAACACTTCAGAAGATACCCCCTTCTTGAAACACGTTTAGATATCGGAAACTAGTTTTAGGGTTCTAAATTAGTATGACTTAGAGTAAAAGTATCGTTTTCATATTTCTTGCTCAGTTCAAAATTAACGCTACGGATGTCATTGTCGAAAGGTGGCAGCAGCACTACGATGCACAGCGGACAGTGGAAACCAACCAGCTCCCACAATGGGGGAAGTTAAAGATGCCATTCAACAGCTCAAAAACAACAAGGCCCCTGGCAATGATGGTATCGGAGCTGAACTTATCAAGATGGGCCCGGACAGGTTGTCCACTTGTCTGCATCGGTCAGAATCTGGGAAAAGGAACAACTACCACAAGAGTGGAAGCAAGACGTTATATGCCCTATCTACAAAAAGGGCGACAAACTGAAATGTGAATATTATCGTGCAATCACTATCCTAAACGCCGTCAACAAAGTGCTATCCCAGATTCTCTTCCGTCGACTATCACCTATAGCAAACGATTTGTTGCGAAGTTATCAAGCAGGTTTCATCGACGGTAGCTCGACAACGGACCAGATCGTTTCCGAGCGACAAATCCTCCAGAAATGCTGTGAGTACCATGTCCCTACGCATCATCTGTTCATCAATTTCAAGGCGGCATACGACAGTATTGACCGTGTAGAGCTATGGAAGATCATGGACGAGAACTGCTTTCCCAGGAAGCTCACAAGATTGATTAGAGCAACGATGGACGATGTGCAAAACTGCGTGAAGATCTTGGGCGAACATTCCAGTTCGTTCAAGTCTTGGCGGGGACTACGACAGGGCGATGGACTTTCGTGCCTGTTGTTCAATATTGCGCTTGAAGGTGTAATGCGGAGAGGCCGACTTAACAGTCAAGGCATAATTTTCTCGAGATCCGGTCAATTTGTTTGCTTCGCGGACGACATGGATATTATAAGGAGAAAATTTGCAACGGTGGCAGATTTGTTCACCCGCCTGAAACGCGAAGCAACAAGAGTCAGACTGATGATGAATGCGTCGAAAACAAAGTTGTGCTGGTAGGCAGAACTGAGCGTGACAGGGCCCACCTAGGAAGCAGTGTCACGATAGACGGGGATACCTTCGAGGTGGTGGACGAGTTCGTCTACCTCGGATCCTTGCTGACGGCCGTCAACAATGTTAGTCGGGAAATCGTGCCTACTATGGGCTCCATAAGAAACTGCGGTCAAGAAAGATTCACACCCGCACCAAATGCACGATACACATAACGCTCATAAGACCGGTAGTCCTCTACGGTCATGAAACGCGAACGATGCTCGAGGAGGACTTGCAAGCACTTAAGAGTCTTTAAACTTTGGGTGCTTAGGACGATCCTTGGCGGAAAACGAAGTGTTGCGGCGAAGGATGAACCACGAGCTCGCCCAACTCTACGGCGAACCCAGTATCCAGAAGGTGGCCAGAGCTGGAAGGGCAGGGCATGTTGCAAGAATGCCGGACAGCAACCCTGCAAAGATGGTGTTCGCATCGCATCCGGTTGATACAAGAAGGCGTAGAGCGCAGCGAGCTAGGTAGGCGGATCAAGTGCGCATCGATTTGGCGAGCGTGGGTAGAACCGAGGATGCGGCCTCGATCCGAGTATTGTGGCGTGACAGTGTTGATTCTGCGTTATCTGTTTAGATATTAACTAAATAAATGGAATGAAAAAATGAAATGCTCAATCTTTCAGAATACGAATTACAGTGTATGGTAATGAGCGATGGGCGCCAGCACTTGTTTCAAAAATGCAAAAACTGCAGCATTTGCATTTTCAAATAAAATGTTCAATAGATATTAAAAAACCGATAATTGTTATTCTGAATTACGGTACCTAAAATTGAGAATTCCACTAAGGCCAATTGATGCGAATAGCCAAACGGGTCTTGTAACGAAAATTCAAACCATTAGACCTCCTTAAAAAAGGTAAAACTTTTGCCCCATCTTACTCTAAGAGTAGACCGATTGCCATTTGAACAGAGGGGTGCCTGCTTATAAAGACGGTGGGCAATTGTTTAGGTTTGGGTACCTCCCCTAGAACGCCTAGCTAGCAACTGACCCAAGTCAGAGAGATTGACTTTCCGTTTCATTTCGTTCCTAGGCTCTTCACAGAGAACAGCTAAGCAAGTGGCAAACGCCCCCTTTCGCATTTCGATTTCGTACGGCTTGACTCGACGCTGACAGCTATTCTCTCACCCGGCTTGGCTCTCAACAAAGATGACCCCGTTTTTGGCCCTACTGTTTGCTGCTGCTTTGCCTAGCTGGTTGTAACCCGAGCAGGAACGAATAACTCGCACTTATCATTGCATATCATAATTATGGTATTATACCATAACTAGGTATTGTTTAGTAGTTCAGGTATTGTCCACACCTCAATTTGGTATTATCATGGAATTGTTGAAAGCAATTAAAAAAACCTCATTGACATGCATTCGAAAGCTATTGAGAACTGCTTGCGGTATTGGACTACTATTGAAAAATTTCACTTTTGCATGAAAATTCATCATTTACTATTTAGGTATTGCAATACATGATCTAGTTATCAGTTTGGTGCTTGTAGAATGTGCTTGAGATTGAAAATTATCTGGTACCGATTACCCTAGATTGTTATTCTACAGCGATCTTCATCTCCTCGGGAAATGCTGCCACCACTCGATTGCTGCTTCTTCTGCTTTCGCTTTCATACGTTTGGGGTGTGTTGTTTTTGTTTTTGTTTGTATTTTGCGTCGATATGCCGGGTGTCAAACAAGTTGGCATCGTTTTACACCAGTTCACTTTTGTTTTTGTTTTTTTTTTCAAATTGATCGAATAGCGCGTGCGCTGATTACATTACAAGGGCTGCTTGCTTGTTTGCTGCGCTATCGAGCTCAGTGTGGATGGCGCTATGCGTATTCGCGCGCAGTTCAATTCAGTTTGCTTCATATCGGTATAAGTAGGTATACCACCTGTAAGCATGCAAGTTATTTGGGTTGGACGCATTTTGTTTAGCGAAGTGAATGAAAGCACCGAGAAGGGTGTGGTATTGTTGTATTACACATGTCCGCTAAATGTATAGTTAATTGCTAATGAGCTCATAGATTTTTTTTTGAGCAGCAAACAACCATCGTCGCATGAGCATCGTCCTTAGCGTTTTTGATTCTTAGCTAGAATTTTGAATTGAGCATGACCATTGATGACCTACAAGTTGTAGACTGTGTTTGCTATTTCGCGATTGACCAGAATAATCAAAGTTGCCCAAGGCACCAACAGGCATTGCTGTTAAAATTTTGGAATAATTGACGTACCGCTTTGTCTCAAATTCCGAACAGACTCATATTCCGAACACTCGGTTTTTGTATGGCGATTTGTTTGAAATGTTTCACTGAAATATGTTATTAAATAACCCGGAAATGGCAGTCAATTGCAATTAAATTTTAACGTCTACCAATCAATTTAATACCCCGGGAGTAGTGATGATTCTCAAGTTCGAGACCAGTAGAAAAATTTATTTCCGAAATTATTCATTTTATCCCCAGAAAATCGTTCATGGAGGGGTTTTCACAATCTTTTTTGGATGATTCATAATACCCTTGAGAATGCAGGACCCAAAACATACTAAACGAAATAACAGAATGTATTGAATCAATTATTAGTTTAACATCTCATGTCAGAGATAATTTCATTTAAATCGAAAGAATTTTAGGCTGCCTATTAGAATTTTAAAATTCAATGCAATTTAATCGTTTTCGGAATTTTCACCAACAATCTGATTTTTAGGTTTACTATTTGATGAAGTATTAAGGCGAAGTAGGCCGTCATTGAAATTTGTACGCGTCGTTGAGGATTGTTGCTAATTCATCTCACGATGATCAGTTGATTTTGCACTGACACAGTTGAAAAAGTATCAGCATACTTTAAGCATGTTAGCGCGTACAGTGATACTTTTTCAAGTCAATATAAACTGTAGAGACTGAGTTGCATCACTTTGAAATGCAAGCTGAAAAGTCATCATTGTTGACAAAACGAAAGACGGGCTACTTAACCTTAAACAGCTCGAATATCCTAGACAGCCTAGTTATAGTAGAACTTGTATTTGGGGACTTGTATCAAGGGAAAAATGGTCAATCGTTTTTTCCTTATTGATTTAGCTGTTCTGCGTGACGAGTATTTATGATTTTACTGATTTGTATTAATTTTGGAACAGTTATTATGGGTTATATTGTCATAGTTTTAATTACAATTGCAAACGTAGTCAGTTCAAAAATCGTTGCTGCAAATATTTTGAGTGAAATCGCAATTGAAAATCTTCTTTTACTTGAAATACAAACCTTTATTATTTATAAAAAAATAAACACATAAGTTCAAAATTTAGAAGTGTTCATTTCGAATGATCACTCAGTGATTTGGACCTCTCTTTGATTATAATTCATGAGATATACTCATTACACTGTTTTGCAAGCAAGGAAAGTTATTCACATTTAGCTGTTTTTTGAGTTTATGTCAAAAGATTGAATATTTGGTACTTATAACATTACATCAAATACATGCAATCATAAAAATGCGATCATATTGTATTGCGTGTATAACACGCTGGTCTTTGTGAGACACCCATTGTTTCAATATAATCCGCATAGAATGTTTTAAATAATATATAATTCAGAATAGCTTAAAATCTTTATATTTTTTAAAGATTTATAAAAATGGAAAATTTGTTGTATTCAAATTAACATTACGTTAATATCCTTAAATAAAAGTTCAGCATAAATTTGTGTCGTGTTTGAAGGCCAATTCAAAGTTACTTGAGAAATAGATCTCTAGATGTCCGTCATACTAGTAGCTCTATTTTCAACTCAAAAAAATCGAATCCACAGATTATATCTTCCGAATGATCTACATAAATGAGGCGTTTGTTTTTGATTACAAACCTGCTAAAAACATTGCTAGATGTAAATGGCAGATCTCCATTCAACAAATTCGACGATTTATCTTTACAAAACAAATGTTTTTGGTGTTTCCAAGAATTCACATTTTTCTTGCAACGCGTTCAATTCAAATTTAAGTTCATCAGCTTATTCAAAACTAAAGAAATCATTTTTTTTCTAATTTAATTTAATTGTTGTCAAGTTTTGATCATCGAATCTCAATCAATGAACCTTTAGCAATAGCAAAATCATTTAGAATCATACTTAAACAAACCGAAACACAAAAATCTCATATATGAAATTTAAAATTTTGTGATTATTCAGACGAAACTTGATTCATGTTATTTGGAACCTATCCAGCAAGTGCTAATAGTCACCACTATTTCCAGGAGGTTAAAAAATATCTCATAGGTTGTCGAGCCCACCGTTTCCGAATTACAAATCCTTAATTAACCAAAAAGTTATGCATCGTACTCTTCTGGTATCAATGCAACTGGCAGATACAGCTACATGCCTACATTGTTGTTCTGCAGATGAAGACTTAGAACATCTTTTTTCCAAATTTCAGAGAGTAAGAGATTCGTGGAGAATACTAACACAGATTATTGAGGCCGTAGTAGGTAGAGCTTATAGTTTCTCTGAATTGTTATTCTCAAACATAAATACTTCAAGAGAAAAAAAGACAAACACGATGAAATTGTTCATAAACTATGTCAAGTTTATATACTGTAGATGCTAGTGCAATCAAATTTCACCTAGAAAATTTGTAGATTATAGTTTTTAATATGAATGTAATTATACCAATGACAAATAAACGATTTTTATAAAAAAAAAATACTTAGAAATGTCGTAAGTGTAAACGCGACATGAAGCGAAAGCTTTATACGGATGACAAAAGTTTTAATAATAGCAGAATGTGTCGAAAAAAAATCAAATTACATCTCATTTCAAACCAAACATTCGTTCCTAACTGTTCAGCATAAATTTGGGTGGTAAATGACTGGACAATGCGTACCATTGGTACTTCGCGTACCTGCAGGTATAAAATAGACCCCATTTGTGATCCTTAGCCCCTTGTCCAGTAACTTCTAACCCTACCTCCCCGTGGTGCCGCCTGGGGTACGAGTAACCTTAGGGAAGATCGGATAACCAACCCCAGGGAAAGGGGCTCCTCTCTTCTCAGTGTGTAGCTTATTAGGCGGCTCCAAACAGCGTCTCTTCTCCATGTTGGGAGTGGCTGATCATCATCCTAGTGTCAGCGAGGGACTCTAAACAGTGCTGTGCATGATAGTCCTCCGGCGAGACAGGGGGTTAGTGCAGGCCTTACAAGCCAGCCGTAAAAATCATCAGTATAGGATGCATACAATCCTATACTGATAATTTTTACGGCTGGCTTGTAGGGCCCAGATAGCCGTAGCGGTAAACGCGCAGCTATTCAGCATGACCAAGCTGAGGGTCGTGGGTTCGAATCCCACCGGTCGAGGATCTTTTCGGGTTGGAAATTTTCTCGACTTCCCAGGGCATAGAGTATCTTCGTATCTGCCACACGATATACACACGATATAATCGACCCTTACAGCGATTAAGTGGCCGCGGGGAGAACATCCTGGTAGCGCTGCTGTCGTGGCGCCGGCCTACTGGGTGGGTACGAGCCTCTGGTTGTTCGGGGCAGGTGGAGGCCCCTTCGTCAGCAATCCCAGCTCGTGCTAGCTGATAGGGCCTGAGCCTTCAGTAGGTCAAATTGCGAAGCCCGCAGTATCAGTTCTTGATACCTGCGGTGCAGCTGGGCGCGGGCTTAGTGGTCGACCCTGCCCGCCTTCAGCGGACAACGGGAGGTGAGGACCACCCGGGAAGCTGGCAATGCGCCAGCATGCTACCTTGGTGGACCCCCATAAGCGTGTCATCGATGTTCGTTGCTGCATGGCTACGCAGCTAACCTGGAGGATGCGATGTGCAATAGCCCCTCTCCGAAGCAATGCCTTCTTGGTGGTCCCGGAGAGACGAAGGGTTTGGCGGCAATGGAAATGGTTTAGTGGGTCGGGGGTGTAGTCCTGTTTGTACGTAGTAAATGGTCCCCAACCCCACACTCCCGGACCTCGGTCCGGAGTCTGTTGAGCAGATTATCCCCCCATTGCTTAGAAGGAAAAAAAAAGAAAAAAAAAAAAACACGATATACACATGCAAAAATGGTCATTGGCATAGTAAGCTCTCAGTGAATAACTGTGAAAGTGCTCATAAGAACACTAAGCTGAGAAGCAGCAGGCTCTGTCCCAGTGGGGACGTTACGCCAGAAAGAAGAAGAAGGATGCATACAATGTAGATTCGCACCGGAACAATCGGCATAGACCCAGGCATCGAAAACGGACTAACGATTGGAAACTCGGACCATGGAACTGTAAGTCTCTCAATTTTTTGAGAAGTACCCGAATTCTTCCCGAATTATTGAGGGTCCGCAAGTTCGACATCGTAGCGCTTTAGAATGTTTGCTGGAAAGGGCCGACGGTACATACTTATAGGGATGGTTATACCATCTACCAGAGCTGCGGTAACAGACATGAACTGGGCACAGCTTTTATCGTGGAGGGCGAAATGCAGAGGCGCTTGATTGGGTGATGGCCAATCGACAACAGAATGTGCAAGTTGAGGATCAAAGACCGTTTCTTCAATTTCAGCATAATCAACGTTCACAGCCCTCACCAAGCAAGTGACAATGACGATTAGAACGCTTTCTACGCGCAGCTGGAACGTGAATACGATAGCTGCTCAAGCCATGATGTCAAAATCGTAATCGGAGATCTCAACGCTCAGGTTGACTAGGAGGAGGAATTTAGACCGATCATATGGAAGTCCTGCGCTCACCAGCTTACGAACGAAAACGGCCTTAGACTGATTGATTCAGCCGTCTCCAAGAACATGGCCATACGTAAAACCTATTTCTAGCACAGTCTCCCGTATCGGTACACCTGGACATCACCCCAACAGACTGTCTCGCAAATCAACCACGTTTTAATTGACGGAAGACACTTCTCGGACATTATCGACGTCAGAACCTATCGCGGCGCAAACATCGATTCGAACCACTAACTTGTGACGTTTAAAGTGTGCCAACGACTTTCCGTCGTGAACAATATTCGGTACCGACGCCCGCCACGGTACAATCTGAAACGACTCAAGCTACTCGAAGTCGCAACTGATTACGCGCAAAGCCTTGGAGCAGCGTTGCCGGAAAAGGGAGAGCTCACCGAAGCCCCTCTTGACAACTGCTGGAGTAGTGTCAAAGCAGCCAAAACCTCATAGTGGAAGGTAAGGGTATGCGAAATACCGAATGATTCCGTCAAATACGCTTCGAAACGAAATTCCGCGGAATTCCATGGAACACGCACAGGCGAAATTTGTATTTTGCTATTTCGTTTCGTTTCGCCAAATTGTTAAAATATTTCCACGGAAAATTGAAAACAAACGGAATAAAACGGAATTTCGCGAAATTCGAGTTTAATTTCGAACAAAAAAAGGCAAAGCGTTCGCTTCTACTCCTAGCAGCTACAGTCAAAAATCGGTCCGTATCATGGATCAAATCTCGCGTAACATTACTAAAGGACCTATGTACAAATGAGAGATTCTCTCCTCTCTCGTTCTCTTTTGATTATAACAGTGGAATACTAAAGATTTTGGGAAGTTTTTCATTATAGATCGAAAGTCAATTTCCTTGACTAGCGTTTCATACAAAAAAAGCAACAGAAGAGATTAATGTGACTCAGTTATTCATGAAAGAGAAAGTAAACAAAGAGAGCCTCTCAATGTTAGATAGGTCCTTTAGTAATGTTACGCGAGAAATCTCGCGTAACATTACTAAAGGACCTATGTACAAATGAGAGATTCTCTCCTCTCTCGTTCTCTTTTGATTATAACAGTGGAATACTAAAGATTTTGGGAAGTTTTTCATTATAGATCGAAAGTCAATTTCCTTGACTAGCGTTTCATACAAAAAAAGCAACAGAAGAGATTAATGTGACTCAGTTATTCATGAAAGAGAAAGTAAACAAAGAGAGCCTCTCAATGTTAGATAGGTCCTTTAGTAATGTTACGCGAGAAATCCACTCATATCATGGATCAGAACACTATAACAGCAAATTATCTGCGAGGCAAACGAATGGTGTGCTAGTGAAAGCATACGTTTTGGCGTTTCTTTAGGAATCGTCTTATCTTAGATTCATAACTGTGGTATGGGTTTCAATGGCCCACAAATATGAATCAACGCTTCTAGGCATATGTATGACATTTTATTTCCTACAAATGGAACAAATGTGTTTAAGCATGTTATTGTTGATTGCGATGCTGTATAGATTTATGGTTCACGTAGGTAAAATGGGTTCTGCGTAATTACTACTCTATTTGATGAGATATTCTCCGTTTAATCCAACTTTGATCCATATCTGTGTGCTATCCATAACTGTGGGATGACTGTAGTATTGACTGGTCCGCAGGATATGATATACTGCACTGCCGTTGTAAAGTTTCCAAAAACGCCCATTTGCCCTAAATTCCTCGCGGCGAATAGCCCAGGAAAGAAACAACTGCGTTTGATGAACTGCCGCAATGATATCTTCCATAAGAATAAAGAGAGCAAAACCACAGTTTCCTCCGGGGAACATCGCGTGTCCTTTTGAGCAAATCCGTTAATATATCGCAAAAATTGTTTGTACACAAATGTTCTGAATTTGCTCAGGTGGTGCAGATTATTGATGCGCGCATTAGTTCTCTCTCTTGCTTTCCCGCTATGACGTCACTTTCAACTCTGTATAAGAACAGCAGGAGAATAGAAGATAAAATTAATAGCATGCATCAATGAGTAAAGGCTCTCCGCGATTTCGTTGTTGTGTCGTAAAACTCTACATGTAGCAGCGAAATCGCAGCGATTGTTTGTCGCTGACGCCGTAAAAATCGCGTTGATTTGGGTGATCCAAAGCCACACCTCAAATCTTCAAGAGCACACATCTAAAGAACCAGACTCCATTCAAGCTGAAAACTCTATCGATTGGTTACTCGATGGCCAATCGATCAAGTGTTCAGCTTGAACCGCTGTCGGATTCGTTAGATTTGTGCTCTTGAAATTCTGAGGTATGCCTTCGATTTATATCCACCTTAAACAAGGGAGATGCATATATTATTTTATATCAAAAAATAAATCTAGGTTTATTCACGCTGTACCACACCACCAACTCCTCTCTCCTCTGATAACGTGACATAATTTCCTCACGACCCCCAAATAAAAAAATGCGAATATTCATGATAGGTATATTATTACAAGTATTGGAATTTGGTCGCAAGGCACATACCGACATCAAGTTTCAAAATTCTCTAGTTTCGCCATCGTTGGATCGATTTTGATGATTTGTTTTAGTAAAAATCACAAATCAGTTATAAATTTGATTCATGCATTACATGCACCATCAAAATGGTTCCAGATTTAGATTCAAGTTTGGTGGGGTACCTAGGGTATTTCACAATAGAAAAGCGCAAAACAATTTTTTTTCGATTTTCGCACATCTAAATTTCGAGAAAAAAAAAATAAGCCTAACATTAATTTTAGCATGGGGAAAAGAGGGTATTCTCGGTCTTAGCAGTCTATATGGACTGCTAAGGCCGAGAATACCACCCCCCCTTTTTCACCAAATAAACACTGACAGTCGTGATGGAATTCCAAAATTAATTTTAGCTCATTGAAAGACGGATTGTCTGAACGAACATGGGTGAACTTGTCAATCTTATTTGCGGTTCATCTATGCTATGTAGTGCAGGTTCAAAACTTTTTTTTCGAAATTTTCAAATATTTTTTAAAATACTCTCGAGGCTCAAAATTTAGTGAAAATGTGATTTTGTAGTCAGTTTTAAACAAAGAATCTGAAAATGAGATTATATCAACAATCCTTAATTCTTCCAAAAATCTTCCAGAAACTCCTTCACAGATTTTGGAAAAGGATCATTTCTCCAGTATTTGCTCTACAAAATTTTAGAAATACCTTCAGAATTTTCTACAAGGTTTACTCTAAAAGTTTGCATTCATCCAGATTTGACCCCTCCAAGAATTAATTCACAGTTTATGCAAGGCTTTTCCAGAAAATTTATTAGGAACTTCTAAATTAACCCCATCAGGCAATCCTGGTTAAGTTGCTGTCGCAATATCTCTTGGAGTTTATTACTTTTGCAGTTCTTTTAAATTTATCTTGATTGATTTTTTAGGTATGTGTTGATGGATTTTTTTAAATTTAATTTAATTCAGTACTCCAGCAAATACTAAAGCAAATATTCCAGTGATTCCTCTGTTCTACTTATTTTTCTTCTTCTTTCTGGCGTTATGTTCCATCTGGGACAGAGTCTGCTTCTCAGTTTAGTGTTTTCATGATCACTTATCGACTTGTGTCCCCAATCACATTCATTCAAGCCACAAAGCATAAAGTACAGCAAAAAAAAATGAATATCATGTTTCCAGCTTTTATGGTATATATTAGCATAACATCACATCCACATGATTAAAAAAAATTGTAAGGCATTTTTAAAAATCAAATTAATTTTGGGCTCCTCTCAATATTTTTGAGATTGTTTTAAATGTTTGTAACTGCTTTTCGACCCACTTCTTAGTTGTAACATTTAAATTAAACCCACTCATTGCCTTGTGTGAGTGTCAGATATGTTGAAATGAAACCTTATAAAGTTATTAAGAAGATTTCAAACAAACAGAAAAGGGTCCTACCAAAACATGTAAGGATTCCGCTGAGCAACGCTAAGGTTTCCATATGATAGAGGATTTAAAAAGACGTTTTTTATGCCTATTTTCAAATTTCGAGCTTTTGACAAGAAAAAAACAACTTAAACGTGTATTTCGCGAAACAAATTCAAACATTTCGTTTCGTTTCGAAAAATTCCGTGAGATATTTGATTTCGTATCGAGTTACACGAAACATTTTTAAATTTCGTTTCGTTTCGTTTCGTATCGACATGGAAAAATCCATATCGCATATCCTTAGTGGAAGGTGCCATTGGTTTCATGGATGGAAATCTACGGAATGGTTGGTTTGACGAGGTTTTTCCGGGAAACTGACAAGAGTGATCAAGGCAACGATGGATAGTGTACAGTGCTATGTGAAGATATCGGGTGCACTATCGGACTCGTTTGAAACACGCAGAGGTCTTCGACAAGGCGATGATATTTCCTGCCTCCTGTTCAATATTGCGTTAGAAGGTGTTATGAAACCGACGGGCTTCAGCATGCGGGGTACGATCTTCAATAAATCCAACCAGTTCATCTGTTTTGCTGATGACGTAGACATTGTCAGAAGAACGTTCCAGGTGGTTTCTGAACAGTATACCAGCCTGAAACGTGAAGCAGATCGGGTTGGATTGAAGGTAAATACGTCGAATATGAAATATCTGCTGGCTGGAGGAACCGAACGCGATAGAGCTTGCATTGGCAGACGCGTGATGATCGATGGGGATGAGTTCGAGGTGGTGGACGAATTTGTTTACCTCGGATCATTGATAACATCGAATAACAACTGCAGTAGAGAAATTCGAAGACGTATCATTGCCGGAAGTCGTACTTACTACGGACTCCACAAGGCCTTGCAGTCTGGTAAACTTCACTTCTGTACAAAGTGTAACATGTACAAGACGCTGATAGGACCGGTAGTCCTCTACGGGCATGAGACGTGGACAATGCTCGAAGAGGACCTGCAAGCGCTAGGAGTTTTTGAACGACGTGTGCTTAGGACGATCTTTGGCGGAGTATGTGAGAACGGCGTATGGAGGAGAAGAATGAACCACGAGCTTGCGCAACTCTACGGTGAACCCAGTATGCAGAAAGTCGCCAAAGCTGAAAAGGTACGATGGGCGGGACACGTTGTGAGAACGCCGGACAATAATCCCGCAAAAATGGTGTTCACCTCGAATCCGGCCGGTACAAGATGAAGGGGAGCGCAATAAGCTAGGTGGTTTGACCAAGTGGAGCAGGATCTTGGAACTGTGGGGCGATCGAGAAACTACACGCTCAAAAAAGAGTTCTGGAAAAAGTGAACTGTCAAAAATACACCATGAGCTACCATCATGTTTACACATAAGTATGATCTAGTTCACGGAGTATTTTTGCTTGTTGACGAGTTCTCGTCTACTGTTCACGGATACGAAAACGGATTTATTTCTGTGTGCCATGGATCGAGTTAGTTGGCGTAACATTATGGCGCAGGCAGTGTTGTAAGCAATCACGATAGTCGACACGTTTTCGCTGATATTCGGCAGCGCTTCCCTTAAACATGCACAACACGAGCGATCAAACGTTTGTCGAAAAGAAAAATGTCAATTGAATGCCACTGACCGCGATAGCTTCGCTAGGCAACATCACGGTTTTGTTTGTTTCTGTTCTGCTTTTACTGCATGTGTGTCACATTCAACATAACATGCAAGATCGAACTATTCATGTTGTTTATGATCCGATGTCTGAATTCTATACAAAACTTATGATTTATGCAAATGTCGTCATGTAAGACGACATTCAGTTGATACTTTTTTATGTTTGTCGACGTTCATTTTACAGCTCGTGTTGTGACTGCTGACCATGGCAACGAAACGAACGTCGCACAAATTGTCGAATGTTTACAGCACTGGGCGCAGGTCATGTCTTGAAGGACGTAGCGCCATCAAAAGTAAAGTAAAGTATGTTTAGCTCTGGGAGGAGTTCTCCAAAATTCAAAACATCACTACAGATTTTTCCACCGCGTTGTACAAAAAAACCGTAGTTTGGTTATATTCATATATTTCTCGGAAAGAAATCCGTGTAAAAAGTAAAATATGATAAATTTTAATATGCTCCAATTCCTGAAACTGTTTGGAACATTTGTAAGTAAAACGAGCTTAAAAACTTCTCATATCATTTTCTCAATGCATATGCTTAACAGATGGGACTGACTTGTGTGATTTATGAATAAATTTTAAAATTTGGTCGATTTGTCTCCGAACTCTAATATGTAGTATCCACAGCCTCATTACCCCCCTCTGTTCAACCTTGCACAGAACAATGTGTTATCGAAGGTTATTAAACATTTTCGAAATACTTAAAAGCTTCGTCAGACCAGTCATCGTTGATAACCTTGCAGCAAATCGCACCCACTTGAGCTGCTCCAGTCAGCTTGTGCCGGGATATCTTGCAAAAGCTGTCACCACGACGATACCATGTACCGTAAAACGGGGTAACTTTGATAATGCGGGTAACTTTGATAATGCGAGACTCACAACATACTAAACAAAATAACAAAGTTCCTATTAATCTGTTAAGCAAAACGAATGCAAAAGTAAAGAGTATTTGTATGACACTTCATGTTAAAGCTATTTCCGTTGGAATCAAGTACATTTGCGGGTTTATATGCAAATATGGAAAATTTATAAGATTTTAGCAATTTTGAAATGCTCTCAAACAATCTGTTCTACGATCACTATTTGATGAAGTCATAATGAATTCGTCACTTGTACTTGACAGCCTAGTTATAGTAGAACTCGAATTCGGTCTCAAAACTCTTAGCGAATACTATTTTTACAAACTGGGGCCATTTTTGTAATCTAAGTCAGAAATTTCCATATAGCGTTAAACGCCTAAAGATATGCAACGCCCTACAAATGTTCTGTAATTCATTCAATTTTGTTCGAGTGATGCTCCATTATCAAAGTTACCGTAAAACGGGGTAACTTTGATAATGCGGGTAACTTTGATAGTGCATAACCCACCGCATACTAAATGAAATATCATAATTTCTGTGAATCAGTTAAGCAAAACGAATGCAAAACTAAAGAATATTAGTATGACACTTCATGTTAGAGTGGTTTTCATTTAAATCAAGAACATTTTAGGCTTTTTATACGAATTTAAAAAATTTACACAATTTTATCATTTTCAAAACGCTTACAAACAATCTGTTCTACGATCACTATTTGATGTAGTTTTGAATAGTTGGCCACTTATCTTTGATAGCCTAGTTATCATAGAACTTGAATACGGTCTCAAATCTCTTAGTGAAAAGCATATTCACAAACTGGGACCATTTTTGTAATCTAAGTCAGAAATTTCCATATAACGTTAAACGCCTAGAAGTATGCAATGCCCTACAAATGTTCGTTATTCATTCAATTTTGTTCGAATCATACTCCATTATCAAAGTTACCCCAAAACAGAAAACCATCTTTCGATTATATGAAAAATAATACATCCATTCAAAATGAATATTTTGCCAATTTATCGACTGTAATCGATAGCTAGGATGCCAGTACTTGTTTTAAAAATGTAAATTGTAAATCTTTGAAACAGCATGCAAAAATATTCAAGTTTTCTTCGAAAAAACTATCAAAGTTACCCCGTTTTACGGTACCCCAAAACAGAAAACCGACTTTCGATTATATGAAAAATTATATATCCAATAAGAAAAAATCTTTTGGAAATCTATCAACTGGAATCGATAGTAAGGATACCAGTACTTGTTTTAAAAATATGAATTAAAATTCTTTGAAACAGCATGCATATATATTCAAGTTTTCTTCGAAAAAACTATCAAAGTTACCCCGTTTTACGGTACTCAAATTGCCGGCTATACTGTATCTATTTGCTTTAGGCATTTGCTGTTGGCCTTTTTTATCACCCCCAACAAGTGGGTTAGGGCGCGTTACCTGCTGCTGCTGTTGCTCGCAAACAGTAAACATTTACCGGCCTAATTTCGGAAAACACGACGTGATGATGAGTTGAGAGCAATGTGAGCGAAGGAGTGATTACAATACAGACACAACCGGGTATATCAACAATATTGTTGTCAATGATAAGATGATTTGTATGGGGGTGATTTATCGATTCTCACAAATCAACAAAGTTCAGATCCGCCATCGATAGCCGAATGAAAGTGCATGGTTTATTGATGGGTGATTCCATGATGCAATAGATATTATTTGACGAGTTTCTAAAACAGTCTATCGGAGAATGTGCTGATAAATCTGTTTATGCAACTGCAGTTTTGTATTCAATTGATAAGCGCCATAGCCATATATTTAGCGTCGAAAATCGAAAACGTGCGGAAACTCTGCTACGAAATTTCAAGTTTCGAAGCACGTCACCTCTGACTCGGCGGCAATCAGGCAAAAAGGATGGACTCATTACGAATGGGAGTTTGAACAGAAAACATTTCCGCATTTATTTTGGCAGTCTTCACCATTCGTTGGTTTCTGGCAACTAGTGCAAATAAATTCATATTTCTTCGCCTATTGAAACTGTAACTTTTCCACAGTCTGAACCAAAGTTCTTCCAGACAACACTGTCGGTCTTCATCAACATGCATGATTCGAATTTCCTAGATCAATTCAAATAAAACTTGTCACATCGAACGGTAACGCATAGTCTAGTGCTACAAGCATTCACCAGTGCTGCAGAAGTTCCATTAATCATTTCTTCTTGCATCACCGTAAAGCGAGCTGCATAAATCGATAACATTAATAGTTCTGAGCACAACAAATTTTGTGAATAAATAAGCGTGCAAATCAAACATGAGTTCAACCAACAGCTTCTTCTGCCTCACTGCTTGACGTTACGTCCCAACTTAGACGCAGTTCTTCTTCACTTAAATTTTCGGGTGCAATGGCAATAACAATTGTAGGGTTAGCCATCATGACGACGTTTAAGAGGTGTTGGTATAATTGAGTGGGAAATGATAACTGTAGTCTACAGTCAATATAGACATAACAGCCTTCGAACCCATTTGCTGTCAGCATACTTTGACATCGTAGCTCATATCCCTACAGGCTGGGTCAAAGGACCCTTCACAGAACCGACCACCGACCGCCTCGAAAACCGAAGACGAAGAGGTGAACGACGACTATTTGCGGTGCGGTACGATTGCCTCCGGTCATTGTATACGTAGTGCGTTAGTTATTGTGTACCTTTCGTCTCAAATCGCGCACACGGCAATTGGTTAATTCATAGAAACGGACGTGATTATAATAAATAAAACGAAACACACATCGAAGTCTTGGATGGCTCCGGTACGATGGCCACCGAGCGGTGGACATTTGCCACTCTTGCCGTTGAAATGGGCTAACTTTTTCATTGCTTAAAGAGTCATGCTAATATGATTCCAGCTTTAGGTACACGAAAATTCTGAATTGAATGTCTCTAAAGTGTGAAAAGTTTGTAATTTGGGTTCAATTCCCTTAAAATTTCAATTCTTACGGGAAATGCCTCTTTAGTAGAAATGTTTCTTGAAGAAAACGTGAGAAACGAGAAGGAGAAGAAATTTTACGTTTTTTTTTAATTAACCCTTAAAAGGCGTGGACGACTTTGTTTCAGGTTTTTGATCAATAGACCAGTTCTCAAAATGTTTTAACGATATTGTGAAGAGGATTAGTGGCACCACTAGGATTTGGATACCGGTGGCCAATCCGGATACATGGTCGGAAATGTAGTGTACGCTTCCTATTCCACGAGTAATTCTCGGTAAAATTTCAATATATTTCGAATGTATTTATGGGATCGTATATGAATATAGTATGTATAAAGTCTAGCGATCGCATGTGGTTACATTTTGACACGACAATAATTACAGGACTATTTGACATGTTCAGATATAGGAAGCCGAAACTTTCGTAACGCGTTTTTTTTTTTTGTTTATTTCCGAATTTCAATACCGGATCTACTGAACAAAACCTTAAATGATATCTATACGTACAGAATGATTCAAATTTAGTAGAACAGTATAAATTTGCTGAAACAGTGGGTTTCTTAAGTTTTGGTTAATGATAATTTTCTTGTGGTACAACTTGACAATTTTAAACCAAAAAATGAAGTTCTTAAACTAGACTTAAAATGGTCACAAGTATTCAAAATGACCAGATTTGCTTCCATAGGTCATATGAGTTCGAGTAAATCTGGTTTCTATGGAAAAAAATTGATTTGGGTTGGTTCCACAAAATCGCATAATGAGAGTTATGGCCTCCGACATCTGAACATGTCAAAAAGTCAAGTGATTAATGTGATGCAAAATTGGCCTACATGCGATCGCTAGACTTAATACATACTATATTTATATACGTTGACATAAATACATTCGAATTATATTGAAAGTTTTCCAAGAATCACTCTTGGGATAAGAAGTGTACACTAAATTTCCGGCCAAGTATCCGGATTGGCCACCGGTATCCGATTCCTAGTGGATGCATATAAAGGTGCAACTAATTCCTTCACAATACCGTTATTTTTTTGAGAATTGGTCTATTGAGTCAAAAGATATGATTGAAAACGTAAAACAAAGTCGTCCACGCCTTTTAAGGGTTAAATATTTGAGCAATTACAAGAAAAATCATTGAAAAGTCAATAAATTTTAACAAGATAATGCTACGAATTGAACTGCTTCTGTTTTTAAATAAATACTTGAAATTTCTTTTCAAAGTGTGTACGCAAAGTAATGGATATTATTCAATTTAAAAAATTGATCTAAATTTAAAACATGAACTCCTACATTTTCGTCACATTTTTGATTAACTTCTTTATTTTTTTATAATACTCAGTCGCATGGTACCCTTTACGGAACCGAGGAGTATTTTTGTATTTTTATCGACACTTGAATGAGTTTTTGAAAACCAATTAAAATTTGAAAAGCAAAGTGCTCGTGACAACTCGAGATTAGTTAAGACATAACGTTACATCAGGGATCATCAGGGATAAGATTTTGCACTAAAGCTTTTCGAAGTTTCTCCTTTTTTGTTGCCAACTGATTAAGGTCACCTTACGGGACAGTGAAAAAAAAAAAATCATCGATAGTGGTTTGAAGAACGTAAAAAGTGTCTTCCTTAGCTAGAGAGTCCGCTTTCTCATTGCCTTGAATGGAGTAATTAGAAGGGATTTTTGCCAGCGTGAGAATGCATGAGTGATCTGTCAAAGTACTCAATACTTGGATTATTTCTGGAAGAATGCTGAGTGCTTTACATGTAGCCTGCAGGCGATGATGGAAAGCCCCCAGAGTATTGTGGCTACCTGTAGTTAAAGTGATCTGTTTAGTTAATTTGATAAAAACTTTCCATCACTCACGTTAAAAGTGTAAAAAGAAGGCTTAGACATGCAACAGCAAATTTTACAAATCATCCGGAATAATGCTAAATTCTTGAAACTGATAAATTCAACGAACACCGTTTTGCGACATCATGGAGATTCTTGAGGTGAAGATGAATAGACGCCAAACCTCAAATCTTCAGGAGCACAAATGTGGAGAACCAGACATCCGTTTGAACTGAAAACTTGATGGAATGGTCACTCGCCGGGGGTGACAAATCAATTAATTTCCAGCGTGAACGGTTATCTGGTTTTCCAAATTTGTGCTTTTGAAATTTTGACGATTGGCTTCGATTTATATTCACCTTAAGAACAGGGCAAGATTAGGGTTACCATCCGTCCTGATTTAGCAGGGCATATCCTGATGTGAGTATTCTTTTAAGGTGTTCTGATTTATTTTTCACATTGTCCTGCTTTTTTCCTGCTCGCCGAATACCATGGAATGTTAAACATAATTTATAAATACTATCATTCTATCGCTATCAGAATGGAAGAGATTGTCAATACTCCGTTTATGAGTGTTAGCATAAATGATAGGAATTATGAGAACAATAAAATTGTTGCCTATCGTCGTGCAATATTTTGGTGCATCGCAAATGCCTACATTTTTTGGAACTAAAACAACTATTATGTGGGAGTTCTTGTACGATTGCTGTCATCATTGTAGATATTCTTCAAAAGCACAATTTGCCATTTTTAAGCAAATAATATTGAAAGAAACCATGGCTGAAATTAGACTAGGCATTACCAGAGAATGCACGACCGCCTAACATTTCGCAATCCACATCATATCTAACCAGTTCAGGAGAGTTTTTGGAGATATTCTCAATGAATTCTCATTATCATAATATCTTGACTAAATTTCTCCCAAAAAAATTGATTGATTTTCAGTAAGACCCGTGATGAATTTCTGTCGAGCTGTTTAGCGAGTTCTCACAGGATCTTAATAAAAACATAATGGAGGCTTTGTGAATTTCCTTAAAAGATGCATCATAAAACTATAATTCGAGGAATCCTAGCACCATTTCCATGCATTTTTCATGAATCATCGAAAAAAAATTGAAGTGGATTTCAAAAAAATTTTAAAAACAAAAAAACATGCTTGATTGTTTTATTGTATTTCTAATAATTTTCTTGTAAGATCTTAATCACACAAATAACTTTCAAAAATTATCGGTAAATTTCTGGCGACAATATTGCACAATTTCTTTTGAATATTCTAATGAATATATTTCTGCAAACTCTTAAAGATTTAATAAAAAAATAATCTTGTCAGCTATACAGAATTGATGTACTTCTGGCGTGTGTCTTCGAAAAGGTGACATATTATTGTCTTAGAAAAAGGCTAGTTATGTTTGAGAATATATACTTATACCCACTAATTAGAAATTTCAGAAAATTTTCCGAACAACACAACAAAATAAGATAAAAGCTAGAATTGCATTTAATAATTCTCATATAATTTCACTTTACTAGAAGTAAATATTTAATTTGAACTCAAAGAAATGACATTAAAACAAATTATCCCATATTTCGGAAAGCCTTCCTTAGCCGAGTGGTTATAGTCCGCGCCTACAAAGCAAAGCCATGCTGAAGGTGTCTAGGTTCGATTTCCGGTCTGTCTAGGATCTTTTCGTAATGAAAATTGCATTTACTTCCCTAGGCATAGAGTATAATCGGACCTGCCACAAGATATACGAATGCGAAAAATGGTAGCTTTTGCAAAAAAAAACTCTCAGTGAAAAAAAAAAAACTGTGGAAGTGCTCATTGAATACTAATCTGAGAAGCAGGCTCTGTCCTAGTGAGGACGTAATGCAAAGAAGAAGAAGAAGAAGATCTCATATTAATAAGATTCCGAACATTCATCTGTTATAGTGATTTGTCAATAAAAACAGCGCGGATGAGATATGTTCGAAATTTTAGACAAAATTACAGGAAAGTTGTTAAAAATGCAAAATGTTGTGATTTTGAATCTCCATGAGATGGTTATCCTACGTAAACTTGTAAAAAATGTTTTCGTTTATTTTTTTTTTCATAAAAGGCTCATAGTCTGTCGATGACACGATTATTATTTTCAGTCGGCATAGAGCTCCTCAACTAAGATTTGGCTGTAACGATGGAAGCTTATTTGTTCGTCATGACGCAAATCCTATATTGCGAATCATTGCAGCAAATAGTCATCCTACACAGACGATTCATTTTTCAGTTTAGTCGCCGACTAAAGATTGTCTAGCCTGCTTACGATTACCGTAATTTCAGGTGAAATTGATCATTTTTCGCGGTTTTCCTAGCCTGTTTTCTATAATGTTAACAATGCCAAACAACTAAATGTAGGAAAACAAGTACGAAGGTGAGCCTCATCGACTCATGTACCGAAATTTTCTAACAAATGTCATTTTAGTGTTAACATATATCTCTAAAATAAAAAATCAGGGGATCTCATTCCGGGGTGAAATTGATCACTTGTCAATGCCATTATTGTTAGTTTTCAAAACAACTCTACATGATAAATTTGAGCTTCCTGAATCCGAATATGCTGGTCAAATTCTTAACAATGCAATATTTATATAAATAACGAACAGTTAAATTTCAGGAATTACGCGAAAAACGCCTAAATGTATGCAATTTCCTAAGGAATTCCATGATATTTAACAGAAATTCAGTTATTTCAACCATATGAGCTAATTGGTAAGAGTTTTGGTAATGAAATCTGGTTTAGGGATATATCTCAAGCATCCTCACAAACTTTCAGTTTTATATCATGTTCAAATCCTTGCTTAGAAATAGAAGTTCATAGGTGTGTGTCAATAACGCACCGTGCATGATTTTGAAATTTTACATTATTTTAATTGTAATCAACATTCTTTAACGCAAAAAACTTCACGACACATAATTCGACAAAAGTTACGAAAAGTAACGTTTATTCACTGCAGCTTGCATTGATATTTGTGCTCCATTACGAATAAATAAAATCGTGTGATACGATGATCAATTTCACCCGATTTTACGGTACCAATAATTTACCAATAAAGCTTACTCAATTTTGCATCGTGATATCGACATTTGTACTTTGTCTAGTGATCTTCCAATAACATACCTGTAAGAATAAAGAAAATAACGGATTAGATTTTTCGGTTTTGTATTTTTGGTACATGGCAGAATATGACATAATGAAACAGCACGCATATGGGTCAAAATCTATCTGTACCTAGGGGAACGGACTCGAACAATTAGGTTGCTCAAATGGCTCAAACTTTTCCACGAGTGCTAACCGGTGTTTGTTTGATTGCCTCGCAGAAAACCACAGTTTAAGTGTATCCTTGAAATACTTCACACAAATCTCCACCATTTCGGTGTAGGCAATTAACCCAATAAATATACTAGATCAGAAAGTTGCTAACTGTATGTTAGTTAGAAACAAATTTCAGAAAAGTAGTAAAATATTCAAGCATAATTTAGACCAAGTACAACTTTTTCCAAAAGTCGGTGGTCTTTGTGTTATATAAATTATATAAATTTTTTTAGCGTGACGAAATTATGACCGTACATTTCTAGGCACACTCAGATCATTTTTACGAAAATTTAAGATTGACAGCAGCTTGGCTGCTTGTTGATTTCCAGTTCGTATCCCCCAGATCAGTAGTACACGTTTTGCAAAATGTGTCAATAACTGGGTTCTAAAGCCCTGTCTCAATTTTAGTGCTAGAAGCCTAAGTTTAAGCCTAAACACATGTTTATTCACTCAATTTTTTAATGTTTTTCATTTGTTAAGTCCAAAAATACTTGTTTTTATGTTTTTTCTTTAGACTCATATTCATGAATGAGCAAGATTGACCGCCTGCAAATGCTACTCCGTTATTGCAAGAACAGCTGTACTTACACAGGGAACCAACAGACACTACTCGGGATCAGTAGCATCCTTAATGTGTAAATACTGGTGCTCTCATTATTATAACAAACAATAACGGCACCAGCTGCGTCTGAATGCAGGTCAATTTAGAGATGATAGGGAAATGTTTTCAGTCCGCTCACGCAAACTAACACCACTATCAGGAAGGTAAGTGTTAGCTCTTCCTGATACTGATGTTGATGAGCGTGATCGAGTTGAATTCGACTCAACAGTGTCTAGCAAGGCCATTTTATACTAATGTCGATGTGCCCTTTTCTAATGTTTGTCCAGGGTGGTTCAAATAACATAAAAGTTTGAGTATCCCATCTCCCATACTTTCTGCACATTATTTGAAAAATAATGAAATTCTGAAAATGTTTTAACCATTTCGATGAAGATTTGAAGATGGTCCAACACGTTGAACGTATAGATGGAAAATTAAGGTTAAACTTCTACAAAGTTGTCAGATATCTTAAAACGCGTGTTTTTGCTGAACATCGCATCTTTTTATCTCTTAAAATAATGGAATTATCGGTCGAATTCGTTTTAAAAAGGCTTATTTGTTTGATAGTGAAAACCCATGAAAAGACGGTCATAGACAAAAGTTTTTATCAAATTCCGAAAGGGAAGATATGGTACTTTCACGATTTGCCATTTCGCGCCGAAGGCAGTTATTGGGGCCTAAACTACCCCTTAAGAGTAATTAATAAATAACTTCGTTACTTCAACAGATAGCGTGATGATTCGTTCAGCAAAAACACGGATTTTTTCATGACAAACAACTTTGTACAGAACACAAAAAATTTTAAAAATCTTCGAAAAAAGTTATGATAAAAAATATGATATTTAGGAATCATTCACATACAACGGCATATATCTCAAAAAGTATAAAAGATAGAAAAATCGTGTCTTCTACAAAGTTGCTTCCAATTGCCTATTCTACAACTTTGCTGAGGACACCATATGTCTATCTATATGTTATAAAAAATAGTTTTTCTATCTCACTGCTAGGTGGCTTGATCACAAAACTTTTTGCATCAAAAGATGTGCTTTAATATACCAAGAAACTTCTCCGAATTAACTACATCGCTAAAATCAACGGTTTGAGCGCTATTCAAAAAGCGCATGAAATCGACAAAATAAAACACAGTGCAATAGTGTTGTGTTATTGCTTTTTATTTCATTCACAAACGAAACATTAGTAGACTGTATTTGAAGCCTGGGTATAGATTATAGATGTAAAATAAACATAGATATTCATTGCATATATTTAGAATCTATAGTAAAGCTGAGCCTATCAAATTATTTTTTTCAACCATTTGTCAGTATTAAAATACCATGCATGATACAGTATCAATGCATGAACAAAGGGAAGCTATCTCGAAATTCACATAAAATATGAATAGATTTCCAATATTTAAGTCTGGCCTATTTCGATTGATGCAGTGGATTTTAAATTTGATAACCGAGCCGTTGTGTTTGATGTACACATTGAGTGAACCATACGACGAAATGGAGCTTATCTATAGTAATACAGAGTGCATATTGCGAGTGAAAAGTCAATATCAGTCCAAAATAAAGCAAAATGGAAACTATACGAGAGGATGCAACAGAGGTGCAACATCAAATATATTTTCCGCAGCGATAAGCTCCCGAATCTATGAACTAGAAAAAAACAGACCATGCGTTAAATGAGGTAGGGATGTTTTGCGAAACGAGGTTTCAATCAACTTATGCACCCAGCACAATAATTATTATCATATAATTTGCACTGTACATTACTCTCCAATTACATTTGAATTACTATAATAATATATAAAACACTACTTGGCTGGTAGCGATTTTCGTTAAATTCATTGGATTTCAATGTAATTTGAGAAATGTTTACTCTGGATTAGGAATACTTGTTTGCAGTGTAGTTAAATTACTTGGCTTTAAGACGAACCACATTTTGTTTTTCGAATTTCCTTTGTTCCTCAACATCTGCACAGCATATTTTTGAACTGGAAAACATTATTCTTGGTTTCAGTTGAAAGCAATTTCGAACTAATGGAATCTTTCCAAATCAAAATGTGCAACCGTCAGACTGAATTCTCATTAACAATATTTAATGATGTAGACTTTCTAGACAACTGGAAACCCTTTTTGATTCATTTATGCCGGCCTCTAGATCCGTCGTCAAAACTTTCTTTCAATTAATTTTGCTTTATCACTCAGCCACTGCAGCATTGATACGCAAGCTCAAAAAGGATAAAAGAAAAACGCGTTTGACATCGGAAGGATAATTCTTTTCATGGCGCAGATTGCTCGCATGGACATCCCTTGGGTCACCGCTATTTATCGCACCAGGAGACCCAATTCCTATCAATCCCGGGCAGCAAAAAATGTCAATTACTGACAACGTTGACATATCCTTTCAACAAGCGTCAGCTTACTCCCACCCCCACAGTGAGAGCTGCTGTCGGCAAAATTAATCGCAAAATTGGGATAGGAATTGATGCCATGTGGCACTAGACTGATGCAAATTTTGAAGTTTTTGCAAGTTTTTGAAGTTTTTGAGTTTTTTTTTGAAGAACGATGTCAATTATGATGAAAATGATCCTCCCAAAATTTGAAGAGTTCAGTCCTCTAAGTGCTCGTCATAATAATCTATGAAAAAGTGAACACACTCATCTCATGTGAAAACTTCCCAGATACAACTTTGCCGAGGATCACATTTCGATGGGACTTAAGGATAATTTGTTATTATTGATAACAAAGTCTGAATCATACTGAGATGATCATTCAATTACTTTCAGAGCAACACTGTTTTTTTTGCTGTAGAACATAGTAGCCTGGATTACTTTGATCTATTCTTCCCGCCAGGAGCACCGCTGTTGCCTGCCGAACAGTTGGTGAAGCATGCTACATGCAAACCAACTTTATAATGACGAATAACAATTTATACTGACTTTCAATCTAAAAGTGGTCATCGGCAAAGTAGTAGCTAGGAGGATTTCACATTAGAAAAATTTGTTCACTTTTCCATAAATGTTTATGACGAAGAGATAGAGAGCTGAACATGGAAGGTTGTCGTTTCCATAGTAATCTCCATATAAACTTCAAATGGCGTGTGCACAGTCAAATTTCTTCCGGATCACTTCAAACTTTGGGAGGATGCTATTTTTCATAAATAAAATCGTTTAAGCATAAGGGAGCTAAAATTTCAAAATTTGCATCACTCTAATGTAGCACCACCTTCCTTCCAATTGACCGATGAAGCCCCAGCCACCATTGAGGGCCAACTGGCAGTTTCCCGGAGTCAGCGCAGTGTTAGGTTGTGTGATGAAAATTAATGAGAGTTTCACATTTTTTTTGCCTGTCAACTTTGCACACCATCCGAAAAATAAACTTTATCCTCGGTGACCTCGTGGAAAAACAAACGGTTGAAATCTTCCGCTTATTCAGGGTTGGATTCGAAAAAGTTGCGTATGTTGCGTATTGGGTTTTTTTTTTATTCTTATTCCGGGCGCTTTCTTATTTTTGTCTCATATTACGGACACTTTGATTTAAATTCCGGACAGCTCATGAAAATCATAATTGGAGAATTCAGATCGTCAATTGAATTTGTTAAAACACTAAAGAGACGTCTAAGGCAGCTGGATTTTATAACTTTTCATAGATATCTATGGAGAATGCTTAATAAAACTAGACTTGAAAATGAGAACTTTTGATCGACAAAAATTGAAACATTTCGTGTGAAATATTTCCCGTACATTAAAAACCTTTCTACAATAAAATCTACAAAAAAAAACACAATTCTGGTAGGAACATGTGGGGCCAAATCCCCTGGGGCACCTGGAACCTACAATTAAGTAGTCATGGCAGCCGGTGGTGCTGGAAATGCTTCGGATAGCATAAGCTTTGAAAACCATGAAGTTGAATGCCCATATTGATATGGTTCCAGATATGTTCCTAATTGACCACTTTCCCCAGGGCACCTGGAACCTTCTGTCGAGTGGTCTACGTATCTAATGGTTTTGAATATGCTGCTGGAAACATTATTTTTAAGGTTGATGCCCACTTGGATATAGTTCTGGTTAATATTTACATAATTGGAAATACACACATGACTGATCATGTTTTCCGGAACCATTTTACGGAAATGGTTATATTTCTGAAGATTTCCAACCAATCTTTATGCGTCCAACGGCATTCGACTTCCTATTAGTTCTAGTTTCTAGGAAAATAGTAAACATCTATCCAACTTTACACCGCACAAAAATACAAGTGACAGAAAAAATGACATTTAGACATGACCTCGGAAAATCCGGAACATCTCCGGTGTCCAGTGGCCAATATGCATGGCCAAGCATGTTCCTGAAAGTAGACCAAATTTGCCGTCGACTGCTTCCAGATGCATCCAATTTTATCAATTTTTCATAAAGTTATGAGCATTTGAATTTAGGCAAAATTTTGCCTATCTCAATCATTTTGCCTATCCCCTGTATATCAACACATGAATGACTTTACCATAATGAAAAGGAAAATACTATGTGTAAAAACATCAATTTCAACATTGTTATCATTTCGCAAAATGACTGATTGTCGTTAACTCACATACTTGCAAAACTTAGTACTCGCATGTGCGTAAGCTATTTAAACGCACTTCCATCTTAAAATTAAGCACTGAATCAGGAATGAGAAATACCTGGATATAAATGCCCAGTGTTAGTAAATTACGGTCCACTACCTAAAAAAATGGCCAATCGTTAGTGAAAGTTTGGGCAGACTAAATACATTTTAAAGTTTCTTCAAGTTCAAGAGATCTCAGTTTTTATGAAAGTCAAGTATTTAAACTTTACAATGCTAACCGGACTTTTTGTTGCCATGTTTACGATTTGGGTCATTTGAGCGCAGATGCGCTTGATGATCGATCTTATTGATTTACTGCCAAACGTCCCAAGTCAAACATCAGAACGCTTAATCTCTACCAGATCACTGAGGATCACTTATATGAGGAACAAACGGACGAGAAGACAGCCTCTCTAGATGATATAGGTAGCGCAACGGTGGTTAGGTGGCTCACTGAAAACACTTAACAAACCATGAAAGGCAATAGTTAACTTGCTCTAGCAAGCGGATTGATTTTAAGGGTAACAAACCCAATAAAATTGTGTGTAGGCTTCAGGCAAACATTCCAGTTCGTTTGGATCCCGCCGGGGACTACGACAAGGTGATGGACTTTCGTGCCTGTTGTTCAATATTGTTATGCGTTAGCCGGGCTAAACAGCCAAGATACGATTTTTAAGAGATCCAGTCAATTTGTTTGATTCGCGAATGATATGGATATTGTCGGCCGAACATTTGAAAAGGTGGCAAACCTGTACACCTGCCTGAAATGCGAGGCATCAAAAGTTGGACTGGTGGTGAATGAGACCAAGGCAAAGTACATGCTAGTTCGCACGACAGGGCTCGCCTAGGTAGCAGTGTTACGATAGACGGGGATACGTTCGAGGGGATCGACTAGTTCGTCTACCTTGGATCCTTGAAATAAAGTTAGCCGTGAAATACAGAGGCGCATCATCAGTGGAAGTGAGGCCTATTATCAATGTGCTTTGATCAATGATAATTTGGTACTGAAACCTAACATTTTGAGTTAAAATAAAGTGAAAATAAGACAAAATGAAAATGGTGGTGAACATTGCAAGCTAAGAAAGGTAATATTGAACGTACTAATAAGTAGAACTCGCATATTTCAAAGTTATTGTTTAACGTATATGAGGAGTCTCATAAAGCTGGCAAGCTGTATAAATTATGGCTACATTGTAACATGACTACATGGTTATCTTCGGTAAAAGCAAGTTTAATAGAAGCATCAAATGATGACATGATCAGCTTTAAGTACTGTGTTGATCACAAATGTTTTGTTGTTAATGTGCTTGTATTTTTTTGACATATCAATCGGATTGTTTGTGGTGATTTATTTCTTTTAGGTATTTATGTAAGAATTTCAGTAACAATTGTTGAGGAAAACATTTAAAGTTCTTAATGACATTTTGGGCAAAATGCTAAGCATTAGTTTGGACGTAGTCATTTATAAACGTTCAATATGTAATTCTAAGAGCGAGTAAAATAAGAGCTCATGTTCAAAATACTTTTGTTTTATTTTAGGTTGAAATCTTCAATGCAGGAGGAGGAGGAGATCCTTCAATCTAGAATCATGGAAGGCATCGTAAAATACTAATCCATAAGGTGGTGGTAGTTATTGAATGTGCATAAGTTTAACGAATATTTTGCGTGAGGTAAAGCGACCCTATTTGCAGTGCTGAAATTTGATATAATTATAAAAAATAGTTTAATCCGGGAATTTATTGCCAAGGAACGTTATTCCTGGAATCCAATTAAACGAGTTTTACGTCTAGATGTTAGCTAGAGATTTTTTCCGGTCTTATCTTGACTTTTTCCACAATATGGAGTTTTTATTACCCAGAGTTGTGTTTGATCCTTTGACCTTGACGCTTGCTCCTGCGGGGGCCGACAATGAAGGCAGGATCAAACATGTCGCGCGTCGGTCAAGTAAAAGTGAAAAAGTGGCGTGATCCGTTAGTTGTGTTTGATCCTTCAACCTTGACGCTCGCTTCTGCGGGGGCCGGCGATGGAGGCAGGATCAAACATGTCGCGCGTCGGTCAAGTAAAAGTGAAAAAAACCGCGATTGCTTAATTGTGTTTGATCTTCCGACCTTGACGCTTGCTCCTGCGGGGGCCGACGATGAGGGCAGGATCAAACATGTCGCGCGTCGATCGAGTAAAGTAAAAAAGTGCCGCTTTCGATTAGTTCTTTATGATCTTCCAACATTGACGCTTGCTCCTGGGCAGTGCTTCAAGAAAGCCCGAGTAGTCGTCAGTTGTTTTCCATCACGGGTCGCGCGCCTATTTTCTCTGAGTGCTTTTATATAGCCCAGCAAACGACTGAAGCTGAAAGAGGATTGTTGCTGCTCAATGATGACGGATCAATTGGTGAGCTCGTTTTATGCTACTGTTCCTATTCTATAAAATATGTATGACTGTACCGTTAATCGTTACAACGGTGAGATGTAAATATGATGTTTCAAAAAAATATGAATGGTTCGTCACTGTGAGTGTCGACATAAACTCTGATTCATTAATTGTTTATGTCTAATTTTTTTTTATTCAATACACCTTCTTCTTTTTACCTTTATTTTTGTAATCAAAAATAAAACTTTGAATGGTTCGACCCTTCAAGTGTCGGCATAATTTTTCTCTACATAGATATTGCTCATATCAAATGAAAATATTATATTTACATATAAGCATGTTTATATCTCACAAATAATTATTTATTATGGAAAGGTTCACTTTATTCAACAAACTTTGAAAGGTTCGTCACCTCAAGTGTCGGCATAATTTTTCTCTACATAGATATTGTTCATATCAAATGAAAATATTATATTTACATATAAGCATGTTTATATCTCACAAATAATTATTTATTATGGTCTAATCGCTTATCAAAGTGAATCCTGTGACCCAATGATCCTTCCCATTAAAAAACATCCCTCCCAGTAACCTTTGTGGAGATGCAGAGGCAAACACGGTCTCCAAATAGCAAAGGTTACACACTAACATTCCTTCCCCCAATCCCACCTGACTGCAAGGACGTGGCCGGCGCCGTTATTGACCATGTATAAATAGAGGCACTGAATTATGCACACTGAAGAAGATTATGGCCAATCCCAGCCGAACTTCTAGTTGATTCTTTGTGCATTTTCACTGACTTCGGTCAATCACGGAATAGCAACCATTGATATGTGTAGTCAGTCTAAGCTAAGCTAAGCTAAGCTAATATGGAGCTTTTATTACCCACTCATAGATTTTCATTGAAACGGTATGACGTCACCCACCTTCCTCTTAATATTTATTTTGATTTTTCACTCTACTAATACAAACACACAACGATTTTCTCCTCACCTCCTTTATACCACATTGGCCTATTATGGCCTCCACAAGAAGCAGCGGTTAAGATGTACACCCGCTCCAAATGTACCATGTACAAAACGCTCATAAGGCCGGTAGTCCTCTATGGGCATGAAGCGTGGACGATGCTCCAGGAGGACTTCCAAGCACTTGGAGTTTTCAAACGTCGGGTGCTTAAGGACGATGTTTGGCAGTTTGCAGGAAAACAGTGTGTGGCGGCGAAGGATGAACCATGAGCTCGTCCAACTCTACGGCGAACCCGGTATCCAGAAGATGGCCAAAGCTGGAAGGATACGATGGGCAGGAATACGACGGCACCCTGCAAAGATGGTGTTCGCGTCGGATCCGGTTGGTACAAGAAGGCGTGGAGTGCAGCGAGCTAGGTGGGGCAGAATCGAGGATGGAGAGATGCGGCCACGAACCGAGTATTGTGGCGTGAAATTATTGATTCATTGTTTTCTGTTTGGATGTTAACTTAATAAATGAATGAAACCCAATTCAGACGAATAAATGGCTATGATTGGAAAATCGGATTTTGGAACGTGCGAACATTGAACGAATCCGCGCGTATTGGGCTCCTGACTCGTGAACTGCGGAATGTCAACGTAAACGTAGTAGCTATTCAGGAAATACATTAGCTGAAAACCATCGCCACTTCATTCAAGTACCACATCTACTATAGCGGCGGCGATAGACCAGAACGTGGAGTTGGCTTCATAGTGATTGGGAAGCAGATGAAGCGAGTTATTCGGTGGAACAAAACGTTGCGAATATTATCAAGCGTGTGAAATACGTCAGACTTCAGTGAGCTGGTCACTTAGTGCGAATGCTGGGAGAAAAATTTGCGAAAATAATGTTCAGCAGTGAATCAATTAGAGGTAGGCTACTTCAAGGAAGACCACGAATGCGCTGGCTGTACGCAGTGAAAGAGGTCATGGCGACCCTAAACGTTCGGGTCAACTGGAGAAGTATCGTCCAAGACCGACAAAGATGGACCATGTAGTATGCTGTACCAATATGAACTAGCTATTGTAATACCAAGTAGAAAGCTCTACAGAAGATTTGATATAAGGTTTTGAAGATGATTTTGAAACTGCCTAGTGAAAATCTGATAATTTACTTAGAATATCCAATGTTAACACATGGGAACAAATGGTGAATAAAATTAATAATCAATATTTTGAGATAAAAATTGATGCAATATTCTAAAAGTACGATCAGTGCTTTAATCTAATTTTGTTTTACCAAATTAGGATGCTAGTGTTGTCTAAAACAGAACACCTAGATTTAAGAAATGAATATAATGATAGAAAAAATATTAACAAAAAAATGAAGAAATGAAAATGAATCTGTTCCTCAAAACCAACCCTGGCATCCCATCCAGTAGCTAGTTGCTAGGTGGTGAGTGGATTACCACAACATTGTCCACTTGTCGGTCGCTAAGTACGTTTGTATGGCGTGGATGGTGAACTTTCGTAGAGTCTTTCTCGCGGTCAGAGCTGGTATAGTAGTTGGTTTGATACATACTGTGGGGGTACCATTGCGCATATGCTTTCGCTTTGAACAACAAACAACGAATCAAAAAATCATTTAGGGCACGGAAAACCACAACAAACCGAGAGTCCGTTGACCGCACTAAACGTTGCGCTGCAACATAAGAAGCTAATAGTGACTTGTAACTGAAGTTAAACTAATTTCTTATTCAGAACCATATTGCAAACGCGACGCAATTTACTCAACTTAATTTTCATAGAGATGAAAAAATAAAAATCGTTTTTTGGATGACCCTTTGCACCGAACCCAGGTAACGTTCTGCGCCAATTCTGATTGAAAGGCTGTTTATCATCAAATTCAAATAAAATACAATAGAAAATAAAAATTTAAGATAAATGCTCAACTTTCTATTGGCCAAGAATTAGCAGTCTTGAGTTTTTTTTCGAAAATCTCAATACAAGATTTTATACTATCTTTTTCTTTGTGATTAGATATAAATCATGTTGAAAACAAACAAAACTTGGTGAGAATTGACTGAAATTTTAGTGTGATACAGCTGTTTGAAGTGAACAATATATAGTGAAGCTGTCGAATTCCAAGAACGTTAATTTTTGAAGTTTTGTCAGGCCGTGCGCCACTGTGCGATGGTAAGAATAGAACCTTATCAAATCACATTGACCACACATAACTGTTGACTTACAGCTTGCATTTGCACTTGACCCTTTCAAGTTCACATTCGATGCTACATGATGATTATCGACAGAGAAAATGATTTATCACAATAGCAGATCGGAAACCGTGTCGGATGCACTTACAAGCGTGACAAATAGTAGACGAGTACGGCCTGTTGATTTAGAATCACTTTATCTCTAGTCAATTATCAGACCCGCTGGCATACATGAAACTCGGGAGAAGTCTCAATATGCAACTTATATTGTTGCACGGAAGTTGCCAGGAACTACTTGCCGCCCGGCAATCATCTTCAATTGGGCGAAAGATTCGTCAAACACGTAGTTGAATGCCGCGCTACTCCGGCCCGGGCCCCCAGAAGCGAAGACGCGGTGCAGCCAAGCGACCGCTAATAGCTGCCTTGCGCTGAAGTTTGGCATTACGTAATCGCGGTCTTCGGTGTATTGTTTGTACAGCGTTTGTAATTAAATTCAGCGCCTGTGGCAGCAAATTAGAATGCAGTTGGGTTCTTCCAGCATTCATGTTTTCCTGTGTAAATGCTTGCGTCGATGCATCGGCACGACGGATGGTGAAGAGGAATAGTAATTTACGTACATGTCTTACACGCATGTACGTGCTTTTTTGGGAGGCGAAGGGCGCTAGGGTTTGCAAACTGATTTAAAATCAATGAAAGGTACTTTTTGTTTAAGATATATGGTCAATAAATTTGACATTGTTTAAGATTCTACAACGCCATATTAATGCAAAAAGAATAGGTGTATGATTATAAATACCGAAAACTGATATAAAGTCAGATTTCACACAAGGATTTAAGTAACACAGTACCGACGCCCGCTTCTGTACTTAAAAACGTAGAATGCCTCTGACCACAGTAGCTTCACTAGGAGAAGTTACGGTTTTGTTTGTTGCAGTCTATTTCATAATAGGCGCTTAGGCTCTGCTTTAAATGTATGCGTGTCACATTCGAGATGATAAGCAAGATCATATTATTCTTGTTGTTTATGATCTGATATGTCTGAATTATATGCAAAATTTATGATTTCTTCAAATGTCATCGTGTCAGACAATATTCAAAAGACATTTTTTTTATTCTTCTAGATGTTTTTCATATTGTTTTTAAATTTCTTTATTATAGTATCATTCCGAAAATTACAATCATTTCTTACATCTAGGTGTTCTGTGTTATCAGACAACACTATCGTTCTAATTTGGTAAAAAAAATTTAAGATTTTATTAACATTTTGTTAACAACATATTACATTTCATTTGTTGTAGCAGTTCAGGTTTTATACAGGTGAGTTGATTTCACCTGGTTATAAGAGAAAAAAAAACACGTTTTCAATTTACTTATCCTAACTTATCCTAAATATATAACGCATCAATTGTGGCAAAGGAAGATTGTAACGCTTTTTTCCTGAAACTATCAATTATTTTATTTGACATTTGTTCCAATGTTTCAACATTGGATATTCTATGTAACTCATTGGTACTATACCAGGGAGGAAGCTTCAGAATCATTTTAAAAATTTTATTTTGAATTCTCTGCAGAGCTTTCTTTCTGGTATTACAACAGCTAGCCCATATTGGTACAGCATACAACTTGGCTGGCCTGAAAATTTGTTTGAAAATCAAAAGCTAGTGCTATAGTTTGCATTTTATTGCAGTATGGGTGGGAACTAAATTTCGAAAAATCACTAAGAATTCAAAAGTGCTTATTTGAGGCTGAAATTTCGTACAACTCATATCGCATATTGGGTGAATAGTCAGAAAATAAATCTGATATAAATTTCATTGCTACTGCATTACGCGGCTAATGTATAATCTCATTGTGACCTTTATGCGGTTACAATTGCCAATGTGACAAAACAACTTGGTATTTTTTTTCGAATTTTCTAGAACAGTCTCACAGATTTCAGTAAGTTCATCGAAAGTAATTGTCATTTGATGACTCTCCCCGGTATTAACTCGAAATTGTCCAAATCATCATTTTTATTCCTGTTCGGGTCCATCTCTGCAATCAGGTAGAAGATCTATTGTAGTAACTCATATAATAATCCTACTCATAACTGAAGAGTGTAATACAATTTAATTTGTTTCTTCCACGAAAACCCAAAAATAAAAATATTTGATATGAGATAAGGTGTAATACATTGCTGCTATTTGAGTTATAGTTTGAACTACTTTATCTTAAATTCCAGAGAAGACAAAATGGGTAAGTTAAGTTGAAATAATGAATTCAACAGCAATTTAATCGAAAAATATAGCCAGCGGCAAGATTGTTTTTTATCTTGGTTTTGTGTAAAAATTATGAAAACTACGAAAACTCATATGTTTGTAATAATTATCGATTATTCCACTATAAACACATGTGCCTATAGGAGCACTATTTCTTGTTTCTGTTCCTAGAGTAGCACTATAGGAATAGGCAAAACACAAAACAATATTAATTTTTTAATGTGAAGATTTGAATTTTTCGATTGATGTAAAAAAAGTTCTTAGTTCTTCAATTATTTTTCAATAAAAGTTAGTTTCTCTTGCTACTATAGGAACAATAGGTCTACTATAGGTTCAAGAGAGCTTAAATTTCAAGCGGAACTATTTATATCAATAATTTTTGGAAACAAAATCGAGCTGTGAATCAATGGTACTTAGATAAATAGCTCCTTCAAGACAAAAATATTAAGCAATGATTTATAGCAAAACAGCCAGTAAAAAGTCATTGTTACGACTCTAGGCCTGTCTACTAAGGGGCCACCGATCCTAATTGATTAGAAAAACCGCTACTAGAAAGCAATTGATGGAGCCAATTTAGAACATTTTTTGTCATACCAAGGGATGATTTCTAGATTATATCCGATACAGTCCATATCATCTTAGCCTTTACAAACATTCAACAAGTGTTGTGTTCAAAGTCCGCGCAAATTTGTTTCCGAATAAAAAATGTTCCATTAGTTTATCGCTGACCAAAGCTACAGCTTGCTTAGCCGTCAGTAGTTTATGATATTCATAATTAAATGACCGCCACATTGCTCATCAAGCCAAACCAAAAAGTCCTCCCGATGGTTTCCTGGAAAACCCCATCGACCGAAAAAAACGTTGCACGTAAACCCTACCACACAGTCCTGCGAGGAGATGAGCGTCGCCCTGTATGACCCTGTCATTAGAAGGATTCATTGAACTCGAGGTAAATATTCCGAAAATGCCAATCGCCTCTGGAATCTGTTGTGTATATTCAAGGGCTTCACGCAAGAAAAACAAGGAGAACAAATTTCGACGAAATTCCGAGAAAAAACAGATCTTTCCCCCTGCTTTGAATGAAGAGATCTCCCGGCTCAGGCCTTTATGGAGGAAGTGAACTGCCGCGTGAGGTGGAACTGCGGAATGGACACGGCCAAGATGGTTTGCGTCAGAAGAATATGATAATTGACTATACACACTGATCCGTGCTGGAACGAGAATGTATAATATTCTCTTATTAGGCATATTTTCGTCTTTCAGGGCAAACGCGGTCGACGCCGTCCTTCCTCTGCTGGAACTCTTTTTGCGCGTCGGAAATACGAAATCTTTTGTTGTTCGACTCGGGCTCTCGGCGTGGTCTGTTGGGTTTAAGGGTATGCGATACAGATTTTTTTCTTTCTTGTTGATACGAAAGGAAATACAACACGTAATTTCTAACAATAGTAATAATGGAACGGTACTATTTTGTTTCTTCTGTTTTCCGATAAATTCCGCCAATTGTTTTTTAATTTTATGAAATTTTAATAAATTGGAAAAAATAAATCTCATTGAATTCTTTGGTAGGTATTCATCGGATTTTTTTCCGCTGCGGAACCATTTAAAATATCGCATACCCTTACCCGTTCCTCCGTGGTCGTTGCTGTAGGTTACCAGCAACGCGCGCGGTAGCGATAACGATGCGACACCAGCCACTAACATCAGCACCTTCTTCGCCACCGCACCGCACCCCTTCAGCAGGAGTGAGTGGCTGGTGTGATTGTTGTTGTTCCGAAGTTTTTCATCTCGTTTCCCGACAAAATTGAAATAATTATGCCCTTCTGTACCTGCCGCAACCGCCGCGCTGCCGCCAGGACACTGCGCGATGGTGCTTGCACGCAGTTCTCTCATCTTGGCTTGGAAGCAAACCACGCTGAGTTCTTGTGTCCTCGGAAGATTTGTGTTGCCAACTGCCTTCCAACGACCCGAATGTGTATCAGAGCAGTGGCTTTCAATGTGGTTTTCCGAGTACAAATCATAATGCATATTTCATTTATTGCTGTTGAGGACACCAAGAAATATTTGTTTGGCTTGTGCGATTAGTTGAAACTTAATTATAATTTACGATTGTTGGGCTCGTTGTGCATTGCAGGAGACGTTAATGAACCACTTTTGACTTTTTAGAGAGAAGGATAAGTCTGAACGGTTTATTCAGATATTTAAATTTTTGTTTATGGACCACTTAATTTGTTGTGCCTCTTTTCATAGCACACAGGTTTTTTTTGCACCCTTGACGATTGTTTTTCACAATTTAAATATTTCTTTACATTTGGCTTGAATGCTCTCAATGTGATTTTGAAAGTCAATTTTTTATCTAGCATTAGCCCTAGATACGAAACTTCATCTGACCAATTTATTTGAACCCTTATCATCGTGACAACATGTCTTATTGGAGGTTTCAGATTAAGAGCTTTTGGTTTATGTGGGAATATTATTAATTGAGTTTTGGAAGCATTAGGAGAAATCTTCCATTTATGCAAGTATGAGGAAAAAATATCCAAACATTTTTGCAATCTACTACATATGACACGCAGAATTCGTCTTTTGGCGGAGATGCCTGTTTTATCCACAAACAACGATTTTTGACATCCCTGAGGTAACTTAGGTAAGTCTGACGTAAAAATATTGTATAATGTTCATCCCGAAATGCTGCCTTGAGGAACATTAGCTCTTACAAGAAGTCTTTCAGACCTGCAGTTCTGATAATTATTCTAAAGTGTACATTTACTGGATTACTTCAATAATAAATGTTGAAAAATAAAACTTTTTTTTTTTAAATTTTCCAATCAAGCTTTCATTTCAAACACTGTCGAATGATTTTTCTATGTCTAGAAAAGCAAGACCAGTAGAATAACCTTCAGATTTAAATCTTTAACTTATGACCAAGCGCAACATTTCCCTGCTAGTTGGATTCATGGCATCCTCCAGCAGGTTACGCACTTTTTCCCAACACTGTAGCGAAAATGTGAATATATCATCTTCTTGCATTCCCAGCACTCGCTCAAATGCAACTTTTTTTTCCAGTAGCATGGCTTTCGATGACTCCCAGCATTTCGAGCATGACGACTCCAATTGGCAGGTACCATATTCGGCGCAGATCGAATTCTTTAATCTACTCTGCCGTTGCTTGGTAAATATAACCCTTGGCATTAAAATCCTCTATTTGTCTGCGGACGCCATCGTAAAGCACTGGATCTTGTTTCAAACGATTTTTAAGGCACTTGAACCGCCTCTCCGCCATCGGTCGACTGTCGGGGAATTCCACGTAGTCGTGTTTCCAGATCAGGCCAGTCTCGTACTTATCGTTGCTCAACCGTCGCCGCGTTGCCGTCGTTGTCCAGGATTTGATACGCAAGTTGCTTCTCGGTGCCTTTCACCACTGGAACCACAGCTACACCCAAACTCTTGACGTCGAAAAAATGGGGAACATATTCGTGAGAATCAGCGTCTGTAGGCTCGGCATGCATGTGGAGTTGTCTATGCATTGAGGGCATTCGCAGACTCACCGTCCATCCAATTCGAGTCTTAGTCGCAATCGGATCACTCAATTTGCCCTCACGCAGCTTCAACGTAGCTAACAAGTACGAATTACTCTGCCCAATCAAGATTCCCGGTACAGTGGAGCGGAAACTCTTGTCTGGCAGTTTACCGAGGTGTGCAAATCGTGTTGAAAGCTCAGCGTAATCCGTAGTATGTTGTGGCAAGCCAAGATTGTCTACTGTATATACCTCTGACAACCTGTACCTTTTTCTGCCACCTGCTTCGGAGATCTACATCATGACGACTTCTGTCCCAGCATTTGTCTTGTTAATGTCTCCAGTTCAATCGATACGCAACGTCTCCGTCTCTCCTCTGGCTTCAAGAGCAGCTGCAATTGATTGTTCCACGAGAGTCACCGACGAACCATCATCTAGGAAGACATAGCTGCCCTTTGCATCCATACAAAGTGACTGGGAGAATACGAAAAAGAGTTGACGATTAACTGTTACAACTAGAGATGGGTATAAAGAATCGCAGTCGTTCAAAAGATCCGGATCACAAAAAAAATCGTGGCTGTTTTTTGGCGAGAGCCGGTTCATTTGATCAGCATGGATCAAAAGAATGAACCGTTTTATTTCCCCTGTTCTCCTTCCTTCGTCTGTCAGCTTTATAATAACCCTCGTCACGTGCCCTGTTTTGCGCGCCACGTCATGCAAGTACAGTTTTCAGCTACTCCGTACTCTCAGCGTAGACTGTGATGTCGCTTAGCGCAGTTGTTGATTCCACAAACCTCCTCTTTGCAAGGCCAACGTGCGTGTGATGTGAGGCAACGAGCACATAGTCTATAGACCAATCCAATTGCCTACGTAGTGCAATATTGACAAAATTTTCTTTGTTTGCTGTGAGAACTGTCACAACATTGATTTTGTTTGCTGTGAGAAAGCAAACATAAACATGATTGCTGCCTAGTATTCACTTTCTTGTTGGACTGATGTTGAATGAAAGCTCAAATGACGTCAAAAAAACATCGATACGTTCTAATTCTGAGGAAATCAACTTGTGTAAGATAGATCGTTCGTTGGTATTCGTGGCAGTTTGCATGGAGACCTCAATGCGACTTTACTGCTTTCCATCTCCCATCCAAATTTAGACCTTTGAACGATGTACAGCTCTCAATTCGGTGATTGTCGACGTTGCAAACAGCGCACGAAATACTGTTGCTTTTGTTGGCATCTTCCTCCGTCTTTCTCTGTGTCTTCTCGATGGGTCGTACTTGGCTGATTCGTGGAAACATGGATATTAACAAACGATTTCTCCTTCTGTCGATTCCGTTCCTCCTTTTCCAGTTTTTGCAACACGCTAGCTAACTGAGTAACGCCACTAGCTGCTGAAGATACCTTCGCCATATAAACACTAAACTTCACCGTCACGGTTAGCTTGTCAATCAGCTCTTGAAGTAGGATTGGATTCGCCAGATGTTGCTCTAGACCAACTGCTTTCAGGTGCCCACGATAATTCTGAAATACTAGTCCAAAGCTGACCAGTGTTTCCAACCGGTCGAGTTGTGACAATGTAGACATGAATTGGGATACTGTCGACGGGTGGAGTAAAAAGCTGCTGACAGAGTCCCTCGCACTACCTCTCAGACTGCGCTGCAGCCGCAAAAGATTCTGCGAGTTGCTGTACCCACAAGTTTCCGTTGAATGTTGGTATCTACTTATAAACAGCGGCCAATCGATCGGATCCCCGGAGAAAATTGGAAGCTCTTTGGTCATAACCTGTTGAGCCGCTAACGGCTGAGGCAAAGGGCCGAGGCTGCTTGCATAAGGCGGCATCAGAAACTGAGACGACTGTTGCGATGGGATATTTGACCCTGGAACCCTGAACTACAATAAACAGGGTTCATATTGATCATCCCACCAACAGTGTGTCCCACAGTTCTGTCGCAAATCGTCAAATGCAGTTTCGATTCCCAATGGGTAGCCCAAGACCCATTTGGGCTGAAATCGCAAACTTTTTAAAGCAACTGAAAACTGATTTGCTGCAAAAAAGTTTACAAGACGGCTCGCGATCGATCATTATTTATAAAGTTCGCTTCTCCCGATGCAATGAAAGAATCGTTGAGGAAAAACATGGAACCCCAATCGTTCGTGTATACGAGTGGCAAGTCGCTTGAAGTCCGCTTGTCAACCGCGGGTTCCGATATGCGGTATGTCCGCGTGTTTGATCTGCCGCCAGAGATAAGTGATGAAACTTTATCGGTCGTGCTGCAAGAGTTCGGGAAGGTGGAATGCGTGACCAGGAAAAAGTTTCCACCGGAATTAGGTCTTGACCACCTGTACACTGGTGTACGAGATGGATGTGAAAAAGAACATTCCTTCGTCGATAGATATTGCCGGTTGGAAGGGAAATGTCTTCTATGACGGACTTAAGGAAACATGTTTTTTATACCAAGAAGAAGGACATCGGAAATACTCTTGTCCCAAGAAGGAAGTTCGAAAAACGAAGGAGAAGAGAAAGGAACAACTGACTTCGTATGCTGGGGTCGTAGCTAGGAAGGAAATTGAACCGGTCTTGCAGGAAAATATGGAACACTTTGGGGAGGATGTTATCAAAGTACTGGAAGAAAGTATCGACCAGTACACGGATACAGATGAATCGGATCGGACACAGCATATCGTTCATAAGCAACCGGATGTATCGGATAGAGAAAAACGCAGAAAAGAAGGTGTGGCAATATTAGAAGAGGTGGCACAAGCAATCCAGGAAGCAATGGTTAAAACACAGACGAAGCAACGACGGGCTCAATCAGCAGCATCAGGTTCGGGTTCTAGGTTCTAGCTCTGGCTCAAGCTTAGCGATGAGAAAAAAATGTTCGCGAAAATCCTATTATTAGAATATGTTTTTACAACAAATTATTTGTTCAGATCCTCGGCTCCGTAAAGTTTTTAATTAAACATTTGAGCCAAATAAATAAACGAAATAGTAAAAAAAAGTGTGTCCCGATAACGGAAGGAATTCTCGACTGTCACCCGGCAGAACATTATTGACCGATACCCAAGGAAGGGTGAAGTAAAAGGGGGGTTTTACTCACTAGTGGAAGATATTTCTGTGCCCAGCGTGTTTGGTGGTTCCAACCATGAAGCTGAGGCGAACCAATGTGATATATCACATTGGAGGCGAACTGCCACTGTCCGTTGAACGATCGCCGTTACGACCTACCTGTTCTACTTTGTCGTGCAAGTCCCAATATATCTTCCTGTTCACTTCGACGTGCCACTTCTAGCTGTCCATGCAACTGTTGTGTTATTTCGCGTAGGCACTGGATTTCAGTCTCCAGTTCGGCTAGCTGTAGCCGAAGCGCTTCGCTTCAGATGGTTGTTATTGTAGTAGAGTGTTTTGCTTTCGCAGCTCTCCTGTTTCAGCACTCCAGCGTTTGTAGTAGCGCCCACGGCGGAATCTTCCGAATCTTTGATCGTGAGCTTCCCAAGGTTTGTGGGATCGACTTCACCTCTGATCCCGTGTTCACCCTGCTTTCACCATAGGTTGGAAATATCTCGCTTGCGGTCTTTAGTGGCGTCAAATCAGAGTGCACCTCTTGCGTGTTTGCCAGACTTGGACCTTCTGGATGACCAAAATCCACAGACGTCGAGGCATTTGTTTGTTCAACAGTATCCTCACCACCGCCAACGCCCGACCCGGTCTTTCTTATCCAATCTCCCGTGCACTTCGTTGATCTCTGGTTGCTTCGCATACTGCGCATACCTTTTTCCTCGTCGTCATCCTGCCGACTCAACAATACGTGCATCCGAGCGATAAACTTTTTTCACGCTCCAAATTATCTTGGAATTCTCGTTCGCGAAGTGCTCGTTCCATCTCAATCCTCTCGCGACTTAGATTCTCCAGTAGCTACTTCTCATCCTCCATAAGTTGAAGCTCGTGCTCTATTCTTCCTCTACGAGTGCTCGAAGAACTAGAAATACCACTTATTACGCTTAAAGATATCGGAAGTAATCACCTGAAATACACTTTCCACAAACGAAGTTAATTGTGCCTATCGTTGTAGTGCTGACATTCGCACGTGAGAAATGATATTAGAGGCTGCACTTCAGGCACTGCACCATATACATCTCTGAGTTGTTCGGCCGTCTACAGCCGCCGCAGTCATGCAACTCCCCTCTAGCGTTATCAACCATGGGCGGGATAAACGAATCTGCCGACAACCTATTTGACTTTCTACCGACGTCACCCGGTGGAGTAAGGTTAGCATTCACCTGCTCAATAGCTTCGGGACCGTGCCTGTCGCACATTGAACTGAAAACTCATATCTGTTCCGGTAAATCTTTGAGTAAACCGTAACGAAGAGATTTTTTAGAAATGTTGCAGCAGAAACTCGCGTATTGTGGAAGTATGATCAGCTCAATAAGCTACGAATAATATATGTTTAGGATCAATTTCAGCATCATATTTTGTATTAATTTACTTACATTCAGTCTCCAGTGATTAGTTAAGTAATCAATTCGCGACAGTAACTTAAGTCCAATATTCTGAAATACTACAATAGAGCTTTAATTCAATTCAATAAACAGTAAGAACTTTAGTTTAGCGATGGAATATGAGTTTCCTGCAGCGGCAGGGGTTTTTCCATATGATTTGAATCAATTAGAACGATCATCCGTAAGTAAACAATTTAAAGGGGAGGAGCTGAAAATGCATGTTATGTTATGCATGGGTATGATTGTTAAGTAATTAATCGTTGACTAAAAAATGAGCATTGTTGGAGATTCTGCCAGGGGAATTCCGGGAACGAAAAACATTACCGTTCATCAGCCTGGTACGAGCCTCGACGACTCGCCTACGCGTCACGCGAAGGGCAATCCCAAAAGTAAGACTTGTGGTTGCCCCGCAATTTGCGGATGCAAACTTTTTGGTATCATCCTTCACAGGACATACGTCATCAGCGTGAGAAGAACCTCCGAAAAACATGCATTTAGCATTCATGCGGCAATATTTTGTGCCATGACCCCACTTTTAGCACTGACTTCACTGAGTGGGGTTCTAGAATTTTCCTCCAGGTTCCCATTCCATACGAACATCGAACATTAGTCTTGCTTTTTCTATAGCTTTAATTTTATTGAGATCACTTTCATTAAAGAAGGCTTTACAAAGAATGCCAGATTGGGTTCTCTTTCTCATAACGATTACTTGGACTTGGCAAAATCCAAGTGAAAATATTCCATTTTTGATCTCTTCGCATAATTTACAGTCACTTGAGAAATTTTTTAAGACGACCTTGAACAAACGTTCATTCTTGTCATCATGAGAAAGACATGTGTACATTTTCTCATCAATATATTTGACAAGAATGATCCTTAAGAGTTTCCAGCAAACGCGTTTCCTTTCTTTGCGATTTGGAAGAAAACCTTGATTCCCCGAATGGAGTTCAAGATCTCTTGCCTAAATCCCCCAAATTCGGAACAACTAACCACGATAGGCGGCACTCTTTGCTTCCTCACTTGAATCAAAGAGCCTGAGCTAGACACTGCTTCGATTTAGTGTTCGGAAAATTTGTCTAGAGCATCGAACTGATTGCTGATTTCGATGCAATTACTAATATAATTCATTTCACCCTTGGAAAAAAATTTGCATTCCCACTTTTTTGGAAAGAAGTGAATTCAGAGATTCATCCTTCCTTTGGTTTGTAGTTGCAACCATGTTTAGTGAATAAACGAAAGAAGACGTGACCTTTGAGGGGTTTTTTCTCAAGACGGTGTCCAAGAAGGATTACCACCGCTAGCTTTCGCTAACGGGTCCAACGAAAAATCGAAGGCACGGGTCCAAACAAGGATCGTAAAGCGATCAATAGTAGAAAAATAGTACTTTTTTATTTCTTTAGGAAGTTTCAAAAACTTCCGAGAGCAGAAATAATTTGTGCAGGCGCACTTGTTTGCCGGATATCTTTTAGCTGCATCTAGTACCCTATATTATAGTTGTAAAAAGAGGTTGAAGTGTCATGTTAGCAGCTGAATTATTTCAAGTTTCTATCAAAGCCCGTAGATTGGAAAACCCTGTCGCTCTGGCTGCTCAGTACATAACTATATCTTCACCAAAGTTTATACAAGTTTTGTGCGTTCACCAAAATTTGGATGATTAATTTCTTGCTGTGGTGTTGGATATACGGTGTAGTTGTGTGTAGTTTGTGTTCAACTCGCGGCAAAGGTAACAATGTTATACTGCCGCAACAACGACTACGACGACGACGAAGCGCTTCTTGTTCTCCTCGTCGTCGTCGTATTGCTTGATGAGCTTTTCAGGCCATTGCAAACTCGAAACACTGGCCACCATATTATTCAAACTTGCCAGTGTGTATGACTTGTGTGGCAAGTTCCTTCCGAAAACAAAAATATCAAATAAATAACTAACGCGCTAAATTAAGCGTCGGGTTGGCTATAGGGGTTGGTCGGCAGGTTACCTCTAATTCAATATGGTTCTTGCTCCGTGCGGCGCAGTTTGATATTGCGAAATGTGCGGATTGTGGTAAAACTAGTTAGCACCAGATCGAGGTGCGAAGCTTAGCTGAATGCGTGGTTTGCAACCCTCGGATCATTGGATGATTGCGGTGGAAGTATTTCGCAATAGTTGAATGAGAATTTGCAAATGGCACGCTCTCTTGGTGTGCCACGTTAATGTATGCTTAAAGCTGTTAATCTACTTGTCAAAAAAGTGTGTCACAATCGCAATGAATGGAAACTGATGCGGGAATTTAAATGCATTTCGGTTTGCCAATGGCAGGGCAGCTACTAATTTGACACAAAGTGGTGAGATAACGAAACCAACAGGTTATTTTTTGTTAACTGAATGCTTGAATCTTGTTTGAACAAAATGTTTTTGTTTTCATCAATTTCTACACTAAAACTTGATTAAATATTGACAGCTTTCACTTAACACTAATAATTGTGTATATATTTTCATATCAAGTGCAAAGCCAGAACTTCCTTTAAATTTCTCGTTACCTAGGGGCTTTGTTAACGGGTTTGCACAAACTGGAGAAAGTTTAAAGATTTAGTGTTTGGCGAAAGAGGCTCGAAATCAACATAATGAAATATCCAGGAAAGATTCCTTTAGCGTTTCACTAATGATAACTCTCAAAGTTTTTTCGTGCATTCAGATAAAAGTTCATTGAAAGATTGAGTTTTTTATCTCAATTTCTATAAATACATCCTTATTTATTTTATTTATTCATACATGTAATTTATTCTTTTCTAAAAAATACATTCATTGATAATTTCAAGGATTTCACAATAAATTTGAACAAAATTCCTCTATATAAAGAATTTCTTCAGTTATATTTAAAGGACTCGAGAAAAATTCAGGTACACTAGTAGCTCCCCCAAGAATGCATCAACAAATACATCAAAGTGTTCCTTGTAATTCTTTCAAGAATTACAACTGAGATTTTTCACAGGATTTTCTCAGGGATACTGTCAATTTTACCTTCAGAAGCCAATTTAAGATTAGTCCAAAACGATCTTCCAAAATGAATTCGCACTTTTTCTGAAATATCCGCAGAATATTTCTCTAGATATTTCTTCTGATAATTCTTATGAAATTCTAATTATATTTGTACATACCATCATAACTCATAACTTGGGTACATGAACTCCTTATCCTGTCGCACATTGAACTGAAAACTCATCTCTGTTCCGGTAAATCTCCTTATCCCATTTTTTTCTTGAGGTATCAGGAGAAATCGGTTTCAATGATTGCTCCAAACGTTAGCCCAAAGATACCATTGAGAAAATTGTTAAGACATTTTTAAGGTTTACTCGTAGATTCTTCAAGCATCAATATTAATCTAAATACTTTTCCCACGTCACTAAATTTCATCCAAGGATACATTAAGGAAATCGCTACTCAACTCTTTCAAAATACTAACAGTGAGCCATACACAAACTACCAGAATTTTAATCAAATGTTCATAAGAAATTTACAGTAATTAATACAAAATTTCTAACAGTTATATCTGATGTGATGTTTCATACAAAATAAGAAGAAATTTAAGCATATGAATAACTGCATGCGTGAAAAATTGTTTCAATAAATCTTTACTTTAGGCGTGTTATTGTACCGCTCCCATTCAAAATCCTGACAGCTTCAAATTCGGACGCTCATTTTCAAATGGCAAACATTTCTCAAAATTTGCCGATCAAACGTCCCCACTTTGTAGGTTCGTTTGAGCAAGCATTTTCTATAGAAGCCAATATGAATTTAGAATGTTCAACTGCATTAGATGTCTCTCTAGTAGCTTCGTGAGTACGACTAATGGTTTGAATTCCATTATTATGATTTTCATGAGCTCAAATTCGAATTCAAATCAAAGCGTCCGGAATATAAAACAAAAGCGAGAAAGCGCGCGGAATAAGAATCATGAAAAGGCCTTTCATTTCCAAATATTAAAATCTATTCAAGTTGCAGAAGCCATTTTAATAGCTTGATAAAGAAGAACAATTTATTTAAAATGCTTACTTCACTGAAACTATAATTGGTCGTTATATGAATCAAAACGGTAATTTCAAACACTAAAAAACAAAAAAGTGAAACATGTTAGAATGTAAAAAGCACGAAATTTGCAAGTGTATGTTTGTATAAGTAAATCTACTAAGGAATGATATTCGATTGGTAGCTCAATACATTTTTGTCATTCGTGTTCACAGTAAGTTTATTCAAGAAAATAAAATATCATACACATTTTTAAGAACTTCCGTGTAACATCCCAATGAAATTTCTAGTAAAAACCTAAAATATTCAAGGACAGTTTTTGAAACAGTCACTGTAGTTATCGTTAGGAAATAAAAAAAAATGCTTGCAAAAATCCTTCATGCAGAAAATCCTGTCCCTATGAATATTACGTACAGCGTACATATGATTTCTGATAAAAAAAATTTGAACATATTCCTCCTATTTTTTCCATCGTTTTCTTGCAAAATGCTTGGACATTTTCAAAATTCATTCTTGGACTATCCGCTGTGAGCTTAATATAAACATTCTACTAACATTCTACTATTGCATTTGTCCTATTCACTTTGTAGATTTTCTATCAGAAATCATTACCTCTAAACATTTTCTATGAGATAAAGATAGCACTTCATCACGAAAGCGAAATTACGAGCTGCGACATCAATATGGCTAACAAAACTCGATTGCAACTGCGGTCCAAATTTTGTTACAAATTCTCGATTGCTACGAGTTTGAGAACGATAAGGGGGGACCCGTAGCCTCGAGGTTACGCTTTCGCTTCGTGAGCGGAAGTTCATGGGTTCGATTCCCAATCCCCCCACACAAAAAACTCCGTCCAGCCACCAGAAGACGCCGCACGAAGCACCGTGTTTGGGGAACACATCCGTCATTCGTCAGTATCGGATGGTGACTGAGACACACTTGAACCTCTTTGTAGGCTGTTGCCTCACACGACACATATACATGGCAAAATGAACCACCGCACACCAAATGGACTTCGATATTGGATATGGATTGGACCAACGGCAGCACTCTCCTCTACCTACTTGGTATGAGAGTAGAACTAGGATATAAATAGATTCTAAAATATGATACTCGGCATAGTAGTGGCCAAGTGCACGGAGTGCCTAAATAAATAAAAAGTAAGGAAAAAAAAAAAGTTTGAGAACGATAGCACAAAATAGACAGACACAAAACAGTTTAAATCCACGCCTAACTATTTCTACTTATCGTGTCTTGTTGAATGATATAGTTTCGTTTCCACCTGTTTGCAAGAACGTGACCAGCGCCGTTATTGACCCTGTATAAATAGAGGGACTGAATTATGCACACTAAAGAAGAATCTAGCCAATTCCAGCCGAACTTCTAGTTAATTATTTGTGCATCTTCACTAACTTAGCTAAGCTAAGCTAAACTAAATTATAATTTATATTCAGGAATTTTCAGAAAAAAAATAAAGAAGAATCCTTAAGCAGATTATCAAACAGATTAACAAACCAGTTAGTTTCGAATTTATTGTCCGTCAATCAGAGGAAGACAATGTTTCCTAAAACCTCTTTGGCTACAATTATGTTTCACACTTAGGAGCGCCTGGCGATACTTAATATCCAAATCAAATTTCTACTGTCCTATTTGAATGCATTACGAAAAATACAAAAATGTCCTTTACTGGACTACCCTGATTGCCATTTTCAAAAATATGATAGACCGTCTAGTTTTTGAGATATTGACTGTTAAAAATGCAAAATTTGACTATATCAGTCAACTTGCATGCGAGTTTGACAACTTGTATGGCAATTTATTTGCTTAATTCGCCACAGAAGTCATACTTCATGTGTATAACAATAGTTATCATCAAAGTTCATATTTTTCATGCTCAAAAGTTTTTTTTTATGGTTCAGAGAAACGAAAAATTTTGTGTGGTGATAGCAATTTAAATTTGCAACCAGTGTTTTATACAACTGTGGCGACCTGTAGCTAAAAATTGTGACGTGCTGGAACATTGCTGAGAACGACATCAGATTCTGCAATCCCAAATCTACGGGAGGCATATAATATGCACGGTGCCCCGACAGACCGTTATTATGTAAAAAAAATGTCCATCAAATCTGAGCACAGGGCTCGATTCCTGAGTTCATTCTGCACCTCTGGGCCAATTTTTAAAAAAATCTCTAGGAGGAATCTCGAGAAATCTTGATTGGAAGTATTTTACTTAAAAATTCAGTATATTCTATATTAAAATTTTGCAATAGCACTGAAAAAAAAACTTTTAAAAATGCTCAAAAAGTTGACCAAACTGTTCTGAACTAGCATACAATTGTTACTGTTGTTACAAATAGAAATATTTACAACTTGCTTAACTTAAGGAGTGGCTTAAGGTGAAAATGAATGAAAAAATAACTTAAATCGGAGCCAAACTTCAAATTTTCAAGAGCACAAATCTGGAAAACCGAACACCCGTTTAAGCTGAAAATTGAATCGATTGGTCACCACCAGCTCGTGACTAATCGATAAGGTTTTCAGCTTAAACGGATGTTTGGTTTTCCAGATTTGTGATCTTGAAAATTTGATGTTTAGCTTCGATTTAACTTTTTTTTTTCAAAGTTTACTAGTTTAAATTTTATTGATTTTTTTTTCTATGTTGAACCAATTGAAAGTAAACAAAATAAATCAATAATTAAGAATGTTTTTATTTGAAAATAAGTATCTGAGAATAAATGAAGCACAATAATAGTTAGCAGATAAGTCATGTGAATACTTTTATAGTCAATTAGAGCTAGAATTATTGGTTGTTCCAAATTTTGAATGATTTGGTTTCTCTGGTACGCTCACGTCAATAACAAAATGATCATACGCCGATGTCTTCCACGGGGTCGCTGAGCTTCACCTGATCGATGCAATTTTTTCTTCCGGCATTCGTACTAAATGACCAGCTTACTGAAGTTTGCCTATTTTATTCGCTCAATAGTTTTCGCTTCTGTTCTCAAATAAATGTGCTAAGGGAGCCAAGAATAAGCGTTTTATACATGGCAAGATGAACAGTGACATGGTTGCATTCATCGTTGCTCTCTTTGCATTATTATTGAAAACTGATTTGGTTTTCGAAACACTTTTTAGTGTTGTACAATAAAGGATTGCGAGGTATTTTGGCGAAGTTGTTAATGAAATAATGAATATGAAGTCAGATAAGCCTCTATTAAGCAACAGTGTAGAAATGTCGTTTCCCTTTGCAAGTTGCGTGTTCCTAAGCTGGTTACGTAATCCGTAAAAGGAGATATTCGCAGCCAGAACACGTGTTTTTACTACAAGGGAAACATTATTATCATACGTCACAAGTTTTATATGGCTCTTCAACAAATTCATCCACATCTCAATCAAGCAATGCTTCAGTATCAACACATCTGAAACTGATTCTTTCTCTACATGCAACCGTATACGTTTGGCATTACAAGCTTATCGTAGTTGTCCATCTTTGAAATAGTGAAACCCTTCTTTACTGAACTGCGATCGATTCCAATCAAGTAATTGTCTGCAAAATCAAGAAGTATATGCGATAAAACGCAATATTGAACAGTAAATTCAGAAATTCATCTCTTCTTGTTCCATGTAATTTTACAAACAAAAATATGCTCCTCGTCTATAATTCTTACACCTGATTGTGTTTGTCAGCTTAATAAGTCTTATTTTGAAGTCTTTGATATTACCTGCAACAGCTATTTTTTGTTACTGAGTCGAACGCGACTTAGAAGTCAATAAACAGATGGACGATCCCGAAAAAATATAACGAGGTGAAGGATTGCAGGTATATAGAGTGGAAGTTCTAGTGATGTGGATACTTAAGTAGTGCTTATTGGGGATTTGTTTGAAGTTGTTAAATACTTTGTTAATCGCCGAACAATGGTCGGTGTTCAGACAGAACTGACTAGATGACATTTTGGCCTTGCAAAGATAAGTCAAAGACTCCATAAGCTACAATATTTCCATTTCTATTTTGAAACATATGTTTCTTCAAATAGATAAGTTCCCTTATTACAGCAAATAATTCACATATTTGATTATACTTATACCGAATGCTTGGGGTACGTTTTCCTGAAACCATTAATAAACACTGGATCCAGTCTGTCTGAATACCGACCATTTGACAATCATGTATCTCGTGTATTTGTAGTCCTGTTGTGTCTAAGAATGTTGAACAAAACATTTTTATATAAAGTGCTGAGGGCTATACTCGGTGGAAAACTTGACGTAAACATCAGGAGCCAATAACAGATGTACAAAAAGTAATTTTTATTAAGCAAAATAAATACGACAGACTTTGGTGGGCTGGTCACTTAGTATGAAAGTAGTAAAATAAGCTGTTAATTAATAATATTCTGCATTGAATGTTTCACGTTTATCGAACGTGATATCAATTGTATATTGACATTTGTTTCTTAGATTTCATTCTATTAAACCTGACTGGTTTAAGGCATGTAAAAATATACTTAAGCCACTCTAGTAAGTTAAGCCAGTTATAAATATTTCTAATTGTAACAACGGTAACAATTGTAGACTAGTTGAGAACAGTTCGGCCAACTTTTTGAGCGTTTTTGTAGTTTTTGCAGTGCTATTGCGAATCTTAACTTTAATCCGCAGACTGTCCAACAAGTTGCGCGCCGATTGCCCATGCGCCGAGTTGTGCGCCAGCCAAAAAGTAAATAAAGAAATGTCAAAATATACCGCCGAGGAAGTGAATCACTTTTAGGTCTTCAGTCCTAAACTGGACAGCGAGCAAAATTGTTTAATCGATAAAAAACATATGGAATAAAAATGTTCGTACCTTCTTGTTTTCAAGTAGCAAGCGTTTTAAATCGTTTTGATTGATCACAACTCGGCGCATGAGGGATCGGCGCACAACTTTTTCGAGGGTCTGCGGTTTTCAGAAAAGATTCGCAAAGTGCCCAACTAGTCCCAGACCCTGGCGCGTAACACAAGAAGCAAAGAGAAAGTGATCGAAATGCTAAAAATTCTCGAGAAGCATAATATTGCAAAATTTTAATATGGATTATATAGAATTTTTAAGTGAAAAACATAAAATCAAAATTTCTCGAGATTCCTCCTATGGATTTTTTTAAAAATTGGCGCAGAGGTGCAGAATGACCTCAGAAATCGAGTTCTATGCTCAGATTTGATGGACATTTTGTTTACATAATAACGGTCTGTCGGGGCACCGTGATATGATTCTTGAGACACACAAAAATGTCAGTTAGTGAAGATATTCCGCAAAATTTTAATTTTTTTGTATTAGGGAAAGGATGACAAAATAATTCATAAAGATTTTACGAAAAAATACAACCTAAATGCTTCAAATCGAAAAAAACATTTTTTCAATAAAAATTTCAGTACTTTTCAAGTCGACTTTATTCTTACAAACTAAACTAGGTCAAAACACTAATTATGTCGTTTTGAAGGGCAACTCAAGGGCTTTCATTTAAGGTGTAAAGGAAAACCGTTTCAAGAGTTTCCCAGAAAAAAAATCCGTTGTAAATATGTTTTTGTGTATTTTTCAACACGATTTTTTGGGGAAACCCTACTTTTCCCTAACACAATAATTTTCCAAGCATCTTATTTAATATGAAGTTTATATAAAGTTTTATATGAAATGTCAGCCTGATCCGAGAACATGGATATAATATGAAACTGGCTGATTGGCTGTGTTAAAACACCTTATCGGAAAAAGAAGGCATTTTTTGGAACTGCGTTCCTAGATTACACCTCAAATGAAAGCCCTTGAGTTGCCCTACATAAAGTCATATATATTGTTTTGGCCTAGTTCAGTTGGTAAGAAAAAAGTCGATTTGAAAATCACTAAACTCTTCATGAAATACAGGTTTTTCTCGATTGGAAGCGTTTTGTTACCACGCTCAGTTGGATGTTTATGGGACGTTAAGTTATTAAGCTAATTTTCAACTTAATTTGCACATGTTTGCTATGATTCTAGCAGGTTTTGTGATTTTACATGTTTAATGACATGACAGTATTAGAGGTTATTTTGTGTTATGGTGTGACTTCATAAGGTCTTAACTGACAAGATCTTTTTCTCTTAATAGATACTCTCCAGCACTAATAACATCGCAAATTCAAGACATTCGTAATATTTTTTGTTCATGAAAGAAGATGTAGTGATTCTCTATCCTTCAACACGAAACCATGTTACAAAAAGTGAATCAGTTTTCTGCAATAATGCAAAGAGAGCAACGATGAAGGGGGGTATTCTTCTAGAAAGTTAAAGGTACAATGACAAGGAATGTATTAAGTACAAAAAATATTGTAATTTTTATTACCATGTGGTTCATGTAACAGTTGTCAATTCTGCACCGTTTTCAACTTGAATGACAAATGCTGACACGTTTCACGTCTTGCATTGACTCGCAAAAAATCAATGTGTTATAAATCGTGTTTCCATCAGTAAGCTACAATTTTAGGTGTTATTACTAGCTGCTGACGATAAACCGGTATTTTGTTTTCATTTCATATGAAATTTTCGATGCTCTAACTTACTCCAAAATATCTTGATACCCGGGGTAAAAAAAAGAGAAAAAAAAAACTTTTCCTGCATGTTATAAACATTTTCATAGAAAGTAGCACCAAAACATTGAAACAAATGAGTTTTATCAAAAGAGATCAAACTCAAATTACGTAATTACCGTTTTGTCTCAAATTCCTCATATTCCGAACACTCGGTTTTTGTATGGCGAATTGGTTGAAATGTTTCGCTGAAATATGTCACCAAATAACAAGGAAATGGCAGTCAATTGCAATTCAATTTGAACGTCGCCAATATAATTTATACCGCAGGAGTAGTGATGATTCTCTAGTTTGAGACCAATAGAACTAGCTCAGATTAACTTAATTGCCAAATCATTCGTTTGAATACGATTTATTCGTGCTGTTCGGAATTTGAATCAGGGTGTTCGGAATATGAGACAGAATGAACACAGTGTTCGGTATTTGAGTCAAAATGTTGTTCCATACTTTTACGTAAAAACAATACTAAAACTAATAAAATCATCATAATTATTGGTACACCCCACAGCTAACAGGTAGACTTTGCAATGAAATTAAAATTTACACAAATATCAGCTAATTTATGCCAATCAGATGCATTTGAAGTCCCTGTTGGCCTTAAGTGTTCGGAATATGAGTCAAAACGGTACATAAGAGGAAGAAGAAATGTGTAATTCTTCTATATTTTTTTCATTTTTTTTTTATTTTTGCAAAATTGAACAAAGACAGAGATGAAATGCATCATGAGGACGAATAACTCTACTACTTTAATTTAACTTTATTTGTTATTTCTTACAAATTTAGTAGTTACGGAAAACTATTCCTTCTCAATAAGTGTTTTTCTGCCATAAATATAAATAATAACTGATCATATCCATAATTTCGTAAATTATTGAAAGTTTATATGTTAGTTTTTAATAAAAATCTTAGAAATGGTATAATTTGAACATGTTTAGTTCCTCTTTACGCTTTTATTGAGGAATTTTCCCTTAATATTGAGTGCGATGTGACATACTATTAAATAAACGTTTTCTTCCTGAAGCGTTACGTATTTTATTATTGATCCCTTACGTACATCAAATATGTTCTCAAAATTAAAAATCTTTTACTAATCAATCCTATTATTGCAATGGTTGACTCACTGATGTGGATTAACGCATGAAACTGGATGAGTCCCACTTGCCCCGTTTAGCGAGGTAACTGCGTCTAATGGCTCATTCTAAAAATTTCTTCTAAGGTTTTCTCAATTTCAAAATTATTCGATCAGTTTCATGCACACACCAGCAAATATGATTCCAAAATGTGATTGTGTTGTTGGATTTGAAAAATATTGACTTATGAAAATTTTATTGCACAATTTGTTTGAACTATCGTTTTTTTATGTCCCACTTGCCCCGGGTACCTTAAGCTCTTATGAAAAATCAATGACGAAATCAAATGTACTATCGAGCCACTTAGCTTGTAATTTCGATTGTGATTGCAGCACAAATTGTATATTTTAAATAGAATAGCATTTCTGTTTTACATGTCGAGTTTAATATTATAACCACATCATTCCAACTAATATCCCATTTTGTATTCCTTAAAAGATACGCATAATTCAATCTCTATTGTTAAGCTGTCGTCAAATGTGTCGTGTACTAGACTTGACTTTTATTTACCTACAGGTATGCCATTGAACAATCGACGATTTATTATTATGTTTTTTTCATTTTTGACTTCCTAAGTTCGTCCCTGTATGCACGTGTTATTCAATCCTATCATAAAGCAATCAACAAAGTGCTTTGCAATTTCGCCAATGGATGATGCACCGAACGAAAAAAGCGATATTTTGTCCCACGAATCACTTAAAAAATTAGCTTCAATGCAGTCTCGTCGCGTCTAAAACGCAGACGTCTAAAAACAAACAAAAAACAGGTCCATATGCATATCATTGAACAGTCTTCTAAATGGATCCACAGTCAGCAACTAGTATCATGTGGAGGTCGTATGCCGAAGAAGCGCTAGAAGCGGAACCGAATCCAAATAAACTGCATCGGATCTGCAGCTCTCCAGACGCAATAGCACCGCAAAGTGTCAACATTTGGCGCTTGGTGATCATATCAATTGAATAAAATTTAAACTATGGAGTGAATCACAACGAATGTGTGAGTGTTTGCTCGCCTTCGGTGTCCGTCTTATTTGTCGTTGTAGAACAGGAGTCGAACAGGACGGTAGAGAAGATAGACGTTGCATTCTACGTGAACCGCTTTGACGACGACTGCTGGTCCGGAGGTCCACAAGTCAAGCAGTCTGACAGTCTATAGACCAATAAATTTGTCTTTATTGAACTATAAAGCAAAGGGGGGGGGGGGGGGGGTGATTGGGGGAGAGGAGTGTCCCTATCGGTGGACTCTGAGCAAGATTGATTTGCACCGTATCAAATTGCTTCAAAGTGATGCATTGTCGTTCACTTTGTCGTTCCCTGATTTGGAAATTTACCTTAAGCTAGAAACATGACAACGGAAGCTGTTGGCAATTGGATGCAAAAATTCATTGTAGGGATGATGGAAACAGTGGTTTTGCTTTAAATTTATATATTTTCTGAAAGATTTAGCTAATTACCATAAAATCTTGTTATTGCAACTCGTATAAAAACGTAACAATGTTATTTTGTACTTCTGGTACATCATCAATTGAAAATTGCAGAGAAGAAATTAGACTGGCTTATAATGGAACAAGAGTAGACAGTTATTAGTAGGGGGGCTGGGGGCAAGAAGGACACCATAAGATATATAGGTTCAAATCATGGTTGATTAGCACAATTTTTGAAGATTATTCCAGTGTAGGGGCAAGCTCACCTCGTGTTCTAAATGATGTTATCGATAGATTTAAAAAATATAAGAAACACATGATGATTTGAGATTTTTTAAAATGTCCCTTCCTGTGAGGTTTTTAAACGAGGCACGGGGCAAGAGTGAAACTTGTATGGGGCAAGAAGACCACCAGAGCAAAATGCCACAAATTTTGTATATTATTATTTTCCCACCTAAACGATACATTGGTTGGTAAATGGCTGGGCATGGCGTACCATTGGTACCTCGCGTACCTGAAGGAATAAAATAGACCCCTTTGTGCGGTCCTTAGCCTCTTGCCCAGCAACTCCTATCCCTACCTCCTCGCGGTACTGGCCGGGGTACGAGTAACCTTAGGGAAGATCGGGTAACCAACCCCCGGTGGGAACTTTGGTCGTATGCTGACAGGGAAGGGGGGGTTTGCTTTTGCTTTTGCTTCTGCAAACCTTGAGCGTCTGTACTCCATGTTAGGAGCGGCTCACAACAGCGTCTGTTCCCCATGTCAGGGGCGGCTGATCATCGTCCGAGTGCCAGAGAAGGACTCTAAGCTAAACTGCGCACTATGGTCCTCCGAACATATAGGGGGAATGGTATAGTGATGGTTGATATGCAGAGGCGCGTGATCGGGTGGTGGCCGATCAATGAGAGTATGTGCAAGTTGAGGATCAAAGGCCGGTTCTTCAACTTCAGCATAATAAACGTGCACAGCCCTCACTCCGGAAGCACTGATGATGATAAAGACGCTTTTTACGCGCAGCTTGAACGCGAGTACGACAGTTGCCCAAGCCACGACGTCAAAATCATCATAGGAGATCTAAACGCTCAGGTTGGCCAGGAGGAGGAATTCAGACCGACGATTGGAAAGTTCAGCGCCCACCGGCTGACGAACGAAAACGGCCTACGACTAATTGATTTTGCCGCCTCCAAGAATATGGCCATTCGTAGCACCTACTTCCAGCACAGCCTTCCGTACTGATACACCTGGAGATCACCACAGCAGACAGAATCGCAAATCGACCACGTTCTGATTGATGGTCGGCACTTCTCCGACATAATCGACGTCAGGACCTATCGTGGCGCTAACATCGACTCTGACCACTATCTGGTGATGGTCAAACTGCGCCCAAAACTCTCCGTCGTTAACAACGTACGGTACCGACGGCCGCCCCGGTATGACCTAGAGCGGCTCAAGCAACCGGATGTCGCAGCGGCATACGCGCAGCAACTCGAGGCTGCATTACCGGATGAGGGTGAGCTGGACGAAGCCCCTCTTGAGGACTGCTGGAGAACAGTAAAAGCAGCCATCAACGATGCAGCTGAGAGCAACGTCGGGTACGTGGGACGGAGTCGACGGAACGATTGGTTCGACGAGGAGTGCCAGGAGGTTTTGAAGGAGAAGAATGCAGCGCGGGCGGTCATGCTGCAGCAAGGGACCCGGCAGAACGTGGAACGCTATAAACGGAAACGGCAACAGCAGACCCGCCTCTTTCGGGAGAAAAAACGCCGCCTGGAGGAGACGGAGTGCGAGGAGATGGAACAGCTGTGCCGGTCTCAGGAAACGCGTAGGTTCTATCAGAAGCTCAACGCATCCCGCAACGGCTTCGTGCCGCGAGCCGAGATGTGCAGGGATAAGGATGGGAGCATTCTGACGGACGAGCGTGAGGTGATCGAAAGGTGGAAGCAGCACTTCGACGAGCACCTGAATGGTGCTGAGAGCACAGGCAATGAAGGACGGGACAACGGAGGAAATGCCTTCGTCAGTACTGCGGAAGATGGGAGCCAACCAGCTCCCACTTTGAGGGAGGTTAAGGATGCCATTCACCAGAAAGGCGACAAGTTAGACTGTGAGAACTTTCGAGCGATCACCATTCTAAATGCGGCCTACAAAGTATTATCCCAGATCATCTTCCGTCGTTTGTCACCCGTAGTAAACGAGTTCGTGGGAAGTTATCAAGCCGGCTTCGTTGACGGCCGATCGACAACGGACCAGATCTTTACTGTACGGCAAATCCTCCAAAAATGTCGTGAATACCAGGTCCCAACGCATCACCTTTTCATCGATTTCAAGGCGGCATACGACAGTATCGACCGCGTAGAGCTATGGAAAATCATGGACGAGAACAGCTTTCCCGGGAAGCTCACGAGACTGATAAGAGCGACGATGGAAGGTGTGCAAAATTGTGTGAAGGTTTCAGGCGAACAATCCAGTTCGTTTGGATCCCACCGGGGACTACGACAAGGTGATGGACTTTCGTGCCTGTTGTTCAATATTGCGCTAGAAGGTGTTATGCGGAGAGCCGGGCTTAACAGCCGGGGTACGATTTTTACGAGATCCAGTCAATTTGTTTGCTTCGCGGATGATATGGACATCGTCGGCCGAACATTTGAAAAGGTGGCAGACCTGTACACCCGCCTGAAACGCGAGGCAGCAAAAGTTGGACTGGTGGTGAATGCGGCCAAGACAAAGTACATGCTAGCTGGTGGGGCCGAGCGCGACAGGGCTCGCCTAGGTAGCAGTGTTACGATAGACGGGGATACGTTCGAGGTGGTCGACGAGTTCGTCTACCTTGGATCCTTGCTGACGGCTGACAATAACGTTAGCCGTGAAATACGGAGGCGCATCATCAGTGGAAGTCGGGCCTACTATGGCCTCCAGAAGAAGCTGTGGTCAAAAAAGATTCACGCCCGCACCAAATGTACCATGTACAAAACGCTCATAAGGCCGGTAGTCCTCTACGGGCATGAAACGTGGACGATGCTCGAGGAGGACCTGCAAGCACTTGGAGTCTTCGAACGTCGGGTGCTTAGGACGATCTTCGGCGGTGTGCAGGAGAACGGTGTGTGGCGGCGAAGGATGAACCACGAGCTCGCCCAACTCTACGGCGAACCCAGTATCCAGAAGGTGGCCAAAGCTGGAAGGATACGATGGGCAGGGCATGTTGCAAGAATGCCGGACAGCAACCCTGCAAAGATGGTGTTCGCTTCGGATCCGGTTGGTACAAGAAGGCGTGGAGCGCAGCGAGCTAGGTGGGCGGATCAAGTGCGTATCGATTTGGCGAGCGTGGGGCAGAACCGAGGATGGAGAGATGCGGCCACGAACCGAGTATTGTGGCGTGAAATTGTTGATTCAGTGTTATCTGTGTAGATGTTAACTAAATAAATGAATGAATGACGATAAATTGTAGAGTAAGTAAAGATAAAAACTGAGGGATAAAAGTTGGCTTATAATTAAAAAGTAATTTTACGAAATTAATTTAGTTTTCATTTTATTTGACCGTAACAATAATAGTAAAAATTTTCAAAAACCATTTTGATTGTCCAAGATGGTTTATTTTGATTTTATTAAGTAGGAAACATTGATTTAATGCAATATTAAACAAGAAAAATAAAAGTTCATTTGATTTTATATGAGAAAATTGCGGTGTCCCTCTTGCCCCATAAGACATACTGTTATTATAAATGTAATATTTAATGTCAAAAGAACTTTTTCGAAAAAATTTCCACACAGCTATATAAAACAATTGAAAATCATCGATACTTTGCGGAAAAACCAATATGTTTTCTATTTATTGGGAGTCAAACCTTGTTTTGCAGTCTTACATTCTTATAATATTTCGCATATTTTGCGTTGGTGAGTAAAAGACATTTTTCTAATTTTTTGTACTAAACATTTTTAACTGTAATATTTACACAACCCTCTATTAGTACTCAATTTATACTTATCCCGCGTTGAACATAAAAAAAATGATTTGAACTACGTGAAATTAGAGGTGGCACTTTTGCCCCGGGTGTCCTTCTTGCCCCATGTCCCCCTATATCGCAGACATGATGAACATATGAACCAATTCTCACAAAGGTTTTCCGAAATATGCAACATCATCAACATTTGTTCTAGAAAACCAACACGAGAATTCATAACCCGAAAAAGTTGTAATTAAATCCAAAACTTTCTCACTCATCATCGCATCATAAATTCTGAGAAGCTTGCTCAAACGCAGAAAACAAAAGTAAATTTGTTACCATGATGCTGCGTATCTTGCGCTGTTCCATAAATCGTTCAACATACCCTTTCCTCTTCCCTCGCATCATACACTGTCACGGTGTGTTTCGTAGAACAAGTTTATTACAAAAAAATAGGTAAGTCTGAAACTTCTCCACAATAAAGTCTAGGTTTCTCGCGTTCATTTGCTGCTAAAACCAAAATAATCGGTCGGGGGGTCCAGAGTAATTTTTTTTTTTGATTTCGAGAGACTTGCACATATGTTTGAATTTGCCTATCTATGTGTTTATGTACATTAGGGCGGTTCAAAATTAAAAAAATGTTTGAGAATTCAATCTCACATATGTTCCTTACTATCCTTACTATAAAATAGTGTTCTGTGAAATTCGCAGCTTTCTAGGTGGTGATTTAAGGTGGCCCAAAGACAATGTAGGTTTATACGGAAATTACTATGAAGAAATTTTGAGGTATGTTCCAAACACGCTTGTACTGTAATGTAAGTACAAACTTATTATCCCATTGTAAAAGCTCATTCTTCAAACCATAATAAAGAAATTTGCTGAAGAGAGAAATTCAATTCAACAGTTAGCAGAAGAGATATTCATGAGTTAGTTTGTTATTATTTAGCTTAACCCCTCTACCGGAAGCTTCATTTTTTCAGCACAAAAATATATTTGAATCGCGATAACTTTTTTGTTTCTCTATATTTTTCCACCATTTTTTCACAACTTCTCAAAAAACTCTTCTACTTTTGGAATCTATGTCGGTATTGACCATTGGTCAACTGGTTTTAAAAATATTTCGGTGTTCCTTGAGGGAACGAAACATCCCATATAAAATATCAATATTATGTTTTTAAAAGTTTTCAAGATCTCGTTACGGCTAGAGTGGTACCAAAAACATAAAAGCTCATTGCTCAAAAACAGTTACACCGATTTGTTTAATTTCTTCACAATAGACTTTCATCAAAGTTTAGTTTTGAAAAGCGAATAACCGAATATGAGAAAAAATCTGTAGCCAGAGTTAATTACGAGAGTTATGGCTATGCGTCGGTCCCCCAAGTAATTTTGGAATATCTCCGAATACAGATGACCAATGCTCAAAACCGATACAGATTCTGAAAATAAGAGAGTTTTTTGAGAAGTTGTGGAAATTTTTTTCAAAAATATTGAGAAACAAAAAAGTTATCGCGATTTGAATATTTTGAAAAAATGAAGCTGCCGGTAGAGGGATTAATATGGGGTTATGGTACTGCAAACAAGTACAAAAATCTCAAACCCATTTTAGACTCATGATGTTAGTTTCTGATCTTTTCATAAGCACTGTGCCATTAAGAAAATAACATAAAAAATATAAGATTTGAAACTTCTCAAATACCATCCAAATAAGCGTATTTTTCAGCACCATGGGGCAAGTATATTACATGCCTTATAACAAGGTTTATCACATGCGAAGCCCTCTACTAGTTAATTCGAATAACTGAAATTGTGTTGTTTGAAAGGCGGATTAGTCACTTTTGTATCTAGGGGTCGTGCACAAATTAAGTCACGCTCCAAGGGGGGTTAAGCCATGCGTGACAAACCTTACAAAATTATCGGAGGACTCATACAGAAAGTGTGACAAAGGTGGGGGGGGGTGTCGGATGGCGGTCGAAAAAATTAAAATTTAGCGTGTCATAATTTGTGTACCATCCCCTACGAATAAAAAGAGAAATCTCGCATAATTTATGATCTCGTCCTAAAAGCCATAGCTTGTTATTACTGAGCAAACGAATGGATTTACACTTTATTTCACAATGCTACGACGAAGAGAAGATCCTCCTCTGTCTCCCAGCGGTGACAGTTTTTATTTTGTTCCGTTTATCTGCTTAATAACAAAGAGCTACACACTCGGTTATCAATGGTTTTAAAGGTGAATATACATAGAAGCCAAACTTCGAATTTTCAAAAGCACAAGTCTAGAAAAGCAGACAACCGGTAACTTACTGGTCACTCGCTGGTGGCGACTAATCAATAAAATGTTCAACGCAAAAGGTTGTCAGGTTCTCAAGATACAAATCTACAAACAAGCTCTTGAAAATTCGAGGTTTGATATCGAAGCATCTTCACCTATTAAAAATATTTCCTAATAACTTCTTACATCATTATGACCAATTTAAATACGATTTTCAAGGTTTTTCGTGGACAATAACTAAAATGACGTTTGAGACAGTTTTGCAATTATGCGTATATCATATGTCATATATGCTTATTACAGCTCTTTTGAGCAAGAACAACTTTACCTTCCAAGCCAAGGTGTTCAAATGGTTTGATCTTGCAGTTTGTCCCGTATCTATGTTCAACGCAATGTGTGTCGGTACAAAAACACATAGGTATCCATGAATACTTCACACAAAATAAAAAAAAATGTTCTGGACCCCCCGACCGATTATTTAGATTTTGGTCGCAAATGAAAGAGCAAAATCTAATTGTTTTTAGTTCGAAATTTCAGACTTACCTATTTTTTTGTAATAAAGTTGCTCCACAAAGACACCGTGACTGTAACCACGTTATCTTTTTGATGGCTTGTCATAATTAAAATTCTCGTTGCCTCCGACCAGCAAGAAGCAAATAGAACTCACCAACACAATTCTCAGACAGCTCAAAGCCACCATCACAAACTCGACCTCAAAGAGTGACTTGTTTATCTGTTCTCGAGCCACCGCCACATTCCTTGCACTGGCACACTCGGCTGATATTGGAAGCAACAATCCAAATACAAAAATAAGTGCCCAAAAGAATCCAAAGTATTCCGAAAACCTGCCCCTGCATGCAGACAAAGGCCGGGACCCGGCGAGGCGCGTATTCTGCGCTCCAAAAGCAAACACATCATGAAAGTAAAAACGAGAGTTATCGTTTCCGGCGCGACCATGCAGCTTCCCGCACTCCGCCACTTGCCAGGGTTCGACCACAAACCGTTCCGCACGAGGCATCCCCCAAGCTAACCCAACGTCTACCGGGATGGGTGCGGGTGTTGAAGACGAGGGGCGTGTAGACATGCGTCTACCTGGGTTTACGCTTCTTGGAGCTAGGTCAGGAAAATTGAGTTGTTTTAGGAGTAAAGAATTGTGAGCATAAAAAAGATGTGTGTTTTCAAATTATTAGTTGCCTATTTGGATAGAATTTCGTCCTCAGAGTATTTCAATTCATCTTACGGTGAGAAATCTAGGTTCTGAGAAAAGTGTTCTTTGAGAACAGTTTTTATCTGAGACATTTGGGCCTTCCTTAACCGAACGGTAAGAGTCCGCGGTTACAAAGCAAAGCCATGTTGAAGGTGTCCAGGTTCGATTCCCGGTAGGTTCAGGATCATTTCCTAATGGAAATTTCCTTGACTTTGCTGGGCATAAAATATCATCGTACTTGCCACACTATATACGAATGCAAATATGGCTACCTTTGCAAAAAAAGCTCTCAGTTAATAGCTGTGGAAGTGCTAATTGAACACTAAGCTGAGAAGCAGGCTTTGTCACAGTGAGGACGTAATGTCAAGAAGACGAAGAGGAAAATCTGAACATTTCTTTGCGAATTGGCAATTGTTCGTGTAAGGAATCGTAAGGAAAGTACGAAGATTATGTTTGAACTTGGAAGTCAAGAAAAATTTCAACCCAAAAGGATACTAGACCGGTGCGAGTTGAACCACCTCTAAAATATATCCCAGCAGAATTTCATTAAGGACCTCGTATTTTTTCAGAATTCCTTCTAGGAATCCAATAAAACAAAAACCTTAGGAGCCACGATTTTTTTTAAAGGAAGTTCTTCCATTATTTATTCTTAAATGTTCTCAAAAATAAGAATTTCACTAACTGTTCTAAGATCTCCACTCATAACATATTCGAAAATTTCAAATAATTTTGCCTTGAATTTGTTCTTGAATAACACTCAGAGTTCTTATGGGGATTGCTTCAATGCATATATTTAGGAAGTACCGTCAAACGGGGCTTCTTTTGACATTATTTCCACATTCTTCAACTTTGAGCACTTGTAACTCTTATAATTATGGATATATATTGATAATTCTTGCATATATTTAAGTTGTATACGTAAGTAACAGGTGTGCAAAACATGAGGCGAATCCATCAGAAAATAACAAAAATGGTTGAATAGCAAGAAAAGTGTGTCCGTCTGAACCAAAAAGGGGCTACTTTGGACATTTTCAGAAATTTTCACAATTTGAAAATAAAACGATTTTTTCTTATAAATTTCAAACTGATCCCATAGAGATTGCGCATGGTGATGTTTTTGAACGTTTTTTCATTGCTCAAAACAATTACACATATATAATAAATTTCAGCGAAACATGCTTTTCACAATTTTTAGTTTGCACTATGAATCTTAAACTTTCAACGGAACTATCAGTTATGAATGCTTGATTTTAAAGTTGACACAAACAAACGAAGAAACTACTAGGTACTGCGATGATTAATGAGTTAGGTACAAAAACTTTCTTTTCTATTTTTACTGTTATATGAACGATATGTAGAAAAATAACATTAATATCAGTAACTAGAAAGATATTTCCATTTATAATGCAATCTATAAAGGAACGTTTTGGAATATCGTAAATTGGCTTTTGTAATATGCTTTTATCTTCTTAGCAATTTAGAGCTGGCTAAAGAGTAGTTCATTTTGGCAATTGAAGGATGCATTTTTTTTGTCTGTTTATTAATGTAAAATATGACGGATATTTTTTTTTAGAGATTATGTTGTAAACTTGCCATTGGTACGTATTAAAATATGAGCGTTTTATGTACATTCACTTTTCCAAATATTTTTTTTTGTTGTAGGATATACAAACCAAAATGTTATAATAACATAAACCTCTTGAAAATAAGACCTTTGATCAATAATTTCAATAAAACAACAATTTTAGGAAAAACATTATCACATTTTTTTATGAACCATGACGATTTGATAGATTTGTGACGCTCTCAATAATTTTACACGACTTGTGAAAAACTTAAACAATGTTTGTATAACCTATGTTTTATATCTTGTGAATATTTATTCGGACCTTTTTAACATGTTTTCTTGTTTATCCTGATATTGATGATGTTGTTCTAAAAAAAATGCATGCCTAGTGTTAGAGCATGCATTGGGTAATAAAAGTGCTGAAGACACAAAATTGCTCAGAATAATATTTATGCAATAAATAAATTCAAAACGTGAGTGTTCAGAGTAGCCCCCGGAATCTAAAGTAGCCCCGTACTGTCACATTGAAATACTGAAAAAACCTGGAACTGTCCCTATATATGGTTAAAAACATTCTATTGAAATATTCAGGAAAATGGCGGTAAATATTGAGGGGAAGTATACGCGAGTTTAAAGGTCTTTTTATACGGCTTAATGCTGAGTACATGCGCTGTACATACAAACGAAAGCTTATATGCGATCTTTTAATCAACAAACTACTTTTACTGCCGAAACTACTCAGCTATTTTTAAACTGTGTTTGCAGCTCTCATGCGTACCGATCATTGCTTTGTCTCGACTGTTATAAGGTAGCGTCCATTTATCACGTAACGCTAGAATTGGAAATTTTTGACCCCCCCACCGTAACGTTTTTTGTATGATTTTTTTATGAGCCATAACGCTTGAGCCTACTTTTCCCATCCCCCTAGAGCATTACGTAATTTGTGGATGCCGCCTAAGACATGTTGCTGAACAACATCTTCGGAAGGCGATTTTTCAACTATTTCGCAACTGTTGGAAAAAAATTATACAGCTTTACTGTATTATCGATTAGGAAGTCGGATCCTATTCTCGGCACCTTGTGTAGGTTTTTTTGAAAGCTACAAAGCTCATATTTGGTCACAATATGCGTCATATTAAAGTACTTTCTATTGCAAAATTTCAGATAAATCGGGTGAGAAAAACACCCCATGCCAAAGTGAATCATGAAAGTGCCCAAGTAGCTCTTCTGCACCCTAATTATTATTTTCAAGCTGTTTCACAGCTTCCGGAACTGAATTCATAAGTATATGAATTTAATGTTTCCAACGCTACACTATTAGAGTACCCGCCACCGCTTGGGATCAAACTCACGATCTCTTGCTACTGATTAAGGTGTTGAGTAAAAGCAGCAAAAACGATAAAAGACAAAATATAGTTAGCTAAGATTTGTAGCTTCAAAATGTTTGCGTAATAGCTGTATTAACGCTAATCATTCTATTTTTGACATTTTTGATTTTTAACAATGTCCTCTGCTTCAATTGAACTGTTATACAACAGAAATCTTGGCTTATAGCGCTAAAATTGTTAGTTGGGTGAGTATTTGTGCGTGTTACTATGGTTGCGGTAGTGCCTTTTATAGAGTAAGGTGGGGCAAAAGTTCGACCTTAGTGGTATAACCAAAGTTTCCAGGAAAACAATAGCAGTTAAAACAAAACAAATACCATACAGTGAACCTTCAACATATTGGCTATAATTTTGCTGAACAAACTTGTGTCAAAATATTAACTCATTTTTAGTTATAACAGTTTCAAAATTGATTTTCTTATTCGAACTTTTGCCCCACCGTTGGGGCAAGAGTTCGAATCTAGTGTGGGGCAAAAGTTCGCTGGTTAAAACACAAAACATCGATTCTTTTATGACAGGCATACCTTACACCAGCCGTAAACTTAAGTTTGCCGAAAAATACACACTAAATTTTCATCAAAAAATTGCCCACAACCGAGTTAATTGTACCGTTTTGCTTCGAATTGCCGGACGCTTCGAAAGCCGGACACTATGACTGTTTTTACGTCTTTAATAATATAAATTGAAATTTTTCGATGTTAATTATGTACAAAACTGTTCTTTAACTTTAATTGTATGTTATAGTTGGTAATATATCGCAGTAGGCTGCAATATATAAAAAATAAAAATAAAAAAACAAAATGCGTATCGACTCCCCACACATTTCAGTACTTGTTAGACTGCATCTTACAGTTGCCGTTGAAGAAAGATTCGATTTAAATTTAATTGAAAACAGTGTTATTGTGCCAAATCATGTTTAAATGAAGAGCCAACTATTGTGTCCTATTGCTGTGAAGTGGAAATAACCAGAAATGCTCGGATTATTAGTTTTATGTGAAAAAATCTCAGTGTCCGGATTAAGAAGCAAATTTTAGGACTGCTTCGAAAACCGGACATACAGGAATATTTGAAGAAAACTAAGTTTAATCCAATTCATTGCGAGGTGTCGTGTCTAGTTAACCAACGAACATTCATTTTTTAACAGTACAAAAGAGAAATTGTGCTACTTTAGTGTCTGGTGCATCAAATCAAGAGTGTTACCGTGAATCAAACTATAGGTGGGGTAATGCATTGTGAATCCAGGCGCTAGCATAAGGTGAGTGGAGTGATTTTTGACGATACTTTATGTACCTTTCTGGCAGCTTCAGCGTTTTTTCCGACTCGACACTTTTATGATCACATACAGTAAACTGTTCAAAATTGTGAAATTGAGAGTTGGTGTGTTAAATTTTATACAAAATATGCAAATATTTTGTCAAAAAGAAGTGTCCGGGATTCGAAGCAAAAGTGTCCGGAATTCGAAGCAACCCATTAATAGTGTCCGGATTTCGAATCAAGACTCATCTCATGTTTTTGCATATTTAAACGTTTTATGCATAATAAATCCCTTTTTTATTGTACCAAGCAATAGAATAAACCTTTAACTTCATGATAAACCACAAAAAATAAAGGGAATATATATTATGAATCATAAAAATAGTGCTTGAAGTTAACCCGGTGCTTAAGTGTCCGGATTTCGAGTTAAAACGGTAATATACTCAAAAATAGCAGTTTTTCGCAAAACTAAGTGGAAATGTAAAATTTTGGTGACAATTTTCACATGATCAGACAAATTCAACTAAATTTGAAGATAATATGTGGATTTTAGGCATTTTGTAAATTTTTCCGTGATTTTATACATGGGTCGAACTTTTGCCTCGCTGATTCGAACTTTTGCCCCACTATGGGCCAACAATTGTTTTCAATCATTTATGCAAAAACTAATACACCCCAAAGCAACCTTATAATAGGCCTAGAAACGCCCTTACATAAAATACTGAAAAAGATTTTATCTTCAATTGGTTCCATGCAACGAAAGTTTGACCAAAAATTACAATATTCACGTCGAAAAACAACAAATAGCCATAACTTTTCCAAATCTCAATCGATTTTTATGATATTTGGAGTAAAAGTCTCTTACTTGAATAGCATTCGAACCACCATGACATTTATAAGATTTGTTTTGAATTGAGCTAGAAATCTTAAAAAGAAACTCTTACCCCACTCGAACTTTTGCACCACTTTACTCTATTGATTTCATTGAATTAGGCACAGAAACGACACTGCCAATGGATATATTGGCTTGTAGATACACGAAATATTTGAAAACATCGTTTGAATTGCTTTAAAATTAGTTACAACGATAAAATCAGTTTTCTCTTTATGTGATTGATCGTTACTTTCCGTTACAACAATAACATGTACATTCATTGCACTTTTTGAACTTTTAGCGATTAAATGAAGTCTCTTAGAGATTTGTTCTTCCACTATTGGAACATTTACCCTAAGTGCTATACAGTTCATTTCCAATTATAAATCAAATTCTTCGTCATTGAAAACGTACTTTTTTATTTGAGGTCTTAATAAGCGTATCTGTAAAAAGCTGAAAAATCTAGTAAGAATTGAGTAGTAAGAAAAACAGTCATCATCATCATTAGAAAATCATTAAAATATCACACAGTGGAAATCGATCTATTTGTTACAATTTTGCTGAACAAAAATGGTTTATCTGTGCTAAAAGCATTGGTACAAAATTTGTGCTCAATCAGATTTAAAAAAACACCCAATACGACGAGGATAAAGCTCTGAAAATACAAGTTTTTGCATAAAAACATCACCATGATGACAAAAAACTTCCCAAATTCGTATTATAAGTGCACCTATGTACCATGTACATACATTCGAGACCATTACTGAAAAAAACACTGAATATTAAAATTTTCAGGAAGAAATATGGAACGAAGTTTTTACAAATTTAGGATACGCTACATATTTTCTGTTGAGAAAGTTTCAAACTGAACTTTTGCTGAACACGAGAACGCATTTCAAAATATTTTTCCCTCAATACCACCCCACCTCAGAAATAATACTTTACCCTTCTGGGAAATTATTGACGGGGTCAAACCGTGCTGCGCCCCCTTCCTGAGGAAATGTGTGGAGCTTTCTCCAAAGAAAATCCTTGATGAATTCTTGAATAGATTAATTTTAATATCCTTGACAGAAACCCTTTGATACACATTAAAAAAATTTTCCAGATTCTACGCTAGATCCATCACAGAGTGTCGATAAAACCTTCCAATAATTTCTGCTATGATCTTTTTCAGAATCTGATTCTTTGGTGAACTCCAAGAAATTTAGAGACATTATTTGGAAAATTCAAACGAAAAATTGATACTAGTATCGAAATTGTTTCCGTCGTCCACAGGGGCCGACGCATCCTTCTCTGCCCTCCTCTTGTTCTACGCTCATGACTTGAACTCATTTTCCTTAGCATAGTCTTGCTGAACAATTCCGAGTTTAGCATTGCTGCTTTGTAAGTCCATTTTTTAACTCATATCTAAAGTGATTCATACAATCATCTAATATTTTCCATAATGATTTGAAGTTGTCTTCTTTTTCTTCTTGGCACACATCCCACTGGAAAACTGCATGCTTATTAGCTTAGTATTCAAGAGCATTTCCACAATAAAAGAAGAACTTTTTTATCCTTATTTGCCATTAGCGCATTTGTAAGTCGCATGTCAGGAACGTTGAAACTTGACGCCCAGGAAAATAGAGGTAACTTCCATTATGAATCATGAACCAACCGGGAATCGAGCCTATCTTCATTCAGGTGATTTGAACCACTCCATAGGTGAATACGTTCAGACAGACATTGCTCGATGTTGCTGCCGTTGGTGTTGGAAGTGTTTTTTTTTTAATTTTTGGCAGAGCCGAGAGTGCCGGGGATTAAACCACAACACCAATATCTGAAAACCCATAAAGAAGAGACACACAGAAAAAGGCACGAGGGCAACCTGCAGCAGCAGCAAAGACGGCGGTGGCATCCAATCGGTAGCTGGGGCCTACGAGAAGGACCCAACCGGCTGCCACTTTTGGCTGCGGGCCATATGAGAGGGGGCCGAGGAAGAAGAACGTGCCATTTGTGATGGTTGTGGTGATCCAAGGGGGGCGGAGAAGGCAGGCTCTACCTGATCAGTCGGATAGTAGAAACATCCAAACACGAAGAAGGCTAGCAAGTCAGTTTAACACGGGGAGGGTGATTAGGGGTCAGTGGGTGAGAGGAGAAGCGTGCAGAATTTTTTATTTATTCGTGGCAGCGCAGCTTATGGCGAATTGTTGTTGGACGGCGGCCGGTGGTGCCAGATTTCGGTGTGATTGGAATCGATGGCTTGCGGAAATGAGTTATCGGTTGGAGTTTATAGGAGTGGCAGTTTAGTAGATTAATTGACCCATTTTCTGAACTTAAAACAACCTGTGGCAAAATATCGTTAGCGAAAGTCCGCTTCGATTCACGGAAGTGATTGAGGCTGCCGGAGTTAGAAGTAGGTTAATGTCTTACCAATTCGTTTGGGGACACCGGAGCTATCAATTTTCGAAGGCCTAGTTTAGGACCAGTGACAATCTTGTAGAAAGTTTTAGCAGCCAATTTGTTGAACTTACCTGCAAAGAGAAATAAAATGTGTCGAGTTAGTAGTGGAAACGAATAGTGGATATCTTTGATAGTTAAAAACCAACCTCAAAAGGGTTGTTGGTTTAGTACTGATATAATATAAAAGCACTGGACTTTTCAAGTTGCATGTTGATTCACATGTAGAGGCATGTTTGCCTAATGAACATCACAGATGTGATGATCGAAAATGCGTTTCATACATTTCAGAAGAAACAATTTCAGACTAATTGGTCGAAATCTTTTCGCTGCTTCATACGACGCACGTCCTTCTTTCAAAATAAACTTTACAGTAATATCAAGCCAGGATCTAGGAATATACCCGGTAGCAAAACTGCTTACAAGTAGCTTTTTCTAAACATGTTTGATAAACTCAAATCATTTCTGGAGTAGAACAGGAAAAAATCCCATATGCTCCTAAAGATTTGGAGGGAGGAAAACTATTAAGTGCCTAAATTAATTAACTCATTACGCGTGGTAAAGATGGACAAATTATGGGTGAAATTATGAAAAAAAAAATCCACGTGCACGGCTGGGATTTGAACCCAGGACTCTTGTATGCTAGACGAGCGCTTTACCAACTAAGCTACCCAGCCACTTGGTGACCCAATAACTGAGTTGGTTACAAATTTAGAATTTAAATCCCGACAGACCACGCGGACCCCTTTCATAACCCATATCCATCCATCTCATTTTACTTCTGGGTCCAATTCTTGAAAGACTGGCTTGGTTTGTTGACTCATATTCGATTTGAATATAATGAAAAAATACTGAAAAAATTCAAAGTTTTTTTTTTTAAATTAGGTTTGTTCCATGCCAGTCATTACCGCAAGCCTAAGATAGCTTTTTGTCTTTGGCACCATTATCATCCCGTATGTTTTTATCCTTTTCAAATCAGTTTCATTAAAAAAAAATAGCACATAACGAACAAACTGTTTGCTTTAACCGTCAAAAGACTCAGCAATACTTGGATAGATTATATCTAGAGTGATCGCACGTTCAGAAATCGCTACCATCTCCACACTCGTACTGTGTAGAATACGATGCAACTGGTCCTAGAATAATCCATTACTTTCTCCAAAGATTCTGATTCTCCAAAGATCTTCTGATAATTCTTTATGGATGTTCCAGAAACGAAAAATACTTCCTCGAAAGCTCACGGCAATTTGTCCTTGAGTACATGAAGGATTGATCGTAGATTTTTTAGAAACCATCCATGGTTGCATTCAGATATGCCATAGAAGATTGCTCTATTAGCAATTTTAAGGCGAAGTAGCCCGTCATTCGTTTTGGCAGCAATGATGACTTTGCTCCGTACCCTTTCAAAGTGATAAAACTCATTCTTGATAGTTTATATTGACCTGAAAAAGTATCACTGCACGCACCAACATACATAAAGTATGCTGATACTTTTTCAGCTGTGTCAGTGCAAAACCAACTGATTTTCTTTGATTCAAAATCGTGAGATGAATTAGCAACAATCATCAACGGTGCGTACAAATTTCAATGACGGCCTACTTCGCCTTAACGGTTAAAGAAGTTTTTTGTAACAATTCTTGCAGTTGGTTTCCCAGGATTTTCAGTATGGATTAGCGCATTCTTCAAACGCGCCAGCACTTTTGGGGGTCCTGCACAAACCATATCACGATTCACTAGATATGATAAACAATAAAAAACCTTATAGTGTCTTGTACCGTTCATAAGAATAAGTACGACTCTGATCGAGTTTGTTTGTTTATTAAATATTACATTTGATAAATTTGAGTTTTTCAAGCTTTCTGCTAATTCTTCTTCTTCTTAGCATTAACGTCCTCACTGGGACAGAGCCTGCTTCTCAGCTTAGTGTTCTTATGAGCACTTCCACAGTTATTAACTGAGAGCTTTCTTTGCCAAAGTTGCCATTTTCGCATTCGTATATCGTGTGGCAGGTACGATGATAGTCTATACCCAGGGAAGTCAAAGAAATTTCCATTACGAAAAGATCCTGGATCGACCAGGAATCGAGCCCAGACACCTTCAGCATGGCTTTGCTTTGTAGCCGCGGACTCTAATCACTCGGCTAAGGAAGGCTTTCTGCTGATCTGTTTGTTTTGTTTTTGTTGACAATCCTTTGACTGTCCTACTCAGGTTTTTATTTGAGCATACATGTCATGGTTAGAACGCAGCGCACCCAGAAAGAGGAGATGCTATTTGAGCTGAAGAGTGATCCAGCGATCAAGAGCTCGGTCTGTCAGGAGTAAGAAACGAAACCATATGCGAACGAGGCAGACGTAAGAGCACTCACTGAGGAAGCAGTTGTTGGGTGCAGATATCTGGACGTGGTGAGCTGTGGAGGTGCGTTAGCAATGCAACCTTGGAGAGGAGGCCATTGCAATCCGTCTGAGGAAGTCGTACGACGGCACACTGTCAGCGACGATCCGGTTACCATTTGACACGGCAAACAAACTGATGGAGAAAGGCAAGATGAGAATTGGCTGGTCGAGCAGATAGGCCACAGGTGCGATGTTTCACGTGCATAGACTTTGGACACTCGGCGACTAGTTGTCCGGCCAGAACCGAACTGTGCAGAAAATGTGGAGAAAGAGATCATTTTGGGAGGGACTGCTATAGACCAAGGTGCTTGCTCTGCTCACCGGAGGAAGGAAACACCTTTTCGACGGGTAGCTTCAATTGCCGTGCGTACTAAAAAGCGATCGCAGCCCAACAGTAACAGAGGTAACGCAGATCAACCTGAATCACTGCGACACCGCACATCAACTGTTGTGGCAGTCTAAAACAGAAACTAAGTGCGACGTAGCGATAATTGCTGAACCGTATCAAGTACCACTCAATAACGGCAATTGGGTGGCGGATAGCACAGGCGCAGTGACGATACAAGTGATGGGTAGGTTTCCTACAATTGTATCTACTTTTGCAGCTGCTACGCGCCTCTAAGATGGACGCTCGAAGAATTTAGTCGATGTTGGAGGAGTTGACCGACGAGCTAGTTGGTCGAAAACCAGCGCTGATTGGAGGTGACTTCAATGCATAGGCCATGGAGTAACCATGGCCAGTGGTTACAACCTACTGGAGGCTTTAGTAGAGCTAGACGAACGATTGTGCAACGAAGGCATCATTAGCACATTTTGGAAAGACGAACGGGAGTCGATCATCATCCTAACATGTTATAGCCCATCACTGGCAGGCAACATGAAATGGAGGGTAAGTGAAGAGTACACCAGGCGTTACGCTACAGCATTGGCCAGTGGAACACTGTGGCAGTGCAGAGGAACACAATTGGCGACCGGCTGTGGAAGACGAAGGCTTTCGACAAAGATCTCTTCGTTGAGGCACTTCGCACCGACAGCGATACCCTAAACCGTATCCAAGTTGGGTAGGGCTGAGAACATCGATGGCAAGGACATGTGATACAGCGATGCCACGGAAACGGGAGCCCCGCAACGATCGACGTCCTGCGTACTGGTTGAATGAGGCAGTCAACGCCCTCTGCGCTGCTTGCCTTAAAGCCAGGAGGCGTTACCAGAGAACAAGAAAGTCGTAGAAGTCAAAAAAGGAGCAAAAGTCGTTTTCCAACTCCTGGGGGGACGCTTATCGAGTGGTCAAAGCGAAAGTCAAGGGTTCATCAATGCCGGTTGAAACGTGTACTGAAAAGCTTAGGGTTATTGTCGAGGGTCTCTCCCCATCACATGATCTGACACAGTGGTCATCCACACCGCATGTCGACGACGAAGAAGCAAACGCCAAAGATCATTAGGTCTCCAATGACGAGCTTGTAGCAGCGGTGAAAGCATTGAAGGTGAAAAAGGCCCCTGGACTGGATGGAATACCGAATGTGGCACTTAATGTGGCGACCCCAGCGTACCCGGATATGTTCTGGAAGGTGATGTAAAAATGCCTGGAGAAAGGTCACTTCCCAGATATATGGATGATCCAGAAGCAGGTGCTGCTACCGAAGTCAGGAAAACCATTAGGTAATCCATCTTTATGCAGGAGTATATGTTTGCTGGATACACTGGGCAAACTCTTGGAACGAGTCATCCTAAACAGGGAGGCTAAATGTGCTGAGAGCGAGAACGGACTATCAGCACACAAGCGTCGAGATCGTCGGCTTCGCTAATGACTAACAGTAATTGGAGAAACGCTGGAGGAAATTGTAGTGCTTGCCACGTAGGCAATGGTCACGGTCGATAATTGGATGAATGTAGTCAAGCCCACCACAAAACGGAAATGCTACTAGTCAGCAATCGCAAAGCGGTTCAGCACGCTGAGATTGCATCACAGTGGTCGCTCAGACATCTGGGCAAGATAATAGACGATTGGCTAAACTGCAACAGCCACGTCAACTATGCATATGAGGCAGCAAATGTGACTAACGCACTTACCAGGATCATGCCGAACACTCATGGTCCGAGAAGCAGTAGGAGGCTTCATCTAGCTAGCGTATCATCGTCGATACTGAAATACGGAGTTCCGGCCTGGGATGCAGCACTGCAAACCAAGCGTAATCAAGACAAGCTCAACAGCACGTTCCGGCTCATAACCATGAGAGTAGCAAGTGCATACAGAACAATATCGTCGAATGCAGTATGTGTGATCCCTGGGATGATTCCGATTTGCATCACACTGGGAGAAAACATCGAATGCTATAAGCAGGGAGACACTAGGCAGGTAAGGAAATTTTTGAACATGTTGTCTTCAATTGCCCAAGGTTCAACATAGAATAAAGTGCGGCGGTGGCTACTTTTGGACAGGAATTCAATGCAGACAGAATGATAAGGAAGATGGTAAGCGATCCTAAACCTTTGGAATCTGGCGAACGATATGGTGATGGTGATAACGTAGATCTTGCAGATATACGTGACCGACCACGGCACTCGAGTCAACCTGACGATGAAAGAAGACGAAGATCTCCCATGCAATAGCCGCCGGTAGTGCGGACGTCTCCCCCAACCGGTACTGGTGACAACCTCTGAAAAGAGAAGAATAGAATGAACGACGGGTGGAGACAAATATGCGGAGGAAGATGAAAAGGCAGTCTGCTCAACATGCAAGAGCAAACCACTGGTAAACTGCACAGAGTGCAAGAGCACAGATCGAGAAAACGTCAGGCATTCATATGAATCCCATACAGTGCCAATTCTCTACAGGCCTGGTTTTGAATCTTTTTGATTGCTCACTATAATAAAAAAAAGAATAACCACATGTCCTACCCACTTTCCGCGCCATCGAAGTAGTCTATCAGACTGGGGCCTCTCAAATTAATATCTGAGCTGCCCCAGATGATATGATGAACATTGGCATGACTGCTCATTATCAGCGGAAGGCTAACTACACAGTGTACGACAACTCGTTTGAAATCATACGTTGGGGATGGTTTATCATGTACCTAGTAAATAAACCGAACAATAGACGTATTTCCTACTGAGGTCACCAACAGACATACATCTCTGGTTGTTAACTCAGACATGAGTGTAACAACGATTGCTTTATTAACAAGCACGCACGCATGAAGCATGGCACGTGGGTTCGCCATTTTATGTTTACTGAAAGTAGCAAAAACTGGGTCCACAAGGTTACCTTAATATAAATTTCCTAAAGAAAGGAAGGTTCTTGAACTAGCGCCACACGGAATGTACCATTTTGCATGAGTCTGCAAAGATTGTTCGTTGCTGTACCTTTATGCTGAAGATTGATCTGAGCTATCCTAACCGTTGCCACTACCCAAACTAGCCAGGATTAAGCTTTTTGCAATCTCAGCACGAAATAGGCCAGCAGCGGAAAAAACCAGATCGGTATCTCTGAAAAGTTGCTAAATGCGAAAAGCACACAATACACTGTGTAGAACGCACAGAAAGGGCACAGTACTGTAGAGACTTGGCCAGGCTCCGTTAGCGGTTAGGTTTTATATAGACCCCACCAACCATTCATTCATATGCACGGTAAGCATTAAGGCGCATCACACCATGAATTAGGGGTCACCAGTGAGATGGACTTTTACCACCGGAACAAGCCATCCGTAGTGTTAATTCTTAGCCAATTGTAACAATCGCTACCGACACTATGCGGCTATCTAGGCTGATCGGAAAAAGGAGGTTGATATTGATGATTAACTCCTGACATGCTAAGCCACTCAAAAAACTAGTTGCGATACTGCACGACGAAGTCAGAAACTCGCAACTACATCTGGTTCTTTAGTAGATGTCTTACGGGGGAGTGTGTATGTTGAATAAGACACTGACACGTTAATGCTTCCGGTAGACGATTTGCCCTTTGAAGGAAGCACCACACTAGACAACGGTCTAGCATGCAACGCCCAGTGGCACAGTCTAAAAATCCTCCTGACGAGAAGTTTTCCGGACTGAAGCGGGAATAGAACCCACATCCCTTGACTCGATGCGGCTATATGCTTGGTAACACTAACCACACGGCCACGAATCCCACAATAAACATTCTAATATTTTTCCATCAGAATATCGTTGACTTAGGAGTCCTGAGATTTCTAAGAATTCAATAGATTGACTTCACTCAATTTTAATATATTTTTACAAAATTGTCGCAGCCAGATCGTTTACAAGACCGAAGAGCCTTCTCGCAACGAGCCAACTTGAACAACTCTGGTCCAGTTAAACGCCTATTCCAACTCTTTCAACATTGAGTCTAGTCAGATCGGTAGTTCCCCTTGGGGTCCCTGCTGTAGTCTGCATTAAAAGCAGAGGACAAGCTTTTCTTAAAGCTTCCATAATGTTGAACATTGCAGCATCATCAAAGTCTCTTGGAGATTCCAAAAGATTATTGGCTCGCCACCCGCAACTGTCTGAAACGCTACCGACCATCCCAGTACGCACATGTCTACAAATCTGCCAGCACTGTCCAGACAAGAAATCCGAAACGTGTTGGATTGGTTTGTTTTTGCCCATATTTCGCCTCGTTTCCCACCATCACTGCCCACCCCCGCCTGACACCTGTTCGGGTGGTTGTTGTTTTGATTCCTGAAAACCTGTTCCGTTCAGCCTACACAAACAGCTCACGCAGACCATTGCGAGGCAAGTTTCGTTGTTCGGTTGGACCTCTCCGCGGGGCCTTCCGGACGCAGCGCAAGATTTTTCTCCTTTTGCGAGCTAATTATTCATACAAACAATCCGGCGATGTCTGTCCGGTTCGGACCTGTCTGCATGGGACCCTCGAGCCCTGGGTTTGGGATGCGTCACCGATTTGTTGCCTGGTTTGGTCGCTGTGGATTTTGTGTCGTGAGCTCTCACCTCTCGAGAAAGCCCCAAAGCCATGTCCGTTGAAAGGTTTGCATGGGGGGAAACATTTTGACATTTAAATTTTTTGCACAAGTTTCACTGAATGCTGGTTTACGTGTAGGGGAGGTGGTGATAAATTGAACATCATGCTAATTTCGAATGGGAAAACAAATTTTAATTATTTTTTTATCACGCTTAAACAGTTAGATGCATTAATTGAAGTGTTCATTTTGGTACGAAAGTCAATTAAGCTGAAAAAATCAACCAAATTTTTAAAAGTCACCAAGTTAAGTCTAATAAAATTTAAATCTCAATTTCAATTAAAACAACATGAAAATAGTAACCTTTATCATCATATACTGTCAGAATAACTAAGATATAGTTGAACAATGCAAATAAAATATAATCTTTACATTTATTGTAAAACATTTAGAATGTTTTCTTTACGAAAACCTGTGGTAGTAAATGCATACTTTTTTAATTTCTCAAGATATTTAAATCATCTGCAAAACTTTCTTCCTGGAATTACATCAGCTAGTCCATATTGGAACATTACCAACATGACCAGCCTGTAAATTGGCTTGTTTTTAAGACAAAATTTTGATTTTCTGTTAAAAACTGGACGCATTCATATTACATAGTAGTTGCATTTAGCTTGAATTCCCTCAATGTGATTTTTTGAAAGTTAATTTTGTAAAAGCATGAGCCTTAGATACTTAATTTTATCCGACCAATTTATTGGAACCCCTTTTTATCGTGACAACATGTCTACTGGAAGGTTTTAAATAAGGAGCTTTTGATTTATATGGGAATATTATTAGTTGAGTTTTGGAAGCATTAGGAGAAATCTTCCATTTTTGCAAGTATGAAGAAAAAATATCCAAACTTTTTTGCAATTGACTACAGATGACACGCAGGCTTCGTCCTTTGGCGGAGAGGCCTGAGTCATCCGCAAACAAGGATTTTTGACATCCCTGAGGTAACTCAGGTAAAACAGATGTAAAAACATTAACATCCAGCTTTGCAGGAAGTCTTTCAGACCAGGAGTTCTGATAATTAGCCTGAAGTGTACGATTTGACAGATAACTTTGAGTTATTCTTACAATATATGTTGGAAAATTAAGGTTTTTTTTAATTTTACACTCCAGCTTTCATGTCAAATATTGTGGAATGCATTTTCTATGTCTAGGAGAGCAAGACGAGTAAAGTAGCCTTCGGATTTGGTGGAACGAATCAAATTTGTTACACCTAAAAGTTGGTAAGTGGTCGAAAGTCCATGTCGGAATCCGAATTGTTCATTGGCAAAAAATGAATTTTCGTTTATGTTGACCACCATTCGATTCATTTCTTAGGTGTTCATTTTACCACCACTCCCCCATATATGGAGGAAATCTTGATTGGGGTCCACTGTCCCAAAAGAGAGGGACACTGGACACTGCCAACATCATCATCATCATCATCATCAACACACCGAGTAAACGCGACCCGACCCGAGTGGAATACCAATAAAGGCAAACGATATCCGATTGGCGGGGATTTTACTTTTTTGTGTGCCTCTTAGGAATTCTGCCAACATTTATTGGTCAGCAACACGCACAATGATACTTTTTAAAAAGTGTTTCTGTCAGGGGGCTGCTTGACGATATAGGATTCGTCCGTCTGATTCACTGCGTGCTTGCGGCGGCTGATGGAAGCCAAATGGTGGATTCCAGCGACGTCGTATTCTGTGATCTTGTGGCGGCTCGCTAGCTGTCTCGCTTGTTCCACGTTGCAAATTAAGAGGCCAAGGTGTGCAATTATTTGCAATTTTTTTTTTTTTTTGCTGCTTGCCAATTGGCTTCGATCGGGTCTCCTTTCTGGTTTTTAAGTGAGTTCAAGACGAGAAATAACTTTACTTCGGACGATTCAGGTTTCTATGAAAAGGTATCAGACAAGATTTTCCAACATGTTGAAATATACAAGAATAGGCAAAATAACCTAAATATTAAGTAGCGTTTACTTCTTTCTTTTATCAAAATCGACTTACCATTTTTTGAAAAACGCAGTTAGCAATAATAATATTTTTCAATAGATGTTTTTTTTTTTACATAAAGGAACATGAAATTATTACTCAAACAACGAACTGATTTGACTTGATAATACATTTTCGAGCTGTATAGTGGAATACCATAAGGTGTCAAAGGATACAAACTCTAGTGGAATTTAATGGTATATTCGGCTTTTCATCTACTGTTTTAACTTTTTTATTGACAGGTAGAATCCGACAATTTTGAGAGATTCGTGCAAACAGGATCAATTGTTCGGGAGAACAATTACACACAATATTGTGATGTGAGAGAAAGCTGCAAGGTTAAGTCAAAAAAATCGAAGCTAGAAGAAGAATTTCAAAATCAAAGAATGCCCACACAATCTAAATTTGCCAACATTTATTATTTTTGTATCAATTTCAAATCTTCCAGCACCATTCTACACCATACCTTATCTGACGAACATGAACTTTGTCTGAAACTAGATGCAGTTCAATACAAAACTGTCTCTACTTTTTGTCCAATTAGTGGAAAAACCTAATCATTTGAACATGACTGCAGTATAACTCAACCGATTCCAAATCATTTCACGTGCTCTTGGAGATACTGTGATAAGCTTTAATATTATTGATTAGGCTCTGTAGATCTCATTCGTAGGTTTTTATTATCCTAAAGAGTCTGCTGGATGAACTTCTCAGTTTTGGTGGTTCAGCAAATGTCTTACTATACTGCAGGTTCCAATAAACGCCGCTTTTTAGATGCTGTGTAGGTCCTTATAAATTCCAGCTCGTTTTGAGACCTCAGGAGAGTTTCGGGACAGTTATGATCGCTGAGAGGACTGTTGAATCTATACGGACGTCCTCTAGGTGCAACATCTACTTCAACTCCTCCACCAAGTCATGGTACTTAGTTATCTTGCTGGAAAACGTTGATTGAACATTGTGGTCCAACGGTACAGCGATGTCGATTTGTTTCATCCTATTGTCGAAGACTACAATGTCGGGGCGATTGGCACGGATGAGGACGTCCGTTATGATCTCGCAATCTCAGTACAGCTTAATGCAACTATTTTCCAGGACCGGGTCATGCAGGTATTTGTAGTAGGGCACAAACCGGTCCACCAAGCTGTGCTAAAGAGCAAGCTGTTGGTGCACAATTTTGGCAACTTCGTTGTGACGATCGAGCTAGGCTGATCCAGCTAGTACTGAACAGCCGGCAACGAAATGCTCGATAGTCTCCCCTAAAGAATTGCTCTTCCTACAGCGGTCCTCCACATCTTCGTGAAATATGTACTGTCGATAGTTCTTCGTAGCAATTACCCGGTGCCGGATGGCTACCACGAAACCTTCTGTTTCTGAGAAGTAGTCACCTCGCACCAGCCACCTTATCGATGTGCTCGAAATCCAGTTGAATGGGGTGCGTTCCATATAACTCCTTCTGCTTCCATATTGCGATCATCTTATCGACGGTTCTGATGTCGCAGTTCAGCTGGTAATCCTCCTGCGCCAGATGCAGGGCGCTGGAACCGTGGTCAATTTCGCATACAGTGCGGTAAATTTCGTGGCGGTTCTGGCTTTCTACGAAATACCCGCAGCTGCTGGATCTGGGAGACACAAAGTGCCTGGATATCGGTGATGAATCTTCCTCCTGTTGCACGTGCCAGGGTGACTCTCTCAATGGCTCATTCAATACTTGGTGAACGCCACTCGTACTGCTCGTGCCATCGCCTGCAAGTCAGTCTTGGTTCACTTTACCATCTCGAAAGTATACATCAACAGGGACACAGAAACGTGTTGATCGCCTTCACCTTGTAGCCGGCAGACAGAAAGCTTTTCAAAATACAGTTGACACGAGACATGAACTTTTCCTGCAGCTCCTTTTGTTCATCGTGTGGCGAATACGTCTAAGTTACAGGAATCCGAGGTATTTACACGTTTAGCCTACAACCATATTCCGAATCTCCTCCTGCTCTTTGACGCGGAAGCAGCTGGCATCCATAACCATCGACGTAGATGAATTGACCGGTATTCGTCAATCCCAAACTCCATTCGGATGTCGTTACTGAATGTCGTAACTAGCTGCTAGTGCTATCTGTACTGATCCCGCAGCCTCTGCACTGATTCTGCAACTATCTTCAGGTGGTTGATATAGAAGGTGTGGGTAACTTTTGTACTCCTTTGCCCACTTTTCAGTTGGTAGCCAACTCAAATATTTTTTTTTCTCTCGTAACAAATTCAATGGTTTAAATTTGAGTTTTCCAACAATGTACCCTTGGCAAGTTTGGCACTTCAAATTCGAGCTTTAAATAATACAGTAGAGATTTAATTGGGTTTCTTATTTTTCTTTGCCCAAGAAAAAAAATTGCTTTCACATTATTGTTTGAATAACTTTGATCATTTGGAACAAATATTACAATGTTTAATTTAAAAACGGTTTTTTTTACGTTGGAATTAATTACCTACAGTGTTTAAGTCCAGCTTGGAATCTAACTTTAAAGATTGCACCAAAATTTCAAAGACACTTATCTCGCGAAGGAAGTATCCAACAAGAGTGAACTTTTTATTTTGGCAGAAATTTCAAAATAAGAAGATCAGGAACGTTTATCTACTATTTCTTCAGTTTTTTGCCATTGAAAACGCGAGTAGGGTCACCATTGTGACGGCTATCTTTGGATTCCGAGATGTTTCACCTTAATTACGTATTTAAATCATAATTACGCCCCTCGCTGGTGTTATGCTGAAAGTATTAACAAGGTACATGAAGCACGTATGAGGATAAGATTCTACATGTGCATTCCTCAGAAAAATATTCAGGACATTAGTTTTCAGAGAGAAATTGATAACTGCATTAAAAATGCCAAGTAAAAGTATGTTTCCACTAAAGCCATTGGTATTTCTGTCAAACCTGGAATTAACTCTATATGTAACCATTGAGAAAGTATTCCTGAGAATATTTGATCGGCTACTGCAGTGGTGGAAACGCTCGCATCACGAAGCACCTCAGGAGCGTAAACTAACGCAAAACAAACATGACAGATTCGCAGACAGGCTTGGTGTGAGTAAGTTTGCACCCTGCTACTCGTAAGAACATACCAAAAGAGTGTTGGCAGAAAAATCAATTGTACAGTCAGTGACATAAGTTAGTAACCAAATGCTTTTTTTTTCATACAAAATGCCCAAGTTTGGGGTGCTGTACTCAGCTTCTGGTAGTCCGAATTGGCTGAAATTTTAATGTCGAACTACAAATAACTTGAAGTATTGCCTGTAAGGGAATTATTACATTGCAGTCATTTTACATAGAGTTTCAGAGGGTTGTTCAAAGACAAAAGTAAGTAACCGAGAGACTTTTTATTTTGATTCGAAAACGGTAAGTTGTGGGTTGTTGGTCTGTTCCACAAAGTTGTTCAATTTCAGAAGTCACACAAATTTGAAGAACACATCAACTCGCGAGCACGACAGATGCGATTACTCAGCCCTCTGGTGCTCGCAAGCACTTTGTTTTGTTTTTGTTCTGGTTCAGCAGATATGTTTGCTACTTTTGATCACTGCTACTGTGTAGATATGTTGTAAAATTCATGGAAGGTTTCATTAATATAATTCTTTAAAAATATTTCAACAACTTCCATAACGAACTCCTGAAATAAAAAAACTGGAATATATTGAATAACCGAAACAAAAATTCTGCAGGACTATTTGAAGAAATTGCTACAGAGAAATTCTTCTTCTTTGTCTTCTTCTTTCTGGTGTAACGTCCCCACTGGGCAGAACCTCAGCTTAGTGTTATTATGAGCTTAATAACTGTGGATTAACCGAGAGCTTTCTTTGTTAATTGGTAATTTTTGCATGTGCATCTCGTGTGGCGAGTATGGCCTGGGAAGTCGAGTAAATTTCCTTCGCGAAAAGATCCTCATCCGGTGGGATCCAATACCAAGACCTTCAGTTTGGTATTGCCGAATAGCTGCGCGTTTCTATTGGGCCCCTCTGAAGAAGTAGAGAAAAAATCTTGGAAGAATACTTAGAGAAATTTCTGCAAAAAATAAGAAAAAAATGTTTGTAGAAATTTCCGATGAAATCCCTAAATAAGTTCTCCTAAAAACTAAAAAATCTCTCAGAAGTATTTGAAAAAATCTCCACAATTTATTAGGTGCAAATCCTTGGACAACCATACAACTCCTGCTGACTCTAAAAATCTTTGTAGTCTTCGAAAGATTCTAGAAGAAAATCTTGGAGATATGTGTGATAAACGAGCATCTATGGAACACATGAATCTACTACTAAAAGAAACGCCAAAAAGAATCGATAAAACAATCACTTTTGGAATCGTTGAAGATATCTCAAAAATGATTCCTGGGAGAATTTCTCAATAAAATCAGTGGAGGAAGTCTTGATCGAAATCAAGGAGAAATTCCTAAAAAAAATTCGTAAGGAAATTTTTGGAAGAATACCGATTGCAACCCTGTAAACATCCCTGAACGAAACTAATAGGTATCCTTAAAAAACACCCAAAAATCCACGAAGGAAACTCTGATTGTATTGATAAAAACAGCTTTTGGGAAACTTTTGCATGAATGTTAAAGAAACTTCTGGAGGAATTCCTATTTTGATTCCTGGAGGCATCTCTTGACTCCATAAATTATTAACAGTAGAAATTCAAAAAAAAAAAAAAAAAAAACTGTGGAAGAATATTTAATACGAATTTGGAGAAGTTGCTACAAACAAATCTTGCTTATCTGAATCTGAAGGAGGAACTAGGAAATTTTTTTGCATGAATTGTGAAAGAAGTTTTTAAGTGCTCTAGGAGAATTACTTGCATATTCCAAATAGAGAATATATATAAGCATTTATCTAATGGAGGTTTGCTTAGTTAAACAGCTAAGAGGTAAGAAGATCTAATGGTGAAGTCACTAGAGGCATCGCTCAAAAAGATGCTGAAAAAATTCTCGTCTCCTGAAGTAATTGTCAGAAAAATAGTGTAGAATTTGGAATAAGCTTTGGGTGAAATCTCTGAACAATTCTTGAAGGGCTAAGTTAGTATTGTTGTGTGCATTTGAGGTGCAAATCTTCATATATGGAATACCTCTGAAATTCGAAAGTATGTGACATGTATAGGTTCATTTGAAAATTACATAATCCTGAATAAATGACTTATGTCACTCTTCAGAAATGCATTAAACGCGATCTGATAGTGAATAGATCTTGGTTTGAGTAAGCTTGATGAGAAACTTGGTAACCCGTACTTTGACGAAGATAGCCAAATATTTACGAATGAATTGCATAGCTTTCAAAGATCCATAAACGAACTTGTTGTTCATTTGAAACGTCTACAATGTCATCTGTGTAAATTATAAATTCTTCCTCAAAGAGCGATTGCTGTCAATAATGGGTGCTGGCTCTCACCTTTTAATTAACCCGGACCTTCAAGTGAGATAGGAAAAATACGTAACTAAGGGCACCGATATGTGTCCTCCCCTAAACCTTCAAACTCAGTTGATCGTAGCAGTAGATCTGTCATCTGATGTAACATTGTATGCATAATATGTACTTCTGAATTTATGTCCAGAGAGACCGCGAAACTACGCGAAGTAAATGTGGCCTAAATTGAATAGAAAAGTAGAACATTCAAAAGAGGCCCTCCTTAGCCGAGTGGTTGAACTCCGCGGCTACAAAGTAAAGCCATGCTGAAGGTATCTGGGTTTGTGGGCCTCGTGGCCGTGCGGTAAGTGTCGACAGGCGTTTGAGCGCATCGTGTCATGGGGTGTGGGTTCGATTCCCGCTTCAGCCATTGAAACTTTTCGTCAAGAATGTTTCTTGGATGTGCCACTGGAGCATGCTTGTTAGTTGTATAGTGTTAAGTTACAGTCTGTGCAGCTAAGTGGCTGAAGACGGTGTCCGTGTCTTTTAAAATGGCAACTTAGGCAATAAAAGCTCTCAGTTAATAACTATGGAAGTGCACATTGAACACTAAGCTGATAAGCAGGCTCTGTCTTACTGAGGACGTCATGCCAAAAAATAAGGGAAAAATAACATTTCAAAACTAACGCAGTCGTAATTTTGGCGTTATTTCTGGCTATTTGTCAATTGAGACAATTTTAAGTCAGCTTTGAAACCACGATAAAATTTAAAATGTTACTTGGAATGATGGGATATGAAGCACTGGAAGAAAACATTTGAAGTGATATCAATTACAGCTTATACATTATTGAAACTATTAAGATTCTCTCAAACTGAATTATTACTCTGCAGATCAAAATAGTTATATATTTTAATTCAAAGGTATCTGAAATATGCCTAGACAATTTGATAGGTGGTGTTATAAGTCTTATGGGAATAGATATTCATTTAAGAGGACAACATCCGTTATTAATTTCAAATTTTGTGATGTAGTTTTTTCATTTGAAATTAAGAAAGTTCACATGGATATATGTTCATTGTATCCAATTTTATAACCGAAACACAGTGAACATATATTCATCGAGTTCAAAAGTTCAGTTAAATTTTAGTTCAACAACTTCTCTTATTCCACCATGGACAAGTCTGCCGCCACACATCACTCGATCAGCTGATCCTCTCCATAAAACCGAACCGAAGATGCTGCCGGCAAAGAAAATGACTCCACTGTCTATTTCTTCATCTCGTTCGCCTGCCGGCATCCAACCACCTGAGGCAGTACACGATCAGTTTCACTTTCCACCATGAACTAACCGATCAGCCAACCGCCAACCGACAGCGTAAACGATCATGACGACACGGAGTTGACGGCGGCGCTGACCAGTCTACGCCAGTCCATACGATCTATCTATGGTAGGTATCCCTCCTTATAGGCCGAAGTGGTGCGAATCGCATAGGTATCTACGCACTTATCTAGGGAAGTTCTCCTCGGCGTCAATTAAAAGGCGCCTTGATGCTTTGCCGTCGTCATTGATCGGGAATGGCCCGCTAGCGTGTGTGTGAGTGCGTGTGCGAGAGCGAGCGTGCGCGGGTGGTTGATCGAGTTCCAGCTCTAGCAGGGAACGTGTACTGCACACGTACACCTACATTCCAGCAGCTTCTTCCCCATCTCGGGCAGCACGGGTTTTATTACGATCAATCTTGATTTTTGCCTTCTTTTCCAACGGCAAGGCACGGCACCACGGGGATCGAGTGTTATATATGTGCGTGCTTGTCTACGGAGCGGTTGCGTAACAGCACACCAGCATGTGCGCCTTAAATGGTAGTTGTTTTAGGTCATCATGTCACAAAGTCTACCCGCGGAGCCGAGCCGAGAGCGGCGACGCGGTGCAGCCTCGGTATCAGCTTCGGCAAACCAACACCGCCAGCCAGCTAGAGCAGTAAGACGGACGAACGGACGGAAGAAGAAGAAGAGATGGAGGAAAAAAGTGAAAAAGCATCACAACACTCCAACGAGCACTGAGGCTGCCAGCCGATCGTTGAGCAGAGTTGTGTTTTGATTGGAATAGACCGATGAACCGGCGAGCGAACCAATCTAGGAGGAAAACAAACTTTGATAGTTATCTCCGGTGCAGGCAAAGCTACGTAAATTTGACGTTCTATATTCATGAAGTACATAAAGTCCTGATAGTCAGTTTCCTTATTTTGCAAGCAAACGATGAACCTGAACCACAGTCAGGTCCGTTTGCTAAATGCTGGGTTTTCCTAAGTCATGTGGTCCTTCTATGACGCAAATGTGGTCCTTCTATGAAAAGGTTTGGTTCTCGTTTCGTTTCAAGACTTCTTTTACTAAAAATAGTTTTGATCCCTGAGCATACCCGAGCAACACACATGCTATAATTGTGTATTATCAACTAATATATAACTAATTTTCGTCATATATCAGTTGATAATACACAATTATAACATGTGTGTTGCTGGGGTATTATTGTATAATCGTAGGTAGATCCCTTAGCTGATAAATAGGCTAGGGAAAGTGGTTCACTTAGAACGAAAAAAATATAAAACCATCGGAAGCCCAAACTACCTTCCAAAAATGGGTTTATTTCCTGTCAAAATCTTCAATCAAAATTTGAAACATTGCTCTCTACATTTTATTTACCAATTGAACATTTTCGCTGCTCAAACTGCGACAGCTTTTTGGTATATCAGATTGCATCGGAGCTTGTTTCTATCAGTAACATAAATTTCCAAGTTTACATATAACAGTCGGAGATCGTGCTTACGGACTGTCCATAAACCACATGATCATTTTTCAGGATTTTCATAACACCCTCGTGATCTTTTAACCATACAAAAAAAATTGAAATTTGTATGGACTGTAGATTTTGGTTTATGGACTACTCTTAGGTAGCTTCCGAAGAAACTTGCAAAAAATACTCCAGAAACGAAAATATATGCAGACGCTAACGAGAAACTTGCTGTGAACATTTAAGCTGTTGAAGAAGATCATACTGAATTTGTAAAGAAAACTACTCATGGAAAACATGGCTCTTCATGTGAAACAGCATGCTTTGATATCGTTTCTGTTGATGCCTTATTGGAAGCTGCACGATACTATGGGCTACCTACAATGAATACCAATTGGATTCATCAAATGCTCAACAACCGACATCTCTTTTCGACATTGCGTCAAGCAGAGATTCGAAAACTGAGTGCGGATGTCCCCTAGGGGGTGTCTTATCATCACTTTTGTGGAATCTCGTAGCAGATACGCTATTAAGGCAACTAAATAACAGCGGTTTTCCATCTTATGAATTTGCCAACGACTATCTAGCTTTCTTTTGTGTTCTTTTGTGTACTTCCACAGTTATTAACTGATAGCTTACTATGCCAATAATCATTTTTTCATGCGTATATCGTGTGGCAGGTACGATGATACTTTATGCCCTGAGAAGTCGAGAAAATTTCCAACCCGAAAAGATCCTCGACCGGTGGGATTCGAACCCACGACCCTTAGCTTGGCATTGCTGAATAGCTGCGCGTTTACCGCTACGGCTATCTGGGCCTTCTGATACCTGTATACACCATTTTTATTTATTTTTTTTTTTTTTTTTTTTTAAATCTTTATTAGAGTGTATTTTAACGCACGAGGGCTAGTTCTACACTACACCATTTTTATGCTCTTCACTTTTCAAACGATTTCCTACAAATGTATCAAAGGTCTTTTTTTCTTTGTCTAATAGTTTCGAAGATATACGTTTAAAAATTATAACAAAATCGTGTTTTTGTCAAATTTGTTATTATTGTTATTATTATGGTTGGTCCCAAGGGCCGAGGAGTAGTTCGATTGGCATATAAAATTGGCTTTTTTAATGTCGTCATAGAGAATGATGTTGTATAAGAGTTATATAGGTGAAAACCTTGACAGCTTGTGTAATATTTGAGTTATATTTAAAATAGTAGTCCGCCAAACTCTAGTAAGTGATAGGTTTCATTAAACGTCTGCCTATTTTCTGAAAGCCGCTAATCTATCCATGTAATTACTAGCTTGATTTATCCACGCTATCATTTTTTTTAAATATGACTTGACTAAAACCTGCAATATTTACAAACAAATAATATTTTGATGTTTTGCTGCCAAAGATGCTATAATTAAATTATTTTGGTGCTATAACAACTATCGCAACTCAAAAACATATTTGAGAGTAAGTTAAACATGCTCTTAAAATGTATTATTGACGTATGTTATTTTTTTCAAGGACGTCATATTAATTTGTTGTCAGGATATAAATAAAACGTTATGATAACATATTTTCAAATCAGAGCTAGAATTGTAGGATTGAAAATTCATTTTACAGTACTGGCAGTACAGTACAGGGGTTCAATGACATCCGGTAAACGATCAGTTTAGTTCACGATTTTGCCGCTAGGTGGCGCTAGTGAGCATGTAAAAATGACCATTTTGAACTAGTTCTAGTTTGTGATCCATAAGAGATAGAATGTTCGGGTCTTCGGCAAAGTTGCTCAGGGGTTCAAGGACATCCGGAAGACAGTAAGTTTGGTTCGCGATTTTGCCGCTAGGTGGCGCTAGTAAGCATGTAAAACTGAGCATTTTGAACTAGTTCTAGCTTGTGATCCATAAGAGATAGAAATCTCGGGTCTTCGGCAAAGTTGCTCAGAAAGTCAAGGACATCCGGAAGACAAACAGTTAAGTTGTAGATTTCGCCGCTAGGTGGCGCTAGTGGGCATGTAAAATTGAGCATTTCAAACTAGTTCTAGAAAGTCAAGGACATCCGGAAGACAGATAGTTTGGTTCGAGATTTTGCCGCTAGGTGGCGCTAGTGAGCATGTAAAACTGAGCATTTTGATCTAGTTCTAGCTTGCGATCCACAAGAGATAGAAAGTTCGAGTCTTCGGTAAGTAAAGAACAGAAATAAAGTAAAGGACATCCAAATATCAAATTTTTTGGTTCCTAATTTTGCCACTAGGTTGCACTAGTACGCATATTTAATTAAATATATGAAACAAATTCTATTTTTCGAGCCAGATGAGATAGGAAGTTTGAATCTTCGGCAAAGTTGTTCGGAAAGTCAAGGGCATCCAGGAAACAGTTTACTCTGGAGGGATGACTGTACCTTAACATTATGAATTTGATAAGATAGAATTCCCAGAATGCTGTTCAGATATTCTCTGACATTTGGAAGTTGGAGTGATTAGGGATGGAATCATATTAAATTAAAGTGATTCAGGTCTGATCAAATGTATATTCAAGTGTATCATATCTGATTCATATGCTAGTGATTCTGGTATGACTTATTCCATGTGCGAGTGACTCAGTCAGGACTCATATTCATCACATTCAAATTATTTAAGTCAGAATCTCTTCATGGTTCAAGTTTGATTGACTTCATATCCAAGTGATTGATGTCTTATTCTCTTTATATTCATGTCTTTCGGGTTTGATTCACTCTACAGTCGACTCTCCATAACTCGATATTCAAGGGACCATCGACTTAAAGAATTATCGAGTTATAGAATATACCAACGCAAAAAATCCCAAAATTGAAGAAACAAATTTCAGTATTTCCAATACATATATGATTACTTCTGTAAGAAAGCAATAATATTTTGTTGATATTATTTTACAAACAAATGTCCCATGTTTTTCCTTACGTATTTTTTTTTCTTTTATTTTAATGTTTTAAACATTTATTACAACTTGCAAGTATTTATTCACTTCCAGAATAAATCCAAGTTTCCCAGTATAAGAAGGATTTTAAAATGGATATCGAGTTATGGAGGGAAATTTTCCTCTCACGTGACATCGACTAATTGAGATATCGAGTAATAGAAATATCGACTTATGGAGAGCACGATATATGGGAATTTGAGGGGACCGAAAAATCGATCGAGTTATAGAATATCAAGTTGTGGAGAGTCGACTGTATATTCAAGAAATTCAGGTTTGACTTGAATATGGAGTAAACAAAAATCATGTCAAATTCACTCCATGTTCAAGAGACTCAGGATTGATTCATTTTATATTCAATAGATTCAAGTTTTGTTCTCTCCATACCCGCAAGTGTTTCACGTCAGATTCACTTTATTATTAAGTTATTCAGAATTGATTCATTTCATTTTCAAGTGATTCAGTTTGTTCCATATCCTAGTGATTCTTATCTGATTCACTCATATTCGACTGATTTAGGGTTGATTCATTGATTTTCAAATGATTTCAAGTGATTCACTTCATTTTCAAATGTTTCCAGTTTGATTCACTTTATGTACAAGTGATTCAGGTCTGATTGATTTCATATTCAAGAGATTTAGGATTTATTTCCAGCGATTTATGTTTGATTCGTTTCATATCCAAGTGATTCATGTCGGATTCGCACCATATTCAAGTGATTCAGGTTTGATTCGCATTATATTTAAGTACTGCAGGTCTGAAAGTGCCTAGTTTGAAATGCTCAATTTTACATGCTCACTTGCACCACCTAGCGGCAAAATCGAGAACTAAACTGTTTGCTTTCCGGATGTCCTTGAACCCCTGAGCAACTTTGCCGAAGACCCGAACTTTCTATCTCTTATGGATCACAAGCTAGAACTAGTTTGAAATGCTCAATTTTGCATGCTCACTAGCGTCACCTAGCGGCAAAATCGCGAACTAAACTGTTCTCTTTCCAGATGTCCTTGAACCCCTGAGCAACTTTGCCGAAGACCCGAACTTTCTATCTCTTATGGATCACAAGCTAGAACTAGTTCAAAATGCTCAATTTTAAATACTCACTAGCGCCACCTAGCGGCAAAATCGCGAACTAAACTGTTCGCTTTCCGGATGTCCTTGATGCCCTGAACAACTTTGCTGAAGATCGCTTCTTTGTAAGTCGTAAGGATCTCGAGATATAGCAATGTGAATTAACCTGTTTTGAGGTGATGCTAAACTTTTCAGGGTGATTCATTATTCAGCTGTGTGTTGCAATACTTATTTGAGTGAGTCCGTATTTATGACGGGTAGTGTATATATCGAACGTGAATTTTAAAATTTCAAACAATAAGCAGTGTTACTTGGGTTATGTGCTTCATCCATAAAAGCAATAGAGTAGAGTAGAGGAAAAAGTTCGAGAGGGCAAGAGTTCCTATTTAAGATTTCTAGCTCAATTCAAAACAAAGCTTATAAATGTCATGGTGGTTCGAATGCTATTCAAGTAAGAGACTTTCAGCCCAAACATCATAAAAATCGATTGATATTTGGAAAACTTATGGCTCTTTGTTGATTTTCAACGTGAATATTGTAATTTTTGGTCAAATTTCGATGCATGGGTTTTTGAATATCGAAATGAAGATAAAATATTTTTCAATATTTTATGCAAGGGCGTTTCTAGGCCTATCATAAGAATGCTTTGAGGTGTATTAATTTTTGCATAAATAATTGGAAACACTTTTTGGCTCATAGTGGGGCAAAAGTTTGATTCAGCGGGGCAAAAGTTCGACCAATACAAAAAGAAAAATTCAAATTGTCTGAAATCACCAAATTTAGCAAAATCTTCAAATTTAGCAAAATTTGCCTAATGGTATGAAAAATGTCACCAAAATTTTACATTTACACTTAATTTTTGCGAAAAACTGCTATTTTGGGTATATTATAATATTATTTAGAGTGTATTTTTCTGCAAACGTAAGTTTACGGCTGGTTTAAAGTATGCCTGTCATTAAAGTATCGATATTTTGTGTTTTACCAACGAACTTTTGCCCCACATTAGATTCGAACTCTTGCCCCACCTGTGGGACAAAAGTTCGTTGAGTTTTGACACAAGTTTGTTCAGCAAAATTATAGCTAATATGTTGAAGGTTCACTGTATAGTAAATTAATTAACTCATTACGCATGGTAAAGATGGACAAATTATGGGTGAAATTATGAAAAAAATCCACGTGCTCGGCTGGGATTTGAACCCAGGACTCTTGTATGCTAGACGAGCGCTTTACCAACTAAACTACCGAGCCACTTGGGGACCTAATAACTGAGTTGGATGTTTGATTCTCCAGATCCGTGCTCTTGAAAATTTGAACTTTGGCTTCGATTCATCTTCACCTTAAGCATGAGATATGGGAATTCAAGATTTTTGCAACGCTGATGAAGAATGAATAACGATCTCGGCGAACTATTGGTGTATCTAACATCCAAAAGATAGAGAAAAACTGGACAAATACGGGGTAATGTCGTGAGAATACCGTGTAATAAGCCTGCAAGTATTGAAGGATTTGCTTGAGAATCGAAATAGTGGTAAATCGAATGATTGACTATAGATTTGAATTATCATAGATCGAATTGATGATTACGTTCAGAACTGCAACCAAAATTAAAATTAAACTTCAGAATTTGCTTCTTCTCTTTTAGAGTATGATTATGACTGTCGTTTGACTTCGAGGTCCTACTGAAATTTAGTTCGCTATATCATGGGCTATATCAGTGTATATTTTCAAACTTGATCCTCTCAGATTTGGAACCTCCGACAATCAACTGCTTAGTAGAGAAATTGGAGATTTACGTACATTGTACAATATAGTAACTAATAATGTCATGTATTGCAAATTGTTATTTTTTCAGAGATATTTCTTAAAAAGTGAGTTACATCTACACATTTTCGTAAATTTCAGATAAAAAAGAGTGAGTAAGTCCAGTATTATTGCAGAAATCTGAATATTACGGTATGAGGTTTTCTGAAGGTTTTCAAGATCTTTATTTGGCCAGCGTGGTACCATAAACATAAATCCTCATTACTCAAAGACGGCTGAACCAAATTGATTCATTTTTTCACAACATACTCTCAATAATGTATTGTTCCGAGAAGTGAATATCCAAATACGATAATAATTCTGTAGCCTGAGCTATTTACGTGGGTTATGGATGCGTGTTGGTCCACCAAGGAATTTTGAAATATCTCCGAATGCAGATGGCCAATGATCAATATCGACACATATTCTAAAACTAGAAGAGTTTTTTGAGATATTGTGAATAAATAATGCAAAAACATCTTTAAACAAAACAGTTATAGCGAATTAAAATTTGTTTCGTGGTAAAAAATGAGGGATTAATGTGATAAATTTACTCTAATTGAAGAATTAATACTTTTCGAAACAACGGAGTATGGATGTAAAGCCACAAAGAAGTCATTTTTTTGCTCCAAATGCCAACATGCAATCATTCATCTTAAACTGGACGATTTCACGTCATTATCAACCAATTCAATCGCGGTCATGAACTCCACTACGTGCCCTATTCGTTTCATTTCAGAATCCATTGTCAGCCACTCTGTGCAAGTGGAATGCATCTTCTAAGCTTGTGCTAACAGGAGCAGCTCAACAATAGTGCAATGCTACCGTGCGGAGCCGCACTTGGAAACAGAGCCTAATTCCTCGGGATAGGCAAACCGGCACGAACCTCGACGGACATCGAAAAGCGAACTCGGCGGTACTTAATATTTACTTAATCTGCGAGTCGTGGCAGTGAAAGCAGTTACTGGGATGTCATTTTTCGCTTTCAAGGTGGTGTCTCTTTATATGGTCGAGCAAAGGAGAAACCCAAAAAACTAGAGGCCCATAAATGCGTAAGATGTGTCGTGAATTTCTTCGGTTCGATGGTTAGTTTTCTCTCTTTCCGCCTATGGGCGAGCCAATTCGTCTGCCATCGTTGAGGCTTGGGACGATTTTGCTTTAGGTCGCCATTTGATTTTATATTCAATCACATCAGTAATCAGAAGCAGTTGAAACATTGACAGTAATGAAATGTTGCAACAAAGTGGCACGCCGGCGCGCAAGTCTAACACAGATGTACAGTGAGAGCCCAACAAGTGAATTCAATGGACTTCAAATCTCATGTGATGAATATTCAATGCTAAACTATTGGAATTTTTGATTGACTTGAACCTAGAAGAGTATTTGGTTCTGAAAACGAGATTGATCAGGATAAACTCATACAACAAAAACTTATTCTTAGTAGCACGACATAAAACACTTATCCCAAAAATGATCTATTCGGCGGTCAGCTGTATTGTGTATTATACGCTCAATAAGCCCACATGCACTCGATCATTCTCTTTCGCTCTCACGATTTCTTTGCGTATCTATTTAACGCACTCGATGGCTTACAGAGTAACCGATCTGCGCCATTCTCCCGAACGCAACACTCTCGATCTCTTGAAGACTTCTGCACTCATAGAATGTCACGGGGCTTACCAAGCGACCAGCTCAAGAGCTGGTGACAATCTTCGGAACAATCAACAGAGAAGAAACATGAGATTGGGGCACTTACCACATATTGTTGCAAAGTATTGATTCCGGATTCCCTTGGATAACATTTGAAATTCGAGCACGTGTCCGGGGGTTCACTGTTGAGTTGGACGCGAAGGTTGATCCTTCGGATTCTATGGCACACCGTCGACGGAAGGCAGCCTTACAGGAACTGGCACAGCTCAGGGCAGCAACTATTCGGGAGATGTGTGAAGTGTGTGTACACAAAAATATTAAAACCAGTTTAACAACGTCACGAAAAAACCGCCTTTCGAAAAAATAGTGTGTGAGCAAAACCCGCGATTTCACTTTCACTCGCGTCCGTATTCGTCCAACGCCGCTGAACAACTGCAAAGAGCGCTGCGAGCATGACCATCGACAGTTTATGGATGGATTCGTAAAAACCTCCTCCTCTCTTGCCGCGCTGGCTGTTGGTGTTGTGCTTGATGTTGTTGTCGTTTTAGTTGGAGGAGCTGCTGCTGCTGCTGATGGCTACAGAGCAAGGTGGCCCATTATTATATGAGAAAAATTAAACTTTAAAAACATCTTCAGTTACACCTCCCAAATTTGTTCATTTGGGCCTCCAGAAGCTACTGTGAAAATTTGAGCGAAATTGAAGTTAGTTGAAATTAAATTGACCATTCCGGGTAAAACCAACATTTCAGTTTCCCTAAGTATAAATTTTTTGATTCTTAAAGAAAAGATTGTTTATTTCAGCTTTTTCTCTATTGATTGAAAAATCTTAAAAATCCAGAATGAAACAATAATTGTTTCATATTGTATTTAAAGATTTTTCAACACAAACACGAAGTCTTTTCGTTAACTTTACTAAGGGGCCTGAGCAACAATGAGAAATTTTCTCCTGTTTGGCTCAGATATTTATAAAAAAGAAAAAAACAGAGAGAGCCTCTCATTGTTATATAGGTCCTTTTGAAAAAATACGCGAGAACTAATTGATTGCAGTGCCATCTAAGGTCGAAAATGTCATTTGAACTGTTTTTCCATATATTTGTTCTATTTCATCTATACAAACTCCAAGCTCGTTTAGCCCTCCAGTAGCTTCTAGAGGTCGAAATTAACAAACTTGCGAGGTGTAACTTTATCATTATGGGACACCCTGCTGCAGAGCCCATACTCAAGTAGTATCACAAGCCGTCGAGGTGCCTTTTTTCCATTCCTTTTTGTCTCCACTGGCTACCTCAACAGGCTGGTTCAGACGGTGGGATTTGGTTTTACTTTCATGCGACGGCGCTTATTCTTATAGGGATGGCAATTAACTGTTAAGTTAAGCTGCATTGTTATGTGCTTATATGTCAAGAGATTGGGTTTACTTCATAGTTGCTGGTGCACAATAAGTGAAGTTTTCCAATATGGTCCTATCTGATCATAGAAATCTTAAAAATTGCAAGATGAATTAGGTCAAAATGAACGATATTTTATAAAGCCAACACATCAATTAAAAGATGAAACAAAGTATTACCAAAACATGCATAACAATAGGGAAGAACTTCTGATCACTATGATTTTTGAGACCAGCTCCATTAAGGCTCCACGAATAGCTTCAGTAATTCCAAGGATTATAGCAGCGATTTCTACAGAAAAATCTCTACAGGGATTTTTCTAGAGAATTCGCAAAGAGTTTTCGCAAAAATGCTACCAGTGAATCCTTCATAGATTTCCCAATTACAATTTTTATTGGGATTTCTCAAGAAATGTTTCTAAGGATTCTTCCAGGAATCCTACCAGATATTTCTCCACGAGTTCTTCAAGCGATTTAGCCTGTATTATTTCAAAGATTCCTCCAGCGACTCCTTTAAGGATTCATCATCAGGTTTTTAGATTTGTACTCTTGAAAATCCGATGCAACTTCCCCTTAAGGTGCATTCAGAGTAGGAAAAGGCCCAAAAAATGTTCAGTTATAAAATATAATATCAATATGGCTCTAGAGGCGTCCTTTCCCGATTAAAATCAACTTTAATTGTAGCTATACAGTAATGCTAGCTTTATATATACCGTTTATATGCATACATTGCAGCTTCAATCCCATGCGTACTTGATGTATTGATCAATTGTCAATAAAGATATTTTTTAAATACTACGACGACTACTGGATGAAATTATTATCGACGTCTTCAAAAATATGATGTTGGGGCTTACGTATGTACTGGATAATTATCTAAAAGCGGTTTTGAAGAAATTCATAAGAAAATTATTGTTCATGAGGGACGTCTGCAGAAACAATGGACCGATGCTCGGGTTCACTAATTTGACTTTTGAGCGGTGCCAAATTCACTTGTTTCCATGGTCACGTAAATAACACGGCACCGCTCAAACGTCAAATAATGAACTCGTGCATTGGTCCATTGAGCATAACATTAAATTTTTTTTTCTTGAAATCGCTGGACAATTTAATATATTTGTTAATCCCTTGAATGCAATGAACCAACTATTTTTTTCATTTGTTCTAAACAAATAAAAGCAGGTTCTTGCATATCAACTCCTCCAGAAAACATTTCTTTTATTGTTTTGACAAGAGAGCGGTTCCACAGAAAATGATGACTTTTTTTTCTCAAATTACATTTTTATATTTTTTGATTTGGATGAAATTTTGCACATGCTTTCTTTATGCCCAAAAATGCCTTTTTGCATCATCGGTTCGCCATTTTTACTCTAGCCTTACTTTTGAGAAGGGCCTAAGAAAAAAATCCTTAACAATTTAAAAAAAAAAAAACTTAGAAACGGTTTGTCCGATCAGTTTGGTGTCTTCCGCAAAGTTTTAGGTTATTATTGGGGCTATCTGGATGAAAATAATAAACACTGTAAAAAAATGTTGTAATTTTTTATATTTCGAAAATAAAGCTTAAAAATCAAATTTCTCAAAAATCGTATTTATGATTTTTTTTTTTATATGTTAAAGTAGACAAAAAATGAAGTCTTTTGCACAGTGGGTCAAGAAATCATGGACAAAAAAATTATGGTGAATTTTTGAAAATGGTCATAATAAACTTTTTAAATGTTTTTCAACTCGATTTTATGAAAGTACGCAAAATTTACAACAAAAAAGGTACAAGAGAATATCAGGCTAACTTTTACCGTTTTAAAGATACAGCGATTTTAATACAAAATTATGATATAATTTTCAATTTTCGGTCATTTTCGAATGTTTTTCGAGGCTCATAAGCCTAGAAATTTGTTCATTTTCTGAAAGAGCAGAACATTTTTGACTAAAATGTTTGAAAAAATATTGATTTGGTAATTTTTCATGGTATGAGGCGAAATAAAAAATGTGCCCTGTAAAAATGACTTATTTATTTTTTTAACGAAACACAACTTCAACATTCAACATTGTAATATTTTGATATGTAATTATCAAGAAAATATGGAACAAAATGTTAAAAGTTAAAAAATAACAAAATAACGAATATAAAGCAATCGATACGTGAAATGCATTTATATCGATTTATGATAATGAAATATTTCCATTCGAAAACAAAAGCTTTATGAGTAGAGGAGTAACGTGCCCAGTTGTCTCACACATATAACTGATGTTTTCTTAAGTACAGCACGTTGGTATATTTTTGTGGTAGGACAGAAACGTACCTAATAGTTGATTCTAGTATACATGTTGGTATAAAAAAGAGCTGATGCAGCAAAGACACAAGCAAGTGATAAACAAGCAAAGTGATAATCAAGTGAAAAGTAAAAGATAGCTTAGAACAATGAAGTATAAAATGAACACCATCAACAAAGGTTGTGTAAATGTGTTTTCAAAAAAATATTCAAAAAGTTACCGAAATCTCACGGAAAGTAATATTGTCAAATTAGTTGAACTAGGATTTGCAGATGAAAATCAGCTTAATAAACAAATTACAAAAATTAGTTTACAATTGCCCAAAAGAACAGCATTATCAAGCAGTGTTGACTTATCAAGTAGTGAAGAGGAAGATGTTTGCATGGAAGAGGAAACAATAGAAGCATCAGCATCAGCAACTTCAATACAGTCAACGGATTCCAATATGAATATTCCTAGTCAAGAGTCATTGGACGCAACGTCAGCAACTTCAATAGAATCAACGAACTCCAACTTGAATGTTTCTAGTAAGGGACATTAGAAGCAACGTCGGCAACATCGATTGGGACAACGGATTCCAATGTCCCTGAATACATCCAAAAAGTGAATATCATTTTTTTTTTTGCAACATCACATGGCCCTGCGATGCATTAGGGGGAACAATAAAACGCATGGCTACAAGAGCTAATCTAGCTAAAGAACGCGAACATCCCATCAAAAATGCCAAGGAATTATTTGATTGGGCTCAAAAGCGAAAGGAGGAGCAACTAACACAAATTTTCATTTCTTATGCAACTACAACAGAATATGAACATATCAAGGAGCAGCTTAATGAACAATATTCGAAAGCAATAACTATTCAGGGAACACAAAAATACCATTCATGTATTCCAGTTTCCGTAGATAAAATAGAAGTTAGGCAATTTTCAAACTGTAATGATAGTAAAAAATGTAAACATTATGAAAAAGTAAGAAATCTGTATCAAAATAGGACGCTCTATCATTGTATAAGAACATGAAATCAAATGCTTTCAGAAAAAAAAAATATTATTTTATCAACTCGAAAAACATCCGAAAACAACCAAAAGTTGTGAATTTTCAGGAAATTTAATTTTAAAATCGCTGTATCTCGAAAACGGTAGCAATAAGCAAAATTTTCTCATATACCTTTTTTGTAGCAAATTTTTCGTACTTTCATAAAATCGGGTCGAAAAGCATTCAAAAAGTTCATTTAGACCATATTGAAATATCAACCTTTTTTTTTAAATCATAACTTTTTTATCAATGATTTCTCCATCTTGACCCACTGTGCAAAAGACTCTATTTTTTGTCTACTTTAAAATAAAAAAATAGAAAAAAAAACCAAAAAAACGATTTTTGAGAAATTGGATTTTTAAGCTTTATTTTCGAAATAAAAAATATTACAACATTTTTTTACAGTGTATATTTTTTCCAGATAGTTCCAACAATAACCTAAAACTTTGCGGAAGACACCAAACCGATACATAGTTTTTAAGTTTTATTTTTTTGAAAATTGTTAAGGCTTTTTTTTTAGGCCCTTCTCAAAAGTAAAGCTAGGGTAAAAATGGCGAACCGATGATGCAAATAAGCATTTTTGGGTACAAAGAAAGCATGTGCAAAATTTCAGCTAAATCAAAAAATACAAAAGAAAACCGACATTCGAATAAAATGGAACCGCTCAAGAGTCTTCCCAAAAAGTGGAAGCAAAAACGTCAAATCGTTTTAGGTTTAATAATGAAATAAATTAATCTTATATAATTATATTTTTTGGTTGCATCAAAGAAAATTGTATGGAAATCTTTGTTTCACCAAGATATCATGCAGAAGTTTAATTTCTCACTAGTAACATGGTAATTGTTTTATTAAATAATAAAATGCGCTTGGAACTACAGTCAACTCCCTCTAACTCGATATTGAAGGGACCATCGAGTTAGGGAGGTATCGAGACACAGAACACATATTTTTCAAATTTTAAACTTTACATTATTTTGACAAAATTGAAAAAAGTGATTTCAATGTGAAAAATAAATCAATTTTGGTACATTTACCAATGTGGCACTTTTTTAATATTCTGCAAAAATTAAAAATTTTATCTATCAGAAATGAGCAGTAAACCATAATTTTACTATTAATTTAATTATGATATTCAAATTCATGAAATTTATTAACATTTGGAAAACATTTGGGACTTTTCATGAATATATCGAGTTAGAGAGGTAAACTCACATGGGAAAGTCAAACAGATCACATCGAGTTAGGGAACATGAAGTTAGAGAGGTATCGACTTATAGAGGTATAAAACCATGCTAGATTGAAGGGACCACGCATTCCATCGAGTTAGGGGAAATATCGAGTAAGGGAGAGTTAACTGTAAGTGCATAATTCGCTACGAGTTTACATGCTCTCTTCACTCAATAGCCTTTTTTCAGTGATACTCGCGTGAGTAATATACTAGAAGACAACTGCAACTGTTCTAGAACCCCAACACTTCCGCCTCTTGAGGTTTGACTTCAGAAATGATATTGTAAGGGGATCTGAAATTGGCTAGTGCTAAATCATCTCCACCAAAGCCAACATTAAAAAAAACTATTGTTAGCCAGCATTGAATATGTTCATACTAGGAAAAATATAATAGTTCCATTCTTGTTAAGTCATGTTTGCCCTTCACCGATATGAAATTCTCTGAAAATGTTCGGGATTCTATGACAATTAAGCAATAACTAGATTTCACGCTCAATAGAAGTTTAAATTTGTGTTGGGTTTTTAAAAAGTCTTCATAATCTTTATCAAGTTTATTTGAATATTTCTGTATTTTTTCGCAATATGAACCTCCAAGTGAACATTACAAACTTGATTCATGCTTAAACCAGTTTCAGAGATTCAGCAAAAACTATACAAACTGCAATGTTAAATTTTGAAATGAATGAATAAGGATGATCCAAGTATCAAACAATCTTTGAAATTGTTTCAGGAATCGTTTCAATTTTCCATTATTGGGGAGTTCCTATTGTAATTGTGACTTAAGATAATAATTTATTTAATAAATATATTTCAAAATTTACCAAATGATTTATGCATTTTGGCAAACCACCCCCCAAAGGATTGGCTCCTTGGCGGGTGCCAACCTGGCCAACCGCACGCTACGGCACTGGTTACACTAAAACAATGTTTTCAAGAATTATTTACGAAACTACATGTTGTCAATGTAAAGGTCTATAAAGGAACCTTTTTCATATGTAGCACGTTCTCGGCGGCCACAGTGACCAAACTCGGATCTCCGGGAGGGTTTCTAAAACTTCACACGTGTTCCTTTCATTTAAGTACAATAGAACTAAAATCGATCAACACAATTATTTTTGAGAGCTGTTTGAATTTTCGGGTCGAAAACGTTCCACCAGGAAAATCTTAAGGGATTCAATCAGAAACTCTTTCAAGGATTCTTTACTACACCCATTTTTTATGATTGTTTTCATTAAATAATACCTACTGGAGAAACGCAAAGTGAATTACTTTAAGGAATTTCCCAGGTAATTTTCCATGGATTACCTCAGAAATTTATCCAAAGATTTGTTTTGGCCTGAATTCCTCTAGGGAAATCTCTTTATGGATTTCTCTAGATATTTCTCCAGTGCAGAAATTTCTGCAGAATTTCTCAATGAATTCCTCCAAGGATTATCCAGGAGTTTCTCCATAAATACCTCTACAGGGAGTTCTTCAGTAATTCCTCCGGCATAATTTTAACTGTGGTTATCTCAGGGATCCTCCAAGGATTACTACAAGTATTCCTCCCGGATTCTTCCAGGGATTCTTTCAGCAATTTACCCAGGTTCCTCCAAAAATTTCTCGCGTATTCATCAATAGTCTCTTGAAAAAACAAATCAAAGGATTTTCCGAAAAGAATCTTCCGGGCATTAAGCGGGAATACTTGGAGATTCTCCCAGATATTCTTCTAGAGATTACTCAGCTATTCTCCGTTCTGAAGACTATATAATAGAGCCGAATATTCAGACTATTATACAGTTAGAAGCAGCTTCGGATTCTATTAAAAACAAAATTCTAAATGCTTATCAAGAGAGCTGTCCGATCAAAACAGTTAGTTCGAACAGAGATGTTCCATGGTGGAACTTCAACCTTGATAAACTCAGGAAAACTGCTCGGAAGGAATTCAACCGAGCCAAACGCACTTCTGATTGGAGTCTATACCGAAAGGCTCTGACAGAGTATAACAAAGAAATGAGACGAGCAAAACGGAAATCATGGGTTCTCATGTGTGAAAGCATTGAGAAAACTCCCGTAGCTGCTCGACTTCATAAAACTCTTTCGAAGGATCACTCCAATGGTTTGGGAAGTCTTCAAAGGACTGACGGTTCACTCACTGTGGAACCTCGTGAAACACTGAGTGAAATGCTAAGAGTTCACTTTCCTGATTCAATCCCACAAACGAGTCTAAATGCTGAAGGTGCCAGACTTGACGTCTCAGTTCCACACGGGTTCCTATCAGGGGACTCAGGAGCAAAAAGGGACGCAATAAAGGTTGCCAAAGAAGATTTTACTCGCGATAGGGTTGTTAGGGCAGTGAGATCTTTCGAGCCATTCAAATCTGCTGGCATGGATGGAATCTTCCCAGCGCTTATCCAAAAAGAGGAAGAGACACTGATTCCACACATGGTAGAGATTTTTAAGGCAAGTTTAGTTCTGGGACACATTCCAAATGATTGGCGTCAAGTTCGAGTTGTCTTTATTCCAAAAGCAGGAAAAAAGGACAAAACCAACCCTAAAGCATTCCGACCGATAAGCCTATCCTCGGTAATGCTTAAAATCATGGAGAAGGTATTATGCGAGTATATAGATTCTAAATTTATGAAAACTATGCCTCTTTCTAAATCCCAATTTGCTTATCAAAGCGGAAAATCAACGGTCTCAGCACTGCACACGCTAGTGAACAAGATCGAGAAAACCTTTAATGCAAAAGAAATCACTCTTATAGCATTTCTTGATATTGAGGGCGCGTTCGATAACGCTTCTTATTCGTCTATAGGTTTGGCAATGTTGAGGAGAAACTTCGACCCATGCATTGCAACCTGGGTACATGCTATGCTAGCAAATCGACAGATCTCATCTGAGCTGAGTGATTCGCGCATTACTGTAATGGCTACAAGGGGATGCCCTCAAGGGGGAGTACTATCTCCCTTATTGTGGTCATTAGTGGTGGACGAACTGCTAGATAGCTTAGAAAGAAGGGGTTTTGAAGTTGTTGGATACGCAGATGACGTAGTCATTATTGTACGAGGCAAATTTGACAGCGTTATTTCATCAAGGATGCAAATTGCTCTCAATCACACACTCTCCTGGTGTCAAAAAGAGAAACTAGGAATAAACCCTTCAAAAACAACAATTGTACCGTTCACAAAAAGACGAAAGGTACAACTCCACCCTCTTTTCTTGAACCAAATACAATTAGTTTACTCAAATGAGGTCAAGTATCTTGGCATCACACTTGACGCAAAACTAAATTGGAACACCCATCTTCAAACAATCATAAATAAAGGTCTCAATTCACTCTGGGTTTGCTCAAAGACCTGTGGTAAAACATGGGGTCTAAAACCCAGTATGATCATGTGGATCTATAAAACAATCGTTCGGCCTAGAATAACCTATGCGTCCCTTGTTTGGTGGCCTAAGACAAAGGAAGCTACGGCTAGAGCAAAGCTGAACAAAATTCAACGTACTGCCTGTATTGCCATAACCGGTGCAGTTCGTAGTACCCCCTCGTTTGCCCTAGATGCTATACTCAATCTGCCCCGGCTGGATCAATTCATAAAGCTGGATGCTGAGAAAAGTGCTCTTCGGCTAAAACGATCAACAGTCCTACTGTCAGGGGACTTAACAGGTCACCTCAGTATATTAAACGAATTTTCGATAAATCCTATTGTTGAAAAATGTAGTGACTGGATGGAAAAAGTGGTAAACTATGACTCGCCATTCACGGTGGTCTTTCCTTCTCGTGAGGAATGGGAAGGAGGTGGACCCACCATTTCACCGGGATCTATTAAATTCTACACAGATGGTTCAAAAATGAATAATTTGACAGGGTCTGGAGTATACGGACCGAAAACCAAAATCTCTGTCTCTCTTGGACAGTGGCCTACAGTATTTCAAGCAGAAGTCTATGCAATCAAGGAATGTGCGCAGCTGTGTCTGAAAAGAAATTACAGACATGCCGCCATCTGTATTTTCTCTGATAGTCAAGCAGCGCTTCAATCTTTGAAGGCTTTCACTTGCAACTCAAAACTTGTGTGGGAATGCATTCTTGCACTGAAATCCCTAGCTGAACGCAATCGAGTTAAACTATATTGGTTCCCAGGACATACGGGTCTAGAGGGTAACGAAATTGCCGATCAGCTAGCAAGGAATGGATCAACCAATATGTTCATTGGTCCAGAGCCATTCCTTGGCATTTCAAACTCTGCACTAAACACGGAATTGAACAACTGGTTGTTCGGTCAAATTCAATCAAATTGGAATACAGTTTCCAATGCGAATCAGTCCAAAAGGTTCGTAACAATAAACACGACACAAACACAAAAACTTATAGGTCTCAACAAAAGGGATCTCAGAACATACATCGGTCTAATAACTGGTCACTGCCCAAGCAGATACCACTTATACAAGATCGGTGTCGTCCAAAACACAAATTGCCGTTTCTGTGACGAGACGGACGAAACCTCACAACACCTTCTCTGCTCTTGCAGTGCACACATCCATCGTAGGTTCAAAATATTTGGCAAGCACTACTTACAGCCAGCTGATATTTGGAACGCATCCCCCAGGGAGGTGGTTAGCTTTATTAGGCTGATCACGCCAGATTGGGGGAACTACAACACTGCAACCTAGGACTTCTGCCCATCAATGGCAGATGGTTCAAAGTTCAGTCAAATGCGCAAAGTATTCCGGAGGCACATTTGCTACTGGAAAACATTGTGTACATAGAGTAATAGGGTATATCACAATAGTCCTAAAAATGGGCGCAGTGATCCCACACCCGACAGAAGAAGAAGAAGAGATTACTCTAAGGATGCATGTAATAATACAGAGATTTCTCCACATTCTTTTTCTTAAGCAGATCATCTAGGAATCTCTAGGGATTTCTTCATAGTTTTTTTTCCTCTAGAGATTCCTTTAGAGATGGCTCAAAGAATTTCTCCAGCGAATTTATCCAGGGGCTTTCAAAAACTTCTTCAATAGATGTTCCTAGAGCAATTCCTGGAAAAAAAAATTTGAAGGAATCCCTGGAGGCACTCTTAGGGTAATTTCTGATTAAATCCATGGAGGAATTCACTAGGGGATTTTCTAGAGGAACTTGAACAGGAATATTCGGATACCAATATAGAATCTCCGGAAAAAAATCTCGGGGATTCCTGGAGAATCTCTTGGAATTCTGAAGAAATCTCCGGAAAAATTCCTGGAGAAATCTCGAGAAGTCTACGTGGGGAAATTTCTGTAAGTATGCTTGGAGAAATTTCTGCAGAAAGCACTGGAACAGGAGTAATTCTTTAAGCTCAGCATAGTAGCATGTCCGAAAGAACCTGAGCAGATGGAAGGTTGGGCTCCTATCCAGGCAGCTATCCAGGAAATACGCTGGCCGAGAACCGAAGAACGTGAAATCCGAGCAGTGGACCCCATCGCCAACACTTCATTCAAGAACCACATCAACTACAGCGGTGGCAACAGTGCAGAACGTAGAATTGGCTTCATAGTGATTCGGAAGCAGATGAAGCGAACTATTCGGTGGAAACCGGTGAGCGAGCGAATCTGTGTGTTGAGAATGAATAGCAAGTTCTTCAACTGCAGCCTGTTCAGCATATATGTGCCAACGAAAGATAAGCCCGATGACATGAAGGATAAGTTTTATAAGAGCCTGGATAAAGCCTACGGAGAGTGCCCAAAACAAGATGTCAAGATAGTCATGGGCGACACAAATGCGCAGATCGGGAAAGAAGATTTCTTCCGACCTGTCATTGGAACGGAAGCCACCATTCCATTACCATTGATAATGGCCTGCGGCTAGTAACCTTCGCTGCTGCTAGAGGGATGGCAATCAGCAGTACCTACTTCGCACGAAAGAATATCTGCAAACACACCTACCCGAGTGGCGATGCCTGCTCCCATTACCGCCAGCAGCTAGACGAGCAGTTGGGAAGAATCGACGTCGCTGGAGATGTCGACAGCCTGTGGGACCTTATCCACGAAGCTGTGACAACAACGGCGCGGGAAGTGATTGGCACTGGTCAACGTCGAAGACGAAACGACTGGTTTGATGAAGAGTGCCAGAGAGTGACATACATGAAGAATGTCATCAGGGACCGTCCATAAATGACGTAGTTTTATGGAGGGAGAGGGAGCATACGATTCTGCTACAAGCCATGTATTAGGTATGGGAAAATAGGCTGCGATATGGGAGGGGGGTGTCAAAACTGTCCAAAAATGCTACGTCATTTATGGAAGCTGCCTCAGAAGCCGTATGCTTATGGCCGGTACCCGACAGAATAGAGAGCGGTACAGGGCAGCGAGAGCCGAAGAAAAGCAAATCCACCACAAAAAGAAAAGGCAGCACGAATAGTGTGATAGCTGAAGCTCAAGAAAGCATGAACCGGAATGATATGCGGAGATTCTAAGGAACGGTCAATTGGGCGCGGCACAATACCGTACCAGTGCCCGCCATGTGCAATGATCGAGAAGGGAATTTGCAGACTGATAAAAAGGCGGTGGCTGCCAGGTGGAAGGAGCACTTTCAGCAATTGTTGAACGGTGAAAATGGAAATGTAGCGAAGAGCAGGATGAACATTGATGATGACGAACAAGCTGTTGACCCACCGACCATAGAAGAGGTCAAAAAGGCTATCAGCGAGCTGAAGAACTGTAAGGCTGCTGCGAAGGACGAGATCCCGGTAGAGCTTTTCAAGGACGGAAGTGAGCAGCTTTATCAGTCGATGCACCGAGTACTTCTGAATATATGAGAGAACGAAGAATTGCCCACCGGTTGGTTGGATGGCCTCATACGCCTTATCTACAAGAAGGGGCACAGACTGGAGTGTTCCAATTACAGAGGACCCTGCTCAATTCGGCGTACAAAATTCTGTTGCGCATTCTGTTTAATAGACTGAGACCACTTGAGGAGTCCTTCGTCGGCGAATACCAAGCTGGTTTCCGTGAGGGCCGTTCGACAACGGACCAGATGTTTAGCTTGCGAATGATCCTAGATAAAGTATAACTTGCAGACTCTCCATTGTTTATTGATTTCAAGGCGGTGTACAACTCAGTGAAAAAAAAATGAGCTGTAGCAGATAATGTCTGAACATGGTATTCCGGCGAAACTAATTAGGTTGTTGAAGAATTTATTTACCTTGGAACACATGTGACATGTGATATCGACGTTTTCCGCAAACTGAAGAGACGTTTTGCGGCTGTGAATAGGGCCGTTTAAGGACTACGTATCCGGCTTAGGTCCCGCAGCTTGCAAACGAAAACAAAATTCGCCCTGTATAAAACATTCATTCTTCCGGTGGCTCTCTATAGGCACGAAGCGTGGACGTTAAAAGTGGCAGACCAGAAAGCTTTCGATGTTTTCGAGCATCAAGTGCTGCGGACAATATTCGGTGGGAAACTCCAAAATGGTGTGTGACGCAGACGCATGAATCTCGAGTTGTATCAAGTAAGCGTGTAAAATACGACAGACTTCAGTGGGCTGGTCATTTAGTGCGAATGTTGGCAGAAAGAATTGCGAAAATAATATTCAGCAGGGAACCAGGTAGAGGTCAGCGGCTTCGGGGAAGACCACGAATACGCTGGCTGTACGCAGTGGAAGATGACCTGGCGACCTCAAACGTGCGTGGCAACTGGAGAAGTTTCACCCAAGACCGACGAAGATGGAGCTCTACAATACGCCCGGCAACGGCGTGACGCTACGCTGTAGCCATCAAGATATCAAGGTAAAATAGGTACAAATATTTAAAATCAATTTTTCGTTCAGTTATTTTTTCAATATTTTTACTTAAAAATTTTGACAATTATCTACAACTAATCCATGCAACACATTTTTGTAGGATTTGCCATTTTTCGATTATATTATATAAAAAAAATGGTGGAAAAGTTTAGCCCTTTTCAAATGATAGTCCAGATCAAATTTGAAACTGTTTGAATACTTAGTGGTTAACTTTTTTAAGGACTACGCATCCAGAAAGTTTGATCGAAAACTGAAATCTGTTCGACTTAGCGTGAAAGCGTCTATAACAAAATGAATTCAGGGAACAGCTTATGTTCGAAAAGAATAGAAAAATTCAGATCAAAATAATAGGGAGGATATAAGTACTAATCGAACAACTTAGTAAGGAATACTATCAGTATATGTCTCGTACTATGTAGGTTGCGTATTAGTTTTAAATTCCAGGGATACTCACACATTATCCTGAAAACAAAAAATCCGTTATTACTGAACCAGCCTCGTTCTTACGTAAAACGATAGCCGAAAAAATGCATCTCACCATTAGGCTCACGTTGTTCCTAATGATTATTTTTGTTTATTTTTGTTTTGTTTTTGATAACACAACCGCACTCGCATTCTGCTGAAGGAGCCGGCCGTCAACGTCGACAACGAATTTCATCTTCAGTTTGTCTTGCTACTTTTCTTAACTTCGTTGACGGGCTTGATTATTTAGGGGTCGAAGGTTGCTTCGAGAAAAAGTCGTCTGACTACCAATTTTGAGGTAGGGGATTCGATCTTTTTGGGTGGAAAATTTTCTCAGCTTTTTTGTAAATTTATAGGAGAATATTTGGTAATAGCGGAAGGCCAAGTTCCAATGTAAACATAGAGTCATAATGAAGAAGATGAAGAAGTTGCTTCCGTTGGAACTCACAGGAGATGTGAATGATGTGTCTGCATGGCAGTTTGTTTGTGTGAACGAAGAATAATGCAATGTATGCACCTGATAATGCAGCAGCAGTGGCTGCGGTATAAACGGGTAGATGATTTCACGCAAAATTAAGAAAATTTATTTTCATATAAAACTTAAACTAAATATCAAATTAAACTAGAAAAAACTAGGAAAAAAACTGTGTTCATTTGGAATTACTGTACGAAAAATATTTCTAGTTAATTTTATTGCTGGTTTATTCAATTCTGCTAGGCTGAAGGTATCAAGTATGGGTGAGTTCTTCAAAACGTGTAGCAGTTACAGAAGACATTCAACGTGAGATAGTGAGAATAAAACAGATTAACAAACCAGTCAAAATGAATGAACTGTGCTTATGCAATATGTAGCTTATCATGACATATACCTTATTGATTGAAGGCGTTCATAGTAATTAATCGTTACATTATTTGATTTTTTTACAACTGAAATTATTGATACAATTTATCCAATTTTATTTCTTTCGATATATATTCATCATAACATATATGAAACTGTAAATTTGCGGAATGTACAACCAAATAGCGTACAAATGTTTGAGAATATATTAAAACAAATATGCTTAATTTCCGCATAAAACGTATTTTGCAGAAAAAAAACTAAATGATTACTTGGCGATTCTTGAGCTTCATCGTAGTGATTGGCTATCAAAATGCAAATTCCAGTGTACATTGGCCCTAAAGCCATATCTACACTCAGGTAAATGGACTGTCGAAATGCATAGAAATTCGCCACAAAAATCGGGTTAACATAAAGTACTGTGGGGGAAGTGTACTAGTAGAGTAAGTGGCTATGTTTTCCCTCTCTTCTTCTTTTGATTCTTGACTTACATCCTCACTGGGAAAGAGCCTGCTTCTCAGCTTAGTGTTTTAACGAGCACTTTCCGAGTTATTAACTGAGAGCTTTCTTTGCCAAGATGCCATTTTCGCATTCGTATATCGTGATACGATGATACTCTATGCCCAGAGAAGTCAACAAAATTTCCATTATGAAAAGATCGTGGACCGACCGGGAATCGAAAAGGTCGAAAGAAAAAAAAATCGTCCAAAGGACCAAAGGTCGCCCAGCCCACCCAAAAAAATATTTTTGTGTAAAATTTAAATCATAAGCTACCGTTTAAACCTTAAGGTGAAACATCTCGGAATCCAAAGATGGCCGGAACAATGACCGACTTCTCCCCCTACTCACGTTTTCAATACAAAAAACTGGAGAAATAGTTGGCAAACGTTCCTGATCTTCTTATTTTAAGCTTTCTGCTAGTGCACAAAGCCAAAATAAAAAGTGCACCTTTGAAGGATGCTTTCTTTGCGAGATTTGTGCCTTTGAAGTTTTAGTACAATCTTAGAAGTTGATTCAGAACTGTTTCACCTTAAAACCGTCTGATTCAGCCAAAAGATTACATTTAATTGAGATCAAGACCTTTAGGAGTTTTTGAGTGAACGGAGATGCTTCTGTCAAGCTCCACCAGACCAAACATATTTCACAGCAAAGATTAGTGGACATGCAACGGGTCATTGATAATTGTAGAGCTGATATTGGCAACCACGTAATTTTTTGAACTAGAAAAAGAAAACACCACGGTTTCATTCCGGGCGATAATTGATAATAATTTTGCACATTCTACTCCCGAAACAAATATTTGGCTACTTATTCGGCAGCTTCGTGGCACAGAAATGAATTTGATTTGACCCTATAATCGAGGTTGATTGAGCTCATACTAGAGCTAGAAGAATCGATTTAATCTTATGTCCGTGCCGTGCAAACAATTATCTACAATGTTTCTGCCAAAGCTATTGATTGTTGATTGCTTATGGACAAACAAATTAATTTACGCAGTGACAAATTGGGATAACCTACACAGAGTATGTTAATTGCATGGAATATTCAGTGCTTCGTGCAGTTATGGGTATTAACATAAAAGTTATTATTTGAAGTAACCATTAGACTGATGCAAATTTTGAAGTTTTTGCTCCCCTATGCTTAAACGATGTCATATATGATAAAAATCAATACTTCAAAATTTGAAGTGATTTGGAAGATTTTTGGTTGTGCACACGCCATTGGAAGTTTATATGGAAAGTACTATGGAAAATGCAAACCTTTCGTGTTCATTCCTCTAACTGCTCGTAAAAATAATCTATGGAAAATGAACATACTCTTCTCATGTGAAATCTTCCCAGCTACAACTTTGCCTAAGACCACCTTCTGATTGGACGTAAGGATAATTTGTTATCATAAGTAAAAAAAGTCTAAACCATGCTGAGATAATCGTTCAACTACTTTCAAAGCAGCACTGTTTTTTTGCTGTAGAACATAGTGGCCTGGATTAATTTGAACTATTTTACCCGCCAGGAGCACCACACTGTTGACTGCCGAGCAGTAAGTTATGATTATGATTATGCACAGTGCGCATCGTACCTTCGTGCTGTGCGTACACGAATTCTCTCTGCTCTTGGAAGTTTTCTTAAAAACTACCTAAAGCAATAAAACAGTATTTTTCAGTGCTACACAAACAGTACTTTTCAGTGCTACTAAAACAGTACTTTTCAGTACTATTTTTTCTACTATTGATCCCTTTACGATCCTTGTTTGGACCCGTGCCTTCGATTTTTCGTTGGACCCGTTGGCGAAAGCTAGCGGTGATAATCCTTCTTGGACACCGTCTTGGGAAAAAACCTCTCGAAGGTCACGTCTTCTTATTCACTAAACATGGTTGCAACAACAAATAAAAGGAAGGGTGAATCTCTGAATTCACAACTTCCTTCCAAAAAAGTGGGATTTAAAACTGTCACTTAACGTGGCAAGAATGGAAGAAAGGACGTTTCTCAGGAATGCAAACTTTCTTCCAAGGGTGAAATGAATAATTGTATTGAAATGAGCAATCAGTTCGATGCTCTAGACAAATTTTCCGTACACCAAATCGAAGCAGCCTCTAGCCCAGGCTCTTTGATTCAAGTGAGGAAGCAAAGAGTGCCGCCTATTGTGGTCAGTTGTTCCGAATTTGCGGGATTTAGGCAGGAGATCTTGAACTCCATTAGGAGAATCAAGGTTTCCTTCCAAATCGCAAAGAAGTCTCCTTCGCGTTTTGCCGGAAACTATTAAAGATCGTGAACTTCTTCTCAGACATTTTGAAGAGAAGAAGCACAAATGTTTTACTTATGACGACAAAACTGAACGTTTGTTCAAAGTTGTCTTGAAAGGTCTCTCAAGTGACTATAAGTCACCTGAAGAGATCAAAAATGGAATAAATGATTTACTTGGATTTTTCCCAGTCCAAGTAATCATTATGAAAAAGAGAACCCAATCTGGCATTGATCGGAAAGGGCTTTCTCAAGAATATTATTTAGTTCACTTTAACAAAAAAGAACTAAATAATATTAAAGCTTTAGAAAAAGCAAGACTAAGTTCGATGTCCGTGTGACATTGGAACATTTCCAGAAACCTGGAGGAAATTATTATAACCCCACTCAGTGCCGTTGGTGCCAAAAGTGGGGTCATGGTACAAAAAATTGTCGCATGGATGCTAAATGCATGATTTGCGGAGGTTCTTCTCACGCTAAGGACGACTGTCCTGTGAAAGAAGATACCAGAAAGTTTGAATGCGCCAATTGCAAGGGCCCTCATAAAGCTAACTTTTGGGAATGCCCTTCACGCAAAAGAGTCGTTGAGGCTCGTGCCAGGCAGATGAAGGTTAATATCCGTTACGATAACGGTCGTTGCCGGAATTTGCCTGATAGAGTATCGAAAAATGCTCATTTTTCAGTTAACGATCGCTTGATTAGGAATCATACCCACCAGGAAGATCATTGTCATGCTCATTCACAAACAAATTTTAATCCGTCGGGAAGCCGTTCGAATCTTTCAATTTCGAATGTATCTACCCACGGTAAATCCTTTGCCGATATCGTAGTAGGTAATTTGAACTCTTCCCCTATTCGTTCCATGAGTACCCATTCTACTTGTTTCAAATCAAATGGAAAAAAACCCTACCGCCACAGGTAACTCCTACTCCGCTTCTTCGTCTACCGAAAATTCCAATGGGAAATCATCAGATGATATGTCTGCCTCTGATTTTAATTTTCTAACTGAACAATTGAATCTAATGATTGATGCAATGTTCAAAGCCACCACTATGACTGAAGCAGTCCAAGTAGGTGTAAAATTTACAAATCAAATTGTTATTGGATTACGTTTTTCTAATCGATCCAAATAATAACTTAAATATTTTAAATTGGAATGCTCGTTCTCTGAATGGTAAAGAGGACGAGCTGTTTAATTTTCTTACAGCTAATAACGCGCATATAGCAGTTATTACCGAAACATATTTAAAACCTGGATCTAAACTCAAAAGAGATCCTAACTTTTTTGTTTATCGTTACGATCGACTTGATGGGGCATGTGGGGGAGTAGGGCGGTTCAAAATTTAAAAATGTTTAAGAATCCAATCTCCCATATGTTCCTTACCATCCTTACAATAAATATAGTGTTCTGTGAAATTTTCAGCTTTCTAGGTGGTGATTAAAAGGTGGCCCAAAAGCAATGTAGGTTTATATGGAAATTACTATGGAGAAATTTTGAGATATGTTCCAAAAACGCTAGTACTGTCATGTAAGTACAAACTTGTTATCTCATAGTTAAAACTGATTATTCAAACCATAACAAATAAATTTGCTTAAGAGAGAAATTCAATCCGACGTATAGCAGAAGAGATATTCGTGAGTTTGTTTGCTATTATTTAGCTTAATATGGGATTATAGCCCTGCAAACATGTACAAAAATCCCAAACAAAATTGGCTCGAAAGGGATTTGTTTCTTCAGCAACATCCTTCATTAATTGAAGAATAAGTTTTCCATATGGGATGATAAGTTTCTACTTACATTGCAGTACCAGCGTGTTTGGAATATTTATCAAAATTTCTCCATAGTAATTTCCATATAAACCTACATTGTCTTTGGGCCACCTTTAAATCTCCACCTAGAGAGCTGAAAATTTCACAGAACACTAGTTTTATGGTAAGAAGCACATGGGAGGTTGGATTTTCAAACATTTTAAAAAATTGATTCGCCCTAGTGGGGGAGTTGCAATCATCATTCCTAGGCGTATAAAATATCAACTGTTTTCGTCATTTGAAACTAAAGTTTTTAAGTGTTTATGTTTAAATACTTTCATAGCTGCATATTCATAGCTGCATATTTGCCTTTTCAATGCTCTGGGCAGCAACTAATTTGCTCCAAACTGACTTGCAAAAATTGACTCGCAATAAATCAAAACTTTTTGTCATTGGTGACTTTAATGCCAAACATCGGTCATGGAATAATTCTCAAAGTAATTCCAACGGCAGAATTTTATTTGATGAGTGTTCTTCAGGATATTTCTCAATTCAATACCTTGATAGCCTTACATGTTTTTCCTCTTCTAGAAATCCATATACGATTGACTTGGTCTTAACCGACTCTAGTCATCTTTGTAGCCAATTAGTTACTCATGCTGATTTTGATTCTGATCATGTCCCTGTTACATTTCAAATATCCCATGAAGCGATTCTCAATCCTATCAGCTCCACTTTTAATTATTTACGAGCCGACTGGAATACCGTTTTGATTCATATTACGGACAGCTTCAAATTCCGGACACTCTACTTTGTATGGGAAACATTTCACGCGAAATTTTTCAATTTTTGCTGTTCAAAAGTTCTCAATTTCAAGGCTTGTTTAAGTAAACTTTTTCCATAAATATCTTTGAAAATTTATAATGCCCAACTACCTTAGATGTCTCTTTGGTGGTTTAACGATTTCGATTGATGATTTGACTGTTCCATTAATGATTATCATGAGCTGTCCGGAATTCGATTCAAAGTGTCCGGAATATGAGGCAAAAGTGAGGAAGCGTCCGGAATAAGAATCATGAAAAGGCCACACATTTTGATTTATTTAAAATTATTGAAGTTGCGGAAGCGTATTCTTCACCCACCGTTCGAAAGTAAAGGGCTTCCAACGCTCGATAGCGCTAAGGAATCATTTAGAATGATTTATTTTGTATGCTCTATGCTGGGTTATATTTCCCTGTGTCCTTAAGTGTCCGTAATATGAATCAAAACGGTATATATGAAACGTATGTTGACTCTAATCTTGATGTTAACATTTCTTCACAAACTAAACTTGATATTGACAATGCTCTTGTAACTTTAACAAATTCCATTGTTGAAGCCCGGAGCATTGCAATTCCAAAATGTGAAGTAAAATTTGAATCCGTAATTATAGACGATGATCTTAAACTCTTGATCCGTCTTAAAAACGTGACGAGAAGGCAATTTCAACGCACTCGCGATCCTGCTATGAAAATTATATGGCAGGATTTGCAGAAAGAAATCAATAAAATTTCTCAATTGGACCCTGGCTCTAAGCCCTTTTGGAAATTATCTAAAATCTTGAAAAAACCTCAGAAGCCAATACCGGCATTGAAAGAGGAAAACAAATTATTACTAACTAATTGCGAAAAAGCTCAAAAACTTGCTATGCAGTTTGAAAGTGCGCATAATTTTAATTTAGGACTTACTAGTCCAAATGAAAATCAAGTTACTCAGGAGTTCGAAAATATTCTCAATCAAGAGAACGTTTTCGAAAATGCATGGGAGACTGATTTGGAAGAAGTGAGAACTATTATTAAAAAAAAATCAAAAATATGAAAGCTCCTGGCGATGACGGAATTTTCTACATCCTCATCAAGAAACTTCCAGAAAGTAGCTTATCATTTCTAGTTGATATATTTAACAAATGTTTTCAATTAGCATATTTTCCTGACAAATGGAAAAATGCTAAGGTTGTTTCAATTTTAAAACCAGACAAAAATCCTGCATAAGCTTCTAGCTATCGTCCAATCAGTTCGCTTTCCTCCATCAGTAAACTTTTTGAAAAGGTTATTTTGAACAGAATGATGGCCAACATAAACGAAAATTCAATTTTTGCCAATGAACAGTTCGGATTCCGCCATGGACATTCGACCACTCATCAACTTTTACGTGTAACAAATTTGATCCGTTCCAACAAATCTGAAGGCTACTCTACTGGTCTTGCTCTTCTAGACATAGAAAAAGCATTCGACAGTGTTTGGCATGAAAGTTTGATTATAAAATTGAAAAACTTTAATTTTCCAACATACATTGTTAGAATAATTCAAAGTTATCTGTCAAATCGTACACTTCAGGTTAATTATCAGAACTCCAGATCTGAAAGACTTCCTGTGAGAGCTTGTGTTCCCCAAGGCAGCATTTTGGGACCAATATTGTACAATATTTGCACATCTGACTTACCTGAGTTACCTCAGGGATGTCAAAAATATTTGTTTGCGGATGACACAGGCCTCTCCGCCAAAGGACGAAGCCTGCGTGTCATCTGTAGTCGATTGCAAAAAAGTTTGGATATTTTTTCTTAATACTTGCAAAAATGAAAGATTTCTCCTAATGCTTCCAAAACTCAACTAATAATATTCCCACATAAACCAAAAGCTCTTTATTTGAAACCTTCAAGTAGACATGTTGTCACGATGAGAGGGGTATCACTAAATTGGTCAGATGAAGTTAAGTATCTAGGACTCATGCTAGATAAGAATTTAGCTTTCAAAAAAACACATTGAGGGCATTCAAGCCAAATGTAACAAATATATAAAATGTCTCTATCCCTTATTAATAGAAAATCAAAACTTTGTCTTAAGAACAATCTTTTGATATTCAAACAAACTTTCAGGCCAGCCATGTTGTATGCTGTACCAATATGGACTAGCTGTTGTAATACCAGGAAGAAAGCTCTGCAGAGAATTCAAAATAAAATTTTGAAAATGATTCTGAGGCTTGCTCCCTGGTATAGTACCAATGAGTTACATAGAATATCCAATGTTGGAACATTGGAACAAATGTCAAATAAAATAATAAATAATTTCAGGCAAAAATTGTTACAATCTTCTATTGCCACGATTAATGCGTTATATGTTTAGGTAAGGTTAGGTTAAGTATATTCAAAGCGTTTTTTTTTTCTCTTATAAGCAGGTGAAATCAACTCACCTGTAAAAAATCTGAACTGCTACGGCAAATGAAATGTAATAAGTTATTAACAAAATGTTAATAAAATCTTAGATTTGCTTTTGATCGGACATTGGGCACGACACTATTTCCTACGTTGTGATTAAGTGATGTTAAAACAAAAACAACCGATTTTCTGATCGTCCAGCCATGGCGGAGACTCAATAGCAACTGTTTATTCATATATATCTACATTGTGGTATAGGTAATATAAGTAGGGTAATTACACATATTGACGTGATGTTCAAACATACCGCCCGCCAAAACATACGGTTTTCTATTAATAAAGCGTGCATTGGCGAGAGTAACATTGAATACACATACAGGAAACGAAAATGTTGAACGGCAGATTCGGTCATCAACATGTGTAGAAAGAATTTTAGTTGTTGTGCCACTATACATCGAAGCTTTGTTTCTCCTTGCAATATGCAGATAGCAGCGTCGCAAATACGGTAACAACACAAAAATCCAGTAAACGCACTCGCCGTTTGAGAGGAACATGTTTCTTGATCAGAACTATCCGGAGTTCAAAGCGAGTCAAGAACGTACATGATCTGCCAGGTGGCTACCTTGGGCCACACCACCGTAGCTGGGAGCCGTAGGACTGCTTGCTGTTGTCAGTGTCATTCACATCGCCTGTCTGCTATCGTCACTTGCGTCGAACTTTCTGCATAGTACATTTTAGCAATAAAACATTCTACCGTCTACCCAAAGTTTCGCGTTTTTGGTCACGGCACCAATTATGATCGGACATTGGGCAGGATACTATTTCCTACGTTGTGATTAAGTCTAGACAGATTCGCGAATTGGGCGAAACTGACAAAATGTACACAATTTAAGAAACTATAGCGGTGAAATTGTAGCTTGATTGTCTATTCACTGCACTTGAACTTTTCCCCTTTCGATAATTTAACTATTCGAAAAACGCAAATTTGTAGAAGACGAAACTTCACCTCATGCAAAACCACACACTGTATTGATTACGCCTGTGTTTTTGTTTATCAAAGTGATGGGCGCATCTGAAATCGAAATCAAAACACGGCGAGAGTAAACGGCGACACTGCAAACAAAAAATAAACAAGGCGTACATGGCGGCGCAAAGTAGTAGGCGACACTGAAAATAATATCGATTACAGGCTCATAACATTGGGCGATACTGGCATTCTTGAGTGCGTTTAAGGCGAAACCTTATAATATTTTTTATTACGAAATAGCTAGGAAAATTGAAGGAGATGTGTGTGGTATTGATGAGGATTTTAAAACTAGGTTTATGAAATGTGTATCAAAGTGAAATAGTTAAAGTTGGAGTATATTTTCTTCAATTGGGATTAAAAATTGCACATGAAAATTTCATTGGTTATTTTCTCATTGTTATTGATTTGTCAGATAGGCCCTTATCGCGAATCCCTCTCGAAGTGATGTTAAAATAAAAACAATCGATTTTCTGATCGTCCAGCCATGGCGGAGACTCAATAGCAACTGTTTATTCATATATATCTACATTGTGGTATAGGTAATATAAGTAGGGTAATTACACATATTGACGTGATGTTCAAACACTTAGATTTGTTTTACCAAATTAGGATGATAGAGTTGTCTAATAACACAGAACACCTAGATATAAGCAATAATGAATGTAATGTTTGGAATGATACTAATAAAGAAATTAAAAAAAAAATATTATTTGCATTTTATTTTGACGTTCAATCGAAATGTGATCTTCAGCAAAGTTGTACCTGAAAGAATTTCACTTCTGAAGAGTTTGTTCACTTTTCCAAAAAAAATAAGATGACTGGATAGAGGGCTGAACATGGAAGGTTGTCGTTTTCCATAGTAATCTACATCTGAAATTCAAATGGCGTGTGCACAGTCAAATTTCTTCCGAATCATTTCAAACTTTGGGAGGATGCTATTTACCATAATAAAAATCGTTTAAGCATAGGGGAGCCAAATTTTAAAATTTGCATCACTCTAATGGGAATGAGCATAGATGACCGTAAAATTCGTAGTTGCTTCTCCGTGATTGACCAGAACGATCGAAGTTCTTCTTCTTCTTGGCATTACGTCCTCATTTGGACAGCGCCTGCATCTCAGCTTATTATTCAGTGAGCACTTCCACAGTTATTAACTGAGAGCTTTCTTTGCCAATGTTTCCATTTTCGGAATCGTATATCGTGTGGCAAGTACGATGATACTCTATGCCCAGGGAAGTCAAGTTAATTTCCATAACGAAAAGATCCTGGACCGACCGGGAGTCGAACCCAGACACCTTTAACATGGCATTGCTTTGTAGCCGTAGGCTCTAACACCTCGGCTAAAGAAGGCCCCATATACAATTGAAGTTGCACAGAGATTTAATTAATGTGGCTTCTCAATGCGCACAAGTCGAGTGCTCAAATTTTATAAGTCAATGACGGCGCAGAACACGTTTTTACGTTCATCGGGGAAGGAAAGGAATGTTAGTTAGACAACCGTTGTTACTAAAGACCGAGTATATCTCTGCATCTCCACAGTTGTCATGGAAAGGATATTGGGTCAGTGGGAGTCACCAATGTTTGGTAATTCGATCCATGATACAATCACGCCTAACCGGGTTCGCAATATTAATCGCATCGTACGCTGAATAAATGTTCATCATTCGTCCACGACGCGATCAATAGATCAAATACTTCCATCGATTCGCGGCGCTTTTTCACTACTATTCAATCGACGCTTATATATGATCGCGGGGGCGGGCGAGGAGCAAGCGATATGGTCGAAGCATCAAACTCCACTCCGTGACAATAATTTGTTATTATTGATAACAAGGTCTAAAAAACACTGAGATGATTATTCAACTGCTTTCAGAGCAACATTGATTTTCCGCTGTAATAACTTAAATGTGAATCATTATTTATTTGAAATTATTTGTATGGTGTGTAAGATTTCACTGCCTCCCTCTTCCCATAAACCCTTACGTAATTGATGGACAGTCCCTTATAGTTATCTTCAAGACCAATTGTTACGTCATGGATTTCTTACATTTCGATTTTAATTCCATTACATGTTCTTCTCTGCAATTATTAAAAAAAAAATAGTCCGTTTTATTTAATGAATGCGAATAATTCAATAGCTTTATCTTTATCAATATCGGTAAATATATCGTATCGATTAAATTGATCCTATAATATCTATGTTATCGATATGGGATGGTACACAAATCATGTCCCGCTAAATTTCGACTCTTTCGACCACCACAATCCCCACCCCCCTTGTCACTCCAAAAAAAATTGTAAGGCTTGTCACATTATGCCTGACCGGGGCCCTGGAATGTGGCATAATTTGTGTACAACTTACATTTGAATATTTAATAACATTATATATTGATGATGCAAGTCCCTTTTTATGAAATTCTTGATTAACCAAATTGGCTCGCTTATTGAGCTTCATTGAATTCTAATGTGCTTGTGGCCTTCATTTGTTTGTAAATAACACGCTAAAAATTTAATTTAAGACAAGCAAAAGGTTTTGTTGGAACAACTTGTTTCTTAGAAGTGCCCATTTTATACAAGCCATCCACACAACACTTTTTTTATAAAAATTGCAATTTTTCGATCACACATGTTTTGAAAAAAAAATCTGATAAATGAGTTTGGCCTTTTCAAATGATAGTCTAGATAAATGGAAAAACTAAACTCCAGAAATGTTCATTGAAATCTGAGAGGGTGCTGCCATCTGGGAATACGTTTCGGCGCGAAATACGTCTATTTTGTTTTTCAATTTAGTAGGTACTGCACCAATTTTATATGCATAGTAAATTCTACATTGAAACATGAATATTGCGATGAAAAAATGTGTTAGTTGGCAAAACCATTTGGAACAGTTATGCTCTTACAATAGTAGCTCAGCAGTTCAGAGTTTCAATAGACTAATGCACGAGTTCATTATTTGATGTTTGAGAATGTTATTTTTTTAGCCATAGTGACGAGTGAATTTGGCACCGCTCAAACGCTCTGTAGAGACTTCTTCCTGGTATTGCAACAGCTTGTCCATATTGTACAGCATACAACAGTGCCGTCTGAAGATTTTTTAAAGATCAATTCTCGCGGAACATTACTAAAGGACCTATCTAACATTGAGAGGCTCTCTTTGTTTACTTTCTCTTTATTTAATGACTGAGTCACATTAACCTCCTCTGTTGCGTTTTTTGTATGAAACGCTAGTCAAAGAAATCTTTCGATCTATAGTGAAAAGCTTCCCAAAATCTTTAGTATTCCGCTGTTATAATCGAAAGAGAACGAGAGAGGAGAGAACCTCTCATTTGTACATAGGTCCTTTAGTAATGTTCCGCGAGAATTCACGAGACCATTCATTTCTTGTAAATAAAAGTTTTCTTCCTACTGAAAATAGCTTTCATCGCAAATTAGTTCATTGGCGTCCTTTCATAATGGTGATAAAATCACTTATCCAATCATCTCTATCTGCAGCAATCTATTTTAGTTCCGTAGAATCTCTATTGACCCAGTTGTAGTTCATACAGTGTGCTTGATTACCCATTCCGAGTAGCAAAATTTCCTCCGTGCCACCCACACCAATTACCTATATCTGACCTATTAAGACTGACATCCCTTATCTGTACAACGGTCTTGAACAGCCGTACATCAAAACACCATAAAGCTCGATAAGCACCAACACTGTGCAATCAGACTTTACTGTTGGATGTTTATTTCGCCGAGGTGATATTTTTTTACATATTTTGGAAAGATCATTCCACCAGCTTAAAAAAATGGCCGTACGTACGGTATCATATTCTTAAAATGACCTTTTCCGGTAGATGAACCGACGAAAATTACACAAACACCATCTACCGTCTGGATACTGTTTGACCATTCGCTCGGGAGGATCGGAGAACCATTCATTTATTTAAATCGATGTCTTCTACTTCTTCTTGTTCGCTCAGGCACTCTTTGCATTGCTCTACACAGCATTCAGCGGTTGTTTATAATGCATCACGTACAATTCACCTACATTTTCCGAGGCTGCTTCTTCACATCTTACGTAAAAACTAGTTAACCAATGGATCTATATCACTACGACACTAGAAAACACCTTTATTTTCCTAGATTTGATACACTAATCACTGGTACAAGATTTGTACGTAAAAATCTGTAGAATCATTGTTCACAATTTTCCGACGCTCGGAATTCCGCCGTTAGATCAAACGATATATCTAAATGGCTTCAATCCACTCCCCTTAGAACTACACTACGTCTCGCGAACCGTTCTCACTAGCAGACGACAAAAACTGACTTTTGACAGCTGAACGGAGATTGACAATTGCCAATATGTACTGAGTTCTTGGGAGTAAGGCCACTCAGAACGATTTAAAACACCGTCAGGGCCTATGGTTATCGATATAGATAGGTAAATATGCCAACAGACGGAAATGGGTTCCCCTATGCAGCGTAGTGGAGCCGTTTGTCTGGCGTAGTAACTCACACACTCCGTTGAGCAACACCACGCGAAACGTAGTTGACAGATATCAATTGGTGCCGGGCATGCGCAGTATTGGCCATGTGCTGCATTAGATATGATTAGCATAGGCAATTGAGCTGGATGTATGCAAGAATTAACTTAACCGACTGGTTGGTATCGTTCAAATGGCAGTTGCAAATAGTTGATTCCCATGATTATTCAATCTTCAATCAATTCGCAAACTTGAGTCCTTATGAAAATGAAGCTATCAATTCCGTTAATGGATGGATTGATGCCTACACATTCATGTAAATAACACTGCGGAACACGGTTTTGTCTCAAGCACTAAAATACCACTATTTACTTAATTAAGGGTAGCAGAATCCATTGCTGTTAAGGTACCGTGGGGTAAGTGCATACAGAAAAATCAATAGTCAACTTCATTGTTATGTACAGCTAACGTGGATAATGTAATTCAAACTTTTTTCTGTGGATAACAAATGAGGGACTAATATACGTCAACTCGATATTTATTTCGATTTTTCGGATTGTTATGTACTGAGTATAAGAGACTTAAAAATTTGTGGCAAATGATCCACTTGCCCCACCATGGGGGGGTAAGTGGATCACCAATAAAAAAAATCTGTTCTCAAACAAATGCGGTGTAATTCTGTATAGTGAGAATGATATTACTCTCGTTCTTGCCCGAGCAGAAGAAAATAACTACTGAATACCAAATTGAGGTATTCCATACCAGATAATTTCCAATACTACATACCTGAATGAGGTATGAATTAGTCCTGCATAAGAGGTAAAATACCTCAAATAATATCTCAAGCATATTCTACGAACACCAAACTGATAACTAGATTAGGTATTGTAATACCTCAATAATACTTGATGGATTTTCATATAAAAATGAAATTTTTCAATTGTATTTCAATACCTCCAGCAGACCTCAATAGCTGTTTAATACCTCAATGAGGTATTTTTAATTGTTTTAAAGATTCTTTTCAATACCATTATAATACCAAATTGAGGTATTGACAACTGAACAATACCTAATTTTGGTATGATACCAAAAACTGGTATGCATAAGTTATTGGGAGTTATTTGTCCCTCCTCGGGTGTTATTGCTAGTGCTAGTAATGTTAAATTTCAATAGTTTAAAATTAAAAATTATTTTTATTTAATCTAAATATAATGAAAAATTAGTAAACATTAATTCACAACAATTCGAACAAAAACAAACATTGTAACTAGAATAATTTGGAAAAAATCATCCATTTTTAGCAGTAAGTTAAACAGAAGTATTAAAGGATTATTCCTCACGATGTTTTAAAAAAACACTCGAAGTTTAATAATATTAGTTACATTTACTTTTGAATAACAAACTGAAATCCTTCTATTCTATTTATGAATATATTTGTATTATCTGTCTAGTACAAATTATATAATCAAATAAGGCACGATAATATGCTTTCAATTGAAAAATAGGTATATATTGCTCTTTAGCAACTCAGCTTAGATAGACCACGAAAAATTTCGTGTAAATTTTGAAATTTTTATTCTTTTATAATTTTTTTTTATACCAGAGAGGTTAAACAAACTTTTAGGCGGATTAATTCAAATTTTCTATGGTCAATTTGACAAATTTAAGCTGGGAATGATAAAAATAAAAGGAAAACAATATTTACGGATATTCAAACTTATTAAGATTCTTGTAAGCAGTCTGCCAATAAATGATAATAATACTTGATCCACTTACCCCACCCCATTAAAAAGTAGGGGTAAGTGTACCATGTACAATATCTCTGAATTTATTTATAAAAATCACATATTTTTTATTGTAATTGATTCAATTAGAACTGAAATGCTCACCATGTGTTGAAAAAATTTATGGTACCGTAAAACGGGGTAGCTTTGATAGTTTTTTCGAAGAAAACTTGAATATTTATGCATGCTGTTTCAAAGAATTTTAATTCATATTTTTAAAACAAGTACTGGTATCATAACTATCGATTCCAGTTGATAGATATCCAAAAGATTTATTCTTAATGGCTTTATAATTTTTCATGTGATCGAAAGTCGGTTTTCTGTTTTGGGGTAACTTTGATAATGAAGCATCACTCGAACAAAATTGAATGAATTACAGAACATTTGTAGGGCGTTGCATATCTTTTGGCGTTTAACGCTATATGGAAATTTCTGACTTAGATTACAAAAATGGTCCCAGTTTGTAAAAATAGTATTCGCTAAGAGTTTTGAGACCGAATTGGAGTTCTACTATAACTACTTGATATAAGTGACGAATTCTTTATGACTTTTTTTTTTCTATCTTTATTAACGAGATTTTTAGCCCTGGGCTAGTTCATCTCGGGACCAACGGCTTTACTTCCCTTCCGAAGGAAGTCGTCGCTGATTTTAGTGACTATCTCGGGGATGGGATTCGATCCCAGGTCCTCGGCGTGAGAGGCGTGTGTTCTAACCACTACACCAGGTCCGTCCCCTCATTATGACTTCATCAAATAGTGATCGTAGAACAGATTGTTTGAGAGCATTTCAAAATTGCTAAAATCTTATAAAGGAGATTGGGCAAATCTGGGCCCGGAATGTACACAGATGACCCATATGTCATTTGAAAGATCTAAGTGAGACAAGAAAAAGTGTGTATGGGGTCAAAAATATTCGTCGTGGGAGAAAAAAATTATTCCGCATGGTTTGAGATGGATTTTCTATGTATTTTATTATATTTTTGCTATATGTTTTATCGAATAAAAATAAAAACATGTATGTTTTCTGCACCTATGAAGAAAAGCTCTTTGTCTTAAACAAGTGAATTAGAACTTTGGTTCAGAGATGAAAATATTACAAGGTGATGTTAGACCATAATAACATTAAAATCGTTATAAAATATGTATGTATATTCAGTTAAGTTTTCAACCAGACCCTGCTACTAACATTATACTAATCGCAGTTTTTTGACCAACCAATCCTTTTTTCGCAATAGGGTAACAAACTTGTTTTCAAATAAAAAAAACGGTCAGCCTCATTCGATGAAAAACAATTGGGAAACAGCGGTGATAGAAAAGTGTGTGATGTCTTATAAGAGAACTGACTTAATTGTTTTTGCTAAAGTACATATTTCTCCAGAACGGATTTTGCGAAGAGATCAATAAACTATCAGCTCAACCTCAATGAACAACATAATCAGCCTTAAAAAACATTAAATGTGAATTGAAATGCTCATTTGAACTTATCAGTAACATACATACTACGCATATGTTACTGATAAGTTCAAATGAGCATTTCATGTGGTTAAATCAATGACAATCTATAAACCATCTCACGCTGTATACTGCATACGTGGACCTTTAGTGTTACATGTACTCCTACATTATATAACCAGTCTTAAGTTAAAATGTCAATCATTATCGTTTTACGAGTTGGTATACGAAAGCCGTGGAGCCACAATGATTCCACCTGTGAGTTGATAGCTACTTTTACTGTAGTAGAACAACCAAGAAGGGTTTCAGCCAGTAAAACCAATTCCGGTAACGACTGCTCGAGATGCGGAGCGATGCTGTGGCGATATGCTTCTACTTCGGTCGCTGAAGGTCTTGCTGAGGCAGGCGTCGGTACCGTCCGTCGTTAATGACAGGGAGCTTTAAGCACAGTTTTCTTATTATCAGGTAAAGGGTAGAGTAAATGTTAGCACCGTGATAGATTCTGACGTTGATTATGTCGGAGATGTGCAATCCATCAATCCATACCTAATCGATTTGGGTCCGTTTGCAGTAGTGATCGCCAGTTATATTAGTACGGGAGGTTATCTTGAAAGTAGGTGCTGCGAATGACCATATTCTTGGAGATGGTAAATCATTTAAGCTTTCATTCATGTTCGCAAGTCGGTGAGCACTGATCTTCCCAATAGTCCATCTCAATTCCTCATCTTGGCGTTCTAATCTCCCATGATGATCTTGACGTGGAAGCTTGGGTGGCAGGCCTACTTGCTTTCGTCGTCGTCGTTGCGTCTTTGTCATCATCAGTCCGTTGATGCTCAACCTGCACATTCTTTTGTTGATCGACCACCATCTGATTTCATGTTTTTGCATGTCGTTCATCACGATGAAAGTTGTTCCCAGCTCAAGTGTGATTACTTCAGAACATTCACATTATTGATATCCTTATGAGTATTTAGCGATTTTAGCGAAGCGGAGGCACATGTGCTTAGGCGTCGCCAATGGAACTGACATTGATAGCAAACTGAAATGGTTTTGTTCGAATTATTGGCAGTTTATACACAGCAAACAGTCAAATACTGCAGTTGCTTCCAGTTCAATTGATTCCCTTCTCTGAGAGGCGGTAGCATGACAGTATTATGTTATTGATATCAGAGATAGATGTGTGGTAACTGTCGCGCAGATTTCAAGTACGCTTAAGTTGTGTACGACAAGCGAGGTAATTCTACCAGTGTAGAACAGAATCCAACAACGCAACCGCAGTAATGTTAAAACGGATATAGTCTGGAAATTCCTTCCTGAGTACATAAACCACTGATTTATACAAACATATTACTAGAACACTGAATTAGGATAATACGATTTGATATTTGTGTCCTGTTACCTAAAGCGACGTGTTTGTCAATCGCACATACCTATATCCTTATTTTTTTTTATCTCCGTATGTCTTAATTATTCACATTGCAGGAATACATCTGATCAATCTGTGTCAAATCACAATATTTGAAAAATCTAAACAGTTCAAATAAAAACATGCATAAGTACATACACACGCACGAGTTCAAAACATTTGCGCAAGAAAATATTATTTAATACAAAACTGTTCAAAACATACCCCTTTTCACACCTTTCCAGCACACATAACTTTTTTCTCCCACGACGAATATTTTTGGCCCCATATCAACTTTTTCTTGTCTCATTTAGATCTTTCAAATGATATATGAGTCATCTGGCCCAGATAGCCGTAGCGGTAAACGCGCAGCTATTCAGCATGACCATGCTGAGGGTCGTGGGTTCGAATCCCATCGGTCGAGGATCTTTTCGTAAAGGAAATTTTCTCGATTCCCAGGGCATAGAGTATCATCGTACCTGCCACACGATATACACATGCAAAAATGGTCAATCGGCAAAGAAAGCTCTCAGTTAATAACAGTGGAAGTGCTCATAAGAACACTAATCTGAGAAGCAGGCTTTGTCCCAGTTGGGACGTAACGCCAGAAAGAAGAAGAAGATGAGTCATCTGTGTACATTCCGGGACCAAACCCCATACATTTTTGCCCAATCTCCTTTTCCATGTTTGCATATAAACCCTCAAATGTACTTGATTCCAACGGAAATAGCTTTAACATGAAGTGTCAGACTAATACTCTTTACTTTTGCATTCGTTTTGCTTAACAGATTAACAGGAACTTTGTTATTTCGTCTAGTATGTTGAGAGTCTCGCATTATGAAAGTTACCCGCATTATCAAAGTTACCCCGTTTTACGGTATTTGATTTTAGACAGAGATACAATGGATTTTTGGTTGATGTTAAACAATTTTCAAATTAATTATTTTTGGCAGCTAACATGTTTGCTTGTGTTTGTGTACGTGTAGTACCAGTTTTGCAAAAGTATCAGTGTGGGCGTAAGAATATAACCTAAAACGAAGCAATGGTGCGAAAACATACAACATATACAAGTATTTATGCTTAATATTGACAAATGATCCACTTACCCCACTGATACACTTCCCCCACTGTACCTTATCAGAAGTATGAAGTGTCATACTAATACTCTTTACTTTTGCATTCGTTTTTCTTAACTGATTGACAGAAAATTCATTATTTCGTTTAATATGTTGGGGGTCTCGCACTATCAAAGTTACACGCATTATCAAAGTTACCCCGCTTTACGGTACTATTTACTATTGATCCCTATACGATCCTTGTTTGGACCCGTGCCTTCGATTTTTCGTTGGACCCGCTGGAGAAAGCTAACGGTGGTAATCCTTCTTGGACACCGTCTTGGGGAAAAAACCTCTCGAAGGTCACGTCTTCTTTCGTTTATTAATTAAACATGGTATCAACAACAAACAAAAGGAAGGGTGAATCTCTGAATTCACTACTTCCTTCCAAAAAAGTGGGATTTAAAACTGTCACTACACGTGCCAAGAATGGAAGAAAGGACGCTTTCCCGGAATGCGAACTTTCTTCCAAGGGTGAAATGAATAATTGTATCGAAATGAGCAATCAGTTCGATGCTCTAGAAAAATTTTCTAAATACCAAATCGAAGCAGCCTCTAGCCCAGGCTAATTGATTCAAGTGAGAAAGCAAAGAGTGCCGCCTATCGTGGTCAGTTGTTCCGAATTCGGGGAATTTAGGCAGGAGATCTTGAACTCCATTAGGGGAATCAAGGTTTCCTTCCAAATCGCAAAGAAATGAGACTGTCGCGTTTTGCCGGAAGCTCTTAAAGATCGCGAACTTCTCAAACATCTTGAAGAAAAGAAGCAAATTTTTTTACTTATGACGACAAAACTGAACGTTTGTTCAAAGTCGTCTTGAAAGGTCTCTCAAGTGACTATAAGTCACCTGAAGAGATCAAAAATGGAATAAATGATTTACTTGGATTTTCTCCAGTCCAAGTAATCATTATGAAAAAGAAAACCCAATCTGGCATTGTTCGGAAAGGGCTTTCTCAAGAATTTTATTTAGTTCACTTTAACAAAAAAGAACTAAATAATATTAAAGCTTTAGAAAAAGCAAAAATTATGTTTGATGTCCGTGTAACATGGGAACCACCACTATGCTATGCTCAAACTGCGGGAACTATCATAAGTCCAGTTTTTGGAATTGGCCTTTGCGAAGGAGAGTCATTGGAGCTCTAGCCAGGCAGATGAAAGATAATATCCGTTACGATAACGGTCGTTTCCGAAATTTGCCTGGTAGAGTATCGAAAAATACTCAATTTTCAGTTAACGATCACTTGATTAGGAATCATACCTATCAGGAAGATCATAATCATGCTCATTCACAAACTAATTTTAATCAGTCGGGAAGCCGTTCGGATCTTTCCATTTCGAATGTATCTACCCATGGAAAATCCTTTGCCAATATCGTAGCAGGTAATTTGAACTCCTCCCCTATTCATACTATGAGTACCCATTCTACTTGTTTCAAATCAAATGGAAAAAAAAACCCTACCGCCACAGGTAACTCCTACTCCGCTTCTTCGTCTACCGAAAATTCTAATGGGAAATCATCGGTTAATATACCCACTTCAAATGATATGTCTGCCTCTGATTTTAATTATCTAACTGAACAATTGAATCCAATGATTGATGGAATGTTCAAAGCCACCACTATGACTGAAGCAGTCCAAGTTGGTGCAAAATTTACAAACCAAACTGTTATTGGATTACGTTTGGAATAATTCTCAAAGTAATTCCAACGGCAGAATTTTATTTGATGAGTGCTCTTCAGGATATTTCTCAATTCAGTACCCTGATAGCCCTACATGTTTTTCCTCTTCTGAAAATCCATCTAAGATTGATTTGGTCTTAACCGACTCTAGTCATCTTTGTAGCTAATTAGTTACTCATGCTGATTTTGATCAGAATCAATCATGTAACAGGGAACATTTCAAATATCCTATAAAGCGATTCTCAATCCTATCAGCTCCGCTTTCAATTATTTTCGAGCCGACTGGAATATATATGAATCATTTATTGACTCTAATCTTAATGTTAACATTTCTTTACAAACTAAACTTGATATTGACAATGCTCTTGAAAATATAATAAATTCAATTGTTGAAGCCTGGAGCATTGCAATTTCAAAATCAGAAGTAAAATTTGAATCCGTGATTATAGACGATGATCTTAAACTCTTAATCCGTCTAGAAAATGCCTGGTAGACTGATTTGGAAGAAGTGAGAACTATTATTAAAAAAATCAAAAATATGAAAGCTCCTGGCGATGATAGTATTTTCTATATCCTCAACAAGAAACTTCCAGAAAGTAGCTTATCATTTTTAGTTGATATATTCAACAAATGTTTTCAATTAGCATATTTTCCTGACATATGGAAAAATGGTAAGGTTGTTCCAATTTTAAAACCAGACAAAAATCCTGCAGAAGCTTCTAGCTATCGTCCAATCAGTTTGCTTTCTTCCATAAGTAGACTTGTTGAGGAGGTTATTTCGAACAGAATGATGGTCCACATCAATGAAAATTATTGTTTTGCCAGTAAACAGTTCGGATTCCGCCATGGACATTCGACCACTCATCAACTTTTACGTGTAGCATATTTGATACGTTTCAACAAATCTGAAGGCTATTCTACTGGTCTTGCTCTTCTAGACATAGAAAAAGCATTCAACAGTACTTGGCATGTAGGCTTGATTGTCAAATTAAAATAAACTTTAATTTCACAACATACATTGTTAGAATAATTCAAAGTTATCTGTCAAATTGAACATTTCAGGTTAATCCTCAGATTTCCAGGTCTGAAAGACTTCCTGTAAGAGCTGGTGTTCTCCAAGGCAGCATTTTGAGACCAATATTATACAATATTTTCACATCTGACTTACCTTTTTATTTGAAACATTCAAGTAGACATGTTGTCACGATGAAAGGGGTTTCTGTAAATTGGTCAGATGAAGTTAAGTATCTAGGGCTTATGCAAGATAAAAAATATTTGTCAATAACCACATTCAAGGCATTCAAGCCAAATGTTACAAATATATAAAATGTATGTATCCACTTATTAACAGAAAATCGAAACTTTGTCTTAAGAACAAGTTTTATATCTTCAAACAAATTTTCAGGCCGGCTATGATGTATGCTGTACCAATATGGACTAGCTGTTGTAATACCAGGAAGAAGACAAGCGCTGCAAAGAATTCAAAACAAAATTTTGAAAATGATTCTTAAGCTTCCTTCCTGGTATAGTACAAATGAGTTACATAGAATACAAAATGTTGAAACATTGGAACAAATATTAAATATAATAATAAATAATTTCAGGCAAAAGTCGTTACAGTCTTCTATTGCCACGGTTAATGCGTTATATATTAAGGTCACGTTAGGTTAAGTAAATTGAAAACGTGTTTTTTTTTTCTCTAATAAGCAGATGAAATCAATACACCTGAAAAAAATTTGAAATGCTACGGCAAATTAAATGTAATATGTTGCTAACAAAATGTTGATAAATGCTCAATTTAGTTTTACCAAATAAGAATGAGAGTGTTGCCTAACACAGAACACCTAGATGTTAGAAATTAATGTAATGTTAATATGAAAAAAAAAACAAAAAAAAAAAGATTATCAAAATAATATTTTACAAATGGAATATTTTTTGGAAATTACATAAAATTCTGAAAAAAAGACTGAAAATGATTTCAACGTTGAGAGTATCAATGAACGTTTTGAATCTTTGTTCCATTACCAATTGATACTCATGTGATGTAGTATTAATGATGGATAGATAATGTCAAAATCAACGAGCGGAAACTACAAACATGACGATTGATACCGGCTTCAAAAGAACCATAGGAACGTGCCGCATTATCAGCGTGCAAAGCTTCCAAATCGTGGAATTATGTTACCAGTGAAATGCTTCCGAGAACGCTACCATGCGACAGGTTTATTAAACTTCATTATCAAACAAAAACGCAAAAAATGTGTGGTCAGTTACAGCAATCAATAGAAAATAAGAATAAAAAACCATCAAAGCAATATTTTTTCAAACGAAGTTGACAACGCAACGACGTAGTTACAGTACTCGGTTGCAATGCGGCTCACTGACTTTTGTTTTTTCATCGCAATGACTTACAAAAAATGTTTGCCATTATTCATCAACTTGGGCTTCGAACGTCTGCTGCTGGTGTGTGTCAAGAACCGCCGAACCTAATTAGCACCTCAGACGGTGAAGAGCCGAATTGAATGTACCGTTTGGTGACCCAAATTTAGCGAGGGATGCAAATTATAATTATTTGACGCAACCGGATGAGAAGAGATTCCAGATAAATCTTGCATTAGCGGTTGAAGATTTTGTTGATGAAGTGCGAATATTGTTTACTCAATGGGATAATATTGGTTGGATTAGAAACACATCATGCAGGGTAGTTGTGGGTAAAATGAGCATTGCATGCGTCATCTGATGATTGCAAAACGTTTAGATGTTTTTATTCAAATTTGCAAAAATTGAAGATGTTTCCTAATGATTTCACAACTTAACTTACTTTATTCGTACATAAACCAAAACCATCAATTAGGCATATTGACACGATTGGCGGGGTTAGAATTAATTGGTCAAATGAAGTTAAGTATCTAGGGCTCATGGTAGATAAAGAAATAGCTTTCAAAAATCACATTGAGGACATTAAAGCCAAATGTTACCAATATATAAAATGCCTTTGTACACTTATTAACAGAAAGTCGAAACTTTGTCTTAAGAACAAGCTTTTGATGTTTGATGAACAAATTTTCAGGCCTGCCGTATTGTATACTGTACCAATATGGACTAGCTGTTGTAATACTAGGAAGAAAGCTCTGCAGAGGGTTCAAAATAAAGTTTTGAAAATGATTCTGATGCTTTCTCCCTGGTATAGTACCAATGAATTACATAGAATATTTCATGTTAAAACATTGGAACGAATGTCTAATAAAAACGTTTGTTTAAGACAAAAATCATTGCAATCTTCTTTTGCTAATAAAAATCGTTATGTATCTAGGTTAGAAGTTAATTGAAAGCTTTTTATTTTTCTTATAAGTCAGTGAAATCAACTGACCTGTAAAAATTCTGAACTGCTGCTGCAAATGAAACGTAATATGTTGTTAACAAAATGTTAATAGATGCTTAATTTAGTTTAACCAAATTGGGATGCGGTGGATCCTAACACAGAACACCAAGATGTACATAATAAACAATTGAAATGATACTAATAAAGAAATTGCAAAAAAATATCAACATCCATGTTGCTGTCCTTTATTTTTACGATTATACTTAAGTTTGTCAGTGTATTATTACGGAACAAAGAAAAAGCATATTTATCCCTTCTGTTCACAAAATAACTTTATGTATGCGTACCCATATAAAACAATCACAGCTCCAGCAAATTATGAAAACTTTCAGCTCATCAGTTTGGCAATGGCTTCCATGCTCTTTCCTTTCGTTTCCGGAACAGCGAGGGCAATGAAAAGTGCTCCGACAAGGGAGCAAACGGAAAACAGCAACATCGTTCCGTGCATTCCAAGCACGTCGAATAGCGTCGAAAAATACTGCAGAAGGGGAAACAATCAGATTTTATTTGGTTAGTTTTGATGGTGGAGAACACTGCATTCATTTCGAATTATAAAGTTTTTAAATATAATATTTTTTTGTATGATACCTACTTGTTAGTTTGGTTCATGTTTGTTAAAAAAAACATATTTACACCCCCTTAATTTGTTCATTTGGACTCCCACTGTAGCTTCAGTGAAAATGTAAGCGGAATTCCTCAACTTAAAGAGGGCTGAAGTAGCTTGAAATTTGTTTGTCGAAAATCCACCAAATGTATGGGAAAACGATTCCAATTACTTTTTCTTCCATAGATGGCGCTATAGTCACAGAATGTTTTCCCGTTAAATAACAAAAAAATGTACTGAGGAAATTCGAAGTATAATTTTTTTGTTTCTTAAGGTGAAGGTGAATCGAACCCAACCTTCACATTTTCTAAAGCACGGATCTGGAGAACCGAATACTCATTTGAGCTGAAAACCTAATCGATTGGTCACCAATCGATTAAGTTTTCAACTTAAATGGATGCTCGGTTCTCCAGATTTGTGCTCTTGAAAATTTGAGGCTTGGCTTCGATTCATCTTCACCTTAAAACTTCCGGTCTGCTGTAATCCTTTCTGCATTGATTGCAAAATTATATCGGTAATGATAGAAATCCGTCGACTGCAACGTCATCTATGGACAAGAAAGAAGTAAGAATCGACTCTCATGTACCGTTTTGATTCATATTACGGACAGCTTCAAATTCCGGACACTCTCGTTTGTATAGGAAACATTTCACACGAAATGTTTCAATTTTCGCCGTCCAAAAGTTCTCATTTTCGAGGCTATTATTAGGTTTTTTCGATAAATATCATTGCAAATTTATAATGCCCAACTACCTTAGACGTCTCTTAAGTGGTTGAACGATTTCAATTGATGGTTTGACTGTTCCATTAATGATTATCATGAGCTGTCCGTAATTCGAATCAAAGCGTCCGGAATATGAGGCAAAAGTGAGGGAGCGTCCGGAATAAGAATCATGAAAAGGCCACACGTTTTGATTTATTTAAAATTATTTAAGTTGCGGACACGTATTCTTTACCCACCATCCGAAAGTTAAGGGCTTCCGACGCTCGATAACGTTAAAAAAATATACAGAATGCTTTATTTTGTATGGTCCAAGCTGGGTTATACTTCACTGAGGCCTTAAGTGTCCGTAATATGAATCAAAACGGTAATTGGTCGTTTTTCTTCATACAATCTTCAAACTTGTTCAGCGCTTTCCTGGAGTTGACAGATTCTGCTAAAATTTGCACAGTTTTCTAGCACCATGATTATCAGAAAAAATAATATACAATGAAAAGGGTATAATTTAAAAACGGGCCCTACGATATTTATAATATTTTGCTATGACATTCAGCTTTGTAAGAGGAAAACGATTGGTAATTGTAGATTTGATGAATATTTTTCCCTACTACCCATATTGCAACCAATTTGAAACCAATGCTGACTGAAGCTAGATCTCACCATGCCCCTTACCAAATTATAATTGGCCAACTTCAGAGCTTACCTTGATTGCGACGAAGGCGAAAATCCACAATATCCCCATGCAGAAGCTGATGGCGAATCCTTTGATCTGGACACCGATGCACCGATGTATGGGAAAGACAATCACATTAGTATTGCTGGTTGCTCACATAACAGATGCTGAGGTTTTCTAATCGCCTCGTTAAACAAAAAGCGAATCATCGTACCTTTTGTGGCATCACCTCGGCCAAAACCAAAAACGGCAAAGTCAGGACACCCACCGAACCGATGAAGATGCTGAACGAGAAGCACACCAAGGGCAACCAATCGAAAGAGTCCACGTTGTGGCCGAGACTTTTGGCATACGAGAACCCGGCAAAGATTCCCTGCCCGATTGCAATGCCGGCTGCCGAGATTATCAACAGGAGCTGCAAAAATAATTGGGAATAGTGTTATTATTTTGGTGATTAGCAATCCGATGCTGGGCTCGGTTTAAACGTGTGGTTGTACAAAATTATTATATAAATAGGCATTGTGTTTTCTGTGGTTTCGTCTTCAAGTATGATACGACTGCATGTTTTATTTAGATATATGGAGACGCCTTTGTTTTCGATGTTCATTTAAAAACAAATTGTATTTATTTGGGTTCTTGGATTCACATAACATAGGTTAGCTTGATACACTTTCGTCAGATTTGTTCTCTTGTTTATGAAAGGAATTCCAAAGTTTAAAAAATGCATCAATAGCCATAGAATAGAAATGCATTTTACTGTAGAGTTTCATACTTTCATAAAAAATATTAAATTAAGAATGCCTGCTCTAATATCGGCACATGTTTTCAGATAAGGGGTAATCCATGAGTCACGTGGTCATGCAATTGGAAGAAGGGTTGGTCTGACCAAAGTCCAAGGTCTCTGAAAATTTGAACATTTTTGTAAGAACAAAATACATGCATCGAAAGGGGTTGGTTTCGAAATCCAAGACTGAATGACCACGTTGATTATAGACAACAGTTTCTTGAGCATTGAGCAGGCATAAGCTCAGTTGACACTTATGATCAAGACTCGTGAATTGGACATTTTAAATTTTGCTCAAACTTTTGTTCGAAAAAAACTCAACTATCCGCAAAACTGTAAGTCAAGCCGGTTCTGACTGATAACCTCATGTTTTTGTTGAAATTGTAATTATTTATGATATAGTTAGTAGCTAATAAAAATAAACAGTGCTGTACAGAATAAAGAACGCTTTGGCAGTTTTCCATGTAAAATTGTCAATTTTAGAGATCTGAATCCAGGCTTCTAGTGGTTCAATAGATCTGTTGATGACACCACGTCTACCTGCAACCTTACTACACTTCTGACTGCACCAAGAGATAACGCTAGCCACACCGGTCGATCGATGGAGGATCGTTCGTCTAAGGGCGGTCGCAGTGGAGGTCATAACGAACAATAATGAATTGTACATGCAGAAAACAAATGAACTCGAGTGAAATTGGTTGCTAGGATTTTGTTGCTCCTACTTAAAACTAAATTTGTTTCTACTTACAATCTAATCTTACTTATACTGTTCGCCTTATAGGTTAGAATGATCAACTATTAGTCTAGCGTGAACTACACTTAAATTTCTACTATTTACAAATAGGAATTGAACTAGGAGTTTGAAAATCATATGCAATTTTTATTAGTGTTTGGTTAAACAATCTACGAGGTAAGATGAGACAGGAACAACACTATGAAAAATTACTAATTATGGGTAAATTTATTTAGATTACTACACTTTACAGAGAGGCACATTGCTTTTAATATTTTAATTAAAAATTATTAATAAATCAAAATTTTATCATTTTTGTCAAAATTTGAGATTTGCGCTAACTTTAGAGATAGTTTATAAAAAGTTTTGGACTGCCAGCTAATAAAATTTTAGGTTACTTTCATGCTGTGGCGAAAGTTTCTGGTTATTCGGAATGCTAGATGCACCCAAACTGGACTTTATTCTGTCCAGTACTCTTGTCCATAGTGTAGACTTGGATTTATTTCAAGGTTTCTTTATTTTCAGTTCAGAACTTTTTTTGTGGCACTTGATTTAAATTGTATGAATTTTTAAGATCCATTTGTTACTTAGGGTAGGTGTACCAGTTATGGACATAGTGGTTCCCTATTTCGCCATACGAGATTACTTGCATGTTTTCACAATTTGAAAGATTTTGTGTGTTGCAGTAGTAAGATTTAAGATATATCATAATGTTTAAACATTCAAAAAGATTTAAAATGTGAATGTTATCGAAATTTCCCGTATAGCCAAATAGGGAACCACTATGGCCATAACTGGTACACTTTCCCTAGTTAAAAATAACATTCACGTGATATGATAGTCCATATCCAATGATTAAAGTATTAAATTTAGGAACGTATTTTCTAATCAACTTATGAAATTAACTTAATTTGTAAACTTCAACATGGACGAGATCATAATGGACGACAACAGCTTTCCCGGGAAGCTCACAAGATTGATTAGAGCAACGATGGACGATGTGAACAACTGCGTGAAGATCTCGGGCGAACACTCCAGTTCATTCTAGTTTCGCCGGGGACTACGACAGGGCGATGCACTTTTGAGTCTGTTGTTCAATATTACGCTTGAAGGTGTGATGTGGAGAACCAGACTTAACTGTCGAGGCACGGTTTTCACGAGATCTGCACAATTTGTTTGCTTCGCCGGTGACATGGATATTATTGGGAGAAAATTTGAAACGGTGGTAGATTTGTTCACCCGCCTGAAATGCGAAACAACAAGAGTCAGACTGGTGGTGAATGTATAGAAAACAAGGAACATGCTTGTAGGCGAAACTGAGCGCGACAAGACCCGCCTAGGAAGCAGTGGACCAATAGACGGGATACCTTCGAAGTGATGGACGATTTTGTCTACCTCAGATCCTTGCTGACGGCTGACAATAATGTTAGTCGGAAAATACGAAGGTGCATCATCAGTGGAAGTCGTGCCTACTATAGGCTCCAGAAGAAACTGCGGCCAAGAAAGATTCACCCCCACATCGAATGCACGATGAACAAAACGCTCAAAAGAACGGTAATCCTCCACGGCAGTGCTGGAAAAGTTCGCATCACGAAGCAGCTCACGAGTGTATACCAACGCATAACAAACATCACAGACTCGGGATCTGGCTAGGTGTGAGTAAGCCCGCACCCGTCTGCTCGGGAGAACATGTCAAAAGAAGTAGCAACAAGCTCGCGAGCGTTTACTCGCGAGTAACCGAGCAAGGTGTGATTTATTATGGTTTTGACAGACAAATTTATTGTATAACCATCATATCGATAGTAAACTACTAGTTTGTAGTCAAAAGCCCTTGAAAACCATAAATCTCGGAGGGTAAGCAGCTTTTTTCCCAAAAGCACAATATGACTCTGAGCAGCTCCGAACACGTTCGCGAATCACTTTTAGCTTCAGTTACTCGGGAGTCGACAGATGCGAGTAAGCCAGCGCTCTGACGCTCGGGAGCGTTTGGTTTTGTTTTTGTTCCAGTTCAGATGAAGCGTTCGCTACTTTCCATCACTGCTCCACGGGCATGAGAAGTGGACTATGTTAGAGTAGGAGTTGCAAGCTCTTAGGGTTTTCGAACGCCTAGTGCTAAGGGCGATCTTCAACGGCGTGCAGGACAACGGTGTGTGGCAGCGTCAAAAATTAACAATTGGTTGGAAGTATCAAAGTTATGAGAACTTCATTGAAAGTCGTATATTATAACTTAACTAATTCACTGATTATGTCACTGATCGCTAGTTTTCGATAAAACTTAAGGGTGGTCCTTTCTGTTTTCTCAAATTGGTGGACCCCTCGTACGCCAGCTAGCTGAACAGTTTGCGAAAACGCCCATTTTTTGATAAATCTTGGGTATTTCTTCATGGAATTTGTCTCATATTTCACTTGGAACACATAGCAAACTTAAGGGCATCGTCTAGAGAAAGAATATAGCTTTCATTTAAACTTGAAAAAAATTTGGCGACCATTTTGAATTTGGCCGCCATCATGAATTTTGTTAGAAAAATCGATTTTCACCATTAGCGCACCGCTAGTTTTGAATTCTGAGATCACCATCAGAAAGCTGAGGAAAAATTGCGTAAGATAGGCTACAGAAACTAGGTGTGCAAAGGTATTTACCTTATGATATGAACGATTTTCTAAATCATGTTCTACTATTTTGACGTATATGGCGAGTGCAATCAATTTGAGAAAACAGAAAGGACCACCCGTAAGTTTTATCGAAAACTAGCGATCAGTGACATTAAATTGGAATTCTAACGATGGGTGCCGATGGCGGCCTGGTTTCAGCGAGAATTGCTCCTATATAGACTTGCCTTATGTGTTTGACACAGTGTATTCTGTGCTTTTCCCACTTTGACGGCTCTCAATAGGTATCGATTTTCATGCTGAGAATACAAATAGTAGTTTATGCAACAAGTTGGGGGCTGTCCATTAATTACGTAAGGGGTTATGGGGAGAGAGGAAGTTCGAAATTCCTTACTTACCATACATTTAATTTTGAATTTTCTTACAAAAAATCTTATCATGGGGGAGGAGGGGTTGAAAACTCATGAAAATTGTCTTACGTTATTAATGGACCGCCCCTTGAAGAATGATGATTTTTACAGCATGAGTCTTACATTCATCTAACTTGTCGGGGGCTTGTCGGTTTTTAAAATTACGACGAGCGCTGTAAAAATCGAGTTCTGCAACGAGTTGCGTATAGCAATTTTTGCAATTTTATAGAAGACCACTTGAGGGTATCAGAAGTCATATCGAGATGCATTCACCATTATTTTACAATTTCTGAAAAATGTTTGTGTAATGATTCATGACGGAAATCAAAACAGTTGTGTAACGAGAAAGCATTGCGTAATAGATCATTACAGCACTGGTTTCAGTTGCGTAATGACTATTACCGCACTGCATATTTCAGTGCAGAAAAGTTGGCCATTTCATGACAGATTGGCGTGATAAAAAAAACAGCCGATGAGATATTGCAAAAAAAAAACTTATTTCAGCCTTGTTTGAGTAGTGGCTACTGTTAGGATAGCTTAGTAAGGGTATGCGAAATACCGAATGATTCCGTCAAATACGCTTCGAAACGAAATTCCGCGGAATTCCACGGAACTAGCACAGGCGAAATTTGTATTTTGCTATTTCGTTTCGTTTCGCCAAATTGTTTAAATATTTCCACGGAAAATTGAAAACAAACGGAATAAAACGGAATTTCGCGAAATTCGAGTTTAATTTCGAACAAAAAGAGGCAAAGCGTTCGCTTCTACTCCTAGCTATAAGGCGGCATCCACAAATTACGTAACGCTCTAGGGGGAGGGGGGGAGTAGGCTCAAGCGTTACGGTTCATACAAAAATTTGAAATTTTTCATACAAAAAGCGTTACGGTGGGGAGGGGAGGGGGTCAAAAATTTCGAATTTTAGCGTTACATAATAAATGGACGCTGCCTAAGTCAAAAATGGGTCCGTATTATGGATCAAATCGACTCATATCATGGATCAGAACACTATAACAGCAAATTATCTGCGAGGCAAACGAATGGTGTGCTAGTGAAAGCATACGTTTTGGCGTTTCTTTAGGAATCGTCTTATCTTAGATTCATAACTGTGGTATGGGTTTGAAAACTCTATCGATTGGTTACTCGATGGCCAATCGATCAAGTGTTCAGCTTGAACCGCTGTCGGGTTCGTTAGATTTGTGCTCTTGAAATTCTGAGGTATGCCTTCGATATATATTCACCTTAAACAAGGAAGATGCATACATCATTTTCTATCGAAAAATGAATCTAGGTTTATTCACGCTGTACCACACCACCAACTCCTCTCTCCTCTTATAACTTGACATAATTTCCTCACGACCCCCAATTAAAAGAAAAAATGCGAATATTGATTTTATATCATTACCAGTATTGGAAGCCAAATGCCGCAAGGCAATGGTCTTAACCTTTTCAATACCGACATCAAGTTTCAAAATTCTCTAGTTTCGCCATCTTTCGATCGATTTTGATGATTTATTTTAGGAAAAATCACAAATCAGTTATAAATTTGATTCATGCATTGCAAACACCATCAAAATTGGTTCCGGATTCAGATTCAAGTTTGGTGGGGTACCTAGGGTATTTCACAATGGAAAAGCGCAACAATTTTTTTTTTCGATTTTTGTATATCTAAATCTCGAGAAAAAAAAATAAGCCAAACATCAAATTTAACTCATTGAAAGACGGATTGTCTGAACGAACATGGGTGAATTTGTCAATCTTATTTGCGGTTCCTCTATGCTATGCAGTCCAGGTTCAAAACTTTTTTTATTCGAAATTTTCAAATATTTTTATCTTTATATAGTTTTATCTTATCGCAATATCTCTTGGAGGCTCAAAATTCAGTGAAAATGTGATTTTATAGTCAGTTCTAAACAAAGAATCTGAAAATGAGATAATATCAACAATCCTTAATTCTTCCAGAAATCGTCCAAAAATTCCTTCACAAATTTTGGAATAGTATCATTTCTCCAGTATTTGCTCTACAAAATAATAGAAAAGCCTTCAGCAGCCCTGTCGTCGTAAAATTTTAGCTTCTTAGTCATCGCCTTTTGAGGGGGCGTTGCTATAGCCCAGAGGGCAGTTGTACTCCCAAGCGTTAATGAGGGAGTCTCACAAGAAAGTTGTATCAAATTTATGTATATTCCAAACAGATGAGAACTAATATGAAATTGCACATGTTTAGTTTGTGTGCAATGCTCATTCCAATTAAAACGCGAAACGGAGAAACACCTATAAATTAAAAAAAAAAATACATTTATGGATAATGTCGAGTCCTCTAGATCATAGGTTCCCAAACTTTTTGGTTGCGCGACCCACCTAGCCAACACGCGTATTCCTTGCGACCCACCAATGAAATATTATCCAGAAACAAGTGTTGTACTGAAGCTTCTGAGGTCACTTATTACTTTGTTGGGAATGGGATTTGATCACAAAACGCAATTGACATGACCAATGGTCATTGACCATGCAGTATGCTAGATTAAAAGTACAGTGAATAAAAACATTTTTTTAACTCGAAACTATTTGTTACAAGATGAAAATATTAACAAACAAAACTCCTACAACACCACTAAGAATTGTTTGAATGTTTCAAATTTTGTCAAAACTTAAAAATAGATTATATTCTTGCAAAACTTAAGCCGAACATCCATGAGTCCATTGTTCCATTGCTCAATATTGACTCAGTGTGGTTTCACGGGTTCAATTATTCGATTATAACCAAAGTTTTATGTATCGCTGATTTTTTTCAGTCCAAAAAGTTTGTAAATATTCTGTCGGAGAAAATTGGATATTTTCAAATTTAAGGGTTATTTTGCACACCTAAGTCAAGAAAAGCAAATTTTGCAGCTGAAACTGTCCCATAAATTTTCTACAACATTATTTTTTATCCTTACAACTACAAAACCTTAGCTTAAATGCTAAACGTTCTCGTACAAATATAGGAGGAGCCTGATGGCTCGATAATAATTGAGATTTTGACACTGAACAACACTGAAAATTTAAAAAAAATAAGTACCTCCTCTCAAACAACTTTCTAGAAAATATTTGTTCCCTAACTCGATATTCCCATGGGCCGATAATCTCTTTGAATCATTGAAATTCGACTGTAGAATTTATATGGTTTATTTAGAAAGAACAACTAAGGCTGTTAGTGGTTCTATTGTTGACGACCTTTTCTTTTATAATTATTCAAATGTTTTAACCTTAGTTCTTAGTCTTAGAATAGTATTAATAGATTGACTCACTGATCACATAATCACTGGAAAAAGATATTTTAATGATTAAGTAAGAATATAATAAATATGTTCCACCCAGTGGCCAAAGTTTTGAGAAACTTGAAAAAAAAATCGAAATAAATTAATATTTTGGTTTTTTTTTCGCGACCCACCAAAGACTGGCTCACGACCCCCCAGGGGGTCGCGACCCACGGTTTGGGAAACTATGCTCTAGATACATCGGAATATCTTCATAACCAGGGACATATGATCAAAATTCTCACAGATTCTCAAAATGGTGAGTATTTGCTTCAACTCAGTTTTTATTTCATTTCAAGATGATAAAAACTTCATTTCAACATACTAAAAACTCATACTTTTGCTTGACATCAAGATGGCGTCATAATACAATATGGCCACCAGATTTTTTACACAAAATTTAATCCCATTTTACAGTTTACTCGAGGAAAGAATCAGCGTTTGAATACTTATTACTTTGTTGTACGATATATGTTGTTTTCATATATTTAGAAAATCGTTAATTTCTAACGACTAATATCATTACTCACCTAGTTTTTACAGCTGTTCTAACTCAGTTTTTTCTAAGAGAAGTTTCAAAAATGACGTCCATCATTTTTCGGGATTTATAGACCCCCGCCCCCCTCTGTCACACTTTTCCAATACCTAATACATGCACTGTCACACTTTCGTAGACCCCTCAAATAATGGATGTCATTTTTAGTTAGCTTTTTGATGGTGATCACAAAATTAAAAACGAATGGTGCACTAATGGTGAAAATAATTTAATTTAAATAATTCATTTTTTTTTTCTGATAAAATTCAAGATGCCCAATTTCGAAAAGACCAAAATTGTTGCATATAAAAGCTACAACTTTCTCGATTTAATTTGTGTTTTAGAATATATGAAAAAAAAGTATCAAAAAATGAGCTTTTCTTTAAATTGCTAGCTAGCGTAAGAGGGATCCACTAGTATGTCTACTTCCCCCTAACGAGATTTCCGAACAAACAATTTCTTCAGAAATGTCATTTGAATGGAAATGAATACGCCTCAAAATCCGGCTTATGTGTACCGCGCACCCCCGCTAATTTGAACAGTACCTCATGCAAACCATCGGGGTTCATTTTTAATTTGAACATCTTGTCACCCTAGAAACGTGTTTCTGGTTACCGTAATCCGGGTAACATTGATCAGCGGGGTAACATTGATCGGGATGACTCATCTTGTTAAACGTTCAAATAAAGATTTATTGATGAAACATTTTCGAACCATGAATGGTGCCTCTCTTTCGTATATTCATAAGCTAATGATAAATAAGGTTTTTGCCAAAATTGCGTTTAGTTCATGCGCAAATTAGTCAACTTTTTGAAACAATGATTTCTATCATTTTCACTGACACTACCGAAAATTCATGTCTCACATGAGTTCTGCAGACGATGTGATCAAGGAAAATGCGGGTGTTACTAAAAATGGCATCGCCGAAAACGATTCCGTTGTCAAATCTTTCATAAGTTTATTCAATTAGGCAACATTAACTAATTACTATTACGAATGTAAAATTTCATGAGGAAATTGCCTACTTTTAGGCGTATTCCGCGGTTCAAGGTATTTTTAATTTTGAAATAACTCAAAAAGTAAATGACTTGTAAGAGTTTGGTCTTCATATTCGGCTTCAGGGGTCCTGATTTAAGTAAGTAACGACATTTCCAATATTAGCGAACGTTGTTTACTTGGGTGATCAATGTTACCCCATATCAGCTGAATCAAAAAATCACTTAAAACATTTATTTAAACATGTTTAAATCTTTCGAAAAACAAAATAAAGTACATAGTTAGGAGCGGTGGGTGCCACTACTTGTTTTAAAAATATGAAACTTGTAACATTTGTATTGTGAAATGGAAAATTTAAGAAAAACTAAAAAAAAAATGATCAATGTTACCTCGGATTACGGTACCGTAATCCGGGGTATCATTGATCAGCGGGGTAAAATTGATCGGAATGACTCATCTTATCAAAAGTTCGTATAATCATTTATTGATGAAACATTTCCAAATCATGAATGGTGCTTCTCTTTCTTATATTCATGAGCTAATGAAAGTTAATATTTTTGCGAAAATTGCGTTTACCTTATGCGTAACTTTGTCGACTTTTCGAAATAATGATTGTAATTGTTAAGGATGACACTACCAAAGATTCATGTCTCACATAAGTTCTGCAAACGATATAAGCAAGGAAAATGTGGTTCTTACTAAAAATGACATCGCCGAAAACGATTCCGTTGTCAAAATTTTTATAAGTATGCTCAATTAGGCAACATTACCGAATTACTGTTAAGAATGTAAAATTCCCTTAGGAAATTGCCTACCTTTAGGCGTATTCCGTGATTCAAGGTATTTTTAATTTTAAAATAACTCAAAAAGTAAATGACTTGTAAGCGATTGGCCTTCATATTCGGCTTCAGGGGCCATGATTTAAGTAAGTAACGACATTTTAAGTATTACCGAACGTTGCTTACATAGGTGATCAATGTTACCCCATATCAGCTAAATCAAAAAATCGCCTTAAAGATTTTTTTTTACATGCTTAAATTTTTTAATAAACAAAATACAGTATATAGTCTCGAGCTATGGGTGGCCGTACTTGTTTTAAAAATAAAAAAATTGCAACATTTGCATTTTCAAACGAAATATTAAAGAAACATTAAAAAAAATGATCAATGTTACCCCGGATTACGGTACCTCTTTCACTGTTTTGTTTTGATTCTGCGTTCCGTTCCACAGCGTTCCATCTCACTTCACTCCGTTCCATGAGCTAAATGACGTTTGAACCATTTTTACTCCATTGTTCTTTATCAGTTTATGTAATCGACTTTTCATAAAATAATATTTAACATATCATAAAAATAGTTTTAATATCAAAAAATTAAAATGACACACTTGATCACCATATAACAAAGCAGGTTTCACAATGAAAAATGTCCGTATCTAATAAATTTAGGTCTCCTGAATCTGAAAATGATGTCAAAATTCTTACAACTCAAGTTTTTGATCATTTTATTGCAAAATTAAACTTTGAAAATCTGCCGAATACGCCTAAATGTAGGCAATTTCCCTTGAAATGAGCTCATTTTTTTTAGAATAAACGGTTTTATGAGCAAAAAACTATAAATGCTATGCTGTATGATATCAAAAATTAGTTCAGTAGTTCATACTTACGCTTACGCAACATTTTAAATACTCAAAGTTGATATGTACGCATAGCACCAGTAGATTGTTTAGCTACGACATTTCCAATGGTATTGCTTACACCTTCAAAAAGTGTGAATATTTTCATGCAAAACTGAGCCTAATAAAAATGAAATAGTGCAACATCATCATTAAACATCCATAAACTAGAAAACATTGAATATCTGTGGTGCTAACGAAGCTTTCAGCATCCTTCGGAGGAAATGTTTTTTGGTACCGACCTGATCAAACTCGCCCCACTGATCAATTTGCCCCCGGATTACGGTACCCGGTAATTTGAGAACATATTTGTCTGCAGTTCTTATGAGAAAGGCGGCCGAAAAAAGGAGGATGCCGATAATAGTCACAATTACATGAGACATTTGAAGTATTGTAAAAAAACGTTTCAAAACCAATTTAAACAAACCTGTCGGTGTTATCCAAGACAGGATTGAGCAGCGCATAAATTTAACAAACATTTAGTTTGTCTGCGTATGTCCGAATCTTATTTTTGGATTAAACAAGAGGTTCAGCCAAATACATATATCGCTTAATTTTAAAACAAAATGTTGCTCTAGAAGTAATATCAAAGTGCAAAAAATTTGACAATTGTCCTGGATTTAAAAATATTTCGCTATTGTTTATTATTGTTTTTACTCAATTTTTCAATGTTTTTCATTTGTTTAAGTTCAAAAAACATTTTTTTATGTTTCTTTAGATTTCGTCACATCCCTCGCCTTAAACTTAAATTTTGGGTATATTTTGTTTTCCGTGTCCCTTCCGCAATGTCAGATAGGAACAACCCCAGTGTTAAAACTAAAAGCCCTGTGGTGTATTTGTCGACTAAGCGAACGTCAAACATGATCAAAAGTGTCAAGGTTCATTTTTGGACCAAAATTTTAAATTGAAGTTTAAATATGATGTAACCGATATTTGAGCGGGAAAAATTGCTAAAGTAGTTGCAGTAACAAGTTCTTTCGTGTTATTGAATGAAAACAAGATTTCATTAAACATTTTAGGACCCTTTTATTTATTACAACAGGTTTTCAAACTCATTTCAGCAAATACCGTTTTTGATGCGTACTTTATAATGAATTTTTCTCACTATCACATGAAAACTATTTAACCAAAATGAACAAGAATACGAACTGATTGTCTTTAGAGCATATGAAATGATTTTTTTCTGCTTCGAAATTTCATGTATCTTATCAAACTTCAAGAGTTATTTGGATAATTCGGTCGATATTGTTTCATGTTGAGGTTATGTCGCAATTTCAGCTTAATTTTTCTTTTCACACGATAAAGTGATTTATATACCAAAGGAATATCAGAATTTCAAAATTCAGTAGTGATAAGGGCTTGAAATTGGTTTTCTACAGGGCGTTAATTTTCTCTGATTACTCCAAGGTGTTTATACAGCTTGACAATTTCGATTGGTGTCCTACAGAGCGTAAAAATGTACCTGATCTATGTGGATTAAGTTCAAATTTCTGCAGGGCGTTGATAAAGCTTTACATTTTAAATTATTGTTCTACAGAGAATTAAGATGCGCTATCGGAGACAATATCAAATTACTCCAGTGCGTTAATAAAGCTCGTGTTAACTTCGTTTGATGTCATTCTTCTTCTTCTTTCTGGCGTTATGTCCCTACTGGGACAGAGCCTGCTTCTCAGCTTAGTGTTCTTATGAGCACTTCCACAGTTATTAACTGAGAGCTTACTATGCCAATGACCATTTTTGCATGTGTATATCGTGTGGCAGGTACGAAGATACTCTATGCCCTGGGAAGTCGAGAAAATTTCCAACCCGAAAAGATCCTCGACCGGTGGGATTCGAACCCACGACCCTCAGCTTGGTCTTGCTGAATAGCTGCGCGTTTACCACTACGGCTATCTGGGCCCCTTGGCGTTTGATGTCATAGAGGGCGTAAAAAAGCAGCTGATCTAACAATAACATCAAGGCATTTGAACAGCTTGACAATTTTGATTAATACCATACAGGACGTTGATATGCATATGATCTACGTGGAATTAGGTCAATATATTTCAGAGCGTTGATGAAGTTTGAAATTTTTAATTGATGTCCTAAGGGACGATGAGATACAGCCGATCTACATATAATAAAGTCAAATTACTCCAGAACGTTGATACTGCTGGGAATTTTCAGCTTATGTCCTACAGGTCTGACCTAAATGAGACATGGTCAAACTCCATGACATTAATGAAGCTTAACAATTTTGATTGATGCCATAAAGGGCGTTAATATGCAGCTGATCTATTTACGATAAGGTCACATTACTCCAGGGCCTTGGTACATATTGAAATTTTCAAATGATACAGGGTGTTCAGATTCAAATGATCTACATAAGACAATGCCAGATTATTCTGATGCGTTTTAGAAGCTTGTATTTTACAATTGATATCCTTCAGGGCGTTAAGATGCACCTAATCTTCTGGAAATAAGGTCAAATTACTCCAGGACGTTGATAGTTTACCAATTTTAATTGATGTAGGACCAATTTTAATTTGGTACAGGACGTTCAAATACACCTGATCTATTTGGAATATAGTCAAATTTCTCCTTGGTTTTGATACATTCTGTAATTTACTATTGACGTTCTACAGGGCGTTAAGATGCACCTAATCAACAAAGGATAAGAACAAATTACTCCAGGGCGTTGATACAGCAATGCATTTATTGAATGAGGTCCTACAGGGCGTTAAGATAGAGCTCATCTATTTGAGGCAAAATCAATTCACTCCAGAGCGTTGATACAGCTTGACAATCTCGATTGATGTTATACAGGGCTATGAGGTGCGCATGATCGACATAGGATGAAGTCAAATAACCGTATGGGTTTGATACAGCAATAAAAATTCGATTGATTTGTTATAGAGCGTAAAGATGCTTCAGATCTCTCCAAGATCTTTGTGGAATCTTACTCCAGGGCGTTGATACAGCTTGGAATTATCAAATCAAGTCCTAAAGGGCGGTCACATGCACCTGATCTACATGGAAAAAGGTCAAAACAATCCAGGGCGTTGATCCAGCTTAGATTTTACAAGTAATGTCCTACTAACGCCCTGTATCTGATATAAATGGGATAAGCTTAAATTACTCCAAAATGTATCAACGCCCTGGAGCACGTAGATTTCGATTGATTTTCTACAGAGCGTTCAGATGCTCTAGATCTCGCAAAGATCTGTGTGGAATAAAGCCAATTGTTTTCAGGGCTTAGGAATTTTCAATTGATTTACTGAGCATCAAGATGCACCTGATCTACATGGAATAAAGTCAAGCTACTCCAGGGCGTCGACACAGATGAATCGATTTATGTCATACAGGGAGTTAAGATGTATCTGATCTACGTGAAACAATATCAAATTATTGCACAGCGTTGATAAAACTTGGAATTTTCAATTGATGTCCTACAGAGCGTTGAGGGGGGCAAAGTCAAAACACACCAGGCATTTACACAGCTCGGAATTTCTATAAGGCGTAAAGATGCTCCAGAACTCGCAAAGATATGTGTGGAATATAGTCAAATTAGCCTAGGGCGTTGGAACAGTTTGTAAATTTCGATTGAAGTCCTACAGAGCGGCAAGATGCGCCTGAAGGTCAAATAACTACAAGGCGTTGATACAGATTAGAAATTTCGATTGATTTTCTACAGGGCATAATGATGCTCCCGATCTCGCAAAGATCTGTGTGGAATAACGTCAAACTATTCCAGGGCGTTGATACAGCTTGATCGATTGATGTCATACAGGGCGTTGAGTTGCATCTGATCTACATAGAGCAAAGTCAAAATACTCCAGGGCGTTGATACAACTAGGGATTCAGACCGTTAAGATGCATCTAATCTACATAGAATAAAGTAAAACTACTCTAGGGCGTTAATATAGCTTGTAATTATTAAATGATATCCTACAGGGCGTTAAATGCAACTGATCTAATTGAGACAAGGCCAAATTACTCTAGGGTGTTGATACAGCTTGACTATTTCAATTGATGTTACACAGGGTGTTTAGTTGCACCTGATCTACATGCAACAAAGTTAAATTAATTCAGGTCGATGATACAGCTTGAATTTTCAACTGATGTCCCGAAGGGCGTTTAGAAAAGAATCAAGAAAAGCTTCTTAGTCGTCGACTAAGCGCGACTAAGCAGGACGACAGGGCTGGCCTTCAGTAGTTGCTACAAGGTTTACTTTAAAAGTTTGCATTCATTCAGATTTGATCCCTCCAAGAATTAATTCACAGTTTATGCAAGGCTTTTCCAGAAAATTTATTAGGAACTTCTAAATTAACCCCAACAGGCAATCCTGGTTAAGTTGCTGCCGCAATATCTCTTGGAGTTCATTACTGTTGTTGCAGTTCTTTTAAATTTATCTTGATTGATTTCTTAGGTATGTGTTGATGGATTCTTATAAATTTAATTTTATTCAATACTCCAGCAAATACTAAAGCAAATATTCCAGTGATTCCTCTGTTCTACCTATTGTTCTTCTTCTTTCTGGTGCTATGTTCCAACTGGGACAGAGTCTGCTTCTCAGTTTAGTATTTTCATGATCACTTATCGACTTGTGTCCCCAATCACATTCATTCAAGCCACAAAGCATAAAGTACAGCCAAAAAAATGAATATCATTATTCCATGTTTTATGACAGCGGTTTTCCTATCGTGCTCCGCGGAGCACTTGGTTTGGATGAAGTAAAACAGTTATGGATGACGTAAAACAGTTTTAATGAGTTTTATACATACCTCGTTTATTTCTATGAAAACGTTCAACATATGAGTTAAGAATGGATTTGGATGGATAAAATTTCCCTATACATTTTGTATAGGTTTAAGATGCAAATTTAAGGTATAAAATTTGGTTGTCTTGAATTTATTATGAAAAACCACTCTTAAAGTTGAAGAAATCCAATTTACCGACATAATATTTTGAAACTTGCTGGTTGTGAAATTTTGTCGAGACACTTAACCTCATCGAAAAAATATTTGAAGAACATGCAACATCGATAGTTATCGAAATTTTGATTGCATGTTACAAAATTAAGAATACAGATTTCACGAGTTTTATCAAAACTATGTATATTTTCGAAAGTGCTGAACTTGTGGTTAATTAATTCAAACAAAAATATGGCGCTACAGAAATTTGCTCATTTGATCGAACTGAAAACTAAAGTTCTAAAATTTCTTAACCAAAGCAGTTCTGCCGTTTTCAAACCACGAATTTTAAAATATTTGACGAAGAACCAAATAAACTTTCATCAATATTTCCAAAATTTGGGCCTGAAGAAAAAAAACTTTCTCAACCAAATACAACGAAGCTTTTCAGACTAGAATTAAAAATTTAAAAATATCAAAATTAAGGTGAAGATAAATCGAAGCCTAACCTCAATTTCTTATCGAGGACAAATTTAGAAAAGCGAACATCCGTTTGAGCTGAGGGTCACCAACTTGACTTGATCGATTAGTTTCTTTCAAATTTTAGGGTTGACTTCGAATCATCTTCACCTCAATGAAAGATTGGCCGACATAAATCTAACTTCACGATTTTCGTAGGAATTATAAGCTCGATTTAAACATGTAAAAAGTCTCGAACTTAAATGGAGTGGTAATGAACAACAGGTGCTCCACGCAACAATTTTATTTCAAAAAGTGCTCGTTTTATGGTGTATATTAGCATAACATCACATCCACATGATTAAAAAAATGGTAAGGCATTTCTAAGAATCAAATTAATTTTGGGCTCCTCTAAATATGTTTGAGATTGTTTTAAATGTTCGTAACTGCTTTTCGACCAAATTCATAGTTGTAACATTTAAATTAAACCCACTCATTGCCTTGTGTGAATGTCAGATATGTTGAAATGAAACCTTATAAAGTTATTAAGAAGATTTCAAACGAACAGAAAAGAGTTTTACCAAAACATGAAGGATTCCGCTGAGCAACACTAAGGTTTCCATATGGTATAGGATTTAAAAAGACATTTTTTATGCCCATTGTCAAATTTCCAGCTTTTGACAAGAAAAAAAAAAACTTAAACGTGCATTCCGCGAAACAAATTCAAAAATTTCGTTTCGTTTCGAAAAATTCCGTGAGATATGTGACTTCGTATCGAGTTACACGAAACATTTTTAAATTTCGTTTCGTTTCGTCATTATCAGCGCAAGATATTCCGCGTATCGTTTCGTTTCGTATCGACATGGAAAAAGTCCATATCGCATACCCTTATAGCTTAGGTCAAATTTCTGCAACAACAATTTATCATCTTCGCAGACACAAGCCGAACAATACAACTCAAGTAGCACTAACCTTACTTTTGCGACAAGGCTGCATCTTTCTGTTTACTTTGTGTTACCACTAGGCTAAGTAAGACGAATTGGCATGTGAAATTCCTAATTACAAACCAGAGATATGCACGATAAAAAATTGCAAGGTCTCTGAGTACCGTTTTGTCTCAAATTTTAAACATGACTCACATTCCGAACAGTTGACATTTTATAGCGATTTTTCGGGCAAACAACTCAAAGTTTTTTAACTTTTAAAAGTTGCCTTTAAAATAGCCACTGTTCGGAATGTTAGGAATTTGAGACAAAACGGTAATAATGATCCAGGGATCCAGTGTGCGGCGGCGAAGAATGAACCAATAGCACGCCCAGCTCTACAACAAACCCAGTATTCTGAAGGTGCCTCGTAAAGATAGTGTTCGCTACGAATCCGTTCGGAATAAGAAGACACGGAGCGCAACGAGCTAGATGGATTGACCTTGAATCCGAATATTGCGTTCTTGGAAGAATTTTTCTATGGGTACTTGATGATATGAGATGACTTAATTAAAAGTGCTGGAATTTCAAATTCATGTTGAAAATTCTATAGTAATTTCCTTGAAACTCCATTACATTTTTGCAACATGATCGGTCAACCTTAAAAATAAACATTGGAGGAACGACCAGTGACTCAAATGTCACCCAACACGCAGCAACAAGGACATTGTCACCTCCTATTCTTGTTGCAACAGTTTTATTCCACATCATCAGTTTATCACCACTTGAACAGAATATGACAATGATCGATCACCACGTGCACAGCGATTTTCTGGGCTTCGCAATGCAATTTTCGAGAACTTTCTCCGTGTTGGTAAACATTGGCACATTATCGAAGAGCATCCATAAAACAAATTTGGTTTTGTGTTTAAAATAATCGATATATCGCGAGTTGAAATGATTGCAACAATGTTGTGTGCTGTGATTGTCATGTCAATTTTGCTTTTGATTGAAACCCAATCCGCAAAAGTAGGGATAAACGGTTGTGCGCGAGCATGCTTTGTTGTTTGTTGTTCGTCTCCTTTGATGACAATTTGATTCACTGAATGTAAACAAAGCGTAATTTACAATGTAATAGCCGTAACGGTTTGTCCGATCGATTTGAGATCTTCTACAAAGTTGTAGGTGTTGCTTAGGACTGTATGGAGAAAAATGTGCACGGTAAAAAAAAGTTACAGATTATTTTTTATTTCAAAAACAAAATTTTAAAATCGATTTTTTTTATTTTTTTTTATTTTTGGATATGTTTTAGGGGACAACTTATGTGATTTATTGCACAATGTTTCGAAATGGAAGAATTATGGACAAAAAAGTTATGATTTTTTAAAAAATAACAGATTTTGAAAAAAAAATTGAAAAAGAGGAAAACAATATTTTTTATGTGATTATTTGAAAGTACAGAAAAATTGCAATCGAAAAGTACTTAAATAAATTTTTTCTAGGTTGCATTAATTTCGAGATATACTCATATTTACATAAAATTTTCAAATAAAAAAGTAAAATAGGCCCTTTTCAAACATATTTGGTGTTTCTCCATTCCAGAAATATTTTATTTTGATTGAGTGAATTGTAGCTAATTTTTTTATTGTTTGATCAAAATCTATATACTGAAGTATTCAAAAAAGTATGCACGGTAAAAAAAAATATAAACGAAATTTTCAAATGAAAATTTGAAGTTCATTGTTTTTTTTTTCTGTCTTTATTAACGAGATTTTTAGCCCTAGGCTAGTTCATCTCGGGACCAACGGCTTTACTTCCCTTCCGAAGGAAGTCGTCACTGATTTTTTTAGTGACTATCTCGGGGATGGGATTCGATCCCAGGTCCTCGGCGTGAGAGGCGTGTGTTCTAACCACTACACCAGGTCCGTCCCCAAGTTCATTGTTCTTAAAAACCGCAAAATTGATGTTTTAATTTTTGGATATGTTTTTCAGCATATTGTTTGTAATTTCTTGCACAATGCCTCAAAACGGAAATTTTTTGGATAAAAAATAAATTATTAAAAAAAATAAATAAAACGAATTTATGTAAAACGATATTTTTGGTGCGTTTTCTTGAGTTGGTCCTCAGGGCTAAGCCCGGCTAATGGGTAAAGCCCTATCATCGCGGCAAGATCGTACAACCATGAAGAAAAAGTTTGTTTTTTTGTTTTATATATATATATAAATATATATAAATATAAATATATATATATATATATATATATATATATATATATATATATATATATATATATATATATATACTGCAATTTTATTTCTTAATTATATCAACTACTTTCTTGTTATCGTCACAGCTCAAAAATTGTCTAACTTCAATTTGTGTTTCAGAGATAGGGATAAACGAGGGTAATTTCTGAGTGCCTTGAACTATTTTTGCACTTGAAAATATGTAGTTGGTTAAGTTGTTGTGCAATCATATCATATTCCTCAGTAGTTAAATAACAAAAGAAGATTTGTGTAAGCTGCTCTTCTTTCCGATTTTGAGCCCAATCATATAGCATTTTTATCGGATGTTCACGTTCTTTGGCAAGACTGGCTTTGGTAGTTTGGCTCTGGTAGCCATACGTTTTAGTGTCCCTCCTATGGCATCGCATGGCCCTTTTCCATGTGATGTTGCAAAAAAATGCCATTCAACTTCTATATCATATTTGATTTTAAATTGCTAAAGAGTTGAAAAGTTCTTCCAATTTTTATACTGTGATGCAGCTCCGTCAGACATAAAATATATCTTGTAGACAGTTAATTTGTGATCCAATTGCAAAAAATCTATCATTTTAGATATGAATAAGTTGACAGATACAGAATCGTGGCGTAAATCTTCTGAAAATACAACAAAACTTAAATGATTGACTTTGCCATCTTGACGATAATATATTACAAACGGATGCAAAGTAGCTTGCTGAGCATTCCAATGATGGCTTTGAACTTTATCTTGAAGAATAAATGTGTAGTTTTCCGAAAAACCACAAATTACCACAAATTAACCTTCTATCAAATTGTTTTTTGTGTTATTTATAAATGTAGCTTGCTCTTTTTTGATGAAATCATGAGGTATTAGTTACTCCAATTTACGAGTAAAATATGATACAAATTCATCAGGCTGCTTTAAAAAAGTTTCAATATCACACCTGTCGGTTGTGACCCACTGTTCAAATTGTAATTCATCAATGCCATTCTCTTCGATTTCTAATAACAAGCTTCATTCAAAGGTAGTAGAATCTGCACATTTTTACGTTTAAAAAAAACCATCGTTCTTTTATTCATTTACCATGTCCAAATGTACGGGTATGGGAAAAACGTGTTTGTTCATCATACCTACTAACACAGGCAAAAGTGATGAAAACCCTTGTGGAGCCTGTTTAGTAGAATGCCTGTAAATATACAAAAAGATGAGTAGTACTGTTCCTTTTAATTCTACTATTGTATCCTTCGACAGATACGCGTATTTCAACCTCAACTGTAAAGCCGTCTTCAGTGTTGTGTACTTGACTTGGTTTGTGTTGTTGAAATCAAAATAAAATTTTCCGGAATGGAAAAACACGAAATATGTTTGAAAAGGGCCTATTTTTCTTTTTTTATTTGACAATTTTATATATGTATGAGTATATCTCGAAATTGATGCAACCTAGAAAAATTTTACTTAAGTACTCTTCCAATGCATTTTCTGTACTATCAAATAAACACATAAAAAAATATTGATGCACCCTAGAAAATTTTGTTTAAGTACTCTTCCAATGCATTTTCTGTACTATCAAATAAACACATAAAAAAATATTGTTTTCCTTTATTTCGATTTTTTTCAAAATTTGTAATATTTTATAAAATTATAACTTTTTGTCCATAATTCTTCCATTATGAAACATTGTGCAATAAATCACTTAAGTTGTCCCCTAAAACATGTCCAAAAATAATAAATATCACAGATGCATTTTCATAGAAAATCGATTTTAATTTTTTTATTAAAAAAAATCTGTCATTATTTTTTACCGTGCATATTTTTTTCCAAATAGTCCTAAACAATACAACCGCAAAATATATCCAAAAATTAAAAACATCAATGTTGCGGTTTTCAAGAACTATTAGCTTCAAATTTTCATTTGAAAATATCGTTTATATTTTTTACCGTGCACTCTTTTTTCAATACTTAAGCATAAATGTTTTGATCAAACGATTAACGATTTAGCTACGATTCGCTCAATCGAAATATTTTTTTTCTGGAATGAAGAAACACGAAATATGCTTGAAAAAGGCCTATTTTTCTTTTTTTATTTGAAAAGTTCATATAAATATGAGTATATCTCGAAATTGATGCAACCTAGAAAAAATTTATTTAAGTACTTTTCGATTGCAATTTTTCTGTACTTTCAAATAATCACATAAAAAAATATTGTTTTCCTCTATTTCGATTTTTTTTTCAAAATCTGTAATTTTTAAAAAATTCATAACTTTTTTGTCCATAATTCTTCTATTTCGAAACATTGTGCAATAAGCTTATGATATTTGTCCGAACCAACATTCCGTGGAAAAGATAGTGGTCGAATCTGAATAATATGAAAACGAAGATTTACGTTTAGTTTGACTATCGTCGAGAGTAGCATTTTGTCGCTAAAACAAAAGTGATTGAATAATTGAAAAAGTATCAGTCATTGTACCAACAATCCATATGCGCAATCCAACTTTTGTCGCCTTAGTCAACTCGTCTTTCCTTTCCCGATACATATAATGGGCACAATTTTAATTTTTATTAATTCAAAGCTTTTACTGCAAACTCTGTTTTTAACCCGAGGTCATCAACACTGTCTGCAAAACCATATATTTGCGTAAAGAATATTATTAAGCTGGAAGTCACAATAAGCAAATTGGTCATAAGTGGAATTACCATCACCTAACAATCCCTCCGTCATAAAGGGTTTCCATGAACAAAATTTTTTCTTCCGCTTTATTCCTGATGTCCGCATTAAAAAATCTTGTCCACGTCCGTAAGCTTCAAGACACGGAATTCAAAGAAAGATATAGAGTACTCTCTCGAATGCTTCCATCAGATGAAGATCAATTAAATAAGCAAGTAGTAAGCGACGGTCAATTTAATTTAAAAATATCTGCAAATTAAATAAGTCAGAATGTAATCTTCCAAAAGTTTCAGTATCTCCCCTATAAGCTGGAAATCCTCTTTTTACTTTTTGCCTTTGTGTCCAGTGTCGATCCTGCTTATTCACGCTAAAATATGTGACAAATTGGTAATAAAAATGAGATCAAAATTAGATTTACAGTGCGAAAAGTGATGCATAATATGGTTTTTGGCAAATGATAGAACATTATTTTTTTTTGAAATCCTGTATATGTAAGATGATCGGGGCCCCGATAGCCGTAGCGGTAAACGCGCAGCTATTCAGCATGACCATGTTGAGGGTCATGGGTTCGAATCCCGCTGGTCGAGGATCATTCCGTAAAGGAAATTTTCTCGATTCCCAGGGCATAGAGTATCTTCGTATCTGCCACACGATATACACATGCAAAAATGGTCAATCGGCAAAGAAAGCTCTCAGTTAACCCGTATAGGCCTGAGTGAAAGCATAAATAATGAAACTCTCATCGCTCAGCGAATTCTTAACGGATTCAAATGATTTTTTGTCAGTTCACTGGCCCACATTCCTAGTTTCTAGAACTAGCCAAAGGAACTCGGAAATATTCCTGTGGCCGGAGTTTTTCCGGTGGGTTACTGGGTCAAGTCGGGTAGAAAAGGGCTATTTTTCGGGACATGCCAAGTAACCTTTATTTATTTGCAATGACAATCATTTTAATTTGCATAAATCATTAAGATCTGATATTCAACATCCTAAATGAAGAGTTTTGCATCGTTTCAAATATACTGGATGTGGATATTTGGACGTAATGCCCTGAAGAACCGGCTATAGATTTGTTGGATACTAAACCGTTTCAATTCTCGAAAAGTAGAAATCAAACATAATTGTTCACTAAAATGCGTCCCCATATGCTTGGCATAGATGTTCAGATACAAATTATTCACTTTATCGTAAGTTTGAGGCGTCCCGGGACCCGAAAATGGTAATTTGTAGAATTAATCAAATGCAAAACTCATAGTTATCCAATTTAATCGTTTCTCAAAAGCTTTACACTGATGCAATTTTCTTAAAATTCTGTCATGTAGTGGCCACATAATAGCCGATTCCGGAAATTATCTGTGATTTGAAATCTGCCTACCTTCAGGGGCACCAACGCACAGTACCCTTCTCACCCGACCTGACCCAGTGATCTACCGGAATAACTCCAGCCACAGGAATATTTCCGTTCTCCTCTGTTCACTTCTAGAAACTAGATATGTGTGTCAATATACTGACAAAATATCATTTGAATCCATTAAGAATTCGCTGAGCGGTAAGGGTTTTAGAATTTTTGCTTTCACTCAGGCCTATACGGATTAATAACTGTGGAAGTGCTCATAAGAACACTAATCTGAGAAGCAGGCTTTGTCCCAGTTGGGACGTTACGCCAGAAAGAAGAAGAATGTGTAAAATGAACACCAAATAGTTTACTATCCGATGTTCCAATGTAAAATGAGACGATTAGTGCTTTTACATTATTATTGTTTATGTTTTGTATATTGTTTATTTTTAATTCAGTAGGTTAGATTTGCAACTAATTGATCCATAATGTATATGACACTCTCATTCATTATATGTCAGGTTCCTGTAACTTAAATTTACGTGATTTTTTCTATGTGCTCGTTAGTATTTTTTTTTTAAATTGCTCCAATGAATGTAATGATATGTACCAGGAATTGAAAACCTACCTTTCGTCCGGCACGCTCGACCAGCACAGTAGACAGGTACGACCCGACCATTTGAATCGAACCAATTACAATAGCTGACATGTTGGCTGACAGTGTTGATCCTGATTCGCTGAAAATGGAAGCCGTGTAATTAAGCATCGCGAAGCAACCGCAGAACTGGTTGAGTGCCATCAGACTGACACCAATCAAAAATGCCTTTGTGGCGTGTGCAGTAGCTAGAAAAAGAGATAAAATAACATTTTCCAAGAAATTTGCATCATTAAATTAATTTGTATTATGTCCCATACTTAGATCCTGAAATGTGATACGCGGCTCTTGTTCGTTGTGCTTATCGCTGTATAACGCATCCTTCAATTTGACCAATTCTTTTTTGAACTCGATGGAAACATTTTCCGTCCTTGCATGATAGCCCCGATAGAACCTGAGGGAATTTTCCGATTTCTAAAATATAACTAAACAGTTATTGAGCTGTCAAATACTACGAAATCTAATAATACAACGAAATCATTTCTCTTCATAAGGTAGTACGGTGTGTCCGGTATGAGTAGAAATCCTGCGAGGAAAACCAGTGGGAACACTAACAGAATCCACGGTATCATAGCATACGGCAGACAGTCGCCAAGAATGTACATCAACAAGATGCCCAAGTTGCAGGAAAACACCAAAGTAGAGCCCAACAATCCACGTATTCTATATTTGAAGATTATGAAAAGGTTAAATAAAAACCATCGCACAGTGTAACGTAACAAAAGAAAGCCGGTCGAAATCTCTTAGGGCCCACTCATAAATGTCGTAGTATTTTTTCACTGATTTTTTACCCCTCCTCCCCCCTCATAGAAAAATAAAGAGTATAAAAAGAAAACCACCTCCCCTCTTATTTCCTATTTGAGGGTTAAAACTAAGTTAATGTGTTTAAATTTAAAAGTTCATAAATTTTGCAGAAGTGATAGAGGTTATTCATGTACATGTCAGCTATCTTAATTGCTTTTATCTGACAAATATTTTGTGTTATTGCTCAAAACGCTAAAGAACAACTGTCCTCAATACAATCATAAAAGGTTATGACCAGCTAGTTTTAGTTTCATCCCACTGTGCAACGCTTCCAAAATTACTTACCTATCCTCTGCGATTTCCGCAATGAACATTGGAATAACCATGAAGCAAACACCACCCGAAAACCCCAGCAAAAACCGCATCCCCATCAGGTAGTACACATTTTGTGCAGTAATCACCAAAATCCATGCAATCTGAAACCAAAAGGCGACATCAACGGCAAGTACCTATCAATCAACTTCCACGCCGAACTCATCGTACAATCTGAGGAATCGCAGCCAGGCAAGCGGTCAGCTTGCGGCCAAAGCGGTCGGCCATCCATCCGGACACTATGTTTCCGAAAAAGCCTCCAACGCACAGAAACGCTCCAATCCACGATGCTTCCTCGGATGTGATCGGACCACCGGGCAGAGGGGAATCGTATGACAGCAGAATCGGAAGCGATGGCGAGGTCCAACCGCAACAAACTCCATAACTAAACGGCAGGAAGTTTACTGGGGAGAATGGATTGAGGATACGAATGAATTAGTGACAGTTTTTACTAGTGAAATACAACATCATCTCTTCGAAATACTTTGAAAAGCAGAGTGTTGCCATTTTAATTTGCCTCGGTGTGATGAAATTTAGACTAAAATAATCCGACCTGCACAGATCAAAGCTTATCTGACAATTTCTCCGTAAAATGTCAGAATCCAATGCATTACAATGCTAAAATTTAACTAAAACTCTTAAACACACACTGTTCTGTCATTCAAATAAGATCAAACACAAGCCACCATGCGTTTCCATAGGCGTGATCTGGAGTAAAATGCTTTTCCTCATACATGAAACACCTCATTTAAACTTTCCATTTGAACGTCGATTAGGGTAGAACGGTTGTTGTTTGATGATTTGTGTTTTGGATTTTATACGTTTTATCCGGTTCGTTTATCATATTGAATCGATGGTGTCCTCAGTGCCAGATTTGGGCTTCGAGGGGCCCGGGGCAGATCTCCCTGCACGTTTTGAGATGACATAAATTAATTCATTGGATTTGAGTTGTGAATGAGATGTTCGGTCCAAAGATATGATGGCCTCAAATGCAAAGGGGTGTAGTGACATTTCGGTTGGTTCTTTGCTATGTAGATTCAAAACATTTCGACTTGTTCAAGCTTCCCAATAGTATTTTTAGGTGATTATTCCTTTCAATGGGAAACATTTAATAATTCGTAGAAGAATGTTAGATTTTTTGGCTTCTATATAATTTGTATAGAGAGTTGTGTTTGAAATTCGACCTTGACGCTTGCTCCTGCGAAGCGGGTGAAGACATCGAACGTCTAAAATCGACGAGAACAGAGGAAACACTTTTTTCCGGATAAATTGTAGATTCGGTCCATTTTGCATTAGCTCGTCTTATAAATCAACGAATAATTAAAAAAAAAATCTTACAATTGATTGATTCCATTCACAAATTCCATAACTCTAATATGGCTAATTTTATATCCAACTACCGTTTTGTCTCAAATTCCGAACAGACTCATATTCCGAACACTGGGTTTTTGTAAGGCGATTTGGTTGAAAAATTTCGCTGAAATATGTCACCAAATAACAAGGAAATGGCAGTCAATTGCAATTCAATTTTAACGTCTCCAATATAATTTATACCGCGGGAGTAGTGATGGTTCTCTAGTTTGTGACCAGTAGTACAAGCTCACATAAATTTAATTGAAAAATTATTCATTTGAATACGATTTATTCGTGCTGTTCGGAATATGAGACAGAATAAACACAGTGTTCGGCATTTGAATCAAAATGTTGTTCCATACTTTTACGCAAATACAATACTAAGACTAATTAAATCAACATTATTATTGGTACACCCAACAGCTGAAGCAACTGTTGACCTTAAGTGTTCGGAACATGAGTCAAAACGGTACCTCATTTTAACGCATTTTATATGAAATTTTTGAATGGGCCACACGAAGAAGTTCCCAGTTTTTCTTTTATTGCCGCATATTTTTGAAAAAAAAGCATAGTATTTATGTTCTATGGATTATATGCAATGCTAACTCTAAGCTTTAACTTAATTCAAAGAAAATTTCATCAACTAGAAGAAGAAGAAGAAGGCTCTGGCCTCGAAGAAGAAAAAGATACAGTATTGGACAAAACATTTGCAACTTTTTCGATTTTCCATACAAAATGACCAACTTTGATAAACTATATCTCGGTTATGTATGGACCGATTTTAATGAAATTTTCACAGAATATCAGACATAACTTGAGTTTTAACATATATTTTTGAGTGATTTTTTCCAATCACAAGTTGAAAAGCAGTAACGGTTTGACTAAAGTGAATTTTTTGACGATTTTTTATAATTGACATAACTAAACATATTGAAGCTTCATAGTATCTTCAGCAAAGTTGTAGATTTTGACGAGATGGACAAGTTTGCTGAAGACAGTTTTCGTGTTGGGCTATCAGATTTTGAGACAAAAAGTTTTAAATTTTTCGTCGAAATTTACACTTTAGTCAAACCGTTATTACTTTTAAACTCGTGGTTGGAAAAATTATTCAAAAATATATGTTAAAATTCAAGTTATATCTGATGTTCTGTGAAAGTTTCATTCAAATCGGTCCATAAATAACTGATGTCTAGCTTACCAAAGTTAGTCATTTTGTATGGAAAATCAAAAAAGTTGCAAATGTTTTGTCCAATACTGTATATTGAATTGTAGACCAGGCTTGGGAACTGTGACCACAATTTACCACAGTTCATCGATTCTGCCAGTCAACCAAAACACAAAGCAACAGCAGCATCAATACCATCAGGCGTTGCGCTGCCAACGGTTCACACACTGCTTGAATGTTTTTGTCTCTCCATTATGATCGTTTTCGGGCAGCCATTCCAAGGTGAATGATAGAAAAAAAATGTCAAATAATTCAATCGCTAATATTTCACTTTTGTTTTCAACTAAGTGAAATCTATTAGCGCTAACAGCAAGAGCACAATCATTCCGTTGCGATACATATAAACAAGTTCAATTTTATGCCGCCATTACCGGGTAAAAAGTCAAAACCCCGAAAACCGGAAAAATCGTGTTACCACTGTGCTCGAGTCTTTTCGATTTTAGACCATTACCCGGAATACCATTACCCGGAATGCAATTTACCGGAAGACCATTTACCGGAATGTACCATTACCCGGAAAAACCATTTACCGGAATGTACCATTTACCGGAATGCACCATTACCCGGAAAGCCAAATCTTCCATTTTCGACGACCTTTCGCTTTCATTGATGCGCAGCACAAATTATGTCACGCTAACCATGGACATTCTCGACTCCCTCGGTTTCCATAAACACTATTTCAAAAGACATCTCCAAACAGCTATGGGTCAAATATGTTGTTCTTCATGCCGGCGTAACGACTCAACTGGGACAAAACCTGCTTCTCAGCTTATGTAAGTACTCTGCCTCTGAAACGTTGTCAAATTTGTCATCCAGAAATAATTTTGAACCAACCTCAACTTGATCTTTCTGAATAAATTCACTTTGCCGCAACGTAAGCCTTAAACTATGAACGAATATCACGATACCAAAATTTGATTGAACATGTAATTTTATTGGCGACCTAATTAGGAAAGAATCGCCTTATACAGATCGGAAAACTATGTCTTCAAATTTAGGCTATAAAACTAAATATTACAGGCAAGGACCACTTGGAAGGTATCATCATTATCGAAATCGAAAAAAGCCTAACAAATAAGGTAGATTGCATTTGAGTAAATGGAACATCTCAGCATTTAAAAATATTTGTTAAGTTATTATGGTTTTCTTATTCCTTTACGTTAAAACAGATCAGAATCCAATTTCAATATTGTATGAAAATATAAAAAAAAACACTTATCTTGCGAGGGTAGCAACATACAGCAGTTCAATTCTCATGTCAGCTTTATGGTTTGGGGAAAGCTAAAAAAATCAAGACGAAAACTAAGAGTGCCTTGATGATTGAGAGTAGGGACACTATTCGCCATTGTAACGTCCATTTTTGGAACATCTACTTTTCCTTTGAATTTGATTGATTGTGCTATTTTTCTCCAAATGTCATAACTCTGAATGTCTGTATCATGAATTCAATGCCAGTGTAATAAACAAGAAATAACATTAAGCAATCAAAATAATAAGATATTTGGTCATTTTCGACTAAACGCATTTTGCCAAAAATGCCGAGATCGGTGGAATTCGAAAGAACCGCCAACCAAATACAGAAGGGTGAATATCAGATGACCCGAAATGGGTCATTCTAGAAAAAGAAATATACTGGAGATTTACAATCGGTTGATTGACGTTTGCGGAAACGACATTCGGCGAATTGCCACTCGGCGAAAAGTATTGAAGATTCTGATCATTGCTTATTTATTAACATTTGGACACTTGGTGAATCGACGGTCGAATATTAAACGTAAAGTTACATAGTTGTAGCCAAATTAAGCCAATTCAGCCAAGACAAGCTGAAAAGATAAGTTGAAAGAACAGCTTATTTTTGAAAGAAGGGTGAATCATTTATGAAATGCAAATATATGAAGATGGTGCATATTGACATCATCAAGTATCAAGATATCTTAGACTCCTCTCTGGTGCTTATGTATTTTGAACTAAGAACCTTATCCTTGCTGGTCATTTTAAATATGTTTAAGTCAACATACTGACATGAATGACCATAAAATGGTTTAAAGGACGTGAATGAAAAAAGTCGAGAAATGGAGATATAATTTTCCGGTAAATGGTCCTTCCGGGTAATGGTTTTCCGGTAAATGGTTCATTCCGGTAAATGGTTTTCCGGGTAATGGTCTTCCGGTAAATTGCATTCCGGGTAATGGTTTTCCGGGTAATGTCGGAGAACTGTCTTTTCGCATTCGGGTTTGAATAAACGTTGGGAAGAAGAAGATTACAGTTTTGAAGAGCCGTGACATTTTTTTGTTTTGGACTGTCATGGTTTGCTTTGGATTTTGATGGTCGTGTAGAAAGATGTGAATGTAGAGGCGGTAAATGTTTGCTACAGTACATTTCCCATCCCTGGCCCGAGAGCTAGTTCGGTTGACAAAATATAAGTCGTTTTAAAAACAAAAACTAATTTTACAAAAAAAAAAAGATTTTTCTCGATTTGAAACATTTTTTCAAATCCAAATACCATGTTCATTTTGAAGTTTATATAACGTTAAGTAAACATGCCAAATTTCATACAAATCCGTGCATTTTTACTATAGCTATAGCAGTTCACTTGATTTTGTATATATATTTGATATTAAATTATTAGTCGTTATTTTGTACCACTTCCCCTTAATATAAAAAACTTAAATTTTGCGAAATATCTTCTTTTATTTATAAAAACAACTCCTGTAAATTTCAGTTTGATCGAAGAACATCAATGCAACCTCTCTATACAAGGGGTTTGCGGTACTCGCAAAATGGTTCGAGTTCAAACACCAACCCGAAAAAAAAATTGTTTCGAAAATTCCTGAAACGGCATGTCTTGATTATACCTCAAATGAAAGCCCATGAGTTGCCCTACAAAACGTTTTATTTAGATTTTTGAAGTAGTTCGGTTGGCAAGAAAAAAATCCATTTGAAAATCACTAAAATTTTTATGAAAAACATTTTTTTTTTCGATTTGAAGTACTCTCCAAATCCAAATACCATGCCAATCGAAAAGTTTATATAACGTAGAGTAATCATGCCAAATTTCAATTTTAGTTGATTTAGTGATTTTCAATTTAGTCAATTTAGTGATATGAAATCATTGGGGGTCATTTTGTTCCACTTCTCCCTAATATAAAGTTCCAAAATTTTGCAAACCATCTTATTTTATATAGAAGAACAATCCCTGAAAATTTCAGCCTGATCGGAGAACATCAATACAACTTCACTTAGAGAGGGGGTTGCGGTTTATTTATTTATTTATTTATTTATTGATTTAGTCAACAGGTAAGAAATCACCCCAATGACAAAACTTAAGCTAAACGTACAATATCTCACGAACTGGCTCTTAAGTTTAACACTTTCCATATTTTTTATTCGCGTGTATTTTCAAGAATCCAAATCTTGAGTTTCGAAATCAATGACACTACGATAGCTTGAAAACTAAAGTTTTGTTGGGTCAGAGCGTTGACGACCAGAAATATTCAAAAATGCGTTCACAGAATGGACCGAGCAAAAATCTTGATTTCCGGCCACAATATACTTAACCGAATAGCGGGTTATAGTGGACAAACAATTTATTCGCTTATATCTCAGTCCAGTGATTTAATCAAAAGTTGGTAATAAATTAAATGTGATCTTTTCGCTCAAAGTCATTCTCATGATGGCACTAGCCGGAAAATATTGTGTTGACAATATATAAGTCCAGACACGACGATCCAGAAGTCCAAACATGACAAGTAGTACCACCCTTTAAGCGGTTCTCTACAAAACAACATAGTTACAGGGCATTGTAACAATTGCGACAGTAACTTTAAAATTAAATTCTCTGTGGGCATCGAAAAAAAGAAAAATTCTTGATCATTCCACACTCTGCTTACTGCTTTTTATATAAAAAAAAACATCAAATATCAAGTACAGTCGACTCTCCACATCTCGATATATCTCCCTATGCCTTTGATTTTTCAGGTCCCTCCATTCTGCATACATTTTCACTCTCCATATCTCGATATCCTCCTTATCTCGATGTGATTTGCATTCCCAATTATCTCTCCGAATGTCGATATTTCCGTTATCAAAGGTTACTAGACTAGATTTGAGATTTCCAAAAAATTTACGATGGCTGTTTGTTTATTATTTTCCTGGTAACGGAATGATTTTCAATATAGTATTCATTAAAAATTTGTCCTATGTCTCGATTTGTCCCTATCTCGATGGTCCCTTCGATATCGAGATGTGGAGAGTCGACTGTATAATGTGACATTGCGTCCATCGAACGTTGTCTTCTAAAAGCATTATGTAGCTACCCGAGCAGAAGAAAATAACTACTGAATACCAAATAGAGGTATTCCATACCAGATAATTTCCAATACTTACAACCTGAATGAGGTATGAATGAGCCCTGCATAAGAGGTAAAATATCTCAAATAATACCTTCTGCATATTCTACACATACCAAGCTGATAATTAGATCAGGTATTGTAATACCTAAATCGATTATCATACATGATCGATTTTCATATAAAATTGAAATTTTCCAATAGTAGTTCAATACCTCCAGCAGTCCTCAATTGCTATTGAATACCAAAATGAAGTATTTTTAATTGTTTTAAACATTTTTTTCATATATCATTATAATACCAAAATGAGGTATTGACAACTAAGCAATACTTAATTATGGTATGATACCAAAATATGGTATTTTTAAGTTATTGTGAGTTATTCTTTCCTCCTCGGGTAATGATTGACACCTAAATTAGATCAAACATTCTTCTTTTTTCTGGCGTTACGTCCCCACTGCACAGAGGGACGGATTGGGGTTTTAGAAAGAAAGATGGAACTCACGCCTTCAATTGTAAGTTTACGTAAAAATGATGTTCTACAAAGTTGTTCCTATTTTTAAAACAATTTTTTTGGTCGGAGCCAAAATTAGGCTGGCCCACTTGTAAAAAAAGATAAACATAAAAACTTTTTTATATTAAAGAATATTGGTACAGTTTGTCCTACAAAGTTGAAGATCAGAAAATTTTAAACTGATTTGACCAAAAAAGTTTTTTTCTAGCTCAAAAATTGACCGTTTTAGAGCATTTTTCGCTATTGATGTAGGGTGGTCCTTTAAAAATAGATTTTTGTGTTTTACTTTTATTATTTTAAGTTTTGACAGAAAGTTGCCTTCCCATCACTTTTAGAGCAAATTGGAACGCAAACATACAAGATAAAGCTAATTGAAACGAATAGATACAAGCATCTTTTCGTCATGAAAATTTAATTTACTTTCATAGACATCATTTATCATCGATACACGATAGCAAAATGACAAATATGATAAAGAAAGCTCTTAGTTAATAACTGTGGAAGTGCTCTTAAAAACAGTAACCTGAGAATCAAAATCTGTTCCAGTTGGAATGTAATGCCAAGAAAAAGAATATTAGAGCATTTTTTCTGATGAAGAGTTATATACATTTTATAACAAAAAATAACATTTTATGGGTTTAGAGTAGAGTAGAGTATGGGAAATAAAAAAAAAAATCGTTGATATTATTATAGCGTTTTTCAGCTTAAAATATGAATAAAAATTGTATTATTCTTCGCCTGACTGGATCATAAGTACATAACTGTTAAAAACAGTTTTTGAGCATCTTCCAAAACAGCTCTAATAAATAATGCATATGGTTATTTTCCTTAATCTGGACTGTAAAGTCAGCATCGTAATCATAAATCATACTCTAATAATCAACCGTTTCAGGTACGCTTTATCTCCTACGATGCACAAATTACTTGTAAACGGATTTCCGGTAATTAAAAATTCGTTACTTCCAATCAGAATTTTTTCCGTTGAGGCTGGTGAATCCCATAACAAAAGTGTTTAGATGATGTTTAGAAGACTATTTTCCTTATTTTTATTGCTAACCTCCTTTGAATATATTCACAAGTACTTTTATATGAATATGAAATAAAATACTTTGTTATTCATATTTAAAGCCTAAAGGAAATCATTATATTGCAAAAAAAAAAAAACTTTTTGTTTGCCTTAAATACATCTACAAGTGGAAAAATGTTTGTTTTTCATGAAAAATGTTTATAACTCTTCATCGGAAAAATTATGCAGGACCCAAAATATGCGTTTCAATCAACTCTACAGGTGATGGGAAGGCAATTTTGCTGAAAAACTCTAAATAAAAAAATAAAACACTAAAACCTGTTTTTGAAGGGCCACCCTACATCAATAGCGAAAAATGCTCTAAAACGGTCAATTTTTGAGCTAGAAAAAAACTTTTTTCGTCAAATTAGCTTAAGATTTTCTGATCTTCAACTTTGTAGAACAAACTGTACCAAAATTCCTTAAAATAAAAAAGTTTTTAAGGTTATCTTTTTTTACAAAGGGCCACCCTAATTTTCGTTCCGACCAAAAAATTTTTTTATAATAGGAACAACTTTGTAGAACATCATTTTTACGTAAAATCACAATTGAAGGCGTGAGTTCCATCTTTCCTCCTAAAACCCCAATCCGTCCCACTGTGCACTGGGACAGAGCCTGCTTCTCAGCTTAGTGTTCTTATGAGCACTTCCACAGTTATTAAATGAGAGCTTACTATGCCAATGACCATTTTTGCATGTGTATATCGTGTGGCAGGTACGAAGTTACTCTATGCTCTGGGAAGTCGAGAAAATTTCCAACCCGAAAAGATCCTCGACCGGTGGGAATCGAACCCACGACCCTCAGCTTGGTCTTGCTGAATAGCTACGCGTTTACCGCTACGGCTATCTGGGCCCCTCAAACATGATCAAACATGTGTTCATAATGAAATAATTACCATGATTGATTATTGGTAACGATCAATATTGTTTTTGTGCCGTTTGATTTGATTTTTTTTTAATCATATTGAACAATTTATCTGTACTGTCGTTTTTTTGTCCCGCTTGCCTCGGGGTACCTTACCGGAAGATAGATGTACCAGGTGAGTCCAATAAAGTTTTTCTAGAATAATTCACCAGCAATTTGATGATTTGAAGAAATCGATACATTTGTCAGTGCTCTCTTTCTGCAGCTTCAAATTACATTCAGTCTGATACACTAACCACAAGAGTGATGCAAATTTGGAAGTTTTTGCTCCCCTATGCTTAAACGATTTTAATTATGGTGAATACCATCCTCCCAAAGATTGAAGTGATTCGAAAACAATTTGACCGTGCACAAGCCATTTGAAGTTTATATGGAGATTACTATGGAAAACGCCAATCTTATGTGATCAGCCCTCTAACTCTTCGTCATTTTTTGGAAAAGTGAACAAACTCTTCTAATGTGAAATCCTCCCAGCTACAGCTTTTCGATTGGACGTCATGATAAATTGCTATTCATCATCATAAAGTGGGTTTGCATGTAGCATGCTTCACCAGTTGTTCAGGAGGCAACAGTGGTGCTCCTGGCGGAAAGAATTAGGCATTTCGCGGCGAAATTCTCTCTCTTTCGCTCTTCAACAAAACTTGAAAATAATAGTGCCAGTACCTGTCAACTTTGACAGGTACTGGCACCGTTGTTTTCAGATTCCGCGAGAAAGGAAAGAGAGCGATTGTCTGATGACGTCACCGTGCAATGGGCAATGGACCAATGCAAGAGTTCACTAATTTGACGTTCGAGCGGTGCCAAATTCACTCGTTTCCATGGTCACGTAAATAATACGGCACCGCTCAAATGTCAAATAGTGAACTCGTGCATTGGTCTATGGACCTGTGCACGAGTTCATGAATTTGACGTTTGAGCGGTGCCGAATTCACTTGTTGCCATGGTCACGTAAATAACATGGCACCGCTTAGACGTCAGATAGTGAACTCGTGCATCGGTCCATGGATCAATGCACGAGTTCACTAATCTGACGTTTGAGCGGTGCCGAATTCACTGGTTTCCATGGTCACACATATAAGACGGCACCGCTAAAACGTCAAATAGTGAACTCGTGCATTGGTCCATAGGTCAAAGTAATCCAGGCTACTATGTTCTACAGCAAAAAGCAGTGTTGCTCTGAAAGTAATAGATTGATCATTTTAGCATGATATAGACTTTGTTATTGATGATAACAAATTATCCTTACGTCCAATCAAAATGTGGTCTTCGGCAAAGTTATAGCTGGAAAGTTTTCACATTAAATGAGTGTGTTCACTTTTACATAGATTATTATGACGAGCAGTCAGAGGACTGAATACAAAAGGTTTGCCTTTTCCATAGTAATTTCCATATAAACTTCAAATAGCGTGTGCACAACCAAATTTCTTCCGATTCTTTTCAAATTTTGGGAGGATCATTTTCATCATAATTGACATCGTTTAAGCATAGGGGAGCTAAAACTTCAAAATTTGCATCAGTCTACTGATCACAATAAATGCAAATTAGCTGATCACTATTATGTTATTACTATTAGGGACAATTTAAGCAGTGGACTGGGACGAACACTAACAGTCAGCCATACGAAACTATCTGTAAAACATTATATATTTTAATAACTTATTTGATAGCCAAGTAATTCACCGTATTGTAATAAATAACTAGCTGTACTTACGACATAAAGTGGCCAAATATTGGTTTCGTGCACTATTCTTTGAACTCATGTTGAAAGCTGATTTTCAACCAATCTAGTTGAAAAACTTTCCAAAAATCAATCTAATTAACAAACTTTCCGCAAAACACCTTGACATCCTCCAGTGGACTGAACTCCATGATCACGTTCGAGCGACGGCTATCTGGTCCGGTAGTGTAATGAACAAACATTGGCCCATTAACGTGTGCTCACAAACAGAAGCTGTATGAAGAGATTAAGCTAATTTATAGATACCATTCATGGATGAATGCTTTCTTTATTATGGCGGTGTGCGATTATCACGGTTTTGATTCTGCAGCCACGTTATGGTCCGTGTGATATATACTGGAAACTTTGCGGTTGATTAAAACGGATTTAATCCCTTAACCTTAGCCAGTTGACAACGCTGAGCTTGGTTGAGATAGATAATGAAATGGGCCAATGAAAATGGACGTTTGAACTTTGATCTTGGAGCAGTAGACAGAATCGAATCATCTCGGAAATTATGGCATCACTCACTATTCAAAGTTTCTTGAAATATAACATTATGGTTTTATCGAAGCATGAAACAGATACCGAAATAATCATGAGCATGAGTATGATTGACCGCCCACTGTTGCTACTTCGTTAGGGATGGTACACAAATTATGTCACGCTAAATTTCAACTTTTTTCACCACCTCCCCTCCCCCCTTTGACACGTTTTTTGTATGAGTCCTCTGATAATTTTGTAAGGCTTGTTACGCTTGGCTTGACCCCCCCCCCCTTGGAGCGTGACATAATTTGTGCATGACCCCTTATTGCAAGAATAGCTATACTTACAGCTTAACTTACTCAGGGAATCAGGAACTACTCGGGATCAGTAGCATCCTCAATATGTAAATACTGGTGCTCTCATTGATATAACAAACAATGACGGTGCCGGCTGCGCCCGAATGCAGATTATTTTGGGGATGAGAGGGGGATGGTGATGTGTTACTTGCTTTATGAAAGCCGAGGGGTCCTCTGCAATTGGGCAATATTTTAGGCTTGCGTGCAAAAGCTATCGAGTCCGTGGTATCTAACACTGGGCACTATTTTCCTTGACTGCAAAATCTGTGCTGTAAAATGTTTAAAATTAAAATTTTGCAGCTTTTTATACTACTTTTTTTAAACACGCCGTTTTTCATGGCTAAGTGATTATTTTCAGGTCCTCTTGGTAATAACATATTTGATTTTGACTGTAGAAACGCGATCTATTTATTATTTACTAAATATTTTTGGATATCATTAAGGTGAAACAGCTTTAAATTCATATAAAATATTATGCTAAAACTTTGTAGTCATAAATCTTGCGTAGGAAGCATCGAACCACTGTAATTTTTTTTTATGTGCACTAGTAGAAAGCATACAATAAGAACACCAAACTTGTTCATTAAATACAGGTTAGCGCTTTGACATAAGTCGGCCATTGGTCATCTCTAGATGCTGAGATATTTCACATTGAGCACAGTGGATAATATTAGTAATCAATTTTCTTAAGACTACAAATCATCGTATTATCACTTATGTATTAATTATAATGAAAAAGATAGTCTTTTAATGGAGAAAGAAATTGTAGAGAGAATGGACCAATTTAAAATTTTCTTATTCTTATACATATAATATCTCAAAAAATAAAAACACTACAGCGAAACATAGAGCTTGTTCGTGGTAACAGATGATATTTATTTTATGTCTAGTGGGTCCGGCAAATGTTATATTGCCTTGTAGTATGCTGTTATTTTTTGCTTTGTAAGATTCCCATACAAACTAATCGTTTCGTTTGTCCCGTTTTTATTTCTTTTTGTGCACACAAACACGTCGGAAAGTTTCATGATCACTTCAGAACTTTCAAAATCTGGTAGCCCGCTTGCAAGCCATTTCGTGATAAACTAACACACTCTATTTTTTATTTGTATAGAATGATAGATAAATTTATATAGATTATGTGCCCTTGTAAATCTTAAAAAAAGATTCCGGGTCATTTTGTAAGGAGGATCCTGCTAGGGGTCCTAAAATCCTTGGCTTTAGCGCCAGACGACGGAGTCGTCTACCAAGAATTCCGATCACGAGTGCCCGGCAAGCTATGCTTCTACCCAACAACAGAATCCTTCTTTGTTTTTTCCAAAACTCCAAAATCACTCCCAAGTCCAAAATCCCATAAATTCCCAAATTCCGGTATAAAATTCCTACGATTTCCCAAAAATTTTTGATCCGTTTATGAATTAAGTTGCATAGAGAAAATCAAAATTTTATTTCAACTCTCGTTAAAAACAAACTAGAGAAAAGATCGTTTTGTTGTTAAAATTTGTTTTTTTTTTTCATAGCTTCGATCATACAGTCCCCTGATCTACCTCCTGTAAGAGACAGCTTCTTACTGACTAACCATCGAAAGTTCTCCCGGAGCAGGAGCTAGCCTACGGTACCGAACTTCTCGATGGTCACTCAGTCCCTGCTCGTGACGTCACTCCCCTTCGTGTTGTTTGTTCTACGTGAGTCTTCCTACCCCTCTAACCCTAGTCTTTTCCCCTACTAATCACAAAAATATTCCCTACTTTGGTGTGGTGTAATAGTGTGTGTCAGCGGGTCTCTACTTACAGTTGATGTCGATTCGGTCCTACCTCAACCGTGCTGTGGTTTCGTTATCGAGATGACCGATGGAGATCGTGCTGGTTCAACCCCGATGGAGCCGATAGTAGCACATCGGCTTGGCGTCGGCGAAATCTCGTGGGGTATCACCGTGCTGATAACTCGGGTATGCAGGCGTCGGGTTTGGAAGTGGGTGAGGCGCATGGGGTAGCGGCGACGCTGGCGGGATCGCGACAGCACGCTCGATTCCGATCGAGCGTCGAGAAGGAGCGCTATAGAGGAGACGCTGGGAAGGCTCCAATACTATTTCAGATCGTGTCGGCGTGGTTTCTCGTTCTGGCGTCGGTGGGTGGTATTATTTCGGAGGACCTCCGATCTTGGGACGTGGACGTGAGTCGGGCTGATCACGCTGGCGTTGGGAAAACTTTCCCCCTAAGGACCTTTCCACGATTCAGCGTTCAAGTGTAGCGTGTGACGCACGTGGGCCGAGCAATCTCTGCCGATGACCAACGCTCTCCGAATGTGCTTATAGTGGTATACCACCACGAGACGATAAGCACACCCAGGGTAATCACGCCTGATACCACCACCGATTGATCCGGTTCTTCACGGTTCTGATGCCACACTCACACCTTTCTCCAGCTACCTTCGAATTCCGATTCCGTGGCAAAGACCCCAAGGTGGATTCGCCATCGGGTTGTGGCTGTTCTTCGATTTCTCTTCTCGCACTAATTTTATATTTTTCGACTCACGATCTAACTTGCCTTCTAATTATTTACACTTTCAATTGCGCGACTCACGATTTTTTAATAATTTTAATTTACTTGCAATCATTAAAACTTTTTAATTTTACTCTGGATTTTCTCACTGCACTTAATATTTCAGCTTATAACTTTTCAGCTCGGCGGTCCGAATGGGAAAGCTCAACTCGATCTCCCCGACCAACCAAGAAATTTCTGTTCTTTTCTTTTTATTAATATATTTCTTAATTTCAGGGTTTCCGGTTCTCACTTGATTTCCTTTTCCATAAATAAAATTTTCCCGTCACAAATCATCATCTGTTCCGGGTTTCCTGTTGATCGTCGTTTTCTCCTCCCACTTTATCCTATCTTAAATATTACCCATACACACACAAATTTGATTCGAGCACTTTGTTTTTCTTGCCTATAGTACAGGCGCAATCAATCAGGTATCAGGTATCAGAAGGCCGGCTCCAAAGGCACGTTCCCCACCAGTTGGGAGATTTGTGCCATCGCCATATTTGAGCCTATTTCATCATCTACCCGATGGGAGAGGAAAGGGAAGGGAAAGATGGGAGGAAATAGGAGTGGTGTCCCTTGAAGAGGGAAGATCGCATAAGCGAAATGAGAGCATGTAGCTCCATACCACAAATGGGTTCGAACAGCGCCCTAAAAAGGGTACTGCAAAACGCATGAGCGTAAAGAGAGCCTATAGCTCATTACCACAGCGGGTTAAGAATAACAGAATGTCCTGAAGATTCAGGCTTCTGTATTCAGTTTCACTTAATAAGTGTTTACCAAGTAATTGGAATCGCATTTGCGCAAAAACTGGACAGTTACATATCAAGTGATACGAAGTTCCATAATCGGAGTCACAACTATCACACACAAATGAGTCAGCACGCCGAATATTTGCCATGTGATAGTTGAGTCGGCAGTGGCCTGTCAACGCTCTGACCAAGAGACTGCAATTCTGCTTTGACAGATTTGTTAAATACTTCGCCACCTTTGGAGATGGCTCAGTAATATACAATTTTGTTTGACGACACGACTCCAAACTATTCCAATATTGCTTGTGCTGAGTTGCCGCCCAAGAGTTTATCTGAAGCTTCACCCAGCACTTCGAAATTGGAATAGCCGGCTCAGGGCCAATGAAGTCATGCGATGCTCCATCGCGAGCTAGCTCATCAGCCAATTCATTTCCAGCGATGGAAGAATGGCCAGGTACCCATACAAGGTTTACAGAGTTGACTGAATTCAGTTCCTCAATTTGAGTTCGACATGCGATAACAAGCTTCGACCTTGAGTTGGCCGAAGCGAGAGCTTTTATAGCAGCCTGACTATCTGAACAGAAGTATATGACTTTACCCATTACGCGCTGTTGAAGTGCTGATTGCACTCCACACATAAGAGCAAGTATTTCCGCCTGAAAAACGGTGCAGTTTCTACCAAGTGAGTAAAACTGATTCAGCCTTAGCTCACGAGAATATACTCCTGCACCAGCTCTACCTTCAAGAAGGGAGCCATCAGTGTAACATACTACATTGTTTGATATACTTCTTTCCAAATAGCCAGACGTCCACTCTTCCCGTGAAGGGAATTGTGTGGTAAATGTCCTGTAAGGAAAGTGACAAGCAATTGTGAGATCACTTGGAGCAAGGACAATTTTGTCCCAATTCACCAAAAGTGGAAACAACGAAGTGTGTGTAGATCTACGATTCACTGGATTTTTCTCCAGTAGATCCAGTACCCATAAACGGTAAGAGCAAGAAAGTGCTTCTTGTTTAAGATGTATGTGTAGTGGCGCAACGTCGAAAAGGGCCTCGAGCGCTGCTGTGGGAGTTGTAGAGAACGCACCAGACATCGCCATCAAGCACATCCTTTGGAGATGGCCCAATTTTGATTGGATTGTTCTCACTTCGCCCTTTTGCCACCACACAAGACATCCATATGCCAATATTGGTCGAACAACTGTTGTGTAAATCCATTTGATATATTTAGGTTTGAGGCCCCAAGTTTTACCAAAGGTTCGCCGGCATTGACCGAAGGCCATACAAGCTTTTTTGACTCTGAAATCAATGTGAGCTGTCCATAAAAGTTTGGAATCTAGAATGACTCCGACATACTTGATCAGTCACATTAATCTCAGTGCCAAAAAGACGTAAAGGTCGAATTCCATCGCGGTTTCGTCTTTCCGTAAAAAGAACAATAGATGTTTTATTCGGGTTAACCGAAAGGCCATATTGGCGACACCAACTCTCGACTACCTGAAGAGCACTTTGCATCAGGTCGAATAGGGTGCTTATTAGACTGATGCAAATTTTGAAATTTTTGCTCCCCTATGTTTAAACGATGCCTTTTTGGGTTCTTATGATATCCTGAAAATTTCAATTTATTTGCTTTCAATTTGACTGTGCACACGTCATTTGAAGTTTGTATGAAAATTACAATGGAAAGTTCAAGCTATTCATTGCGGGTGCAATAATGCTTGCCCACATAATTCTAAAATTATTATTTGCACAGATTCATATAGCCCAAGTTAGGTACTGAAAAAGTCCAGAACACATGAAACATGTAAAACCTAAGGAAAAAATGTTATTCGATAAAATTCATTTCGGAAACTTTAATGATGATCTTTTATTTTCCATTCTGGAAACACTGCTTAAGGAAAAATTTTCCTAGTAGGCTTGCAAGAAAGTTTGTTTTGGAAAATGACAAAATGGGAAATCAATAAGGTGAGTATGATTGTGCACACGCAAATTGTGCGCTTGTTATAGGACAAATCATCTGTTCTTGTTTTTTTTTTGTACAGGAGGGAAATCTGCGAACAGATGCCTGAGAAGGTAACCCAAGGATTGTGGAGATGCCGCACCAACGACGACTGCTATAACCAGCCTATGCACTCTACTTGAGCAATTCTTGTTGAATTGTTCAAGTGGTGTACAGAATGCACAGACATTACCCTTGGCCTAAGACTCTAATCTCCCCGAAACTACCGTACGGTATTTCTTCGGGAAGGGGCAAGTGCATATAACACAACACATGTAGCAGAAGTAGCCTAAGCAAACTGCTTCTCCAACTTAAACACACAAAACACAACTGCCTACTAAATTTGGTAAAATTGTAAATAAACATCCACGTATTACTTTTGCGATTTTTGAAGTTGCTACCGATCTTGAGCTGATGGTTAATTTGAAACTTTATCATTTACCTTATTTATTATGAGGATGAATAAAACAGTTGATGGTATTTCCCTCATAAAACAAAAATGAAAAAGACATGTTATTAGGATAATACATTTTATATTTATTAAATTTCAGTATTTCAGTGATCGATGATACTCCACTCGCTTCTGTGCCATCGTGTATACTTCAATTTTAGACCAGTCTTCAGGATCCTTTGAAAAAAAAACTGTTTCAATATCCAAAATTCTGAAAAAAAAAAAAATATGTTGCTTGCGCAACGAAATCACTTATAGGTGCGATAAGGATAAGTGCGTAGATATGTTTGTTGGCTTTCGTGACGTTTTGAATTCGCTTTCCTGCTCTTGAATATGAATGATTGGCTTATTCAAAAACTGGATCATTTTCTTCTTTTCCTCCAAAACAATGGAAGAGCGATTGTTGCTTCAATGAAGTACCACAAATGAGTAGACATCGCGCGTGTGGAAATTTTAGCGTATTGTTTGTCGTGAAAAAATTGCGTTGATAAACTCAAGATCTACCCGAGGAGCAGCATCAGCACTTGTTATGTGAAACCAGAATTTCACGTAGCACTGCACAATAAAAATACGTAACGTTTTGTAGTGCCGCATCAGATTGGCATCAACTTCTTTCATTTGTTCTCCAAGCATCCATATTTTTAAAATGTAAATAAGTCCGGCCTTTCAACTTGCTTGACTTATTGCCCCGGCTTTCCGAATACGAGGCCCTTTTGGGTGTGTGGCTCCTAAGAACATAATCACCAGCTCCAAAAGTTCTTTGTAGTCACCTCGAGGTTGCTTGCCTTCAAGTTGTTGCAGGCAACAGACAGATTTCCCTCCTGTAAAAAAAAAGAACATATGATTTATCCTATAACAAGCGCACAATTTGCGTGTGCACAATCATACTCACCTTATTGATTTCCCATTTTGTCATTTTCCAAAACAAACTTTTTTTGCAAGCCTACTGGGAAGAATTTTTCTTAAGCAGTGTTTCCAGAATGGAAAATAATAGATCATCATTAAAGTTTCCGAAATGAATTTTATCGAATAACATTTTTTCCTTAGGTTTCACATGTTTCATGTGTTCTGGACTTTTTCAGTACCTAACTTGGGCTGTATGAATCTGTGCAAATAATAATTTTAGAGTTATGTGGGCAAGCATTATTGCACCCGCAATGAATAGCTTGAACTTTCCATAGTAATTTTCATACAAACTTCAAATGGCGTGTGCACAGTCAAATTGAAAGCAAATAAATTGAAATTTTCAGGATATCATGAGAACCCCAAAATGCATCGTTTGAACATAGGGGAGCAAAAATTTAAAAATTTGCATCAGTCTAGTGCTTATGCACATACTAACTATCAGAGCTAGATAGTCGTCGGCAAATCCATAAGTTGGAAAACCGCAATTATTGAGTTGCCTCAATAGCGTATCTGCTACGAGATTCCACAAAAGTGGTGGCAAGACTCCCCCTTGGGGGCATCCGCAAACACTCAATTTTCGAATCGCTGCTTGACGCAATGTCGAGAAGAGATGTCGGTTTTTGAGCATTTGATGAATCCAATTGGTAATCATTGTAGGTAGCCCATGGTTTCGTGCTGCTTCCAATATGGCATCGAAAGACACGTTATCAAAGGCACCCTCAATATCCAAGAAAACACCCAAGCAGGATTGCTTCTGAGCGAATGCTTTTTCGATATCGTATACAACTTTGTGTAAAAGAGTCACAGTGGACTTTCCAGATTGGTAAGCATGTTGATTCACATGAAGAGGCATGTTTGCCAAATAAACATCACGGATGTGATGATCGATAATGCGTTCCAGACATTTCAGAAGAAAAGAGGTCAGACTGATTGGTCTAAAACTCTTCGCTTCTTCATACGACGCACGTCCTCCTTTCGGGATAAACTTTACAGTAATATCACGCCAGGATTTGGGAATATACCCGGTAGCAAAACTGCTTACAAGTAGCTTTTTCAAAACATGTTTGATAAACTCAAACCCCTTTTGGAGCAGAACAGGATAAATCCCATCCGCTCCTGGAGATTTGAAAGGAGCAAAACTATTAAGTGCCCATTGAATCGATTCAGTAGTTACGATACTGCGAGCCGAGGCCAGAGACTCGTAACTACATGAAAAGACATTTGGTTCATCCGTAGATGCTATGTCCACACATCCGGGGAAGTGTGTATTGAATAAACATTCTAAAACTTCTTCATCGGAAGAAGTAAAGTCACCATTAGGTAAGCGAATTTCGTTCACTTGGAAATCCTTAGATTTAGCAAGAATTTTGTTCAACCGACTGACTTCACTCAAACTGGAAACATTTGTACAAAGGTTTTTCCAGCCGGATCGTTCAGCAGAACGAAGAGCCTTCTTGTAAGCCTTGCGAGCTGACTTGAACGACTCTGATCCAGCTGAACGGCGTCTGTTCCAACTCCTTCTACATTGTTTCCTGAGTCTAGTCAGATCGGAATTCCACCATGGGGTCCCTCTTGTAGTCTTTACAGACCGCAGAGGACATGCTTCTTCAAAAGCTTCCATAATGTAGGATGTTGTAGTATCAACGGCATCATCCAGATCACTTGGATTTTCAATGGACGGAGAATATCCATGAAATTTGGTCGCAACCAATTCAATGTAGAGTTCCCAGTTTGTTGACCGGGGATTCCTAAAACGCAAAGTCTGCGCAGTTACATTTGAATGTTCAAAGAAGATGTAGCGATGATCAGATAATGATTCCTCATCTGATACATGCCAATTCGTCAACTCGTGACTGATTCTATTCGAGCAGAGCATTATGTCTAACACTTCTTCTCTATTAGAAACCATGAAGGTTGGGCGATTGCCTATGTTAAGTAATCCAAGGTCTGTACTACTTAAGTATTCCATCAGACTGGAGCCTCTCAAATTGATATCCGAGCTGCCCCAGATGATGTGATGAGCATTGGCATCACTGCCCACAATCAGCGGAAGGCCTTTTGTTACGCAGTGTACGACAACTCGTTTGAAGTCATCCGTTGGGGATGGTTCATCATGTGGTAAATATACCGAACAATAGACGTATTTCCTGTTGAGGTCACCAACAGAAACATCGATTGTGACAGCACATACATCTCTGGTAGTTAACTCAGAAATGAGTGTAGCAACGATTGCTTTATTAACGAGCACGCATGCGCGGGGCATGGAGCGCGAGTTTGCCATTTCAAGCTTGCTAAAAGTAGCAAAAACTGGGTCCACAAGGTTACCTAGATAGAAGTTCCCTCTACGAAAGTAGGGTTCTTGAACTAGCGCCACTTGGGCTGCACCATTTTGCATGAGTCTGCAAAGATTGATCGTTGCTGTTCTTTTATGCTGAAGATTGATCTGAGCTAACCTAACCGTAGCCACTACCCAAACTAGGCAGGATTAAGCTTTTTGCAATCTCAGCACGAAAAAGACCAGCAACGAAAAAACCAGATCGGTATCTATTTAAAGTCGCCAAAGGCGAAAGAGCACACAATACACTGTGTAAAACGCATAATGCGAATCCATATAGGTGATAATTTAAATTAGATGTCAACATATTCATAATCCCACCCTTATTAAGCCTCAAGATAGAGACTGAAGAAGGGCAGCCGATTATCTCGGAGAAACACAAGGTCACCTGCACCATTGCTCCGGGTAGCACAGGAAGGACTCAATACTGTGGAGGGCGCCCTGGTACCCCACAGGCTCCGTTTGCGGTTAGGTTTTATTTAGACCCCCCTAACCATTCATTCTTAGGCACGGTACGCATCACACCATAAATTAGGGGTCACCTGTGAGGTGGACTTTTACCACCAGAACAGGCAATCCGTAGTGTTAATTCTTAGCCAGTTGAAACAACCGCTAACGACACTACGCGGCTATCTAGGCTGCTCGGGAAAAGGAGGTTAATATTGATGATTAACTCCTGACGTGCCCAAGCAGCCATCAAAATCATCATCTGTTCCGGGTTTCCTGTTGATCGTCGTTTTCTCCTCCCACTTTATCCTATCTTAAATATTACCCATACACACACAAATTTGATTCGAGCACTTTGTTTTTCTTGCCTATAGTACAGGCGCAATCAAGCTAACGTTTCTATTTGAAACGACGGATTATATATTAATCTACTCGTTTCAATTTGGCCGAACGCCATTTGGCCGAAAGGGTCATTTTGCCGGTTGTTGTTTGGCCAAAATTGAAAACAATAGTGAACTACAGTTCATGCATTTATAATGAATTTCAAAGATGAGTTTACTACTAAAGAAGGATAAACTGTCGTTAATATACAGCTCTTTAGTATTAATTTAAGAAACAGTCAATGCTGAAAGAAGAACATCCTAAATGTAAGCAATCATCCACTACTCTGCTAGAGGTAATAGCTACCACCAGAGGTTTTCACATTGCGTTTGTTGTCAGTCTCTGACAGTAACTAAAACAGTTTATGACTTATTCGACTAGCGATGGGCGATTTTGAATCGATGTTCCGAACATCGATTTTTTCGTTCCGATTAATCGATTTTTTGAATCGATGTTAGGATCACTCAAAATCGAGTGAATCGATTTTCTTCATTCGATTTTTGTTTCGATTCAAAAGTATGAAATTGATTACAATTGTTTAATGAGTTGATGAATCACAAGCCTAGTTTTAAAGCGTTAAATGTAAAATTTTTAGTTTCAATCGTTATTTGATTGAAGGAATTATATATACAAATACAACTGCATATGGTCTAATTTTGAGAGCTTGTTTTTTTTTATAAATTTTTATATGAGCCTGAGAATTGAATCGATTCAAAAACATCGATTAAAATGATTCGATTAAATCGATGAATCGATTCATTATATTGAATTCGAATCGATTCAGTAACATCGATGTTCTGGTCAAATTTGTCCAACGCTATATTCGACCGTCTGTAGCATAGGTTTGTTTTAATGCTTCGAATCGTACTAAGTAAATTAATTCATAGCTCTAAAAAACACGAGTTTGGATTTCTTCTTTTCCGACGGAGAAACAGTGATCCAATTTGACGTTAGTGTTCACCGAGTCGTTCGGTTTACTGATATACGCAAGCAACGATGCAGAGTTAATCTTGGAGGAGAATAACATCGCACCTAAGTTAACCCTTGTGCTAAAGAAATGTAATTGATAAGACTTTTTATGAGCGTATTTTAAGCCATCAATCCTATTAACTATGAAAAATATTCAAATATGAAAGAACAGACTATGATTTAAAGAAGGGAAAATCTCTTATAAAAATTTAAGCAAGTGTAATGCAAATAATTACACTGTGGAACACGTTTTTGTCTCAAGCATAAAAAAACCGCTATTTATTTGTTTAAGGATTGTTGAATCCATTGCCGTTTTCAAAAATATCATAGCACGTCTTGTTTTTGATATATTGGTTGTTTAAAATGCAAAATTTGACTACATTACCCAAGTAACAATTTCAGTGCTTTTTGATCTTAGATGTTATTTATGGAGGTTTTATTAGAGATGTATTCATTCCTTACAGATTTAATGAAGCATTGCAAAGTGCCAAACGTTCTTTTCGGTAAAACCCACTTTAAAATGCTTTGTAGATATCTACAAGAGCTACCGTTAAAACTTATTTGTTTGCCACATTTGTTGATAATAAATTGTATTTTGAAGGAGCTGTGTAGTGTCTATTAAAACCTAAACATAAAACCTCATCTTGCTTGTCTTGTCAAGGCATGGCTAAAACTTCTAAGACTACACTAAGTCATGTTAAAGCCTTCTTAAAACTCAATTGTCTGATGCATGTTATTGGAATGCAGTCTGCGTGTGGTTATCATGATGATGATAATCATGTAGTTAAATAAGGATTAATCAAAACGCAAACATAGAAATGACAAATATTCCTCTCGAAGAATTAACAGACTACCGTATAAAGCATATTTTTCCCATGCTTGCCTGAACTTCCCGTTCAAGTGGGACAACTATAGCATAGCTATGCTGCACACTACAGCTGAGCTACACGAAAAAAGCTTTCATTTTCAGGCATTTATCACTTATCGTTTTCTGCATCAGTACAGCCGATCAAGCACGGCCGGCTCCATTATAACAATCCAGATGCATAACGGCACAAATTTAATAAAATGAATTGCATCACAAAACTGTATCTTCCGATTTGTTTACCTTTTTGACAGCACTAGCTTTCCTGAGTGCATTGAGTTTAAGTCAAGGCTCTTAAAAAACCTATTTGTCTTAGTGCAGAACAAATATTCTGATTTAGGAATAATTTAGCCAGTGAGGGTTTTGCGCACGGGTTCTTAAGATCAAAAGCGTTTATGAATGGTTCTATTGTTCAGAATAATCACCAATTGATCTTAAACTATCCCAGACAAGACCAGCAAGATTTAACTGGATGGAATCCATTTTTATTGTCGCCGTTTCGGATTGATAATTACAATATGCGTGGAAAATTTCAATTTACGATTGAGATGAGCATGAAATCATTCTGAAAATGGCATGGATTAAAATATTAGATAGCCAATAATGATGTCGTAACTGTGGCGCGTTGCTGTAAATCGAAAAATTTTATTTCATTCCACCAGTAAATTTTTATTGGCAGGAAATTCACGCGATCGTAAGGAAATTTTCGGCCATGCAAAAAATGATTTTAATTTTAATTGATTATTTTGAGTCGGCAGACATCATGACGGTTTCAATATCAAAAAAGGTTATGGTTTATAAACAACTTATCGGTTGATGTTTGTTCAATCATAAGCTCTTAACATTGGTTTTATTCCGTGTATTAGGATATCTTAAAAGATTTAATACCGCTAGTTGAGCTCAATAAGTCTATACAATAGCTCTTATGAATGTTTTATAGCATACTACAAGGGTAGATGTATTCATACGATACAAAACTAAGAAGTTTAGAAACAGTTTTAAGGTATAGTCTTAACAACCTCCTGTAGTGTGGGCCTTTTCGGGCTTAACGGAGTTTTATCAAAGGTTTATTAAGGTTATTAAGACTAATAAGTTCTAAAATGAGTTTTAACGATATGGTGGTAACAACAGCTTGTAGTAAATGAAAAAACTAAAAATGTTACTTGGGTAGCCAACTTGCATGCTAGTTTGCGAACTTGTAAGGCAATTTATTTGCTTAATTTGTCATAAATTTCAAACTTTATGTGTAGAACAATACTTATTAACACGGCTCATAATACTATCGATGTTTAAAAGTTAGTTTTTGGTGTTTTTGAAAAGTATTGTATTTCGCCATATAAGAGAAACGGACAGTTTAGTATGGAGACTGCAGGCATGTTGAAAAAATCGTTTTAACCTTAATTTTATCGTGCAATTTAAATTAAATTGTATCTAAAATGAAAGTTGAAGTCCTATTTTGCATGCTTGCTGGATTAGATCACAGAAAAGTTTGATAAATCATACTTAAATTTCATGTAAACATGATAAATCATCAATTAAACTAGTGTTTTATACAACTTTGGTGACCTGTAGCTAAAAATTGTGACGTGCAGGAACATTTCTGAAAACGGCATCAGATTCAGCGACCCAAAATCTACTAGAGACACATAATTTGATTCTTGAGACATGCAAAAATGTCATTTTTGTTACGCTGTGTTATTATATCGGTATAACCACAAAGAACTGCCGATTATTTAAAGAAGGTTAAATGTCTAATTGAAATAAAAGTTTAAATTTTGCCAATGATTTATGGAATAAGTACACATCTGAAGAATAACCTATGTTTAAAAAATAAAAATGTATGATGATCACTCTAAACCATCGCCGTTGGTTACCCAAAAACGAAACAATAAACGAAACGAAAAAAAAAACTTGAGTCATGAGTTATGACGCGTGTTCACAACTTTGTCCTGAAATAACGGATCGTTTAAATTGTTCTCTTGTCGTACTAATATTGCGACAGAAATAACGTTTGGCCACATCATAACAATCATTAACTGACTGATAACAAATTATCTATCTGATCAGTTATGTGTCCACACTTACGAATCCTACTCATCAACGTTGAATCAATTTGATTTTTTGTTCATAATTCGGCCAAATGGCCCGTTCGTCCAAATGGCATTCAGCCAAATGGCGTTCGGCCAAACGGCATATGTTCAAATGGCCGGACATCCTTAAAATAAACATTCCTTCCTGTATTATTATTTGAAGCTTGAATGTTAAGGTACATAAATTACCAACAATAAACGATGTGCTTTATACTACGTTCAGAATAGAGCTGATATGACGTAATATAGGCTCTCTGTCAGAATCTATGCTTCTAGTTTTTAATGTAAGCAGTATACTAAGCTGCATAATTATAATTTTCAAACATTCACAGAACATACAGAACTTCTCTGAACACACCATACCTCTAAAACCAACTTTTCAGACTCAAAACAATTTTGATCACGAATTTTGGCAAACAGGAAACATTCTGTTGTAGGTGCAAGCGACGCAATTGATGGACCGAACACTACTGACCAAATCATGCCACGAAGAAAGGATAAATTATTTGAACCCTTATATTAAAGAGGTAACAAAGTTCATCGACCTCGTAAATAATAATTTTTCTTCTCAGCTATTTAACAAAGTATAGTTTTTTCAGTATTGGCTATTTGATTTCAAAGTAGTTTTTTTGCCTTTGTTCTGTAATGACAATTTGTTTTCCACTTAAATTGTTTATTGTTTTTTAATATTTATTTTTAACTTCGACGAACTTTTTCGCGATTAAAAATACTTTAGGGAGAGAAATACTTTTCATTGGTGATTGTCTTATTGAAAATAAGTATATTTGGCAACATTATATGCAATAAATAATTGTTCACCTTTGTCACCTTTGATGGCATCCAAAAATGTGTTTTGATAAATTACGAGCTTTTATCATGTTTGCACATGGTTTAAGATCCGAGACCACAGTGACAGCAGAGTCTCGGCTCATTTTGATGTACAGAAATTTTGTATCGGTTTCTCCCTCCCAGGTCCCGGCCAACTTCGCCTTGCTATCAAATAGTCTGATACAAAACGTCATCCAATCCCCCCAGTGCCATTTTTTTTTCAAAGAATTTCATGCACTTTCAGCTCGAAGATTCATTATGTGACTTAAAAATTAAAACCTATTCTTACTGTCTTCGTATCTTGGATAACTTTCTGTATTGTAAGAGGCGAACCAGCAGCTGAAAATTTGTATAACATAGCTTCCCAAATTTGGAATTTGTGATCTAAACGTCTCGTCAGCTCGCTCTTCATTGATAAAACGAGTGAAGCGATGAGAGGTCGGGAGGTCGAGAAAGCCAAATTTGGGAAACAATGCTATATAAAAAATAAACACAAAGAAAAACTGTCTGTATGGGTATGTGTATGTATGTATGGTATTTAGTAGTATGCTCTTTGAAGACACGTGAAAAAAAGATCTTGTTGCAATTCATAGGAAAATATCTGCTGAAATATCCATATTTTCCTGAAATTATAGAATTGCTCAAATCACTGATTTTTTTTATTGTGGTTTTCGATGCAGATCAAGAAAATCAAGGTAAAATGTTTGATTTTATTATTGCTAAGGAAATCCCCAAAGGAATTCCTAGAGAAAATCCCCGGATAAATACTTGAAAACAAAAATTCGGATGAACAATTTCTGGAGGATCTATGGAGCAGCTCCTGGAGGTAATCTCCTGAAAAATTTCTTGACGAAATCCCCAGAGGAACTGCTGTTGGAAATCCCCTGTGAAATTTCTTCAATAAATCGCTGGAGGAGTTCCTGGAGAAAACTCTTGGAGAGAATCCCCGGAGGAGTTCTTGGGAGAACTCTCGAAGGAATTCATTGAGCAAATCGCCAGATGAGTTTCTAAAGGAAATCTGTGGAGGAATTCCTGGACGACATCCCCGTAATATTTTCTGGAGGAAATCCCCGGAGGAATTGCTGTTACAAATCCCCTGGTGCATTCCTGGAGAAAATCTCCAAATGAGTTCTTCAGGCATATCCCCGAAGGAGTCATTGAAATTTCCGGAGGAATTCCTGGAGGAAATTCCCTGAGAAATTTCTGAGCGAAATCTTCGAAAAATTCCTGTGGGAAATCTCCTGGTGCAAATCTCCTGAGAAATGCGCGATGGAAATCTCCGGATATATTCTCTGAAAAAATCCCCGGAGTAAATTTTTAATAAAAACCCCTGAGGAATTCCAGGACAAAATCCCTGGAGGAATTGCTATTACTAAACCCCTGGGGAATTTCTTGCGAAAATCTCCGAATGAATTCTTCAGGGATACCTCCGAAGGAATTCTTGGAATCCTCGGAGGAATTCGTGTAAGAAATCGCTGGAGAAATTCATGGGGGAAATCATTAAAAACTTCCAGGAGGAACTCTACGGAAAAATTCTCTGAAAAAATCCTTGCAGGAACTTCTTAATGAAATCCCCAAAAGTATTCCTGGACAAAATCCTCGGCGGAATATTGCTCTTGATAATTCTTTGAGCCAGAGCCTTCCTTAGCCGAGTGGTTAGAGTCCGCGGCTACAGAGCAAAGCCATGCTGAAGGTGCCTGGGTTCGAATCCCGGTCGGTCCAGGATCTTTTCGTAAAGGAAATTTCCTTGACTTCCCTGGGCATAGAGTATCATCGTACCTACCACGCGATATACGAATGCGAAAATGGCAACTTTGGCAAAGAAAGCTCTCAGTTAATAACTGTGGAAGTGCTCATAAGAACACTGAGCTGCGAAGCAGGCTCTGTCCCAGTGAGGACGTGAATGCCAAGAAGAAGAAGAATTCTTTGAAAAATTCCTGGAGAATATCCCCCGAGGAATCCTTTGACAAAATTTTCGGAGGAATTTCTGGAGAAAATCCCCCAGGAATTCCTGAAGTATGTCCCCGGAGGAAATTCCTGGAGGAGTTCTTGGAAATAATGTCCGTAGGAATTTTAGGAGAAAATCTCCGGAGGATTTCCTGGAGAAAATCGCCAGAGGAGTTTCTGAATAAAATTTTCGGATGAATTGCTGGAGCAAATCTACGTTTGAATTTCTGGAGGAAATATCCGGAGCAAATTTTTGTGAATTCCAGGAGAGTTCTTGGAGGATATCGCCGGAAGAATCCTTGAAATTTCCTGAAAAATCCCAGTTGAATTCCTGGAGAAATTTTCGGAGGAATTTTCCGAGGTTATTCCCTGAGAAATCCCTGGTTTAAATCGCAAGAAAAATCCGAGAGGTAATCTCTGGATAAATTCTCTAAAAAAATCTCCAAAAGAATTTCTTGAGAAAATCTCCGGAGTTTCTGGTGGAAATCACTGGAGGAATTTTTGAAAAAAAAAACCTCTGGTGCAAATCCCCAGTGAAATTCCTGGAGGAGATCTCCGGATTAATGCACTCAAAAAAGGCCCGAAAAAATGTCTGTTGCAAATCGCCTGAGGAATTCTTGGAGGAAATCCCCGGCAAAATTCCTGTCGCATATTTTCAAATATTCTTTTCTTTCCTTTGGAATTCCGAACTGCATTCCTTCATTTCTCGAATGTTTCCGAAATCGTAAGCTTTCTTTGCGCATCCTTTCTTTTCCCTTTTTCCTTCTTAAATCATTTCAACTTTTGCACCTTCACCTGTTTCAGGGAGAAAAATCCGAACTGATGAACCAACATGTGTCAAACCAGATTTAGAACAGCTCAAATCTTGGTCCAAATCCGACCAAAAATTCCTGTTCCAAAAAAAAGGACCAAAAAACTGGTAAAATAAATTGAAACAACATTTGCAACACCGGTGCAAGCTCAAACTTTTAGATGTAGTTTGGACCACCGGTGAAGTTGCCGTTATTTGAGAAATGTATTGCGAACTAGTTGTGATCAAAGGATTCTTCTTTTTTTTTTTTGTTTAAGAGATCTGTTATGATATTGCTGAAGGATTTTCAAGGGGAAATCATGCTGGAATATAACCAAAAAGGAATGTATTGGTTATTTTGAAGAGGAAACTATAGATGAATCCCCTAATTGCCGCAGAAATATTTTGATAAATGCTTGATGTAAAGATATAAATTAAATTGTTCACAAGTCTGCAGATTTACCAGTAGTCCATAGATCCACCAAGACTTGCAGGGTTGTCTGGAAATCCTAACATCTTACAAAACTTTGTTAAAATCCTTACAAAATTTCGCTTATCCAGCACTTCTTAGATTTATCCAGCCGTTCTTAGACTTTCAAAGATATTTTATATAGCCCGGGATACACGCATTATCCAATCTAAAAGTGTCAAGCTGTTCTTAAATTACCAAGGTGTATTTTAAATTCGCAGAATTTTTACTGTGCTATTCTTAAGCCGGACGACGTTTTTCAAAAACTTGTTTTATGGTTTGTTGGTCTGCGAGAATAGTTGAATCTGGGTGATGAATTTTTAAGAAAATAGCACTACGATTTTTGGCTGTGTACTGAGGTTTCAAGGTTCATCAAGAACTGCTTAGTTTGTCACAAAAATCACACAATCATATTAGAATAAAAGACAAATTGTGTTACGAATGGAACGTAAATATAGGACAAGAGAAAACGAATTCTTGAAAAATTTGTTCATCTATATCCCCATCATATCGATGATTTTTCCAGGTTATAAATATTCTCGAATTACTTGGGTATATTTGCATGCATTTATTCTTTAAGGAGTGTCATCGTGCTTGGCACACGATATTTATTTATTTATTTTTATTTATTAGATACTCCAACTGATCTTTGATGATCTTATTGAATTACTTACACTAATATTAACAATTCTGATCAACATATAAAAGCGTTACATACAATCCAAAATATCATAAACTATAACAACAACTGCGAACACAACAATATAACTTACAGTTAGCTTTCAACATAAACAACATAAAAAAGGAACTAAACAATTAATTTTCAATGCAAAATTTACAACAGATTTGACGGTTTCCATGTATCGTTAAGCCTGTTGATAAACTCATGAAACTTTACACCTCGGGGCCATGTTTTAGTATCCAAAGCAACATTTTTCCATCGTTTATTTAAAACAACCTTAATTGATATATAGTCCATATCATTGCAGTTTTTCCAACGCGGTACCAGTTTTGTTATATTCAGGCATTCGGGTCCCACAGCGTGAAGTGAATCAGCAACTAAGCGAGCGATATCGTTTTCTGTAGCACTACAAGCAATATTGGACAAAACATTTTTGGATTTTTAGTACAATGACGCGAAGCGCGCAACGCGCCTCTGTGACGGCTCATTAGGCACGCAATGTTTTCAAAGCACGACGCGACGCGCAGCGCGCTATTGTGATCCAGCCTTAGCCCTTAAGTCCTAAGCAGTTTTTTGTTTGTTTCCGTTTGTAAGTGCAGCTGATCTGTACTGCGGTAGCAACCAGGGCGTCCAATCAATCCTCATTTTCTCCAATACAATCTGTGAATCAGTACTTTATTAGTTTGCAACAAGAACACTAGTTTTTCTTTCTCCAATAAAAGACATTTGCAATACTCAGCTACATTTATTTATTCAGCCCATCATTTTGGCAATAGCTTCGAAACTTTTGCCTTTGGTTTCCGGAACTACAAAAGCCACAAACAACACTCCGCTCGTAGAACAAACCGCAAACACAAGCATAGTACCATGCATGCCCAGTAGATCGAACAGTGTAGAAAAATACTAGAAAGGCAACAGTTTGATTTGAATTTTTCAGTCAAGCATCGATGAAAACTACTTACCTTTACGGCAATGAATGCGAAAAGCCACGAGATGCTCATGCAGGAGCTAAAAATCAACTCTTTGATCTAGACAACAGAAGAAGATAGATTTTAGGCTTCTAGTTTAACAACACTTTACAATTGTTACCTTCTGTGGTACCAGCTCGGCTAGAACGAGGAAAGGCAACGGCAGGACCCCGATGGAGGCTATGAAAATGACGAACGAAAAACAAACCAACGGCAGCCAACTGAAGGAGTCCACATCATGGCCGAGAGTTTTGGCGTAGGAATAGCCGGAAAAAATCGATAAACCAATTGCCATACCTGTGCCAGAGAATATCAGGAGAAGCTGGAAGAAGTCATTTTGGTTGAAATCATACCTGAAAAAGCTTAATGATTGTGCTAGTTTCTGTGGAATATCCTTGGATTTAAACGTTGGCGTATTTAAAGAAGGACCGATGAAAAAAAAAACGTCTTGACTCAACAACTAATCTAATATTTGAATATTTTCTAAAAATTGTCATTAGAACTTTTTGCGTAAAATTTGTGAGTTCATTTTCGAGGTTGCTTGTTCCCCTTCCTCCTCCTTAACGGAAACCCTTGCTACGCTGTTGAACTAATGAAATTCGATAATTAAAAAACCAATTTTTTGATTCAAGTACATTATTTTCACCAACAAATCATTTGACCAAGTGAGCTTCGTCACTTTTTTGCCCAGCTATAAACAACCTTACCTTCCGGCCAACGCGATCCACAAGAAGCGTAGAACAGTACGAGCCAACCATCTGCATGGACCCGGTAACGATAGCCGACATGTTGGCCGACAACGTTGAGCCAGATTCCGCAAAAATACTAGCCGTATAGTTGAGCATGGCAAAACATCCGCAAAATTGATTGAAAGCCATCAAACTGATCCCAATCAGGAATGCCTTTCTGGCGTGAGGTGTACCTACAAATGAAAACACACACAAAAGGGAGAAAGCATTCCGGATCATTGTTCTGCATCTACTCACTTAAATCGTTCCATGTGATTTGACTTTTTTGAGCGATTTGTTTCTCGTTTCCATAAGAGTCCTTCAGTCTGAGTAGCTCCTGTTGGAATTCTACAGAAACATGTTTGGTGTCTGACGGATAGCCACGGTAGAATTTCAACGAACTTTCTGACCTCTGTGGATAAAGTTTATGAAGAGTATTTCGAAAGCCTTTCAATCGGAGGGAAAACATACCTGATATTTGTTTTGCCTCATAAAATGGAAGGGAGTATCAGGAATCGTAGTGAATCCTAGGAGGAAAACTACTGGCAAGACAATCAGCACATATGGAACAATATTGTACGGCACTGATGCGCCCAAAATGTACATTATTAAGAGCCCAAGATTGCTCGAGAAAACCAGTGTTGAACCAAGCTGCCCTCGAATCCTACAAAAACAAAAATTACATTTTATTAGAATATAAAACTTTTTATTGGTGTTTTACTTTGTTCGCTTCAAAAATTTAAACTTTGAGATTATAAACGGTTGTTTCTCTAGGAATAAAGAACCGGTAGTGTTTGGCAAAATGTGTAAAGAGGGGCAAAAGATCGAGTGGGCAATAGTTTCATTTTAAGATATCTAGATCTATCTGAAACAAATGTTATAAATGCCAATGTGACTCAAATGCTATACAAGTACGAGACTTTCATTCACTCGATATATTATAAAAATCAATCGAGATTTGGGAAAATTCTTGCTATTTGTTTTTCTCAGACGTGAATATTGTAATTTTCGCTCGAACTTTCATTGCGTAAGGACTGTATCGTTAATTAGGTTGGTTGGTTTGACTTTATTAACGAGATTTTTAGCCCTGGGCTAGTTCATCTCGGGACCAACGGCTTTACTTCCCTTCCGAAGGAAGTCGTCACTATAACTTTTTACGTCATAAGTGACTATGTCTGGGTTGGGATTCGATCCCAGGTCCTCGGCGTGAGAGGCGAGTGTTCTAACCACTACACCAGGTCCGTCCCCTATCGTTAATTATAAATACACCTAAAAATTGCTTTATTTAAAAAAGTTTTATTTATTTTGCAATCAAAATTTCAATACAATGTTTATTGAAAATCAGAAAATCTCATAACATCAAAAAAAAAATCATGGATTTGGCCAGCTCTCGCACCTTCTTCTTGACTGCACAAGGTTTTGAACAACCATTCCGTCGATGGTTTTGCTTACCCAGTCTGTTTTGAATTTTTTTATGTCATCTGCTCCTCTATCCTTCTTCCGAAGCTTTCCTTTCATCAAAGCCCAAAATTTTTCAATGGGCCTTATTTGCGGGCAATTTGGGGGTTCATTACCTTTTTTACAAATTGGACGTTATTTTCGTGATACCAGTCCATGGTGGTACGCGCATAGTGGCAGGATGCCAACTCAGGCCAAAAAAGTGTCGGACACTTATGCTTTTGGATGAGCGGCAGAATTCGTTTCTGAAGACATTCTTTTTTTTTATTAGGGTAGAAGCACGGGTTTTGGCCATACGCCAGTTGTAGCCATAGGGGATTATACACCGTTTTACAAAGCCAATCAGCATGAAACCTTTTGTGTTCAGTAGATCACATTCACATGATAGAGCTACATTCATTTATTCGCCCAAATTGATTCAAAACATAAGAAAAATAATTAATTTTCCTTTTAATTTCAACTCTCATGCACCTAATTTGGCCACTCTCATGAGAAATCAATGCGATTGGCCAATTTAGGAACCGAATATAAATCTCTGGCTGAAACTGGTTCCGTTGGCCTATATTGACCAACGAAATTTTCAAAGCGAAAAAATGGTTATAGCTCAGTTTTGATATTTTACAAACATAATATGGATTGAAAGCTTGCATTTGACATTTTTGTAGAATAAATATAGCTTCCCTTATAATTTTTATTGACATTTTCTCTCAGGCTGGCCAAAACTGGTGCTTTCACCCTAGTATCATTCCAAACATTACATTCATTTCTTATATCTAGGTGTTCTGTGTTATTAGACAACACTATCTAAATTAGGATTTGGTAAAACAAATTAAAGATTTTATTAACATTTTGTTAACAAAATATTACATTTCATTTGCCGTATCAGTTCAGATTTTTTACAGGTGAGTTGATTTCATTTGTTTATAAGAGAAAAAAAATAACGTTTTCGATTTACTTAACCTTATTTAACCTAAACATATAACGCATTAATCATGGCAATAGAAGATTACAACGATTTTTGCCTGAAATTATTAATTATTTTATTTGACATTCGTTCCAATGTTTCAACATTGGATATTCTATGTAACTCATTGGTACTATACCAGGGTGGAAGCTTCAGAATCATTTTCAAAATTTTAATTTGAATTTTCTGCTGAGCTTTCTTCCTGGTATTACAACAGCTTACATTTGTTTGAATATCAAAAGAAAATTCTTAAGAAAAAGTTTTGATTTTCTATTAATAAGGGGATAGAGACATTTTACATATTTGCTGCATTTGGCTTGAATGCCCTCAATGTGATTTTTGAAAGTAAAATTCTTATCTAGCATGAGCCCTAGATACTTAACTTCATCTGACCAATTGATTGGAACCCCTCTCATCGTGATAACATGTCTACTTGAAGGTTTCAAATAAAGAGCTTTTGGTTTATGTGGGAATATTATTAGTTGAGTTTTGGAAGCAATGGGAGAAATCTTCCATTTCTGCAAGTATGAAGAAAAAATATCCAAACTTTTTTGCAATCGACTACAGATGCCATGCAGGCTTTGTCCTTTGGCGAAGAAGCCTGCGTCATCCGCAAACAAGGATTTTTGACATCCCTGAGGTAACTCAGGTAAGTCAGATGTGAAAATATTGTATAATATTTGTCCCAAAATGCTGCCTTGAGGAACACCAGCTCTTACAGGAAGTCTTTTAGATCTGGAGTTCTGATAATGAACCTGCAGTGTACGATTTGACAGATAACTTTGAATTATTCTAACAATGTATGTTGGAAAATTAAAGTTTTTTTTATTTTACAGTCAAACCTTCATGCCAAACACTGTCGAATGCTTTTTCTATGTCTAGAAGAGCAAGACCAATAGAATAGCGTTCAGATTTGTTGGAACGGATCATATTTGTTACACGTAAAAGTTGATGAGTGGTCGAATGTCCATGGCGGAATCCGAACTGTTCATTGGCAAAAATTGAATTTTCGTTGATGTGGACCATCATTCTGTTAAAAATGACCTTTTCAAAAAGTTTACTGATGGAAGAGCAAACTGATTGGACGATAGCTAGAAGCTTCTGCAGGATTTTTGTCTGGTTTTAAAATTGACAACCTACTCATTTTTCCATTTGTTAAATATATCAACTAAAAATGATAAGCTACTTTCGGGAGGTTTCTTGATGAGGATGTAGAAAATTCCATCATCGCCAGGAGCTTTCATATTTTTGAATTTTTTAATAATAGTTCTCAATTCTTCCAAATCAGTCTCCCAGGCATTTTCGAAAACGTTCTCTTGATTGAGATTATTTTTGAACTCCTGAGTAACTTCATTTTCAATTGGACTAGAAAGTCCTAAATTAAAATTGTGCGCGCTTTCAAACTGCAAAATTTTTTTTTTTCAAAATTTTAGATAATTTCCAAAAGGGCTTAGAGCCAGGGTCCGATTAAGAAATTCTATTTTCAAAATTTTTGTTTCTTAATTGTGCAAAACGTTTCTTGATTTATTTCTGCAAATTCTGCCATATAATTTTCATAGCAGGATCGCGAGTGCGTTCAAATTGCCTTCTCCTCACGTTTTTAAGACGGATCAAGAGTTTAAGATCATCGTCTGTAATCACGGATTCAAATTTTACTTCACATTTTGGAATTGCAATGCTCCTGGCTTCAACAATGGAATTTGTTAAAGTTTCAAGAGCATTGTCAATATCAAGTTTAGATTGTAAAGAAATGTTAACATCAAGATATGTATTCATATGTATTCCAGTCGGCTCGAAAATAATTGAAAGTTGAACTGATAGGATAGAGAATCGCTTCATGGGATATTTGAAATGTAACAGGGACATGATCAGAATCAAAATCAGCATGAGCAATCAGTTGGCTACAAAAATGACTAGAGTCGGTTAAGACCAAATCAATCGTAGAAGGATTTTTAGAAGAGGAAAAACATGTAGGGCTATCAGGGTATTGAATTGAGAAAAGAGCACTAATAAAATAAAATTCTGCCGTTGGAATTACTTTGAGAATTATTCCATAACCGGTGTTTGGCATTAAAGTCACCAATGATAAAAATTTTTTACTTATTGCGAGTCAATTTTCGCAAGACAGCAAATTATCTTGCTGTCCAGAGCATTGAAAAGGCAAATAGTCAGCTATGAAAGGATATTTACCAAGTTGTGTTTTAACTGAAATTCCTAAAGTTTCAAAAACTTTAGTTTCAAATGACGAAAACAGTTGATGTTTTATACGTCTATGAATGATGATTGTCACTTCCCCTACATGCCCCATCAAGTCGATTATTACGATAAACAAAAAAGTTAGGATCTCTTTTGAGTTTAGATGCAGGTTTCAAATATGTTTCAGTAATAACTTCTATATGCACGTTATGAACTGTAAGAAAATTAAACAGCTCGTCCTCTTTACCATTCAGAGAACGAGCATTCCAATTTAAAATATTTAAATTATTATTTCGATCGATTAGAAAAACGTAATCCAATAACAATTTGATTACTAAATTTAACACCTACTTGGACTGCTTCAGTCATAGTGGTGGCTTTGAATATTGCATCAATCATAAGATTCAATTGTTCAGTTAGAAAATTAAAATCAGAGGCAGACATGTCATTTGATTTCCCATTAGAATTTTCGGTAGACGAAGAAGTGGAGTTACCTGTGGCGGTAGGGTTTTTTCCATTTGATTTGAAACAAGTAGAATGGGTACTCATAGTACGAATAGGGGAGGAGTTCAAATTACCTGCTACGATATCGGCAAAGGATTTTCCGTGGGATTCGAACTGCTACCCGACGCATTAAAATTAGCTTGTGAATGAGCATGATTATGATCTTCCTGATGGGTATGATTCCTTATCAAGCGATCATTAACTAAAAAATGAGTATTGTTTGATACTCTACCAGGGAAATTCCGGAAACGTCCGTTATCGTAACGGATATTATCTTTCATCTGCCTGGCACGAGCTTCAAAGACTCTCTTGCGTGAAGGGCAATTATAAAAATTTGACTTTTGATTGGCCCCGCAATTAGAGCATATAAACTTGGTGGTATCTTCCTTCACTGGACAGACGTCCTTGGCCTCCGCAAATCATGCATTTTGCATCCATGCGACAATTTTTTGTACCATGACCCCACTTTTGGCACCAACGGCACTGAGAGGGGTTCTGGTAATTTCCTCCAGGTTTCTGGAAATGTTCCCATGTCACAAGGACATCAAATAAAAGTTTTGGTTTTTCAAAAGCTTTAATATTATTTAGTTCTTTTTTGTTTGTTTGAATAAAATTCTTAAGAAAGCCTTTTCCGAACAATGCCAGATTGGGTTCTTTTTTTTTTCATAATGATTACTTGGACTGGGGAAAATCCAAGTAGATGAGAAGAAGTTCGCGATCTTTAAGAGTATCCGGCAAAACGCGACAGTCTCCTTTTTTTGCGATTTGGAAGGAAACCTTGATTCCCCTAATGGAGTTCAAGATCTCCTGCCTAAATCCTCCAAATTCGGAACAACTGACCACGATAGGCGGCATTCTTTGCTTCCTCACTTGAATCAAAGAGCCCGGGCTAGAGGCTGCTTCGATTTGGTATTCGGAAAATTTGTCTACAGCATCGAACTGATTGCTCATTTCGATACAATTATTCATTTCACCCTTGGAAGAAAGTTTGCATTCCAGGGAAACGTCCTTTCTTCCATTCTTGCCACGTGTAGTGACAGTTTCGAAGGCACGGGTCCAAACAAGGATCGTAAAGGGATCAATAGTAGAAAAAATAGTACTGTTTTAGTAGCACTGAAAAGTACCGTTTTTAATTTTAACATTGAAAAGTACTGTTTATGTAGCACTGAAAAGTACTGTTTTATTGCTTTAGGTAGTTTTTTTTTTTCTTGGAGCAGAGAGAATTCGTGTACGCACAGCACGAAGGTACGATGCGCACTGTGTCGCTAACGTTGATTCTGATCACTATCTAGTGATGGTGAAACTGCGCCCAGATCCGTCATCAACAATGTACGGTATCGACGTCCGCCACGGGATAACCTAGCGAGGCTGGCCCAATCGAACGTCGCAATCACATACGCACAGCATCTCCAGGTAGCGTTGCTGGAAGAGGGCGAGTTTGACGAAGCCATCAAGAGAGCATCGTCGGGTACGTGGAAAGGAGGATATGTAACGATTGGTTCGACGAAGAATACAGGCAGGTTTTGGAGGAGAAGGATGCAGCGCGGGCTGCGATGCTACAGTGAGGAATGCGCCAAAACATGAAGCGATATAAAAGGAAACGAAAACAACAAACCCGCCTATACCAGGGCAAACATTGTTGACTGGAAGAAGCGAAATGTGAAGAAATGGAGCAGCAGCATCGTTTACAAGAAACGCGAAAGTTTTAGGAGCTTAACCCTTCCCGGAAAAGCTTTGTGCCGCGAGCCGAAATGTGTAGAGATAAAGGACGGAAGCATCTTGACGGACGGACGTTAGATGATCGAAAGGTGAAAGCAGCACTACGACGAACGTATGAATGGCATGGAGAACATAGGCAAATAGGGTCACCACAGCGGAGGAATTGACAATGTTAGCACGGCGGATGAAGGAAAGGTCTACCGCCTGTCTGGACCGGCTGATAGTCAGAATCTGGGAAACGGAACAGCAGCAAATGTGTTTGTTGGAAGCAATCCAAGCTCAATTCATCAACGGCCTCACGATGACGGACCAAATCTTAACTGTACGACAAGTTTTCTAGAAATGCCGTGACTGTCAAGTCCCAGCGCATCATAAACAACAGAGAAGGAACAACAGTTAGGAAATCATCACGAGCACAGCTTTCCCGGGAAGCTCACAAGACAGAGCCTGCCTAGGAAACAGGGTTACGATAGTTACGATAGGGATACTTTCGAGGTGGTTGTTTTGATGGCTGCTTGGGCACGTCAGGAGTTAATCATCAATATTAACCTCCTTTTCCCGAGCAGCCTAGATAGCCGCGTAGTGTCGGTAGCGGTTGTTTCAACTGGCTAAGAATTAACACTACGGACTGCCTGTTCCGGTGGTAAAAGTCCACCTCACAGGTGACCCCTAATTTATGGTGTGATGCGTACCGTGCCTAAGAATGAATGGTTAGGGGGGTCTAAATAAAACCTAACCGCAAATGGAGCCTGTGGGGTACCAGGGCGCCCTCCACAGTATTGAGTCCTTCCTGTGCTACCCGGAGCAATGGTGCAGGTGACCTTGTGTTTCTCCGAGATAATCGGCTGCCCTTCTTCAGTCTCTATCTTGAGGCTTAATAAGGGTGGGATTATGAATATGTTGACATCTAATTTAAATTATCACCTATATGGATTCGCATTATGCGTTTTACACAGTGTATTCTGTGCTCTTTCGCCTTTGGCGACTTTAAATAGATACCGATCTGGTTTTTTCGTTGCTGGTCTTTTTCGTGCTGAGATTGCAAAAAGCTTAATCCTGCCTAGTTTGGGTAGTGGCTACGGTTAGGTTAGCTCAGATCAATCTTCAGCATAAAAGAACAGCAACGATCAATCTTTGCAGACTCATGCAAAATGGTGCAGCCCAAGTGGCGCTAGTTCAAGAACCCTACTTTCGTAGAGGGAACTTCTATCTAGGTAACCTTGTGGACCCAGTTTTTGCTACTTTTAGCAAGCTTGAAATGGCAAACTCGCGCTCCATGCCCCGCGCATGCGTGCTCGTTAATAAAGCAATCGTTGCTACACTCATTTCTGAGTTAACTACCAGAGATGTATGTGCTGTCACAATCGATGTTTCTGTTGGTGACCTCAACAGGAAATACGTCTATTGTTCGGTATATTTACCACATGATGAACCATCCCCAACGGATGACTTCAAACGAGTTGTCGTACACTGCGTAACAAAAGGCCTTCCGCTGATTGTGGGCAGTGATGCCAATGCTCATCACATCATCTGGGGCAGCTCGGATATCAATTTGAGAGGCTCCAGTCTGATGGAATACTTAAGTAGTACAGACCTTGGATTACTTAACATAGGCAATCGCCCAACCTTCATGGTTTCTAATAGAGAAGAAGTGTTAGACATAACGCTCTGCTCGAATAGAATCAGTCACGAGTTGACGAATTGGCATGTATCAGATGAGGAATCATTATCTGATCATCGCTACATCTTCTTTGAACATTCAAATGTAACTGCGCAGACTTTGCGTTTTAGGAATCCCCGGTCAAACTGGGAACTCTACATTGAATTGGTTGCGACCAAATTTCATGGATATTCTCCGTCCATTGAAAATCCAAGTGATCTGGATGATGCCGTTGATACTACAACATCCTACATTATGGAAGCTTTTGAAGAAGCATGTCCTCTGCGGTCTGTGAAGACTACAAGAGGGACCCCATGGTGGAATTCCGATCTGACTAGACTCAGGAAACAATGTAGAAGGAGTTGGAACAGACGCCGTTCAGCTGGATCAGAGTCGTTCAAGTCAGCTCGCAAGGCTTACAAGAAGGCTCTTCGTTCTGCTGAACGATCCGGCTGGAAAAACCTTTGTACAAATGTTTTCAGTTTGAGTGAAGTCAGTCGGTTGAACAAAATTCTTGCAAAATCTAAGGATTTCGAAGTGAACGAAATTCGCTTACCTAATGGTGACTTTACTTCTTCCGATGAAGAAGTTTTAGAATGTTTATTCAATACACACTTCCCCGGATGTGTGGACATAGCATCTAAGGATGAACCAAATGTCTTTTCATGTAGTTACGAGTCTCTGGCCTCGGCTCGCAGTATCGTAACTACTGAATCGATTCAATGGGCACTTAATAGTTTTGCTCCTTTCAAATCTCCAGGAGCGGATGGGATTTATCCTGTTCTGCTCCAAAAGGGGTTTGAGTTTATCAAACATGTTTTGAAAAAGCTACTTGTAAGCAGTTTTGCTACCGGGTACATTCCCAAATCCTGGCGTGATATTACTGTAAAGTTTATCCCAAAATGAGGACGTGCGTCGTATGAGGAAGCGAAGAGTTTAAGACCAATCAGTCTGACCTCTTTTCTTCTGAAATGCCTGGAACGCATTATCGATCATCACATCCGTGATGTTTATTTGGCAAACATGCCTCTTCATGTGAATCAACATGCTTACCAATCTGGAAAGTCTACTGTGACTCTTTTACACAAAGTTGTATACGATATCGAGAAAGCATTCGCTCAGAAGCAATCGTGCTTGGGTGTTTTCTTGGATATTGAGGGTGCCTTTGATAACGTGTCTTTCGATGCCATATTGGAAGCCGCACGAAACCATGGGCTACCTACAATGATTACCAATTGGATTCATCAAATGCTCAAAAACCGACATCTCTTCTCGACATTGCGTCAAGCAGCGATTCGAAAATTGAGTGTTTGCGGATGCCCCCAAGGGGGAGTCTTGTCACCACTTTTGTGGAATCTCGTAGCAGATACGCTATTGAGGCAACTCAATAATTGCGGTTTTCCAACTTATGGATTTGCCGACGACTATCTAGCTCTGATAGTTGGTATGTGCATAAGCACCCTATTCAACCTGATGCAAAGTGCTCTTCAGGTAGTCGAGAGTTGGTGTCGCCAATATGGCCATACGGTTAACCCGAATAAAACATCTATTGTTCTTTTTACGGAAAGACGAAACCGCGATGGAATTCGACCTTTACGTCTTTTTGGCACTGAGATTAATGTGACTGATCAAGTAAAGTATGTCGGAGTCATTCTAGATTCCAAACTTTTATGGACAGCTCACATTGATTTCAGAGTCAAAAAAGCTTGTATGGCCTTCGGTCAATGCCGGCGAACCTTTGGTAAAACTTGGGGCCTCAAACCTAAATATATCAAATGGATTTACACAACAGTTGTTCGACCAATATTGGCATATGGATGTCTTGTGTGGTGGCAAAAGGGCGAAGTGAGAACAATCCAATCAAAATTGGGCCATCTCCAAAGGATGTGCTTGATGGCGATGTCTGGTGCGTTCTCTACAACTCCCACAGCAGCGCTCGAGGCCCTTTTCGACGTTGCGCCACTACACATACATCTTAAACAAGAAGCACTTTCTTGCTCTTACCGTTTATGGGTACTGGATCTACTGGAGAAAAATCCAGTGAATCGTAGATCTACACACACTTCGTTGTTTCCACTTTTGGTGAATTGGGACAAAATTGTCCTTGCTCCAAGTGATCTCACAATTGCTTGTAACTTTCCTTACAGGACATTTACCACACAATTCCCTTCACGGGAAGAGTGGACGTCTGGCTATTTGAAAAGAAGTATATCAAACAATAATGAGCATCGCATGACTTCATTGGCCCTGAGCCGGCTATTCCAATTTCGAAGTGCTGGGTGAAGCTTCAGATAAACTCTTGGGCGGCAACTCAGCACAAGCAATATTGGAATAGTTTGGAGTCGTGTCGTCAAACAAAATTGTATATTACTGAGCCATCTCCAAAGGTGGCGAAGTATTTAACAAATCTGTCAAAGCAGAATTGCAGTCTCTTGGTCAGAGCGTTGACAGGCCACTGCCGACTCAACTATCACATGGCAAATATTCAGCGTGCTGACTCATTTGTGTGTGATAGCTGTGACTCCGATTATGGAACTTCGTATCACTTGATATGTAACTGTCCAGTTTTTGCGCAAATGCGATTCCAATTACTTGGTAAACACTTATTAAGTGAAACTGAATACAGAAGCCTGAATCTTCAGGACATCCTGTTATTCTTAACCCGCTGTGGTAATGAGCTATAGGCTCTCTTTACGCTCATGCGTTTTGCAGTACCCTTTTTAGGGCGCTGTTCGAACCCATTTGTGGTATGGAGCTACATGCTCTCATTTCGCTTATGCGATCTTCCCTCTTCAAGGGACACCACTCCTATTTCCTCCCATCTTTCCCTTCCCTTTCCTCTTCCATCGGGTAGATGATGAAATAGGCTCAAATATGGCGATGGCACAAATCTCCCAACTGGTGGGGAACGTGCCTTTGGAGCCGGCCTTCTGATACCTGATACCCAGCGCATCATAAACAACAGAGAACGTTAGGAAATCATCCCGAGCACAGCTTTCCCGGGAAACTCACAAGACAGAGCCTGCCTAGGAAACAGGGTTACGATAGTTACGATAGGGATACTTTCGAGGTGGTTGATGAATTCGTCTACCTCGGATCCTTGTTAATGGCTGACAATAATGTTAGTCGTGAAATACGGAGACGCATCATCAGTGGAAGTTGTGCCTACTATGGTATCCAGAAGAAGCTGCGGACCAATGGACCATGCTGGAAGACGACCTGCAAGCACTTGAAGAGTTCGAACGACGGGTGCTTGGGGCCATCTTTGGCGGTGTGCAGGAGAACGGTGAGAACGGTGAATTCGATCGCATATTTTCTCAAATGTTGCAACCGTTTGTCCGTTATTTAAAGCTCATATCATACGTTACCTGTCTTCAGCAATTTCCGCGATAAACATTGGATTGATCATGTAGCAAACTCCACCTCCAAATCCTGACAAAAATCTCATCGCTATTAGGTAATACACATTGTCTGCAACGATGATTAAAACCCATGAAACCTAGAAAAACATGTGCTTATGAAATTGCATGATTTCGGAAGGATAATTATTCCTGACTATCTGTGGTACAACAGCATACAGTCCATTTCCGTCCGTACCGATCGGCCATATATCCGGAAACGATGTTCCCAGTGAGTCCTCCTAGGCAAAGCGTTGCTCCAATCCAGGCCCCTTCTTCCGTAGTTATTGGCCCACTTGGTAGTGGCGAATTTTGCGCTTGCAATATGGGAATCGAGGGTGACATCCATCCTGCACTGGATCCATAACTGATTGCCAATAGATTCACTGATGAAAATGTACCGTATATTGTTTGATGGCAACATAAATTGTATAAAATGCCCCAAACTTACAGAAAAATGTCGCAAGGTATTGATTTTTAGCACTGTTGGCCGGTTCCATAGTAGTAAACGGAAAATTTACGGTAAATTCACTTTTAAAACTGTGTCACTCCTGGTCCATCTTACTTACTGGTTTACTTACTACTGGACGATACCACCAGGGCTTACGGAGATAACGGAATGCATAAATAATACTTCCGTCTGCGATGCATTGTAAATGCATACACAAAGATGCAGCTGGAGATGGTATTCATTACTGCCCATGGTCCAGGAGGACCAAAAAGTTCTTTTGCGGGAGCCGTTAGGCTTCTATCTTTTCTTGATTCAATCTTTGCCACGAAACTAGAGATAAGCGCGAGAGATGGGATACCAATTACGTCTGGGTTCAGTAAGCTTTAGATTAAGTTGTGCTCTCTCCCTGCTATTGCTAAGTGAGATGATGTCTTTATGCCGGGCATCTTTTTTGGAGATCAAATTTGCACAACGGCTATCATCATAAATCTGTTTTTTTTTTATTGCAGCCGAGAAACTGTAAAGTATAAATTTTATTTTTTTTTTTTCTAGAATGAGATTGAAGTCATCCATTGTCTGGTCTGATTAAGTGCGATGAGATATCAGCTCATATGGTTGGAATACATTGGTAGCTTTTTAATCGAGAACTGATTTTCTCCAAAAATCGACCGATCTAAACGTTGTTCCTTATTCGTATGAAATTTTAATATTGTGGAGGCTTTTTTATTATCACAACATTGTACAATATAAGTCGAACGATGTACACAAAAACCGATTGTGATTTCATTGATAAATTTAAAAGATACAGCGTGCACAAGGTGTCCACTTTATCAAATGAACAGTCCTTAGTTCTCCAAACGACATTTTGATACGAAATATCGAGTAAGGGTGAGTTGACTGTAACTGTTTCTGCGATATGAGCGTACAAAGTTCCAAAAATTATATGTTTTGGACCTTTTTTTCACAACAATCCTTACCCATGATAAACCACCCCTCTTTGGAATTTTCTCATATTTAATTTTCTTTCCAAAACTGCAGCAAACCTGAGATTGGTATGTATGCAACTGTTGGAAAATATTGAAAAGAAGTTTCTGATTAAAAGAAAAAGCTTATTTTGTACGTGACAATAAAGCTTGTAACATAATAGTGAAAAAGCTTGCACCTAAGTGTCTTAGATATTTCGTCTAGAAGACTACAACCCTCATTTGACTGGATTTTGCTTGTCCATTTGATTGAGCTCAGACGAGTGCTTATAAAGTGAGTCAGATCAGCTGATTGTTTACCTTCACCAGCTGATAGTCAGAACAGAATCTTGGAAACAAAACAAACTATCGGAGAAATGGAAGATAAGGTGACCAGTTGACGTGTGAGACCCATCGTGTGATTGCTATGTCAAATACCGCCTACATGTTACGCATTGTAATCCCAGATCGTCTTCCATCATCAAACCAGCCTTATTGATGGTCGCTCGACAACAGAGCAGATCTTGGTAAGCCGATTCTTCAGTTGTTATTCATCTTTCACTTAAACCATATGAGCGTTTTCGTATTGCTATAACGGATTTTTACATTCTTTTTACAATTATGCCGATGTCGAGAAAAAATTGTGTAGTGCTTGATACATCAGTTCTCCCAAGTCTGCCAAGTATTCCTGAAATAAAGAAGTTTCTCGATGAGAAACTCAAAATAGATATGACCACAGTGAAAAGTTTGCAACTCCACAATATTAAAAATGTTATATATCTTGTGATGCACAACGAGAAATCCGCAGTTAACCTAGCATCAAAGCATAATTTAAAGCACTGCATGGAGTGCAACGGCATAAAGCGAAAAATACCAACCTACGTAGATGGTACAACTGTCGATGTGCGTATCCATGATCTACCGGAGAAAATCGATAACCTGAACGTCATGAATCACATGAGTCAGTATGGTCATGTGTTCAGCATTCAGAATGAGATCTAGGAACATTACTTTCCTGGCATCAACAATGGCGTACGCATGATGCGAATGCAAATCCTGAAGCCGATTCCGTCATACATAACTATAGAAGACGAAATTACTTCTGTTACTCATTTTCAACAAGTACACACTAGTGAGAATTGCAGTAACAAGTCGCATCCAAAGTTTCGACGCTCAGAAGCCAGAGCTCAACCTGTAAGGCAGAGTAATGTTATCAGAACCTCACTTCAACACCAACAGCTGAAAAATGCAGCATCTACACAACAACAGAACGAGATGTCGAACACCAATAAACAATGGTCACCCTTTTGGAAGCCGCCGACCGCCCCTGGCGAAGCAACAGCTCCGAAGCACAACAAAGAAGAATCAAAATGTCAACGATCAATCAAGCAAACCACAGAAAACTTTACATCGATAGGCTCCACCGTAAGAGTTAGCGGCGCTATTATTATGCCAGATGTTTTTCCAGCACACTTACGAAAGAGAAGAATTTCGTACTCCTGAATTGACGATGCAGAGTTACGGAAACACTACCTTGAAAAGTTTGTGGGGCAAGTCAATGATTTGATTTTACAATGTTGCTATTGTTAAATACGTTGTATTCGATTTGCATTGAATCCGGCTGCATTATGCCCTAGGTGGATGTCAAATAAATGTTTAAATAAAAGGTTAAAAACACATATTTACTAAACCGATAATCCCTTACAAATGGCGTATACACCAGGTGTTCAAGGCTATAGAAAAAAGATGAATGAAAGATCTTACGCGGGAAGTTAGACTAGGAAGTTGAGTGATAAGGGCAACCCTTCAGTTAGATCCAATCTCGCTGGGAACTGCGGTATGGTTCCTGTTATTCAGTATTGCGCCAGTTAGTATCATGCAATAAGCTGAGTATAACAGTCAGAAAACGATTTTCAACAGTTCCTCTCGATTTGTTTGCTTTGCGCATCATTTAAACGTTATCGCCAGAAGATGTGGCTGTGGCCCTGTAAAACCACCATTGGTCGGGTCATGTTCTTTACACCATAAATTCGCCTACAGTTAAACTTTCATGAGTGGATATTGAAGAGACCACAGACTCATGGAAATACCACAGACAAACAGACGTAACACTTAGAACGAATCTCGATCAAAATCATAGTCACGAGGACATGTGCGCCCAATGCTAAAATTATTGTATTTGGCCGACGAGCCAACAGATGGCGGTAGTGTGCAAACGTCAAACGCGAACAAAAACGATGCGAGCGCTGCGGGTGGTGGATTGGCCACCTACTATATTTTTGAATCGACCGTTAAAAAGGTGGTCGATGGACAATGATGAGAGTATGACGTCTGTTTGTCTGTGGAAATACTAAGCCATAGAACAAAAATGCTTAGGTTTCATTCTAATAAAACATTTATGTATTTTGCATTCACTCAACATTTATTTCTTGTGTTTATTTATACAATAGTGGAATGCGTTTTTAAATACGATTGCCAAACAAATCAATTATATTATCATGGAATGTTTTTTAAAGTTTGTAACAATTCTCCTTTACCAACCATTCGCATCAAATAAAACAAGCTTTCCTCCCCCAAACAGCGAATGTCGTTTTTCGTCCAACGATCTCATAAAAAACGGCTTTTCCAACAATGACGCAGTAGAGCACAATTTACCTTCTTCATCTAAAATATGTGTTAAAACGCACTTATTTCACTGCGGAACACGTTTTTGTCTCAAGCACCAAAATACCACTATTTATTCAATTAGGGGTTGCTGAATCCATTGCCGTTTTCAAAAATATCATAGCACGTCTAGTTTTTGAGATATTGACTGTTGAAAATGCTTAAATTGACGATTTCAGCCAACTTGCATACAAGTTTTCCGACTTGTATGGTAATGTATTTGCTTTATTTGTCACAAAATTCAAACTTTATGTGTTAAACAATACTTTTCAACAAAGTTCACTATTCTTCCGCTGATAAAATGTTATTTTTTGATAGTTCTGAAAAGTATTGTCTTATGCCATATAAGAGAAACGAACAATTTTATATGAAGACTGCAAGCATGTTAAAAAAATCGGTTTAAACTGAATTTAATGGTAAAATTTACAATCAAATTGTATCTAAATTGAAATTTCAAGTCCTATTTTGCATGATTGGTGAATTAGATCACAAAAAAGTTTGATAAATTATACTTTAAATTTCATGTAAACATTAATAAAACCTGTGTTTTACACAACTTTGGTGACCTGTAGCTAAAAATTGTGACGTGCTGGAACATTTCTGAGAACGGCATCAAGTTCAGCTATCCAAAATATACTAGTGACACATAATTTGATCCTTGAGACACGCAAAAATGTCATTTTTGTTACGCTGTGTTTTAGATGGAAAAAAATCTGTGATAGCTAAAATTGAATAATATAGAGCAAATGTAATAGAAATATCCTGAAGAGCACTCATCAAATAAAATTCTGCCGTTGGAATTACTTTGAGAATTATTCCATGACCGATGTTTGGCATTGAAGTCACCAATGACAAAAAATTTTGATTTATTGCGAGTCAATTTTCGCAAGTCAGTTTGATGCAAATTAACTTGCTGTCCAGAGCATTGAAAAGGCAAATAGGCAGCAATGAAACTATATTTACCAAACTGTGTTTCAACAGAAACACCTAAAGTTTCAAAAACTTTAGTTTCAAAACAACTTTAGTCGAAAACAGTTAATGTTTTATACGCCTATGAATGATGATTGCAACTCCCCCACATGCCCCATCAAGTCGATCATTACGATAAACAAAAAAATTAGGATCTCTTTTGAGTTTAGATCCAGGTTTTAAATACGTTTCGGTAATAACTGCTATATGCACGTTATTAACCGTAAGAAAATTAAACAACTCGTCCTCTTTACCATTCAGAGAACGAGCATTCCAATTTAAAATATTTAAATTATTATTTGGATCCATTAGAAAAACGTAATCCAATAACAATTTGATTTGTAAATTTTACACCTCCTTGAACTGCTTCAGTCATAGTGGTGGCTTTGAACATTGCATCAATCATTAGATTCAATTGTTCAGTTAGAAAATTAAAATCAGAGGCAGACATATCACTTGAAGTGGGTACATTTGATGATTTCCCATTAGAATTTTCGGTAGACGAAGAAGCAGAGTAGGAGTTACCTGTGGCGGTAGGGTTTTTTCCATTTGATTTGAAACAAGTAGAATGAGTACTCATGAAACGAATAGGGAAGGAGTTCAAATTACCTGCTACGATTTCGGCAAAGGATTTACCGTGGGTAGATACATTCGAAATTGAAAGATTCGAACTGCTACCCGACGGATTATAATTAGTTTGTGAATGAGCATGATTATGATCTTCCTGATGGGTATGATTCCTAATCAAGCGATCGTTAACTGAAAAATGAGTATTGTTCGATATTCTACCAGGCGAATTCCGGAAACGACCGTTATCGTAACGGATATTATCTTTCATCTGCCTGGCACGAGCCTCAATGACTCTTTTGCGTGAAGGGCAATTCCAAAAATTTGATTTATGATTATCCCCACAGTTAGAGCATATGAACTTGGTGGTATCTTCCATCTCTGGACAGACGTCCTTGGCATGAGAAGAACCTCCACAAATCATGCATTTAGCATCCATGCGACAATTTTTTGTACCATGACCCCACTTTTGGCACCGACGGCATTGAGAGGGGTTCTGGTAATTTCCTCCAGGTTGCTGGAAATGTTCCCATGTCACACGGACATCGAACATAAGTCTTGCTATGTCTAAAGCTTTAATATTATTTAGTTCTTTTTTATTAAAGTGAACTAAATAATATTCTCGAGAAAGCCCTTTCCGAACAATGCCAGATTGGGTTCTCTTTTTCATAATGATTACTTGGACTGGGGAAAATCCAAGTAAATCATTTATTCCATTTTTGATCTCTTTAGGTGATTTATACTCACTTGAGAGACCTTCCAAGACAACTTTGAACAAACGTTAAGTTTTGTCGTCATAAGTAAAAAAATTGTGCTTCTTCTCTTCAAGATGTTTGAGAAGAAGTTCGCGATCTTTAAGAGTTTCCGGCAAAACGCGACAGTCTTCTTTCTTTGCGATTTGGAAGGAAACCTTGATTCCTCTAATAGAGTTCAAGATCTCCTGCCTAAATCCCCCAAATTCGGAACAACTGACCACGATAGGCGGCACTCTTTGCTTCCTCACTTGAATCAAAGAGCCTGGGCTAGAGGCTGCTTCGATTTGGTGTTCGGAAAATTTGTCTAGAGCATCGAACTGATTGCTCATTTCGATACAATTATTCATTTCACCCTTGGAAGAAAGTTCGCATTCCGGAGAAACGTCGTTTCTTCCATTCTTGCCACGTGTAGTGACAGTTTTAAATCCCACTTTTTTGGAAGGAAGTTGTGAATTCAGAGATTCACCCTTCCTTTTGTTTGTTGTTGATACCTTAACTTAACATTTAAAAAACGGAAGAAGACGTAACATCCTAAGAGGTTTTTTCCCAAGACGGTGTCCAAGAAGGATTACCCTTTCGCCAACGGGTCCAACGAAAAATCGAAGGCACGGCTCCAAACAAGGATCGTAAAGGGATCAATAGTAGAAAAAAATATTACTGAAAAGTACTGTTTTAGTAGCACTGAAAAGTACCGTTTTTAATTTTAGCCCTGAAAAGTACTGTTTTATTGCTTTAGGTAGTTTTTAAGAAAACTTCCAAGAGCAGAGAGAATTCGTGTACGCACAGCACGAAGGTACGATGCGCACTGAATCCCTCTCTTCTTTTGAAAATTATCGGGTGAAAATTATCGGGTATGCGATCTGTATGCAGCCGCTATCATGGCATGAATCAATCGGGTACGCTGTGTATATTTGTTCATTTGCAAGAAGAGAAGAAAATGAACAAGCAACCGAATGACACAATCCGTTCATTTATTGACTTGCCCATAGGCCAGGGGAAGTTGTTCGCCTAGAGTGAATTTATGCCAAAGAAAAAGTAGATTTTGTATGAGAATTGACAGAAAAATGAATGACAAGTTCATCCACTTCTCCTGGCCTATGCGCTGCTTCTCCAGCCACGCGTTGCGAAGAGGGAAGTTGAAAAAGAGAATAATTATCGTTGGCTTTCGCTGTTTCTATCGCTGATCAACAACACTGCCTTCAATGATCCATTTCTGACTTGGATTACAAAAATGGTCCCAATTTGTGAAATTGCTTTTCGCTAAGCAATTTGAGCCCATATTCATGTTCTATGACGACTTGGCTGTCAAAAATAAGTGACCAACTATATAATATTACATCATATAGTGATCGTAGAACAGATTGTTTTTAAGGGTTTCAAAAATGCGAATATCATATCAATTTTAATATTGGAATGTAATGCTTCAAATGTTCTCAATTCGAATGAAAACAGCTCTAACATGAAGTATACTAATATTCTTTAGTTTTACATTCGTTTTGCCTAACCGATTAACATAAATTATTATATTTTGTTTAGTATGTGGTGGGTAACGCACTATCAAAGTTACCCGCATTATCAAAGATACCCCGTTTTACGGTACTGAAAAGTACTGTTTTTGTAGCACTGTTCTATTGCTCTAGGTAATTTTTGAAAACTACCAATCGATTTTTCGCCTCCATCCCCACGCTATGTCTGAACCAGACGATTATAAAAATCGAATGTACATCGGGTTTTTTCTCGTTGGAGTTCAGTATTTGGGCTATATTTTCATAATCGAAAGGTTTTAAAATATTCCATCGGTGAAATTTTTATTTTTTCCTCTTTTAGCTATTTTCCATACTAAAACTCATGAAAACCACGTTTTTCGACGCATTTCAGCCCATACTAAATGTATGGAAAAAATTTCACCGATAGAATATTTTGAAATCTTCCGATTATGAAAATATAGACGTAATATTAATCTCTGGCAAGAAAAAATCCGATGTACATTCGATTTTTATAATCGTCTGGTTCAGACATACCGTGATCCCATTACCCCGAACGCCACTACCCCAAATGGGCCATTACCCCGACTAGTAAAATATGCAGTGTAGTATATTGATAAGCGGACCAATAATGTTGACCATACTGTTATAAAAGATGCAAACTCTACGATGTAAACTTAATAGTGCGTAAAATTCATCGGTAAAATTTTTCATTTTTTTCCCTTTCAACTCACTTTCTCTTCTTTTTTCTGGGACATTGCCTATTCCTCAGCTCAGGTGTCACATACACTATGGACCTATGCACGGGTTCATTATTTGATGTTTTAGCGGTGCCGTGTTATTTATGTCACCATGGAAACTAGTGAATTCGGCACCGCTCAAACGTCAAATTAGTGAACTTGTGCATCGGTCCATTCAAAGGTTTATCCCAGAGATGTATTTGAACGCGTTCTGTTCAAAGCTTGTGCTCACGAGAGCTGTGTTCAAGTTCAAACAATGGACCAATGCACGAGTTCACTAATTTGACGTTTGAGCGGTGCCGAATTCACTCTTTGCCATGGTTACATAAATAACACGGCACCGCTAAAACGTCAAATAGTGAATCCGTGCATTGGTCCATATTAGCGATGGGCGATTTTGAATCGATGTTCCAAACATCGATTTTTTCGTTCCGATTAATCGATTTTTTGAATCGATATTAGGATCACTCAAAATCGAGTGAATCGATTTTCTTCATTCGATTTTTGTTTCGATTCCCAAGTATTAAATTGATTCGAATTTTTTAAAGAGTTGATGAATTATAGACCTAGTTTGAAAGCGTTGAATGTATAATTTTTAGTTTCAATCGTTATTTATTTGAAGGAATTATGTATCCAAATACAATTGCCTTTGGTCTATTTTTGAGAGCTTATTTTTTTGTAAATGTTAAAATGAGCCTAGGAATTGAATCGATTCAAAAACATCGATTAAAATGATTCGATTAAATCGATGAATCGATTCACCATATTGAATTCGAATCGATTCAGTAAAATCGATGTTCTGGTCAAATTTGCCCAACGCTAGTCCATATGCGCTGTTTGATCACAGTACTCCGTTCATCTCGTGGCAACCAGTACCGTCATTCATTGTTTCTCTTGATTTGTGGTTGGAACAAATCCAGATATAGGTACAAACATATTCTAATACATCGTTAATTTATTCGTGGCAACGTAATATCCTATCTGAAATTTGAATTACAATTTTTAAATTATATTTTGTTTTAGCAAAACAAGTCGTCAAAACAAGAGAATTGCAACGAAAGCGGTATTCAAGACAAAAGCCATCGTATTGTTCATTCAACACCTATATTCTAGAGTTCCAATGAATGACTGCACGATGTAATTGGTTATTCGTCAACGCATTCCATCAAGAGACACGAATCTGTAGATAATTTCAATATTGTTAAAATAAAAAAAAATACCTACAAGGTTGGCGTTTCAATATAACTACGAAATTTCCTACAAAGGATTCGAGATTTAAGCCATTGCTAGTGATTTACACCCGCTATTTGGATGTGTTTTGCTTTGTAATCGATCTTATTTTTGAATGAAGCTTATACGACCTCGATTCATCTACTACGGACCTGAACCTGACCGAACTTTACTGCTCGATAGCGTCTAATTACCAATGCAATTATCCGGGCGCTGTCATAGTCCAGTGAACGAATTCACTTTCTCTGTTGGTTACTTGAACGGTTTAAAAGTTTTGGGAACAGTAGGTTGTTAGGCTTAGGTTTCCAACTTAAGTCCACATGGTGGAGCTGCGATCTTACGTATAACTTTCGGGGAAGAGCATTTAGTCGCTATTCCCAGGCTGCATTATAAACTAAATACGGAAGGCAGCCCTTAGCTTTAAGTCTTTGCCATCGGTTGACACCACAAAATCTTCCAGATTATCGACGCACCATTTTGAACCAATCTGCGGTGTACGAAAATCTATGTAAACTGTATAGTGAAGCTGTGAAGTCAAAGTACACGTAAATTAGTGCACGCCAAAAAGTTTGTGGATCACGATTCTGTGATCAATCTAGTGGTCGTATGTTTGTTCAAAATGCTGAACATGAACACGAGAGCAATCGAAGAAACATTTGCGAACGCTCACAGAACATGAGCGTTCAAAATGCATCTCTGGTTGATCCACATATTTTATAACGCCAAAAATTACCATTTTCGACGCCTACCCAACCTCTTGTAACACTTTTTGTATGGAAATTCTACAAATTTTGTATGAGCTGTAACATTTTAGTGTTATGTAATTTATGAATGGGCTTTTAGTAAAATATTAAAAGGCATATGACTGATAGCTTTCTTGTCAGTTTACCATTCTTGTACATGTGACTCTGTGCCTAGAGATGTTAAGGAAATTTTTAATGCAATCAATGTCCTTCGTCACCGGAGGAATTCGAACCCATAACTTGCAATATAGTCTTGCTGAACAGCTGCGTGCTCGTCGATATTTAGACTCCTTGGTGGTGTTCATATTTTAATTTTGTTTTTCTATTCAACAAAGATTTCCCTCTCTTATAGGTTGTACCATAGCATCGCGTTGCTTAAGTGATTATACACGTCCTAGCTGCAAGCATTTTACCAGAAATTTGCCCTTCTTTGTTAAATAGGCTGTTCTTTCAAGTTTTGTTATTTTCATATGGAAAAGCTAAGTATTTTGAAAGCAAAATATCCTTCAAGTTTTCATTAAAGTTAATAAAACTATGAATTTATTCATAAATTTTACCTTTTTTAATCTACTTGTATTACAGTGCACAGTGGTCCAGGAATCAGTTTTACGCGGAAAGATGCATTTTGAGCTTTAGAATGAAACATAAGACAAAAACGGTCTTCTACAAAGTTGTTTGTATTATTTAAGCCCTTTGTTTGGTGTTATTGAAAATTAGGGTGGACCACATTTTCATAGAAATTGTGTAACTAACTTTCTTATTTGTAGAAATTATATTATACATGCTTCAGCAAAGTTGTAGACCATTCAATTTCAAGCAACTTTGCCAAAAAAAGTTTTTTTGTATCTCTTAAATTGACCGATTTAGAGCTTTTTTCCTGCAGTGACATAGGGTGGTCCGAACAAAACTGGTTTTCTGGCTCTAGAGTTTTCAATTCAAATTTCTCATCAAAGTAGTCTATGAAACACTTTTAGAGCTTTAAAAAATGCGTAATTTGGTGAGTGAAGAAACTCGCTATCTCCTTACGTTTAGGAGTTATTGTTGTTTTTCTCTCAAAAACATGCCTACTTTGATTGTGAATATCTCTGATTGGGGCAAACATAAAAAATTACCTTTGTCGGCATTTAAAAGACAAAATAAAATTGTATATTATATCAAAAAATTACAGATGTGTTATTTTTGTAACTTTAATAAAATGCCTTGAAAAACAAAGGATTTTAAGCAGAAAAACTTTAATAACTTTTGAACTAAAATAGATATCACCAATATTTTTGCATGGAAATTTGCGTTTTGCTAAGTTCTTAAAGTCGTTCATAGACCGCTTTGACGAGAAATCTGAAATAAGAAAGATAGGGCTCTAAAACTATTTTGAAGATTTTCATAGTATGTATTTCTTTATTATTTTGCATTTTGAGCATGAAAATTAAATTTTAGACAAAAATGATCTTCTACAAAATTGTTTCTAAAAATGTAAGCTTTCATACTGTGTCATTTGAAACTAGGGTGGTCCACAATATCACACATATCATATAACCAACTTTTTTATTTGCAAAAATACTGGTATATGCTCTTAGGCAAAGCGGTAGAACTTGAAATTTTGATCAACTTTGCCAAAAAAGTTTTTCTGTAGCTCAAAATTTGACCAATCTAGAGCATTTTTTCCTAATCATCGCAGGGTGGTCCAACAAACTTATTTTTTCAACTCTAGATTTTTTAATATTATTTTCTCGTCAAAGTCGTCTATGAACAACTTTTAGAACTTAACAAAACGCAAATTTTCATGCAAAAAGATTGTTGATATCTATTTTAATTCAAAAGTTATTAAAGTTTTTGTGATAAAAAATATTTGACTTTCAAGACGTTTTATTAGAGTTACAAAAATAACACATCTGTAATTTTTTGATATAATATACAATTTTATTTTGAATGCCGTCAAAAGATATTTTTTATATTTGCCCCAATCAGAGATATTCACAATCAAAGTAGGCATGTTTTTGAGAGAAAAACAACAATAACTCCTAAACGGAAGGAGATAGCGAGTTTCTTCACTCACCAAATTACGCATTTTTCAAAGCTCTAAAAGTGTTTCATAGACTACTTTGATGAGAAATTTGAATTGAAAACTCTAGAGCCAGAAAACCAGTTTTGTTCGGACCACCCTATGTCACTGCAGGAAAAAAGCTCTAAATCGGTCAATTTAAGAGATACAAAAAAACTTTTTTTGGCAAAGTTGCTTGAAATTGAATGGTCTACTACAACTTTGCTGAAGCATGTATAATATACTTTCTACAAATAAGAAAGTTAGTTACACAATTTCTATGAAAATGTTTTCCACCCTAATTTTCAATAAAACCAAACGAAGGGCTCAACTAATACAAACAACTTTGTAGAAGACCGTTTTTGTCTAATGTTTCATTCTAAAGCTCAAAATGCATCTTTCCGCGTAGAACTGATTCCTGGACCATAGTGCAGTGATACCTCCATGAGTCGATGTTCCATGACTCGATATCGACTCATGGAACCATACTAGAAACCAAATTTAATGGTTACTATGATGGTCCCTTTAAGCAGCTTTCCAAAGGATTGCTGTTCCATTACTCGATATTTCCATGAGTCGATGGTCCCTTCAATATCGACTCATGGAGGTTTCACTGTAAAACAGTCGGGCCTCTTGTGGAACAGCTCATCACTTTTCTGCCATCATTATATCTTCATTGTCTTGAATCAAACACAACTCAATTTTGCGGTTTCCGAAATTCAGCTGAATGATCCTTCAAATCAAGTAAAGTTTAACTGTAGTAGTAGTCAGAGACCGCCTTTTTTCTAACATGCACAAGTATATTAGTGTTTTATGCCCCAGTGGAACGATTATCTATCACAGTGGAACGATCCTCCCAAATATATTAGTATATTAGTGTTTTATGCCCCAGTGGAACGATTATCTATCATCGACATCTGAATCTGAAGCAAAAGAAGACTTTACTAAATCCTAATTTTGTGCGTATTATAGATATTTTTTTGTAATTAATTTATCCTTCTTTTCGGAATAAGCTGTTCTTCAGAGCATTGCAGTGTAGATGTTTGAATCTCACCAGTAGACTGGCCCAGCCCAGTATGGGAGAAAAATAAAGTTGTATAATTCCACGGGGCACCCCCTAGGATTATTTCTTAGGGTTAGGGGAAGACTTCTTGAAAATTTCAGCTCATTTGGTCGTTCCAAGAGCTGGCCCAATTTAATTGAAGTTAATATGGGATTTTCAGCTCACACATATGGGAAACAGCACATCATCTCCTGTTTGGGTCAGGAAAATTGTTGATCGCGTTCAATTGAACCCAGAATGTCAAAAACACTACTTGTTACCATAGCGAACAATATTGTAGAAGGTTGCCACTATGCGCATCATAGCCACCTATGACGCTGGGCGAGCTGCGGTACAAGGTGCATGCATATATGTGATTGTACGGGAGTGCTGATCTAAGCCTAACTTTCAACTACTGAAAGGTTAATTAAAATGAGCTTAAAACTCATAACCTTCTGCAACTATGTTCATTAGGGTATCAACTGGTGAATTTGTCATTCTGGGCACAATTGAACGCGATTAACTAGTCTACGGAACGAAACATTGACATAGGGTCAATTATTAATATAGTTGAAACAAATATTCCATACAAACTTCGAATTGAATGCGCCAGCTGAGGAAGCAACCAAATGAGTTAAAATTTGGGAGAGCTTTTTTCTTACCCTAAGGGATGGTACACAAATTAAGTCACGCTAAATTTCGACTTTTTCGACCCCCTCCCCTCCCTTTGTCACGTTTTTTGTAGGAGTCCTTCGAAAATTTTGTAAGGCTTGTCAAGCTTGGCTTGACCCCCCTCCCCCCCTTGGAGCGTGACGTAATTTGTCCATGACCCCTAAGGTACATATTTAAAGGGTGCCCCGTTGAGTTTTTCAACTTTTTTGTTTAAGGGCCAATCTACTCACCAGCATTAGAGGACAAATAAAAAAAAATAGCATTTAAAAATTATTTGATGGCAAGCTAGCTTCTTTTTTATCTCCTAATATTAAAACAAAAACACTTTTAGTCCAAAATCGTTTAGTACTCATAAGGAACCGTACTAAACCTTCCAATCACAATTAGTCTAAAAATTTTATGCATTCGGGATAATGACCCATTCGGGGTGATGGCTTTCGGGGTAATGGTATTCGGGCTAGTGGCGTTCGGGGTAGTGTCATAGATTCGATTTTTCATTATCTCAGTAAAATCAACAAGCACTTGATGTAGGCTCCATTTTCTCTGCGTGCACACTCAAATGAATATTTATTCCCCTACCGGCTACTAGGAGAGATTCATGATGTGCAAATAGTCTACATGCAGGCGGTCATCCAAAATCATACAATGGCTGCATAGAAGTTAGAGCAAACTGTTCGATTTATGTGTTTCCAACGTTGTTTGAATTAACGATTGGTAGCAACTCTAGTCGTGCCGTTGCCACTGTGATCTATTCTGAGCCACATCGAACTGTAGCAGGATCAAAATATAAGTAGTCACCGCTCCGACAATCTGAAACAGAAATTTTGATTTCAATCATCAATCAACAACTCCCAGACAGCTAATAACTCACATTGAAAACCAATCCATGATCAATGGCGAGCAGTCCGCAAGCGCTGAATTCCACTTTCTGCTGCAGTAATTGTAAAGAGAACAGCTTGACCTGCAATAAACGATACGCAATGGTTATGAGCGGAACAGAACAATGTTTGAAACATCTAAGCGTGTCAAAGTGCACTGCTCCCATTGAATGTGACAATTTGGAGCATCCAGTTTTACCCCAAGAGCGGTCGAATCGTGTGCGGATCATTGACAATGCATGCTTACAGTATCGGACGAGTAAAATGCACCATAGCCGTTTTTCAATACAAAATGGTCAACTTCTGCAATTTTTGAATAGATTATTTTCATTTTTACGTGACGATCTCACAATTATCTCAATTTACAGCTACAGATATTCTGACCAAGCTATGAGTCGTGCGTTCAAATCCCGCCAGTCAAGAATCTTTTCGTAATGGAAATTTTCTTGATTTCCCATGGTATATAGGGTAGGTGCACCAGTTATGGACATAGTGGTTCCCTATTTCGCCATACGCGAATTCTTTAATGTCTTCAAATTTTGAAAACTTTTCTGTGTTGTAGCAGTTAGACTTAAGAAATATCTTGATATTGAAACATTCAAAAAGATTTAAAATGTGAATGTTATCAAAATTTCACATATGGCCAAAGTTCCCTATGGCCATAACTGGTACACTTTCCCTAGTACTTCCGTGCTTGCCACACGACAAACTGTTGGAAAAATGGTTAATTGGCAAAGAAAGTTCTCAGTTCATAACTGTGGAAGTGCTCATGAGAACACTAAGCTGAGAAGCAGGCTTTTTCCCAGTAGGAACTTAACGCCAGAAAGAAGAAGAATGTGTCCGACACTGTATTGGTGGCCGTTTGCGCGACTGCCCTTGAATTAATATTGCCGACCATACTGTTGTACTTGTACCTACCGTTGTTTTCGTGCGTATGCAATTGGTGTTCATCCCGAGTCCGTGTATTAGGCAGCCAATTTGAGAAGCCTTTCGGTTACCGTTGGTGCCGTTTTCGATCAATCGCCAGCGAACAAAATGAAACAGTTGAAACCATCGTTAATATTTCATTATCAATTTGTGACGAGCTTGTTTTGGGCTAGGAGCGAACATTATTAGGTTCAGTGTTGTGTAAATAATCATTGATGAGCTTATTTGATTTAGAAAACAAATAATTATAATGTAAAAACTACGAAATTTATTAAACGTTGACAAATGAATATATCACAGTTTAAAACTCTTGAACCAACTACGGTTCAGATATCAAGAAAAACGAAGGATAAAGCTATTAGAGTAATATGCAAGAAATAAGCATTCTCTTAAAACATATAATAAACGAAAATTCCACTTTTTGTTCTTGACCAATCAAGGATAAATAACATTTGCTACATTATATTGGACAGAAATAAATATATTAAAGCGTTTCCCATAAAAAATAGTCAACATCATGTAGAGATTTTTCAGCCCGAAACGCAAATGAACATTATATCTTAAAAAAAAACTCTGACTGATTTTCTTCAAAGTAATTGAAACTCCTTAAATGTATTCGTTTCTATTCGATATGCCATTTGCCATCAATATTCTATCTTCTACATAAATAAAAATGGGATGGTGTTTGTATGTCACGAGTTGGTTTAGGAAAGGGCAATCGGATTTCAAAAATTCTCATAGTTATGTTCCTAAAGAGCTCCGACGTATTTTTACGACGTATATTCACTGGGAAACACGGAAAAAAGAGAATGAACGAAACTGACATTTTGTACAGTCACCCCACAGTTAAGGATCAATCAAGGGTCATTTTTCAGAACAAAATATGATTAAAAAAAATTTGGGGTGGGTAATGTCTATCACATTACCGCGGGGTTGACGTAGAACTACGATGATTAATAATTTGATTTGTCATGTGTATGAATTTGTAAGTGTACTAGTTTTGTGTTGTTATTGATCGGATGAAGTTTTCAGAAGTTAACTCTTTTTGGACTCATTTTGGTAGTCCTGAAAAGAACCATTTGTCGTTCTGTGGTTTCGAGAACCAGTGTATGGTGTTCCAGGAATAATGCCAGATGATTGAATTTGTTTGTTTGGTCGTTGCTTCCTTGTGTTGCTTGGTTGGGTGATCGGTTTCTGGCTCCAGCTGTAGTTCGCCAAACTCCTCCAGTAGATTAGATGTTTGATGGCTCGGGTGCTTCGATTGTGATAATCGATTGAATCGGTCCAGTGCTTTGGTCTGTAGCAATATCCATTGCATCAGCATTTAGGCTCTGTACATTGATACTCATCAATATGCAGGTTGGGCCACTATGATCCAGTATTTCACGTCTCAAAGCGTCACTAATCGATGATTGCCTAAGCGGTGCAGCTCATTCCTCAAGTCAACCCTTGGAATCGCTGCCTTTGGCGTGATGGAACTGGGAAGAATTGGTAGAGTTTGTCAAAAATAGTCCTTGCAGTGAAGTAACCCGCGACATACCAACATATACCAATTGCTGATCCAGACTTTTGTCATAGTCATCCAGACTTTTGTTGCTTTCAATTCTCCGCTTCGATCGCATCTCAGCAGGCAACAGATCGTCTTGCTCTGACCGGGCGTGCTTCTCAGGCACAGACATCGATAGCGAGGGACCTCCCCGGTTGTCTTGCTTTGCTCAAATCAAACTGTCGAGCGAGCGAGAGAAGATGCCGTCCGAAGCCAAAGTCATCACCGCTGCCGCCGCCAAGAAGAAGAAGAAGAAGAAGAAGAAGAGGAAGCAGTCCACAGAAGAATTTGCGATCGAACTGTGAACACGGTCGGGCAAGTCATTCTCGCTTTGTGGTTCACCGCTTGTTTGCGTTCACCCAGCCATCGTCATCGCCGCCATCATCAGATTTTGACTTAAGCCCGGTGATCCACTACCTGTTACTGTTGTGCGCCATCCACGTCACGAAACTTTCGGTTCGTCGTTTAAGCAAATAACTTGCTCAAATTTATACATTTGAGTTGAGGATTCCCCGTTTGACCATGGCAATCAACTGATAACATCCCGCAGTGTTATTTATCTGTAAGAGCATCAAAGCTAACAAAGCCATCGGCCCTTTTCAAGGCCATCAAATTAGTGGAAAAGAGTTAAAAGAGAAATATATCCGACTTTATTCATAACTTCTAATATTCCTAAATCAATTTCACGGCTTCATACAAAATTTCATTTGTCATAAATAATTTATGACTCAACAATTTGTGACTGTATTCGCGGACGCTGCTGCAGTGCCGTCGGGGTGAGTGCTCAACATTTCACAACAATTGTAAAATAGAGTGGCATTTCCAACAGCGTCTTTGATGTTCCATATTTTGTGGGAACACTTTGATTAGCAAAATTATCACATGTAACAAAATTGCGACATATTTAGAATGCTTTTGAAAAGACATTCTCATTGAACAATTATAATAATTTTGGCACCCATGGATCAGAAATTTACCGTCATAATAAAGAAAACTATTAATTATCATTATCTCGTATTGAATATTTAGTTAATGTCAATCCTTCCAGCAATTCATGTTCGACCAATTTCTCACGCATTAGCATTCTCCGCAATTTTCAAGTAATTGTAAGCCCAACACATTATTGGCACATACCCATTTCCCAGATTGGTTGATCAGCGAAGAGCACAAAAGGGAGGAGCATCATCTGCTATTCTGAAGTTATAAAACATGCTTCCTTCGTCGGATTCAGTTTCATTCTAATTCCGCTTTCGAGCTGGTAAGAGCTCCTCTGAACTTGCTCAGCGAGAAGAACCTCGCTGCTAGAAATCTGCTGAGCTGTTATTCTTCAAGCTGCCAATCCAGCATCTGGTCTGTGAAATCGCTCAAGATTTCTAGGTTGACCGATCCGCGCTTCTAGATTTCGCCTCGTGGTAAACTCGTGGTCACAGCATCCAAGTTCAATCGGCCCTTTTCAGGGCCAACATACGTTCATAAAAGGGTTTATTGTATGATATTTACTGATTTATCTATAATGATCTAAATATCGCGGTATACTACAATTTGGTTCACATAATTTACCCCACATAATTACATGAATTTGAGAATTTAACACTGCATCGCCGTCGGACCGTAATAACATCATGCTACTCAGCATTGTATGGTATTTCTAACAGCATCGTTGATTTATCATATAATAGGGGAACACTTCCTAAATTCTCGAGTATTAAATTGGAAAATGTATTAAAATTGCGACAGATTTTAAATACTGTTCAATAAACTGTTTCCTGACCAATTGTAATAAGCAACTATTGATCTGAATTTTATCTACATGTTAGTCTATTGCGTTAATCTGAGAAATAGGCTATATGAAATTGATGTCTTGGCAAGGGATGTACAAGATGAGCATTATGTATTAATTTTCCAATTTCTGTACTCGAGAATTTTGGAAGCGGGGGCCGTGATGCTCGGGATGGATTGTCCTCCATGACTGGTCCTGGCTGGAAATATTCGTGGGGAGAAACTCGACCCTTTGCTGCAGGAATTTCATTAACAACTCTTTGGTAAAGCAGAAATTTCTGATAAAAGTGAACTTTTTCAAAACAACTCTTATTGATTGGAATATTTATCAACAACTCTTTGTTAAGTAAAATCATCCTTAATAGCTCTTTGCTCCATCGCCAAACCAAACCATTTCATTGAATTCATCAAGTACAAGAATATGAATGGTACGGAGAGGCAGATGGTGTATATTTTGCTGGCGTTACTTTCCAACAGGTCGCTGGTTGGCGCTGACTTCTAATCCGTCCGCTGAATGATTTTCAGTTGTTGCTTTCGCTCTCTGGCTCCGTTCGCTACTCGCACACTGCTGTGGCTTTCACGCACTCATCTTTGCTGCTCCGCTGCTTAATCCGTTCGTTATGCCGTTCGATTTGTGAATGAGCTGGGAGCAGAACAACCAGTGGTTTTATTTGCTCGAGCTCCGTTCACCGATGGCGAGTGGTGGGGTTCTCGCTTGGTTGTTTCGTCACTCCGTTCGCAACTCGCACGCGATTGGTTATTGCTTTCGCGCTATTTTCGTTGATGGTGTGATTCTTCGCTGAGAAATAAAAACTGAAACTCTTTTGATTTTTCATGCAAAATGACCAACTTTGATAAACTATATCTCAGTTATTTATGGACAGATTTGAATGAAATTTTAACAGAATATCAGACATAACTTAAATTTTAACATATGTTTTTGAGTGATTTTTCCAATCACACTTTGAAAAGCAGTAACGGTTTGACTAAAGTGATTTTTTTGACGATTTTTTATGATTGACATAACTAAACATATTGAAGGAATAGCTTCATGGTATCTTCAGAAAAGTTGTAGATTTTGACGAGATGAATAAATTTGCTGAAGACAGTTTTTGTGTAAGGCTATCAGATTTTAAGATAAAAAGTTTTGAATTTTTCGTCGAAAATTACAGTTTAGTCAAACCGTTATTACTTATAAACTTGTGATTCGAAAAATTTTCAAAAATATATGTTAAAATTCGAGTTACATCTGATGTTCTGTGAATGTTTCATTCGAAAATATTTCCATAAATAACTGAGATCTAACTTACCAAAGTTGGTCATTTTGTATGGAATATCGAAAAAGTTGCAAATGCATGCGAATAAGTTGGAGCCTTCCTTAGCCGAGTGGTTAGAGTCCGCGGCTACAAAGCAAAGCCATGCTGAAGGTGTCTGGGTTCGATTCCCGGTCGGTCCAGGATCTTTTCGTAATGGAAATTTTCTTGACTTCCCTGGGCATAGAGTATAATCGTACCTGCCACACGATATACGAATGCAAAAATGGAAACTTTGGCAACGAAAGCTCTCAGTTAATAACTGTGGAAGTGTCATAAGAACACTAAGCTGAGAAGCAGGCTCTGTCCCAGTGAGGACGTTAATGCCAAGAAGAAGAAGAATAAGAAGATGTGAATAAGTTCTCTGTTTATTCGACAAACAAGTTTAATATTTCATGGGTACACAACAGCAACAGAGTAGCGTACACAGGGATTTAGTTGAAATCTGGAAACGTAGCTCAATCTTGAAATCTTGAGCGATTTCACACACCAGATTCTGGATTAACAGCTCAGCAGGCTCCTAGCAGCGAGGTACTTCTCGCTAAGCAAGTTCGGAGGAGCTCTTACCAGCTCGAAAGCGGAAATGGAATGAAACTGAATCCAACGAAGGCAGCATGTTTTATAACATTGGAATAGCAGATGATGCTCCTCCCTTTTGTGCTCTTCGCTTTCTGATCGACCAATCTGGGAGATGGGTATGTGCCAATAATGTGTTTTGCTTGGAATTACTTGAAAATTGCGGAGAATACTAATGCGTGAGAAATTGGTCGAACATGAATTGCTGGAATGATTGGCATTCCCTAAATATTCAATACGAACTATTGATAATTAATAGTTTTCTTTATTATGACGGTAAATTCCTGATCCATGGGTGCCAAAATTATTACAATTGTTCAATGAGAATGTCTTTTCAAAAGCATTCTAAATATGTCGCAATTTTGTCACATGGGATAATTTTCCTAATCAAAGTGTTCCCATAAAATATGGAACATAAAAGGCGCTGTAGGAAAAGCCACTCTATTTTGCAATCGTTGTGAAATGTTGAGCACTCACCCGACGGCACTGCAGCAGCGTCCGCGAGTACAATTCCAAATTGTTGAGTCATAAATTATTCACGACAAATGTAATTTTGTATGAGGCCGTGAAATTGATTTAGGAATACTAGAAGTTATAAATAAAGTCGGAAATATTTCTCTTTTAACTCTTTTCCACAAATTTGATGGCTCTGAAAAGAACCGATGGCTTTGTTAGCTTCGATGTAGTTACGGATAAATAACACTGCTCGGACCAGCAAAACTCAGGGGGCTTCTGGTATTTGCTCCTAACGGGATTGCTTCTTGACCACCAATGATGATTTCATCACGAGTCGAAATTTTGAAGCGCGGGTCAACAGCTCCTCGGCCGATGACGATGGCTGGGTGAACGCAAACAAGCGGTGAACCACAAAGCGAGAAAGACTCGCCCGACCGTGTTCACAGTTCGACCGCAATTTCTCCTGTGGACTGCTTCTCTTCTTCTTCTAGGCGGTGGCAGCGGTGATGGCTTTAGCTTCGGACGGCATCTTCTCTCGCTCGCTCGACAGTTTGATTTGAGCGAAGCAAGACAAACGGGGGCGTCCTTCGCTATCGATGTCTGTGCCTGAGAAGCACGCCCGGTCAGAGCAAGCCGATCTGTCGCCTGCTGAGATGCGAGCCAATCGGAGAGTGAAAAGCAAATGACGTCAAATTTTCTCTAGTCACCCCTATTTATAGATTTGCTTGAAATCAACGTTCTCTTTTAAAACAGTTATTAAACTATTTGGACAGGTATGTGGGATTCAGTAAGTAAACGACATGAAGCTTTGATGTCTTGGCTTTCGATTGAGATGCTAATCAAGAAATTTCGTTAAGCCAGCGAAAAGTTATAAACGTTTAAAATATTTCATGCCAACGTAACGCTCTTGGTTTTGAAATTCCAATTTCACTCCTGTATAGAGAAGAGAGACGTACTTCTACGTCAAAACATGGTGACGATGTACAAATCATAATTACCTACCTGGCACTGCAGAATATAGTTGTTTTTGAGAATACACCTCAAAATAACCGGTTATTTTCGAAAAAGTGTCGATTTCGATAGAATTTGCAAACGTTGTCCACCCCACAGATGTGGATCAGTGGGAGACGAGGATCTTTATTATGGATCAAATCGACTCATATTATGGATCAAAACTCTATAACAGCAATTTATCTGCGAGGTAAACGAATGGTGTATCAGTGAAAGCATACGTTTTGGCGTTTGTTTCGGAATCGTCTTATGTTTGATTCATAACTGTGGTATGGTTTCCAATGCCCCACAGTTATGAATCAACACTTCTGGAAGTACATTTGACATTTTATTTCCTACGGACGTTTTGTTCTACTTCGTCGTAAGCGCTACTATTCGTCGTATCAAACTTTAAATGTTCCACTACGGCGGATATTCAAACTTACCTGCAACATAGATTCATTATTCAAGTGTAATTTTGTAAAAGCTGTTATGGTTTGTACACTAGTACACCAAAAATGCAATAAAACTACTGTATTTCGGTAAATAACTTCAGTTCAATTATCCACTTTGCACTTTTTCACCGAAATCGGATGGACGAACACGATTTGAGAGAAATGCTTAGCGATCGACTGAGCCACACCACTTTTCAACGCAAGTTTCTTCCCGCCCCCGTGGGTGACTTACTTCGCCTGGCACTTATTTTTACTATGGAAAACCTTCGTACTTCTTTACTGAAGGATTTCATTCCAATCACACGCCGTCAAACTTCAACAAATCACCAAATTTTACGAAATTTCCTCAACCGCCGCGTATAATTGAGAATGTAAACAAAGTTCAATCCGTCGTACTGAGAAAAAAAAAGCTTGTGCGCATCAATGTATGAGCGACGCTCGACGTAAAAATACGGTTCCTTTGATTGTGTTGTTTTCGCTGTACTGTGAGCAAATGCCAATATTGTATGGTCAAAAGGAATTGTGTTCATATGTTTGGGCTGAATTTTGATGACGAACAATTAATTTTAAAGGAAATTAGTATATTCCATCATGCTGGAGGAATGGAGGGAGATGCCCGTAGATCCATATATTCTAGTAAATCATTTTATTATGGCGTTGATATTTTGTGTTTTAACCATTCAATGTGTATTGAATGGTTAAAACACAAAATATCAACAGTGAGCCGTAAGCTGTGAGACGAATCTGGAAACTAATTGCGACGGAGTTGAAAACGATACGACGGACTGAGAATACGGTAAGATGCATTTTCTTTGCATTATTTCCAAAAAGAGATCAAGATTTATCAAAATGTCATTGTACAATGCTAAAGCCGTTTTGAGAAAGAATTGTTTGGCATCGGTTTGTATCAGCATCATTCACTGCAATACTGGGAAAATTGCAGTTCTCACTGACCAATGCTTAATACGATGGATACTAGCACATCACCCTATGCTTAAGCATATTATAATTTATTGCGATGCTGTACAGATGCATGGCTCACGTAAGGGATGGTAGACAAATTATGTCACGCTAAATTTCAACTTTTTCGACCGCCCGCCCCCCCTTTGTCACACTTTTTGTATGAGCCCTCCAAAAATTTTGTAAGGCTTGTCACGCTTGGCTTGACCCCTCCACCCCCCCTTGGAGCATGACGTAATTTGTGCATGACCCCTTAGTAAAATTTGTTCTGCGTAACAGCAACTCTATTTGATGAGATATTTCCGTTTGAATCCAACTCTGATCCATATCTGTGTGCTATCCATAACTGTGGGGTGACTGTATAACATAAAATTTTGTTTTTTCTTTTGAATCCACAATCAAAGTAGACGCATTTTCAATGCTGTAAAAGAGATTCATAGAATAGAAAACGCTGGTGTCAGAAAATCAGACCAAAAAACAAGCTCTAAATCGGTCAATATGAGAGCTACAAAAAACTTGTTTGAGCAAAGTTGCTTAAAATTTAATGATCTACAAGTTTGCCGAAGTGTGTACTTTTTTCAAGTAAGAAAGTTTGTTATCCCATTTCTATGAAAATGTGAACCACCCTAATTTTCAAAAACATCAAACAAAGAACAAATAATACAAATAACTATCTAGAAGACCGTTTTTGTCTAATAAGGCAATCCATGAGACAGCTGCGATCAGCTGTTTTTTTTTTGTTTACCATGTGCTTTTGACGTTTCGCGATCGGAGTGACTTTCGATTACAAAGGAAAATGTAAAGCTCCGATAAAACTCGCATGAATTGTTTACTCTTTCATTTCGGTTGCATTAACTCTTTTAGTTGTCAGTCCTATCACGAAAAGTCCTCAGGGATAGCCTTATGTTTCATTGTAAAGCTCAAAATGCATCTTTCCTCGTAAAAATTGTTTTTTGGACCATAGTGTACGAGAAAACTGATAAACAGTGGGTTACATGTATGACCTAATTCGCTGCTCATCACATAGTAACGCACATACGCTAGTGTCTATGTACTAAAAATCACTAAGTGGTAATGCGGAAAACATTTGTATGGTGAAATGCATCTTACGAATTGTTTTTCAAAGAAGGGAGCAATTTTCGAAAACATATATTTGGTGCAGGTAGTGCGCAATGATGGTCATATATATATATATATATATATATATATATATATATATATATATATATATATATATATATATATATATATATATATATATATATATATATATATATATATATATATATATATATATATATATATATATATATATATATAGGATAGGAGCAAAAAAAAAACTTCTCACAGCTGAGGAAATGTGCAATTATCTATTTTCGCTTTATTTTGTAGACGGATAAAAACGCAAGGCAGCTAATCGCTGAAAATTGCTGTTAGGGATAAATCCATTATCGTGAGAGTGAGTGAGAATTTGGAACCTTGACCACGACACGGCACATCAAACAATTCCCTGTGCTCGAGTTTTTTGTCGGTACACGCATGGAGGTTCCGGAAAAGTTCCGAAAGATAAAGATGAACAAATTCACGTAGAAGTACCAGTACCGATCTGCGAGTGCGGACGGTACAGCAAGCCGTTCGTTACAACCGGTACCATAAACGGGCAGATTTATCGAGAGGAATGCTTGCAAGAAGCGCTTGCTGCCCTTCCACCGCTCTCACCGTTGTCCCACGCTGTTCTGGCCTGATCTCACTTCCATCCATTAAAGGCTTGGCGGTTACAAGAGACGAACCCGCCAAATACACCAGAACTTCGTCCGATCGAAAAGTTTTGGGTGATAATGAAGAAGAAGTTGAAGAAAAGTGGAAAAAACATTTCAAATTTATGAAGCTTTGAAGAAAAACTGGGAGAAATTGTATAAGAATGATAAGTAAAGCCTCGCCGAAGATCTCATGAGCAGTGTTAAGAGAAATGTACGAGCATTCAGCTTGGGAGAGGAAATTCAATAAATAAATTATGCTTAAAAATAGCCAATACATATTTATTTAATCCCTGAAAATTGGGGAAGTATTCAATTTAAAATGAATTTTTGATGATTTTTTTGTGTGTCTCATTTTTTCGAGTCCAGTCTTTGTAGTCGCCAAAATTTTTGGTTCACCTGCTCACTTTACTTTTGAAGCTGCTACGTCCTTCGAGATATGACCATGACGCAACAAACTCAGTCCATGGCTTGTTTCTTCAGTTTCTCGATCGCCCCACACTTCCACACTTAAGATCCTGTTCCACTAAGTTAAACCACTTTGCTCGTTGCGCTCATCTTCGTCTTGTACTGGCCGGATTTGAGGTGAACACCATTTTTGCAAGATTGTTTTCCGGTATTCTCACAACGTGTTCCGTCCATCGTACCCTTCCAGCTTTGGCTACTTTCTGGATACTGGGTTCACGTATAGTTGCGCAAGCTTGTGGATCATTCTTCTCTTCCATACGCCGTTCTCACATACTCTGCCAAAGATTGTCCAAAGTACACGTCGATCAAAACTCCTAGCGCTTGCAGGTCCTCTTCGAGCATTGTCCACGTGTCATGCTCGTAGACGACTACCGGTCTTATCAGTGTCTTGTACATGGTACACTTAGTACGGAGGTGAAGTTCACGAGACCGACTGGTCTTGTGGAGTCCGTTGTAGGCATGACTTCCGGCAATGCTATGTCTTCGAATTTCTCTACTGCAGTTGTTATCCGACGTTTCTGACGTTACCTCGGAAGATCCGAGGTAGACAAATTCATCCACCATCTCCGTCGATCATCACATTCGAGCTCCATTGCGCTCTTTTACTCCAGAGAGCAGATACTACGTCTTAATACATTTTCTTCACATTTCAGCTCTGCAACCACCTGGAACGTTCTTCCGACATGTCCACGTCGTCAACGAAACAGATGGACTAGTTGGATTTATTGAAGATCTTGCCCCGCATATTGAAGCCCACCCGTTTCATAACACCTTCTAGTGCAATGTTGAATAGGAGGCATGAAAAACCATCGCCTTGTCGAAGTCCTTTGGGTGCTTCAAACGAGTCTGATAACGCACCCGATACCTTCACACAGCACTGTACACTATCCATCGATGCCTTGATCAGTCTAGCCGGTTTCCGGGGAAAACCGTTCACGTCCATAATTTTCAATAGCTCTTCTCGCTGTTGTTTTCCCCAGATCCTGGCTATCAAACGATGCAGATAAGAAGCCAAACTGTCTGGGTCCATTTTAATAAGTTCCGCCCCAATACCATCCTTCCCAACTGCTTTATTACCCTTGAGATGTTTGGTAGCATCTAAACTTCACTAGTTGTGGGAGTTTGCATGCCGTCCATACCGATAAAGCCGTTCCTCCTGCAGCCTTGGTATTCCTTCTCTGCGCCATTCAGGTGTTCATCGTACTGCTGATTCCACCATTCAATCATCACACATTTGTTACCGCCATCCTTATCCCGGCACATTTCGGTCCGCGGTACAAAGCCTTTGTGGGAAGCATTGAGTTTCTTGTAGATTTTACGAGTTCCTTGAGAACGATACAACTGTTCCATCTTAGCACTCCAAACGCTCTTTATCCCGGAATAGATGGGAACAGAAGCGAAGCTGTTTGTTTCGTTTCACATTTCAACGGGTATCTTGTTGCAAAATAATCACCCGCGCTGCATTCTTCTCGTCCAAATTTGTCTGATAATCCAAACTGTTCCGTCTATTCCATTCGACGATCCCAATAGTACCTTCTGTTGGTTTCGGTGAGCTCTCCCTGAACCAGCCTCACTGCTTCAAGCCTTTGCGGGAAATCAGTTGTGACTTCGGGTAACTTGAGTCGTTTCAGATTGTACTGTCACCTGCCTCGCATAAATCATTGTTGGTCATAGTTCTTTTAATTTTCGATCCATTACAATATTCAATGGCTTCATTTCATTTATTTATAGTTAACATCTAAACAGATAACACTGAATCAACAATTTCACGCCACAATACTCGACTCGTGCCCGCATCTCTCCATCATCGGTTCTGCCCCACGCTCGCCAAATCGATACGCACTTGATCGTCGCCACACACCGACCGTTTTCCTGCCCTCCGCCAAAGATCGTCTTAAGCACCCGATGTTCGAAGACTCCAAGTGCTTGCATGTGGTTTACAGATCTGCCACCTTTTCAAATGTTCGGCTTACAATGTCCATATCATCCGCGAAGCAAACAAATTGACTGGATCTCATAAAAATCGTACCACGGCTGTTGAGCCCGGCTCTCCGCATAACACATTCTAGCGCAATATTGAACAACAGGCACGAAAGATCCAAACGGACAGGAATGTTCGCCTGAAACCTTCACACATATTGCACACCTTCCATCGTCGCTTTTATCAGTCTCGTGAGCTTCCCGGGAAAGCTGTTCTCATCCATGATTTTCCATAGCTCTACGCGGTCGATAATATCGTATGCCGCCTTAAAATCGATGAAAAGGTGATGCGTTAGAACTTGATATTCACGACATTTTTGGAGGATTTGCCGTACAGTAAAGTTGTCGGTCGACCGTCAACGAAGCCGGCTTGATAATTTCCCACAAACTCGCTTACTATAGACAACGAAAGATGATCTGGTATAATACTTTGTATTCCGCATTTAGAATGGTGATTGCTCGAAAGTTCTCACAATCTAACTTATCGTCTTTCTTGTAGATGGGGCATATTACTCCTTCTTTCCACTCCTCTGGTAGCTCATCTATTTCCCAGATTGTGCCTATCAGCCGGTGCAGATAAATGGCCAGCCTCTTTGGGCCCATCTTTATGCGTTCAGCTCCGATACCATCCTTACCAGCCGCTTCATTGTTCTTTTGCTGGTGAATGACATCCTTAACCTCCCTCAAAGTGGGGACTGGTTGGTTTCCATCCTCCGCAGTACCGACGAAGGCATTTCCTCTGTTGTCCTGACTTTCATTGCCTGTGCTCTCAGCGCCATTCAGATGTTCGTCGAAGTGCTGCTTCCACTTTTCGATCATCTCACGCTCGTCCGTTGCTGCAGCATGACCGCCCGCACTGCGTTCTTCTCCTCCAGAATTTGCCTACATTCCTCGTCGAACCAATCGTTCCGTCGACTCCGTCCCACGTACCCGACGTTGCGCTCAGCTGTATTGTTGATGGCTGCCTTCACTGTTCTCCAGCAGTCCTCAAGAGGGGTTTCATCCAGCTCACCCTCTTCCGGTAATGCAGCCTCGAGGTGCTGCGCGTATGCCGCTGCGACATCCGGTTGCTAGAGCCGCTCTAGGCCGCCGGTACCGTACGTTGTACGGAGAGTTTTGGGCGCAGTTTAACCATCACCAGATTGTGGTCAGAGTCGATTTTAGCATCACGACAGGTCCTGACGTCAATAATGTCGGAGAAGTGCCCTCCATCAATCAGAACGTTATTACATATATTCAATGGCTTTTTTACCCCTATAGGCCAGAGTGAACGAAAAAAAGTGAAACTTCCCCTATTCAATTAAAACTAAAATGATTTTCATAATAGACTACTTGCTTGAAGTTTTCTCATATCATTTTGTATAGGGAGGGGCACCAAACTGCAAATTGCAACGTTAATGAAAGCTATAATCGAATATATATATATATATATATATATATATATATATATATATATATATATATATATATATATATATATATATATATATATATATATATATATATATATATATATATATATATATATATATATATATATATATATATATATATATATATATATATATATATATATATATATATATATAAGTTAACTCCTCGAGCGGGAAGGAGTTCTTTTTAAAAAACTAAAACACTTCTAATTCTATGATACAACTGTCTGTATTCCTGATTTGGCAAATGGTTTTTATAATCTTCAACTGGCCCTTGACCTTGAAAGCATACTAATGTGGTGGGGTCGTTTCTGCTGATGCAATTTCCCACGCGTAGTCGTCAAACGGTTCTGCTTTTCGTCTCGAAGAACAATACTTTCTTTATCGTCACTTGTTGATCTGCCTGTTGATCCGCTTGCGATGATGATTCATGGTCACGGTCTTTCTATGCTGGGATCGATGGTTTGATGATCGGGGACTTGCGAATGTGTAAATAAAGTGTCAATCATTGTTGTGAACCATATTGCCTGTGATGATTACCATTCCTCTTGAACGTTTCTTCGTAATATGTCACATGGTAGATTATTTATGGGTTTGATCTGGAATTCGATCTAGGAATCTGGGATGTTTACTGAAAGTGTGTCGCGTAAGCGCATAATGAGTTATTTATGGTTTTGTTTACAGACAATCTCCAGATTGCGCAATTACGCATCTGCTTTCATTTCATAAGTGATTCATAAGTGAATCATTAGGTTGTTTATGATTTAATGCTAGGATACATGAGTTGCGGTAATCCTTTACATGGATAAGCCGTTAACTTATATATATATATATATATATATATATATATATATATATATATATATATATATATATATATATATATATATATATATATATATATATATAAGTTAACGGCTTATCCTTGTAAAGGATTACCGCAACTCATGTATCCTAGCATTAAATCATAAACAACCTAATGATTCACTTATGAATCACTTATGAAATGAAAGCAGATGCGTAATTGCGCAATCTGGAGATTGTCTGTAAACAAAACCATAAATAACTCATTATGCGCTTACGCGACACACTTTCAGTAAACATCCCAGATTCCTAGATCGAATTCCAGATCAAACCCATAAATAATCTACCATGTGACATATTACGAAGAAACGTTCAAGAGGAATGGTAATCATCACAGGCAATATGGTTCACAACAATGATTGACACTTTATTTACACATTCGCAAGTCCCCGATCATCAAACCATCGATCCCAGCATAGAAAGACCGTGACCATGAATCATCATCGCAAGCGGATCAACAGGCAGATCAACAAGTGACGATAAAGAAAGTATTGTTCTTCGAGACGAAAAGCAGAACCGTTTGACGACTACGCGTGGGAAATTGCATCAGCAGAAACGACCCCACCACATTAGTATGCTTTCAAGGTCAAGGGCCAGTTGAAGATTATAAAAACCATTTGCCAAATCAGGAATACAGACAGTTGTATCATAGAATTAGAAGTGTTTTAGTTTTTTAAAAAGAACTCCTTCCCGCTCGAGGAGTTAACTTATATATATATATATATATATATATATATATATATATATATATATATATATATATATATATATATATATATATATATATATATATATATATATATATATATATATATATATATATTCGATTATAGCTTTCATTAACGTTGCAATTTGCAGTTTGGTGCCCCTCCCTATACAAAATGATATGAGAAAACTTCAAGCAAGTAGTCTATTATGAAAATCATTTTAGTTTTAATTGAATAGGGGAAGTTTCACTTTTTTTCGTTCACTCTGGCCTATAGGGGTAAAAAAGCCATTGAATATATGTAATAACGTTCTGATTGATGGAGGGCACTTCTCCGACATTATTGACGTCAGGACCTGTCGTGATGCTAAAATCGACTCTGACCACAATCTGGTGATGGTTAAACTGCGCCCAAAACTCTCCGTACAACGTACGGTACCGGCGGCCTAGAGCGGCTCTAGCAACCGGATGTCGCAGCGGCATACGCGCAGCACCTCGAGGCTGCATTACCGGAAGAGGGTGAGCTGGATGAAACCCCTCTTGAGGACTGCTGGAGAACAGTGAAGGCAGCCATCAACAATACAGCTGAGCGCAACGTCGGGTACGTGGGACGGAGTCGACGGAACGATTGGTTCGACGAGGAATGTAGGCAAATTCTGGAGGAGAAGAACGCAGTGCGGGCGGTCATGCTGCAGCAACGGACGAGCGTGAGATGATCGAAAAGTGGAAGCAGCACTTCGACGAACATCTGAATGGCGCTGAGAGCACAGGCAATGAAAGTCAGGACAACAGAGGAAATGCCTTCGTCGGTACTGCGGAGGATGGAAACCAACCAGTCCCCACTTTGAGGGAGGTTAAGGATGTCATTCACCAGCAAAAGAACAATGAAGCGGCTGGTAAGGATGGTATCGGAGCTGAACGCATAAAGATGGGCCCAAAGAGGCTGGCCATTTATCTGCACCGGCTGATAGGCACAATCTGGGAAATAGATGAGCTACCAGAGGAGTGGAAAGAAGGAGTAATATGCCCCATCTACAAGAAAGACGATAAGTTAGATTGTGAGAACTTTCGAGCAATCACCATTCTAAATGCGGAATACAAAGTATTATACCAGATCATCTTTCGTTGTCTATAGTAAGCGAGTTTGTGGGAAATTATCAAGCCGGCTTCGTTGACGGTCGACCGACAACTTTACTGTACGGCAAATCCTCCAAAAATGTCGTGAATATCAAGTTCTAACGCATCACCTTTTCATCGATTTTAAGGCGGCATACGATATTATCGACCGCGTAGAGCTATGGAAAATCATGGATGAGAACAGCTTTCCCGGGAAGCTCACGAGACTGATAAAAGCGACGATGGAAGGTGTGCAATATGTGTGAAGGTTTCAGGCGAACATTCCTGTCCGTTTGGATCTTTCGTGCCTGTTGTTCAATATTGCGCTAGAATGTGTTATGCGGAGAGCCGGGCTCAACAGCCGTGGTACGATTTTTATGAGATCCAGTCAATTTGTTTGCTTCGCGGATGATATGGACATTGTAAGCCGAACATTTGAAAAGGTGGCAGATCTGTACACCACATGCAAGCACTTGGAGTCTTCGAACATCGGGTGCTTAAGACGATCTTTGGCGGAGGGCAGGAAAACGGTCGGTGTGTGGCGACGATCAAGTGCGTATCGATTTGGCGAGCGTGGGGCAGAACCGATGATGGAGAGATGCGGGCACGAGTCGAGTATTGTGGCGTGAAATTGTTGATTCAGTGTTATCTGTTTAGATGTTAACTATAAATAAATGAAATGAAGCCATTGAATATTGTAATGGATCGAAAATTAAAAGAACTATGACCAACAATGATTTATGCGAGGCAGGTGACAGTACAATCTGAAACGACTCAAGTTACCCGAAGTCACAACTGATTTCCCGCAAAGGCTTGAAGCAGTGAGGCTGGTTCAGGGAGAGCTCACCGAAACCAACAGAAGGTACTATTGGGATCGTCGAATGGAATAGACGGAACAGTTTGGATTATCAGACAAATTTGGACGAGAAGAATGCAGCGCGGGTGATTATTTTGCAACAAGATACCCGTTGAAATGTGAAACGAAACAAACAGCTTCGCTTCTGTTCCCATCTATTCCGGGATAAAGAGCGTTTGGAGTGCTAAGATGGAACAGTTGTATCGTTCTCAAGGAACTCGTAAAATCTACAAGAAACTCAATGCTTCCCACAAAGGCTTTGTACCGCGGACCGAAATGTGCCGGGATAAGGATGGCGGTAACAAATGTGTGATGATTGAATGGTGGAATCAGCAGTACGATGAACACCTGAATGGCGCAGAGAAGGAATACCAAGGCTGCAGGAGGAACGGCTTTATCGGTATGGACGGCATGCAAACTCCCACAACTAGTGAAGTTTAGATGCTACCAAACATCTCAAGGGTAATAAAGCAGTTGGGAAGGATGGTATTGGGGCGGAACTTATTAAAATGGACCCAGACAGTTTGGCTTCTTATCTGCATCGTTTGATAGCCAGGATCTGGGGAAAACAACAGCGAGAAGAGCTATTGAAAATTATGGACGTGAACGGTTTTCCCCGGAAACCGGCTAGACTGATCAAGGCATCGATGGATAGTGTACAGTGCTGTGTGAAGGTATCGGGTGCGTTATCAGACTCGTTTGAAGCACCCAAAGGACTTCGACAAGGCGATGGTTTTTCATGCCTCCTATTCAACATTGCACTAGAAGGTGTTATGAAACGGGTGGGCTTCAATATGCGGGGCAAGATCTTCAATAAATCCAACTAGTCCATCTGTTTCGTTGACGACGTGGACATGTCGGAAGAACGTTCCAGGTGGTTGCAGAGCTGAAATGTGAAGAAAATGTATTAAGACGTAGTATCTGCTCTCTGGAGTAAAAGAGCGCAATGGAGCTCGAATGTGATGATCGACGGAGATGGTGGATGAATTTGTCTACCTCGGATCTTCCGAGGTAACGTCGGAAACGTCGGATAACAACTGCAGTAGAGAAATTCGAAGACATAGCATTGCCGGAAGTCATGCCTACAACGGACTCCACAAGACCAGTCGGTCTCGTGAACTTCACCTCCGTACTAAGTGTACCATGTACAAGACACTGATAAGACCGGTAGTCGTCTACGAGCATGACACGTGGACAATGCTCGAAGAGGACCTGCAAGCGCTAGGAGTTTTGATCGACGTGTACTTTGGACAATCTTTGGCAGAGTATGTGAGAACGGCGTATGGAAGAGAAGAATGATCCACAAGCTTGCGCAACTATACGTGAACCCAGTATCCAGAAAGTAGCCAAAGCTGGAAGGGTACGATGGACGGAACACGTTGTGAGAATACCGGAAAACAATCTTGCAAAAATGGTGTTCACCTCAAATCCGGCCAGTACAAGACGAAGATGAGCGCAACGAGCAAAGTGGTTTAACTTAGTGGAACAGGATCTTAAGTGTGGAAGTGTGGGGCGATCGAGAAACTGAAGAAACAAGCCATGGACTGAGTTTGTTGCGTCATGGTCATATCTCGAAGGACGTAGCAGCTTCAAAAGTAAAGTGAGCAGGTGAACCAAAAATTTTGGCGACTACAAAGACTGGACTCGAAAAAATGAGACACACAAAAAAATCATCAAAAATTCATTTTAAATTGAATACTTCCCCAATTTTCAGGGATTAAATAAATATGTATTGGCTATTTTTAAGCATAATTTATTTATTGAATTTCCTCTCCCAAGCTGAATGCTCGTACATTTCTCTTAACACTGCTCATGAGATCTTCGGCGAGGCTTTACTTATCATTCTTATACAATTTCTCCCAGTTTTTCTTCAAAGCTTCATAAATTTGAAATGTTTTTTCCACTTTTCTTCAACTTCTTCTTCATTATCACCCAAAACTTTTCGATCGGACGAAGTTCTGGTGTATTTGGCGGGTTCGTCTCTTGTAACCGCCAAGCCTTCAATGGATGGAAGTGAGATCAGGCCAGAACAGCGTGGGACAACGGTGAGAGCGGTGGAAGGGCAGCAAGCGCTTCTTGCAAGCATTCCTCTCGATAAATCTGCCCGTTTATGGTACCGGTTGTAACGAACGGCTTGCTGTACCGTCCGCACTCGCAGATCGGTACTGGTACTTCTACGTGAATTTGTTCATCTTTATCTTTCGGAACTTTTCCGGAACCTCCATGCGTGTACCGACAAAAAACTCGAGCACAGGGAATTGTTTGATGTCCGCCTTGATGTATGTGCCGTGTCGTGGTCAAGGTTCCAAATTCTCACTCACTCTCACGATAATGGATTTATCCCTAACAGCAATTTTCAGCGATTAGCTGCCTTGCGTTTTTATCCGTCTACAAAATAAAGCGAAAATAGATAATTGCACATTTCCTCAGCTGTGAGAAGTTTTTTTTTTGCTCCTATCCATGGAGAACTTCTCCTGTATCCATCTCCACGAGCAGTTGCTGCTTTTATGCACCAAGTTAACCATTGCTTTCATCAAGTTGATGTGGTAGCATGGTTAGAGTGCACGCATCGCGGTTGTTTTTTGCAATGTTCTAGGTTCGAATCCCGTCGCCGGCACTAGTTTTGCCACCAACATTTTGCAATTGCTTTTCAAAGAGATTTCATCTAGTTGTTATGATTCATTAAAAGATGAGAAGGTCAGTGAACATTTCTACTAATCGTCTTATTATCATACAATCTATTAACAATTGTAAATATCCACCTTGGATAACGATCGATATTGAATCGGTTCAAAAATCTATGCCCTTGGAGCTTACAATTAAAACGTTCAAGAGCCTTTCATTTGTAATTGATGCAATGGATGCCTATTTGCATTTATTTACATACTAGCAGCGGTATCTAGAGCGCAAGCAATTCCGCTAACACTTCACAAGCTGTCATCATTAGAGGTCGTTTCCATCGCAAATTATTCGTCTGCTGGAATCGTTCGGGTAAAAATTTGGTGGGCCATGAAGAACAAGGTCAGATTACAGCACACTGTTTCAGATGCGCTGCAATTGTGACCGAATTACACCCGATTTTGTTTTTGCACGGGGGATGCGTACCGTGCAAAAACAGTAAGACCATTTCTCGAAGTTTCATGCAAAACTAATGTCGTTTTCTATTATTCCCGCCGGTGCATCGCGCGAGTGTAACAATTGACACCGGAAAATAGAACGGTTTCGGTGCAATATTTTTATAGCGTATGATGGTCCCTCCCCTTGGATATGCGACCTTGCCGCGATGGGAGGGTATAATCCATTAGCCCATATGATGGAAACCAAAGGCGTAACCTGTAGTGGTGGTATCACATTTTGGAATTTTTTGCTGAAAGCCGCGTCATAATTCATATGGCATAGACGCAATAATATCTCGGATGTGATCCAACGGACATTCTGCGTCATTGATAGAATTGATGCCCATTTCAAATAAATAATCTATTCGAAGTGGACATTAATACTATTGGTGACGTTCAGTTTGCCTTTTGCTAACCAAAATGATCCGTAGCCACCCTTACTATTAGCTAGCTAGATACATCGTTATCATATACGACGTAGGGAATACTTAGGAACTCTTAGGAAAATCACTAGTAGATTCACTGAGTAGAAATAAGTGGCGACAATCTTAGTTTAATATGGTTTTTACATTGCCATAATAAGAAATACCTCTTTTGTAACAGCGGTATTAATAATCTAATTCCAGCTTCATTTTCGCAAAATTTACAAGTAGAAAGTAGGCGTTGTGAAGCATTGCATTTGCCACCGAAAAGTGAATCTTGTAGGAGACTGTAATAGAAGTCTAAGGTAACTTTACTCTTCAATATTCACTATAAAAATGACTATGGAAAGTAAGACGCTGAGATCGATCATTAGGGTACACTTGCTAGTTTCGAAAAATTCCCAACTAACAATTCAGAGCCACAAACAAGCATGCATGTTAAATTATTGTTCAATAATGGTAATGGCAGCTGAATAAAAAATTTGCTCTATAAAGAGCTGAGAAGGTGCTTTTTTAACACATACTTTAATCAATGTTCAACGTTATGCATTAGAATGAACAAAAGTTGAATCGCCACTTATTAAACGTTTCCAAAGATTCTCATTCGACTAGTCAAGATTGTTCTACAAATGAGCTGAACAAGACATGTTTCCCCCAATTAAAAAGCCAATATTCCACTAAACAAATGTATATGTATAAAAGGATATTCAGAAGACGAACTAACGTTCTACTTGCGTCACACTTCAGCTATTCCCACATGTTTAACATAAGCATGAACAAGAGCTGAATATGTATCTTATAAAATCCTAATTCAGCTTCAGTATATTATAAGAACAGTTGATCCAATAGAGGCCAAATTTCATAGAATGGACAAAATATCCGAAATTCCTGTTGAGTTCCGAATGCATTTCAAAGCTCATAAATTATGCTTTCTTAAAACTTTTGAAATAGCTGTTCAGAAAATAAACATGGTCAGTCTCCAGAAATGCAGAATTATTGTGAAAAACAAAAATAAACATTTAAGCTAAGTATTCCGAGTAGGAGCAAAGTACTGACAAACAAAGCGTGATATTGACTTGATTGACATAAGAGATAAAATATCTGAAGACAATATCAAAATTTTGTTCCTGGAACTTCTAAACCTATGAAAAATTTGATGTACGCAGATCTAATGAATAGCTCGCAGCTATTGGTAAAATCTTGCAGAATCTAAATATGACATGCCAATTTTGTTCTAGTAGTTTATTTTAGATATCATTTCCAGATATTTTATATCATACATCTATCAAGTTAGTATCACTTTTAGCTATCCATATTATATTTTCTATTGCTAAGCTTTTTTCGCCTGCTCGGGATAGTTTTCCGTACAAGAAAAATTGAAATTTCTATGACAGAATTGATTAAATAAATTTATATAGCCAGCTACATTTGAAATGACATTTCTTTACAACTGAATAAATACTGCGCTCTAAGAAAAATGATTTACTTGGCCATTTCTGAAAATAAAAATCGCATCAAGATATTCGAATATTTTTCTATTCAGGTGGGTTCTGAGGACTAACCCTTCAAATGATTCAAATATATTCATACAGAGAACTTTTACATCAATGCATATGTAATAGGTTAATGAAAAATACAAATAAAAAAATAATCAAACTATATTTTATAAAATTATTTTAGTTAATTAATCAGTTTTGAACAAACTAAAACTTATTATGAAATTAGATTAATCATTTCAGACTGTTTTTACTTTGTGTAAATAAACCTTATTTTGACCAACATCGACATAAATTTTCTCACTGTGCGCTAAAAATAGCCGACTGAACTCAGCTTGGATCAGCACTAAACAGCAGCTGAATAATATGCTTGTTCAGTTGTAGATTAGCGTGTGTTGACTAGACGTTGTCGAATAGAAGCTCGAACATGGTCAATATTAAGCTATGAGAAGTTTATATTTTGCACTAACGGTATAGTCATCAATATCTAGGATGGCGCAGATGGCAAGGCATACCGCTGACGATTGGAAGGTCTCGAGTTCGAATCCACAATACAGGCGATTTATGAATAAGATTGTTATACCATCATAATAATAGTGCGCACTACATTTATAAAATGCCTAGAAAAATATTTTTTTGTTTTTATTAGTCTTTAATTATTTTTAGACCAGCCGTATAAAAGCTGAATTAAAAGCTTGTAAACCGTTTTTGAAGCTGAAAAATACAGTTGGTATTCAACGACATGCTTTAAAGTTTCTCCAAATTTGTGTGAACAATGCTTTAACAAAGGTTGGCCATGGAAATTATTAAAATGTTATAAAACATGATGCAGGATAAAACTGCCATAATGGTGTTTGTTAAATGAGTGAATGTTAGTTGGGTTGTTGAACAGACAAGGAAAGCGACTTTTTTCTTTAAGGATATATGAACGTAATGACCAATAAATACTTTTAACAACAAAAAATGAAATTAACTAGAACTACTACTAAACAGCCTAATTTTGTTAAGACTTGACGACACTTGACATTTAAGACTCTAATCTTACGTAAAAGACAATAGTAATCAGAATAGCACTTGTATGACAAATTATTCAGAACCATTTCGTTTTTTTTTTTTATAGCGTATGATGGTGTTAGTAAAGGCGTTGATCAAAACAAAATGTCATTTTTTTTTAAACAGGTAGATCAGTAAGTGAATTCCGGCGAACAATTTCTTCCATTACTCACCAGCAAGAAAATTTTCTTCTCTTCAAAGAAAATACGCGCCGAAATTCGCCTACAGATGTTTCTGTTATTCATTATGTGCTGTAAGAAATTCGGTAACATTAGACTAGTTTGTGTTTTGGATAGTTTGTTAATAGTGCTTATAAGCACTGGCTGAAAACATTTATATGCCGTGGACGAAATAAATGTTTTCTATATGAAAATAAATCAATTTTTCCTGGGAACTGATGCAATGATATAAAAATATATATTTATTTTAAATTCAGAATTTTCATATTTCAATACTGTAAGGACTTATTTCTAGCTCACGATGAAAAAGGTGAATCAGTTTTTTTTGTAATAATTCCAAGAGAGCAATGAAAATCAATCATTGCATTCGAACCAAAATGAAAAATCAATGTCGATTTCTCGTCAATCGACATTTCTTGAAAAATATAATCAGAGATTTTTTAATCCGAGTGTAAAATATGTGAACATACAGCTCCAGTCATTATATGTTATATATATGTGACCATGGAAACGGGTGGATTCGGCACAGCTTATTTCTTTCCATTAAAACGTACATTGCCTTGAATGTATTTAACAGATGGTGGGTCTGCAAGTTATAATCTCGGAACTTATTCAAGATCCTATATGCATAAGAGTTATATGCAGTGTAACAAGAGAATAACTCCTGCAGTCATTAATAAAGTATACAAGTGAATCTAACATATAAAAATTAAGTTCACAATGAAAAACAGAGTCTAAATAGATCAAACAACCCAACTAATAAAAACAATATTTTTCTTCTTCATTTTTGATGTAAAAACTATCATGTTAAAACATAAAACATGTTGTGATAAATATCGCATTTTTAAGAACAGTATTGTATATTTTTACAATACAATCATAAGAACTTCATAAATATTATTGTCAAAAATCGTGTTCTAAAACTATCCAACACAGTGTGCACTGTTGCCGGTGAAACAATTGCGGCTCGCACTAGAACTAATGCTTCCTCGCGAACTAGTAAAATATGCAAAGTGCACTCAATGGCAGTACCAGAACCGGCAAGTAAATTCGGGTGCAAAATATGGAAATGATGTTTTTGCGAAAAGGTTACAAACGGTTGCGGTGGTTCTTCACGGAACGGTACCTACCTCGTTTTTTGTTGCATTACATATGTTGCAGATGCGGAATATCCGGTACGCACTAAGCGCTACCCAGAAGAATGTGCTCAGTACTTCCCAGTAGCGTTCCGAGAGATCCTCGTCCAATGATGGCCGATGCAGCAGCAATCTGCAGATGAGGATAATGCGATTTGTATGCTTAGTGTATGGGATAACATGTTTTTGCGCGAGTTGCTCTCAAAATGTGATGTTATTTCCCTATTTGTACTGAAGTGATAAAATGATATTGATGTTAGTTTTATATCGTAATAATTATATGATTTAGGTACTTATTTATTTTTACGCATTGAACACAATAAATTTAACTCGATTTCAAACATTTTCACTACTAGATTTTTTGAAAGTTTCCAACACAAAACATCTCAAAGTTTAAAATATAGAGATAGCTCTTAAAACTGAAATTTCAAGTTGTAAGATAAGATCTTCTCTGAAGTTAACGTAATTTTGTTATTTATTAAACAATTTTGAATCTATTAGCACCATTTTCTTTGAAAAAAAAAAACGAATCCATGACATTTGGTCGAATAACGTTTGGTCCAACGCACGGTAGAATGGGCATTTCGTCGAACCAGCGCTGTGACTCTTCATCCTTTTTTTTTTTCTCATAGTTGAAACCCTGCTTATGATGCAGTCCAGACTTAAGGGTCAAACACAATGCAACGGCATTACGGCAAGAACGGCAAAACGGCAACACCGACTAGAATGACATTTCAATGTTCTGATCAATGTGGACTTAATCAGATTCAACATGGATTTGACAAGTAGAGTGTAAATCAAGATGGGCTTGCCGTTTTGCCGTTGTACCGTACTACCGTTCACATTGTGTTTGGGGCTTTAGGGCATTCGGAAAGCTAGTGGCCAAATTTTCTAAAGTCGTAGCACTTCAGTCGACATTTTCCTCCAGATTTATCAGCAAACGCAACGTCCTCCGATTCTTGATTGCTCGGTACGTTTCTTCCCTTGCGCTTGGATTCGACGTCCAGGGTCAATCTTTCCGATACTGTCTCCCTTGCCGTGTTAACAAATTCATGTTGGTGTGGACGTATAGAAAACATGGAGAAGTTAATTTCTCTCCGACCAAGTTTTTGTCAGGCCATGGATGCTTCCGGGAATATCTGCACAGATTTGGACACGCAAAGTCTCCACATTGTCCAGTCTGTCCAAATATCGAAGAGACCCCGAAGCATGTTATATTCGACTGCCCTCAATTCAGGAATACACGATGCGAGATGGTGTCAGAAACCGCAATTGCGTCCTAACATCGTGCAGAACATGTGCCAGCATGAAAACACTTGGAATGCGGTGAACAAGGGAATAACGCAGATAATGTCGTTGCTGCAAAGGAGATGGCGTGAAGACCAGAGAGCTCCGGGTCTCGATCGAAGTAGGTAGATCCTCCGTCGGGAACTAGACTGAGATGAACGGGCGTAGCGTTGTATCGGTAATAAAGCGTCGGAGTGCGTGCAAACCGGAAGTAATCCTCCAACCTAAATTGCAAAACTGACCCTGGCTCTTGGCCGACCAACGTCGAGTCGGAGTAGGTTGAGTCCACCGCCGGGGTCTAGCTGAGTAATTCGCGAAACAGCACCGGCAAATGGTCGTCGGAGCGCCTGTGAACCGAAAGTTTCCCTCCACCGGAATCGCAGGACCGATCTCAGCGATTCTACCCCATTACCCTGAATACCATTTCCTCGAATGACCGATTACCCTGAAAGACATTACCCCGAATTTCGAAATCACGGGCCAATGTTATTCAAGATAATTGTACATTCGGGGAAAAAGCATTCGGGGTGATGGTACATTCGGGATAGTGGCATTCAGGGTACCGTAAAACGGGGTAACTTTGATAATGCGGGTAACTTTGATAGTGCGAGACCCCCAAACATATTAAACGAAATAACCAAGTTTCTATCAATCAGTTAAGAAAAACGAATGCAAAAGTATAGAGTATTAGTATGACCCTTCATGTCAAAGCTATTTTCGTTGAAATCAAGTGCATTTGAGGATTTTAATGCAAATTTCAAAAATTCACAAGACTTTAGCATTTTTGCAACGCTTTCAAACAATCTGTTCTACGACCACTATTTGATAAAGTCATAATGAGTTTGTCACTTACCCATGACAGCCTAGTTATAGTAGAACATGAATTCGGTCTCAAATCGCTTAGCGAAAACTATTTTTACAAACTGGGACCAATTTTGTAATCTAAGTCAGAAATTTCAATATAGTGTTAAACGCCTAGAGGTATGCAACGCCCTATAAATGTTCCGTAATTCATTCAATTTTGTTCGACTATCAAAGATACCTACCCCAAAACATAAATCGGACTTTCGATTATATGAAAAATTATATATCCATTCAGAATAAATCTTTTGGGAATCTATCAACTGCAATCGATAGTTGGGATGTCAGTACTTTAAAAATATAAATTATAATTCTTTGAAACAGTATGCATAAATATTCAAGTTTTCTTCGAAAAAACTATCAAAGTTACCCCGTTTTACGGTAATAGAATTCGTTGTGATGGGGTAGAATCGACCTCAGCATCTGGTCGTAGAGCAACGAAATGCACATGAGCGTCCGGGCTCTGACATGAGGCCAGCCCAAGGGAAGCATGCGTCTTCGCACAGAAAACTGTCCAAAGCTCGGATAAACGAGTAGCCATAGAGACACCGTAGAAATGTCATAGTGAGCAGCGTTTTTGACGGTATTAAGCTCCAACAGCAAACTAACAGAACAGCTAGAAGCTTTTTTTTGCTTTTTACAAGGGTTTCCCCTTTTCCTGAGAAGGTAACTAAGGGAATGCTTGAGGGAATCCAGGTTGACCGGGGAGGCAGAATCTCGCTGAAGAGGTAGTGTCTGGACGGGAGGTGGAGTCTGGACAAGGTACCCAAGAGTTGGAGGCCAAGATGCTGAGAATGAGGCTGAAGGTGCGGATGATGGCTGATCGGAGAGGATGAGCTTGGAAGAGCTGGAGGAACTCGAAAGTCAGGAGGAGCTCGGAGGACGGCGCGGTATGCCAGAAGGAGTTTGAGACTAGGATGAGTTCGATAGCTAGAAGAAGCTCGGTGCTTAGGGGAGTTCAAGAGGACTGAAATAGCTCGGTGGCTGATATGCGGTTTGGAGGTTGTGTTCCTTCGGTTTCCTCTTGTCCTTGATCTATTCAAGGTGACTATCCGCGATCGCACCAATTAGGACCGAATGACACTTGTTGTTCTGCCTCTTCTGGTAAGCTTTCCTAACCTCTTTTTCTTTCTTGACAGCTGTCGAATATGTTTCCAGGATTTCCCGGAAAACTTCCTCTTCTGTTTCTTCTTTGACGCAGTGCGCTATTTTCAGCTGCTCCAGGAATGTCAGCATCCTTAAGCTCCAATTGTTGAGACCTGTAACATCGAAAGGCTTGATCTTGATGAACTTTGCGTCGTCTCTTCCAGAAACTTCTCGGTTTGGATTCGATTAGCCCATAACCTTTTAGCAGAGCTAACTAATTAAAACACCTTTACTGGTTGATAGCTGAGAAAGGTATGAATTATTCTATTTTCACTCAAATCTACATTTATATAGCGTAGGTTTCCATGATCTATTGCATTTCAACAATAACTCATTCGGCCCAACAAACTTCGGCTTAACGTACTTCGGCCTGACACCTATTTTTTATCCTAGAAAATCACCTCCAAATATCTGATGCCACCTCTGTTTCTCGTTTTATGTGATTTGAATTCAGAAGAGCTTGAGCAACAATGGCGTCTGCTACGTCAGGATAAAGACCAATGAGGGAAAGGCTGAGGAAATGATGATGCATTTAAAACTGACCCACAGTAGATCTAGCTCTGAATCTAACCCAGTTAATGCGGGAAGGTATAGAGGGGTCAGAAAATTTTATGGCAGAGAGGGTAAGCTGATTGCCTATGTATCAGACGTAAGGAAAAGTGTATTATAATGATAGAAGAATGGAAGGCGTAGGGAAACGGTTTCTTTTTGCTGTCTCTGGTTCGAGCGATTGCTATGATTCGAATAGTTTAAGTATGATAGATTAAGAAGAATGGAAGATAGAAGCAAGTGAAAGATAGAAATGCAAAGTATTTATACTTGTCATGGTATTCAACTTATGAGCTTCTGCTTATGAATCAGAAGCGGTAGCCATTAGACTACCAACCCTGTCTATATGTAATGTAAATTCAGAAGAGCACACAAACTTTTGGTTTTGAGGTTTTTCGAAAATTAAACTGCACCCTACTACCTATATAGTTTTCTAAAAATGTAGAATTATTAGTGCTCGCGCGTTTTTCTATTTTTTCCATGCCGTGTGAATTGCAAACCGACGTAAATTCTCACTAAGAGCGCTAAATCTTCCCATTGAAAAACTCCTATGAAACAACATATATCAAGTGACCTAGTTTATGGTGTGAAGCAATAACCGATTCAGAACGAAGTGTATGCGTATTTAATGAAACGTGCAACCAGTGGGAATCATGGCCATTTAATACCCACTTGTATGGGATAGATGCATTCGGTGCATAGCGAATGGTAGCCAAATTAACAAGCATTTAAAGGAGGGGAACATTCTGTGCTTTATCAAAAAGTAGTCAATAAAATGATTAGAGAAACGCGATTGTTGGATTACATTTAGCTATGAAACACATTAAAATAGTTAAGCGTTATTCCTTCGAAGATAATAATTGAATAATAAAAACAAATAAAATCAAAAATGACAATATGAAAATTTATATGAGCACAAAAAAATAATATATGTCAAGAAAAAGATACTGAATAATAATAAAATTTAAAATAAGATGTAAAATTTAAAAAACGCCAATAGAAAAATGTTAAGTGCACTGAAAATTTTAAAAGTGGACGATAAAAGGTTCAAAAGCTTATTAAAATGCATAACATTTTTACGTGTTCTATTTTTTTAATTTGCAAATTTCAAGATTTTTCTTGAAAGATATTTAATTTTTACTGGTTTTCGATTTTTTATTTCTGACTTTTGTGATTTTTTAGTTGTTATTTTGTACCCTTTAGTTAATTGCTTGTTTCCAATTATTTTATTGGCTATTTATGTATGCACTACTGATAGTTATCTTTTTCCCATGGCATGATACTATTTTCCTCACAGCGAACCACATAAGCTTCACACATCGGCTCTTACCTGATTGCCTTCATATTGCAATGGTACATCAGAGTGGTAAGCGTTACGAACAATGTCATGAGGATGAACACCAACTGCACCCCGTACGCCTTATTAATATTCAGCGATAGTAAATGCAAATGTGCATATAAATTTTTAATCTCGTTAATAATTTCCAATCGGTTGTGATTCTGTGCTTCGCTTCCAGTGGGTTTCATTCCGCCGGCAGTTGTTTGTTTCCAGTGCTCGGTAATATTGTTGACGAATGCTGTCCGCTGATTGATGATATTAAGTGGAGCTTTCGTCGCAATAGTCGGATGGACAACTCTTTTCCTACGAAACAAGTTTCCGAGGGAGATGTGTTTTTTAGCGATATGAATCCTTCGGCAAACTGTTGGGTCCACAGCATGGGGAATGTTTACAGTTTCGTTTCCACGGAATCTTTTTGAAAGAAAACAAGTTTCATTGAATTATTTGCTTAAGTATGCAGATTAAGCAGTAACATAAATCAAATATGTGCAATTTGAAGGAACAAAATATTAATGTGTACCAAACCAACACAGCAAAACATTTAGATCAGATTAAACAAGTGTTATCCATTTATCGACCAACGCTCTCCATGTCCTGGTGCAGCTGGTCAATCCTCAAAGCTCGCTGCGCCCCACGCCTTATTATTCCGACTGGATTTGAACCGAACACCATCTTACAGAGCTGTTGTCCGGCATTCTTGCAACATGTCCTGCCCAGCGTATATTTCCAACTTTAGCCACCTTAAGGATACTAAGTTCGCTGTAGAGCTGGATGAGCTCGTGGTTCCAGTGGCGTAGCTAGGCTTTTGGGGCCCGATGTGGAGATGGATTTAGGGGCCCTCAAAATTCAGGTGAACTCCGTTCAAATGGATGGCGCTAATGTGAAACCGATGGGTTGTTGTTGAAGTACAATCGCATCTCCACATCTCAATATCGAAAGACCATCGAGATAGGAAGAGATCGAGACAAAGAACACATTTTTAATGAATACTAGATCAAATACCTTTCCGTTACCAAGAAAATAATAAACAATCAGACGTCATTTCGTGTTCCTAATTTGTTTTGAAACCCAAAAATGTGGTCTAGTAACTATCGATAATGGTCATATCGACATATAGGGAGAAAACTAGGAACAAAGAATCAACAGGAACACATCGACATATGGAGATATCGAGATAAGGAGGATATTGAGATATGGTGAGAGAAAATGTATGCAGAATGAAGGGACCGAAGAAACCATCGACATAGGGAGAGATATCGAGATAGAGAACATTGAGAAGTGGAGAGTCGACTGTAGTTTAATGGCATAAATGTCAATTAATGAGCTTACAGTTCTTCTTTTCTAAATTCTTGTTAAGAAATACATTAATTTACTGAAAATCATCGAGAGGGCTTCCAGTGAATTGCCATGGAAGTAGAAATATACACTGGCGAAATAGCTGTGGAAATAAATGATCTTCCTGTAAAAACTCCCGAATGAATTTCTTTAAGAACTTTGGAGATATACTAAAGTTACAACTGGGGAAATCGAAATAGTCAAAAAAGCGTTGTACTGCTCATGGATTTCTTGGAGCAAATTACGAAAAAAATCCTCTAACCATCCCTTGAAACAACGCTGGAAGATTTTTTGGGAAACCTGGTGGTGGAATCAATATAGACATTTCTGAACGAGATATACTTCTGGTAGAGAAGAGATCTGTTTCAATTATAATGGCTATTGAAGGTCACTTATTTGGCACTCACTGCATAAAAACAGCGGCACCACCGTATATGGGATTTAACATTGTGACAGCATTGTTGTTGTGTCAAACACACAAATCTACGGTGGCGCTATATATGCATTTCATAGCGGCCGATTAGGTTATTGAAATGATCCAATGAAATGAAAAACGGCTTGTTTAAGAATATAGTCCGTTTTGTCTCAAATTCCGAACAGACTCATATTCCGAACACTCGGGTTTTGTATGGCGATTTGGTTGAAATGTTTCGTTGAAATATATCCAGATAACAAGGAGATGGCAGTCAATTGCAATTCAATTTATCTGTCTGCATTATAATTTATACCGCCGGAGTTGTGATAATTCCCTAGTTTTAGACCAGTAGAACAAGCTAAGATAATTTTTTTGCGAATTTATTCATTTGAATACGATTTATTCATGCTTTTCGGAATTTGAATCAAGGTGTTGGAATATGAGCCAGAATTAACGATTCTACCCCATTACCCCGAATGCCATTTCCCCGAATGACATCACCCCGAATTCCATTACCCCAAATGTACCATTACCCGGAATTCCATCACCCCGAATGCTGTTTCCCCGAGTTTACAATTATCTTGACATGATGATATTGATGACATTTCCCCATGATATGGAATTCGGGGTAATGTCATTCGGGGTGATGGGTCGTTCGGGGTTTTGGAATTCGGGGTAATGGCGCTCGGGATAATGGTATTCGGGGTAATGGGATTCGGGGTAATGGGGTATAATCAGAATTAACACAGTGTTCGGCATTTGAATCAAAATGTTGTTCCATTGTTTTGCGTAAAAACAATACTAAAACTAATTAAATAATGGTATCGGTACATCCAACAGCATACAGTAAAACTTTGCGAAGAAATTAAATTTTACACAAGTATCAGCTATTTTTTTCCGAACAGATGCATTTGAAGTCACTGTTGGCCTTAAGTGTTCGTAATATGAGTAAAAACGGTACCTCCAAATCAGTTCCAGGTACGATTATCGGCTCCGCATATTTACGAAAATTAGCCTGAGTCACAAAATTAAACCGAGCACGGGCATGATTGCTACGCCCGCAGTTGCTACTCCGTTATTGCAAGAACATCTGTACTTACACAGGGAACCAACATACGCTACTCAGGATCAGTAGCATCCTCAATGTGTAAATACTGGTGGTCTCATTATTATAACAAACGTTACGGCGCCAACTTCGTCCGAATGCAGGTCAATTTGGGAATGGGAGGGAAATGTTGACGTGTTACTTGCTTTATGAAAGCTGAGGAGTCCTCTACACTTCCACAAGAAAACACTGGGAGTTTGTATATGGGAAAGGATTCGTTTTGGTAAACGATAAAGGTATAACACCCGCACAACTCGAACCGGACACGAATGATCCGGATTCCGTCGGTCGCCCACGAAGGAGCATGCAACAGAACGCTCTCAAACAATCTGTTCTACGATCACTATTTGATGAAGTCATAATGAATTTGTCACTACTGGGACCATTTTTGTAATCTAAGTCAGAAATTCTCTTCTTCTTTCTGGCATTACGTCCCCACTAGGTCAGAGCCTGCTTCTCAGCCGGTGGGATTCGAACCCACGACCCTCAGCTTGGTCTTGCTGAATAGCTGCGCGTTTACACGCGATTTGTGACTTTTTTTTTTTCGAGCAGCCTAGATAGCCGCGTAGTGTCGGTAGCGGTTGTTTCAACTGGCTAAGAATTAACACTACGGACTGCCTGTTCCGGTGGTAAAAGTCCACCTCACAGGTGACCCCTAATTTATGGTGTGATGCGTACCGTGCCTAGGAATGAATGGTTAGGGGGGTCTAAATAAAACCTAACCGCTAACGGAGCCTGTGGGGTACCAGGGCGCCCTCCACAGTATTGAGTCCTTCCTGTGCTACCCGGAGCAATGGTGCAGGTGACCTTGTGTTTCTCCGAGATAATCGGCTGCCCTTCTTCAGTCTCTATCCTGAGGCTTAATACGGGTGGGATTATGAATATGTTGACATTTAATTTAAATTATCACCTATATGGATTCGCATTATGCGTATTACACAGTGTATTCTGTGCTCTTTCGCCTTTGGCGACTTTAAATAGATACCGATCTGGTTTTTTCGTTGCTGGTCTTTTTCGTGCTGAGATTGCAAAAAGCTTAATCCTGCCTAGTTTGGGTAGTGGCTACGGTTAGGTTAGCTCAGATCAATCTTCAGCATAAAAGAACAGCAACGATCAATCTTTGCAGACTCATGCAAAATGGTGCAGCCCAAGTGGCGCTAGTTCAAGAACCCTACTTTCGTAGAGGAAACTTCTATCTAGGTAACCTTGTGGACCCAGTTTTTGCTACTTTCAGCAAACTTGAAATGGCAAACTCGCGCTCCATGCCCGCGCATGCGTGCTCGTAAATAAAGCAATCGTTGCTACACTCATTTCTGAGTTGACGACCAGAGATGTATGTGCTGTCACAATTGATGTTTCTGTTGGTGACCTCAACAGGAAATACGTCTATTGTTCGGTATATTTACCACATGATGAACCATCCCCAACGGATGACTTCAAACGAGTTGTCGTACACTGCGTAACAAAAGGCCTTCCGCTGATTGTAGGCAGTGATGCCAATGCTCATCACATCATGTGGGGCAGCTCAGATATCAATTTCGGGGACGGACCTGGTGTAGTGGTTAGAACACACGCCTCTCACGCCGAGGACCTGGGATCGAATCCCATCCCCAAGATAGTCACTAAAAATTTCAGTGACGACTTCCTTCGGAAGGGAAGTAAAACCGTTGGTCCCGAGATGAACTAGCCCCGGGCTAAAAATCTCGTTAATAAAGATAGAAAAAAAAAAAAAAAGAAATCAATTTGAGAGGCTCCAGTCTGATGGAATACTTAAGTAGTACAGACCTTGGATTACTTAACATAGGCAATCGCCCAACCTTCATGGTTTCTAATAGAGAAGAAGTGTTAGACATAACGCTCTGCTCGAATAGAATCAGTCACGAGTTGACGAATTGGCATGTATCAGATGAGGAATCATTATCTGATCATCGCTACATCTTCTTTGAACATTCAAATGTAACTGCGCAGACTTTGCGTTTTAGGAATCCCCGATCAACAAACTGGGAACTCTATATTGAATTGGTTGCGACCAAATTTCATGGATATTCTCCGTCCATTGAAAATCCGAGTGATCTGGATGATGCCGTTGATACTACAACATCCTACATTATGGAAGCTTTTGAAGAAGCATATCCTCTGCGGTCTGTAAAGACTACAAGAGGGACCCTATGGTGGAATTCCGATCTGACTAGAATCACGAAACAATGTAGAAGGAGTTGAAACAGACGCCGTTCAGCTGGATCAGAGTCGTTCAAGTCGGCTCGCAAGGCTTACAAGAAGGCTCTTCGTTCTGCTGAACGATCCGGCTGGAAAAACCTTTGTACAAATGTTTCCAGTTTGAGTGAAGTCAGTCGGCTGAACAAAATCCTTGCAAAATCTAAGGATTTCCAAGTGAACGAAATTCGCTTACCTAATGGTGACTTTACATCTTCCGATGAAGAAGTTTTAGAATGTTTATTCAATACACACTTCCCCGGATGTGTGGACATAGCATCTATGGATGAACCAAATGTCTTTTCATGTAGTTACGAGTCTCTGGCCTCGGCTCGCAGTATCGTAACTACTGAATCGATTCAATGGGCACTTAATAGTTTTGCTCCTTTCAAATCTCCAGGAGCGGATGGGATTTATCCTGTTCTGCTCCAAATGGGTTTGAGTTTATCAAACATGTTTTGATAAAGCTACTTGTAAGCAGTTTTGCTACCGGGTATATTCCCAAATCCTGGCGTGATATTACTATAAAGTTGATCCCAAAAGGAGGACGTGCGTCGTATGAGGAAGCGAAGAGTTTTAGACCAATCAGTCTGACCTCTTTCCTTCTGAAATGTCTGGAACGCATTATCGATCATCACATCCGTGATGTTTATTTGGCAAACATGCCTCTTCATGTGAATCAACATGCTTACCAATCTGGAAAGTCCACTGTGACTCTTTTACACAAAGTTGTATACGATATCGAGAAAGCATTCGCTCAGAAGCAATCGTGCTTGGGTGTTTTCTTGGATATTGAGGGTGCCTTTGATAACGTGTCTTTCGATGCCATATTGGAAGCCGCACGAAACCATGGGCTACCTACAATGATTACCAATTGGATTCATCAAATGCTCAAAAACCGACATCTCTTCTCGACATTGCGTCAAGCAGCGATTCGAAAATTGAGTGTTTGCGGATGCCCCCAAGGGGGAGTCTTGTCACCACTTTTGTGGAATCTCGTAGCAGATACGCTATTGAGGCAACTCAATAATAGCGGTTTTCCAACATATGGATTTGCCGACGACTATCTAGCTCTGATAGTTGGTATGTGCATAAGCACCCTATTCAACCTGACGCAAAGTGCTCTTCAGGTAGTCGAGGGTTGGTGTCGCCAATATGGCCTTTCTGTTAACCCGAATAAAACATCTATTGTTCTGTTTACGGAAAGACGAAACCGCGATGGAATTCGACCTTTACGTCTTTTTGGCACTGAGATTAATGTGACTGATCAAGTAAAGTATGTCGGAGTCATTCTAGATTCCAAACTTTTATGGACAGCTCACATTGATTTCAGAGTCAAAAAAGCTTGTATGGCCTTCGGTCAATGCCGGCGAACCTTTGGTAAAACTTGGGGCCTCAAACCCAAATATATCAAATGGATTTACACAACAGTTGTTCGACCAATATTGGCATATGGACGTCTTGTGTGGTGGCAAAAGGGCGAAGTGAGAATAATCCAATCAAAATTGGGCCATCTCCAAAGGATGTGCTTGATGGCGATGTCTGGTGCGTTCTCTACAACTCCCACAGCAGCGCTCGAGGCCCTTTTCGAAATATTTGCCCTTATGTGTGGAGTGCAATCAGCACTTCAACAGCGCGTAATGGGTAAAGTCATATACTTCTGTTCAGATAGTCAAGCTGCTATAAAAGCTCTCGCTTCGGCCAACTCAAGGTCGAAGCTTGTTATCGCATGTCGAACTCAAATTGAGGAACTGAATTCAGTCAACTCTGTAAACCTTGTATGGGTACCTGGCCATTCTTCCATCGTTGGAAATGAATTGGCTGATGAGCTAGCTCGCGATGGAGCATCGCATGACTTCATTGGCCCTGAGCCGGCTATTCCGGCTATTTGAGAGCTACATGCTCTCAATTCGCTTATGCGATCTTCCCTCTTCAAGGGACCCCACTCCTATTTCCTCCCATCTTTCCCTTCCCTTTCCTTTCCCATCGGGTAGATGATGAAATAGGCTCAAATATGACGATGGCACAAATCTCCCAACTGGTGGGGAACGTGCCTTTGGAGCCGGCCTTCTGATTGGTCTTGCTGAATAGCTGCGCGTTTACCGCTACAGCTACCTGGGCCCCTCGGAAATTCTCATATAGCGTTAAACGCCTAAAGGTATGCAACGCCTCACAAATGTTCCGTAATTGCTCCATTATCGAAGTTACCGTAATCCGGGGTAACATTGATCAGTTTTTGAGATATTTCTTAACCTTCGGGCTGTCGCGCTGTTGTACTTTGTACAACAGTTGTGACTTACATGCTATCATTTTACAACAAAGATATCTATCGACACCAAATCAAAATGTATTCCTCAAGAATCTTCTTGAGAACAATACTCGACAGTTTTTATTTACAGTATGGCCCTTTATAATAATGAACGCACTATATACGGTTCGAGTAAACCACAGTTTGAAATCGGTATATCTCAAAATCCAGATAATATAGAAACTTGGGGTCTTTAATATAGTTGTTCTGGAGGTGAAGCGCTATCTGATGGTACCTCATTTAATTCGGAATTTGACGCTAGGTGGCACTAGTGAGCATGGAAATTTTACTTTTGTTTTGTAGATATTTCAGGATCCTGACCATTTAGAAGGATGGCGTCTTCAGCAAAGTTGTTTAGTAAGTTAAGGACTATCATTGTTCGAGCTAGTTGATTCAAAATTTTGCCACTAGGCGACGCTAGTGAGCATGAAACTTTTGTTTGCAGATATCTCAGGAGCCTGACCACTTAGAAAGATGGCGTCTTCGGCAAAGTAGTTCAGTAGCTCAAGGGCTATTATTATTTGAGCCAATATATAGGATATTTTGCCACCAGGTGGCGCTAATGAGTATGAAATTTTTGTTTTGTGGATACTGCAGGATCTTGACTTTTTGAACAGGTACCTTCAGCAAAGTTATTCAGAAGCTCATGGACTATCATTATTTTACAAAATCTTGAACTTTAAGGATTAATCAGAGAAAGAATTTGAGCTGCTGAACAACTCTGCATTAAGACACCATCTTTCTAAGTGATCAGGCTACTGAGATATTTGAGAAACAAATGTTTTATGTTTTTTTTTAGTGGCAAAGTTTTGTGCTGCCTAATTGAACATTCTTATAAATGTTTTGACAACGGAATCGTTTTTGGCGATGCCAGTTTCAGTAAGAATCAGATTTTCCTCGTTGTTTCAAAAAGTTGTTAAATTTACGCATGTGCTAAATGCAATTTGCGAAAACATCTTAATTTTCATTAGCTCATGAATATAAGAAGGAGAAGCGCAATTCATGCTTTGGAAATATTTCATCAATAAATGATGATACGAACGTTTTACGAGATGGATCATTCCGATCAATGATACCCCGGATTACGGTACCCAAAAACAGAAGACCGACTTTCGATTATACGAAAAATTATATATCCATTCAGAATAAATCTTTTGGCAATCTATCAACTGCAATCGATAGTTATGATACCAGTCCTTTTTTTTTTTTAATATGAATTATAATTCTTTGAAACAGCATGCATAAATATTCAAGCTTTCTTCGAAAAAACTATCAAAGTAACCCCGTTTTACGATACCTTATAACATTGTTTAAGTCGGCTAGGAGAAGCATTTAGCCTCGGCTATTTCTGCTACATGTGTTAAGTGCTATATGCACTGACCTCTCCCCGAAGAAATACCGTAAGGTGGTTCCGGGAGATGAGGATCAGAGACCAAGAGTAATTTTAAAAGAAAAAGAAAGCGTGCATCATAAAATTCAACAGGGATAGAGTATTAACAGAACTGAGACTATTAATGGAAATGAATCAGTGATTTCCTGGAGTTACTACTGCTGAACGTTATCAATAATTACTATATGAACGGTAAGCAGTTTCCAAAAAACTAACAACAGAATTGTTATTTCTGTATAAGTGCTGATTACTTAATTGTACATTTACCTACCTTAAAACCACCTCCCGAATTGCGTTAAATCGGGTTTCCCGTTGTAGAGTTTTCGCGGCGCTCGTACCAAGCAGCTTACCACGGAAGCATGGTTGGTCGCTTTGCACCGAAGCTGGTACCAACATTTGCCACATTCTCCGTTCAGGGACTATTTCCTTAACGAACGCATTGTTAGCAGCCGTTGGGTCTGAAAGCAGTTGGAAACTGTGATGTTGTCGTTTCTTCACCGTCGCACAGTAGCGTGCTCCTTCATATTAAGGTTGGACAAAACCTCAAATGCATCCCAAATCGATTGAAAATTATTCTCAATAACGTTTTCAAATCAACGTAAGTAACTTTTTCACGGTTTGGAGAAACATAATTAAAAAGAATTAAAATCTTATTTAAACTACGTTTATTTGGCTTTCTCAGTCATGGGAAAAAATCAAAGCGGTATGTTTTGCTTTACCCGACGGCCCAATAAAAGAGCCGAAACGTCGGGCAAAGCAAAACCTACCGTTTTGATTTTTTCCCATGACTGAGAAAGCCAAATAAACGTAGTTTAAATCTCAAACATCCCAGTCAAATTTATCTATAAAAATTAAAATCTTATCTCTAAATTTATTTTATAGATAGTAGTGGTTAGGCGGCGAAAATTGAAAGTCATACTTACGTCATTTTGTAATTCTGAAAATTGAACGTTATTAAAACAAAAATGGAGTTGGTTCAGATTGGAACGTCTAGAATTTTGTCTGCGTTGGATCGATTATCTAAGTTTGTTTACTCTTCTGACTTACGACTGTTTTAATAAGTTTTCGAAAGTTGATGTATTTAAAGCAGTCCAATTTTTATGAATCTTTCATACTCGAGATGATGCTAAAAAATCTCTACGAAGAAGCGATTTGAAGAAGAAAAGTTTTTGAGGTTTTGTCCGACCATGGCAACATTGTGCGTCACGTTAAAACTACTGTTGCCATCCGAGTGGTGCGGTTCCAGCTCATTAAGCTCGAACTTTGTATCATTCGACGATGTCGGGTTGAGGATAACGTTCGCCATGGGAACCAACTTAGATAAAGATGATAAAGCTGTAGAATCTTCCCGGTCCGCGTTCGGCAAATTCGACTCATTAAACCGAGTCAGAAGCTGGTTGATGAGCTGAAAACGCATTTGGAGCAGTTTGATATAGCCCACGATCTGGGACTCTGCGGTTGCCTCTGTGAGGAGGACCAAGTAACAATCCGGCATGCAGTACACCGACGAAGGATTGTAGTCGCTCAGATACACGATACAGTTGAAGTACTCGAACAAGAAAATGATGGCGAAGATGAGCGTCATTTGAATGCAAATTACTCTGCGGGAAAAGCAATATTATTGTAGTAGATTAGCATCCAGTCAGGCAGGGCTTGGTTTGTTTTAAAATGTGAATACTTGTAAACTAGTGATTGTGTTTCGATGTGAGATAATATTTGTCTTGACAATCCGCATAGAGCATAGCATAAAAGTTTGGATTAAAGCAAGAAGGAAATAATGTTCCAAACAGGTACGATTGGTATAGATGTGCCAATAACAGAAATACATTTGTCAAATGAATTAAAAACTATGATTGTTAGTATTGCTTTATTAAAATGACCTTGACTAGTTCGCCTCTAAAAAAACAGTTTTGCTGAAATTGTGAAGCTTGTTTGAATAAGCGGCACAAATCTCACGAAAAAAAAAATACAACCCTACAATATTGATTTTACTAGTCAGTAGGGACACGATCCAGACATTAGAGTAAAGTGGGGCAAAAGTTCGAGTGAGGCAGTTTCTTTTTAAAATTTCTAGCTCAAATCAAATCAAAACTTAGAAATGTCATGGTGGTTCGAATGCTATTCAAGTAAGAGACTTTCACTCCAAATATCATAAAAATCGATTTAGATTTGGAAAAGTTATGGCTATTTGTTGTTTTTCGATGTAAATATTGTAATATTTGGTCAAACTTTCGATGCATGGAACCAAATGAAGATAAAATCTTTTTCAATATTTTATGTAAGGACGTTTCTAGGCCTATCATAAGGATGCTTTGACGTGGATTAGATTTTCCATAAATAGTTGGAATCAATTTTTAGCCCATAGCGGGGCAAAAGTTCGAATCTGCGGGGCAAAAGTTCGACCCATGTATAAACCCATGGATTTTTTTTTCAAATTTCCTGAAATCTACATATTATCTTCAAATTTAGAGAAATTTGCCCGATCGTACAAAAAATGTCACAAAAATTTTACATTTCCCTTAGTTTTGCGAAAAACTGCTATTTTTTGGGTGTATTACAATTAACCCTGTTTTGGGCATTTTTTGATGAAAATTTAGTGTGTATTTTTCGGCAAACATAAGTTTACGGCTTGTAGAAAGTATGCCTGGCATAAAAGTATTGATATTTTGTGTTTTAGCCAACGAACTTTTGCCCCACACTAGATTCGAACTTTTGCCCCACCGGTGGGGCAAAAGTTCGAATAAGACAATTAATTTTAAAACTGTTATAACAAAAAATGAGTAAATATTTTGACACAAGTTTGTTCAGCAAAGTCATAGCCAATATGATGAAGGTTCGCTGTATGGTATTTGTTTTGTTTCATCTGCTATTATTTTCCTGGAAACTTTGATTATACCACTAAGGTCGAACTTTTGCCCCACCTTACTCTATGTTAGTAGTCTTATAAAAGGTTTACTCGAATTTTATCACATAATGTTCAATTTACAATTATATTATCAATCCTGATGACAGTCGGTAAGTTTAAATATTCATTAATTAGTTGAGTGCGCATCGTACCCACGTACACTGGTTCAGTGCCAGAAAAACGTGCGTTTTTTAGTATCGGTGTCTAAACGTGGTTTTAGAAGGTTTAGGGACAAAATGTCGAAAGACAAAACGTCGAAACCCAAAACGTCGAATGGCAAAACGTCGAATCCCAAAACGTCGAAAGGGACAAAACATCGAAGAGACAAAACGTCGAAAGCAGTCATTTTTTCTAGCAAAGGTCTACCGTGGGTTGCGATGCACACTGGGGCAGATCTCTGTTTTCGATGGCCAAAACCTCTAGTACTCTGGATATGCACCCCAGAGGTTTGGTGTCTTCGACAAAGTGTTTTGGAATAACTTGTACTATATTTTGACTGTTTTTACTAAATTTTCATATATCGTTATCCACGTCAGTGATAGAGTGTAAGTGTCTTCCGAAGAAATGTCAAAAATGCTTCACTAAATAACTTTGTAGAAGAAAGTTTTTTGCTAGGACGCTCCTATCAAAAAATAAAACTGATCTAGATCAGTTTTCACTTATCTAGATCAAATCTGAATATGTCAAAATGTAGTACAAGTTATTCCAACATACTTTGTCGAGGACACCAAACCCCTAGGGTGCATATCTAGAGTACTAGAGGTTTTGGCCGTCGAAAACAGCGATCTGCCCCAGTGTGCAATGTAGACAGCGTTGGGAACGGAAAAAAATACAATTTTCATCACAGCAAGCATGGAACAAATTAAAAAAAAAAGTCAAACAATAATCCTTTTCTGACGAGAAAACTGCCGTTATACGCATAATTGTCCCATGTTCCAAAATATGCAATCGAGAAAAACGCGTTTAAAGATTTTAACACATTTAGGCCTCGTATTGATCAGGTGTGTGGTAAATTAAATTAAAATCTTTACAATAGTATAAAGAATAGCGTCTTCATTAGAGTCAAGAGTTTGTATTAAGGAAATAAAGTAAATTTAGCTACAAAATTCAAAGTGGGACTGTTATGCCAAGAAATGCAGGGTTTTTGGTGAATTTCTACGCACAACAGTCCCACTGATAGTAGTGACCAATGATGTGCTAAGCATACTGCTGTTGATGACCGTTCTTACGTATAGATTGTATCGAATGCAGAGGCTGTATATCTTCAAGACAATGTTAAGGCACCTAATGACGGCTCATATGACATGTGCCAAACGGAGCCACGTGTGGGGAAGTGAAGAAATACGATTTTATAGTTTAGGATGGAAAGCTAAGTTTTCTGTATGTGTGATAATGAGACAGTTAATGAGTTAGTGAAAAAAGAGTGGATGAGTTATTTAGAGAGTTTATAAGATGTTATATCATATTCATATATCGGCTCTTCCAGCTGCAGGCTAGACAGAAACTCATCTGCGAAGTCAAGGTTATTCTGCGGAGTAAATATTTAACTCAAAATTCACGACACAAATCTTCACACGATTTGACATTTCTTTGGACTGGTTTGGCAAAATCTTGATATTCAATGCATCGCAAATTAAGCTTTAGAACCACCAACATATTTGCCACTTGCACCGAAGAACCAATAATCCGGAATAACCTAGTATGTGGCCAGTGTAGGGAATAGTTATAAGTGGGTAAATTATTGTTCATTTGAGTAATTATTCTGAACAAGTAAAGTTAAAGTTCAATTTTAATTAATATGATTATATTTCGTAGAGAGTGTAGAAGAGCTCAGCATGAAGTAGTTCACGTGAAAAATGAAAGCTTCCCTTTGAATCAGTTTTGAAACGGATTTGCGTGAGAACGGACGTGTGTTTTACTGTTCCGTCTTTATAAGAGCGCAGTTTACGACAATGTCGCGGTCGGTAGGGACACAACGTTCCCTAGTTAAATGTGATCGTAGAAAAGTGTTTATTTTTTTTACTCGAGGAACTCGGCCACGAACAACTTGGTTTTACGATGACCATCGGTATTTTTTTTCTCGACGATTTCTGCGTGGAAACTAGTGGGTCAATGCCGCACTGCAGTTTACAGAGCAGTTTACAGAGCAGCGGTAACATGAAAGTTTTTTTTCTACCTTGTGTTTGTTGATTACGGACCATCGGATAATGAAGCTTTCAATGAATGCGATCGCAATTCAAGCACTTGTAGAAGTTAGTCGCGTTTACAGTTAAATTGTTTTTTAAGGTGATTATAAAACGAAGCCAAACTGTCAATTTTCAAGTGCACAAGACTGGAGAATGTGACAACAGTTTGCGTTGAGAATCAATCAATTTACTTACTTGCTGGTGGTGACCAAGGGGATTAATTTTCAAAGCGGAGCGCTGTATGGTTCTCAAGTCCTGTTCCTTTGAAATTTTGAGGTGTGGTTTCGTTCTATAATCACCTTAAGGGTTGGCTGTGTTTTTTTGAGTTTGTGCTGGATGAAAGTGTTTGTGGGACAAAGGGAAGAGAAAGTGAATGGCCGTCAGTAATAATGCTAAAATGAGAAAAGGATGATGAAAGGCATGAATAGTGATGTGATAGATTATGCTTTTGTGCGATAGAGAAGCAAAAATTTTCGCAGCAAACAAAGAAGTGCATGATTAAACAATTTTGTTCATGTTTATTTTCTCTCAGCAAACAAAATGCAATGTTGTCAGTTGTCACAACAAAAAAAAAAGGAAAAAAAAAGAAGTGCAGCACTTGAAGCAAACCGGAATTGGAGCCTTAGTTTGAGATACTCAAAAACTGGGCGTAGCACGCTAAATGAGAGAAATACGTCTACAAACCACGGTGTCGCCGTTGGGTGGTCGGTGAACGGAATTGTCTGTTTGAATGGTTGAGGCCTGTTCTTTTTGCCGCTGGCGCCAATTACTAACATTTCAGAACGATAAAAACTCACGTTATACTATTAGTGAATTATTGATTCTTATAAAATTTACTCGTTCTTTTGTCAATAAGTACAATTGAATCGGTTGATCGTTATTCTTTTCAGAAAAAGTAATTCAGTATCACGTATATAGAGATCAGGATATCCAGCAAGTTTTCCCATATGTACACCCTAGTAGTGACTGCAAGATTTTAATACAATTATGCATGAATCCTTTCAAATATTTCATGATTCGTTGCATATACAGAAAATGCAAGGCTCTTATACATTATTTGTATTGAAAACTCACAATTTTTGTAAGAACATAATACATATGCTTAAATGCCAAGATATTATACATGTTTGTATTTGGTTTAGTTTTGGGTGTACTGTTCAATTGACTTCTATATTTTGATTTATTTTTTGTGTAGAGAATTTACACAGACATTCAGACGTAACAACTAGAACAATTATCAATTTCGAGCTTAGTCAAATAAACACTGACACCCAATGCTTAAAATATACAATTTGGCCAACCAGCGTAAACGTCGAACTCGAACAAGGGCGAGGCGAATCCATTCTTTATTTGACTGAAATTAGCACTTCAATGAGGAACTTAAATAATTGTTTTATAAACTGAAGTTTGAAAAACATCTCAAACATTACCTACAAGTTTTGACTGTTTTCAATTTGTTTATTTTAAGTATCCTTTCCAAGACCAGCTAAATGTTACGGTATCATATATATATATATATATATATATATATATATATATATATATATATATATATATATATATATATATATAAGTTAAGATCGAACCCTTACCGATCCTCAACAATCATCCATACACCAATCGCTTTATTGGTGTATCATCATTTTCATCATTCCCGGCAACAACAACAACAACGACGACGTCCACCACACCGACGACGATAGCCCAGCTAGTAGAACGGAAACAGTAGTCTAGCATCAGCATTTCATCACCTGACAACATAGGTAGCATTTACGTGGACAACCACCGAACGAGACCACTAAACGAAGCCACAGCCCTTTGGACCCGCGGCATCAGCAGTTCTTCCACAGCAACAGCATAAGCATTGCAGTAGGTAGTGAGGTTTGATCGTAATCAATAATTGAATAAAGGTTCAGTTCGTTTTAGGCAGTAGATCGAGTAAGTTCTTTTTTTAAAACTTAGTCTGGGTGACACCCTTCTTCACTGGCGCAGTCGGCAGTTCTAGCGTGGAGTAGTTAAAGTGTAGTGAAAAGTGTTCTTATCCGAAATCATCGGCGGCTTACCGAAGAGCAAAGGAGGAAACACCTAAACTACAGATTCTAGTGCACCGGCGGTTCACCGAGACACCAAAATCATCTTTAACGAAGCTTCACACCTGCTAGAAGACATCGAACCATCCGAGGGAATATCGGACATCGAACCATCCGAGGGAATATCGGACAATCGAACCATCCGAGGGAATATCGGACAATTTAACCATCCGAGGGAACATCGGATAAATCCGTAAGTAGAATTAAGCTTTTTTATATAAGTGATTATCAGAGTGATTTAAGTGAATGATCAAAATAACAAAATATAAGAAAAAATATCTATTACAGTGACAGAAAAATAATTAATTTAGCTTTTTTTTATTTAAAACAATAATCCTAGAAAACATAAATTCTCTTCACCTGTATTTTTTTTTTTACCATTTTCTGAAAGGATTTTTTTTTTTTTTTAATCAATTTTGACTTCAAGTGTGAAAAATGGCAAAGTTTGACGAGAACCGCGACTTGATCACTATCCAAGTCGGGGAGTTAGAAACCCAGATCAGAGAATTAATAGGCATAATGCAACAACGCGACTCTAGAATAGCAGAGTTGGAAGCGTTCGCTACGCACCAACAATCAATTGCAAAAGAAGCCGCTGTTGTTCAGCAACAAAATTCGGTAAAAGGCGCCTTGCGAGCCCTTCAGACCCCACAAATTATCAGGATGTTGCCACCATTTGATGGTAACCCCATTAAGTTACACTCATTCATAAGATCTATTGATGATCTTATGCCTGAAATTTCAAAGGTCAAGAACACTCCAGCTTACACTGTATGGCTTCTTGCCATCAGATCCAAAATTATAGGAGACGCTGACAATGTTCTAGAATTTTATGGCACTAGCACAGACTGGGACGAAATTAACCTTCCGCGGATGTTAAGAAAAACAACTTAATAAGATACTGGGGTCATTATGACCCAGAAATGTATACCCCTATAAATCAACGAAATATCAACCGAATAATGAAATTTATGCCGCATTCGAAAGATATACTCCTCAAGATTCTGATCAGTACCTGTAATACCGGTTCCGGTTCCAGTGGCCACCGGGAATCGGCTACGAAGGGGACCATGTTGGCCACGTGGAATTTCAGTACACCCAGTCCAGAAATCTGCAGTCATCACAAAATTGTATGAGATGCAGGCCATATAGGAACGTACTGCCTTCAGCAAACTTGCTTCAGGGACCAAGAACTTCCACATGGGATACAATTTAGTTCAGAACTCGACCACCGCGTGGCACTAGCGTCGATATGAACTTCCGGTATGGACTAATTATGCTATAACTCGAGATTGGGAGCATATAGAAGAATGCTGTCTTCGGCAAAGTTGCCCAGGAGGATAAGGACTTCCACATAGGATACAATTCAGTTCAGAACTCGACCACCGCGTGGCGCTAGCGTCGACATGAACTTCCGGTAGGGGCTAATTATGCGATAACTCGAGATTGCGAGCACATAGATGGTTGCTGTCTTCGGCAAAGTTGCTCAGGAGGATAAGGACTTCCACATAGGATGCAATTTAGTTCAGAGCTCGACCACCGCGTGGCGCTAGCGTCGATATGAACTTCCGGTAGGGGCTAATTATGCGATAAATCGAGATTGCTAGCACATAGAAGGTTGCTGTCTTCGGCAAAGTTGCTCAGGAGGATAAGGACTTCCACATAGGATACAATTCAGTTCAGAACTCGACCACCGCGTGGCGCTAGCGTCGACATGAACTTCCGGTAGGGGCTAATTATGCGAAAACTCGAGATTGGGAGCATATAGAAGAATGCTGTCTTCGGCAAAGTTGCTCAGAAGGACAAGGGCTTCCACATAGGATACAATTCAGTTCAGAACTCGACCACCGCGTGGCGCTAGCGTCGACATGAACTTCCGGTAGGGGCTAATTATGCGATAACTCGAGATTGCGAGCACATAGAAGGTTGCTGTCTTCGGCAAAGTTGCTCAGGAGGATAAGGACTTCCACATAGGATACAATTCAGTTCAGAACTCGACCACCGCGTGGCGCTAGCGTCGACATGAACTTCCGGTAGGGGCTAATTATGCGATAACTCGAGATTGCGAGCACATAGAAGGTTGCTGTCTTCGGCAAAGTTGCTCAGAAGGACAAGGGCTTCCACATAGGATACAATTCAGTTCAGAACTCGACCACCGCGTGGCGCTAGCGTCGACATGAACTTCCGGTAGGGGCTAATTATGCGATAACTCGAGATTGCGAGCACATAGAAGGTTGCTGTCTTCGGCAAAGTTGCTCAGGAGGATAAGGACTTCCACATAGGATACAATTCAGTTCAGAACTCGACCACCGCGTGGCGCTAGCGTCGACATGAACTTCCGGTAGGGGCTAATTATGCGATAACTCGAGATTGCGAGCACATAGAAGGTTGCTGTCTTCGGCAAAGTTGCTCAGGAGGATAAGGACTTCCACATAGGATACAATTCAGTTCAGAACTCGACCACCGCGTGGCGCTAGCGTCGACATGAACTTCCGGTAGGGGCTAATTATGCGAAAACTCGAGATTGGGAGCATATAGAAGAATGCTGTCTTCGGCAAAGTTGCTCAGAAGGACAAGGGCTTCCACATAGGATACAATTCAGTTCAGAACTCGACCACCGCGTGGCGCTAGCGTCGACATGAACTTCCGGTAGGGGCTAATTATGCGAAAACTCGAGATTGGGAGCATATAGAAGAATGCTGTCTTCGGCAAAGTTGCTCAGAAGGACAAGGGCTTCCACATAGGATACAATTCAGTTCAGAACTCGACCACCGCGTGGCGCTAGCGTCGACATGAACTTCCGGTAGGGGCTAATTATGCGATAACTCGAGATTGCGAGCACATAGAAGGTTGCTGTCTTCGGCAAAGTTGCTCAGGAGGATAAGGACTTCCACATAGGATACAATTCAGTTCAGAACTCGACCACCGCGTGGCGCTAGCGTCGACATGAACTTCCGGTAGGGGCTAATTATGCGATAACTCGAGATTGCGAGCACATAGAAGGTTGCTGTCTTCGGCAAAGTTGCTCAGAAGGACAAGGGCTTCCACATAGGATACAATTCAGTTCAGAACTCGACCACCGCGTGGCGCTAGCGTCGACATGAACTTCCGGTAGGGGCTAATTATGCGATAACTCGAGATTGCGAGCACATAGAAGGTTGCTGTCTTCGGCAAAGTTGCTCAGGAGGATAAGGACTTCCACATAGGATACAATTCAGTTCAGAACATGACCACCGCGTGGCGCTAGCGTCGATATGGACTTTCGGGTCGAGATAATTATGCGATTACTTGAGATTGCGACCATATAGAAGGATTTTTTTTCTGTCTGGAACATAACCACTGCGACCAACATTTGATCTATTGTAGTGTATCTCGTGTGAGATTGCGACCATATAGAAGGATTTTTTTCTGTCTGGAACATAACCACTGCGACCAACATTTGATCTATTGTAGTGTATCTCGTGTGTTTTGTTTAGTTCATATCGTTTTACTCTGTCACTATTCGGTTTTCTTACAGTTGTAATTCGTAACTCGATCGCTGGAAAGGATTCTAATTGGAAGGTTTCGCTTTTTATTCCCTTCGAAGAGTGTGGTGAGTGCACCTTTGTCAGTCAAAATCGGATCCTTTGATAAAGCTAAGAAATTACACAGATATTGTCCATGCATCAGAATCTTTGTCCTTACTTTTTCAAACAAGAGAACTAAATGAATAAAGGATTAGAAAACAAATTGTTGAATTAGACTCCATTTTTTTCCGTGTCTCGATCATTGTCAGATCTTTCTCGGCAACTGGGAAAACCGAGACTTGTCACTTTTAACAAGGTTTCGAATGTTACAAGGACTAATAAGTGTTCCTTTCATTACTAGAACATCCTGTTCTCTTTGTTTGAAGCAGTCAGAACTAGGGTTCACTAGTTCACTTATCTATTCCCTATAACGCACCACGAAAAGTTAATGTACCCGCGTTATGGGTTATTTAGAAGGATGCTGTCTTCCGCAAAACTGCTCAGGAGGATAAAGACTTTCACATTGGTTACAATTTAGATCAGAACTTGGCTACCGCGTAGCGCTTGCGTCGGTATCAACTTCCGGTAAAGGCAAGTTATGCGATAACTCAAGATTATGTGCATATAGAAGGATGTATTTGGTAAAGTTGCCCAAGAGGATATTTTTTTGTCTCTTATAATGAGGTTTTTAGCCCATAGCAAGTTTATCTCGAGACCAACGGCTCCAAAGTGACCATCAGGTTATGTGATTTGATCCCAGGTCTTCAGCGTGAGGGGTTTGTGGACCAACCACAATATTAGAGTCAGTCTCACAAAAGAATAAGGTATTTCACATGGGCTACAGTTCAGTTTAGAACTCGACCACCCGGTGGATTTGACGTCGTTTTCTATTTCCGGTAGAGGTTAATTATTAGAGGGGGGTTTCACATTTTTCGAGCCCAAACCCAACCCGTACTCTACTTACTTTATTTCTTCAAACCCGGAACCGACCCGAACCTGAAAAAATCCTCTGTTCAAATCCGTACTCGACTCGAAACCCAAGAAATTTTTGTAAGAAAAAACAGAGTTTTAAAAATAGATAAATTCATCGTTTCTGATGCATAAGGAAGCTTTCTGGTTGTTAATCTTTCCATAACTTTTACTAAACTCCACCTAAACCCGATTTTTTACAAGCCCGATTCCGACTTAATCGAAAAAAATTTCTAGCCTGCAAATCCGACCCGAACCGGTCGAGTTCGGGTTTGAAAACCCGAGACCCGACCATCTCTACTGATTATGCGATACATCGAGATTGTGAACTTATAGAAGGATGCTGTCTGCGGCAAAATTGTTCGAGAGAATAAGGAATTCGGCATGAACATACGTTCAAAATTTGACCGGTATGTGGTGCTGGCGTCTATATGCATTTCCCGAAGGAGCTCTCTTTTGAAGGTTTTATCTTCGGCAAACTTGTTAAGTTTTTTTTATTCTGCGTAGTAAATTCCGCGTGACGCTCGTCATTATATTGCTCCTATATGTTATGAACTACACGATCTGAAATGAAGTATTTGGTACGATATAAACTATATAATATGAAATGAGCTCTATGATATGATATGAACTATATTGTAGTCACTTCTAAAATTCCAACAAGAGTTAGATACAGATAATGTCATAAAGTTGCGGAAAAAAATACTTCCAAATTTCTTTAGAAGTTTTTGCACTACCTGTGCACTTTATTTTTTAATTGGATCCGGAGGAATCTTATGACTTTACACCAGTATTTCCTTCTGGAATTCCTTCAAAAAATCATCTGGATCTCAAGACGTAGTTCACATCAGAGTTATTCAAAGGAGATAGTCCAGTAACCTTAAATGATTTGTATGATGAATTCTACAGTTTTTTACCGAGAGCTCATCCGATGGTATACAAACTCAAGCCCTTTTGCTCATCATCTTCTACAAATATCTTCAGAGACTCTTCCAGAGATTTCTCCAGGAAATCTTTCGAAGATTCCTCCTGGGATTTTACCAGAAAATAATCCAAGCTGATCTTTACCTCAATCCCTACAGTGATTTCTCCTGGAGATCCACTAGGAATTTTGCCAGAGATTCTACCAGGAAGAACCTTTGTTCGCCATGCATGAAATTGTAGTTATTTGAAGACGTTTTCCTCTAAGCAGTTTTTCGAGCTAAGATTATAACTAACTGACAGTATATTTGATTCTTGGTTTCCATACTCATATTTCTCCAGGCCAGGGAGTTGACAAGAAATTTTCACAAGGATTCCTACAAGAAAATATGTACTTTAGCGATTTCGCAAAGATTTCCAGCAGAAATGTCTTTAGTGATTCCTCCATTGATTCCTCCAGAAAAATCTTTACTGGGATTATTTCAGGAATTTCCCCAATGATTCCTCCAGGATTCGTTTCAGGAATGCTTCGAAATTTCTCCGAGAAATCCAGGGATTTTTTAAGTAATTTCTTCTGGCATTCCTTTACAAAACTTTCCACAGACTTTTGCAAGGATTGCTCCAGAAAATGTGTCTACAAGGATTCTTGCACAGATATCTTCAAGGCTTTCTCCAGGAGTTACACTAAAACAATCTCTTCAAGGATTACTAAAGATGTTTCTCTAGTGATTTCTCCAGAATTTATTCCGAGGATTCCTCTACGGATACATACAAAGATATCCCCAAGCAGTTCTCTCGAGATTCGTCCAGAAATTATACCGGAGATTTTTTCCAGGATTCCTCCACGGATCGCTCCAGGGATGATTCTTCAAGGAAATTCTACAAGGATTTCACAAGGAATTTCTGCAGCCGTTCTAAAACTCACAAATTCCTCAAGGAAATTACATGAATTGCCTCAAGGATTTCCCAAGACAATCTTTCAGAATTCCCCAAGAATTTCTTCAGGGATTCATTCTGGGTCCAATAATACTCCATGAATTCCCCCAAGACTTCTTCTTGAAATTTCTTCAGAGATTCTCCCTGCTGGAATATTATCAGAACTTATGCTAAATATTTCTCTATGGATTACATTAAGAAAATTTCTACATATAATCCTCCAGTTAAATCTCTACATTTTTTTTTTAAATCTCTTCATGAATTCCTTCGAATATTTCTCCTTAGATTTTTCCAGAATGTTTTTCCATTTAAATATTTCTATAAAGATTCTTCCAGAGATTTTTCCAGAAAAAAATCTACAAGGGATTTTCCAGGGATTCCTTCATGGATTCTTACAGGAGTTTATCCTAAGGCTCCTCCAGGGATTTCTCTATGCAAATCTTTACAGTTTACTGTAGATATCGTTTCAGGAATGAACTGGTAGAGATTTGACTGTTTATATAAATGAAATATGAGTTTCGTCTACGTAGTCTTTATTATAAATAGAATGTTGAAAAAAATAAAGACTGCGTAACTGAAAAGCATATTTGATGTTCCGGGAATTTTTGTAAGGAATTTCTCCAGAGTTTTCCTCGAGAATCCCTTCTTAGGCTCCTGCAAGAATTTCTTCAGCGATCCCTATAAGAACTCATAAAATAATTTCTTGTAAAATCCCCAATTGAATGGTGGAATATCTGGAATAGTTCGTTATAGAATTCCTGGAGGCAATTTTAGGACTAATTCCTAGAAGAATCTTGAGAGGACTACCTACGGAATGTCTGGAAAAATATCTTAAGTAATCTTCTTGGAGGAATCCTTAGGGGAATCTGTAATTTTTATTGGAGGAATCTCAGGAGAGATAACTTGAAGAATCTTTGGAATAATCGCTGTAGAAGTCCTTGAAGTAATCTCTGCAATAATGCCTGGAAAAGTTCCATGAGGATGGATTAATTCCCGGAGAAATCTTATAAATCTATAAAATCCCTCAAAAGAGTACCTTTTGAAATTTTCCAAAATTTTTATCTGGAGTGAATTCTTCAGAGTTTTTGTAAATCCCTCACAGGTCTTTTTTATTGAATTCTTCTACGATCTGATTTTAAATTGTTTTCGGTATTTCTCAAGTTATTATTTTTCGATTTGACGATTTGAATTTTCTCAAGAGGGTTTTCTTGAAAACACTTCCGGGTACAGTTTAATAATGCGTCCCATTGAAGCTATTTCTGGAATTCCTCCAGCTGCTTTTTCTAGTATTAGTCCAAAAGATGTTTGCAACATTCGTTCAAGTTAATGTATGAATTCCTCCACGGTCATTCTTGGAATTGCTCTGTAAGTCTACTGAAAGTCTCGTTGAAGTTCTACATGAGTTGAATTTGATTCTTCTAATAATTTATTATGGAATTTTACGAGAAAATTGATTTTTTGTACAAATCTTCTTTCAAGATAATGTGATGAAATTTCTTTAAGTTCTTCATGGTAATATTGTTATAATACAAAATTTTTACACTAAATCTTGTACGCAATATTTGTTGAAATTTGCAGAAGTTAACGAAAAAGAATTTTTTTATGTTGACATTACTATCCTGTTAATTATTTTTACTTACGCAAAAATAATTTATTCTGAAACAAATCAACTACTTCAGCACTAAATTTAACGTTAGATCAAATTCACGCACCTTTTAATTTTACTATAAACTTGTATTCATCTCAATACAGGTCGGACTTGATAATCCGGAGTATCGATTTTTATTTCATCCTCCGGATAATCGAATCGCTAAAAGAAAAATTTAAATTTGCGATAAAATTACTTAAATATTATCGTTTTTCGTTGTTTTTATTTATATGATGCAGTGCGTAGCCATAAATTATTTCTAGGTACATTGGGGCTTGAGAAGAAAAAAAATTTGACTAGTATACACAAGAAAAAAAACTTTTCTCAAACTCTCGTTTTCTTACCTACGCCCAAAACTGCTTAACCATTTATATTGTATATAACAATACTAAACTATCTCAAATTTATTCATAAAAACTGAAAACAAGAATATCAAAAACAAACTCCGGATAATCGAGTCCGACCTGTAATAACATTGATGATTATCACTATCCGAAAACATTCACATCTTTGTACTTCAAGTCATGCTAGCAAATCTTCTTACTTCTAACTTGCGAAGAATAGTTTAGGTGATAAGATATTCACCATTCACGCAGAGGAATACGTTCAAATTAAAGTTTACGACGTGCACTTTTTTAAGTAAAGGTAAGAAAAGGTAAGAAATTTCTTAAGAAAAAAAACAAGCTCAAGAGTTTCTTTCGGAATTCTATCTTTAACTTCTTCTAGGGATACGCCTCACAATATTTTTTGAGGGTATCCTTATAAATTATCTCCTAGGAGAGACGCCTCTAATACTCCTCAAGGCGTAAGTTTATCAATCTATTTATTTTCTATTTGATTTTAAAAATTACTCCTTACTGTCATTTTGGAGTTTCTCACGGATTTCTTTCAGCAATTTGTTTTTCTGTTTTCATAGAAAATTGTTTGAAAGTTCCTTGCACAAATTATCTACCTATGCATTTCCTTCCACAATCTCTCCAGAAATTGTTTCTTCACTTTTGCAAGAAATAGTTTGCAACTACAGGTCGGACTCGATTATCCGGAGTATCGATTTTTTTTTCACTCCGGATAATCGAATCATCAAGAAAAAATTGAAATCTTCGATAAAAGAACTTGAATATTATCTTTTTGTTGTTGGTTTATTTATATGATGCGGTGGCGTAGCCTAACATTATTTCTAGGAACAAAGACCCCTACTATACAAGAATTTTTTTTGACCAGCATACACAAAAACCATTTTTTTAAAACTCCCTTTTCATAAATCCGTTCAAAACTGCAAAACCATTCCTATTGTATATTGCAATACCAAATTATTTCAGATTAATGCATAAAAATTGAAAAACAACAACATCGAAAAACAAATTCCGGATAATCGAGTCTGAAATTCCGGATAATCGAATCCCGGATAATCGAGTCCCCGGATAATCGAGTCTCCGGATAATCGAGTCCGACCTGTATTGCTAATTTTTTTAAAAAGAGGTTTCGTTGGATGTAGTTAATGGGTCCCGCTTTTTGTGATACTTTCATGATTTTCTCTTGATATTTTTCCAGTAATTTTTTCAAGTATACATTTCCTCTAGGAGGATTAAGAAAATCTCACTTTTGTTAAATATTAGAACACTAAAATTTTCGTACTTGGTAAAATATTTCTTCCTCAAAAATGCATGGTAAGTCTGAAAATTGTCTGAAAAACGAGCCTCCTTCTATGTGTATGCAATTTCTAAATATCGCATAACTAGCTCCTATTGTAAGTTCATAAAACGCCAGCACACTGCGGTGGTCAAATTCCGAGCTAAATAGTATCTCATGTGACTTATCATATAACTTATCCTCCTGAGCAATTTTGCCGAACACATCATCCTTCTATATGCTCACAATCTTGAAAGTCCAAACCGACGCCAACGCCACGCGGTGGTCGAGTTCTGAACTGAATTGTATCCTATGTGGAAGTCCTTATCCTCCTGAGCAACTTTGCCGAAGACAGCATTCTTCTATGTGCTCGCAATCTCGAGTTTTCGCATAATTAGTCCCTACCGGAAGTTCATATCGACGCTAGCGCCACGAGGTGGTCGAGTTCTGAACTGAATTGTATCCTATGTGGAAGTCCTTATCCTCCTGAGCAACTTTGCCGAAGACAGCAACCTCCTATGTGCTCGCAATCTCGAGTTATCGCATAATTAGCCCCTACCGGAAGTTCATGTCGACGCTAGCGCCACGAGGTGGTCGAGTTCTGAACTAAATTGTACCTTATGTGGAAGCCCTTGTCCTCCTGACCAACTTTGCCGAAGACAGCAACCTCCTATGTGCTCGCAATCTCGAGTTATCGCATAATTAGTCCCTACCGGAAGTTCATATCAACGCTAGCGCCACGCGGTGGTCGGGTTCTGAACTGAATTGTATCCTATGTGGAAGTCCTTATCCTCCTGAGCAACTTTGAGGAAGACAGCAACCTCCTATGAGCTCGCAATCTCGAGTTATCGCATAATTAGCCCCTACCGGAAGTTCATATCGACGCTAGCGCCACGCGGTGGTCGAGTTCTGAACTGAATTGTATCCTATGTGGAAGTCCTAATCCTCCTGAGCAACTTTGTCGAAGACAGCAACCTCCTATGTGCTCGCAATCTCGAGTTATCGCATAAATAGTCCATACCGGAAGTTCATATCGACGCTAGCGCCACGCGGTGGTCGAGTTCTGAACTAAATTGTACCTTATGTGGAAGCCCTTGTCCTCCTGAGCAACTTTGCCGAAGACAGCATTCTTCTATATGCTCCCAATCTCGAGTTATAGCATAATTGGTCCATACCGGAAGTTCATATCGACGCTAGCGCCACGCGGTGGTCGAGTTCTAAACTAAATTGTACCTTATGTGGAAGCCCTTGTCCTCCTAAGCAACTTTGCCGAAGACAGCATTCTTCTATATGCTCCCAATCTCGAGTTATCGCATAATTAGCCCCTACCGGAAGTTCATGTCGTCGCTAGCGCCACGCGGTGGTCGTGTTCTGAACTGAATTGTATCCTATGTGGAAGTCTTTATCCTCCTGTGCAACTTTGCCGAAGACAGCAACCTTCTATGTGCTCGCAATCTTGAGTTATCGCATAAATAGTCCATACCGGAAGTTCATATCGACGCTAGCGCCACGTGGTGGTCGAGTTCTGAACTAAATTGTACCTTATGTGGAAGCCCTTGTCCTTCTGAGCAACTTTGCCGAAAACAGCATTCTTCTATATGCTCCCAATCTCGAGTTATCGCATAATTAGCCCCTACCGCAAGTTCATATCGACGCTAGCGCCACGCGGTGGTCGAGTTCTGAACTGAATTGTATCCTATGTGGAAGTCCTTATCCTCCTGGGCAACTTTGCCGAAGACAGCATTCTTCTATATGCTCCCAATCTCGAGTTATCGCATATTTAGCCCCTACCGGAAGTTCATGTCGACGCTAGCGCCACGCGGTGCTCGAGTTCTGAACTGAATTGTATCCTATGTGGAAGTCCTTATCCTCCTGAGCAACTTTGCCGAAGACAGCAACCTTCTATGTGCTCGCAATCTTGAGTTATCGCATAAATAGTCCATACCGGAAGTTCATATCGACGCTAGCGCCACGCGGTGGTCGAGTTCTGAACTAAATTGTACCTTATGTGGAAGCCCTTGTCCTCCTAAGCAACTTTGCCGAAGACAGCATTCTTCTATATGCTCCCAATCTCGAGTTATCGCATAATTAGCCCCTACCGGAAGTTCATATCGTCGCTAGCGCCACGCGGTGGTCGTGTTCTGAACTGAATTGTATCCTATGTGGAAGTCCTTATCCTCCTGTGCAACTTTGCCGAAGACAGCAACCTTCTATGTGCTCGCAATCTTGAGTTATCGCATAAATAGTCCATACCGGAAGTTCATATCGACGCTAGCGCCACGCGGTGGTCGAGTTCTGAACTAAATTGTACCTTATGTGGAAGCCCTTGTCCTCCTGAGCAACTTTGCCGAAGACAGCATTCTTCTATATGCTCCCAATCTCGAGTTATAGCATAATTGGTCCATACCGGAAGTTCATATCGACGCTAGCGCCACGCGGTGGTCGAGTTCTAAACTAAATTGTACCTTATGTGGAAGCCCTTGTCCTCCTAAGCAACTTTGCCGAAGACAGCATTCTTCTATATGCTCACAATCTTGAAAGTCCAAACCGACGCCAACGCCACGCGGTGGTCGAGTTCTGAACTGAATTGTATCCTATGTGGAAGTCCTTATCCTCCTGGGCAACTTTGCCGAAGACAGCATTCTTCTATATGCTCCCAATCTCGAGTTATCGCATATTTAGCCCCTACCGGAAGTTCATGTCGACGCTAGCGCCACGCGGTGCTCGAGTTCTGAACTGAATTGTATCCTATGTGGAAGTCCTTATCCTCCTGAGCAACTTTGCCGAAGACAGCAACCTTCTATGTGCTCGCAATCTTGAGTTATCGCATAAATAGTCCATACCGGAAGTTCATATCGACGCTAGCGCCACGCGGTGGTCGAGTTCTGAACTAAATTGTACCTTATGTGGAAGCCCTTGTCCTCCTAAGCAACTTTGCCGAAGACAGCATTCTTCTATATGCTCCCAATCTCGAGTTATCGCATAATTAGCCCCTACCGGAAGTTCATATCGTCGCTAGCGCCACGCGGTGGTCGTGTTCTGAACTGAATTGTATCCTATGTGGAAGTCCTTATCCTCCTGTGCAACTTTGCCGAAGACAGCAACCTTCTATGTGCTCGCAATCTTGAGTTATCGCATAAATAGTCCATACCGGAAGTTCATATCGACGCTAGCGCCACGCGGTGGTCGAGTTCTGAACTAAATTGTACCTTATGTGGAAGCCCTTGTCCTCCTAAGCAACTTTGCCGAAGACAGCATTCTTCTATATGCTCCCAATCTCGAGTTATCGCATAATTAGCCCCTACCGGAAGTTCATATCGTCGCTAGCGCCACGCGGTGGTCGTGTTCTGAACTGAATTGTATCCTATGTGGAAGTCCTTATCCTCCTGTGCAACTTTGCCGAAGACAGCAACCTTCTATGTGCTCGCAATCTTGAGTTATCGCATAAATAGTCCATACCGGAAGTTCATATCGACGCTAGCGCCACGCGGTGGTCGAGTTCTGAACTAAATTGTACCTTATGTGGAAGCCCTTGTCCTCCTAAGCAACTTTGCCGAAGACAGCATTCTTCTATATGCTCCCAATCTCGAGTTATCGCATAATTAGCCCCTACCGGAAGTTCATATCGTCGCTAGCGCCACGCGGTGGTCGTGTTCTGAACTGAATTGTATCCTATGTGGAAGTCCTTATCCTCCTGTGCAACTTTGCCGAAGACAGCAACCTTCTATGTGCTCGCAATCTTGAGTTATCGCATAAATAGTCCATACCGGAAGTTCATATCGACGCTAGCGCCACGCGGTGGTCGAGTTCTGAACTAAATTGTACCTTATGTGGAAGCCCTTGTCCTCCTGAGCAACTTTGCCGAAGACAGCATTCTTCTATATGCTCCCAATCTCGAGTTATAGCATAATTGGTCCATACCGGAAGTTCATATCGACGCTAGCGCCACGCGGTGGTCGAGTTCTGAACTAAATTGTACCTTATGTGGAAGCCCTTGTCCTTCTGAGCAACTTTGCCGAAAACAGCATTCTTCTATATGCTCCCAATCTCGAGTTATCGCATAATTAGCCCCTACCGCAAGTTCATATCGACGCTAGCGCCACGCGGTGGTCGAGTTCTGAACTGAATTGTATCCTATGTGGAAGTCCTTATCCTCCTGGGCAACTTTGCCGAAGACAGCATTCTTCTATATGCTCCCAATCTCGAGTTATCGCATATTTAGCCCCTACCGGAAGTTCATGTCGACGCTAGCGCCACGCGGTGCTCGAGTTCTGAACTGAATTGTATCCTATGTGGAAGTCCTTATCCTCCTGAGCAACTTTGCCGAAGACAGCAACCTTCTATGTGCTCGCAATCTTGAGTTATCGCATAAATAGTCCATACCGGAAGTTCATATCGACGCTAGCGCCACGCGGTGGTCGAGTTCTGAACTAAATTGTACCTTATGTGGAAGCCCTTGTCCTCCTAAGCAACTTTGCCGAAGACAGCATTCTTCTATATGCTCCCAATCTCGAGTTATCGCATAATTAGCCCCTACCGGAAGTTCATGTCGTCGCTAGCGCCACGCGGTGGTCGTGTTCTGAACTGAATTGTATCCTATGTGGAAGTCCTTATCCTCCTGTGCAACTTTGCCGAAGACAGCAACCTTCTATGTGCTCGCAATCTTGAGTTATCGCATAAATAGTCCATACCGGAAGTTCATATCGACGCTAGCGCCACGCGGTGGTCGAGTTCTGAACTAAATTGTACCTTATGTGGAAGCCCTTGTCCTCCTGAGCAACTTTGCCGAAGACAGCATTCTTCTATATGCTCCCAATCTCGAGTTATAGCATAATTGGTCCATACCGGAAGTTCATATCGACGCTAGCGCCACGCGGTGGTCGAGTTCTAAACTAAATTGTACCTTATGTGGAAGCCCTTGTCCTCCTAAGCAACTTTGCCGAAGACAGCATTCTTCTATATGCTCACAATCTTGAAAGTCCAAACCGACGCCAACGCCACGCGGTGGTCGAGTTCTGAACTGAATTGTATCCTATGTGGAAGTCCTAATCCTCCTGAGCAACTTTGTCGAAGACAGCAACCTCCTATGTGCTCGCAATCTCGAGTTATCGCATAAATAGTCCATACCGGAAGTTCATATCGACGCTAGCGCCACGCGGTGGTCGAGTTCTGAACTAAATTGTACCTTATGTGGAAGCCCTTGTCCTCCTGAGCAACTTTGCCGAAGACAGCATTCTTCTATATGCTCCCAATCTCGAGTTATAGCATAATTGGTCCATACCGGAAGTTCATATCGACGCTAGCGCCACGCGGTGGTCGAGTTCTGAACTAAATTGTACCTTATGTGGAAGCCCTTGTCCTTCTGAGCAACTTTGCCGAAAACAGCATTCTTCTATATGCTCCCAATCTCGAGTTATCGCATAATTAGCCCCTACCGCAAGTTCATATCGACGCTAGCGCCACGCGGTGGTCGAGTTCTGAACTGAATTGTATCCTATGTGGAAGTCCTTGTCCTCCTGGGCAACTTTGCCGAAGACAGCATTCTTCTATATGCTCGCAATCTTGAGTTATCGCATAAATAGTCCATACCGGAAGTTCATATCGACGCTAGCGCCACGCGGTGGTCGAGTTCTGAACTAAATTGTACCTTATGTGGAAGCCCTTGTCCTCCTGAGCAACTTTGCCGAAGACAGCATTCTTCTATATGCTCCCAATCTCGAGTTATAGCATAATTGGTCCATACCGGAAGTTCATATCGACGCTAGCGCCACGCGGTGGTCGAGTTCTAAACTAAATTGTACCTTATGTGGAAGCCCTTGTCCTCCTAAGCAACTTTGCCGAACACATCATCCTTCTATATGCTCACAATCTTGAAAGTCCAAACCGACGCCAACGCCACGCGGTGGTCGAGTTCTGAACTGAATTGTATCCTATGTGGAAGTCCTAATCCTCCTGAGCAACTTTGTCGAAGACAGCAACCTCCTATGTGCTCGCAATCTCGAGTTATCGCATAAATAGTCCATACCGGAAGTTCATATCGACGCTAGCGCCACGCGGTGGTCGAGTTCTGAACTAAATTGTACCTTATGTGGAAGCCCTTGTCCTTCTGAGCAACTTTGCCGAAAACAGCATTCTTCTATATGCTCCCAATCTCGAGTTATCGCATATTTAGCCCCTACCGGAAGTTCATGTCGACGCTAGCGCCACGCGGTGCTCGAGTTCTGAACTGAATTGTATCCTATGTGGAAGTCCTTATCCTCCTGTGCAACTTTGCCGAAGACAGCAACCTTCTATGTGCTCGCAATCTTGAGTTATCGCATAAATAGTCCATACCGGAAGTTCATATCGACGCTAGCGCCACGCGGTGGTCGAGTTCTGAACTAAATTGTACCTTATGTGGAAGCCCTTGTCCTCCTGAGCAACTTTGCCGAAGACAGCATTCTTCTATATGCTCCCAATCTCGAGTTATAGCATAATTGGTCCATACCGGAAGTTCATATCGACGCTAGCGCCACGCGGTGGTCGAGTTCTAAACTAAATTGTACCTTATGTGGAAGCCCTTGTCCTCCTAAGCAACTTTGCCGAACACATCATCCTTCTATATGCTCACAATCTTGAAAGTCCAAACCGACGCCAACGCCACGCGGTGGTCGAGTTCTGAACTGAATTGTATCCTATGTGGAAGTCCTAATCCTCCTGAGCAACTTTGTCGAAGACAGCAACCTCCTATGTGCTCGCAATCTCGAGTTATCGCATAAATAGTCCATACCGGAAGTTCATATCGACGCTAGCGCCACGCGGTGGTCGAGTTCTGAACTAAATTGTACCTTATGTGGAAGCCCTTGTCCTCCTGAGCAACTTTGCCGAAGACAGCATTCTTCTATATGCTCCCAATCTCGAGTTATAGCATAATTGGTCCATACCGGAAGTTCATATCGACGCTAGCGCCACGCGGTGGTCGAGTTCTGAACTAAATTGTACCTTATGTGGAAGCCCTTGTCCTTCTGAGCAACTTTGCCGAAAACAGCATTCTTCTATATGCTCCCAATCTCGAGTTATCGCATAATTAGCCCCTACCGCAAGTTCATATCGACGCTAGCGCCACGCGGTGGTCGAGTTCTGAACTGAATTGTATCCTATGTGGAAGTCCTTATCCTCCTGGGCAACTTTGCCGAAGACAGCATTCTTCTATATGCTCCCAATCTCGAGTTATCGCATATTTAGCCCCTACCGGAAGTTCATGTCGACGCTAGCGCCACGCGGTGCTCGAGTTCTGAACTGAATTGTATCCTATGTGGAAGTCCTTATCCTCCTGAGCAACTTTGCCGAAGACAGCAACCTTCTATGTGCTCGCAATCTTGAGTTATCGCATAAATAGTCCATACCGGAAGTTCATATCGACGCTAGCGCCACGCGGTGGTCGAGTTCTGAACTAAATTGTACCTTATGTGGAAGCCCTTGTCCTCCTAAGCAACTTTGCCGAAGACAGCATTCTTCTATATGCTCCCAATCTCGAGTTATCGCATAATTAGCCCCTACCGGAAGTTCATGTCGTCGCTAGCGCCACGCGGTGGTCGTGTTCTGAACTGAATTGTATCCTATGTGGAAGTCCTTATCCTCCTGTGCAACTTTGCCGAAGACAGCAACCTTCTATGTGCTCGCAATCTTGAGTTATCGCATAAATAGTCCATACCGGAAGTTCATATCGACGCTAGCGCCACGTGGTGGTCGAGTTCTGAACTAAATTGTACCTTATGTGGAAGCCCTTGTCCTCCTGAGCAACTTTGCCGAAGACAGCATTCTTCTATATGCTCCCAATCTCGAGTTATAGCATAATTGGTCCATACCGGAAGTTCATATCGACGCTAGCGCCACGCGGTGGTCGAGTTCTAAACTAAATTGTACCTTATGTGGAAGCCCTTGTCCTCCTAAGCAACTTTGCCGAAGACAGCATTCTTCTATATGCTCCCAATCTCGAGTTATCGCATAATTAGCCCCTACCGGAAGTTCATGTCGTCGCTAGCGCCACGCGGTGGTCGTGTTCTGAACTGAATTGTATCCTATGTGGAAGTCCTTATCCTCCTGAGCAACTTTGCCGAAGACAGCAACCTTCTATGTAATCGCAATCTTGAGTTATCGCATTAATAGTCCATACCGGAAGTTCATATCGACGCTAGCGCCACGCGGTGGTCGAGTTCTGAACTAAATTGTATCCCATGTGGAAGTTCTTGGTCCCTGAAGCAAGTTCGCTGAAGGCAGTACGTTCCTATATGGCCTGCATCTCATACAATTTGGTGATGACTGCAGATTTCTGGACTGGGTGTACTGAAATTCCACGTGGCCAACATGGTCCCCTTCGTAGCCGATTCCCGGTGGCCACTGGAATCGGAACCGGTATTCCAGGTACTGATCAGAATCTTGAGGAGTATATCTTTTGAATGCGGCATAAATTTCATTATTCGGTTGATATTTCGCTGATTTATAAGGGTATACATTTCTGGGTCATAATGACCCCAGTATCTTATTAAGTTGTTTTTTTGTGGCGCCATCTTAGAATCACCTTAAGAAAAAATTTTTTTGGTCTGGCGCTTCGTTTCCACAAAATATTAAAAGTCAGGAAATTTCAGAAAGATCCGTTTGATAACAACAGAGATATTGCAGGTTGAAATTCGATTTTGGGTCATAATGACCCCAGTATCAAACTAAGGTTAAAAACAGTCTGATTACACACTACAGCGACAAAAGAGATGAAGTATCTCTCACAAAGGATCTGTATAAAATTACACAAGCGGATAAGGAGATTGAAGATTTCTATAAGGAAATAACTTTTATGTTGTCCCTTATGGTAAATCAATTAAATTTAAACGAACACAACAGTGACGTAAGAGCCGCGAAAAATCTATTTTACCAGGAAATAGGCCTGAAAGTGTTTCTTGCAGGGCTCAACGAACCGGTAGGCACTGTCATCCGTGCTTAATGTCCCACATCGTTGAAAGACGCTTTAAGACGATGTATTGAAGAAAGAAACTTTTATTATCACAAACAAAAATCTTATACCCCACCTGTCCCTACTAGGAACAAATTTCAAAACAAATTTTTAAACCCATTTTCAAGATTTCAGCAAACTCCGGTAACACAAAATTCGTTTCCAAGTTACCCAATCCAAACTAATCCATTCCAACGCGTTGCACCAATCCAACGTCCACAACAACTACAGCACACCCCTCAACAGTTCTCTCCATTCCAACCTCAAGTACCATTTCAACGTACATTTTCTCCCAGTCAACCAAATCATTCTCAAAGACCACAACAACCTGGCCCATCCAATCCATTCAACCGAAATCCTAACCAATTTAGTAAACCTCCTTCCGGAACCTATCGTCCTCCAAAACCCACTCCAATGGAAATCGACCAGTCATTGAGAAGTTTAAAAGTAAATTATATGAATAGACCAAATTTTCATGAAGTAAATTGGACAGAACCAATCGATTACTACGGTCAATATAGTGAGCCATCTAACTGTTACCAATATGATGCAACTAATTATGAGCAAGTTAATATCAATAATAGTTCCGAAGAACAACCCGTTACTGAACCAGAGGGTGATACCTTAAATTTTCAGATGGAATTGCCCGAAACACCAGAAACATGAACAGTAATAATTTTCTACCCTACATAAAAATGAAAACTAAATTTGGCGAACTAAAGTTTTTAGTTGACACTGGTGCCAACAAGAACTACGTGGATCCTGACAAAATTAGCACATGTTTTCTGAAAAACTGTACACCTACAGGAGTCAAAAATATCAATGGGAAACACAACATTAACAAATGTGTTGAAATCGAAATGTTTAACCAACCACTAACCTTTTACGCTTTGAAATTCCATCCATACTTCGACGGACTGATTGGATACGAATCACTCAGAAATCTAAAAGCAGAAATTTTAACCTCATCTAATACTCTCAAACTTCCTACTACATCAGTTAACATGCTTCGAAAATACCCCGATTCATTTAGTCGCAATCTAAATGCATATGAAGAAATTCCATTATCTCTAAAAACGAATGTACCGAATGGCGACTTTTTCGTCGAACATCCACTTCCTCTAACAGACGAAGTAATGATTCTACCAGGACTCTACACAGCAAAAGACAACAAAGCTACAGTTCTTTTGAAAAATTGCTGTGAAGTTCCAGTGAAAATCAGCCCTAATCGACTCATTTTCTCCGAATTGAATAATTTTGAAGTAGTGCAAAAAGTTGAAAATTATGAACCTGGATACGTATTTGATAACACATCAATAGATCCTAGATTGAAAAATCAGCTTCGAATCGACCATTTAAACATAGAAGAGAAGCGAAAATTGATCAATTTGATTTCGAAATTTCCAAGTGTTTTCTATTTGGAAGGTGACAATCTAAGCTTTACGAACGTCATTAAACATAGAATAGAAACCAAAGACGATCTACCCGTTCATGCAAAAAGCTACAGGTACCCCTATTGTCATAAAGAGGAGGTACAAAAACAAGTTTCTAAGATGCTGTCTCAAGGCATCATACGTCCCAGCACGTCTCCTTGGTGCTCTCCAATTTGGATCGTACCAAAGAAATTAGATGCATCTGGACAACAGAAGTGGAGATTAGTAGTCGACTATAGAAAACTTAATGAAAAGACTATAGATGACAAATACCCACTACCCAACATAACCGAAATATTAGACAAACTAGGAAAATGCCAATATTTCACAACATTGGACCTAGCATCTGGCTTTCACCAGATCGAAGTTCACCCAGATGATATCCAGAAAACAGCCTTTTCCGTAGAACATGGATTATACGAATACTTAAGAATGCCATTTGGACTGAAAAATGCTCCAGCAACTTTTCAGCGTGTCATGGATCACGTACTCCGTGACCTAATTGGAAAATGTTGTCTTGTTTATATGGATTGACATTATTATTTTTTCTTTTTCTTGAAAATTTGACAAAAATATTTATGGCATTGGAAAAAGGAAACCTCAAAATACAGCTAGATAAAAGTGAATTCCTTAAGAAAGAAGTGGCATTTCTAGGCCATATTGTGACAGATAATGGCGTTAAACCAAATCCAAGCAAAATCGAAGCAATTCAAAATTGGCCTATCCCCAAAAACCAGAAAGAACTAAGAGGCTTTCTAGGAATTTTAGGATATTATCGTAGATTCGTTCGCGATTTCGCCAGAATAACAAAACCTCTCACTGCTCAACTGAGGAAAGGCGAACACGTAGAGCACACAGATATTTTTTTAAAAACATTCGTTGCATGCAAAAAACTTTTAACTCAAAGCGATATCCTTCAATATCCAGATTTCGAAAAACCATTCGTGCTAACCACAGATGCTAGTAATTTTGCTCTAGGTGCCGTTCTATCCCAAGGTGCTATTGGACAAGACAGACCCGTAGCATATGCGTCTAGAACATTGACGAAAACCGAAGAAAGATATTCAGCAATAGAAAAAGAATTATTAGCGATCGTATGGGCAACTCAATATTTTAGACCCTACCTTTTTGGTAGAAAATTTACATTATACACGGATCACCAACCTTTAACATACGCACTAAACCTCAAAACACCCAATACAAAACTAGTTAAATGGCGTCTACAGTTATTAGAATATGATTTTGAAATAAAACACCGACCCGGTAAGCAAAACGTTGTCGCTGATGCTCTATCGAGGATAACACATGATATCAACGTGAACGAAGATGATTCCGACTCAGACGACTGTTCAGTGCATTCTGCTGATACAGATGACTCTGAATTCATCAAATGTACAGAAAAACCAATAAATTTTTTTCACAACCAAATTATTTTAAAAATTGACCCTAACGAATCTGAGACATACGAAGAAATTTTCCCTCGTGTGTACCGAAGAACTATTACGAAAATAACATTTGGTGTACCACTTTTAATTCGAATTTTGAAAGAATACATGGATCCCAGACGATCAAACTGCATTATGTGTCCTGAAAACGTGATACAATCCTTACAAATTGTATACAAAAACTATTTTAGTAGATGCAAAACTTTCAAACTCTGCATATCACAAAAAATTCTCATTGATCTACCAAACTTAGAAGATCAAAACTCAATTATCGAGGATACCCACGAAACAGCTCACAGAGGTATTCGTGAAAATCTGGAGGAGATAAAAAGGAGATTCTTTTTTCCTAATATGAAAAGGAAAGTTAGGAAGTACATCATCCTATGTGATACTTGTAATAAAGCAAAATACGAGAGAAAACCTTACAAAATTAAATTTGGTGAAACCCCTATACCGAAACAACCCATTGAAATTATTCACATAGATATCTACATCGCTCAACCAAATTTGTTTTTATCTGTAGTAGACAAGTTCACAAGGTATGGAACATTAATCCCAATAAAATCAAGATCAATTGCGGATATACGAAAGGCGATAATAAAATACATAACACTGTACGGCACTCCAAGCTTGATTGTCTCGGATAACGAACCAGCAATTAAGTCCATCGAAATTCGAGGACTACTCTCAGATCTCAACATACAACAATATTTTACTCCTTCGAACCACAGTCAAACAAACGGAATAGTCGAAAGATTTCATTCGACAATAACCGAAATTTTCAACGCTAATAAACACAAATACGGTGAAGTGTCAAACAAAGAAAAATTTTTAATCGCATGTTCTTTATACAATAACAGCATCCATACAGCTACCAACATGAAACCACGTGAAATTTTATATGCAGCCAAAAATGGACAGGAGAGACCGATAGAAATGGAACGCCTTGTTGAACTTCGTGACAAGTTGTACGACGAAGTTCAAGTACAACTAACCAAGACACAAAACTCACAGAATCTGTACCACAACAGGAAGCGAGAGGATCCGCCAAAACTAAAACAAAACGAATTGGCATATAACCGCATCCAAGGAGTGAAGTCGAAAATTAAGGACCGCTACCAACAAGTGCGAGTACGATCTAACCGGAAACACACGTACAAAGATATCCTAAGTCGAAAATTGCATAAAGAAAAACTGCGACGAATCCGAAAGTAACACCACAGAATCTCTAATGTGTTTTTTCATTTGTTTTCTCTTTTTAGATGACGTTTATTTGGAATATCCTGATAACAACCACATTCCTTACTCAGCTATCCCAACCACAATCCATCCACGTCATTAATCTCAAACAAAACCCCGGTCTTTTAACCATAGAAACTGGCAACAGTTTTATAAAAAATAGGCAATCACAGATTGTTTCATATCCTAGAACTGGATAATTACGAACCTATTTTTAGAAAATTGCTTGCTAATATCCAAGGAATACGGACATTCTCAAATTTTACTGATATGTTTGAAATCTTAGAATCGAAATATGGAACCGTTCACAGTTTATTCAATAATCTTCGGCCAAAGCAAAGAAGTAAAAGAGGATTATTTAATTTTCTCGGAACTGGAATAAAAAGAATTACAGGAAATATGGACCATAACGACTATGAACAAATTTCGAAAAATATTTTTGAACTGCAGATCAAGAACAAAAGACTTATTAACGAAAACAACGAACAGCTTAAAATTAATCTACAACTCCAAAATAGAATCAATTCCATTATCAACCGTTTAAATCAACAACAGAGTGAAATAACTAAAAACATTATATCAGCTAGATTTGAAAACGAAACCAACAAAAACTTTAAATTATTTAGAGAAATTTTGAAAATCAATTACAACTTAGACAACCTTAAATCACATTTAGAAGACATTTTTGAATCAATTCAGTTAGCAAGAACTAACATTATTCCCAAACAAATACTTTCAATTGAAGAGTCAGGATTTGTTTCAGATATATTAGAAGAACAAAACATTAGGACGAACAGTTTAGATCAAATTTATGAATATTTAGAATTGTCAGCATTTTATAACCATTCAAAACTAATATTTGTTGTGTCAATTCCAAAAATAGAAAAAAGCTATGTACACACATTTTTTTCCTAGAACCTCTTCCAGTAGTAGATAAAATTTTAAAACTTCCTGCTAATGCTGCTTTGCAAAGCGACAACAGAACATATTTCATCAAGAAGGATTGCCTGCGAATCGAAAGGACAAGGCTGTGCGATCTAAGCAGCCTAGAGGACATAACCGGCGACCTATGCTACTCAAACCTACTAAGAGGACTATCAGGAAACTGTACTTTCGTAAAATGCTATCAATCAACGGATATCAAAGCGATCATGGACAATTACCTTGTCGCTAAAAACATCAATAACACAGAGATCGAATCGAATTGTGGTCTTTCAAAACGAAACTTATCTGGAACGTATTTGATAGAGTTCCACAATTGCTCTGTCATAATAAATGGCACCAAGCTCTCAAATGTCGAAGCAAACAAATCAGAACCGACATTTGTTATGCCATTAGATGGTTTACATATCAATGAACAGACCCTGGAAATCCAGAATAATATAGAAGAAATTCACATCCATAATAGACATCGGATTGAAGCATTAACTAAGGAACACAAAATTCAGACATACACATCTCTAAGTATGTCGACCGTTTGTTTTCTTCTAAGTATCTGTTCCTACCGGTACCTTTGGAGACGACCCTAGTTCGGACACTTCGCGGAATTCGTTTATGTTCACAGAACTACACACGCGTGGAACTTTGCTATTCGAAACACTTTATTATCGAATCTAAAAAACTGGACTGTATTTGCTCGAAAAGGTTTTGGTACAATATAAACTTTATTTGATGCTCATGCGCGCGCGATCGAGAGCTAACTAACTGCCCTGAGTATATAGAACGATACTCTAGGGTCAGTGTGGTGAGTATACGCGCGAATATAACCGATCGCGGTCGATTCGGTCTCACCGGTATATAAGCTACCTATGCTGATAGGAAATGCGAGATGGTAATGATAATAATGATAAGGATGAGCGAGAGTGATATAGTTCCGATCGTGTGGAACATGTTTGGGTTGCCAGTATTGCTGTTACATCTAATTCTGAACATGCCGGCCGCCTTGAAATCATAGGGATTTCAATCAAATTCATACTATTTCGACCGACTCTGTACCTCTACCTAACTGACTTCGAATGCTACTGCTACCTACTATTTTGCATTATTTGTTTTGATTTAGATGTTCTTATATACTAGCACTATTCTGTCCGACGAGTTCAGCCGGAGAGCGATGACCTGCTTGTTGATCGCTGGATAGCTGATATTGCTCGACGCTCGAAGGACTGCAGATGTAGACGATGATTGCTGATGGGGGCTTGAGATGGACTACAATGGTGATGACGACGACGATATTGGATTCTGCTTGAACTGTTGGGGTCGAATGGAACCTCTCTTCTAGTGGGTGGCTTCGCTGATGCTGTCCTACGTCCTCCGGTGTGGTATGCTGACATCAATCGACGCTAGAAATGAACGGGTGCTTTTTACCTTGAATTTATGAACTAAAACAGAACTTGCCTGGAGCGGAGGCCTCCTGGCCTCCGCAGGTGCCCCAGGCACCGATGACGACGGTTGGTACGTCGCTCCAAACGAATTGAAAAGGTTTACTACGGTTCTATGTTGCGATGAACGATGCTGCGCCGACGAAGACATTAGCCCTCCGATCGGGTTGATCAGGCCCTGTGGACGACTTGTCGATGGCGTTTGCAGCGATGCTGAGATTTGGTACCAATTCCTCAGCTGGATGGTTGATGACGATAGATGCGGTAATGACCTTCAGCGAGAGTGGTTAATGCATTGGTGATATAGATTGACGTCACAACGAGATTTCAATAGCAGGACGGACGATATGGACATCATGGATAGGGCATGCTCAACGACTACATGGTGAACTAAAGCGTGATTGACGGATGGACCAGATAGCAGCGCGATGTCTTCTGATGACGGGCGTCCCCGAAGGGACCGACGGGTGGCTATGGGGGATGAACATTTCTTGAGCTTTTTGAATTATTCAATGAAACACATACTTAACTGGAAAGCGGAGGCCCTCAATGTGAAGACCCCCGCGGTGCCGAAGCACCATCGACGGAAGAGCCTAGTACTCTTCTTCTATGGGTGCGTTATCCTTGATTGGAAGAACGCAGATTTTGGAGATGGCTCGTTTGAAAAGCCCGTCCTTGGTGCGGACTTCTACTACTCGGACGTTTCCGTCCGATCCGGTGTAAATTTCTGCTACTCGCCCCAATTTCCACCTTTGCGGAGGCAGGTTGTCCTCCTTCACTAACACCATTGTGCCAACCTTGATGTTATCGCGCTTCCTAGTCCATTTTGTTCTATTGTGCAAATCCGACAGATAGTGGGTTTTCCATTTCCGCCAGAGTTTTTGCACAAAATCTTGCGATCGCTGCCAGACTGACAACCGATTTTCGGGTATCTCTTGAAGATCAGGTTCAGGAACCGCAGTCAACGGTCTTCCAACGAGGAAGTGTCCTGGGGTTAGAGCAGCATAATCGTTTGGGTCGTTGCTAAGCGGGGTTAGTGGGCGCGAATTCAATATTGCGGCCACTTGCTGGACAATTGTATGCAACTCATCGTAGCTAAGCTGCTGGTTCCCAACGATCTTGCGAAAATGACCTTTAAACGACTTGACCGCTGCCTCCCAGAGTCCACCGAAGTTTGGAGAACGAGCCGGTATGAACTCGAACTGGATGCCTTCATCTTCAACTGTACGAACTACAGTGTGTTGGAATTGTTGATCGAGAAACTGGAGACGCAACTCTTCCAATTCTCTGTTGGCGCCTACAAAATTGGTGGCATTGTCGCACATTACCACCTGTGGTTTTCCTCTAACTGCGACAAATCGTTTGAAAGCAGCCAAGAAGGCTTGGGTCGACAGATCCGCCACAACTTCCATGTGTACGGCCTTCGTTGCCAGACAAACAAAAATCGCTACAAAGCATTTCACCGCTGCGCTACGCCGGACTGGATATTTGGTGTAGAATGGTCCACAAAGATCTACACCAACCTTCAAAAATACGGCTGCAGGGTTTACTCGAACCGACGGCAGATCGGCCATTAGTTGTTCGTGAACGGTAGGCTTGTTACGGAAGCACGTTACACACTCGTGACACACTGTGCGGGCCAAATCACGTGCATTGGTTGGCCAGAACTTCTCTCTGACCGAGGCTATTAGAAGCTGTTGACCAGCATGGAAGTGTGCGAGGTGATAGTGTCGCAAAACGAGTTTGGTGAACGGATGACGGTGATGTAAAATCATTGGGTGCTTGCGACTTTCCGAAATTGGCGCGTTAGCAAGCCGGCCGCCAACGCGAAGCGTTTCATCAACGAGGATTGGATGTAGCATGAGAATCTTAGACGAAGACTTCACCTCCCGCGCACGAGAAAGTGCTGCAACTTCCTCGGGAAAACTGTCCGCTTGAGCTAGCCGAACTAGAGCTTCGGTTGACTCATTCAGCTCTTGAAGCTTTATCTGTCCCGAACGCTTGTGGGTGCGGTTGTTCGGAGTTGCGTTATGGAGGAATCTACGAATGTATGCTACGATTCGCACGAGTTCGGTGAACGATGAACGCAAGATAAATAGTTCGTTTGGAGGCTTTGCGCGAGCTGGTAGCGCAACCGAAGATCGCTCCTCGAGAAGTGAATGCTCAACGTCCGGTGTTACAGACGAATTGCTAGGCCACATTGAGCGGTCTTGTCGTAGCCACAGTGGACCTTCAAACCACATAGTTTCGTATTTCAGCTGTGCGGGTATCATTCCGCGCGATATTATGTCCGCTGGATTGTCTGCTCCGGCCACATGGTTCCAAACGCCGTTGCTGGTTATATGCTGAATTTCCGAGACACGGTTTGCAACGAACACTTGCCAACGGGATGGTGGAGAAGCTAACCAGTACTTCACGATTGTGGAGTCGGTCCAAAAGAACGGTTGAAATGGAATTTTGATACTGCTGCATACCTTTTCATACAAGTGGCTCAACAAGAGCGCTGCGGAAAGTTCGAGCCGAGGCGTTGATAAAACCTTTTTCTTTCGCTTCAAATCCTCCAGAGACGCGACTCTGGATTTGGCAGTGACGAGCTTGGCAGTTATGGTACCGTCAACCGTAATACAGCGAAGATAAAGGCAGGCACCATAGGCAACGTTAGAAGCGTCCGAAAATCCGTGTAACTCGACTGTGACTAGATCCTTGGTGAAAGAGACCCAGCGAGGGACAGTGAGAGTGTCTAAGGCCAGGAGATTTCGCCGAAATTCGATCCAAGTGCTCTGTAACTCGTCCGGTAATAAATCGTCCCAGTCGCATTTCTGCTTCCAGAGCGTTTGAAGAAAAATTTTGGCCTGTACGACTACCGGACCAATTAGTCCTAACGGATCGAAAATCTTTGCCGATTCGGATAAGACGGATCTTTTGGTGATAGGTGTATCCAACTCCAGCTTGGGAACAGTGAAACGAAAGATATCAGCAGCTGGTTCCCAAATCAAACCGAGGGTTTTCACGGCAGATGTTGACGAGTCCAACTCAAAGGAACTACGCTCGTCTCGAAGATCTATCGGAACATTACCAAGTAGTTTGGCGCTGTTGGAACTCCATTTCCTCAAGATGAAACCAGCTGAGCTCATCAGATCAATCAGCTCCGATACTAAAGCCTTTCCTTCTTCCAAATCGTCAGTCCCTGTCAACGCATCATCTACGTAAAAGTCTTTCTTGACCACTTTCGCTGCAGCAGGATGCGTTGCTTCACCGTCACTTCCCAAGCGTTGAAGGCACTTCGTTGCGAGATAGGGCGCAGAACTAGTTCCGTAGGTAACCGTGGTTAACTTGTACGCCTTAATGGAGTCGTCGGGCGATGGTCTCCAAAGGATGCACTGTAGTGGATGGTCAGTTGGGCAAACGTTTACCATTCTATACATTTTTGCTACGTCTGCCACGATAGCGTACTTCCAAAATCGAAATCGCAACGAAATAGAGTGGAGATCGTCTTGGACGACCGGCCCTACCATCAATCCATCGTTCAAAGACACGCCTGTCGACGTGCGGCACGAGGCGTCAAAAACGACCCGAAGTTTTGTCGTGGTGCTATCAGGCTTTAGGACTGCGTGATGTGGCAGAAAGTAGGCAGGCTCTTCTTCTTCTGACACTTCTTCCATATGGCCCATTGATCTATATTCGTTGATGAATTCGAAATATGCCTCTTTCAAGGCGGTGTTTGCTGCAAACCGACGCTCCAGTCCATAGAATCGTTTGAAAGCGTTGGCCTTGGAATCCCCCAGCTTTTGGATGACAGATTCTTTTTTCGGTAGCGTAACTACGAATCTACCAGTTTCGTCACGCGTGGTAGTTCGCTCGAAGATTTCTTCGCACATTGACTCTTCTACTGACAACGTTCCCCCAGAGTGGCAGGATTCGAGTTCCCAAAACTTGGTAAGCAGGTCGTTCAGATCGGGTGCAACACAAGGATACGAAATGGATCGTTGAACAACCGAAGAAGATCCAGGTACGCGTCCAGAGACGACCCAGCCGAAAACAGTTTCTTGCAGAGTGGGTCCATCGTCTACCAGCTTAACCTTCCCCTCTGCCAGCAAATCGTAATAATATTCGGCACCGATGATCAGATCTATCGATCCCGGCTCAAAAAATGTGGGATCCGCTAGAGTAAGATGCTCTGGAATCGCTAGTTGTTGTACATTCACAAATTCGGTCGGCAAATCTGATGTCAGCTTAGGCAAAACGTGCAATTGGATATTCTCCGAATAAGGCGATATTTTGAGTGACCGTGGCATAACGGTTGCGTTCACCATTCTTGTTGATTTCGTAGACGATCCTCCAATACCGACGATGGACAAATGGTTGGGAGAACCTCCCAGCTTGAGCTTTTGGCACAAGCTTCGAGTAATGAAGCAGTATTCGGAGCACGAGTCTAGCAGTGCTCTGGCAAGCTGTACGTTCCCATACTGATCCGTTATACGCACCAAGGCGGTGGACAACAGTACTTGGCGAGATGGCGTATGAATGCTGACAGGCAGTGAGTTTGTGTGTTGAGAGGGAGTACGATCTGTGGTGGGTAGTGGGTGTGTGCTTGTGCTTGCGATTGGGAATGATCTTGTGTTTGGTCCAGTGTTTTGACTTGGTGCTGTTTGGTTTTGGGCGTGTGGCTGTGTTTGATGGTTATTCGCTCTTTGTGTTCGAGTCTGTTCTTGTGGGACGGAGGAACCGATCTGCGTTGATGTAGCAGCTGCTCCACCTTCTGAAGATCCTAGATGCAGCAGAGTGTGATGTTTCCGCTGACAGTGCCGGCAGACACCCTTTGTGCAGAGCCGAACAAGATGCGATGGAGAAAAGCAGTTCAAACACAATCCACATTTCTTAACCTTCTCGTAACGTTCAGGCACCTTCATTTTCAGGAATCGCTGGCACCTAAACGCTGAATGCTGAGCTTCACCACAGAAGTGACATCGATTGTTGGAAAACTGTGTCGACGGATGACTCACAGAAGTCCTCGCCTTCCTCACGTCAGTGTCGGTTGATTTTTCTGGAGCGATAGACTGGAGAACTGAGCATTGGTTCCGCAGAAATTCCATCAAATCGTCGTACTTGGGGACATCTTTGGAACAATGGTGCGATTCCCAGTGGCGAAGTGTAGCAGGATCAAGTCTGCAACACACCATATGTACCAATATCGTGCTCCAATTGGCAGTCTCCTCTCCAATCTTTCCCATCATCTGAAGGTTGCGGTCGTATTCGCTGATGAGATGATTCAGTGCTTCATAGCTTTCACGCTTCATGGGTTCTACAGCGAAGAGAGCATCCAGATGTGCCTTGACAATAAGCTTTTTGTTCTCGTAGCGCTTCTGTAGTAGATCCCAGGCAATCGAATAATTCGCTGACGTCATCTCTAGTGTCCCAACTTCCTGCAATGCTTCACCCACTAAAGATGACCGAAGATAACTGAATTTATCCATATCCGACAACTGATGGTTGCGATGGATCAAGCTCTGAAACTGATCACGAAACGTAACCCATTCTCGTAGGCGTCCTCCAAAATTAGGCAATCGAAGTTCTGGCAGCTTCACAGTTGACGTTGGCTTAACAACATGTTGCGCAGCAGCTTCAGGGTTCGCAGATGATGTTGTAGATGTTGGTTCGCCCTTGAGAGATGACAACAAGGATCGCAACTCGCAATAGACGTCCTCAGTTTCCTGAATCACATCTGAAGATTCTTGACAACGCCGCTCCGACAGTATCTCTAACCGGGCGGTTCTTTCCTCGGGGCTTTCCTTGGATTCCGCAACGCTTGATTCATCGATTTCTTCCATCACCTCTTCGATTTTTCTACGGATCGCATAGAATTTCGTCATGGCCGCCTCCAACATCTCCAACCTGGTATCGATATGCGCATAATGTTTCTCCTTCTTGAACCTACCGACGAAACGCCTAACACCGTCAAAGGTATTCTGCAGCTGACGTATTTGTCGTTTCAGCTCTTTTAATTCACTGGCCATTTTCACTTGATCACTGTTCATCGTCAACTGTCAACTCTCACTTAATATCAGTTCAAATTGCAAAGATTAAATTGAACCAATCACGCACTAAAGTTCGAAAAAGTCACAGAGCGATTGATTCAACCTATCAATAGCTTCAAAGCGTACACATTTAGTCACTTCCACTCATTAATAGCACCAAATTGCCGTGATTCACCGATTCGCGATTCCTCGACGTCCCACGGGTGACAGAGATAAATTCGAACGAAATTGACTGCAGCAGGGGATCCAACCGAGCGAACAACAAGCCAGAAAAACGCCAGCAGAAACCAAGACCGTCAATCAAGAGGACACAAGAACCACATTCCAGGAAAATGATCGCATGCAATTGAAAGATGATTGATTTGAATTTCATCTCACATTCGTTTTATTCAAAACGACCCACAAATATTTCGGTGGGCATCTCATGCATGATGCCACCACAGATCTCAACTACTCACGCTACTTCCCTTTGCCTGGTTGATTCTCGTTCCGCGATCCTTGGTTGCTGGAGATTGGCTGCTGCTATCCACTTGATGCAGGGTCATCGACCGGTCACTGCTCCTTCCCGCGCCGAAAGGGACCGCTGAATTACGATGGCCGGTTTCGATTCTTCAGGCTTTCTTCAATGGCGGCTCCTCAAGCCGCGCCAATTTCAATTTCACTCACTATGGCCGATAGCCTTTCTTCACTGAGGCTTTTTCGATGGCGGGTACCCACGCCAAGCCAAACCACTATTCACGATGGCCGGTACCAACGCCACTATTGTCCCAACGCACTATTGTCCATGCACTTCAACGCGGTACACTGTCCGATCTTCACGGGTTTCTCCAGATCCAACGGTCCACCGGTCCCGATCCGGCTCGAAGGACCAAAAATGTTCCTACCGGTACCTTTGGAGACGACCCTAGTTCGGACACTTCGCGGAATTCGTTTATGTTCACAGAACTACACACGCGTGGAACTTTGCTATTCGAAACACTTTATTATCGAATCTAAAAAAACTGGACTGTATTTGCTCGAAAAGGTTTTGGTACAATATAAACTTTATTTGATGCTCATGCGCGCGCGATCGAGAGCTAACTAACTGCCCTGAGTATATAGAACGATACTCTAGGGTCAGTGTGGTGAGTATACGCGCGAATATAACCGATCGCGGTCGATTCGGTCTCACCGGTATATAAGCTACCTATGCTGATAGGAAATGCGAGATGGTAATGATAATAATGATAAGGATGAGCGAGAGTGATATAGTTCCGATCGTGTGGAACATGTTTGGGTTGCCAGTATTGCTGTTACATCTAATTCTGAACAGTATCGTTGCAGGTCTTTCATGGATTTCGAGAAAACGCAGACAGATATCTCTTCATATTGGAGCATCCATGGAGTCTAAAAGCAAACCAGAAATTAAACCTGAGACCAGTACAATTCGGGACGAATCGTCTCCAAAAGGGGGAGTAGTTAAGATCGAACCCTTACCGATCCTCAACAATCATCCATACACCAATCGCTTTATTGGTGTATCATCATTTTCATCATTCCCGGCAACAACAACAACAACGACGACGTCCACCACACCGACGACGATAGCCCAGCTAGTAGAACGGAAACAGTAGTCTAGCATCAGCATTTCATCACCTGACAACATAGGTAGCATTTACGTGGACAACCACCGAACGAGACCACTAAACGAAGCCACAGCCCTTTGGACCCGCGGCATCAGCAGTTCTTCCACAGCAACAGCATAAGCATTGCAGTAGGTAGTGAGGTTTGATCGTAATCAATAATTGAATAAAGGTTCAGTTCGTTTTAGGCAGTAGATCGAGTAAGTTCTTTTTTTAAAACTTAGTCTGGGTGACACCCTTCTTCACTTATATATATATATATATATATATATATATATATATATATATATATATATATATATATATATATATATATATATATATATATATATATATATATATATATATATATATATATATATATATATATATATATATATATATATATATATATATATATATATATATATATATATATATATATATATATAATATATATATATATATATATATATATATATATATATATATATATATATATATATATATATATATATATATATATATATATATATATATATATATATATATATATATATATATATATATATATATATATATATATATATATATATATATATTTCACTGCCTTTACTGTTCAAAACTTTGCTTCATATATGCATTTCACATTTCAGTTTTTCGATTTTCTTATTATTCCTTATTAATCGAATAGGTTGGCTTTTTTTTCTTCAGACAATCGCTTTGTTTCGACGTTTTGTCACTTCGACGTTTTTGCTTTCGACGTTTTGGCATTCGACATTATGGCATTCGACATTATGGCATTCGACATTTTGTCTTTCGACGTTTTGGCATTCGACGTTTTGGCATTCTACATTTTGTCTTTCGACGTTTTGTAACCCAACCATAGAGGTCCCCAAGCAAACTGCCACGAACACTAACGCACAATCAATCTTACACAAGTCGATTTCCTCAGAATGAAAACGTATCGATGTTTGTTTGACGTTATTGAGCTTTCGGTCAACAGCAGGCCAACAAGGAAGTGGTTGTTTTGCAGCAATTCTGTTTATATTTGGATTCTCACAGCAAACAAAAGCAATGTTGTGACAGTTCTCACAGCAAACAAAGAAAATTTTGTCAACATTGCACTACTACGCAGGCAACTGGATGGGTCTATTCTATTTTATTCCTGCAGGTACGCGAGGTACCAATGGTACTCCATGCCTAGTCATTTACCGTGCCGGAAGATTTCTCCTAATGCTTCCAAAACTCAACTAATAATATTCCCACATAAACCAAAAATTCTTTATTTGAAACCTTCAAGTAGACATGTTGTTACGATGAGAGGGGTGACCAATTAATTGGTCAGATGAAGTTAAGTATCTAGGGCTCCTGCTAGATAAGATTTTAACTTTCAAAAATCGCATCGCGTATTGGTCCCAAAGCCATATCTAGGAAAACAAAAAATATTGCGTCTAAACCGTCAATTTTTGATATGTAGTCTTCTCGGCAAAGTTTCTCCATATTTTTCAGACATTTTTTTCAGTGATGTGAAATTAGGGTGGCCCGCATGATTTACGAGATCAGAATATAAACTTTTTTTGACGTATTTAAGCCTATACAATGTTGTACAATGTTATACAATGTTGTAGAACAACCAATTCGAAGCACCTTTTCCGAAGAACCCAAATTTTTAATCTCTTATGGTTCTTCAAAATTTTGAAAATAATATGTTTTTTTACGAAAATCGTCCATAACTTGAAAAATAATCGATATTGCTCTTTGGTGTCTTCAGCAAAAATGTGTAAATTGAAAGTTTAGACAGTGTTCCATACAAAGTATTCATAAAAAAATCAATGCCTCAAGATGTATTCACTGTAATCCGAAATTCATATGGTTAAAAAGCGAAAAAAGAAATATTTGCTGGAATAATCGAAATAATTGCATGTCAAGTCATTAAAATTGAATATACATATACAGCCATTCCATGAAAAACCGATCTAGTGGGTCACCGAATTCCGTGAAAATTTGCTATTTTGTTCCTTATCCGAATTAAGGATACACGTATTTTTGGATTTTTTGATTAGGGTGACCATTTCCGAAATAGGGTGACCAGAAAAATCGCGATTTTGCAAAATTATTATTTAAAAAAAAAATTAAAACTTTTGAACCGTTTAACCGATTTTCAATCTTTTTGGACGAAATGAAGGCTAGCGATTTTGACTTTTCAGGAAAACTATAAACTTTCACAAAAAGTGTGTTTTTTACATAAAAAAAAACTAAATAGTTTCCGTTTTTTTGTGTTTTGAAGGCCTCGGGATCAAAGGGGCTATTGCTGTTCTCATTTTTTCTTGAAAGTTCAGAAAATTTTTCGTCTACTGTCAAATTTTCAGCGATGTATCTTATTTAGTTTTTGAGATATATTTTTTTGAAAATAAAAAATCTGTCATTTTTCATCGGCACACACTGTAGGTCTCAGCGCATTAGATTTTCAATTAAAAAAAAAATCATAATTTTTGAACAGCTTAACCGTTTTCATTCTTTTTTTATGGAATGAAAGCTTAAAATTTCAACTTTTCAGACAAAATTGAAAAATCTGATAAAAATATGTTTAAACGTGAAAAAATATATAAATTTCATGTATTTCAATGGAAAAAAAAATAACTTTTCAAAGTTTTCTATTTTTTTCTATTTTTTCTGAAAAGTTGAAATCTTAAGCTTTCATTCCATAAAAAAAGATTGGTAATCCGTTGAGCTGTTCAAAATTTATGATTTTTTTTTAAACATTTAAATTATATCTCAAAAACTAAAACACATACATCGCTGAAAATTTGACAGTAAACGTAAAATTATCTGAACTTTCAAGAAAAAATGAGAACAGCAAAAGCCGCTTTGGTCCCGAGGCCTTCTAAACACGAAAAAACGGAAACTATTAAGTTTTTCCATGTAAAAAATAACACAATTTTGGTGAAATTTTTATATTTTTCCTGAATAGTAAAAATCTCTAGCCTCTATTTCGTTCAAAAAGATTGAAAATCGGTCAAACGGTTCAAAAGTTATAATTATTTTAAAAATAAAAATTTTGCAAAATCGCGATTTTTCTGGTCACCCTATTTTGGAAATGGTCACCCTAATCAAAAAATCCAAAAATACGTCTACCATTATTCCGGGTAAGGAACAAAATAGCAAATTTTCACGGAATTCGGTGACCCACTAGATCGGTTTTTCATGGAATGGCTGTATATTGATATAATATCGATGACAGTAAGCGGAATCTAAGAAGTTGGGAGTAGGAAAATTATTTACTGAAGCAGTTTAACAGTGATCCATGGAACTTTAATCCATAAACGAAGTATTTTTATTTCACATGAAATAAAGGTTGTCCAGCTTATCGTATGACGTCGTCGGTTATAAATTGCTACCGATTTAGCTTACTAAGCAGAAGGTAATGTGTACAATACCGGTCCCGTTTAATATATTATCAACCCTGAACGATAACAAAACGTATACTTTGACGAATTTCTTCAAATTAACAAAACATTACTTCTCGTAGTATCCTCTCGTAGAAATATAGAAGTATCTACGATCATCCTATCTGGGCATCCATCTTATCCCATTCAATTCAATTTAATCTATTAAATTTGCCGCAACAAATTAGTCAGGGCAGCATTCGTCTGTTCAAGAATGCATGAACCTTGCGCAAGAGCCAGATATAAGTCCCAAATGTCTGTCTAAGGTAACAAATCAGAAGGTGTGCCTAGATCATTTGAAAAATGCTTCAGCAAATTTCAATAATTTTCAATTAATATTGAATATTAGTGGTCCCGGCAAGCTTCGTCTTGCCATTAAGTAGGCAGTTGCAGAACGTCATGTATTCCCCCATACAAAATGACACCTAACTTTGGAAGAAGTGAGAACTATTATTAAAAAATTCAAAAATATGATGGCGATGATGGAATTTTCTACATCCTCATCAAGAAACTTCCAGAAAATAGCTTAGAATTTTTAGTTGATATATTTAACAAATGTTTTCAATTAGCATATTTTCCTGACAAATGGAAAAATGCTAAGGTTGTTCCAATTCTAAAACCAGACAAAAATCCTGCAGAAGCTTCTAGCTATCGTCCAATCAGTTTGCTATCCTCCATCAGTAAACTTTTTGAAAAGGTTATTTTGAACAGAATGATGGCCCACATCAACGAAAATTCAATTTTTGAATAATTCAAAGTTATCTGTCAAATCGTACACTTCAGGTTAATTATCAGAACTCCAGATCTGAAATACTTCCTGTAAGAGCTGGTGTTCCTCAAGGCAGCATTTTGGGACCAATATTATACAATATTTTCGCATCTGACTTACCTGAGTTACCTCAGGGATGTCAAAAATCTTTGTTCGGATGACACAGGCCTCTCCGCCAAAGGACGAAGCCTGCGTGTCATCTGTAGTCGATTGCAAAAAAGTTTGGATATTTTTTCTTCATACTTGCAAAAATGGAAGATTTCTCCTAATGCTTCCAAAACTCAACTAATAATATTCCCACATAAACCAAAAGCTCTTTATTTGAAACCTTCAGGTAGACATGTTGTCACGATGAGAGGGGTTCCTATAAATTGGTCAGATGAAGTTAAGTATCTAGGGCTCATGCTAGATAAGAATTTAACTTTTAAAAATCACATTGAGGGCATTCAAGCCAAATGTAGTAAATATGTAAAATGTCTCTATCCCCTTATTAATAGAAAATCAAAGCTTAGTCTTAAGAACAAGCTTCTGATATTCAAACAAATTTTCAGGCCAGCCATGTTGTATGCTGTACCAATATGGACTAGCTGTTGTAAAACCAGGAAGAAAGCTCTGCAGAGAATTCAAAATAAAATTTTGAAAATGATTCTGAAGCTTCCTCCCTGGTATAGTACCAATGAGTTACATAGAATATCCAATGTTGAAACATTGGAACAAATGTCAAATAAAATAAACAATAATTTCAGGCAAAAACCGTTACAATCTTCTATTGCCACGATTAATGCGTTATATGTTTAGGTTAAGTTAGGTTAAGTATATTAAAAACTTTTTTTTTTCTCTTATTAACAGGTGAAATCAACTCACCTATAAAAAAACTGAACTGCTACGGCAACTGAAATGTAATATGTTGTTAACAAAATGTTAATTAAATCTTAAATTTGTTTTACCAAATTAGGATGATAGTGTTGTCTAATAACACAGAACACCTAGATATAAGAAATGAATGTAATGTTTGGAATGATACTAATAAAGAAATTAAAAAAAAATGACACCTAAGTCTTTTTCCGTTTTTCCGATTATTCCGGAGACTTTCTCAAACTTTTTCCTAGCTCGAACACGTCGCATCTCTTGTCGAGTGCAAAACTTACCGCAATCCGTTGATCCGTTCTCGAGTTATTTCGTGACATACACTCCCGTGCAAAAGTTTGGGTTCACCCCCTCAAAAACATACAAAAGTGTTCTGTCAATATCTCTGTGATTACACGTCCAATTGAAACTCTTTTAGCCGCATTCGAAAGGCAAAGAGTTATTATTACTTCGTATGTATTTTTCCAATAACATATTTTGAATTTTGTATATTAAATTTCTACCTAAAGTTGTGACTTTTTTCAAAAAATACACTGAAAAATCATTTTCAATTTCCTCAGCATTAGGTCGACCAAAATTTTAAATTAAAGTGTCATTAGAATCATAATCTTACATTCTTTGAAAAGACCCCACGAAATTTTGGCGGAAAAAATCTGGAAAGTATTCAAAATCAACGAAACAGTCGGTCAAGACATCGTGCAAAAGTTTGGGTTCACCTGAGCCGCACGCACATCATTTTTGTCAATATCTCTGCCATTTTTCATCAGATTTTAATAGTTTAAAGCTTTTTTGAGCGCAAATAATGGCGCGTACATGATTGGTTTGAGATTTCACAGATTTGAGTAAGTTCTGGTGAACCCAAACTTTTGCACGATACACCATACTGAGGGGTGAACCCAAACTTTTGCACGATGTCTTGACTGACTGTTTCATTGATTTTGAGTACTTTTCAGATTTTTTCGCAAAAATTTCATAAGTGCTCTTCAAAGAATATAAGATTACGATTCTAATGACACCTTGTTTTAAAATTTTGGTCCATCCAATGCTGAGGAAATTAGTAATGTTTTTTCTGTGTGTTTTTTTTAAAAATGTCACAAATTTAAGAACAAATTTAGTACACAAAGTAAAAATAATGTTTTGGAAAAATACATACGAAGTAAGAATAGCTCTTTGCCTTTTGAATGCGGCTTAAAGAGTTTCAATTGGACGTGTAATCACAGAGATATGGACTGCACACTTTTGCATGTATTTTAGGGGGTGAACCCAAACTTATGCACGGGAGTGTACAAACACCACTCCATTTTTATTTATATAGATATTGCTGTTTGCATTTGAGATGCAAATCTTGGCTAAACGTCCTCCAAACGCGGTAACACAAAACAATCAAAGGACACCTAGCAACGATTATATAAATCACCGCCGCCCTAGCAAGAAAAATCTATCTTTGACATCGCATTTCTTGTAAAATATCTTATCGCGTTTGGTGTTCCCGCATTTGTTATTTGCATTTCAAACGCACACAGCAATATATTGAAGCCTTTTTTATGAATATTTTGTATGAAACACTTTCAGTACTTTCAATTTTGCACATTTTTGCTGAAAGCACCAAAGAGCTATCTCGATTATTTTAAAGTTATGAACGATTTTCGTTTAAAACATATTATTTTCAAAATGTTGTCAATCTTTTCAAACAAAAACCATCCTCACAGGTTTTTCACCATAAACAGAGAAAAAGATATTTTTTCTGATGGAGACATTGATTGAAAATCCATTTGCGGCTTTCACAGATATTTGCATTAAGAAACAATCATTTTTTTTGAAGATAATCTCTGATTTTTCAGTACCGCTCTAACCTATTTGTCTAAAAAAATCATAACTCGCGAACCATAAGAAATAGAAATATGGGTTCTTCGGCAAAGTTGCTCCAAAACGGTTGTTCTAAAACATTGTAGAACTATTTGTAGGCCTAAATGTTTTTTCAGCGTTATTGCGTAATTTTACTATGGTTTATATCGACATTTTTAGTCAAAAACTTCACATCAAGATTTCTTGAGATTCCTCCTAGGGATTTTTTTTAAAGTGGTGCAGAGGTGCAGAATGACCGCAGGAATCTCCCTGTACTCAGATTTGATGGACAATTTTTTACATAATAACGGTCTGTCGGGGCACCGTGTGGAATAAATGTCGAATGAAATAATTAATAATTTCAGGCAAAAATCGTTACAATCTTCTATTGCCACGATGAATGCGTTATATATTTAGGTTAAGTAAATTGAAAGCGTTTTTTCTCTTATAAGCAGGTGAAATGAAATCATCTGTGAAAATTCTGAACTGATACGGCAAATGAAATGTAACATGTAATTAACAAAATGTTAATAAAATCTTAATTTAGTTTTACCAAATTAGGATGAATGTGATTTTTGAAATGATACTCAAATAAGGTTGAAGAAAATAAGAAATAATACATTAACACTTCATCTACCACTTACCTCTTCCAGTGCAAATTATTAACAACAACGTTGAGTTTAGTTTCGAAAATTTGATCTACTTCTTGGAGAGATTCAACAAAACGGATTAATATTCGTCGATTTCCAATGGCACCGATGACTAGAACCCAGTACAGCCCTAAGCCAGAATAACGATTGTACGTATCGATCATAACGGACACAAAGTTCTGCTCAGATTTTTCTTGCACCGGGTCTGATGCATCCGTTGCATTTCGAGTTGCATTTTTACTCTTTTCAGCCGTATCAAAATCATCACTATAAGTAGTGTACAAATGGAAAGCACCGTAGCCAACACAAGCTGCCACACATTGCAAAATTCCTAGTGTTGATGAGATTTGCACTTCCTTACCACTTTTATGAACTATTCGGAACGGGTTCAAAGAAAACAGACGTGACACCAAAAACAACGGTCTTAGATGCTGTAAGAGGTTCCCGTTGGATCCTTTTCCTGACGAAGATTTCGGTCGCTCACCGGATTCAACAGCAACCTGTTTAACGGAGACCGGACACTGAATCTTCATTTCCGAAAAGGATTCCCAAATTAAGAGGGACAGGATATCTCAACCAAGGCAACAAAGTGAATCAAACGCACGTTACGCCTCTTGATAATAAAAACCCTCCGAGAGGACAACTGGTCTTTGACGTTTTACGAGCCGAATCACGCTGTGTCCAAAGGAGGATTTTAAGCAATTTTTAATTATCTCAGGTTTCTTTCACTTAACGTTTCTCTTAAAATTCGCATATAAAATCTGCAACATATTCTACAATGGATTTTTTAAGAAATCGTCTTGTGAAGTTTATTTATAGAATACTTAAACTCTTGTTTTTTTTATCTAAAACATTAATAGCAGTCAAATCTTTTGAACCAATTTTAATCGCAGGCTAAATTCCTTTTTCCAAGTAGTTATACAAGAATCTCTTTTTTTTAGTTTACAATCATATTTAACATTTTCGTTAGATCCAGTAAAAGTCATCAGGTGAATTTTTTTTGTACTAGGATCGCGAGATCATAATGGACGTCCTCGCTGGACCACAATGTTCAATCAACGTTCTCCAAGGTAGCAAAGTACCATTACTTGGCGGAGGAGTTGAAGCAGATGTGGCACCTAGGGGACGTCCGTATAGTTTCGGTAGTCCTCTCAGGGACCGGAATTGTCCCGAAATCTCTCATAAGGTCCCTAGACGAACTGGATTTGGAGAAGGACTTACACAGCATCCAAAAAGCGGTTATTCTTGGAACATGCAGCATAGTGAGAATGTTCCTGAACCACCACAACTGAGAAGATCATGCAGCAGACTCATATAAGTTGAACATACATTGAACCGACAAATGAGATCTACAGAGCCTAATCCACTTTGGTATATAGATTTCCCGGGGTAGGTGAAAGTTTCAAGCATTTTTTGCTGAGAAGTGTCAAAACTCTATAATAGTAATAAGAGCTTTTCAAGGAGAAAATCTTTCTGATATGCCAACTTATCTCAACATAGCTGTATTTTTAGCAAAACGTTTTTATATATCTAGCAGACAATAATGGTTGAACCATTGAAAAATATCTCAAGAAGAAACTTAAAGATAAAAAATGAGTGGTTATTCCATTCCCTACAATACTGCATAACCAATTTTGTAGCTGGCTAAAATATCGTTAAATTTTAGTTTAACCTTTAGTTAATTATCATTGATTTTTGAATTGATTATCGATGATTGTTGCTTATTTGTCTCAAGATGTGATTAAAAAAAAATTATTGTTTTTTCAGTGATACTTTTCCGAAACAACATTATCTATTAGGACTGAATTTTATTTAATTGAATTTAGAATCTGCAAATGCTGACTTTCAAAGCAAATGACGGGCTACTTATCCTTAACGTTTACATTTCTTATATAGATTTCAAAACAAAAATCTAGTAAAACATACGTTGTTCTATAAAGTTCTATAAACGTCTATGAACAACTAAAACAATGTTCAGAATACAATGTCTCGAAAAAATCCAAGGCAGACTATATTGCACTTTTCTAATGATCAAGAGTAACTTACTGTGAAAGAAAATCGGAGGTACATGAAAGTTCCATAATAATCCCCTTCGGACATAGCGTGCGGAACTCCCCGTGACTGATTCGGGGGCGGAAAATTTAATTTATGGATCGCGTCATCGCCTCTATTTTTTATGAACGACAAAAACTCATTCAATTTGCTTTTTGTCTGGTGAAATCAGTAAAACGCGCGAAGGACGAAAAATTGGATTAATATTCATTTGCACTCAGGAGGACGCAGGTCGGTCATTTTTCATTCGGTTTTATGTCATTTATCGAGGGATCAAGGGAGGGGGAAGGGATAGCAGCGCTGCAATCGAATTTCTTTCATTTAGTAGGGGAAGGTTCAGAAGTAGGGACCGATGGTCACTGAATGTTGGAGGTTAAACTTGAAATATGATAGAGGAAGTAATTTCCATCCTGCACCAAGGAGTTGACATTAGATTGTAAATTTTATTAATAAAATCGCACTTGACCTTTACCGAAGCAGATCAACGTCTGTTAGGTTAAATAGGGGCAACAATGCAGCATATTTTTATGTTTGTGTTAAGGCTTCAGGGTAAGCAAACCACTTGAAATTGATAAAAAGTGCGAAAGACATGTTCAAACAATAGGGAACCGTTTTTAGCAATATAGCTGCCTAGCCTGGACATTCGACTATTCATCAACTTTAATGAGTATAAATTTGATTCGTTCCAACAAATCTGAAGGCTGATCTTGCTCTTCTGTACATAAAAAAGCATTCGATAGTGTTTAGCATGAAAGCATGATGGTAAATAAAAAAAACTTTACTTTTACACAAGAAATGTCAAAAATCTTTGTCTGCAGATAACACAGGCCTCTCCGCCAAAGGACCAGGAATCTACATTTTTTAGGGAATAGGGAATTCTAAAGAATCGCTCAGACAAACTGACTTATTTTGACACAGACAGATGGTTATTAAAATTATTTACCCTTTGGCTTTTGTATATATTGTCTTGAAAAATTAATATCGATAAATCATTATGAAAATTGTTTTCAGAGGTTTACTCGCCGTTAAACTTTGACACACTCTTTGAACTTCAGGTGGTAGCAAACAGTGCGTCGTTTGATCTTCAATTATGCAGGGATCAATAATGGAATACTGCTTTCCATGCTATTACTTTGATATCGGCTTAATTGCATGGGCCGCCTGCGGTGATTGCTCCCGACAGATACAATGATAAATGAACTCGTTTTCGTGATTTTCTAGAAACCGCTCGGGGTTTCATCAATCGGTGGCAAGTGTTCTCTGCGAATGGTTTGATCCGAGGTTTGTAAGCATTGAAAATTCCACCAAATCCATTTTACGCGTTGTCGAAATCGTTCCTCAATTATGTGATTCCAAATCGCCGGTATTTCTATCTCAAATTCGAGCTTCTATTTGCATCACTCCATACATTGCACAGTGTACTGGTTTGGGAGAGAAAACGGATGAAATTCAGCCGCTACCGAATGGCTTATAAAAAATGCTGCATAACGATAAAAATACGAAGAATCGTGTGGTGTCCACCCCTTGCCTGTAAAACATTTCTTAGTGTCCTATTTTGCCTGGTTTTTAATTATATTTGTAAAAAAATATTTGTGGACGATATTATCTGAAAAAAAATATACTCCGGCTTTTGGAGAATAGACCATTTGGTGATTACAGTGATAAGTATAAAGTTCAAATATTGCCTTATTTTGCTCACTATCCTGAAACAGCAAAAATACTTATATATTACAGATTTTATCAATAGAACGTATTTTGGCTGAAAACTTCGAATGGAACGCGCACAATCAAAATTCTTCAGAATCATTTTAAACTTAGGGAGGATGCTATTTACCTGGGAGGGAGACACCGATACTACACACCTGAGACGAGACTCGCGAAGACGGTCTTCTTTTTCTGTGATTGCTGAGTTTTTTTCTTATTCCACTTTGTGTTTATACCAATTATGCGCATGCTGTTCAAATCCTCACATGAACCTCTCAGCAAAAAATGATTGAGTTTGCCTCACATCGAATCATAAATAGCCGTTTGAGTGAAATTTCATGCCAGCAAACGTAGCAGACATTAGAAATAATCAATCTTCTGCTTAGATTTATCAGCAATTTTGGAAAAAAAACTGCTCCGCCGCCTGAGGTTTTTAATAACAGTTTACTTTGAACACAATACTTTTCACTTTTTCAGCCATAAAAACGGTGGGCTGCATTTGACGTTTCGTGAGAGGGGAATCTGGGCTGCATATGACGTTGATATTTTTCCTCTTCGCGAGTCTCGTCCCAGCTACACACTTAATATGCAATAAACGTCAAGATAATTCTAGCTTGCCAACGACAATCAAGGCTGGCTAGGTTAAAATCTCCATTTTTGTTTTGATGTGTGCCTTCGGTCTATCCGGACCAGCATTGAAAAAGGGCCACATTTCTCTATGCATTTCTTCTTCTTTTCTTTTCTGGCGTTACGTCCCCACTGGGACAGAGCCTGCTTCTCAGCTTAGTGTTCTTAAGAGCACTTCCACAGTTATTAACTGAGAGCTTACTATGCCAATGACCATTTTTGCATGCGTATATCGTGTGGCAGGTACGAAAATACTTTATGCCCTGGGAAGTCGAGAAAATTTCCAACCCGAAAAGATCCTTGACCGGTGGGATTCGAACCCACGACCCTCAGCTTGGTCTTGCTGAATAGCTGCGCGTTTACCGCTACGGCTATTTGGGCCCCAGCATTTAATTTCACTTATTATAGAAAAAGAGTAAAAATATGCATGTTTCACTACCGTTTTTTATGTTTAAATCAAAAATGCTATTGTGACATTGCTTTTGGATGTGTAGAAACTAAATCTTATCTGCCTTTTTGTCACCTACAACAAAATGCAAAAATATGCTTTAAATAATTACGCGCTTTTATCATGTTAGTCCATTGTTTTAGTAGGCGGCTCACACTGACAGTTCGTGACAGCACAGTCTCGGCTCACCTTGACGCACACAAATTTCGTATTGGTTTCTCCCTCCCAGGTATTTACCATAAATAACATCGGTTAGGCACAAGGGATTTTTAAAATATTCCATCAGTGTTTTTTTATTTGTCGACTTTTAGTGAGAAACCTGCTTTTTCAGTTCCGACAAGAAGATTTCTTTGGAGATGTCGAACAGAAGTGTAGCGATTCATGTAATAAACGTAGCGGCAACAGTCATTTAGTGCTACCTCCAGCTTCGAAAACATAGCCATACTCATTCTGAAATGAACGACATCGACGAAGATAAAGTGTGGTAACAACAAGGACTGCTGAAAGCTGAAGCTTGATGTTTTGAGGCAGGTCTGACGTAGTGGCACGCAGAGTACGGAGGCCAGCATACACTTTTCCACATTGGGTTGATACAGCTTTGTCCTAGCTCAAGTTACTTAGGAAAATAATCCCAAGGTTGTTCGCATAATCGATCAATTGAATTTGACTCCCTTCAACGGTAAGATGCGAGATAGCTGGATCCACGTACCGGTTATCACCGAAAAAAATCGCTTTAGTTTTTGTATAGTTTACGCGGAGAAAGTTTCGGGAGGCACAGTTTATTACTCTTTGTAGATCTTCGTTCAGCATTGCCGCTGCAGTTGCAGCTTCGGGATGAGAACAGTAAAGTCGCTCATCATCTGTTAACATTTGTACCCAACAGTATCGCAGTACGCCAGGGAGATCATCAATGTATAAGGAGTAGAAGCATTAATCTAAGAATGCTAATGTCGCTGCTGTTCGTGTTATCTAGTTTGCCATCTAGTTTGCCACGAACTGACAGCGTGAGTACCGGGCATCAAAGTGTCAAATTAATTATAAAAACCAAAACAACGGCATGGTATTGAACAAACAATGAAAAACCATAATTTAAGGCAATAATAATTTAAATCAGTTTTGTGAGAACAGCGCTTCTAGCGTTCTACTACTAATATTTCTATTGTATAAGGAGAACAGCAAGGGCCCAAGTACTGAGCCCTGTGGTACACCAGAAGTCACGGCAACTGCGTCAGATGATACATCGTTACAGCGTACAACTTGTGTTCTACCAACGAGGTACGATTTGACCAACTCAACAGCCGATAAAGAGAAAGAGAAACGTGTTTGCAGCTTATGCAAGAGACGCTGATGAGAGATCGTATCGAACGCTTTGCTGAAATCAATCAGCAATAGCACTACTTTATCCTTCCAGTCGACAAATGCAGCAATGTCGTCATATACACAAAGCAGCGCAGTTTTCACGCTATAACCACGTCGGAAGCCAGCTTGGCCTTCGTTCACTAGATTTAGTGAAGAAATATGAGCACTTATTTGCATTTTCAGCAGCTTCTCTAAGACCTTCGACAAAACACTCAACAAGCTGATAGGACGCAGATTATCCATTGAATTTAAGTGTCTCAACTTCTTCCAAGGAATTATCTTAGCACACTTCCAAATTTCCGGAAAGACAGATGATACAATAATCTTGTTGAATAGGTGAACTATGTGGTTGACAATTAGTGGCAGTATAGTCTTGATAAATCTGGTAGGAATCTCATCGATGCCAATCGCATTAGGCTTTACGTCATGAAAAGCATTAATTACTTCATAAGCTTCAATCTGACGAAAATTGAAGCTCCCAACAAGATGTGGATCTTGATATTCAAAGCTGGATCCATTGTCGATTGCAAAATGACTGGCGAATTTTTGATTCACCAATTCTGGGTCAGAAGGACAATCTGTCGGAGTTGCAGATTTGCCGACTCCTAGATCTCTTACCATTTTCCAGAGAGTGGTAGGTGAAGTACCAGCCATACCAATATTCCGGCCAATATGCTCTATTTTAACACAGCGAATCAGAGAATTTGTTCTATTCCTAAACTGTGTATACACATGTTTCTTCTCGTTCACAGTTAAAAATAATGAAGATTACACGTCATGTAAACTTCATTTATGCGATGTAAACATGACGTCATGTAAATTTCAGTTTGAAATCATGTAAAAATGTGTTATATGTCATGTAATCACTCAGGATCCTGATAGATTACATGACATATAATTGAAATTTACATGACATATCATGTAAATATCCATGATACTCTACGCTCCAGTTATGTGCATTATATGTCTCAGAAATTTACACGTTTTGTTCGAACTGTGTAGAAAGCATTCCAAGAGATATTGTTGATGTTGTTCGCAATGTGTTTGGGACGAAATTCACATAATCACGATAGTTTCCTATGCAATTCCGACTTGATGGGCTCATATCGATATCAAACGAACAAAATATGAGATCGTGTTTTGACAAGCCAGGAACAGAACCTTGATGAAAGGAAGTAGCAATATCCGGACGGTTTGTGACGAGCAGATCCAGTTGAGAGCATCCATCATCATAAAAATGGGTTGGCTTCTACGTGACCAATCCGTGTTAAAATTTCCTATGAGACACGCAGTGCTCGTAAGTTGATAAAAGTGTAACCAACTCACACAGCATAAAGGTCGATGCATCATTATCAGATGGATTGTTACAGTAGATTGCAGAGATCAACTTAGAAGTTTCATTTATTTGCAGCTCTCAGGCCAGGGTTATCTTGGAATCAAGCAGCATTAGTTTGATTTCCTTAAACTTACAGAATCGTCGAGCACAAAGGCTTTGAACGTTAGCGTGGCATATGTTTAATGTTTGACTCTTAAGTACAGTGTTCATTACAACTCTAGGGATAGTGTGTTGTGAGAGTGTGGAGTTTATCGATGATAACATCAGGTACCGTGTGGGAAGCAATGTACACTAACAGGCTGCATACACATCATCTACTCCATTTTTTCACATACACGGCAACGGAAAGCGGAATCGGTTCGCCAGCATGAACTATAGCATGCTAATCGCTCAGTGTTGGTTCGCTTCCATTTGTTGTCAGCTCAGTCGAGAAGGTGTGATTCATGCTGGTGAATCGGTACCGCTTTCCGTTGCCGTTCCGCTGTCATTGCGTTTGGGCCTTAAGAGATTCAAATACATAATTAAATTTGCATTTACTGATCTATACATGCGACTGACATGGAAGGACCACTCACCGTCTTCTCGACTTGTACAACTCCAAGTTTAGTCGAAACAGCGGCTAGTTTATTTAGTTTTTTTTAACTTCTTGTTTGTGTAGCCTGCTATACTCAAGTATGTGTTATGTTTAGGAGATAGTGGACCAAATGAGAAACTATTTCAACTTTACTCTAATCACTTTATTATAAATGTCTTTTTTTTTCTTTTTTTGCAAAATGCTTAACATAGCATTTTTTCATAAGCCGTGCGATCACGGCTGAATTGCGTCCGTGTTTCCTTCCAAAACATCACACTGTGCATTGTATGCCGTTCCCACTGCTGGTTTGGTGCAATTGGTAAACTATGGTGCACGTGCTGCATCCGCTATTGATACTAAACTCTCATCGTTGGTTGGTTGGAAGGTATTTTCCTAGTCAGCACAATCCTCTTGAAATCAGTTTACGCTTGGATGATTTATGAATTTGGTTGTTGTTTGGCGCAACAAAGCTTCCTTCCGCTAATCGTACAAATTGTTTCTCTCACACTGAGGCTCAGCCTGAGATTATTTCAAATTCAAACAGCATTGTGGTGAAAGCGCCTATGATTGTTTGCAAACTTGTGAATTGAACGTTTTCTGACAGAGAAAACAATAACAGTGATGTTTCAATTTTATCACTCCCCAAATAAATTTCGAAGTAATTTTGATGAATTCGAATTTGAATTTTGGCAAAAAATCAAAAGTGATATATGTGTATCCAATTGATAAAACCCAAATGAATTTGTAATCGTTTGCAGGTAACATCTAAGGTATTATTATTATTTTGATTAACAATGAAAAAAGTCAATTTTTTTTTTCTTCATAGCTGTTTTATGTAGTGAACAACGAGATTATGTGCTTTTTATTTTGGTCTGTTTTATTACTACTATTAGATACATTGGGTATCATTGATCATTGGTACGAGCCTCAATGACTCATTTGCGGGAAGTATAATCCCAATAGCTAGATTTATGGTGAAGATGGATCGAAGCCAAAATTCAAATTTTCAAAAGCACGGATCTGGAAAACCAAACATCTGTTGGAGCTGAAAACCTTATCGATTGGTCACCACCAGCTAATGACCAATCTATTAAGTTTTCAGCTTAAACAGATGTTTGGTTCCTCAGATCCGTGCTCTTGAAAATTTGAAGTCTGGCTTCGATTCATTTTCACCTTATGGTTGCCCCGCAATTTGCACAAACATACTTTTTGGTATCTTTTTTCACAGGAAAGACGTCCTTAGCATGAGAAAAACCTCCGCAAATCATGAATCCATCATCCACATCCATGCGGCAATGTTTAGTATCTTCACCCCACTTTTAGCACCACGGGGATGAACCAGCCGTGGGCTGAATTTCCCCAAAATAAAGACTCAACTGATTAGTTAACTTTTAGCTCCAATGGCACTGAGGTTTCTGAAAATTTTCCCAGGCCACACGAACATCGTACATAAATCTTGTTTTTTTAAGCTTTAATATTATTTGCGATTTGGAAAGAAACCTTGATTCCTCTAATGGAATTCAAGATCTTAAAATTTGGAAATGAAAACCGAGTGTACAATTGCCGAGTAGTGATTGCAATAAATAATGACAAAAATCCGAAACACCACTGTATTCCCACAGGATTGAAAACGGTTCAAATTTCAAACCATTCAACAAAGTAAAACACTGCGCTTAGGGAACCACGTTGACCCTTCTGTCGTTTGTCATCTCGTTGTTTCGATCTCGAAAATATTTTGTTTCGCCATCCATTCATTGATATTTTTATTATCTCTCGTTTACCGAATAGGTATTCCAGACCAGGACAATATCGTTTAACAGCAAACGTCAACAAAGTCAAAGGCCACACGTGTGCTTTTCCCAAACATAATTGAACTAGCCACTGCTTTGTCCTTTCGTAGTTGGAGCGCGTTGGACCATTGACGACATGCCTGAAATTAATTTGCGCTCCGCCATAATCCCATTATATTTGGCTGGAAAATTGTTTTTCCTGAACGCATTTTCGTATGGCCTGGACCAGGTTTATGATAGCGATGACAAGGATAACGTTTGCACAAGTGGTGATCATGACGATGTCGATGATGTTCGAAAAGAATTTCGGGGAAGAAATACATCTGGAATCACATCTAACAACACATTTCGGAATGGTAAGTGATAACATATATTATATTATAGAATATTATGCACCCCACAGACGCTCAGGCGGTTTGACCAACATTGACTCCGCCTCCTAGGTTGATGCTCATGTTGGTGCTATGTTTGACCGTGTGTGATGCTGTTTGACGAACCAATTTGACAGTCTGTGACGGTTGACGAATCGGCCGGCCAAAATCAAACGAGTTTTATTTTGCTCAAACCACCGGTGGGCGGAGCCAAATGTTCGACGAACCGATCGTGCCGTCTGTAGGGATGTTGCACGAACACCGACGTCATCATGTCAAATTGAAGCTTCGACGTCCCATGAACTGCCGATGAAGATGGGTGCAAAGTCAAAATGCGTGAATTTACGCAGCGTCGGTGCCATAGTGATCACGCTCTTGAGTTGTTTCTATATATTTCACTATCGTTTCCAACTATCTCTAACCGTTTTCTTTAGCAAATTCACCCCCAAGTAACAATGAAAGCTGAACAGCAAGAGTATTTGCTGAATATTGGCTGATCAATGGTATACAAAGCTGAACACCGTAACAGCTGAACAATAATTTGAAGAAAAGCTTATTAAACACTCTTATTCAGCAGTATACTCAAAGCTGAATATTGAGTTGAACAAACTATTTTTCTTCTACATTTTTAACTTTTGTTCAGCCAACCTGAATGATATTGATTAAAGGTTATTTAAAGCTTTAATCAAATCACCAGCCATTGTCGAAAAATTGTTCACCTGTCTGTGGATAAAAAAATACATACCGAAATATAAACCTACATTGGGTCGAACACTAAATTAATTATTATAAAACTGTTTCATCGAACAACAAAATTTCACATCCCGAAGCAGACATGCTGTAAACGCACACGGGCCTATCATTTGTCGAAAAAAAATCCTGAATCCGGCATCGATGACCTTGTGTAACAACAAGATATAACACTACACTCGATGACGCAGATTTCTTCGTACCATTTTAAATTAACTGTACGAAATCATTACCAAATCGAAATCGAAATCATTACCAACTTGCGTTGACAACAATTGAATAGCAGAAATTAAAAATTACCGAGGATTCTATTTTGAAACAAAAATCACAACACACTTTGACAGCTAACTCAAGTGTTTTTGCATAGCGCTGTTATCACTTCTTCAGCCTCAATGCAGCCTTTAAAATAGCCCTTATTCAGACAAAACAGTGTGTTAGTCCCTTGCTGTCCCGAGTAGCACACATGTTATAATTGAGTATTTTCAACTGATATATGACCAAATCTGGTCATATACAGTTTTAAAATACTCTATTATAACATGTGTGTTGCTTGGGGTTGAAGATGTTCACACAGTCTCATGTGGAGCAGATGTCAAGGTAAGTGGTTATAAATCAGCGAATACCAGTTTAAATCTCAATGGCACATATTTACTAATCTTCATCTTTAAAATCCAGCACTTTTCTACACTATGTGTTCGAAATTATTAGTTGCGTTGATAAAACCCAAAACTGTAAACCTGTCAATACTTTTTAACTTTTTTTGGTTAATTGTTGAATGATGGTTGAATAAGCGATCGTTAAGCTTTCGAAGGTTGTCATCTGTTCTAAAAATAGAATTATGGTTATTGAAAGAGGCCTGAATAAGCGCATGCTAGACCTTTATTCAGCCTTCTATATAGCTTCAATTAAGCTTAAGGCTGAATAAAACCGCCAGAATTAGATGTTTAACAGCTGAACAACAGTGAATGCAGGATATGAACAGCTTTTGTTCAAACAAAGGCTGAATTGAATTAGCTATAAAAGCGTTTGAGCAGCTTCAAATTGTTACCTGGGGATTCTTTAATTATTCCTCAACCAATTTCCCCAGAAATATCTTCAGTGAACCTATTAGCAGTTTCACCTGTGATTCAAAAAATCAATCCATGGATTGTACCTGGATTTGTACTACAGAGATTCCATCCGGAATTTTACCAGGGTTTTCTCCAGGTAATCCTCTTGTAATATCTTTAGGAATTCTTCCAAAACTGCTTCATGATTCCACCAGGTGTTCTTCCAAAAAATTAATCAACATTTTATCCAGTGATTTAACAAGAAATTCCTGTGAGAATTCCTTTATAAATTCCTTCCGAAAGTTCACCTGAAATTCCTCATGGTATTCTATCAGGAGTTCCTACAGGGATTCCATCAGTGGTTCCTCTGAGAATCAGGAGTTCTTCTTCTTTTTGGCCTCACTGGGACAGAGCCTGCTTCTCAGCTTAGAGTTCAATGGGCATTTCCACAGTTTTTAACTGAAAGCTTTCTTTGTCAAAGTTGCCATTTTCGCATTCATATATCGTGTGGCAGGTACGATGATACTCTATGCCCAGGGAAGTCAAGGAAATTTTTATTACGAAAAGATCCTTGACCGACCGGAAATTTAAACCAGAAACCTTCAGCAAAGTTTTGCTTTGTAGCGGAATTCCTCCAGAGATTCGATCAGGTGTTCTTTCAGGGATTGCACCTGGAACTCAACTAGGGATTTCATCAGAAGTTTCTCCTGGGATTCAATCAGGAAATATTTCAGAGATTCCACCTGGAATTCCTCCATTGACTCTGTCCGTCGTTTCTCTAGGGATTCTATCAGGAGTTCTTCTCGGGATTTAAACAGAAATTACTCCAATGATTCCATCCAGAGTTCCTTCAAGAATATCTTTACAAATTATTCCAAGGATTCCTTCAGGAGTTTCCCCAGGGATTTCATCAGGAGCTCCTGTAGTGATTCTATCTGGAGTGCCTTTAGGGCTTCTAGAGATTTCATCAGGAGTGGAAAGTCAAAATGCGTTTTGATCCTCCAGGGATTCCATCAAGAGTTCCTTCAAAGATTCCACCTGGAATTCCTTCCAGAGATTCTATCAGGGGTTTCTCTAGAGATTCCGTCACTAGTTATTCTATGAATCAGAAATTTCTCCATTGATTCCATCAGGAACTCCTTCAACAATATATTTAGGATTTCCTCCAAGGATTTCATCAGGAGTTCCTCCAGGGATTCTATCAGGAATTCCAGTAGGGATTCTATCAGGAATTCCAGTAGGGTTTCTATTAGAAGTCCCTTTAGGGCTACCATTAGAGTTCTTCTGAGGATTTCATCAGGAGTTTCTCCAGAAATTCCACCAAGAGTTCCTTCAGAGATTCCAGCTAGCATTTCTTCCGAGATTCTATTAGGACTTTCTCCAGAGTTTATATCAGAAGGTCACCTAAGAAATCCATCAGGATCTTTTAGGGATATCATAAGGAATTTCTCTAGGTATTCTATCAGGAGTTCTATCAGGAATTTTATCAAGAATTCCTCCAGGGATTTCATCAGGAGTTCCTCCAATGATTTCATTTGGAGTTCCTGTAAGAATATTTTTAGAAATTCGTCAGGAATTCCTTCAGGAATCATTAAATACTTCAGAAATTTTAACAAAAGTTCCCTTAGCGATTCCATCAGGAGTTCCTCTAGAGATTGTATCAGAAGTTTCATCAGAGATTTCACCTGGATCTTCGAGGGATTACATAACAAGTTTCTTCTAGGGATAACATCAGGATTTCTTCTGGGAATTACATTAGGAGTTCTTCTAGGGATTTCAAGAAGAGTTCCTTTAAGGGTTTCATAAGCATTTTCTTTAGACATTCCACCTGGAATTCCTTATGGAATTCTTTCAAAGTTTCTATAGGGATTCCATCAGGAGTTCCCCTGAGTCTTTCAATAGGAGTTCCCAAGCATTTCTATCAGAAGTTCTTCTAAGGATTTTATCAGGAGTTCCAATAGGGATTCAATTAGGAATTCCTACAGGGCAAAACAACAGAAGTCGTTTTTGGCATTTCATCACGAGTTCCCAAGGGGTTTCATAAGGAGTTCTTCTTAGGACTTTATCAGGGTTTCCATTAGGAGTTCCTCCAGAGATTCCACCTGGAATTTCTTCAGGAATTCTATCGTTCTATCAGAAATTACTCCAGGGATTACATAAAAAGTTTTCCTAGGATTCCATCTGACGGAGTCCTTTAATAGATTTTATTGGGAATTTCCACCAGAAAAATCTACCAGAGTTTCGCCAGAAGTTCAACCATAAAACACTTCAAAGGTGTTACTAGGATTGTGCTTCAGGATTATAAATAATTCATCCAGGGAGTTAACTGATATTTACTCAGAGTTTCAAACAACACATTTCTCTAAATGCCTCAGGGTAAATCCCTATAGTAGACCTAAAAGATTTTTTTTTTCATATCTGAAAAAAAAATCCATGGAGATATATATCTTCAGAAATGTTTGGAGGTGTCACCAAAGAAATCAATAGATTAATTCCTAGAGAGTTTCCTGGAGAGATCCCTTAGTATATTTCTGGAAGAACTTGTAAAGCAATCTCTGAAGGAGTTTCTGAAAGATTCTCTAAGGTAAATCCTGGTAGATTCCTTGGAAAAAATCATTCAAGAAATACTGGATTGAACTTATGGATGAATTCCTTTAGGAATCCTCGGAAAAATTTATATAAGATTGAAGTAATTTCTTCAGAAATCCCAGGACGAATAATAGGGACGAATAATAGGGATACAAGGAATATTTTTTCGAGGAAACACTGGTGGAGTTTATGGTTCTCAAGAGGAATACCGAAGAATAACCTGGTGGATCCTCTCAAAAAATTACAAGTGGAATCTCTAAAGGAATTCCTGCTAATCAAGTTTTGATGAATTTTTTTGCAGTATTTCTCTTGAAATATTTGAAGGCTTTCTGATGGAATTCTTTGAGGAATTGTTGATGAAATCTCTGAATTTTAGGAGGAGTCCTAGGAGCAAGCCCTTAAAAAAGTCCTTGTGAAATCCTTGGGGGAATTTCTGGTGATGATTTTTTTTTTAGAAATCCCTTGTGAAATATCTGAAAGAAAACGTGATGCGATTCCTGGGTAACGCGTGATGGCATCCTTGGAACTAACTTCTATAGAAATTTCTGAAAAAATCTTTGAAAAAATTGTTATTACAATCTGGAGGAATTCTAGGAGGCAGCCTTGGAGTTAGCCCTTGGGATTTTTTTGGACAGATCTTTGAAGGAATCAGTGGTTGAAATCTACAATATTTTGTAGAGGAACCTCTAAAGGAATCCTTGGAAAAATTCCACCTGAAGGTATGCCTAAAGAATGTTCCCCGAAGAAATTTCGGGTTGAATCTGTGGATAAATTTCTAAAGGAATTATTGATAAAATTCGTGGTAGAATCCCAGGAAGAGCTTTTGGTAGAATCCTTAGCATTGCTTATGGATTCCTGGAAAAACTTCAAAGCTTCAAAGATTCTGGATAGAATGTTAAAAAAAAAAATACCTTGGCCATTCCCATATCAATGACTGCTCAGAATATTTCCCGAAAGAGACCCGTCATGATTTCTGAGTTTTGCCGGAATATTTCGTACGAATTATAATTGGAATTTCTCTTAAATATTTATTTCTTCCGGTACTTAAGGTGACACCGTTTGGAATCAACTTCTAAGATTACGCTGAAACTTCAAAGGCACAAATCTCGCGAATAAAGTATCCAACAACAGTGAACTATTTATTTTGGCTTTGTGCACCAGCAGAAAGCTTAAAATAAGAAGATCAGAAACGTTTGCCAACTATTTCTTCAGTTTTGTGCCTTTGAAAACGTGAGTAGGGGCACAAGTCGGCCATCTTTGGATTCCGAGATGTTTCACCTTAAATGTTGAAAGTTCTTTTCTTCCTTTCTGCGATTACTGCCAGAAAATCGCGATAAGATTTTCTCTCATTGCCACAGCATTAAAAAACATAATAATCACATATTCACTAGACTCTCGGCAAGTCTACAAACATGCGAAGAAATATCGTGTTGCTGCAACCAACCTTGACAATCGGTCAAACGATTGTATCAACATAAGTCGGTTTGACTAACTTGGGGGCGGAGTCAATGTTGGTCAAACCGTCTGAGCGTCTGTGGGCTGCATAAGAATGAATGGTTAGGGGGGTCTAAAAAAACCAAACCGCAAACGGAGCCTGTGGAGTACCAGGGCGCCCTCTACAGTATTGCACAGTGATTTTTTTTGCCCATTTAGTGATCGAAATAGCATAGCGCCTAAACCATTCATTTTAGAAAAAAAGTTTGTTCAGAGGAGTTTCTTGATTTGTAAAAGCGCTTCTTTTGGCACTAGCGGACAGGTGATTAAATCACCTAAAAGTGAGATAAAAAAAATATTTTTTTTACCTGATTGAGATAGACGATTGGTGTCTTCAGCAAAGTTGTAGTACTTGTAAATTCAAGACACTTTGTCGAAGACACCAAATTTCTACCTCTTATAGATTACAAGATACAGCGTGTTTTTTTCAAAATGGCCCCCAACAATCAAAATTTTAATATAACTTTTTTTCAATATTTTTAACATTTTTCATGTCTTCTACAAAGTTGTTTGCCTACCAAATATACACGTTTTTGCCGAACATTTCAACTTAGTATCTCTCATGCTGAAAAAGTTATTTCAAAATAATCGATTTTTTTGGGCTTTTTTCTACTGACATCATGCGTTTGGACGCAGAATGACGCACCTAACCGTTTGCGATTCTTAAAGGACTATCTTTTGGCTCTCAAATGATACTAAAAACTTTTGGCCGGAAGTGACCTTTTGATTGCTACGCACAACCTAGTGAAACTATAAAATTGCATATATTTGCGATTCAAAAACCCTTCTTCTCGTTTTAATCACATTTTTTTATATGAGGCATATTTGAACGGTTTCATTTGTTTGCAACGCAACCATTATTCGTGTCACTATCGTATAGGACGTTTTCTTCCTTACAAAATCACGCAATATACGACATAGCTTATAAAAAACCCTTTCACATTATACAAATTCGTGTGCGGTGTTGGAACAAAATGAATCGTTAATAATATGTGTGCTGACGCTTCTACAGTAAATGCACATGTCACTACTACTAATGCAGAAAAAGTTGTTGTTGATTTGACATTAAACTGTGACAGCGAGCGTCAGATAGATATAAATCAGTGGTTCTGTGCTATTATCAAATTCTGTTACTGCTCTGTTAGTGTTACAATCACAAACTCTGCGAGAACTGTTAACAATGGCTGGTACAACAAATACAGGTAGGTCGTTAGGAAGTTAAATGTGCGGTTCCTTATTACCATATGATTTGTCATTTTGATTTGTTTGGTTGCTTCAATTTTCCGGATCCTTTCAGTGGAGCTCGATAAACGATATATTTTCAATTTGTGGGTTGATACTAAAGGCAGTTTTGAGGAAAAAAAGCGGAATGTTTTGACATACGTACTAGAAGCTTGTGCTATTGATGCTGATGTCTCTCCTGGTGTTGCTTCTAAAATTGAGTATAAAGTCGAACTTGTTTGCTCCTACTTCAAAAAACGTTGGTGCAAGCATGGGCGCTCAAAGAGGAATGTTTTTAACCGTTATTTCAAATACTTTGAAAAGCCATTCAAACTTACTGAAAACATTTTGAAGACGTCGAGAAATATACCATCTGGACGTAAATCGATTCTTTTTGAGGAAAGCAGCAACATAACGAAGAGAAAGAAAACAGCTGACATCAGGAATCGCTTCCGATCGAAGGAGCTAGCATACGCTACGCAAATGAAGCTTCGAGAAGAAAGGTTGACAGATGCAGCAGCAATTATAAGAGAAGCTACTCAAACTACACCTTCCAGAGCAACCAGGATAAGGGATTCGTGGAAGCAAACTGAGAACAATCCAGTTTACGCTTATACGGATATGGAAGCTCTTGCTCTGATGGTAGACCGTGATTTATCCGTCTCGCAATATAACTCCATTCAATCAGGAGCGAAGAAAAGGAACGCAAACATTAATCCTTCGTATAACCGAGTACTGGCTGCTAAAAAGACCTGTTATCCTGCAGATGAATTCATTACGATTTCAGACACAGAGATTGAAATCAATTTGCAGCAACTACTCAATCTAACTTCCGAACGAATTGTTGAAGTGGTAGAAGAGAAATTGAACAACTTCACTGATACCGAACTATTGGACATTGAGATGACAATCAAATATGGAATGGATGGCAGCACTTGTAATTCGGAGTATAATCAGGTTTTTTGAAAATGATGATGGTTCGAAGACCGATTCAAGCATTTTTATGTCGGCACTTGTACCGATCAAAGCTGCATGGAAAGAAAAGGTCCTTTTTCAAAATCCTCGTCCGTCGTCCACACGTCTTTGTAGACCAATTCACATTCAGATGGCAACTGAAACAGCTGAACTTGCTATTCGCGAGAGAGATTATCTAGCTCGTCAGATTGAGATGCTTGAACCGACGAAGCTGGTGAAGAATGGCCGTAAGATATGTGTGAGGTACAACATGTTGTTGACCATGGTAGATGGTAAAATTGTTCTGCATTAACAGAAACTAAAGCAGCAGCGAGATGTTATGTCTGCAAAGCAACGCCAAAGCAGATGAATAATGTTGACAAAATTTCAAATCTTCATGTTGACGAAAGCGCATTTCAATTTGGCCTAAGTATCCTCCACGCTTGGATAAGATTTTTGGAGTACTTTTTAAAAGTATCCTATCGGCTAGAAGTGAAGAAGTGGGCACCTCAAGGTGCAAATAAGGAAGCAATGCTTAAGCGGAAGGCTATGATCCAACAGCGTTTCAAGGTGGAATTAGGACTGCATGTGGATAAACCAATACAGGAAACGTGGCCAGACGTTTTTTTGAAAATGCCGTAGCTGTGGCTGAAATCACTGGGCCTTAATCTTCCTGCCATTCAACGATGCGGTACCATATTACAGGTAATTGTGGTTAATATCATTAATGAGTAATATTTACAATTTTTGTGATATTCTTGCTCGTATGATAGGTAATGGCATCAGGACGAAAAATTAATACCGATGCATTCAGTAGTTACTGTGGAAGAAACAGCCCGGTTATTGATTCGGTTGTATGAGTGGTACTACCTTCCAGCAAGTATTCATAAAATACTTTTTCATGGATCTGCAATCATGGAACACTTCTTAGTTCCGATTGGACAGCTTTCGGAAGAAGCGCAGGAAGCTAAGAACAAAGAGTGGAAGAGGTATATATTAAAAATATTGATTTTTTCAGTTTTAATTCTACAAAAAACATCTTGAAATAGATATCGGGAATTCCATACCAGAAAAATATCGCGGAAAAGTACAAATGAGGACCTTATTCATTGGTTGCTAGTTTCATCGGACCCGGTTCTAGCAGAAGCTCGAGGATGGCCAAAAAGCAAAATTAAATCTTTATCTGACGATGCTAAACTACTACTTATCAAACTTGCAAGACGAAGAAGAAGAGGAATAATACAATCTGGTTGAGCATAATTACAAAATAAATCTGTTTTGTTGATATTTTACTAATTTTATGTATCAAATGCCCATTAAAATCATTGTTTATATATCACTACTTCTTGCAAAGGCCTAAAAAAACCACAAATAAATGCATTTTTATAGTTTCACTAGGTTGTGCATAGCAATCAAAAGGTCACTCCCGGCCAAAAGTTTTTAGTATCATTTGAGAGCCAAAAGATAGTCCATTCAGAATCGCAAACAGTTAGGTGCGTCCATTCTGCGTCCAAACGTATGATGTCAGTAGAAAAAAGCCCAAAAAATATTCGATTATTTTGAAATAAACTTTTTCAGCATGAGAGATACTAAGTTGAAATGTTCGCAAAAACGTGTATTTTTGGTTAGGCAAACCAACTTTGTAGAAGACATGAAAAATGTGAAAAATATTGGGAAAAAAGTTATATTAAAATTTTGATTTTTGGGGGCCATTTTGAAAAAACATGCTGTATCTTGTAATCTATAAGAGGTAGAAAATTTGGTGTTCTTCGACAAAGTGTCTTGGAATTTACAAGTACTACAAACTTTGCTAAAGGACACCATCGTCTATCTCAATCAGGTTAAAAAAAATATTTTTTTTATCTCACTTTTAGGTGATTTAATCACCTGTCCGCTAGAAGCCAAAAAAAGCGCCTTTTACAAATCAAGAAAAACTCTTCTGAACAAACTTTTTTTTCTAAAATGAATGGTTTAGGCGCTATTGCTATTTCGATCACTAAATCGGCAAGAAAAAATCACTGTGTATTGTGCCCTTCCTGTGCTACCCGGAGCAATGGTGCAGTGACCTTGCGTTTCTCCGAGATAATCGGCTTAACTATATTGTTCGGCGTTTGTAACAGTTCTATCGATTGTTGCATATTTTCGAAGATGAAAACCTAATTGGTAAGGTGACGTTGATTAACGCGTAAAGGAATAACAATACTAACAAAAATCGAGCAAAATTTCCGAAGAGTCTATGCTTAATAACTTTTTTCACAAGTAACGGATTGCTTTGCGGTCTTCGGAAATGTTGTTCATCGTAGAAATACTTATTCGAGATCTGTGTTCAGAATTTTTATAGAGGACAATGGGTGACCTCTGGCGGATTTTCCATACAAACTTTGAACGGCTGGCGCTAAAATATAGGTTTCTCCCTGGGAGGGAGGAAACCATACGAAATTTCTGTACGTCCATAGTGAGCCGAGATTCTGGCTGTCACGAACTGTCACTGTGAGCCCAGATCTTTAACAAACGGACAAACATGGAAAAAGCGCGTAATTAATCAAAAACATATTTTTGCATTTCATCAAATGTGACAAAAAAACGATTGATAAAGCTATTCATGTCTATTCATAAGTAATGTCACGATAGCACCTTTATTCTGATTGAATATAAAGTATTCAAATACGCATAAATTTTACTCTTTTTCTAATAAAACGAAAATAAAATGCATAGAAACTTTGCCCTTGTTTGTCCGAAAAGTTCGAAGGTACACAAACAAAAGAAAAACTAGCGATTTTCCATCAAGTCTGCCTGATTGTCGTTGCAAGCTGGAGTTTTCTTGCAGTTTAAAAAAAATGTGTCATATTCAGTGTGTAGTATCGCGGGCCTCCCTCCCAGTTTCCTCCGATCGAGCTGAAATTTTGCTACCAGTTGTTATGGGACCTAAATGGCAATCCAAAAAGTGGACTGGAGCAAGAATCTAAATTTTTCATTTAACCCGTGTCTTCAGGCTACTGGAGCAAACAACAGGCCTCCGGAAGTTTGCTTAAAGTGTTTCTGGAGGCCATAAGTCGTGGGAATTGCAATAGGTCCCGACAGAAGTAAGGATGGGCAGAAAATGCGGCACCGAAGGCCATTGGGGCAAAGCGATTGTAAGCAAATCGTTAAGTGCCCTAATATTGTCGACCAGAGCAGGACAACGGACACTTTATCGGGCGTACCCCTAATTCCGGGCACAAGCGGAGTATCACAGCAGCCAAAACGGAAGTAACACAGTTAAATTTAAACCCACTGTGATGGCAGGCCCAGCAGCTGCTTTGGCAGTCCAGTCTCCGGAAACCAAGACCGACGTGGTACTATCGGACCCATACCGCATACCAGTCAACAACGGGGAGCTGGGTCGCAGATAGGGTCTCAACAGCTAGTAGCTATTGAGACGACAGGATGATACCAATCCAAGAAGTAGTCTCTATCTCAAACGTCGGTTTTGCGATAGCAAAAATCAACGGCAGGTAATTTCTTGGCCTATCTTGATGCATGGGGAAATTCCAGGCAAGGAATTGATCAAGGGAAGCGTTTTTTCTGATCGCAGTATGCAGTTGAAAAGAGATGTCAGTTCAAACGGGAGTCGCTGTAGAAAATTTCCTGCAAGGTATCGACGAGATATTTCCTTAGCGATTCAGCAAATCAGGCTTTATACCTTAATGTAAGGGTATGGGTGGAAATACGTCAAGGCAATGCATGAACTCTCCTGAGAGGGTAAAATCAATGTCCAGGGGGGGGTAAAAGTTATTTCCCCCGAGAAGGTAAATTCTATGAGGAGTGACGAATATGGGAATGAGGAACAAGAAATGAGAGATGAGAAATGAGGAGTGAGGAATGAGAAGTGAGGAATAAGTTAGTGTGAAGTGAAGAAAAACTAGAGGAAGAATGGATGACTAAGAAATTGAGAGCTGGAAATATAAGGAGTGAGGTGTGAAGAGTAAGGAGTCAGGAATGAGGAATGAGGAGTGGAATAATAAGAAGTAAGGAGTGAAGAATGAGGGAATGAGGAGAGAGAGAGAGATCAGAATTAAGAAATGAGGAAGTGAGAATGAGAAGTGAGGTTTGAAGGATCAGGAATGAGAAATGAGGGAGCGAAGAATATGGAGTGAGGAGGTGGAGCAGCGAAGAACGAGAATGAGGAATGAAGAGTGGGGAAGTTAGGAATGAGAAATGAGGGAGTGAAAAATGAACAACGAGGAGTAAGAATGACGAATACGAGATGAGGGAATGAGGAGTGCGGATTGAGGAATGAGGAATGAGGAGTGAGGTGTGACAAATGAAGAGTGATGAATGGGAGTGATGTTGTAGAGTTTGAGGAGTGAATAATGGGAAAAAAGGGATGAGGGAATTATTAGTAAGTAACAAGGGAATGAGGAATAAGGAGTGGAAGAATAAGGAGTGAGAAGTGAGAAACGAGGAGTGAAGAGTAAAAAATAAGGAATAAGGAATGAAGAAATGAGCAGTAAGAAATGAAGAACTTAGGAATGAGGGATGAAGAGTGAGATGTGAGGAATGAGGAGTGAAGAATAAGGAATGAGGAGTAAGATATGAGGAATGAAAGATGAGGGATGAGAAATGAGGAGTAGGAGTGAAAAAATGAGGAAATAAAGAGTGAGGTGTAAAGAGTGAGGAATGAAGAAAAAAACGTATCTGTCTGTTTGGGGCTCAGAGAAGGTTCTTAAACGGACCGAACGTTGGAACCAGAGTTTTTTAATCTTGACAAGGGACTGGGGAAGCCAGCTGTCACCCATCAATAATTCATCACTGGCAGTAATGAACTTCAATAGATGGAGCAAAGGGAAACTGTTTGTGAAATATATTTTCGTGTTTACTTGGGGGGAGGGAAAGTGAACCATGTCGTAACCATTCGTTATGGAGGAATTTAAACCTGTTCCATTGTGGCTGTCATTCACCTCGTTCGAAATAATACATGATCCGGAAACATTTGTTTTTTCCAAGCAAACCATTTTCGCTCATTATAACAAACAGCTGGGCGAACAACCCATTATCGAACACGCGGATTATTATTACGGCAAGTGCGGCACCACCATCTCTCACTACTACAACAAGAGCAACAACAAGAGCAGAATGTGCACCACTTTACGTAACCGTTTTCATCGGCAGAATCCCGCGCCCCAGAGAAGGTTTGAAAATGTCAATTGCCGGCATTGTGCACGTCATTGCTTTTTGCATAGCTTATGGCGCGCTATCACGTTTACTGGACGTTTGAGTCATTTTCGAAAAACGAAACGGCCGGATTTGGGCGCGGATGGTTATTGACTTGACCAATCAGTACGCGCTGGATGTTGCCTGGTGGTTACTCTAGTAGTGCAGCCCTTCGTTCAATCAGCACTTGCAATGAAGCTCATTAACACACTGTCTTGAGATTGGATGATCTTTTGATGAAGCCGATTAAACATTGCGGGCCCGGAATGGACGCTGGCTACTGTAATATGAATGGTGTGTTCGCCGAAGTTAAGTATGGGAAAGGTAATCTGTTACGCTCTTGATTAGAACATGTCTCTTGAAAGCGTTTAATTCAAATGACATTGGTAAATGATGATTTAATGGAGTGATTTCTAATTGGGTTAAACTTAATCAACTCTATTCGTATGTTGCTTGCAAAACTCAATTGATATTCATTGCCATAAAGTAGGAAATATGGCCCTGTAGGATTTTATCATTTTAAATCCGCTCCTGGTAGGAAATGGAGACCAATGCTTTTTTCTTATATCTCAAGAGAGAAATAATAAAGAATGTTCGAAAAACAACATCAGCACTGGTAATGTAAGTAAAAAACTTATCATACCTTAGTGTAAACTCTTTCTTCAAAACCCTGATGAAGAATAATACTTTAGAAACAAACCCTTTTAAGGCTTAATTTTGTTTGAGAACTTTTGTAGATGTTTTCAGGGCTATAATACCCTATTAAGCTAAATACAAAGAAAAAACTCATGAATATCACTTCTCTTCTTCCTTCTTATTCTTGGCATTAACGTCCTCACTGGGACAGAGTCTCTTCCTCAAGCTTAGTGTTCTTATGAGCACTTCCACAGTTATTAACTGAGAGCTTTCTTTGCCAAAGTTGCCATTTTTCGCATTCGTATATCGTATAGCAGGTACGATTATTACTCTATGCCCAGGGAAGTCAGGAAATTTCCTCTTACGAAAAGATCCAGGACCGACCGGAAATCCGAACCCAGACACCTTCAGCATGGCTTTGCTGTAGCCGCGGACTCTAACCACTCGGCTAAGGGAAGGCCCCAAAAAAATATCCTTCTCCTATCCTTTCGGATTGAATTGCTCTCTTCAGCATTTATCTTTATTATTGGTTGAACAATGAGTGTTTACCTCAGGATGATAAGCTTTGTACCGTAAAACGAGGTATCTTTGATTAATGCGGGTAGCGTACCTCTCACATACCTAAACCGGAATATCATAATTTCTGTTTAATCGGTTTAAGCAAAACGAATACAAAACTAAGGAATAATGGTATGACGCTTCATGTAAGAGCTTTTTCATTGAAATCTAGTACATTTGAGGGCTTTATATACGAATATTTAAAAATGGTACGATTTTTGCATTTTCGAAACGCTTACGAACAATCTGCTCCACGATCCACTGTTTGTTGTAGTTTTTGAATAGCTGGTCATTTAGTCATCATAGAACTTGAATATTGGTCTCAAATCTCTTAGCCATAAAGCATTTTCACAAACTGGGATCATTTTGGTAAATTCTAATTTTTGTCAGTATACTCGTCTAAATATCTAGTTTCTTAAAAGTAATAAGAGGAAGTCGAGAATGTTCCTGTAGCCAGAGCTATTACGGTGAGGTCACTGGGTCAGATCGGGTGAAAAGGGCTGTGTTTTGGGTCTTTAGTTATCTTTAGAGTTTTACAATAAAACTCATTTTAATTTCCATCAATAATTTAAGATCTTATATTAAATATTTATAAATGAAAAGTTTTCGAGTGTTTGCTAAGTACCACTCAGGTTTAATGCTTGGAAGACCGGCTATAGAATTTGTTGAATACTTAACCGTTCAATCCTCGAAAATTAGATATCGAATAAGTATGTCACATATGTTTAGATCAGTGAATCAATTGTCACCCCACCACGCAGATAGTCATCTCCTAAAGAGATTGTCCATCTCCTATTCTTGTTGCAACAAATTTACTCAGAAACAACAGGTAATCACCATTTGAACAGAATATGATAATGATCGATCACCACGGGCGCAGTGATTTTCTTAGGCTTCTAGGCTTCGCACTTTCTCCGTGGTTGGTAAACAAAAAGGTTTGCTACAATGTTGTGCCCTTTGATTGTCATGACAATTTTGCTTTTGATTGTAACCCAATCCACAAAAGTTGGGACAAACAGTTTAGGGAGCGAGTTGGCTTTGTTTTTTTTTTGTTTTTCGTCTGTTTGAAGATTCACGATTCACTGGTTTAGATACAAATTGGTAACTTTATAATAAATTTGAAGTTTTGAAAAAAAACCATTTGTACGATTAATCAAATGCAGAATGCATGGTTATCCATTTTTATCGTTTCTCAAATTCTTTGATATGGTGACCATATTAGAAGCCCATTCCGGAAATTATCTGTGACTTGGAAATTGCCTACCTACATGGGTACAAAAGAAACCTTTTCACCCGACCTGGACCAGTGACGTACCGGAACAACTCTGGCCACATTAATATTACAGAGTTCCTTTGGCCCCTTTTTAGAAACTAGATATGTGTACTAATACAAAAAAAAAATATTGAAATCCGTTTAGTATTTGCTGAGCGGCCGAGAGTTTGAGTTTTTTCTTTCAACTCAGCCCAATTACGGGTTGAATGACTGCAAATAATTCATTATTAAACGTATTTTGTTTTAAATTTCGATTAACTTTTCATATAATCAAATGTTTGTTTTCAGACACATTGCAACATTGTTAATCGCTTCGCTAATCATCAAAATTACCATCGGAGTCTGGGTTCTACTCGGTGAACATTCGACAACAGAAATAGGCATTACGATAGTAAACCTTCTACTGTTGCGCCACGTACCTCGCCTTATGTGTCTCATCAGTGAGCTGCAGTACATTGCTTTGGTGCTGCTGATCAAGACCGCTATATAGCCTTACAGGGAGCGCTAGCTGTGATTAAAATGCCATCCAAACGACCAACGGTGAAGGAAAAAACGAAAGAAAAGCTCCGAACTGTGAAACCGATTGGCACCGAAGTTCCACTATCGAGGGATTCATTGAACAAGACGAACCCTCGATGGCAGCTGGCAATGACTGTCGCCCGAAGAATGTCACCAATCAAAGCATGACGGGCAAAATTGGATGGCTTGCATCATCGATTGAAGTGCCAGGCGAGGACCAATCAGCTGAGACACATTTTATGAAATTCTATCTCCGGCTCCGGGAGACGATCCAACTGACAAACCGGTCGTTTGGGGTGCGAAATTTAATCTTGATCCTGTACCATTTTTGAAACGGTGGGTTGAGATGAGCTACATGGCCTGCATGATATGGGTGAGGTAATGGGATTTTCACTGCAATGGAAAGCGGCAAATATTCGTAGGGGAAGTGATGGCAAAATGAACACCGTGCCTTTTACTGAGAACAAATAAATTTCTATCACGCACGGATGATTAGAGCATAAATCGGAAGTGTTCGGGTCGATACGGAGATCAATTGAAGTGAAAATATTCAACTAAACCCAAGTTTTTAGAAAACCACGTTTGAAAATTTTGAATTGACGTAACTTTCAGCTCGGGAGTCTTGAGGTTTTTCAGTGACGTACATATCGTTATGATATTGATGTCAAATCTAATATCCTTAGATTTCTTTTTGAATGGGTTACAATCATTATCGGATATATTTTTTGGTAATGCTATGAAAATTTGTTTTGCTCACGTTTTTTGCATGATGTTCAGTTTACCACCAACAGCTGTTCATTTTACCCACATAGTGCAGGTAAAATGAACATCTGCATCGTTTTTTGCTAGCGATAAAAATATGTGAAAATTTAGCTATTTCAGTCTGAATTCGTGTCGCTGCTTATAGATATCCCTATCTTTGATGTTATGCGATAGAAACCATACAAATTCCTCGTTTTTCTATCAGAAACAAGATGATATCCTTAAGGTGTTCTTTTTACCACCCCTTCCCCTTACTGTTTTCAGTTTTTTTCAACTTCTAACACTCAATCGATGGAGTTGAACGGATAAAAAAACAAGATTGGTTGACCAAAGCTGAAATTCAATAGTTTCTGCTTGTTTTAAACTGTATACACAATCTGATTTTCGTTACACTTCGATTATGCATAGCTTTTTTAATTTCTCTTTTAGTATCATTCCATACATTACATTCATTTCTTATATCTAGGTGTTCTGTGTTATAAGACAACACTCCCTTAACAACATATTACATTTCTTTTCCGTTGCTCGCCTATGACATGTCCAACTGCCAATTGGCGTTGGGTCATTTGCATGGATCAAGGGGTATCGTGGGCAACATCCTTTCGGAGCAGTTACAGTTCACATAAACAAGAACGAAAAATCATGAATCTTTTGAAGGATTTTCATCAATTTAACAAACAATTGAACCAAACTTGTTGTGAAATTACTTTTTAAGATTATTTCGCAAGAAATTTGTAGTTTTACATCATTCTTTACATGTGTTTTTGTTTCTTAAACTGATTTTTCACGTTGTGTGTGTAAATGTAATTTTTGCAATTCGGTTGCAAATCAATCAACTTTTCATTGAAAAGTTGATGAACACAACGGCCTACTTTTCCTACCGAAACCAACAGTGCTGAAAAGTGCTACTTTTCAGCACTCTTTTCGGTGCTGAAAAGTAGCACTTTTCAGTACTGTTTTTGTAGGAGTCAATCGAATAACCCAGTCTATTCATGTCATTTGTGCTTATTCTGCGCGGCGTGTAAGTCGAGACCAGTCGTTCTCACCTCGAGTGTCGTGAGGCGACTAATCGATTGAGAGCGAGTTGACACCTCACCGACTCGTCTCGCCTTATATGCCACACAGAATAAGAAAACATCTGATTCTAGGGTTTATTCTACGACCAAAATTTTTAATAAATGTGTCATCAGAATCGTATTCGTAATATTCTTTGGAGAGCATTAGCAACATTTTGGCGGTAAAATCTTAAAACTATTAAATAATAATAAGATAACCATTCAAGTAATCGTGCAAATTAAAAAAAAATATATTTGCATGCATCGTAGGTGAACCCAAACAATTGCACAATGACTAAAATTGCTTTTTTATTAATATTTAAAAGTTTTGAATTTTTATGTAAAAATTTCGCTAGTGATCTTCAAAGAATATAAGGTTACGGTTCGAATGATGCATGAACCCCTCTACCGGCAACTTCATTCTAACCACACTAAAAATATTCAAACCATGATTACTTTTTTGTTTCTAGATATTTTTGCACCATTTTTTTCAAGTTCTAAAAAAAAACTCTTCTAGTTCAAGAATCCATGTCGATATCTGTCATTGGTGATCTGGTTTTGAAGATATTCTGATGTACCTTGGGGAACCGAATTTCTCCAAATTAAATGTCTTTGGCAGCCAACATGTTTTAAGTCAATTTATCAAAAAAACAAAATAAGATGATAAGGAGCTACTCTGAAAAAATCATACAAATCGGTTAAAAACTTCAAAAAACATCATATCTTAGTTTTCAGATATCTCCTAGGATAAGGAGGTATCTGAAAATAAATATATGATGTTTTTTGAAGTTTTTAAAATTTATGTTTGGCCAGCGTGGTACCAGACACAGCATGATGAGCATTCACTCAAAGACGGCCACACCAAATTGCTTATTATTTATATAGTAACATACTCTTACTAATGTATTGTTCCGATGAGTGAATATCGGAATACGATACAAATTCTGTAGCCTGATATATTAACGTGGGTTATAGTAATGCATCGGTCCCCTAAGGAATTTCGGAATATCTCAGGATTGAGTTGAGTGGTTCCACGCAAACTCGTCCATAAAATGCTGAAATCTGACATGTACCATTCCGATTTGGATGAAACTACGCAGATGTATTAAGTATATGAGACGAAAATTATCTCATATAATTGGGGATCGTTTAGAATTGAGAGTAACTTCTGATAAGGGCGTATGTATTTTTGGCACCACCATTTAAAAAAAATTGTGCCTCGGAAACCGTTTGTTATAGAGAAATAGTGTCTGAGGAGGGATGGTAGACAATCAAATAGGCTTTGTAAAAAAATATACACTGAAAAAAAAAATATTTTCATGAAAAAAAAAATCGAAATTAAACCTTAAAACACAAATTGTAGAAAATAGGTATCTTCGATTTTTTTCAAATTTTTTTCTGTAAAATTACAAAGTAAAACCAGAATTTAAAATTCAATTACATTAACATCATAAAACTTAAGAAAATACGCCCGTTTCATAAGTTACTCCAGATGCTCCACCAACAATGTTACGTTTATCTCTTTCCACATTAATATCCCATGTTTTAAGGGCAGTTTCAACATGGTGCAATTTAAAATAAAAAAGTTTTTCTAAGGGCAACTTTTGGTGTATTTCTGAAAATTCAATTTCTGGTTATAGAAAAGGCGTTTTGATGCTGCAATAAAATTTTTTAATCAAAAACAATTCAAAATTCTAATATCAATGATCTTCCTATAATTTATCGCTTCAAGATATTTGGGATTGAATTATATTAATATCATAAAACTTAAGAAAATACGCCTGTTTCTTACATTATTCCAGATGCTCCATCAACAATGTTACGTTAATCTCTTCCCACATTAATATTCTACTTTTTCTTTGACATTTAGATGGTTGGATGAACTGTTCGAAAGATACAGGATGATTGTTGGAATATTGTTGAGAATTAATATAAGTATAACCACAGACAAACAGACGTAACACTGGATAAATTTCCATCGCCCACGAATTTAACGATCAGTTTAAAATATAACAGTTGTCAAGTACACAACCAGAGGCGCGCGCGTCGCTTTCCTTCGTGTTTGACATTTCACACTACTGCCACCTGTTGGACATGGGGCACAAAAAGTTATTTCGTTCAATAAGCTCACTAGATGGTGGTAGTATTTGTGATCCAGAGAATTTTGTGAAAAATGTTCTAGGTGTTACTTCTGTTTGTCTGTAGTATTACGATGGAAGATGATAATATGAATGATGTTAAGGAGGGGAAGAAGGACTCTGCAGTTGGTTTTTATAAGTGAGGGAAGGAAAATAAAAGTGCGATTCTGCATCCAATCTTGTTGATGTCTTCAGCACACTCATTCATTATAAATCGTAGAATAAGTGCGCTGAAGACACCAACAAGATTTGATGCAGGATCGCACTTTTATTTACATTCTCGCACTTATGAAAACTGACTGCGCAGTCCAGTGGTGAACGAAATACCCAATAATGTAGGAAGAGATTAACGTAACATTGTTGATGAAACATCTGGAATAATGCAAGAAACGGACGTATTTTATTAAGTTTTATGATAATTCAATCCCAAATATCTTGAAGCGGTTACTTATAGGAAGATCATTGATATTAGAATTTTGATAAAGAATCATATTGCAGCATCAAAACGCCTTTTCTATAACCAGAAATTGAATTTTCAGAAATACTCCAAAAGTTGCTCTTAGAAAAACTGTTTTATTTTAAATTGCACCATGTTGAAACTGCCCTTAAAACATGGGATATTAATGTGGAAAGAGATAAACGTAACATTGTTGGTGGAGCATCTGGAGTAACTTATGAAACGGGCGTATTTTCTTAAGTTTTATGATATTAATATGATTGAATCCTAAATATCTTGAAAACGGCTAGTTTTAGGAAGATCATTGTTATAAGCATTTTGAATTGTTTTTGGGTGAAGAATCATATTGAAGCACCAAACGTCTTTTCTACGGCCAGAAATTGAATTTTCAGAAATGCACCAAAAGTTGCTCTTAGAAAAGCTTTTTTATTTTAGATTGCACCATGTTGAAACTGTGCTTAAAACACCTGGTTTTACATTGAAATTTTACAGAAAAAATTTGAAAAAAAATCGAGATACCTATTTTTTGCAATTTGTGTTTTAAGGTTTAATTTCGATTTTTTCATGAAAATAAAAGTATTTTTTTTTCAGTGTATATTTTTTTTACAAAGCCTATTTGATTGTCTACCATCTCTCGTCAGACACTTTTTCTCTATAACAAACGGTTTCAGAGGTACATTTTTTTTAAATGGTGATGCTAAAGATACTTACGCCCTTATCAGAAGTTACTCTTGATTTTAAATGGTCTCTCCACCAGTGGAAAAAACTTATTCTATTATATCGAAACTATGTGCAAAATTCCATTTGAATCCAAGGTAGTCGAGTTTCATCGTTTACCGATTTGGCGTGGAACCGCTCAGTTGACCAATGATCAATATTGATATGGATTCTTAAGGTGATTATAGAACGAAGCCACACCTCAAATTTTCAAGAGCACAAGACTTGAGAACCAAACAGCGCTCCGTGTTGAAAATCTATCCCATTGGTCACCACCAGCAAGCAAGCAATTTGATTGATTTTCAACGCGAACTGATGTCAGATTCTCCAGTCTTGTGCTCTTGAAAATTCAAAGTTTGGCTTTGTTTTATAATCACCTTAACTACAATATTTTTTGAGAACTTGTGAAAAAATGATGCAAATTTATTGAGAAACAAAAAAAGATATCGAGGTTTGAATATTTTTATTACAGTAAAAAAAGAAGCTAGGGGGGTCCGTAGCCTTGAGGTTACACTTTCGCTTCATAAGCGGAAGGTCATGGGTTCAATTCCTAGCCCCTCCACATAAAAACAGTCCAGCCACCAGAAAACGCCGCACGGAGGACCGTGCTTTGGGGAGCACATCCATCCTCAGTCAGTATCAGATGGTGACTGAGATAAATTGACTCTCTTCGAAGGCAGCTAGCCTCAAACGACTCAAGAACACGTCAAAACGAACCACCGCAAGAGCAATCACGCAGCGAACTGAACTATCGAATTTCATACATTTTGCCTTATGAAAGATGGAACGATTATCGCAATACGAACGCTTTATGTATCGTTTTAGCATCACTCCACACCAAGGCGTCGATAAGCGCGGGGTGTACGCACGTGCCTATCGTTCGCAAGGTCCATGGTTCGATTCCAGGTTGCCGCGAAAACTATTTTTGTTTTAAAATTTCGGTTTCATAAGGCAAATTTATGAATTTCAACCCGATTCCTTGTGGCGAATTTTCATAAGGGGTTCCTATGTTTATCGATAGTCAATTTGCCTGAGTGATGGACTATGGCTTATGAAAATCGATTGGACTAATAAACAGCAGATCACTCTCCTACCTGCTCGGTGTGAGAGCAAAAGAGTAGAAGAGAGTGAAAGTGGATGTAAATATAAATTAGATAAAAATAGATCTGTATCGGTAAAGAAGATACAGATGAACTGATTCCGGCACAGTAGTGGCCACGAGCACAAAGTGTCTTTATAAAAAAATGAAGCTACCGGTACAGGCGTTAATTACAGATTACAAATTACAGATGTTTAACAGTGCATTTTTTTTTTTTTTGAAAATGACGAAACTTTTAGTGTAAATTTATTCAACAAAATTCAAAAAATGTATTTGTCAAAGTATCTATGAAGTAAGATTAACGCATTGCCTTTCGAATGTGCCATAGAGAGTTCCAATTAGACGTGTAATCGCAGAGATTTGGATCAAAAACTTTTGTATAGGACCTTCCTTAGCCGAGTGGTTAGAGTCCGCGGCTGGATCCGATTCCCGGTCGGTCCAGGATCTTTTCGTAATGGAAATTTCCTTGACTTCTCTGGGCAGAGAGTATCATCGTACCTGTCACACGACATACTAATACGAAAATATCAACTTTGGCAAAGAAAGTTCTCAGTTAATAAGTGCTCATAACAACAGTAAGCTGAGGAGCAGGCTCTGTCCCTACAGACGAACTGCCAAAAAGAAGAAGAAGAAGAAGAAGAAGATGAACTTTTGTAAAAACGGAAGCGAGTTTTGCCTTTGTCGAGGGAGTGGAAGGCTGGAATGAAAAAACCGTTTTGAGAGCGAATACCGTGTGTATTGCTTCAACTGCAACGACATTGTTAAGGTAAGCACCGTAATCTGCGGTAACATACATCATTTTTTTTTAATATTTCTTAAAAATATCATTCCAAAATGCATATGTTGCAAGTTTTATGTTTTTCAAACAAGTACTGACACCCATTACTTGTGTCTAAATACTGCATTTTGTTTTCTGAAAGTTTAAAGCTTCTTTTAAAAAATGTTTTGAGTGATTTTTTCATTTTACTGATATGGGGTAACATTGATCACCCGTGAAATTTTGGCCAACGGAATCGACCTCGGCGATGTCATTTTTAGCAACAAATGCATTTCTCTTGCTCACATAGTTTTTAGAACTAATGTGAGATATGATTCTTTGATCGTGTCATCTATAATTTTGTAAATCATTGTATCTAAAAATAGAAAAAAAAGACGAAATTTTCGGAAAAACCTGAATGTTTAGTAGCTCATGAATAGTAAGAAAAGAATTATCATTCATGCATTGAAAACATTCTATCGGAAAATGTTGATTCGAACTTTTTACGAGGCGGGTGATTGCGATCAATGTTACCCCACTGATCAATGTAACCCCGGATTACGGTACAAATGGTTTCAGTAAGAGTAAAGTTCAACATACAATTTCTTGGCCTCTCGTGGGACACACCCTTTTTCTCTTTCTGCGGCCACGTAACGTGTCCAAACACCTGATATAATGATATTACTTCATTGGATATTAACACTTTTGGTATTATCTTACTTTCTATTGTTTTCGGCAAACTGGACTCGACTTGGGGCGGACTTTTGACGGACTTGCGACTTGACTCACTAGGATCTACACGGACAATCGTATCAATTATATTTTTTGCACTAACGGAACGTGAACAGATCAGCTAATCTCGAAGTGTCAAAGCTAACTCGCAAACTCAGATTGAACTGCTCCACAAAGGAAAGGAACTAAACATCGCTGGTTCTATAAACCCGCGCAAATAACTTGGACTAAATTCGATTTTAAATTCTATTTCAATTTACTTTTCACTCGTGTATTATTTCACTGTGCAGTTTTTTCTCTTTACTACAAATGTGAGACGATAAGGTTCGCTGACATCTTTGAGGATCACTCGGTGTCTGTTGAAAGCTGTCACTTGTCTTGAAGCGGCGCTTTAACTGCTTTAATGCGTCGCATCCGAAATGGGTGACAGGGTTGCCAGCTTGCCTCTTCTGCGCCGACAGCTATGGACCGATGCACGAGATCACTAATTTGACGTTTGAGCGGTGCCGAATTCACTCGTTGCCATGGTCACGTAAATAACACGGCACCGCTCAAACGTCAACTAGTGAACTCGTGCATTGGTTCATTGAAGCTGTCATTGTTCGGAACATGAGTCATGTTCGGAATTTGAGACAAAACGGTAGTAAGAAGAAGAACGATAAGAACATTCTACTGAAACAAGAACAACAGTCGCAACTATTTGCCAGGTATTGTTACTATAAAAATCGATGATGATAAATCTGTCACTTTAGATACGCCGTTTGTATGTTTTATATATTATGCTGCCTTTCTACGATATGAAAAATAGAAAATGTAATTTAGTGTTAATATTTGCATTTTCCATAAATCAATTGCAGAGAAATCTATGAAACTGCACACCAAGATGGTGAAACGGATTTGACGCTAACCGTTTTCTATGGTGGAAGTATTCTACTGGAACTTTTTGCCATCTGCTTCTATGGTCAAGCTGCTACAGATGAGGTGAGCTATTTCAGTTCAAATCTGGTATTTTAGATTCTGTTATGAACACTTTTTTTAAATTTGTTTTATTGTTGTTGTTTGAGTAAAAAAGAAATCTGACGTAGCACTATTCTTGAATTTCGCAGGCTTGTTTAAAGAAGTTCGGTTTTACATAACTTAATCTACGTGTTGTAGGAAACTTAACAAAACCTAACTTTTTTATATATGACTCTCAATAGAATTCTGTAAATTTTAAATTACCTCCTTTAAACTTTCTGAAAACAAAATGAAATTTAAATCAATTTTGTTCCAAATATTTCCAAAAATCTTGATTTTGATCTACCACATTGTAGGGAATATTCATAATGTATTTTTCTCTAAATTGATACGTTAAAGGGTAACACCACCCGACAGCTCATTCTCACCAATCTCCACAGCGAGACAGGAAGCCGGTTTTCAGTGGTAATGAATTTCAATCCTCTTTCAATAACACACTGTTGCTTCGATGAATGACATCCCGTTTTCCATTCACACAGAATCCATCAATTGGTTTTAATTTGCTGGACCAACGCTTCGATTGCCTGGGCCTGTTCGATGTCGATTTATCTCTGTTTTACGGGGTAATTTAATGGAATAAATTCGTTTTCTTTGTCCAGTGGTGGTCGTTCGGTTGGTAGCGTCAGTTGTTGATTATTTTTTTCTCTCTCTGTTTCTTTACAGATTGTTGGAGCCATGACTACCTATCTGATAATATTAATCCAATTCCGGAACCTTGGTTCACTTGGATAAATTGGATTACTGGCTCATTGCGTGGCACAGAGAGTGTTCCTGCGAGGCGTGACAATTAAAAATTGCAATCAATTTTCGTCGTGCGCCGCTACCGGATGACAAAGGTTTACTGGAAACGTTGACATCGTTATTGTGCTTACGTGACAAGAATTCACTTACACTCTGGTGGTGCAAAAAAAAAATACGAATTTGATCAACATTCGTTATAGCCAGCGTTCAGTTTTTTTTCTCAATTTTTGTTTTTTATCGCTGGAAATTTATATTTTACACCAATTAGATTGGATAACGGCAAATCAACTTTCTACCAGCAGAAATTTGTAAAATACATTTGCTTTTAATAATGCAAAGTAAATTTATAATACTAAGACCAACAAACCGCATTTACTGCAAAATTTATTTAAAATCAATTGGTCTACTGGTTTCCGAATTGTGTTCATTTCAAAATTCAAGGTTCGTCTCGGGCTTTTAAGGGTTAGAAATTGTAAGTTAATTCAAGACTCTTTGTTGAAGCCTTGTTATTTGAATATCAACATACTAATGAAATCCGCATACATGTTGCAGATAAAATAACTGCATCCAATGGCAAAGATTTCTTTAAATTCACTTGCCCAATGTTTTTGATAAGAAACACACTTAAACCATATCTATCTGTCTGGAGGTATTCAACAAACGCTTGTTTGGTAACCACTTGAGGGCACTGATGGTAAAACTTTTCCGGACTGATAATCACCTGCGTTTTATCTACAGATCAACAAGTAGGTAGAAGAGGGCTGAGTTTATCACAGTTTTGACGCTATGCCAAATTTCCCAAGGAAAACAAACAAAACAGGATAGAACAGGATGCTCAATCTCCAAATTGAGCGCCAACAAAACTTTTCTGATTACAAAGTACAGCATGGCACAAGGGTGTGCCCGTACGGTTTTTCGGGTGCAGGGGCGTACTCTCTCAAGCGGCTTAATCCTTCAGACCTTTTTCTTTCTGGAAGGCCACGAAGTTCATGTTTTGCCGATCCTTCAGCAAGATGGGAATGTGGGTGGAAAAATACTCCGAAGGCACTTTTTCCAGCACCATCACCCGATTAAAAAATGTGATAAATTTGAAAGTTGGACCTAGTCAAACACCATTAAACCTTTAGTGTAAAACAAGGTCTTTTAAATTGTTGTACTATTTTATGTTTCGGCAAGGTTGAAACCAGTGTTGATAGACTCACACTCAAATCTCAATCAATACGCTCTCCCGTGAGAGCAAACACATTAAGAATCTGCTTCGCAAATCTCACGCATGACATTTTGATGCAAAATCACTCAATCAACTCAAACCGTAAAAAATGATTCAGTCGAAAAACCCGTCAAAAAATCGTGAAACCCGAATGTTGTTGTTAACGTTAGAAAGAATTACTAGGGTAGATGTACCAATAGTGGAGGTACTAAGCACTGTTGAACTTCATTTAATCGCCTAAATTCAACAAGCACGATTAATGTACATGTTAATGTTGTAACGGGAAGTAACGACCTTTGACTTAATGAGAAAAAAGATTTCATCGCAGTAATCCGCGGCATGTCAGTGAAAAATAATACCTCCACTATTGGTACACTGTTCCTTTAGTTGCGGTATATTTTTAATTTGTGTTCCTATAGTTGCGGTATCCGTGGTTTTCTTATGGGATCCTCCACTATAGGAACACTTTACCGCAACTATTGGTACAAGCAAGAACAGTTTTAGCAATTTTAGTGATATTTCATCAGTTTTAAAGCAATTTGAACGCTCTTTTTAACTATTCCGTGCATCAACAAGCCAATACGTCAATTGTCAGTGTCGGTTCATTGGCTAGTGTAATAAAATCAGTGAAAACGGCACTACCGCAACTATAGGAACACCCACAACTAAGGGAACACTTACCCTATAATATTACCAGACAAACAAGAAATTATTGCCGTGTGTGAGTAAGCTGTGGAAATACGAGACAATGAATCAAACAGGTGAGCCAACTCATCCATGATATTTTGACTGTTGAGTTTATTTATTTATTTATTTATTTATTTATTTATTTTATTTCCTTCATCTGACTTTTGTCTTAATGAATATTGAGGTGGTGGGGAAAAGTCCCTTGGAGTTGACACTAGGAGAAATTGTGGCCAGTCTCCAAAAGACGTAAAAACCCCGCATCTTTTCAAATATCATTCTACATAAAATAACATGACTTATAAAAATACACTAAACACATTAAGTAAGCAGGATATACAATTTAAAAATGAGTCAAGTATTGCAAATATACAGAGGTATTCTCCGTCAGCATCTGAAAAAAAAAAACAAAAAGAGACATGTAGCTAAATTTTTCTAACGTTAAGTTATTGGACATATTCTCGCCTGAAAGTCTGTTTATTGAATCTAATGCTGCATTCATGCTCAATGGGTACCCCATTGCAGTACTCTTCTCTGGAATGTAGCTGCAGTCATGTTGAAGTCGAACAATTCATATGCTTCATTGAAAACCGTCTGTACGGCATTGATCGGGTTGTGTTGCCCATAAACCGTATTACTGCCTCCAGCCATGAAAAAGTTTCGCTGTCGCAGGATTCATTCCGGTGCATAAAAATTTAACTGAGATAGGATTTCTGGTGCGTCTATTTCTCCAAGTATCACCTTCGCTGCAAATCCAGCCTGCTGTGCGGATCTTCTGCTGACCAGTGTATCAAGTCCAAGGAGACGGCATCGATGCTCGTACGGAGGCAAGTTCACCGGATCACGCCAGGGCAGAAAGCGAAGTGCACGTCTTATAAATTTCTTTTGGACAGCTTCAATTCTGTTTATCCAAGTCAACTGATATGGACACCAGGCAACAACATTGGATTCCAACAGTGATCGTACAAGTGCGCAGTATAGTGAACGGAGACACAGAGGATCTTTGAATTCGTCACAGATTTTAAAAATAAATCCTAACTGTCGATTAGCTCTGGAAATAATGTCTTCAAAATGGATGCGAAAAGTGAGAGCAGTATCCAAAATAACGCCCAAGTCCCGTACGTGGTCAATACGCTCCAAGTTACGATTGCCGATGGTATAATTGTAGATCATGGGCTTAAGTTTGCGATGAAATGATATAACACTGCACTTGTGTAAACTCAAGGTAAGCTTGTTGATTGAGCTCCACTCAACAAAGATATTTAACAATTCTTGTAATCTAATGCAATCGTCGAAACTTTTGATTGTTAAGTATATTTTAACGTCATCGGCAAAAAATAATTTGCATCCTGTAGGTAGTAGACGAGACAAATCGTTGATGAAGAGCGAGAATAGTAAGGGTCCGAAATTGCTTCCTTGTGGTACGCCAGATAAATTGTTGAATGCAACTGATTTTTCAGAGCCAATCATTACACGTATTTTCCGATTTGTTAAGTACGATTTAAGCCAGCAAATAGTATTGAAAGAAACGCCAAGCAGCTCGAGTCGCTTCAACAAGATGTTGTGATCTACACGATCGAATGCAGATTTGAAATCAGTATATACCACATCTGTTTGTAGCCCATCGTCCACACGTAAAATAAACCGTTCCGAAAAAAGAGAACATTCAGTCACGAAACCCAGAACTAGCTGTTTTTCGCTTTACGAATATACACCATGAATAAAAATCATGGATTCAGGAACTATGTTCCACAAAACATTCGTAACGCTTGCGATCCGTGATTTTTGTTCTGGTTATCTATTACACTGTTCTCGGAAACAGGAACGCGTTTATAATGGTGTTTCGAAAACCTTGATTTTTATCATAAATAATTGTTATAAGATCCCTCACTATTGCCCATTTTCTAAAGAGAATTTTTATTTTCAAACCTAAATATCCTGCGCTGCGTATATTTAGAAGCCTGCATATTTAGTCTGTTTTAGTTGCAGCGGAATACAAAAAAGACGGCACAGCGAATGCAGCAGAAATCAGTCCCGTTGTAAGCTATGCTCTGGGTGATGGGGGAATGTAAACATCCAGCAGCAAACAGCTCTCAAATAATTGGCACCACATTTACAGCAACATAAATAACTGAAAAATGGTTATAATCACAAAAAAAGGTATCACATGCCAATTAAACATTCATTGGAAAGCGAACATTACCAAGGGTGGAACTGGCGGCTCTTTATTGCTACCCCGACGTGTCGCTGGTTCTAAAATGTAAACAACCATACAAAATAACGACCAAACAATGGTGACGGCGTAATCAATTTTCTCGCAAACATCTTTTTGGGAATTTAGCAGAATTTTCTGATTAAATTGCCAACAGCGCACTGCTGTAGCACGTAGCAAATAACTGCTTGCAAACAATTTCTTTCAAGCGCATTGATTACCTGTAATTTTGCGAAGAATGATTTTTACTTTTCCGCGTTAAGCCTTAAAACTGGTTCTGGACTTAGGTTGGCGGCTTTTCAATTTTACTCCCAGTTGACAGCCGCCCTCCACCCTTGAACATTACAGGTTCACATTGGCTTCTTTGTTGACTACCGTATGTTTTGTTATGCGCATACGTTACCATTTTTGACAGCGCGCATGAACAGAGTTCACGTTATCAGGAATCACATCGCGCATATGATGTTATGTTATGGGTTCTAGATATCGTGATTTCAGAGTCATGGTATTGAAAGCGTTAGTAAGCAAGCGTGTCAGTGGAGCAGGCATGAACTGTGTTCTCAAGGCTCAAGCATTCATGGAAAAGGAACGCAAAGACTCACGCTTTTGGGAACTAAATCATGAAACAGAAAAAGCAGTGCGTTCCGTTTACCATGACTGTTTGTTCACGAATAAGGAAACGGATTTTTTTGCGTGCATGTTCCGTATACAATGTGAAGCGAAAATCACCAGGTTTGTAGAAACAGATCTCTTTGGGTAGAATCCATGTTGACTGTTACAAATATAATCTTTACTGGCAGCGAATAACATATCATAAACGACGATTTCGAAGACTTTTGAGCTGGCACATACACACCAAATTTTCTATCCATGTTTCAGCAATACCATTTGCTGAAACCATTTCAGCAATGCATAGTTTTGCTGATATACAGCACTTTTTGATTTGTTTGCTGACATTCAGTAATATCACTTGCTGGATAAATGTCAACGTTTTCAGATTTGCTGATTTACAGTAATTTATTTGACAGATTTAAAAAATTGCCGTAAATCAGTAAACAAAATTGCTGAACTTACATCAGTAATCATGTTTTTACTGTAAACCAGCAATCTGTTCGATCTGTCAAACGAAAACTTCGCAAACAAATCAGATATTTTTCACGCGTGAAACCTGACTGTCTTGAGCTGTCGATAAAATCAATATATAAATATTTGTGATTTTTCAAAATGTTTGTGTTTTCCTATATGGATAATCCAACATCCAGTAAGTACAAAACATGTAATCATTGCTTATTTTTAATTTGTGATTGTATTACAGGATGGCGACAAAATTGAAAAGGCGAAAGATTACGGCTCTACCACCAATCGCACAACAGAGTTTTCTTTTATTTGTTTAAAGTGTTAGATTATTTTATTGAAATAAAAGTGTATTAAATATGTAAAAACCTATTGTCTTACAATTTGTGAGGGTCATAAAAATCAACTTTTTTTTACAAACGGGGTAAATTTTCAATTGCTGGAAAGCAGCACAAGTTTGCAGATTCCCAATTACTGATCATCCAGCAAAATGAAAAACAAGCAAAACAGCTGTCATTTTTATGCGAATTCTCTTTGCTGAAAGATCCAGCAAATTTCATTTTGCTGGATCGATTGCTGAAATTACAGCACAAAAAAAATCAGCAAAAATTTGCTGGTTTACAGCAATAAAATTTTGGTGTGTAGGGATGTAATTCCACGATAATTCTCAACGTCTCTCTTGTCACCTTTCTTGTATACGGGGAACATGATAGAGAGTTTCCAACTGGACGGAAAACGACATTGCTGTAGCGACATATTGAACAGAGAAGCTAACACTGGGCTTAAGGCATTGCAGTATCTTTTCAATACACAGGACGGGATTCCATCAATCGTCGGCTTTAGTTTCATTAAATGCGCCTTGGAAGTGCCTAGCAAAAAAATTGCATTTTTCCGGAGTAGAGGAGGCATGCGACGAGCCCAAGAAAATTTCTAATGGCAGACCAGTCTCATTGCGCTTCGATTTTACAAAATTCCAAAATTGTTTAGGATTTCTGCGTAAATTATTTTGCGTTCGTATAGCATAACGTTTGTAAAGAAGCCGATTATACAGTCGATATTTATTACTTGCTCTGGTTAAGGCCTGCTTGGCAACAATACAACGAGTTCTACAGTATTTCCGAAGCGCTTTGGATCTCTTCCGTTTCAAGTTTTTAAGACGAAAGTTACTCCACGGAGGTATTGCGGGTGGCCTGCGTAACGGAACATGATCGGGCAAGATAGTTTGCATCATTCTTGTATAGCTGTCAACAGCAGCATCTATATTACCCGCAGCATTTAAAAATCGCCAATCACATCGAAGTAGTGCTTCGCTTAAGCCGTGAAAATCAGCTTTGCGAAAGTCAAAACCAGATTCATACGAAACATTGTCAAACTTTAGAGGTCTAGGCAGATAACAATCCAACTCTAAAGCAGGATGATCATTATCAAGAGCGCAGAGTGGCTCAATGGCCTCGGAAAGTGCACAGTTTCCAAAGGCTGCTTCGTTAACAAGAACCAAATCCAAAAGACGTTCATTCTGATTGAGTACGTGGTTGATTTGAATCAGACCGTGAAGAGAGAAACCATCAAGGAGGCTATTGCACGCTGTAGACATAGAAGACCGCATAACATCTATGGTTGGACTTGTCCTAGGAGTTGTGTTCCAGCGTAAATTTGATTGGTTGTAGTCACCGAAGAGATAAGCAAGATCGTTTGGTCGTAAGTTGGAAAAAACAGATTCCACGGAATCGATATGGTTGTTTATGCTTGTTAAATCTGCCTTTCTATCGGGAGGGAGGTATAAGACACCAACGCTAATACTGAGTCCGGGCATATTCAGCTTTACCCAGATTTGTTCCAATGAGTCATGCATGGGAGAAGGATCTAAGCTGCAGCTTATTCTTGTTGAAATTGCGATAAGAACACCTCCACCGCGTGATTTTCTGCTATTGCGTCGATTTCGAACGTTTCTGAAGACGGTGTAGGAGTTTCCGAAGAGTTGAGGTGACATGATTTGATCGTCGAGCCATGTCTCCGTAAGAACAATAACATCATAGCAGCAAGTTGATACAGCAAGAAAGAAATCATCTATCTTTGTGCGTAGTCCACGTACATTTTGGTAGAAAAAGGTTAACTTATTCCGTGCATCTCCTTCGTCCACACTGAAACAACAGCGAGAATTTGATTCAGGTGGTACAGTATCATTCTCCGCTTCGGCAGGACATATACTGCCACCATTACCTGGGACACCTGGACCATCAGCATCGTTCCATCCATTGCGGTGAATAGAAGTGACGGGAGACTGTAAAACCAAATGGCTATTAAAACGAGCAGCATCCGTCCTGACTTCGGCACGACATATACGTTCATTAAATTTACCTGAGCAAGCAGGATTGTCTACTAGACAATCTTGGTGACATGAAGAACCACATATTGTCCTGGAGTTGTAGGTGGCGTCAGTTCCAATAGCCATCTGGTATGAAATATCCAATTGAATTGGTGCAGCATCAAGGGGTGCCTCGGCAGGACATATACCAGTGTTTAAATTACCTGAACAGTCAGGATTGCCCACAAGAGAATCGTGAAAATTAGATGATTGATAACACATCGTCCTAGATTTTCCGAAGTCAGTCAAACAAGTGTCGGTTGTGGCAATCGCCTGTGGTGAAATATCCATTTGAATTGGTGCAGTATCTATAAGTGCTCCGGCAGGACGCATACCGGTGTTTAATTTACCCATAGAAACAGTAATACCCCTATCAGCAACTGATTGCTAGGCTGAATAATCCACCATGAGCCTAACATTCTTCAGACGCTTCTGATAGACTGGACACGCTGAACTCCAGGCTGAGTGATTGACATCCTGTTGTTCATCATACGGAGTCTTACTCAGCTTATTTCGCAGTTCGCAATTAATACATTTTTCAAATGCAGAATCACAATCGGTAGCTTCATGATCACCAGTGCATATTGGACAGCATAACGGGTTGTTACATGAGGAAGCTTTGTGTCCATATTTGGAGCACTTAAAGCAGCGGAGAACATTTACATCTTCAGCAACCCGGCAACGATCCCAACGAACATGGACACGTTCACGTTGTATGAGTGTTTCGAAGGTTTGACAATCGGTCTCAATAATAGCAATGAATGGAAATTGTTTCCACTTCTCTATTTTTCGCATTCGGATCAGTGTTATTTCCGCCGAAGTAGGTAGTTCGTTTTGTTTCTTCAAAACCGATACAAATTCAGAAGCATCAAGATCCTCGGACAAACCAATGATTTTTATTCTGGGCTTAAGAGGCTTTTGTACAGAAATTTCATAACAATCGGAAAGAACGTCAACCGCAGCATCAACTAGCTTTTGAGCATGCTCGCTTGTTTCACATCGTACAACAACATCACCGTTTTCTCTGGTTCGTATGCCTTTTACAGAGAAATTAACTGGATCAATTTTGTCTCGGACCTGTTTCAGAGTAACATCAGCCTGTTGAACTGACTTTGGTTTGATGATGACAGTCTGCTCAATTTTTTTCACAGCAGTAGATTGTACGTTACTTGATCGTTTTCTCCTATTCTGACTGTTATCGGAATTTTTGTTCTCTGCAGAAGTTTTCGTACTTGTAACCGATTTAGTGACACCACGACGTTTGCCCGATCGTAGTATCCATCCTTCGTCCAAGCTCTCACGACCATCAGAACCATTAGGTACCGGACTCACTGTGACGGCAGAAGCGCAGACTGCAGTAGTTGTTGCATCACGTGTGACAGTTGCATAAGAGAGTCGATTGTCGTTTACTTTCCGAGTAGAAATCATGCTTTCGATCTTGCTAACAAGCGCCGGCATTAGAACAGACTCAATCCTGGTCAGAAGCCTGTTTTCCAGCTGGCTGAAGCTAGTTTCATGTTTAGTGACAGTCGCACCAATTTCATTTATTCTTTCCAATAACTCGGTACATTTAGCTTGCAGATCGTTTAAACATACCTGTTTCTTACGGCACGCAAAGCACATATATTTGAGAGCGACATTGTTTCGCAAAGCATTGGAATCAGATTGACGAAGCTCAGAGCACCGAATATGCAGAATTTGTTCGCACCCGACAAAACAATAGACTCTATCGCTTTCGGTGATGATTATCTGAGTACATGCGCTACACGTAACCGACGTCATGGGAGCGACGCAGGGCACGCATGCCCCTCTTCAATGGAACAGAAGAACGCTTTGTGATTCTGTCGATTCTGTTGTTGTTGCTGCACCGATGTAATTTTTGATAGTTATTTATCTTTAAATTTTGTTAACTCACTTGCACTGCACAATAATCATCCACTATGCGTGGCAAGAGCATAAAAAGTTCTGCAATCTGATGCAATTTAGATCACATGTATTGCAGTTTTTGCAAGGATAAACAGAAATTAAACGTAAGCACAATACACAATACACACTTGCTTTGCTTTATACCATAATCGAACATAATCGAGTTGCGTGATAGACAACTCACGCATGAAAAACCTCAAGCGTGTGTTATGAGAAATTGAGTTCTTCACAACACTGGTTGAAACATTGATTGTTCTTATAGTAAATTTGCAATTCTCGCGGAACATTACTAAAGGACCTATGTACAAATGAGAGATTCTCTCCTCTCTCGTTCTCTTTCGATTATAACAGTGGAATACTAAAGATTTTGGGAAGTTTTTCACTATAGATCGAAAGTTAATTTCCTTGACTAGCGTTTCATACAAAAAGCGCAACAGTAGAGGTTAATGTGACTCAGTTATTAATGAAAGAGAAAGTAAACAAAGAGAGCCTCTCAATGTTAGATAGGTTTTTTAGTAATGTTCCGCTAGAATTGTTTTTGTATAGTATAAGTAAATTGTAATATGTTTCATCTATATCCTAGAACATTATATTGTTGGAGGAATATACAATCAAACTTCAAGTTTCTCCTGGTATGGGCAATGTAGGAATGACAACTTGGTATTCTTATCCTTAAGGTGAAACAGTTTGGAATCAACTTCTAAGATTGCACCAAAACTTTGAAGGCACAAATCTAGCAAAAAAGGCATCCAACAATCGTCCCCTTTTTATTTTGGCTTTGTGCACTTGTAGAAAGCTTAAAATGGAAAGATCAGAAACGTTTTCCAATTATTTCTCCGATTTAGTGTCTTTGAAAACGTGAGTAGGGGCACAAGTCGCCTATTATGCCGGCCATCTTTGGAATTCGAGATGTTTTACCTTAATGGTATTCTGAATTCAAAGATGTTGTTCGCACTAAAGAGTCTAAATTACAAAGAGACGAAATCTGATCATATTCAAAATAAATCAGCTAGCAACTATACCAAATCTATTAGGCAGCACTCCCAATGTTGAATCCCACGGTAAAAGTGAGTCACAGGTTTGATGTGTTGAATTTTCACAGGTTTGGGTAACGAACGAAAAATTGAATGAATGTATGGAAAACCAATGTAATGGGTAGAGCATTATTTATGCAAAGCATAAAAATTGCAACCGACTCTCGTGTTTTCAGAAAATAAACTACTTCAGAAGAAGCAAAATTATCGTGGGCGGTAACATTTTTGTGTGAGCCGTTTTCAGCTTTTGTGAAAAAGTGTTTGACAAGTCTCCTGCTGGATTGGAATGACATTGACAGTAAACTTGGAATTCCAATTGGAACATTTCGCTTCTTTGCTTATAGTTTCTTTAGTTCGCACAAGCGAAGAAGAAGACTGATTCCACACCTTTATGGCAGCATTATCATCGATCCTCGAGTTGCGATTCCCTCGTTCGTCGACTACTACTACAACCTTACAGTCTGCATTTTGACGTTTCAAATTTTCCGTCCGCCATGAGCTTCCATCAAGTGACCTCAGCAATCCAGATACCACCTCTTTTACATCTTCGATCCAACAGGTGGTTGCAACCAAAAAATTAGGTCATCGTGTGAATAATTTTTGATAAGTGATCAGAAGTTTTCAACTATTGAATTTAAAACTGTATTTTGGAATTTAAGTAATAATTTAGTAAGTATAGTGACTAAAGAATAAAAAAGTAGATGTTGAAGAATAAAGAAGTAGTAAATGAACTTGACGTGTGCGTGACTTCATTGATCAAATGATAAGAACTTAGTGGGAAAAGTGAAAATTTTTGAAAATAAATTTGTGTCTCCAATCGCTGTGCTAGTTGACATTGGTCGTTCGAGCCGGATAGCGCCGAATCAGCCAGATCTACGCCCACCACGTGATGCAGAGGTTTGCTGTCCAGAACTTTCCATACAAGGCATTCGAATTGCCTTACCAAGATAACTATAATTCCAACGCCCTTACCCTTCTCGTTTGAGCTGCGCGGTCTTTTGCCTTCCAGATCATTTCGTGTTCTCGTCCTTTCCAATCCGCCACGACTGCCACGGAACGCCACATCAAAGGCCTCAAGAACCGCTTGAAGGGCTCGCTGACGTCGTTCAACTTCGTTAAAACCTTGGTGAGCGAACACAATGAAGAACGAGACGCTTTACAAGTCCTAGTGCGTCTGGAGCACGTAATCAACCTCTGGAAGGACGTAAGTGCACTTCAAGAAGAACTCCAATTGCTGGACGAGGAAGGCTTGGAGCAGTACCTGAAAATTCAAACGGACTTCGAGAATGAGTATTTCCACGTCAAGGGATTCCTGCTCTCGGCCAATAAGCCCACTACTGCCAACGCTACACCTGCTCCAGTCCCTCCAACGTCTTCGATTCGACTACCCGATGTGAAGTTGCCTGTCTTCTCTGGCCAGGTCGACAACTAGCTAAATTTTCATGATCTGTTCATCTCTCTCGTCCATTCGTCACACGAACTCGCGCAAACAAAAATTTTATTACTTGCAATCCAAACCATTGCCATTAGCGCCGCAAACTACCAGGTGGCTTGGAACTTGCTGGTGAACCACTACCAGAATTCCGCTAGGCTGAAGCAGTCTTATGTTTCGTTCTTCGAATTTTGCTCCCTGACAAGGGAATCGGCTTCTGCATTGCACTCGCATGTTGAGCTGTTTTTTTTTTTATTTGTTAGGCACTCCGTGCACTTGGCCACTACTATGCCGAGGATCATATATACAGAATCTATTTATATCCTAGTTCTTATTGCTATTTCTCTCATACCGAGCAGGTAGAGGAGAGTGCTGCCGTTGGTCCAATCCATATCCATATCGAAGTCCATTGGTGTGCGGTGGTTCATTTTGCCATGTATATGTGTCGTGTGAGGCAACAGCCTACAAAGAGGGTCAGTGTGTCTCAGTCACCATCCGATACTGACGAAGGATGGATGTGTTCCCCTATACACAGTCCTTCATGCGGCGTCTTCTGGTGGCTGGACGGAGTTTTTTTTTTGTGGGGGGATTGGGAATCGAACCCATGACCTTCCGCTTACGAAGCGAAACCGTAACCTCGAGGCTACGAGACCCCCCTTGTTGAGCTGTTTGAAGCGAATGTCCGTGTACTCAAACAGTTGGGAGAGCGGACGAAGTACTGGGATATCCTCTTGATCCGTATGCTGAGTATCAGACTCGATTCAACCATCAGACGTGACTGGGAGGAGTATTCGTCATCGAAAGCAAACGTAACCCTCAAGGATTTGACAACTTTTATCCAACGGAGAGTCAAGGTTCTGCAGACGGTCAACAAATCATCCGAAGTTCCATCCCAAACTGCCCCAATGAAACCAGCTTTTCGTTCCGTCGCAAGCCATGGGGCCAGCCAACCCAACTACCGCAAATGTCTCGTCTGTTCCGACCACCATCTCTTATACCAGTGCACCGTTTTCTCCAAGATGACCATCAAATACAAGGAAAAGGAGGTCCGACGCCACCAACTGTGTCGTAATTGTCTCCGAAAAGGCCACCAAGCTCGTGAATACCCTTCGTCTAGCAACTGCCGCAAGTGTAGAAGCCGTCATCATACGCAACTCTGTCCAGGCGAAGCTGCTTCAGTCTCATCGACTATAGAATCTGCTCCATCGAAATTCACACCAATCCAGTCCAATCCACCGAATAGCAACCAAGAAACGCCGCTTCTGCCACCTCCGAACCTGTTAGCTGCGCCTCTACTTACCTGAAGCGGAAGAGCGTCCTGCTGGCGACAGTGGTGGTTATTCTAGTCGACGACACTGAAACCTAACATATCGCTCGAGCACTTCTTGACTCCGGAAGCGAGTGTTTCTTCATGACCGAATCACTCGCTCAACAGATCAAGACCAAACGCACCAAAATCCTCGTTCCGATAGCTGGCATCGGGCATTGCTCGACACACGCTCGTCACAAACTCCAATCCACTGTTCGTTCCCGTATCAATGACTTTTCTAGTGCGGTCGAATTCTTGATGCTTCCAAAGGTCACCGTCAACCTACCATCAATATCTGTGGGCGTCTCAACCTGGGAAATTCCGTCTGAAATCCAGCTTGAAGACCCGTCATTTGACGACACCAATCCCGTTCAGCTCAAACTGGGAGCTGAAATCTTCTTCGACCTTTTCAAAGTACACGGTTGGATTCATCTCAGCGAGACCCTGCCAAACATCGTCAACTCCGTGCTAGGTTGGGTCGTATCTGGAGGGATAACCAACTGCCGGACAACTTCTGTCGTAGCGAACGTATCTACGGTCACAGATCTCCACCGTCTGATGGAGAAATTTTGGTTTATTGAAGAAGGCAACGACTCCACCAACTATTCCGTAGAAGAAGCAGCCTGTGAAGCACATTTTCGCCGAACCGTTTCTCGTTCGAGCGACGACCGCTACAAAGTTCGTCTACCATTGAAACAAGATGCTCTAATCACCCTTTGGAACAATCGCCTATTAGCGTTTCCACCTCATCGAAAATCGTCTGCAACGGAATCAGGACCTAGGTGACCAATACCGTGAGTTCATACGAGACTACGAAGAACTGGGGCATATGCAACAAGTCCAAGATCACGAAGCACCACCTACGCCGAACTATCATCTCCATCACGCCCTAATGGTTGGACCAATCGTCCAGCAGAATTTAGGATCCATAATTATGCGCTCCAGGACCCATCCCATTATGCTAATCACCGACATCAAACAAATGTTCCGCCAGAATCGCGTGGACGAACGGGACACACCGCTTCAGCGAATCGTTTGGTGATGTACGTCGGACGCACCCATTAACACGTACGAGATAAACACCGTGACTTATGGCACTGCGTGTGTACCCTTTTTGGCCGCCCGAGTACTTCGGAAACTTGCCGACGATGAACAAACCCAATTGCTGAAAGCTACCCAAGTTCTACGCGAGGACTTTTACGTGAACGACCTTTTCTCTGGAGCAGACACCGTGGAAGAAACCATCGAACTTCGTAGGCAGCTAGATTTCCTTCTTTCCAGTGGAGGCTTCGAGCTGCACAAGTGGGCCTCTAATGTCGACGTCGTCCTAGAAGAAGTACCGGAAGACAATTGAGCGCTGAAGATATCGGTGGACCTAGACCGTGACCAGTGCATCAAAAGTCTAGGGCTCTACTGGTGACCCACAACCGACCATCTACGTTACAAGATCGACCTACCGACGAACGACAACACCTTACTCACGAAACGAATAGCTCTGTCCCAAATAGCTCGCCTGTTCGACCCACTTGGCCTGGTGGGACCCGTCGTCACAACGGCAAAACTCTTTATGCAGGAGCTATGGGAACTAAAGATCGAGGACGGACAAATCTGGGGCTGGGACCGAGAGCTATCATCAGAATACACGCAACGCTGACACGAATATACTTCCAAAATAACCCCTTCTGAACAAATCGCGCATCGATCGGTACATCTTCTGTCCAAATTCCACATCCATCTAACTGCACTTCTTTTCCGAGGCTTCGGAAAAAGCTTACGGTTTCTGCTGCTACATCCGTTCTATTAACCCCACCGGTGACACCAAAATTGCGATACTGACTGCCAGGTCCACGGTCGCTCCTCTAAAAGAACACCAAAGCATTCCACGTCTCGAGCTCTGTGGAGCTCTTCTTTCGGCGGAGCTGTATGAGAAGGTAACGGCATCCTTAAAGAGAGACCGAGACCTACTTCTGGGTGGACTCAACCATAGTCATCAGTTGACTCAACTCTCCACCATCGACATGGAACACCTTCGTGGCGAACCGCGTCTCGAAAATTCAACTTGCCACATAAAACTGCAACTGGAACCAACCCGATAGCGGAACGCATTTCTCGAGGGTTGTCAGCAGAAGATTTCCTACACGACGAACTTTGGTGGAAGGGCCCACAATAGTTGAAATTTGCACCAAATTTCTGGCCATTTCAGCAAGCAACAGACGAATCTGACTACATCGACATCTCAGAAACCCGAAAACCTTCCGCAGTAGTGAGCCACCGAAAACCCGACGTTCATCTACCTGTTTGTCTCCAAGTGCTCCAACTACAACAAGATGCTCCGAGTGACGGCCTACTGTCGTCGCTTTTTGCAACACTGTAGACGCAATCCGAATCCAAACACAACCATCATCACCACCGAAGAAAAGCAGGCTTCAGAGACCCTAATGGACCGATGCACGAGTTCACTATCTGACGTTTGAGCGGTGCCGTGTTATATACATTACCATGGCAACGAGTGAATTCGGCACCGCTCAAACGTCATATTAGTGAACTCGTGCATCGGTCCATGGATCAATGCACGAGTTCACTAATTTGACGTTTGAGCGGTGCCGAATTTACTAGTTGCCATGGTCACATAAATAACACGGCACCGCTCAAACGTCAGATAGTGAACTCGTGCATCGGTCCATAGTCCGCCTAGTTCACTGCTCATAACTGCATATTTGTAACAGTCGACAAAAGTAGGCATTGAGTAAATGGAATACCAAATGTGCATTTTATGACAGTATGGGAGGAAACTAAAATTTCTAAAAATTATCAGGAGCTCATAAGTGCTTATAAGAAGCTGATATTTTGTACATCTCATATCGCATACTAGGTGAATTTTCAGAAAATAATTCTGATAGAAATTTCATTGCTATCACCTTACGAGGCTCATTTATAATCTCAATGCGACTGTTCTGCGGTTATAATTACCAATGTGACAAAACAACTTGGTATTTTTTTCGAATTTTCTAGAACAATCTCACAGATTTCAGTAAGTTGATCGAAAATATTTATCATTTGATGACTCTCCATGGTATTAACTCCATTTTGTGAAAAATGTCGAATGTGACTGTTTTGCAGTTATGGGCAGTTGATCAGCAATCAAGATCTTCAGGTAAACGATTTATAATTACCGTTCTGACTCATATTCCGAACACTTAAGGCCAACAGTTGCTTTAAATGTATCTGATTGGCAAGAATTAGCTCATATTTGTGAAAGTTTTGTTTTATTTTTTCGCAAAGTCTAACTGTTAGTTGTAGGATGTGTCGATAAAATGGTATATTTAAACTTGTTAGGTAATGTTTTTATGTAAAAGTATGGAACAACATTTTGATTCAAATGCCGAACACTATGTTATTCTGTCTCATATTCCGAACACCTTGATTCAAATTCCGAACAGCACGAATAAATCGCATTAAAATAAATAATCTCGCAAATAAAATTATCTGAGCTTGCTCTACTTGTCTCAAACTAGATAATCAGCAATACTCCCGCTTTGGGGACGGACCTGGTGTAATGGTTAGAACACACGCCTCTCACGCCGAGGACCTGGGATCGAATCCCATCCCCGAGATAGTCACTAAAAATTTCAGTGACGACTTCCTTCGGAAGGGAAGTAAAGCCGTTGGTCCCGAGATGAACTAGCCCAGGGCTAAAAATCTCGTTAATAAAGATAGAAAAAAAAAAAAAAAAAAATACTCCCGCGGTATAAAATATATTTGAGACGTTAAAATTGAGCTGCAATCAACAACAGTTTCTTTGTAATTTGATGACACATTTCAGAGAAACATTTCAACCAAATCGCCATAAAAAAATCGAGTGTTCGGAATACAGGTCTGTTCAGAATTTGAGACATTTCGATCAAAATGAGTAAAAAAATCTATAATAAGTGTGAAAACTCTTCTTGATATCTGCAGTTTTTATAAATCGTTCTGGTATCTTCTGCGTCTTCTTTAAGTATCAAAGGAATAATCGTTCAGAAGTCATCAATCAGATTTTAATAAATAAGGACATATACAATTGATTTCAAGTTATTTTACGCAAGATTTTCTTTCACGGCGTATCATAAAAATACAAACAACTCTTCGTTTTATTGTGAACCTGTTGGAAATTACTGTTTTGATACAACAAAATCTATTGTATTTTAAATATTTTTTAACCAGGGCAGTCCGATCCGAAGCCCGAGGTTAGATCGGAAAAAGTTGCCTTTCGCAAGTGGTCAGAGGCAACTTACTTGCAGCAAGTCAAGTTCCTTATCGCACAAAGGCAATGGATTTAAGATTAGCAATCGACGGGCAAACTGTCGTAGTCGTCGTCGTCGTACTTTGGCCGGTCCGTGGGAAAAACTTGTGCAATGGCGAAACAAGCCGCACCTGCTTCCCGGAAAGCGGTGAAAGCTCGTTGTTGACTTGCTTGGGATTGGTCGGAACTTTGGAGGAAGTTGGAATAAACAGAAATGGATACTTAAAGAGCGATAATCTTTTCACGAGATCGGTCCGTTTAGTTTGGCATTCAAATCTGATCCTGAGGGCAAAATGATAGAGAGGTCTGCGAAAAAATAAATTATTGTTAAAAATGGTTACTATTGTTATGTCTTTTTCACTCAACGTCAAATATGATGAATAGGGTGCAGAGCTACTTGGGCACTTCCATGATTCACTTTGGCATAGGGGGTTTTTCTCGGCCGAATTGTCTGAAACTTTACAAAAAGAAGCGCTTTAGTACGATGCATATTTTGGCCACATACAGTTGTGTTCAGAATAATAGTAGTGAAAGCCGCTTTTCATACAAAATGCTCAACTTTGGCATGCTGTAACTTTGTTTCCATATGAGCAATAGCCATGAAATTTTGACAGTGAACTACAAATATACTCAATTTCATTATCACAAGACTTGAAAATTTTCACACTACCTTAGCTTAGCTTAGCTTAGACTGACTACACATATCAATGGTTGCTATTCCGTGATTGACCGAAGTCAGTGAAAATACACAAAGAATCAACTAGAAGCTCGGCTGGGATTGGCCATAATCTTCTTCAGTGTGCATAATTCAGTGCCTCTATTTATACAGGGTCAATAACGGCGCCGGCCACGTCCTTGCAGTCAGGTGGGATTGGGGGAAGGAATGTTAGTGTGTAACCTTTGCTATTTGGAGACCGTGTTTGCCTCTGCATCTCCACAAAGGTTACTGGGAAGGATATTTGTTAATGGGGAGGATCGTTGGGTCAAAGGATTCACTTTGATAAGTGATTAGACCATGATAAATAGCTTTTTGTCAAATATAAATATGCTTTTATGAAATATAATATTTTCATTTGATATGAACAATTTCTATGTAAAGGAAAATTATGCCGACACTTGAGGTGACGAACCATTCAAAGTTTGTTGAACAAATATCTAAATGTAACATTCCTACAGCTGTCAGGACGAAAGTATGTGTTATTATATTTTACTTATTTGAAAAGAAAAAAAAACTCGATTGGCTGGCACATCATAGAATACTCTTATTCTTATGCCGACACTTACAGTGGCGAACCATCCAAAGTTTGTTGAATAAAGTGAACCTTTCGCAAGTCTACACTTGTAGTGTCGAACCATTCAAAGTTACAAAAAAAAGGGGTGTTTTGAAAACAAAAAAATGTTAAACATAAATAATTCATGAATTAGAGTTTATGTCGACACTCACAGTGACGAACCATTCATAGTTTGTTGAAAAATTATATTTACGTCCTACCGTTGTATCGATTAAATCTGCAGTCATACATATTTTATAGATTAGAAATAGTAGCATGAAACGAGCTCACCAATTGATCCGTCATCCTTGACTGAGCAGCCACAATCCACATTCAGCTTAACTCGTTTGCTCGGCTATATAAAAGCACTCAGAGAAAATAGGCGCACGACCCGAGAGGGAAAACAACTGACGACTGCTCGGGCTTTTTTGACGCACTGCCAAGGAGCAATCGTCAAGGTCGAAGATCAAACAGAACTAACCGATCGCGGAACTTTTTCACTTCACTCGACCGACGCGTGACATGTTTGATCCTGCCCTCGTCACTCGCTCCCGCAGAAGCAAGCGTCAAGGTCGGAAGATCAAACAGAACTCCTTGAAAATTTTCACACTACCGGTTAAAAAGATAAGCACCAGGTGAAATCGCTCAAAATAATAGTAGTTTTTCTTTTGTAAACTTTTGTTCAGCATCAATTTTGTAAAAGATTGTCTTGTTTGTACATTCATAGCTTGGTTGGAAATGGTTGAAACGATGAATGAAGAAAAATTAAAAAACTCAAAATACAGAAGATATTCAAATTATTAAAACTACTATTATTTTGAGCGATTTCACCTGGTGCTTAACTTTTTAGTCGGTAGTGTGAAAATTTTCAAGTCTTGTGATAATGAAATTGAGTATATTTGTAGTTCACTGTCAAAATTTCAAGGCTATTGCTCATATGGAAACAAAGTTACAACATGCCAAAGTTGAGAATTTTGTATGAAAAGCGGCTTTCACTACTATTATTCTGAACACAACTGTATGTGGCCAAAATATGCATCGTACTGAAGCGCTTCTTTTTGTAAAGTTTCAGACAATTCGGCCGAGAAAAACCCCCTATGCCAAAGTGAATCATGGAAGTGCCCAAGTAGCTCTGCTCATCATATTTGACGTTGAGTGAAAAAGACATAACAATAGTAACCATTTTTAACAATAATTTATTTTTTCGCAGACCTCTCTATCATTTTGCCCTCAGGATCAGATTTGAATGCCAAACTAAACGGACCGATCTCAAATTTTGTGCTAATGAAATTGAGTATATTTGTAGTTCACTGCCAAAATTTCATACCGATTGCTCATATGGAAACAAAGTTACAGCATGCCAAAGTTGAGCTTTTTGATGAAAATTGGTTTTTCACTACTATTATTCTGAACACAACTGTATGAACTCTGTAGCTTTCAAAAAACCCCACTGCCGACGTGAATCAAAAGTGCCAGGAATTGGATCTGGCTCCCTATTTGTCGAAATGTTGAAAATATATCTACTAAAAAATCCCACGGATGTTTGTGTTCCTTTACGAAGGTTACGTTATCATTGTGTAGCTACTCCTGTTTGTTCTTAATTTAAAGAAAACATTCTTGAAGACTTCTAACTTCGACAAGGTTTTGTGACAAACAAGTTGAATAATTGCTTTCACACTACCTTTCCAGAGGATTAAGGATCAGATTAATCTCTTGGCTTCCGGACAATTCCGGTTAGTCATCAAAGAACAGTATATTGTTACTCAGGGCTGGCAGCAGGAATTGTTTTAGAAACTTGGTCTCTATTTTAAGACATGTCTCTGAAATGTCTTTAATTTTTAAGGGAAGGCCTCTAAAGTCTCTTTTCAACCAAAATGGTTCTTATGTAAGTATGTTCCTTCTTCCTGCAGTGAGTTGTTCTGATTCGAAAAACCTTATTACGGTTTTCCACCGATTGTCCAACGAGTTCTTCCTAGAAAATCCCCTTGGATTTATTCACAATTTTTTGGATAAATTCATTTTTCCAGGAACCTTTTCAGAGATTTCTCAAGAAGTTCCTATGGACCAATGCACGGGTTCACTGTTTGAGGTTTTAGCGGTGCCGTGTTTTTTATGTGTCCATGGAAACTAGTGAACTTGGCACAGCTCAAATGCCAAATTAGTTAACTCGTGCATCAGTCCATACCGATATTCTTCAGTTATTTCTTCAACTATTTTTGAATGAATTCATTCATGAATTCAACAACGGGTTATCTCCAGAATTGCTCCTAAGTACTTATTTTAAAAATATTTTAAGTAGGTACTTTTTCAGATATTCCACAATAAATTTGACCAGTTCTTAAGGAAAGAGCTGGCCATGTGCAGTATAGTTGCTGCTTGGTGTTCATATTTATTTAATTCTGAAAAATGAGCATACAATTCTTGTGTCAGATGGAATCCGGAAGAATAAACGATAGACTATGTTGTGTAGTAATTGTAATAGAGTGGAGTGTTTCAAACATTGAAATAAGTGCAAATAGCTGTTGTGCAACGAAATGTTGAAAATGGCATCTGGCTATTGGATCTAAAGGCAGTATTTTTCTTGCTTAGTTTTTGCAATGCAAACCATGCCCACACAGTTACGGATCATCCACAGTAACGGATCACTTTGGCGTTCAACATCGGATAACTCGCTCAATACATAAACGTTGACGTAAAACATATGTTTCCCATGTCATACTATTTGTTATCTACCATTTGTGATGTTAAGCACAACATTCAACCGCTAAATAACGGTGTTTTTGACAAATGTTTAGTTGGTACCATACAGCTATCATTATATGGTCGTTTTCTGTAAGAAGTGCCGTTAGCATTCATAAGCTCCCACAGGTGGTAAAATTCAAATGTTTTAGCATAAAACATGCTCGTTCGCTTCGATTTAGTATGAATTCATCTTTGGAAAATATTTTTATTGACAAGTGATCCAAAATATGGGCTATGAAATTAATGTTTGCCACGGTTATGGATCACTTCCAAGGAATGTAGATTTCTGATATTTTAAGCATTGGATTTGACATTTCAGACAATAGCACTAAGGATAAAACTCATAAAACATCAAGGTTTGTATTTTTTTAACACGTATTTGGAGCATCAAAATAAACTGAAATGTCAACGCGTTTATTTTTCAATCAAATGCACTTTAAATTTACACGATCATGTATTATTCAAGCATCTTAAGTTGAAAATTAAACGTGATGGTGAATTTGATTTACTTTTACTATACTCTTCTGTTTACGCTACATTGAAATTTAAATATTTTTATCTGTGTTTCTATACTCTGTAGTTTAGTCAATGGACTTTTGCTCCACACTGGTTTTGAACTTTCACTAAAAAATGTTGAAGAAATCACAATTTTATTCAACTTCTTATTCATTCCAGCATTAACGCTTCCATGCAGAATCGATACAGATTCTATCACAAAGACGTTTATACCAGGTCAAGCATACCGAGAATAACATAGCGGTATATTTGTGACATCTTGCTCCACAAGCAACATTTATTCTGGAGCAAATCCCTGATGCTACTGCTCGTCCAATCCAGTTCATGGCGTCTCAGGTCCACATTTTTTTGTTGCTGTATCTTTCCCTCATCCAATGTACTTTGATTGGATGGATGATTCCAACTGTAGCATAATTGTTCCTTTGGCGGCAATATACGTGATGTTGAACATGAATCGTGAATCATACAGTGGTTTTCGTTGTGTGCTGAGTATTGTGTGTTTCTTCCCATACTGAATTATGTACTTGATTTTCATTACCTAGTGCGGAAATTGGATACGTATACAATTTTTTTCAATCGTATGGTTGCCATGTGGACACTTACAGAATCAATTATCATGTCAACAGATTTGTAAATACTATTTCAAGTCCATATACTCTAAACTAACTAATATGTTAAATCAATTTAGCTTGTTTGGTAGATCGCTTCTTCTTCTTCATCAAAATCCTTTTCTGCTTTGGCATTACGTAGATACGTGGACAGAGCCTGTTCATCAGCTTGGTGTTGTAAGGGCACTTCCACTTTATAAACTGGGAATTTTCTTTACCAAAGTTGCCATTTTTGCATTCGTATATCATATGGCAGATCCGACTATACTTTATGCCCATGGTATTCAAGGAAATTCCAATACGAAAAGATGCTGAACTGACCGGGAATTGTTCCCAGACACCTTCACTATTCACATGTAGTTCACACTGTATCATAAAAATTGAGCAAATGCACATTTTCCTGACTTTAATTCCCGATTAAATCTGAACGACCCTTCAAAATGGCACATTATACTAACCTTAAGCGTCAAGACAACACTGTTAAGCTGCTTCAGATTTTATTACCACTTTGTCAGAAACCGATGCCAAAACCCCCACTACATTCTCATCAAACGACGAGCTTAAGAGTGGGTGATGCTAATAGTGTCCTCAACGAAACTACAGTTGATCATCTCATAAAACCAACCACATACGACCACCGTCGTCGAGTCGCATCTGCCCGAGCAAACACCATTTTAGGTGGGTGGCGAAATTTCATGGTTACTCAAGTTGAATGCTTCTCTCATCACCATGTCGGTTGTGCGGGCAAGGTGCCAACTTGAGGGAGATTTGTTGTAGGTTGGATGTACGTTGGTGAATGTATCTGTTGCTTCGTTACTCTGATAATAACATTACTCTTTGTACAAACTGCTGTTATCCTTGGAAAATGTTGCTATAGGTATCATTAAAATGTTTACTATATTTTTCAACAATCCCAATTCATTGGTTTGTTATTTAGAGTGGTAGTAATCAATACACCGTGATACCGAGCAAAAGTTTGGGTTCACCCTCAAAAACGTATAAAAGTATTTTTATACGTTTAAGGGTCACACGTCTAATTTAAAATTCTCTATGACTCATTCAAAAAGCTATATATTTTTATTCATTTTTCAATTCAAACATAACATTCATTTCTTTTATCTAGGTTTCTGCGTTAGGCATTATCCTAACTTGGCTAAACTAAATTAAGCTTTTATTGACATTTTGTAACAATATATTTTTTTTTTTGTTTTTTTTTTTTTTTTTGTTTTTTACAAGGGGGAAATCTGCAAACAGATCCCCTGAGAAGATAACTCAGGGAATGCGGGGATGACGCACCAACGACGACCCGCTAAAACCAGCCTATGCACTGTGCATGAGCAATTCATTTAGAATTGCTCAAGTGGTGAACAGAGCATCGACATGACCCTTGGACTCAGACCCTCATCTCCCCGGAACCACCTTACGGTATTTCTTCGGGAAGGGACCAGTGCATATAGCACAACACGTGTAGCAGAAGTAGCCTAGGCAAACTGCTTCTCCTAGCCGACTTAAACAATGTTACAAGGGACCAGCCTCGGCAGGGCTAATCCTCTGCAGCCAACTCTTGGTCGGCGCGCCATAGACGCTGCAATTCTAACATAATGTGAGTGACAGCCGTAGTTACTGCATTCCAGCACTCGGCATCCGCACACATTCTCTCTATAATATTGTCGGGGGACGTGTCCCCTCCGCATGTAGTGAGCATGCGACCTCTCACAACAATGAAACGGGGGCAATCGAACACGACATGCTCCGCTGTTTCCTCTACACCAGCACAATTAGGGCACGCAGGAGATTCTGAGTGCCCGAACCTATGCAGGTACTGTCTATAGCAACCATGTCCTGACAGAAACTGCGTCAGGTGGAAGTTCACTTCCCCATGGCTTCTACCATACCAATCTGACACATTTGGTATTAGTCGATGGGTCCATCTACCCTTAGTGGAGTTATCCCATTCCTGTTGCCAGCTTCTGAGCGTTTCCTCTTTACACGTGTCGCGGACTCCTCTGGTACCCCTTTGGTTGAAGCATTGAACATCTTCCTTGATGATGAGCCCGATGGGCGTCATCCCGGCTATGATGCACACGGCCTCTTTAGATACCGTCCGGTATGCACTTGCTACTCTTAAGCACATTATCCTGTACGTGCTTTCCAACCGCTTTAGGTTTCTGTTCGTTCTAAGCGCTTTTGACCAGATTGGTCCTCCATACCTTAGTATGGATAGCGCCACGCTTGCCAGCAGCTTGCGTTTGCTGGCAATTACAGCAGAGCTGTTAGACATCATCCTCGAAAGCGCCGCTATAGCCGTAGATGCCCTTTTACAGGCATATTCAACGTGGCTAGCGAAGCTCAGCTTGTCATCGATCATTACCCCAAAATGCCTAAGGGATCGCTTGGACTCTATGGTGCAATCACCTACCGAGATAAGCGCCCGTTGCTCGGACTTGCGGTTGTTGACCACCACCACCTCAGTCTTGTGACGGGCCAGTCCTAGTTTCCTAGACTTCATCCATTCCTCAACCAGGGAAATAGAGTGCGCTGCTGTCAACTCTACTTCCTCCATCGATTCACCATAGACCACTAGGGTGATATCGTCGGCGAAGCCAACAATCCTAACACCCGTCGGAAGGGGCAGCCTCAGTACGTCATCGTACATCGCATTCCATAACAGCGGGCCCAGGATTGAACCTTGAGGTACTCCCGCGGTAATTCGAACGCTTTTCTGCCCCTCCTCTGTATCATACAGTAGAATCCTACCATCAAAATAGCTTTCAAGAAGCTTACACAACTGCACCGGTACCTTGAGGCGGTGAAGCGCGTGTGCTATTGCTTCCCAGCTTGCGCTGTTGAACGCATTCTTCACATCCAGAGTGACAATCGCGCAGTAACGGATGCCGCTCCTTTTATGCTCGATTGCCACCTCAGCTGTTTGAACGACCGACTGGATGGCGTCCAGAGTAGATTTACCTTTTCTGAATCCAAACTGGTTGTTGGACAGGCCGTCCGCACTCTCCGTATACGGTACTAGTCTGTTGAGAATCAACCTCTCCAATAACTTGCCCGTCGTATCTAGTAGACAGATAGGTCTATACGCCGACGGGTCACCTGGTGGTTTCCCCGCCTTTGGTAGTAGCACCAATTTCTGTCGCTTCCATACATCCGGGAAGATTCCTTGATCAATGCAGCGTTGCATCGTGGTTCTGAACATGTCCGGATCCGTGTTCACTGCCGCTCTTAAGGCAACATTCGGGATACCATCGGGTCCCAGTGCCTTGTTTGACGCGAATGATTTCACGACTTCTGCCAGCTCTTCGTTCGTCACTCTCGCCACTTCTTCTCCTTCATCTGCCGCATACGGCGCTGGGGGCCATGGGCTTATGGGATGGTGCGGGAAGAGTACATCGATTATCGATCGCAGCAACTCGGGCGATTTCTCTTGGGGCGCTATGGCTCCTTTGGTCTTAGCCATTACCACTCTGTAGGCGTCACCCCATGGACTAGAATTGGCACTCTCGCATAGACGTTCAAAGCATGCCCGTTTTCGACTCTTGATTTCCTTTTTGAGAGCCAACTTTGCCTCTCTGAATGCTGCACCGCGTTCCTCTCTTTGTGCTTCTGTGCGTGCGCGTTGCATTCTTCGTCTAGCCCGAAGGCAGATTGCTCGAAGATTTGCAATTGATTCGCACCACCAATACACTGGCGGCCTGTTCTCTCTAGGAGGGGCTTTTCTCGGCATGGAAGCATCACACGCTCGTGATATCATAGCAACTAGCTCTTCACCGTTTAGAAACCAGAGTGTTTCGTTCGCGCCTCAGGGCTTCAGTGAATACTTCGCCGTCGAAACGCGCTGTTTTCCATCCTCGGGCTTGGGTCGAGTTACATCGCGCTGCCTTCTGCCCGCCTGGTATTATACTATAGCGAATCGATTGATGATCGCTATGAGTATAACCGTCATCAACGCGCCAGTTCATGGTACCTAAAAGGTTAGGAGTACAAAACGTCACGTCGATGATCGATTCTGCACCATTTCTGCGGAAGGTACTCACTGTACCCACATTTGCCAGCTCTACATTTAATGCGGCCAGGGATTCCAACAATAGCTGGCCTATTTGATTGGTGCAGCGGCTACCCCACTCCACTGCCCATGCATTAAAGTCGCCAGCTATCACTACTGGCTGCCGATTAGCTAGTTCGGCCATCATCCTGTCAATCATGTGGGAAAATTCCTCAATCGACCACCTTGGGGGCGCGTAACAACTGCAATAGAACACGCCGTTGATTTTTGCTATCGCAAAGCCGTCATTTGAGCTAGAGACTACTACTTGGATTGGGTATCGTCCTGTCGTCCCTATAGCTGCTAGCTGTTGAGACCTATCCGCCACCCAGTTCCCGTTGTTGGCTGGTATGCGGTATGGGTCCGATAATAACACCACGTCAGTCTTGGTTTCCGAGACTGACTGCCAAAGCAGCTGCTGGGCTGCATCACAGTGGTTTAAATTTAACTGTGTTACTTCCGTTTTGACTGCTTTGATACTCCGCTTGTGCCCGGACATTTGGGTCCGCCCGTTAAGTGTCCATTGTCTGCTCTGTCGACACATATTAGGCACTTAGCGATTTGCTTACAATCGCTTGCCCTATGGCCTTCAGCGCCGCATTTTCTGCACATCTTACTTCTGTCGGGACCATTGCAATTCCACGACTTATGGCCCTTCCCGAAACACTTGAAGCAAACTTCAGGAGGCTGTTGTATGCTCAGCCGGCAAACCGACCAGCCTACCTTGAGTATGCCCAAGTTCTTCGCTTTGTTGGCCTCTGCGACCGGCAGCCTGATCGCCGCCACCTGGGTGCTCTGCGGGCCCTTTCTAAGGTGGATATTTGTAACAATATAATACATTTCATTTGCCGAAGCAGTTCAGAATTTTTAACTGGTGACTTTTATTCACCTGCTTGAAGAAGAAAAAAAACTCTTTCAATGAATTAACCTTATTTATCCTAAATATATAACGCAATAATTGTGAAAATAGGAGATTGTAAAGATTTAACAAAAATTATTAAAAATTTTGGGCGAAATTTGTTCCAATGTTCCAAAATTGGATATTCTATGTAACTCATTAGTATTATACCAAATAAGGAGCATCAGGGCCTTCCTTAGCCGATTGATTAGAGTCCGCGGCTACAAAGCAAAGCCATGCTGAAGGTGTCTGGGTTCGATTCCCGGTCGGTCCAGGATCTTTTCGTAATGGAAATTTCCTTGACTTCCCTGGGCATAGAGTATCATCGTACCTTTCATACGATATACGAATGCGAAAGAATGGCAATTTTGGCAAAGAAAGCTCTCAGTTAACAACTGTGGAAGTGCTCATAAGAATACTAAGCTGAGAAGCCGTCTATGTCCCAATGAGGACGTTAATGCCAAGAAGAAGGAGCATCAGAATCATTTTCACAATTTTCTTTTGAATATTACTTCCTGGCATTACAACTGTGGCAACATCATGGCTGAACTGAAAATTCGTTTGAAGATCAAAAACTTGTTCCTCAAACAAATTATTATTATTGTCTTTATTAACGAGGATGTCAGCCCGTGGCTGGTTCACCTCGACAAAAGTATAAAAAGGAGGAGGAACCTTAAGGATTCAACCTCACGAATAATATGTACCATGACCCCACAGTTATGGATCAAATAGTGTGGAGTCCAACCTAATAAATTCAATGAAATGACATGGAAAACGTAAAATTTTAATGTAAAAGCACGAATTGAATCGCTTTAAATTGGAACTTCGGTTAGTAAACAGTTTTGAGTGTAATATTTACATAGGATTGCATAAAAATTAAAAATTGTATCGGTTTCTGAAAACCATATTATGGATCAATTTTCATATTATGGATCAAATTGTGACATATTACGGATCAGTGCGCAAAATCAAGAGATTTTCAACTCAATGCATCTGTATTGCATGATTTGGCGAAAGTTAACAATGTGTCACATATAACTGCAAAGAAAGCAGTGTTAGAGGTAGAAACAATGGTATAATGTAATTTTTTTGTGATACTGCATTGTACTAACTGAGACATGTACTGTTTTCGTTACACACCAAGTTTTCCACCCATATTTGTCAGCTGAAAATAAAATTGACATACCTTGATTTTATTAGTTTTATCCTTAGTGCTATTGTTTGAAAAAGACAATTCCAATGCTGAAAATAGCAGAAATCAACATTCTTTGGAAGTGATCCATAACCGTGGTAAACAATCATTTCCTGGACCATATTATGGATCACTAGTTAGAAGTGCTAATATTCGGTATTTAGAATCAACAATCAAGAAAAATGTTTTCCAAAGATAAATTCATACTAAATCGAAGCGAACGAGCATGTTTTATGCTATAACATCTGAATTTTACCACCTGTGGGAGCTTATGAATGCTGACGGCACTTCTTACAGAAATCGACCATATAATGATAGCTGTGTGGTACCAACTAAATATTTGTCAAATACATCGTTATTTAGCGGTTGAATGTTGTGCTTAACATTGCAAATGGTAGAAGACAAATAATATAACATGGGAAATATATGTTTTACGTCAACTTTTATGTTTTGAGCGAGTTATCCGATGTTGAACGCCAAAGTGATCCGTCACTGTGGGTGATCCGTAACTGTGTGGGCATGATATATACAGAGTTTTTTGAATCAAATAAACATATTATCTAATGGTACAAATAGAGATAAGAAGATCAGAAAGACCTTCGCGTAGAAAGAGACAGTCATTGCTCGATTTGTCTGGCATTAAACTAAATTGAATCTTCATCTGTGTCGTGAATATTTTTGGTTCCTTATCGCTGTCCATTTTCATGCCTTTGGTCAGTTTTCGCTGTTTCGTCATTGGTTCGTTTCGTGTCTGCCAGATGTAGGTTCCAAACGGAACCCACATCCGGTGAGGTGTGTTGCTGTTTGTTTTGGGATTAAATTTGTGAAAATAAGCCTGCATCTTTTAAAAACATATTAAGTTGGTCTCACCTGCCTTATCGTTGTTGAGATCATTTCGGATGCTACCTAATTGGTAGCGCGTTCTGAGTTGTTCCAGGGTGGGACATTCGCAGATTATATGTTCCACCGTGTTATGAACTGCGCATGTCTCGCAGGTGCGCCGAAAGGGATGGCCTCCAGTGTGGTCGTGTGATAACCTCGTATACCCTGTGCGGAGTCGCGATAGCACAACCTGTTCGATCTGTCGTCCCAGATTCTGGTTGTTCCCTTAACTTTTCGGAAGAAAAGAAGGCGATTCGTTCTCCGCTCTCTTTCCCATGCGTCTTGAACGGTATTTTTTACCCAAAGCTTTGCGTCTGATCGGGAACTTTGCGTGTGTGACGACGGCTCGATCTCCCCATATTTGCTAGTTTGTCCGCATCTTCGTTACCGGGTATGCCGATGTGACTCGGAACCCAAGTAAAAGTTATATTCTTAGTTTCGTCATCGATAAGTTCTTGGGTTGCCTGAATCCATGGGTGTTTGTTTCTGGGAGATTCCAGTGCACAATGCACTATGGTCCAGGAATCAGTTTTACGCGGAAAGATGCATTTTGAGCTTTAGAATGAAACATTAGACAAAAACGGTCTTCTACAAAGTTGTTTGTATTAGTTAAGCCCTTTGTTTGGTGTTATTGAAAATTAGGGTGGACCACATTTTCATAGAAATTGTGTGACTTACTTTCTGATTTGTAGAAATTATATTTTACATGCTTCAGCAAAGTTGTAGACCATTCAATTTCAAGCAACTTTGCCAAAAAAGTTTTTTTGTATCTCTTAAATTGACCGATTTAGAGCTTTTTTCCTATGGTGACATAGGGTGGTCCGAACAAAACTGGTTTTCTGGCTCTAGAGTTTTCAATTCAAATTTCTCATCAAAGTAGTCTATGAAACACTTTTAAAGCTTTGAAAAATGCGTAATTTGGTGAGTGAAGAAACTCGCTATCTTCTTCCGTTTATGAGTTATTGTTGTTTTTCTCTCAAAAACATGCCTACTTTGATTGTGAATATCTCTGATTGGGGCAAACATAAAAAAACATCTTTTGACGGCGTTCGAAAGACAAAATAAAATCGAATATTATAACAAAAAAATTACAGATGTGTTATTTTTGTAACTTAAATAAAACGACTTGAAAATCAAATATTTTTTATCACAAAAACTTAAATAACTTTTGAACTAAAATAGATATCAGCAATATTTTTGCATGAAAATTTGCGTTTAGTTAAGTTCTAAAAGTCGTTCATAGACGACTTTGACGAGAAAATATTATTAAAAAACAAGAGTCGAAAAACTTATTTTTGTTGGACCACCCTGCGATGATTAGGAAAAAATGCTCTAGATTGGTCAAATTTTGAGCTACAGAAAAACTTTTTTCGGCTAAGTTGATCAAAATTTCAAGTTCTACCGCTTTGCCTAAGAGCATATACCAGTATTTCTGCAAATAAAAAAGTTGAATATATGATATGTGTGATATTGTGGACCACCCTAGTTTCAAATGACACAGTATGAAAGCTTACATTTTGAGAAACAATTTTGTAGAAGATCATTTTTGTCTAAAATTTCATTTTCATGCTCAAAATGCAAAATAATAAAGAAATACATACAATGAAAATCTTCAAAATAGTTTTAAAGCCCTATCTTTCTTATTTCAGATTTCTCGTCAAAGCGGTCTATGAACGACTTTTAGAACTTAACAAAACGCAAATTTTCATGCAAAAATATTGATGATATCTATTTTAGTTCAAAAGTTATTAAAGTTTTTCTGCTTAAAATCCTTTGTTTTTCAAGGCATTTTATTAGGTTTACAAAAATAACACATCTGTAATTTTTTGATATAATATACAATTTTATTTTGCCTTTTGAATGCCGTCAAAAGATATTTTTTATGCTTGCCCCAATCAGAGATATTCACAATCAAAGTAGCCATGTTTTTGAGAGAAAAACAACAATAACTCCCAAACGGAAGAAGATAGCGAGTTTTTTCACTCGCTAAATTACGCATTTTTCAAAGCTCTAAAAGTGTGTCATAGACTACTTTGATGAGAAATTTGAATTGAAAACTCTAGAGCCAGAAAACCAGTTTTGTTCGGACCACCCTATGTCACCATAGGAAAAAAGCTCTAAATCGGTCAATTTAAGAGATACGAAAAAACTTTTTTTAGCAAAGTTGCTTGAAATTGAATGGTCTATAACTTTGCTGAAGCATGTAAAATATAATTTCTACAAATAAGAAAGTTAGTTACACGATTTCTATGAAAATGTGGTCCACCCTAATTTTCAATAACACCAAACAAAGGGCTTAACTAATACAAACAACTTTGTAGAAGACCGTTTTTGTCTAATGTTTCATTCTAAAGCTCAAAATGCATCTTTCCGCGTAAAACTGATTCATGGACCACTGTGCAATGGTCCAGATAGCAAGTTTAGGCGGACATGAACTTTTCGACGTCATTTTGTGGTTTTAGAGTATAGGTTGCTTCCCAGAAGTGTCTCGAAATTAGTTGTACTACAATTCGTACGAAAGGGATTTTTTTTCTGCACTATACGCAATAGTGTCCTATACGCCAACTTTTTTATGTTAATAGATAGCAAGTTGGTATGTTCTGCAAAGTTGTAGCATATTTTAATACAAAAAACTTTGTAGAACAAACTTTTTCTCTGTCTTTTATACTTTCTGAGATAATTGACTTTTTATATGAATAAAAAATGAAGAAAATCATTTTTTCACTCATAAGTCATTTATTTACAAATTTTAGCAGCCTACTATGTTCTACAAAGTTTTTGGTACTGCTATATTTTACAACTTTGGGGAATATACCACAGTTGTATTTCTTCTTGTTTTCTTGTTGTATTCTTTTTCTTCTTCCTGACGTAACGTCCCAAAGAAGATTTTATTTTGAAATCATGCCGTATTAAAAGTCATAAAGGGTAATATGTTGCAAGAGTTGAGAGGCATTCATTTATTTATCTTGAGTCTTTGATTTATGTACAGCAGTAATCATTACAGTAGTTAAAGTCGTATTGAAATCAGTCATAGTAACCATGTCAAAAAAATACAATTGCGATTGCTACTCACATCAGATCCAGTGATCTCACTGACAAATCGTCGAATAGCACAGAAGCATTCGGAATTGCACGAAGAAGCGCAAGAATTATTGAAAAAGTTTTGAAAATTATGCCTTTTAACAAATATAGTACACTCTACAAAATCTAAACAGGTGTTGATTATTTCATGCTGAATCGCGGCGGCCATGACTTTTGTGTGTTTTATAGAAAAGATGACTAATTAATGTGTTTTAATTGCAAATCACTCGTCATTGAAAATAGTCTTAAAAATATATATAAACATAATATATTCACCAAATTTCACTCAAATACTCTTTACGGGGTGTACAGCCTACGGTGTGACAGGTAGGTTCATTTTCAAGTGCATCTTTGCGAGTTATTTGGCCTGTAATACGGCATGATTTTAAATTAATATCTCCTATAATAAGAAAACCAGAAGAAACACAACTGTGATATATTTACCAAAGTTGTAGAATATAATAGTACCAAAAACTTTGTAGAACATAGTAGGCTGCTAAAATTTGTAAATAAATGACTTATGAGTGAAAAAAATATTTTCTTCATTTTTTTTATATAAAAAGTCAATTATCTCAGAAAGTATAAGAGATAGAGAAAAAGTTTGTTCTACAAAGATTTTTGTATTAAAATATGCTACAACTTTACTAAATATTCCAACTTGCTATCTATTAACATTAAAAAGTTGGCGTATAGGACGCTATTGCGATTAGTGCCGAAAAAAAATCCCTTTCGTACGAATTGTAGTACAACTAATTTCGAGACACTTTTGGGAAGCAACCTATATTCTAAAATCACAAAATGACATCGAAAAGTTCATGTCCGCCTAAACTTGCTATCTGGACCACTGTGCAGTGCAAGCAGAGTACTAGCCGAGTCAGTGGCAATCAGAACTGGTCTATCACTCGGTTTGGACGCTGCTACAAATAAAGCTGTAGCTTCGGCTGAGAAAACGGAACATTGATCGGCCAGACTGCGGTGTTCGCGCAGTCTCTTGCCAAACACCCCAATTCCTACTTTACCCACTGGCTTAGAGCCATCAGAATATCTGATTTCAGCATTTGAGTATCGGCTTCTCAGTTGTTCAAAAAACAGCGCTCGTGCCTCGATTGGGTTATTGCCCTTGCGGAAATGATTCTTCAAACTTTTGTCAATTTTAGGAAGACTGGCCTGCCAACTCCTTGGTCCGTTGCGATGGAGTCCTACCACCGGGGGGAGTGTGACACCGGCCACAGAATCCAGGATTCGGTCGGCTTCACTGGCAATGAAAACCACCGATCCGTCATCTTTGGTGTGTTCCAGAAAACTAACTGCCCTATTACAGATGGTAATGGTTATTTTATATCTGAAGGGAAGGACACCGGATTCCACAACGGCCGCATCAGCTGGCGTTGATGGCAGCAACCCCGCTATAGTTCTTATGGCATTGTTGTACACTGGCGCTAGTTGTTGGATGAGACGGTCCGAAGCCCGGCAGGTTATTTCTATGCCGTAGGTGAGCCGACTGCATATAATCGCGTCCGCAACTCTTATTCGGGTCATTCTGTCGTTTTTGGTGCATCTGTTGGTAATATCCTTCAGAAGATTTAGTCGATTTTTGCATTTTTTCTTGGTTGTTTCGAAATGTTCTTTGAAGCAGAAATTACGATCTAGTATTACTCCAAGGATTTTCAATGTTTTCTTCGTGGGGATTGGTTTCCCGTGGATCGTGATTGGTTTTCGAGGAGGGGTGTGGTTGCTGGAGCAATTATGGAGTCTGGTGCATTTTTCAGATGCGATATCAAAACCAGAGAGGTCAGCCCATTTACCGATTGCGTTTGTTGCGGATTGAAGTTTTCTCCTTGTAGATTTTGTGTATTTTCCACAAACTACCAGAAGAATATCGTCTGCATAGACGAATATATAAATACCTTTGGGGAGAACTTTGAAAACTCCATTTATTGCCACAAGAAACAGAGTTACCGCCAAGACGGAGCCCTGTGGTACACCGGTTTCCTCTGTTACTAATTTTGATTTACTATTGCCAACCATTACCTGGAAGGTACGTTCATTCAGGAAATTTTTTATAAATGCCAACAAGTTTCCCGTGATACCCCACTGAGCTAGCTGTCGTAGTATGCCTGGAGTCCAGGCTCGATTGTAAGCCTTCGATAAATCTAATGATGCGATTTCTATATGCTCATTCCGTGATAGAGCATCGTTCAGGACTTGGCCAAGTGTAGCCAGGTATGCTCCAGTGCCTTGGCCTGGCCTGAATGCATGTTGTCTTCGGTCAAGCTTACAATTGGTTTCTAAGTATTCAACGAGTCGCCTGTTAACCATTCGTTCCCTAACTTTTGCAGTGCAGCTCGTGAGCACAATTGGTCGGTAACTTTTGACGTCATTTGCTGGACCACAGTTTTTGGGTATAGGCACCACAAAACCATGCCTCCAGCCTTCGGGAAGGGTACCGTCTATCCACTCTTTATTTATTGCATTCAGTAACACTATTTTTCCTTCTGATGGAAGATGTTTAAGCATCGGGTAGCCTATTTCATCGGGACCCGCCGACTTCCCTGATGCCTTTTGGAGGGCAAAATCCAATTCCGTCATTGTGAAAGGGAGATTAAAACATTGACCCATTTCAGATGGGACCACAAAATGCTTTATCACCTTATCAGGTGAAGGATGTTTTTTCAAAAATGTTTCAGGATATCTTTTAATGGAAGAAAGTTCGTAAAAATGGTCAGCAAGCGCGTCTACAATCAATGCCGGATCCCTGGTCATTATTCCATTTGTTTTTAGAGCCATGCCCTTCACCCGTCTTTTACCATGGATCCTATTCACGCGACTCCACAGTTCTGTGGTGGATTGCTGTTCGTTAATACCGTTCAAGAACTCGGACCACGATTTTTCCTTTGATTCCCTGATTGTTTGTCGACATTGATTTCTGGTTTCACGGTATCGCTGGCTCGTGCTTCTTTTTCAGGGTGACTAGAAGGAAGCCTCTTATAAGCTCCAAGAGCTTTTCTACGAGTTTTCACCACCGCCTTCACATCGTCCGACCACCAAGGAAGGGCTCGGCGACCAGGAGTACTACTCGTCTTAAGAATTGTAGCTGTTGCGACTTCAATAATCAAATCAGTAAGCTCGTTTACCGAATTTGGCTTGGAATTTTCGATCGCAGCTTCAAAAGAAGATTGAAATTCATCCCAATTGGCCTTTTCATATAACCATCTAGGTCGACGAGAAGTTTCTGGAGTTATTGTGTCTAGATACAAGGTTATGGGTACATGGTCACTTCCCAAAGGGTCAGTGCCTGCCGCCCAATGAATTCGGTTTAGTATTCCAGTCGAAATGAGAGAGATATCTATAGCAGTCTCAGCTTGACCTCTGATAAAGGTGGGTGAACCGTCATTTAGAATCGAAAGTTCGCATGAACTGGCAAGTGAGCCACGAGCATTGGAAACATGACTTCCCCAAGCTTGATGATGCCCATTGCAGTCACCTAGCATAATGATCGGTGTAGGGATTGATTGTATTACATTTTTAGCTGATTTTCTAGATTTGGAACATTTCCATTCGGTAAGTAAAAAGATACTACCGACGCCGAAAAGGGCCAGTCTAGTCTTGCTGCAACTATAGGAAGATCGGTGTCCAAGTGGATTTCAGTAAATTTGAGTTCGGACGAAATACCCAACGCGACCGAATGGTATATATTGTTACCGGATTTTGCTATAAAATTATATTCTTTTCTTATCTTCATTAAAGATACAGACGCTTTGTGTATTTCTTGTAGAGCTAGGACAACAGGCTTCATGTTATTAACCAGCAGTTCTAAGTCAGGCAAGTTATTGAAGAACCCGTTAATATTCCATTGTATTGCTAAGACTGTTCGTCTATGCGAACTTGAGCCGGATGAGATTCTACTACTGTTTGTGTTGGTAATTGCCCCTAACGGTGTTCCATCCAACGCATCCCTTGAACAGCGGTCTGATACTTGCGAAGGGGCATGTTCTGTAATCTGGGTATAGCATACAGTCTCATCAGGAAAAAGATTCCATCCGGGATCTGCAGCTGGCAACAGCGATTGGGCATTGGTTTTTTTGTGAGTGAGTCTAGACGTACCCGGTATGATAGAGGCAGGTGGTCCATAACGGGTCTTATGTAGTACATCATACCGCTGGGCATTGGAAACTTCTTCACCAAGGGGGGGAAGTATTCAGGATTTTTTTTTTTCACGGATGGGGTATCTGAGCCGCAGGGGCTTACGACGAGTACGCAGTGAGTATCGTCTTGGCATAGTTTTACCAGTGTTGTTGTTCGTTTGGCCGGGAAGTAGCTGATTGCTCGTATTGGTATTCCTGTCGTGGTGTCTTTCTTTTTCAAAAGTTGCAACGTTTTTGTCATGTCGTGTCTCGTATTGCTCAGTACATTCTTTGCTTGTTGAGCATTCGTCTTCTTCGTCGGAGGTGAAGATTTTATGAGAAGTATCAAGAGGCTGTTTATGGTTGGGCTGTTCATAGAGTGACTGAGCGTTTCGAAGGATCGGATTACTTTTGTTTTCCCTTCATCTTGCTAGCTAATACTAATACTAGCTAATACTTCGCTTGATGGCTGGGGCTTTGGTGGATAATGAGTCTCCACTAGATTCCTCTTCGCGATTTCTCTTTGGGAGGTTTAAGGCGTGTGGTGTATTCAAATTCCGTGTTCCATGCAAGTCCGTCATCGAATTCACAACGAGGTTTTTGTCCTTATTTTTCGAGGATTTTTGGCTGTGTTTTTCTGGCTGTTTTCTATGGTTACTTTTGACCCATTCAGAAACTTGTTCGGTTGTTTCTTGTTGGACGGTAGCTGGAATACTCGATTCTGTCTCCGTTGACGACTGTGTTTCAGGAATAGTGACATTAGAGCACTCAGACCTGACGGATTTCACGCCAACTCGACACGCGATTGGCAGCAACCCTTCAGAATTCAATGAAACTTTCTGGATGTCAAAAGTATGTGAAACTAAGATACTTTGCATATTTTGTATTTTCAAAATCGATCTAGACTAACATTTGAAAAGGGTCAAAGTTTTTTTTTTACTTTAGTTATACGGGTTTAACTCGAAAACGGTAAGACCTACAAAAAAGTGTTGTATGGGAGACTGTCGTGAAATTTCCTGAAGTTTTAGAAAAAACTATTGAAAAAATAAAAAATCATTTTCTACACCGAAAAAACAATTATTCAAAACTTTAAAGTCGATTTAAAAAAACGGCCATTTCAGATTTTGATCATCCTTAAGCAAAAAGTTTCGTAATTAAATTTACTAAAAGTCGTCCATACATTGTAAATTGGGCATATTTTAGGGAAAAAAGTTTTTCTACCAACGAATTTTTTAAGTCCAAAATTTTATTTTTTATTTTTTTTTATTTCGCTTTAAATAGTCTAGTATGCTCATATTTTGAAGTGATAAATGAGTTTTAATCACAAAATAGATTATTGTTAGCAGTGCCGTAGCGTGCTATTGGCCAGGTTGGCACTCGCCAAGGGCGCCAGGCTATAGGGGGCGCCAAAATGGGAAATTGAGTGACCGGATTTTTTGGAAATATCTATAAAAAATCACTTAATAATAAATTTTGATTATAGTTCTCCATAGCAATGATAAATCGCTTATGCACGGTGCCTATGTTAAAACATCCAGAAATTACACATAAATTTCACATAATTGTTGGAAAGGGTCTATACCAAATCGTGACATAATTTCCATAAAAAAAATTTGGACTGACTTATAATAAATAACCCTTAACAACTAATATCATATAAAAATACTAGGCCGGTATTGAACAATATTTTAGGCAGGATTCTTTGGTATTAGTTTACAATGTTTTTACAGAATATCAGGCCAAACATTTTCATTGAATCTAAACGAAAGTTTTGATTGAATGGAGGACGCAATCACAGAATCCTGGAAAAGATTATCAGATAATTATGTAACATTGAGATTAGAGCAAGAGTGAAAACCATTGGAATAGGATATATTTGTAATACCGTAGAATCGGGTGTAATTGATAAGAAGGGTGAAAATGATCATCGTTTCACACAATATTATTTATTCGTAATAGAGCACAAATATCAATGTAAGTTGCAGTAGATGAACGTTGTTTGTCGTAACTATTGTCGAATTGTGTGTTGTGAAGTTTATTGCGTTAAAGAATGTTTATTAGAGTAAAGTGGGGCAAAAGTTCGAGTGGGGTAAGAGTTTCTTTTTAAGATTTCCAGCTCAATTCAAAACAAATCTTATAAATGTCATGGTGGTTCGAATGCTATTCAAGTAAGAGACTTTCAATCCAAATATCATAAAAATCGATTGAGATTTGGAAAAGTTATGGCTATTTGTTGTATTTCGACGTGAATATTGTAATTTTTGGTCTAACTTTCGTTGCATGGAACCAATTGAAGATAAAATCTTTTTCAATATTTTATGTAAGGGCGTTTCTAGGCCTATCATAAGGTTGCTTTAATGTGTATTAGTTTTTGCATAGATACTTGAAAACAATTTTTGGCCCATAGTGGGGCAAAAGTTTGAATCAGCGGGGCAAAAGTTCGACCCATGCATAAAATCACGGATAAATTTGCAAATTGCCTAAAATCCACTTATTATCTTCAAATTCAGTTAAATTTGTCTGATCGTGTGAAAATTGTCATCAAAATTTTACATTTCCACATAGTTTTGTGAAAAACTGCTATTTTTGAGTATATTACATTTAACCCGGTTTTGGGCAATTTTTGGATGAAAATTTAGTGTGTATTTTTCATCAAACTTAAGTTTTCGGCTGGTGTAAAGTATGCCTGTCATAAAAGGATCGATAATTAGTGTTTTAGCCAGCGAACTTTTGCCCCACACTAGATTCGAACTCTTGCCCCACCGGTGGGGCAAAAGTTCGAATAAGACAATTAATTTTGAAACTGTTATAACTAAAAATGGGTAAATATTTTGACACAAGTTTGTTCACCAAAATTATAGCCAATATGTTGACGGTTCACTGTATGGTATTTGTTTTGTTTTAGCTGCTATTGTTTTCCTGGAAACTTTGATTATACCACTAAGGTCGAACTTTTGCCCCACCTTACTCTACTATGAAAATAACGTAAAATTTCAAAATCATGCACGGTGCAGTATTGACAAACACCTATGAACTTCTATTTATAAGCAAGGATTTGAACATGGTATAAACCTGAAAGTTTGTGAGGATGCTTGAGATATGTCCTTAAACCAGATTTCATCACCAAAACTCGTACCAATTTGCTCATATGGTTGAAATAATTGAATTTCTGTTAGATATCATTAAATTCCTTAGGAAATTAAATACATTTAGGCGTTTTACGCGTAATTTTTGAAATTTAACAATTCGTTATTTATATAAAAATTGCATTGTTAAGAATTTTACAAGCATATTCGGATTTAGGGAGCTCACATTTATCATATAGAGTTGCTTTGGAAACTAACAATAATGACATTGACAAGTGATCAATTACACCCCGAAATGAGCTCCTCTGATTTTTTATTTTAGAGGTATTTGTTAACACTAAAATGACATTTGTTAGAAAATTTCGGTACCTAAGTCGATGAGGGTCACCTTCGTACTTGTTTTCCTGCATTAAGTTGTTGAGCATTGTTAACATTATAGAAAACAGACTAGAAAAACCGTGAAAAATGATCAATTTCACCCAAAGTTACGGTAACTGAAATTTTGTTTTGTTTCTCCAAAACAATGATCTGAATTGACTGATAAACGTTTGAGTCCGTACAGAATTTTTCGTAACATTGATTGACAACATTTGCTATTTAATTATTTTTTTTTTGCTTTTTTCTTATGAAACTTATAGAGGATACCTTGGTAAGATTTCTTTAGAAATCTTCTTTTGATCTCTTCAACTATTTCATGAAACTTAAACTTTTTTACAAAAATTCGTTTCCTTTTTTACACAACTTAATGCGCTACTACTCCTCTTAATCTTAAAAATAATTATTGTATGTTTGATATAATTTTCCTTCATGTTTGACGTTTCTCGTTAACGCCATCTACAAGTCTTGCTGCACATGAACGTATTTCGTGCAACTTAGCCACCAGATGATAATTGTGTGAAGTGGACGATGGACTTCAAAGGACACTGTTCTAAATGTGACGTCTGTTTATTTGTGGTTGAATTTATTTGATCTTTATCATGACACGTTTTCAAAAATTTTGATGGACAATTCTTACAGAAAACGCCCTATAATTTTAAGAAGTGTCCTTGAAAATTTTCTGGAATTTCACGTCAACTTGTAAAAAAATAATAAGGGGCGCCCAAATGGCGGTTTGCCAAGGGCGCCATTAGGCCACGCTACGGCTCTGATTGTTAGTAGTTGAAAGAAATAAAACGGAATTATACAGGTTTTTTTTTTTAATTAAATACAATTGATCTCGCACCAAACCGCTTATGAGAAAATGAACTCCGTCTAACAATCCGAGGTTTTCAATGGTTGGAAAGATATCACAATAATATTTTATTTCTTATTTGATCAAAGCCAATCTTAACAGGTGTCTGGAAAGGGTCAATATTATGCTTATAAAAAAAAGTCGTGGTTTTTTTTATCATGCATCATTATTTTTATTATTGCTATATATCCTAAAACGTAGTATCTGCACATGAATATTTACATTATTTTTGGGCTTTACTGAATAAATTGAATATTTTTGGTTCATCCTCTGAATTGGTATACCGTTTGGCTGCAATTTGTGTATCACTAATAGGCATAAAACAATGATATTTTTGGGTACCAGGGACAGTTTTAACCTTATCAAACAATTCCATCAATTCCTCTGACATTTTAGCATACTGTTCATTAGATATATAACAGAATTTTAATTTGGTGATACATGTATCAGTTTGTTTCACTGCCCAGTCAAATAGTTCTCGCGGAGTTGCGATTGTGTTTCCATAGTCTTTTGCAAGACTTGCTCTTTTTGCCATTCGCTTGAGAGTGCCACCAATAGCGTCACAGGGGCCTTTGCCGTGGGATGTGGCAAAAAAGTGCCATTCTGCTTTCAATCCATATATTTTCTTGAAATTACATAAGCTGGCAAAAATTTTTTTATTTTTATAATGAGCTGCAGCTCCATCTGACATAAAAATAACTTTTGAGAAATTTATTTTTTGTTTAACAAAATTTATCAATTTTGAAATAAATAGCTGAACTGCTACTGTATCATGGGTCAACACTTCTGATATTATAATAAAACGAACGTTTTCCAATTTATTATCTTTTTTATGGTAAATCTCGAATGGGTGTATCGTTGCTTGGGAATTATTCCAGTGATATCCTTGAGCAGCGTTTTGTATGATAAAACTATAATTTTCAGAAAAGTCGCCAATTACCTGTATTTCACCTTGTTTTAAGGAGTTTTTTTTTGTTTCGTAGAAAAGAAGACTGTTCTTTGCAAATAAAATCATGAGTTATTAGCTTATCAACTTTCTCCACGAAATACGTAACAATTTCTTCAACAGGCTTTATTATAGTTTCTAAATTACAGCGATCGGTGGTGAGCCATTGCTGAACAACTACATCTTCTTTGTCGCTTTCCTCTAAAAGCGAGATTAGTTCTCCTGTAATATTTTCTTTGGAAGTCGTTCTTACTAAAACATCGCATAACAGTTTTTCACAAATTTCTGCCTGAGAGACAATTCCTAAATTGTTAAGCATTAATTTAACATTTTCGTGGTATGTGCACACACATACATTGTGAATTCCTGTGATATCGAGAAGCCTACAATGTTTGGGCCTCAACATAGTAAACAAAGTAAAATCAATTTCTACATTTTGGCATCTTTCTTCAAAAATCATGTACGCCTCTTTAAGAGACATCATCAATAGACGCGTTTGAACTTGTTCTTTACTCCCATTTCGGTACTCAGAAACGAAGTCATTGGCTCCTGGCATAGGCCTACCAATATCATCACTATCAAAGAAATCAATAACAACCTGTTTATCTGTTTCACTAATTCCATGCCCACTTCGAGCCCTTTTTTTTTTTTTTTTTTTCCTTCTAAGCAATGGGGGGATAATCTGCTCAACAGACTCCGGACCGAGGTCCGGGAGTGTGGGGTTGGGGACCATTTACTACGTACAAGCAGTAAACAGGACTACACCCCCGACCCACTAAACCATTTCCATTGCCGCCAAACCCTTCGTCTCTCCGGGACCACCAAGAAGGCATTGCTTCGGAGAGGGGCTATTGCACATCGCATCCTCCAGGTTAGCTGCGTAGCCATGCAGCAACGAACATCGATGACACGCTTATGGGGGTCCACCAAGGTAGCATGCTGGCGCATTGCCAGCTTCCCGGGTGGTCCTCACCTCCCGTTGTCCGCTGAAGGCGGGCAGGGTCGACCACTAAGCCCGCGCCCAGCTGCACCGCAGGTATCAAGAACTGATACTGCGGGCTTCGCAATTTGACCTACTGAAGGCTCAGGCCCTATCAGCTAGCACGAGCTGGGATTGCTGACGAAGGGGCCTCCACCTGCCCCGAACGACCAGAGGCTCGTATCCACCCAGTAGGCCGGCGCCACGACAGCAGCGCTACCAGGATGTTCTCCCCGCGGCCACTTAATCGCTGTAAGGGTCGATTTCGACCGTAGGGCACCGGTATGACCTACGTAGCCGACTGCGAACCCTTGGACCACCTGTTGATTAGCGTCTGCACTAGTCACTCCTCGAGTCCACACGCCACCTCCTTTGGAGTTCCGAGACGATGTGGGTGATAGCCGATGAAACGGCATTCCAGCCAAACTCGTCTGCACACATCCTCTGGACCAAATTGTCCGGAGTCGTGTCCCGACCGCATGTGGCAAACATGCGGTCACGCATTGTGCGGAAACGCGGGCACACGAACAAAACGTGTTCCGCCGTTTCCTCTAAACCTGCACAAACTGGACATTCGGGAGAACCCGCATGACCGAAACGGTGTAGATATTGTCTAAAGCATCCATGACCCGAAAGGACCTGTGTTAGGTGGAATGTTAGTTCCCCATGGCGCCTATTGACCCAGATATCTAACCTCGGAATCAACCTGTGAGTCCACACTCCCTTGGTGGAACTGTCCCACGCACGCTGCCATTTGACCATGGAGGCCAGTCTGGCAGTCCTGCGTATGCCTCTTGTGCCGCGCATTTCGAAGCACTCTATGTCTTCCATGATAAGGATACCAATAGGCATCATACCGGTGATGACACAAAGTGCATCGTGTGACACGGTACGGTACGCGCTCGCAACCCTCAGGCACATTAGCCTATAAGTACTCTCTAGCTTGCTACGGTAGCTATCGGTACTCAAAGCCGTGCCCCAAGCCGGGCCACCATACCTCAGTATGGACGAGGCGACACTGGCCAGAAGCTTACGCTTGCTGGCGTACACCGCAGAGCTATTGGACATCATCCGGGACAGTGCCACAATAGCTGTGGAGGCTCTCTTGCAGGCATAATCGACATGGCTACCGAAGGTAAGCTTGTCGTCGATCATCACCCCCAAGTGTTTGACGGAGCGCTTCGAAGTGATTGTGCAGTCGCCTACACTGATCACCGCTTGCTGCGCCGACTTTCGGTTGTTGACAACAACAGCCTCCGTTTTGTGGTGAGCCAATTCCAGTTTCCTGGAGCTCATCCACTCCTCCACAATTGCGATCGAGTGGGCTGCAGTCAATTCCACTTCTTCGATCGATTCACCGTAGACCTCCAGCGTAATATCGTCGGCAAAGCCAACGATGACCACACCCGCCGGGAATTTCAATCTCAACACCTCGTCGTACATGACATTCCATAACACCGGACCCAGGATGGAACCTTGCGGGACTCCTGAGGTTATGTGAAAGCACTTCCGACCCACCTCTGTGTCATAGACTAATACCCGATTCTGGAAGTAACTTCCGAGAATCTTGTACAGGTACTCGGGTATCCCCAGACGCAGGAGCGCATCAGCAATAGCCGCCCAACTGGCACTATTAAATGCATTCCTTACATCCAGAGTCACTACTGCGCAGTAGCGAATACCCCTCCTCTTACGCTGGAGTGCTATCTCAGCGGTTTTCTTAACCGCCAGAATAGCGTCTACAGTGGACCTCCCTTTCCGGAAGCCGAACTGGTTGCCTGAGAGACCATTTACACCCTCGGTGTACCTCGACAGTCTGTTGAGGATGATCTTCTCGAGCACTTTCCCCACCGTGTCAATCAAGCAAATTGGTCTATACGCCGACGGGTCACCGGGTGGTTTCCCCGCCTTTGGCAATAGTACCAGGCTCTGCCTCTTCCACGCATCTGGAAATACTCCCTCGTCCAGGCATATCTGCATAGCAGATCTGAACATACCGGGAGCCTCCAAGATTGCGACTTTGAGGGCCAGGTTTGGAACTCCGTCCGGACCTGGTGCCTTCCCCATGCTTAGGGATTTTGCAATCCCTACAAGTTCCTCATCAGTTACTCTATCCTCATCACCAGCCCCAATCCCCGGCTGTCCTACAAAAGGAGGCCATGGGCTAGGGTTGTGGCGCGGGAAGAGCCCCTCGATGATCCCCTCCAGCATCTGTGGAGACTGCTCCGTAGGAGCAATTGCACCTCTTGTCTTCGCCATTACGATCCTGTAGGCATCACCCCACGGGTTCGCGTTGGCACTCTGACAGAGTCCCTCGAAGCAGGCCTTTTTGCTTGCCCTTATCTCAGACTTCAGCGCGACTTTGGCAGCGGTGAACACCGCCCGTCGTTCTTCACGCTCCTGCTCGGTACGTGCTCGCTGCATCCGTCTCCTGGCCCGTAGGCAGGCACGGCGCAGGTTCGCAATAGCTTGAGTCCACCAGTATGTCGGTGGTCTCCCATTCCTAGGGTGGACTTTTCTAGGCATGGTCGCATCGCATGCACGCGTAAGCACCGCTACCAGTTCGTCCCCGCTTAGGCCGAGTAGGTTACGCTCACGGCGGAGCGCCTCCCTAAGTACTTCATCATTGAAGTACGATGTCTTCCACCTACGAGGGCTTGGCCTTGACCTAGCCGCTTCCTCAACCCGCTGCCTGCTGTTGTTGTAGTCGATACTGTAGCGAACCGCCAGGTGGTCGCTGTGAGTGTAGCCATCGTCTACCCTCCAGTTCGAACTACTCGTTAGGCCAGGACTACAAAAAGTAACGTCGATAATCGACTCCGCTCCGTTACGGCTGAAGGTACTTTTGGCACCAACATTAGCCAGATCGACATCTAGCACGGCCAGTGCCTCTAGCAGGATTTGACCTCGCTGATTCGTGTTACGGCTTCCCCATTCCACGGCCCAGGCATTGAAGTCGCCCGCTATTACAACTGGCCTTCGCCCTGTCAGCGCGGTCGTCATGCAGTCCAGCATCTGCGTGAACCGCTCGGTCGACCAACTCGGAGGCGCATAGCAGCTACAGAAGAGGACCCCGAGCCCTTGTGGTACATAGAATGCCCTGTTCATTCACAAGTTGTTTCACTTGTCTTACCATGTAAATTGGTGCCTCGAACTCCTCGACAATTTTGTTGATCGACCACGACTTAGGAAGAGCCGATAATATTTTCAACTGGTCATTTCTGTCAATACCAGGTGAGTTGAATTTTTCTTTCAACTGATTGATGATTTCCTCGAATGCCTCCACCTTGTCGACGTCCATTGCATCCATGCCTAGTATGTCATGACGTACAGCTTTGGTGATCTCCACTGACTTTTTAATTCGATAGTCCAAGCTCCACATGTTTCTCGACGAGATTGGGAAATTGCCTACCTTTTGGCGTATTCCGCTGTTCGATGTGTTTTTAATTTTAAAATAAGGCTGATACAAATATTAAATTTCTTTTATGTCCGAGACCACTTGGAAGGTTCGAGGGGGGGATAAAAATAAATAAGGAACAAAAAAATAAAAATGAAAAAAAAAGTTATTTTTTTCGAATTTTTATTTTTAACGATAGTTGTTAAACTTTTTTCAAACGTCCTCTGGATCATTATTTTACTTTTTTTTTTACTTTAAAAATTGAAAAAACCTAACTGATGTCAAATAAATGATGAATCTTTTTTTTTCTCCCCTTCAAAATTTTCGGATTTTTGAAGGGGGGGGTGACATAAAAGAAAATTAATACTTGTATCAGCCTAACTCAAAAAGTAAATGAGATGTAAGCGTTTGGACATCATATTCGGCTTCAGGGGCCATGATTTATGTAAGTAACGACATTTTCAATATTATCGAACGTTGTTTACATGGATGGCATAAAACATTTTTGTAAACATGCTTAAATCTTTCAAAAACCAAAATACAGTATATAGTCACGAGCTATGGGTGGCAGTACTTGTTTTAAAAATATAAAACTCACAACATTTACATTTTTGGATGGAATATTTAAGAAATATCCTAAAAACTGATCAATGTTACCCCGGATTACGGTAGATAACAATACAAACATTATTTCTTATTCATCTGGCTTGTAACGCAGGTACGTTTAGTAGTATTTTCTAGAAGAAAATTTAATGGGGTATGGATCAGGTTGTTCCTTTTCAATGTTTGCAATCTTCCGAACCATAAAAATCCGTCGGATTGTTAGACGGAGTTGATTTTCTCATAGGCAGAGCGAAATCCATAGATTGCCTTCATTTAATAAACATAATCACTGCATGATTCCGTTTTTTAACTATTCTCAATAAAAAATACAATTTATTTCTGATTCAAACTCATTTATCACTTGAAAACACGATCATATTTGACGGTTTGGAACAAAATCTTTGAAAAAAAATTCAGTTTTGGACTTGAAAAATTCGTTGTTAGAAAAACTTTTTTCCCTTAGATATGCCCAATTTGCAATGTATGGACGACTTTTAGTAAATTTAATTACGAAACTTTTTGCTTAAGGATGATCAAAATCTGAAATGGCCATTTTTTTTTAAATCGACTTTAAGGTTTTGAATCATATTTTTTTTTCAGTGTAGAAAATGTGTTTTTATTTTTTCAACATTTTTTCTAAAACGTCAGGAAATTTCACGACAGCCCCCCATACCACACTTTTTTGTAGGTCTTACCGTTTTCAAGTTATACGGGTTTATAAAAAAAGTAAAAAAAAACTTTGACCCTTTCCAAATGTTAGTCTAGATCGATTTTGAAAAAACAAAGTATGTAAAGTATCTTAGTTTCACATAGTCTTCACACCCAGAAAGTTTCATTGAATTCTGAAGGGGTGCTGCCAATCCCTTTGTCGAGTTGGCGTGAAATCCGTCACCTAGTTTCCACGGCTCGGAAGAGCGCTATTTCTTTATCCTGCCTTTTTATGGTCTCGTCCTTTTTAACTAATGCTTCCTCTAGTTTCTGCACGGTGGCCGTAAGAGCTGACACTTTCCGGATCAAATCTTTAATTGTTCCGTTTTGCTGCACTGTCTCCAATCTATCTCCGACACCTCTGTTTTGGAGTTGGCGTTCCATCTCTTCTATTCGTTGCTCTTTCATCTTTGTGTCGGACTGCAGTTTCTGGACCTTCGCTGTTAAATCGGCAATTTCCTTGTCTTTACTGGCATTAACTACTTCGGTATACGCGGTACTGCAACTACTAGCAGATTGACGAGATTCATATTTACGGCGGGCCTGGGGATATGATATACCCATGTCCACACGACACTGAATGATCGTCGCTCTGGCAGACCTTGCAGAAAGCGGCTTCAAGACATGGCGTTCGACTGCGTTCAATACCGGATGGCGGGTTACTAATGTCAGCTGAGGTTGTTGGTTCTTCAGTTAGATCCGGAGCTGTGGTTACGATCCACTGTGTTTTAATTCCTCGTTTTCATGCGCTTTTTGAATAGCGCCGTAACCGTTGATTTTAGCGATATAGTTTGTTTGGAGAAGTTTCTTGGTATATTAAGGCGCAACTTTTGACGAAAAAAATTTTGTGATCAATCCACCTAGCAGTGAGATAGAAAAACTATTTTTTCCAAAAATTTAGATAGACATATGGTGTCTTCGGCAAAGTTGTAGAATTGGCAATTTGAAACAACTTTGTCGAAGACACAATTTTTCTATCTCTTATACTTTTTGAGATATATGCCGTTGTATGTGAATGACCCCTAAAAATCATATTTTTTATCATAACTTTTTTCCAAGATTTTTAACATTTTTTGTGTTTTCTACAAAGTTGTTTGTCATAGAAAAACCCGTGTTTTTGCTGAACATATCATCACCCTATCTTTTGAAGTAACAAAGTTATTCATGAATTACTCTTTTTAGAAGGGGTAGTTTAGGCCTCTATAACTGGCTTCGGCGCAAAATGGCGCAGACAACTCTTACAAATCATGAAAGTACCATATCTTCCCTTTCGGCAGTTGATAAAAACTTTTGTCTATAAGCGTCTTTGCATGGGTTTTTACTATCAAACAAATAAGCCTTATTAAAACGATTTCGACTGGTAATTCTTTTACTTTAAGAGATAGAGAGGTGCAATGTTCAGCAAAAACACGCGTTTCAAGATGTTTAACAACTTTGTAGAAGATATGAAAAATGTTAAAAATCTTGTAAAAGAGTTACGAATTTTTTAAGTTAAAGTACACAAATTTGTATGAAAAAAATAATTTAAAATCATTTTCGATTATAACTTTTTACTTAAATTTTTAACATTTTTCATGTCTTCTACAAAGTTGTTAAACATCTTGAAACGCGTGTTTTTGCTGAACATTGCACCTCTCTATCTCTTAAAGTAAAAGAATTATCAGTCGAATTCGTTTTAATAAGGCTTATTTGTTTGATAGTAAAAACCCATGCAAAGACGCTTATAGACAAAAGTTTTTATCAACTGCCGAAAGGGGAGATATGGTACTTTCATGATTTGTAAGAGTTGTCTGCGCCATTTTGCGCCGAAGTCAGTTATAGAGGCCTAAACTACCCCTTGAAAAAAGAGTAATTCATGAATAACTTCGTTACTTCAAAAGATAGGGTGATGATATGTTCAGCAAAAACACGGGTTTTTCTATGACAAACAACTTTGTAGAAAACACAAAAAATGTTAAAAATCTTGGAAAAAAGTTATGATAAAAAATATGATTTTTAGGGGTCATTCACATACAACGGCATATATCTCAAAAAGTATAAGAGATAGAAAAATTGTGTCTTCGACAAAGTTGTATCAAATTGCCAATTCTACAACTTTGCCGAAAACACCATATGTCTATCTAAATTTTTTGAAAAAATAGTTTTTCTATCTCACTGCTAGGTGGATTGATCACAAAAATTTTTTCGTCAAAAGTTGCGCCTTAATATACCAAGAAACTTCTCCAAACAAACTATATCGCTAAAATCAACGGTTAGGGCGCTATTCAAAAAGCGCATGAAAACGAGGAATTAAAACACAGTGCGATCCTGTCCTCCGGGTGCACCTTGCTGCATTTCCCACATATGCGATACGGCTCTCGACATCGCTTGCCCGTATGTCCGTACTCCCAGCAACGGAAACAAAGCATGGAAGCAGGGTAAAAATTGCGTGTTATACATCGATTCCAACCGAAGTCGATGTGCGGAGGGATTACCGTACCACATATCGTGAGAATCACCGTTGGTGTATTTTCCAGCTCTCCAATTGCGTTTGTGCGTTTGATCCTGCGGACTTCCTTAACTCCTTGCGCAGATAATTGGCTTTGCAAATACTCCTCCGTAAGACCAATGGTGTCATAGTTAGGCACCACGCATTTTCGCTGGTTCAAAGTATCGTGTTCGTTGATACGAATCGATGTTCCGTCGGCTAACTTCGTCATTCGACGCAAGCTGTCAGCCTGCGCCTTGCTCCGGACCTTGAGGACATATGTTACTCCTTAGGGGTCATTCAAAAATGACGTCCATCATTTGGGGGAGGGGGGGGGTCTACTAAAGTGTGACAGTACGTGTATAAGATATTGGAAAGAGCGTGACAGAGGGGGGAGGGGGGGTTCTAGAAATCCCGAAAAACGATGGACGTCATATTTGAATCGTCCCTTACTGTACGCGCCGTCGATTGGTCCATTGACAAATTTCTCTACAGATAGACGCAAAAGAAACGGATCCTGTGGGAAACCGCCTCCATCTTCAGGTACCGTAGCTCTCCCGACGTTCCCGCATGGTCCATAAAGCTTGGTAGTAAACGTCCAGTGTACTCACCATTGATTTTATTTGATGGACCAATACCTCCTCCTCCAGGTCCCCCTGGATCTCCCAAAAGGGGTGGGGAACCGTTCGCTAGCGCCATGCTAGCGAACGGGATGACTTTTTTATGTGGTGTATCTTGTTTGCACACTTCGGATGATCGTTGGTTATGATTTGACTTGCACTTCCACAGCAGGTAGTTACGCTTTGGGCCCCGCTAGTCCCGACACACTTTTCGCAACGATGAAATAGGCACTGAAACAATAGACTCGCACTCTATACAGGCAGGTTGAAAAGCACAACCGTACGCTATGAACGATAGCTGTCGACTGAGCTCAAACAAAGAAAAAAAAGGGAGTAAAACGTTTCAACTACTTTTTGCAGATCCTGAAATATAATTTTCAAAGCACGATCGCGAGTGCGCTGAAACTGAGTTTTTCTCGCGTTTTACGACGGAACAAAAATTTAATATCATCGTGTGTTCGATCTCACACCGACAACGGCATCATCATAGCGGCATCCAAGCCAAGCACAAATTGAATCATTCAGTTTGCTGCCATTGTTTAGTTCACTTTGCTTTATCGCATCGTCAGCCCAACGCAACGATAGGCACCATCCAGTGCACTGCTGTGCGCACGGGCTACATTTGTTCTTCGCCGTACTGTGTCGCCTATAAAAGGCGGCAGTAGTTTGTATGCACCCAAGTAGCACTGGTAACAAATGCAATATTTTAGAAAAATAAAACAAATTACATTGCAGTTGCATTTAAGATAATTTGTAGCATGTATTCAATTTTGGTTACTAGGCTATTACATTGTAACTTACGTTTTGTTTACATTACATAGGTGTTGCATTTTTCCTCGCATGTAACTTATCCTAGAGCTGTCAAAATGAATAAGTTACATTGAAATTAAATTTGTGGTTGCAAAGAAACACATAACAAACTAGGTTACATATATATTGCTAAGTCACTTGTGTGTAACAACATGAAGTTGTATGTTTGGTTACAATGTGTCATAGGGGAAGTGGTGAAAAAATGAACAGGGTGGTGAAATGAACACCGACCTGGTTACGCATGAAAAACAAATTTCAATAATTTTTATGACGATAAAAATATGCGAAAATTCATATATCTTAATCTTAATTCGTGTCGCTGCGTTAATAAACATATCTATTTTTGATATTATGCGATAGAACTAAATATAATAAATGAACAAATTAATAGATTAGGGAAAATCTCGCGAGTAGACATATCACAGAACATTAAGTTACATTTGTAATGTTCTCTTTATTGCTTTTGTGAAGAACGTCAATTTTGAGCCCCTCGGGATGGCGAGGTTTCGTTTACGGGGGCAGGGTCCGAATTTTCAGGTATTTCGTTCAAAATCATGAATATTGTCATGAAAATGTGTTCACTGTATTTTATTCTCCAACCGAAACACAGTGAACACATATTCGACGAGGAAATTCTAGTTTTGAACAGAAAAATTGCTGTTGAAGTTTCGATGACGATGACGGATCCTTGAACGTTAAAATGTTTGTGTGTGTGTGTGGTCCATCTAACTCCCACTGTCCGGCAGTGGTATTATGGAAAAAAGTTTCTAGCAAAAATATAGTATATTTTTGCAAAAAGCTTCAGTCCGGGAGTTAGAAGGTGATAGCTCTGTTGCAGATCCGGTGACCCATTTCAGAATGGCTGGAGAGACACGTCCATTCAGAAGTCACTTTCACTAACAACAAGCCCCGCATGTATGTATTACCGTTATCAAATGGATAATGATAATACATACACACTTCCTGTTTCAAAAATGTTAGCTTTGAAACTGGCGCGTATTTAATGTTTAGGTACCAATAAATATGTAATCAGAACAATCTCACCAAAATCGATCCAAGGCGGCGTTGTCATTAAATCCAATCAGCAATCGAACCTTTTTCTTCTTCTTCTTCTTCTTCTCATCTGGATGGCATCCAATTCCTTCTCCATGTGACGCATACAATTTGTCATTACTAGACCACTTAGTGTGCATGTTTTAGCACTACCATTTATAATTCTTACTTAAAAACCTACCCACTTTACATGTTCACAAAAACATAAATTTATTTTTAAATTCTCAGAACCATCCGTCCAGGTGGCGTAGTAGTATCGGCCGAAAAACAAGCGCAGTCTCGAAAAAATATCACGTGGGTGCACAAATCTTAACAAAACCAATTAGAATCGGCCAAAGAATATTACACTGAAGGCGTTTGAAAGAATTTTTCACTGTTTAATGTCGACATTTTTCCAATATTCACTTCCAAATTCAAATGCGGATGGCGTCGCACCAGCCAATTCATCGGCGACATCGCGGAAACGAAAGCACGAAAAATAACGTGGAGCAAAACAAAAATCCTTGAACGTTAAAATGTTTGGGTCTTTAATTAATCCCGTAAATTATTGTATTTTGTTAAGCTCGATGACTTTTAGTCGACAGCAGATCAGTTGTTGTCTTCATTGTTAAATTTATTGTTGCTCCATTTGTGCACTGTCATAAATTGTATTACATGCAAAAAAATGTTAAACTTGTCTTTAAAAAACTTATCGAAGGAGCTAAACTTTAATCAACCACCCCCTATTTTATAACACCGAAACCGCTGTTGAATTCAAACTCTACCAAACGTAATGCCAAGCTGAAGTAACGCACAAATTGGAACCTTACAAATGTACATTTTTCGCATCAGCATTATTTAACAATAACATCACAAACGCCTGCATTATATAAGCAAGCATGATCGAGTGTGTACGTTTACTGCACCACTAACCGTCTTGCTTCTCAGGAAGCGTCCATTTATTACGTAATGCTAAATTTGGAAATTTTGACCCCCTTCTACCCTTGAAGTGAAAAATTGCTAACAAAACCGCACTTGTCATTTCATTACTTTCGTTACTCCCTTTCACTCTGAGTATAGGTATTGTTATTCACCGAAATAAGCCAATAAATTTTCATAATAATAAAGTCATACGGTGATTAAACCTTATAAATGTAAAACCGCATCTTGTCACCTTTATTCACAGATGAGAGGATCGATGAAGAGAAATCGATCATTTGACTGGCGCCCTTTTCTAGCACACTCTTGATTTTGCTTTCTTTCGAGCTATATAGGCTTCGTGGCCGTTAGCGGCGTCAGTCGTTCAGGCGTATTGTGCCATGAAGTGTGGGTTCGATTCCCGCTCCAGTCGGTGGAAACTTTTCGTCAAACGAAAAATTCATCATTGGGCTACTGGGTGTTTCGTGTTGTCCGTTGCCTTATGTTTGTGATCGTTCAGTCTGTGCAGCCTTGAGCTGAAGACGGTGTAAATTGTCTTTTCTTTTCTTTTCTTTTCTATATGAGCACGTCATAAAGCATGTGCTTTCTTGGATGGAGCATTTAATTTTCATACCTTTGTAAGGTTCCAGTAAATTGGCTTGGGGATTTTTGCACATTATTTAGTGATTTATCGCAAATGCATCATTTCCCATTAGAAGCAAGACGATATCCTTAAGGTGTTCATTTTAACACCCCTTCCCCTATTGACAGCAGTGTAATTTAATGGCAGTTTCAGTATAGTTACACATCAGTTTCAAAATAACATAAGATTTCTGGGTAACTGTTGTGTAACGAACGAGTAACTTGCTGACAGTGGTCAACACTACAGACCAAAAATGTTCATACGTATCGTGAATTTTGATATAAGAACTTGACTAGTTTATGACCAGTTATTATTTTCATAGATATTTTTCCAGTGATGAATTAAAATTGTTGGATTCACAATATGCAGCCTTTCTAACAACTCTTTAAAAGTTGTCATCATTTTAGATTGGCTGTCTTCAAACAGTTATTCGGAAGTGTATATTCAGCCAGATGAAATTAAATGGCAGTTTATGATAGGCAATCAAGAAAATCCAACAGCGAGATACGAAAAAACGTGATTTTGGAATCACAAACAATGAAATACAAATGAGAAACACTACTGATTTGAGTAACAGTGTAAATTTCCATTTTTTATGGAATTTACATTGGCATACTATCTAAGCAATCCTCGTATCATGTATTATTCAATTTAAAATTATAAGATTTTTCATGAGCGCGTCAATTTTGAGCAAGTAAAATGATTGATTTCACCACAAATTTAAATCTGCATGTTGAATTTAATATGTACTTGTGAATAATTACGCGTTCCAAGATCATAGGCATAATATTTGTTGACATTCAATTCTAAAATGATTGTCCGGTTTCAAAACTGTCAGAATGAAACAATAAGTTCAATGCCGTTCCTTTTATTTTGTCGCAGGAAAACCCATGCGTAATCAACAAATTGCATATCCGTCGCCTGTAAAATTCTTATGTAACGACCAACAAGTTACATGAGGCTCGACTTTTTGCGCTTTTTCGGTTACATAGAAGTATGTTTCCATGTTACAATGTTTCCTATTGTAACTATTGAATATGTTAAGTAGTCGTTGCTGTTACTTACTTGTAACAATGTGTGCTGCTTGGGGCAATGTATATAGTGTCTTTCCTTCCCCACCGAGTAGGCACGCTGCCTCTCGGTGGTAATAAAGTTCCAATTAGTAAAGTTTAACTCAGAAGTTTGAAGTTCTTTTCGTCGTCCCCGCTACCATACCACACAACGTAGGGCAAACAGATTGTGCGATATTTGCCAGATTTTCCAATTAGTAAAGTTCGCCAGAAAACTATTCGCCAGAATGACATCTGCCAGAAAATCAATCGCCAGAATGTACCATTTACCAGAAAACCATTTGCCAGAATGTACCATTCGCCAGAAAGTACCATTCCCCAGAATTATTTTTTTTTGGTCGATTTTGATCAATTAATGCATGGTGAAAAATCTCGGAAACCAAAGATGGCCGTCACAATATTCAATTTGTGCCTATTTGCACATCTACAAGAGCAATAAATTGGAATAATAGTACGGTAGCAATTTCGTTCTTCTCATTTTGAGCTTCTTGCTAGTGTACAGAGCGGAGACAATATGACACTGTTATTCTACATCTTTTGCGAGATTATAGCCAATGAGGTTTTGATACCTGTTTAACTAGTTTTAACTTCGAGAAAATTGCTTGTTTCCTTTCACCGCGAGCTGTTCTTCATCAGAATATTGTATTGTACAGAATTTCTCGTACAATTACCAGATAATGTTTGCTTTTCAATGGGCAGATTATTGTGGTTGTGCTATTTTCTATTCTATAATATCGATGTCGTGTCCCCGAACCTCAGTTCCGCAAATGCCAGTTTCGTGAATACCCCATTTTCTCAAGTGCTGAAGCATTCATAATTATCATAACTCATTTTATATTTCAGGGTGATGAGCAGTTCAGATGATGTGCACCCTCTTTTTTGATCAGCGGTTTTCTTGTTTTCTTTATCGTTCTTTCTATGTCACCACTTTGTCTCTGAAATTTGTTTCTTATCCATTTTGTCATGTGTTTATATTGGGGCCATCCATAAACCACGTGGTCGTTCAGGGAAGGGGGGATGGGGTTAGAAGGGTGTGGTTCTATTCTAATACCATTCATTCAAATTTCGGGTTATTCGGGAAATGGAAATGCGTTATTCGGGTACCTGGCGTTCGGGGAAATGATATTCGAGGGAACAGCATTCGGGTAAAAATAGACTAGAAGGTTTTTAGTGATAATGGTCACCTAAATTTCAGTACATGAAAAAGTATTCTTAAAATAGTCATTGCCTATCGCTAACTAGCGTTGGGCAAAATTGTCTATAACATCGATGTTACTGAATCGATTCACATTTGAACTGCTGAATCGATTCACCGATTTAATCGAATCTCTTGAATCGATGTTTTTAAATCGATTCGAATCGAATTCAAATTTAAAATATAGTTTGAAATGAGACCAAATGCAATTACATTCAACTTGAATATACCTCAGTTCTGAAACTCAATAGAACAGATTTACTATTGCAAAAGGCTTATTAAAAAAATGATTTAGTTTTCATCATGCTATTAAGAAATATTCATAATTTTCAACAAAATGAATCGAATCAAAAAATCGAATAAAGAGAATCGATTCACTCGATTTCAGATGCCCCAAACATCGATTCAAAAAATCGATTAATCGGAATGAAAACATCGATTCAAAATCGCCCATCGCTATCGCTAACTTGATATGGTTTGGGGCAAATAAGAATTCTCCATTCTTCACACGCTCAAAAAAGAATTCTGAAAAACGTGAACTGTCAAAAATACACCATGAACTACCACAAATGGTCACATAAACATGATCTAGTTCACGGTGTATTTTTGTTGTTGACGAGTTCACGTCTGCTGTTCACGGATACGAGAACGGATTTTTTTCTGTGCATATGTAGGATGTTATTTTTAATTTTACAACTGCATTATTTGTCTGAAAGCTCCTGAAAGTTTTTATAGTGAATGTAACTTTAGTTTGCTAGTGGAAGCATTAATTACTTCATCAAACAGACGGCGCAAATAGTTTGCAACGTTTATTGAAATCGTGTAAATACCCAATGAACTAGCCCTTGAGATGCAACAAAACTTTAAAGAACAGCTTATGATAAAAAGAAGTGAGAATCTCATGACAAGTCTTCCAAGCCATAATACCATTTTACAGGCACAACATACTTAAAAAAAACCTTACTTTATCATCCATCATCAAATCTTGACATCAGCAAGCAGAATCTTTCATACATAGTGGAGCTGATTTTAATGAATGCAATTGTTATTCTATTGTATGTTTTCTTCTTTCTAGTTCCACGGTCTCTTAGGATTAAGTGCTGTATTTTAATTAATATACTGCTTAGCGACTAAAAATGGATGAACCAAAGTGCGAAGTTCGATTTTTGACCAACGCGTCGCGAGTCACTTCGCTATAGTGCGCATCTATGCCCTCCTCCGTGTGCATTATGCGCACTATTGAGAATCGAGTTGCGACGTGGCGAAGTTGGTCAAAAATAAAACTTCGCACGTTCGTTAACCCATTTTATAACGCGAAGCAGTATATATATAGGAGATGGCTGAGAATCTCTATAATAAAGATGATAATAATAATTATTATGATTCATATTTATAAAGTTTCAAATGTTGATGTTGATTGTTGAATGCTCGAAAAATCGATTTTTTAACCGTAAATAAGTATCTAGATGGACTAGATCATCTATTCTAACTGAATCACAATACCCAAAACAGATATTCGAAGTTGGCCAACTGGAGTTGGTATCCAAGAGACCCTGTACTCAACAAAACTAATCTCACATAATTAGAGCGTTAAATCTGGAACGATTATTTCTCCAACAATTGCAAACTTGATTTATCTGAATAAAAAAAAATAGGGCATGGTCCATTCTGGGGAATGGTACATTCTGGCGCATGGTTTTCTGGCGAATGGTACTTTCTGGCAAATGGTTTTCTGGCATATGGTACTTTCTAGCGCATGTCATTCTGGCGAATGGTTTTCTGGCGAATGGTTTTCTGGCAAATATCGCACAATCGGGCAAACATCGTCGTTAATCACGAATTCGAAGTGATGCAGGAAGAAAAGCTAAATTGTGGGTGGGATCGCTACCGATTGGTTGATGGTCTGCAAGTCACGTGGTGTTACAGGTGTTGTGCTTTCAATCACAAAGGAAAGATTGCAAGGCTGAAACACCGACGTGTCCTGTGTATAGTGAGAATCATCAGGTGCAAGAATGCAAATACAGTTGGAAGCAGTGTGTAAACTATTAAAAATGAACACTGATCGGAATTTGAAACATGACATGAATCATGCTGCATGAAGTGAAACATGGCAAGTGTATCAAAGACATTTCGAGCAACGGAAAAGCTTAGTCGACTATTCGAAGTAGCAATCACGGCCTAATAATGAAGAATAGTGTGATGTAGTGTATTTGAATCACTTTGAATCACTTGACTTTCACAATCAATTTCATGTCGAAAAAGCTGTATTTCATCCCTCTGAGTTTTGAGTTACAGGCGAACGGGTCCAAACAATAGGGTTTTTCGTAATGTTTTGGGTTAAAGAAATTTTGTGTCTAATCAAAAATTACAAATTCTGCTCAAACATGTTCACTACACTAAATCAAGCAAATTAATGTCGAAAAATCTACATGTCATCGCTCTAAATTTTGCTTTATTGTTAAATTTGTGAAAAAAATGCGTTCTTCAAAAAAAAAAATAGGAAGTGCCTTTTGCTTAATAATTTTGGATAGACGCATCTATTTCAAAAACCCAAAGATGAACATCAATCTTGAATGGCGTCCAGTTCCATTGCTGAAAAATGTTTGAAAATCGCTTCGAAAACTTGAAAGATATGCATGGCCAAAATTGCACTTCCGACTCTCTGAGGGGAATTGGGAGTACAGGTGTTATATAATTAATTAGTTCAACGATTAAACCCTTCCATTCGAAAACCTTCAGACAAATCGGCAAGCAGTATGTGTCACCAAGTCGCTAGTAAGTGCTGGTTTACTTGGATAATTCTTATAGATACACGTTTTGAAAATCATACATTCAGTGTCGATGCTTGGTAGATGAGTCCAAAATTAAATTTCCTTCCAAGAAGACGACATCTCTGGCGACACGTGTTATGCGTACTAAGAAAATAGCTTTTGAAAGGTTGCACAACGAGACGTAATAAAGATGGGTAACTATTCGTTATTAAAATTAGAAACAAACTCTCATCTGGACATGATAGCTAAGCCCCTGTTTCTCTTAAAAATAATATTTTCCTATTTTCTTATAATTTAATTGTCATTTGATTCTTTTTAAGCTTTAGCATCTTTAATCGAATTAACTTCTACCCAGTCACAATAAAAAATTTTCCAATTACGATCACTTTAACAACACCATACGATTTGGCACTTAAAACTTTTCCCCACATAAACGATGGGCAATAAATTAAACAAAAATGATAATATGCTTACCTCAACTGATCCGGTGCCAGAAAATAAATAAAAAGTGACAATATTTGCCATTGATGGCTCTTCCAGAAACGAGCTTGTGTTTCCGACGGATTGGTTTGAAAATTTACAATCCTGTGGGTTCGTTATATGGGCCGAAAAGGATACTTTTGAGCACCGCCCGCCGCAATCCCGAAGCCATAAAAAGGGCTATTGTGATGGGGCACCTGCTACGCTTCCTACCCTGAATACGCAACATATGTACGCACGTGTGCAGATACGACAGCTATAACGTGCTTTCAAAGTTTTACAATAATTATGAAACCGATTCCGTGGGCCGAAATGAGTGATAAAAACAATGTGCGTGAGATTTTGATGCCTTGAGGCTCACTGTGCAAGCATGGGAGCTGTTTTTTACGGTTTACCGAGCGGTTTTGGCTGTCGGCGTTTAATGAGATGAGATTTGCAGCATATGTAGTTGGGTGAAATTTGACCGCACAATGTTATGGGAAAAGGATGTAATTTGCGTGACAGAACGTGTGGCAATATGACAGAAAACGAAAGCAGCAAACCCGTTTAGTACAGAACAAAAGCACCGCCTGAAAGAAGTGTAATGTTAAGAAATGGAGCATCTGTATCGTTCACAAGAAATTCGGAAGATCTACGAGATGCTTTAATGCATGCTGAAAAGGCTTTGTGCTGCGAGCCGAAATATGTAGAAATAAGGATGGAAGCATCTTGACGGACGGACGTGAGGTGATCGAAAACCTGAATGACACGTTAAATACAGACACAGAGAGTCAAGACAGCGGAGGAAATGACTATGTTAGCTCGGCAGATGAAGGAAACCAACAAGCTCTTTTTTAATTACTCGATCTATGGCTGTGTTCATTTTCCTACTTCAATTTTGGCCCACGCTCTCCTGATCTTGTTGCATCTGATCAAGCCACCTCCCCGCCTTCTTGTGCCAACCGGATTCAACGCGAACACCATCTTTGCAGGATTATTGTCCGGTAGTGTTGCAACATGCCCTGCCCAGCGCACCCTCTCGGCTTTCGCCACCTTCTGGATTCTAGGTTCGACGTTGAGCCTAGCAAGCTCATATTTCCGTTCTCCTGCACACCGCCAAAAATGGTCCTAAGCACCCAACGTACGAACACTCCAAGTGCTTGCAGTTCGTCTTCCAGCATTGTCCATGCCATGTTCATAGAGGACCTCCGATCTTATAAAAGTTTTGTACATGGTACATTTGGAGCGAGGGTGACTCTTTCTCGACCACAGTTTTTTCTGGAGCCCATAGTAGGCGCGACTTCTACTGATGATACGTCTCCACGACGAATTTTAACGACTACCCTTGTTATCGGCCGTTAACAAGGGTTCTAGGTAGACGAACTCATCAACCACCTTAAAAGTATCCCCATCTGTCGTAACACTGCTACCTCGGCGGGCTCGGTTTCGCCTATCAGCATGTAATTTGGTTTTGACGCATTTACCACTAGACCGACTTTTATCGCTTCACGTTTCAGGCGGGTGTACAGGTCTGCCACCGTTCCAAATGTTCTGCTGACAATTTCCATGTCATCCACGAAGCAAACAAATTGGCTGGATCTTGTGAAAATCGTACCTCGGTTATTGAACCCGGCTCTCCGCATGCCACCTTCTAGCGCGATGTTGAGCTTGCGTTCGTTGTATATTTATCAGCAAAAAATATTATATGACATGGTTCATAGGAAAAATGTCAAATTCGGTGAAAAAAATCGTTTCACTAATTTTCTCTTACTTCGCCAGTAACTTGAAAACAGTAGGCTGTGGAATTTTAACGTCTTCGAGAGAGTTGTTTATTTTGTCAAAATGAACAACTTTGCCTAACATGCCAAGTCTCTAGAACGTCAAAGTAAAAAGTTAGATTGTGGCGCCACCTATGCGGACGATTTACGAACTATCCGTTTATGTCAGTAGATGGTCCTTGTTGTTACAAAAAACTTTTCCCAAGACACCAAATACCGAAAACGCTTTGTTACCGAGTTATTAATTTTGTCCCGCCAGATTGCGTCCCTGGCCCATAGTGGCAGTGCAGACAGGCGGCCAACCTCTCCGGGCCCATTTTGATGAGTTCAGCTCCAATACCATCCTTACCAGCGGCCTTGTTATTCTTGAGCTGGTTGATAGCATCCTTAACTTCCCTCAATGTAGGGGTAGGTTTGTTTCCTTCATCCGCCGTGCTGACGTAGTCACTTCCTCCGCTGTCGTGACCCTCGGCGCCTGTGTTCTCCGTACCATTCAGGTGTTCATCGTAGTGCTGCTTCCACCTTTCAATCACCTCACGTCCGTCCGTCAAGATGCTTCCGTCCTTATCCCTTCACATTTCGGCTCGCAGCACGAAGCCTTTTCGGGATGCGTTAAGCTTCTCGTAGAACTTTCGCGTTTCTTGTGAACGATGCATCTGTTCCATTTCTTCACATTCCGCTTCTTCCAGGCGGCGCTTTTTGTCCCGGAATAGGCGGGTTTGCTGCTTTCGTTTTCTTTTATTTCGCTCCACGTTTTGTTCGCGTCGATACCGTACATTGTTGATGACGGATAGTTTTTGGCGCAGTTTCACCATCACTAGATAGTGATCATAGTCAATGTTAGCGCCACGATTGGTTCTGACGTCGGTTATATCGGATAAGTGCCGTCCATCGATCAAAACGTGGTCAATTTGTGATTCCGTCTGCAGTGGTGATCTCCAGGTGTATCGATACGGGAGGCTGTGCTGGAAGTAGGTGCTGCGAACGGCCATGTTCTTGGAGGTGGCAAAATCTATCAGTCGTAGGCCGTTCTCGTTCGTCAGCCGGTGGGCGCTGAACTTTCCAATCGTCGGTCTGAACTCCTCCTCCTGGCCAACCTGAGCGTTCAAATCTCCTATGATGATCTTGACGTCGTGGCTTGGGTAGCGGTCGTTCTCGCGTTCGAGCTGCGCTTGAAAGGCGTCCTTGCCATCATCAGTGCTTCCGGAGTGAGGGCTATGATGCACGTTTATGATGCTGAAGTTGTAGAACCGGCCTTTGAGCCTCAACTTGCACATTCTTTCGTTGATCGGCCACCACCCGATCACGCGCCTTTGCATATCACCCATCACTATAAAAGCTGTTCCCAGCTCACGTGTGTTGCCGCAGCTCTGGTAGATGGTATGATGACCTCTATACGTTCGCACCATCGAACCTGTCCAGCACACCTCCTGCAGCGCTACGATGTCGAATCCGCAGATCTTCAGTACATCGGAGAGTATGCGTGTGCTTCCGATGAAGTTGAGAGATTCGCAGGTCCACGTACCGAGTTTCCAATCGCTAGTCCATTTTCGTCGCTGTGGTCTTTGTCGATTGTTCTGGTCCGTATTCTCTCGTTGATGTTCCTTTGATGATGTGTTTTTACGGCTGGCTTGCAGGGCCTGACACCAACCCCCTAGATTTCCGGAGGACCATTCCCCCTAAATGTTCGGAGGGCCATAGTGCGCAGTTTAGCTTAGAGTCCTTCTCTGGCACTCGGACGATGATCATCCGCCTCTGACATGGGGAACAGACGCTGTTGTGAGCCGCTCCTAACATGGAGTACAGACGCTCAAGGTTTGCAGAAGCAAGAGCAAAAGCAAACCCCCCCTTCCCAATCAGCATACGACCAAAGTTCCCACCGGGTTTGGCTACCCGATCTTCCCCAAGGTTACTCGTACCCGGCCAGTACCACGCCAGGTAGGGATAGGAGTTACTGGGCAAGAGGCTAAGGACCACACAATGGGGTCTATTTTATTCCTATAGGTACGCGAGGTACCAATGGTACGCCATGCCCAGCCATTTACCGTGCCATAATTTAATTTCGTACTACTCATTCAAAAAAGAACTTAAAAAATTTGTTATGGATAACATTATCAATGAACTAAACCAATAATTTGATGACTCTCATGTGCATAGACTTAGGAGAAATAAGACCTCCAAATCGGCTTCAAGCTGTCTGAGGTCTATTATGATTAACATTTTGCACTATTAGTTAGGGGAAAACAATAATTGTAAACTAGTTTTAAGGAACTTTGTACGCTTTGTACATATACACACACTAGTAAATTGGGAATTTTACGACTGGGATTGAAACATAATAATGAAAATGGAAATGTTTCCTTCCTGGGTTTTCCCCTCGCTGAAAAAATGAATAATAATTTAAAAAAAACACCTTCCGTGTACGGTACTAGCCTGTTGATGATCAATCTCTCCGACAACTTGCCCGTCGTATATAATAGACAGATAGGTCTATACGCCGAAGGTTCACCTGGTGGTTTCCCCGTCTTTGGTAGTAGCACCAATTTCTGTAGCTTCCATTCAATCATTTATTGGTATCTTATTAGGGTGATACACATATTAAATTTCTTTTATGTCCGAGACCACTTGGAAGGTACGAAGGGGGGGTGGGTATAAAAATAAATAAGGAACAAAAAAAAATGAAAACAAAAGTATTATTTTCGAATAATTTATTTTTAACGATAATTGTTAAAATTTTTCCAAACGTCCTCTGGATTATTATTTTACTTGGTTTTTACTTTAAAAATTGAAAAAAAAAACCAGTCTGATGTCAGAAAAAATTATGAATCTTTTTTTCCCCTTCAAAATTTTCGGATTTTTAAAGGGGGGGGGGGTGACATAAAAGAAAATTAATATTTGTATCAGCCTTATTATTACAATAAAATTACGTCAACAATTCCACGCCATACAACTCGGTTCGCAGCTGCCGCCCACCATCCTCGGCTGCGGCCAGATCTTGCAGCACCTGGTCAGCCCACCTTGCGCGTTGTGCTCATCGTCTTCTTGTACCTGCTGGATCGGAAGCGAACACCATGTTTGCAGGGTTGTTTTCCGGCATTCTTACAACATGGCCTGCCCAACGCATTCTTCCAGCTTTTGCTACCTTCAGGATGTTAGGTTCGCCGTAGAGTGCAGCAAGCTCGTGGCTGCCGTTTCCATACATCCGGTAAGATTCCTTCATCAGTGCAGCGTTGTATCGTGTTTCTGAAAATATTCGGATCCGCATCAGGGCAGCCTTCAGGATACCATCGGGTCCTGGTGCCTTTTTTGACGCGAATGATCTCACAACTTCTGCCAGCTCTTGGTCCTACTACGGGGTGCACACGAAGCTGCGGTCAATAAAAGATTCAACCCCGCACCAAATGTATCATGTACAAAACGCTTATTAGACCGATAGTCCTTCACGGGCATAAAAATTGGACTATGCACGAGGAAGACCTTCAGGCTCTTGGAGTTTTCGACTGCCGGAGCATAGAACAATCTTCGTTGGCATGTACGAGAATAGTGTGTAATGGCGAAGGATGAACCGCGAGCTCGTATACGACGCACCCAGTATTCAGAAGGTAGCCAAAGCCGGAAGGATATGTATGATTGGCAGGGCATGCTGCAAGAATACCGAACAGCAACCCTGCAAAGTAGGGGAACATGGTCCAAGACGCACTGATGGGGTAAAATGGCCCACGTCATTAAATCATTCCTAGATCGTTTCAATTTGTATTCTTTGCCAAACGAAGTTAAAATATGATTAGCTAAGAGTTGCCGCCACAACGCTTGAACATAAACTTATAGATTTTTCCTTAATTTTCCGGTGAAATTCAACATTTTTCCCATTTTTGCCTAAACATTAAGGTTTTCCGATGATTTCATAAAGGAATAAGCGTTTCCATACCACAGAGCAAACTCATGGAGAAACATGGTTGTTAACTAGTAGTTCTCTATACTAAATGGCATTCTACCCCATCCATTTGGTCATTTTGAACCACCCCCATTTTTCAACCAACTTTTCTACACGATTCAACCCCGTTAAAAAACTCAAATTTGGGAAATGTTTTCATGATGGTAGCTAGCAAATATTGTAAAGTTACTGTTAGGACTTCGAATGGCGTTAAAATGTGGATCTCATTAGGAGAAAACGACACAAATCCTTAAAGTGGCATTTTGGACCATTTTGCCCTATTCGCTTCAGATCCGGTCGGTACGTGCAGGGGTTGAGTGCATCCAGAGCCGAGGATAAAGAGTTGCGGCCACGAACCGAAGATTGTGTAATGAGTCGTTGATTGTTTCAATTTGGATGTTAGGACTGTTCATTTTTTAAAGTGGACACCTTGTACATGCAAAATCTTTTTAATTTATCAATGGAATCGGAATCGGTTTTCTGTACATCGATCGACATATATTGTACAATAATATGATAATAAAAAAGCCACAGAAATAATAAAATTTCACAGTAATAGGACAAAACGTTTGGAACAGTCGATTTTTGGTTTGGTTATCAAAAACAATGATTATTAGAAATTGATTGGGAAATTCGACAATCTATTTTCTTTTCTTTTTTCCAAAAAAGGCTTGTTCTTCGAAAGCTTCCTCAATCAGAAGGCTTTAGAAACATAATTGGTTTTTGGAGCAACAATTTTCCAGACATCATAAACTCATTTTTCAATGACTTTTTCAGAGAAATATATTTCAAACTCCCGGCAAACTTCGTCTTGCCATCAAGTAGGCTGTTGAAAAACGCTTTTGATCATCCCACTTAAAATGAAAATTTCGCTCGCGCTCATTTTTTCGACTTTCCTGGTGAATATCCTGGGATTTTTATACACACAAACACGTCGGAACTCTTGACGAACAAAACTGAGAAAGAATCATTCAACTCCGTTGACCCGATCGTAAGCCATTTCGTGACATACAAACACCATTCCATTTTTATTTATATAGATAGATAGATTTTGATGGAACTGATATGAATAAAATTTTTAGGTTTAAAGTACGTCCTGATGGAAGTACTAATGTAGTATTAATATGGAAAATAACCTACGTCTTCATAGAGTTGCTAATTTGGTCCCCACGTGACATTAAAAGCACTTTTACTTTACTTTGTTGCTGAGGGTAACAGTATGGTGTTTCAGCAAATTTGGCCATCAATGATCAATCACTAGAATGACCTAGTGTCATAGAACGGTGGAATATTATTTATATTTTTTAAAGCGTTACCTTTAATAGAATGATAAAGGATACCAACATACAATTTGTTCATAAAAATGAGGATTTTTGATATGCGAAAAATAATGCTTAACTTTGACGAACTGTTTTTCTTAGGAGTTTTTGGAAAAACTATTTAGTTCTTCAACCAAAGATTTTATTTTTTTATAACAATGTAGAATAATAGTTGAACGATGCACAGAAAACTGATAGTGATTTTATCAATGAACAAAAAAGATATAGCAAAAACAAAGTGTTCACTTTATAAAATGAACAGTCCTTAAACCTTATAATTGAATAAATGAATGCAACTCCAATGCAGCTTTCTAACTATGTGCGATTGAAAGTTTTCGACCATACGGCCGAATTCTATCACTGCAATAGCAGAATATAATTGTCACGCATTCAACGTGATAGTGTTGTAGAGTAGCTATTTGTTAGCTGCTGAACGCTGGTCTGATCGTAAACGGAAGAAAATCATGTAAGTAGTTTGAAATATTTAAAATTATGGTAAAAATTCAATTTGAAGACTTAGTTTTTTCACCAGAAATCACGTGAAACTAACTTGAAGTTTAATGTACCATCATTCACAATCGATTCCTTATCTTTAAATGATCGTTATTGTCCAGAGCTAGAAAACAACTTCGATGTTGTTGAACTATCATTGTTAGTTGAATCAATAAAGCTCGTCTCATAACAAATCAAAAGCTGCTTTACAAGACAATCAATTTTCGAACAACACAAAGGTGTTGAAATATAAACACCAACTAATCCCTTCGTTTCTGCCATATAATTATCCGCCGGCTTCTCGTAGAAAGTGGAAACTGAGCAGATAATTGATTCTTTCGGTGAGGTGGCCTGGACCTGAAAATGAGACCGTCATTAACACAAGTATTTATTTTACAATATCGTTCTCAAGGCAAAACATCAACAGCCTGTCACACATTTAGGTGGAATCCAAAGCTTTTGTCAGCGTTGTATCATCGTTTTCCCGGTGAGGAGAGAACACAATGAATACGAATGATTATTAAGGCAAGAACCATGATTGCTCATTCACCAAAAGCCTATCACTGAACGACAGCAGCTGGATGCTCTCCAAAGCTGGTTCGGATGGAACAATCTAAAATCATTAACGACCTGGCGTGTCGCTGTTTTTCTGTGGTCTGTTGTGGAGGAATTTTTGAGTTCAAAAATTTAAGATCATTTGCGTCGTTGTTGAATATTTAAAGCTTTTCTGTTGGTGTTTTAAGGTTTCTCTGTTCATCGCATTAAACATTCGCACATGTAAAATTAACTCCTTCAATTATCTTTGCCAATATTTTTATTCATTCCTTGCTTAGCGCTTGTACGAGTCGGTTGACTGATTCCCGGTCTCATCGCACGGCACTCTTGCAAAGTATTTTAGGCCTTTTTCTCCCACCGCCCGCGTGGGTTTTTGGTTCAATTTGTGCTCACAATCAATATTAAATTAGTGCAATTGTGTGCTTAGGCGATCGCGCTTCGCGAAGGAAGCGAGCTAGTGAAACTAGCATCGTTCCACCATAAGGAAAGTCATCACCAACTGCATCAACGGTGATTGATTTTTTTCTCCCCGCACCAAGAGCATCAACAAGGCAGAAGGCAAATCGGTCGTTCTGCTACCTACGGTGCGTGGACGAGCTGCTGTATACGGATAAGTATCAATTTGGATATCTATTGAATTGCTTTTACTTCTCCGAACAAACAGTGCTGAGTTCAAGGTTGTTTTCGCTTCTCCTCTGTCTCTCTCCCGGTGCGATTCTTTCGACCGAATTGGGGAGTTGGGTACAAAATAGCCCACTGATTGGTTAAGTTTTTTTTTTTCTTTTTCTTTTTTTTTTTCTTTGTAATTTTGCTTTGCTCATTTAGGGGAGGTGTGTACAAAATAGTCCACTGATAGGTTAATTTTTTTTTCTGCATATTTTTTTTGTTTTTTTTTTTATTATTATTTTTATTATTTTTTTTTTATTTGGTTGCGGTTGATTTTTATCCCGCATGGACGATTCGGATGGAGGCAATACGCCTCCAAAAGATCTCGTTGCTCGAACGCGGTTTTACCAACCGTCTTCGGCTGGGCCTTGGGTTGTCTATTTCCGGCGCAAAAATAAGATTTTGAATGTGCTCTCGATCTCTCGAGAGCTGACGCGTAAATATCCAGGGACCGTTATTCACCAAGTGAAGCAATCCAAGCTGCGTGTAACTGCACCTAGTTACAAAGCAGCGAACGAGATTGCTCAGCATGAGGCTTTTGCTGTGGAATACTTTACCTATATTCCGGCACGAGAAGTCGAGGTGGAAGGGAAAATCATCGACGCGAGTCTGACATGTGAAGACATTAAGACTGGCAAAGGTGTTTTTGATAACCGGTCAATTCCTGATGTGGCTATACTGGATTGCAAACAATTGCAATCAGTTTCCATGGAAGGAAATAAGAAAGTTTTTTCGCCGTCAGCCTCGTTTCGAGTGACTTTTCCTGGTTCCGTCCTCCCGAAATTTGTTTGCATTGATAGTGTTTTTTACCCAGTGCGTCTTTACGTGCCGAAGGTATTCAATTGTACCAACTGCAAGCAGCTTGGCCACAGTGCTAGCTTTTGCGACAACAAGCCCCGTTGTGGCAAATGCAACCAAGCTCATTCAGAAGATGCTTGCACACTGGAAGCTGAAAAATGCAGCTACTGTAGCAAGGATCTGCATGACTTGCAGAAATGCCCGGCATACAAAAAGCGCATTCGAAATGAGAGTCGCTCAATTGTGAAGCGCTCCAAGAAGACGTATGCGGAAATGGTGAAAGCTTTGAATCCGCCTGCAAAAGAGTCTTCATCAGCCATCCCAGTTGGTAACTCTTTTCAAGAGTTGTCTTCCGATGAAGCGAACGACGACGAAACCGATGGGGGAGATTCTTCGGAGGTACACGCACCCGGTAAAAGAAAGTCTCCATCTTCTCCGGGACTGCGCCGTAAGGTATTGAAATCTTCCCTCAGAAGTGTGCCTAATTCCAAAGGAGGTGGGGCAAATTTGAAAAACCCGAAGAAACAGGTCTTTGATGCTTCCGTTCCGTGTTGCAGCAAAGATCTGCCGCCCCCGCCTCCACAGATAAAATACACTTCGAAAAGAAGCTCTAGACAAGAAAGCAAAAGAAATGCTACTGAAGTCCCTCGCTCTTCCTCGAAAACGGCCCGGGCTAAGCGAGGACTGATAACTTTTACGGCCCTTGTGGATCGCATATGTAATGCTCTCGGAGTTTCAGACTCATTCAGAGGCATACTCGATCTTTTTCTCCCCGCAATAGAAGGATATCTCAGGGAATTGACTATCTCGTGGCCCCTCCTTGCTTCGATCATATCTTTCGATGGCTAATTCATCATGCGAGGTACAAGATATGATCACAGTGCTACAGTGGAACTGTCATAGTCTAAAACCTAAATTAGACACATTTAAGTTTTTGCTTCACAATTCCGATTGTGATATATTTGCACTCTGTGAAACATGGCTTTCTTCTGAAGATGATCTTAACTTCTACGACTTTAACATTATACGCCAGGATCGAGATGATAATTACGGGGGTGTGCTTTTAGGGATCAAAAAGTGCCATTCATTCTACAGAATCCCCATTCCGACTCATCCAGGCATAGAAATCGTTGCTTGCCAAATAAACGTAAAGGGTAAAGATCTTTGCGTAGCTTCTGTTTATATTCCTCCAAGAGTTTCAATAAACCGCCGTCATCTTTGGAATGCAGTTTCCATGCTCTCATTCCCGAATTTAATACTGGGTGATATGAACTCCCATGGTACTGGATGGGGCGAATCTTATGATGATTATAGAGCGGCTATTTTCTATGACTTATGCGACGATTTCAACTTGAACATTTTGAACACAGGTGAAGTGACACGTATTTCATCCGACGGCAAAGAAAGCCGCCTTGACCTGTCTCTGGGTTCAAGTTCACTATCATTCGATTGCATGTGGAAGGTTATCGATGATCCCCATGGTAGTGATCACTTGCCCATAATAACCTCTATCAAAAATAATTGTGAAAGGTCAGAACAGTCAATTCAGGTTCCTTTTGACCTCACTAGGAATATAGATTGGCAAAAATTTGCATCAGCGGTAACTTTCGGTATCGAATCATTCAACACTCTCCCACCGTTGGATGAGTATCGATTCCTAACAGAATTGATTTATAAAAGTGCATTAGAATCCCAAAAGCAACGAGTTCCAAGTGCATCCTTCAAAAGACGACCAGCCACACCTGGTTGGGATGATGAATGCACTCAGTTGTATCGAGAAAAATCTAATGCCTTTAAAGCTTTTCGTAGATATGGTACCTCAGAACTTTATTTAGAGTACTCGAAGCTCGAAAAAAGACTGAAGAATCTTATTAAAGCGAAGAAGCGTACCTATTGGCGACGTTTCATCGATGGCCTCTCACGAGAAACTTCAATGACGACGCTTTGGAGAGTGGCTCGCAACATGCGAAACCGCTCATCCTCAAATGAGAGTGACGAATACTCCAATCGTTGGATATTCAACTTCGCAAAAAAGGTCTGTCCAGACTCAGTTCCAGCTCATCCGCCTTTTTGGGAAACCCAGAGAGACGATGCGTTGGACAGACCATTCACTATGCTGGAATTTTCTATGGCTCTTCTTTCATCAAACAACTCCTCTCCGGGACGCGATATGATTAAGTTCAATCTTCTTAAAAATCTCCCCGATATCGCTAAAAGACGGTTGCTTGACTTGTTCAACTCATTCATGGAGCACAACATTGTTCCACCTGAATGGAGACAGGTCAAAGTAATAGCTATTCAAAAGCCTGGGAAACCAGCGTCTGATCATAATTCGTACCGCCCGATCGCTATGTTATCATGTTTAAGGAAATTGTTAGAAAAAATGATCCTATCCCGACTCGATCACTGGGTCGAATCAAACAACATGCTTTCCAGTACACAATTTGGCTTTCGCAAGGGCAAAGGAACAAACGATTGTCTAGCGTTGCTTTCATCAGATATTCAACTAGCCTTTGCAGACAAGGAGCAATTGGCTTCGGTTTTCTTGGACATTAAGGGCGCTTTTGATTCAGTTTCCATAGAAATATTGTCAGAAAGCCTGCACAATAGTGGACTACCTGGAATGTTAAATAATTTCTTGTACAATTTGTTGTCAGAAAAACACATGTGCTTCACTCTCGGTCAACTGACAACTTCCAGAATTAGCTATATGGGTCTTCCCCAAGGCTCATGTCTAAGTCCCTTGCTTTATAATTTTTATGTTAAAGATATTGACAACTGTTTGGAAGAACCATGCACGCTTAGACAACTTGCAGATGATGCTGTGGTCTCTATGAAGGGCCCACGAGCGGAAATCTTGCAAAGACCATTGCAAAATTCCCTTGATAATCTATCCACTTGGGCTAGAAATTTAGGGATCGAGTTTGCGCCGCAAAAAACTCAACTGGTTGTATTTTCTAGGAAGCGGAATCCAGCCCAACTAAAGCTTAAGCTATTGGGAACAGACATCGACCAGTCTTTGACTTCAAAATACCTTGGGGTCTGGTTTGATTCAAAAGGCACTTGGCGAACTCATATTAGGTATTTAACGGAAAAATGCCAACAAAGGATCAATTTTCTACGAACAATTACCGGAACATGGTGGGGTGCTCACCCGGAAGACCTCATAAAACTCTATAAAACAACAATTCTCTCTGTTCTAGAGTATGGCTCTTTCTGTTTTCTCTCAGCAGCAAACAGCCACCTTATTAAATTGGAACGAATTCAATATCGTTGTTTGCGTATCGCCTTAGGTTGTATGCATTCGACTCACAATGCGAGCCTGGAGGTGCTGGCAGGGGTTTTACCACTACAGAACCGATTCTGGGAGCCCTCGCTAAGAATACTTATTAAGTGTGGGGTGAGCAACACACTCGTTATCGAAAACTTCGAAGAAATGCTCAAACTGAATACTCGGTCAAAATTCATGAGAGTTTATCTCTACTACATGTCATCTGACATAAGTCTTCCATGTTATAACGCTCCACGTGTACACTTCACCAATGACAGTTCCTCTGTTGAATACGATCTGTCCATGAAACAAGCTATTCATGGAATCCCAGATCAACTTCGATGTATAACAATTCCACGTATTTTTAACGCAAAGTATCAGAATGTCGATTCCTACAGGAGATATTTCACTGACGGGTCCCGCATCAATGGATCCACTGGCTTCGGTGTCTTCAATGAAAACTCTTCCGCCTTCCGAAAACTTCAGGAACCTTGCACGGTTTATGTTGCTGAGCTGGCAGCAATCAACTTCGCTTTGGGGATGATCTCAAACATGCCCGCAGACCACTTCTTCATCTTTTCGGATAGCCTCAGTTCTATTGAGGCACTTCGATCGATGAAACCTGTAAAGCATGCATCTTACTTTCTTACAAAAATAAGAGAGCAGATGTGTGCACTGGTCGAAAGATCATATAAGATTACCTTTGTATGGGTCCCCTCACATTGCTTAATTTATGGCAATGAGAAGGCGGACTCTCTCGCAAAGGTGGGCGCTGAGGAAGGTGAGATTTATGATAGAAGAATTTCACACGATGAATTTTTTCATTTAGTACGTCAAAGTTCTCTTCACGGTTGGCAAAGCGATTGGCTAAATGGCCAACTGGGACGGTGGTTACACTCCATAATTCCTAAAGTTTCCTTGCGAGCGTGGTGGAAAGGTTTGGATGTAAGTCGAGATTTCATTCGCGTGATGTCAAGACTTATGTCCAACCATTACTCGCTAGGTACACATTTGCACAGAATTAACCTCGCGCTGAGCAATATTTGTAACAGGTGTGGTTCCGGTTATGATGACATCGATCATGTAGTTTGGAAATGCCCGGATATGGACGCCTCCAGAGCGCAACTTTTGGATACCCTTGCGGCCCGAGGTAGACAACCCTATGTTCCAGTTAGAGATGTGTTGGGCACCCGCGATCTTATTTATATGGTCGCAATTTACGATTTTCTTCGCTTGTCCAGTATAAAAGTTTAATTCCTCTGTGTTCTCTTCTCCAGTTTTTTTTTCTGTGTTTTGTCCCTTGTATGTTGGATTGAGGATCCTGGCCATCCGGCAGACGAATACCGGCAAGAAATTGGTACCAACGCCACTACACGTTAATCGCGATACCACGATATACCTCCCGGATGTGCTGCAGAAAACCCTAAACCCAATCCTCACCATGTCCTTCCTTCCAAAAAATGTGACCATTAACCTCGAGTTGCCACGAGTACCCTGGCTCCTTCCCATACTAATCTTAGTACAAAAAAGTGAATGATTTGTAAACAATACAAAAAATGAATTTCGGCTCCGTAAAGCGTTAAACGCGATTGAGCCTCAAATAAATGAACTAGAAAAAAAAAAAAATATTTTTATTGATTCTCATTAAAAGATGAACAAAATACTTAGTGTACTTACAACAAGAGATTTTAACCTATTCAGCTAGTAAAAAGACTATATTTCAAAATGCTGCTATCTAGAAAATTATAACGAATTATGGTTAAATTGTATGATTACAGCTTTGATTGTTTCCGTATTTGAATGATACACAGCGTAACAAAAATGACACTTTTGCGTGTCTCAAGGATCAAATTATGTGTATCTAGTAGATTTTGGGTTGCTGAATATGGTGCCGTTCTCAGAAATGTTCCAGCACGTCTCAATTTACAGCTGCAGGTCGCCAAAGTTGTATAAAATACTGCTTTCATTGATGTTTACATTAAAATTAAAGTATAATTTATCAACATTTTTTGGTGATCTAATACACCAAACATGCAATATGTAAATCGCACGATTATATTTAAATTAAATCGATTTTTCCAATATGCTTGTAGTCTCCATACAAAATTTTTCATCTTTCTTATATGGCAAAATGCAATACTTTTTGAAACCATAAAAAAAAACTTTCGAACATCGACTTAATAATAATTGTTATACACATGAAGTTAGAATTTTGTGACAAATTGAGCGAATAAATTGCCATACAAGCTGACAAACTTGCATGCAAGTTAGCTGAAATAGTCAGCTTTTGAATTTTCGTCAGTCAATGTCTCAAAAACTAGACGAGCTATGACATTTCTGGAAACGGCGATGGATTCAGCAACCCTTATTCTAGTAAATAGCGGTATTTTGGTGCTTGAGACAAAAATGTGTTCCGCAGTGATATCAAGCACAACATATAAAGAAATCACATTTTGATTTTCGTTTTTCTTTCTGGTGATAAGTCTTAACTGAGACAGAGCCTGCTTCTAAACTTAATGATCTTTTAAACTATTCCATAGTTATTAACTGAAATCACGATGTCAATGGGATAAAATAATTTTCATAGATTTATTCAAATTCAAAAGCATTATTTCAAACATTTAACATCAATTTACATTAAATTTCCTCAAGATGAATAGTAGCTCTCACCAACATTAAAGTTATTTTATTTCATCCTGAAACAGCTGCAAAGTGTCATCTACATAAATTTAAGCCGAATGCTAAGTTTGTTATATATTTTGTGCGAATAATTGCAACGATTTCAATTTGCCATCAGTGCTTGGTTCAATGCATGAATGATTTCTTTTTATCGGTAGAATTTTACATAAACTGCTGCTGCTACGCATCACCTCAATTGTGTTTCCAGTGAAATCAGGTTGGAAATTGAAACTAAATGTGGCTTTCTCTTGCGGTAGACCCTAAAAATGACAGGTGGTTCTGTGCTACAAGCATAGGGACAAAGAACGCAACACAAACGAACAAAAACGATGAAATAATAAACTTTTCCTCCCTCATACCAGAACGTCGCTCGGACCATGCAATCCCAACATAGACCACGTGCCGGTTATCAAAAACAAATTCTCGCTCGAACATTCTTCATCGGTTGTCGTTCGGGGAGAATTCTCCGGAGACACTTTTATTGTCAGTAACGACCGAACCGTTGACAATTATGACCCTAGGTCTGTGATATCTGGCTGTGTTCTCCCATCAGGGCAACATAGTTTTCCACTTTCAGCTGGTAAGAGGGAAACAAACTTTTCAAGGACAATGCGGTGGAATACAGTAAAGTTTTCAAATAAATCCAAATACAGGACCCCGCTGGTTATGGTTTCCGCAATGTGCTGAGCTTCCCCCTTGACGAACCATTGGCGCTTTTTCCTCGTCTGCCATTGCTGCGTTGCACAGTGTTTCAATTCAGCGGTTTAATAATCTAAATTGGATAACTTGAAAACTATTTCTTTGAGATATTTGACGTCTTCAAAGAAGATTCCTAATATACAATTACGTTTTTTTTTATATTACAAGTTTGATTATCAATCACCTGCAAGTGCGTTAAGTGAATCTGAAGTTTTGGTTACTCAGTCAAGGATGAATGATAAATTGTTGAGCTCGTTTCATGCTTTTATTTCATATCAGTGAAATTTGTATGACTTCACTTTTAATCGTTCAGTGGTGAGACGTAAATATGATTTTTTTCAACAAGCAATGAATGGTTCGTCACTATCAGTGTCGATATAAACTCTCATTTATAAGCTATTTATTTTTAACATATTTTTTTTCAAAACACCTTGTAATTAAAGACATACCACAGATAACACACTTTTAAGTTCGATTATAAAACTGTGTAAGACAATTAAGGGTAATTTTGAATGGCAGCACAAGTAGCAACATCATGGTGGCGCTGTTATTGCTAAGTTTCAATGACGATGTCAGTGGAGAATATTAAATATTTCAAGATACTGGTATTCACCACTGCTTGACGCAATACGCTGTGTGGTGGCGCTAGTGATTCCAACGTGTTTCAGTATGAATGTTTGCATAGGTTATCAGAAGATATTTGTTGTAGCATAAACATCTGTATCTGTGAGCATACTCTGAATGATTTGACACTAAGTAATTTTCGCTGAGACCGGCCCACTATTTACACTTAGTCTTTCATAATGTTCAAATTAATGCTCATTCGAAAGCTTCTGTCGAGTAAGTAGAGAAATTGCATTCGGTTAGCAAAATTGTTGGACCCTCTGGTAGTTATAATTAAAACAGTTTTTGAGGATCCCTCGATTATTGACCATTCTTGGCTCACTAAAACTGCCATTACTCAGAAAATTGTTCACCAACCCCTTCACAATTACATGGTTTTGAAAATAGAAAACATAGAAGCTTCATTTGCAAAAGTTCAAAATTTTTGGCGGCTATGTTTATTTTGGCCTATGGCGCTGGTGTAATTTGCGGTCATATAACGGTGCAGTTGGGTTTTACGCCTGCTGTGATGTATTTGAAATGTGTAAAATATTTCTACGATGTTATAAGATATTATAAGCATTGGTGCTAGAAAGGGGAGAGGGGTACAAAAAGAGGGATGGTACCCCCTAGTATGAATATATAGTTTTCTCTTGTAATGATCATTCATTTCGGTATCGGGCAAACATACATTGTTGTTATCAGTCTAGATGCTTTTGCGAATTATGTCATGCTTCAAGAAGTGGTGAAGAACAGGCAGAGCGTGACAAGCGTCAGGAAGTTATGAGCATTTAAAAAATATTATAAGCTGTTAGAAAATGAAACAGCTCGTCCTCATTACCATTCAAAAAACGAACATTCCAACTCAAAACATTCAAAAAACTTGCATCCAAAATGAAAACGAAATCCAATGACAATTTTATTGGTAAATTTAACAAGAGTATGAACTGCTTGAATTTTATTAGCTGATTAAGTTGTTTGCAACAAAAACAACAACAACAACTGCTTCAACAAAAACTGCTCAAAAACGAGGTTGTTAATTGGAAATAAATCTCTTTTTGAATTTTAAATTTTTCGCCGGGCGAACTAAAGTTTATAAAGCATCTTGATCACTTCGATTTGAATGATACATGTATTTTTAAATAAGTTCATAACTACTTTTGTTATAAAATGTACGAAGAATTATTGCTAACACCTTTTCTAAGGAGTTTCAAATGGTAAAAACTAGTTACAGCTTTAGTTCTACGCACTGTGTTTTATTTTCTCGATTTCATGCGCTTTTTGAATAGCGAATGAATTCAAGTAAAAAGTTATGAACAAAAATGATTTTCAACGAGTTTTTTCATACAAATTTGTGTATTTTATGTTAAAAAATTTGTAACTCTTTTACAAGATTTTTAACATTTTTCATGACTTGTAATAAGTTGTTGAACATCTTAAAACGCGTGTTTTTCTGAACATCGCAACTCTCTATCTCTTAAAGTAAAAGAATTATCAGGCGAACTCATTTTAATAAGGCTTATTTGTTTGATAGTAAAAACCCATGCAAAGACGCTTATAGACAAAAGTTTTTATCAAATGCCGAAAGGGGAAATATGGTACTTTAATGATTTGTAAGAGTTGTCTGCGCCATTTTGCGCCGAAGCCAGTTTTAGAGGCCTAAACTACCCCTTGAAAAAAGAGTAATTCAAGAATAACTTTGTTACTTCAAAAGATAGGGCGATGATATGTTCAGCAAAAACACGGGTTTTTTCATGACAAACAACTTTAAAGAAAACACAAAAAATTGGAAAAAAAGTTATGATAAAAAGAATGATTTTTAGGGGCCATTCACATACATCGGCATATATCTCAAAAAGTATAAGAGATAGAAAAATTGTGTCTTCAATAAAGTTGTTTAAAATTGCCAATTCTACAACTTTATCGAAGACACCATATGTCTATCTAAATATTTTGACAAAATAGTTTTTCTATCTCACTGCTAGGTGGATTGATCACAAAACTTTTTTCGTCAGAAGATGCACTTTAATATACCAAGAAACTTCTCCGAACAAACTATATCGCTAAAATCAACGGTTCGGACGCTATTCTAAAAGCGCATGAAATCGAGAAAAACACAGTGCTACGGTTTGATTAGCAAAAAATTAAAACAGTTTTGCTTTTTACGTTAAAAAAATATTGTTAATGGGCAGTTTTTGTGAAATATGTGAGTCAAACCGATTCTTTGACTACATGTGTTATTCGCACTTTTGAAAGATAACCAAATTATCTCTGAAGGCATGTCAAATTATTTGCAATCGGTGTAGTACTCATGAAGCGATGATTGAAGAAAAAAAGTGTTTTTAGTAAAATAAAGCAAAATTCTGAGCAAGGTAGTGCTTTACAATGGCCCAAGCTGTCCGATTTGGGTTCCTTTGGGCTGTGCTTTGTGAAGGCCCATGCTGTCGATTAATTTTTCGCGCGATCGGAGTGATTTTTTTTTTCAGTTAGAACTTTATTCGCGCGCCATCGGAGTGATATTATATTCCTTCTTATGGATGTTGACGCTGAGATTGTGACTGTTCAGTAGAGGATTGATTACCAATTGGTGAGCTCGTTTCATGCTCGTAATAATACATTTGTATCATGATATGTACTTTTTATGAATTTGTTGAACAAACTATGGTTGGTTCGTCACTTTAAGTGTTGACATAAGCGCTCATTCATTGACTCATCATCATCCGACATGTCTGTTCAATACCGTGCGATACGAATGGATTTCTTTATTGAACCTATTCTAATTGAGACTTATTGCTAAAATGTTACTTAATATGCTTAAAGCGAGAAAAAACTTATGAGCGAATCGGAGGTGCCTGGTAACCTGATGTTTAGAGAATTTATTGCAGTTGACAACCCGACCAGTGATTACAACAGAGTTGTAACAGGTTTTGTTACACAGTTAGCGCGTTTTTTCTAACAAAATATGTTATAATTTTGGCTGGTAGTTAACATGACAAAAGTTATAATACAATTTCCTCTACACTAAACAAAATTGTTATAATTAAACAAGATGTGTTATAATTTAAACAAAAATGTAACTCATTACCCAGACAACCAGAAATCGCATGAAAGTTCACGTTTTAACTCGTTAATTCATACTAATTATATCAAACTCGCAAAACACCGTGGATAAACTCGTCAAATTGATGAGTTTCCTCGCATAAAACACTTTTTTTTCTGAGTTCATTTGCACATTTTGTTTCGCCTCGTACACTCGTACAAAGTAAGTCGAATCAATTCGTAGCAGCTGTCAAATCAACATTTGTTATCATAAGTTAAGTCGCATAAGATCACAGGTTAGTTCAGTGGAATATTTGAACACTCGCATTGTATGTTATTATTCATCACATAATATATGCACGCATATCGCCTCCACTTTTGTACGTAGAAAGCCTTTTCGCGACATCTTATAAGTGAAATTTTGCACATATAAAGCCTCCAGGTGATTTTGTTATGCGTACATTTTGGTTGTCTGGGTATGTTTCAAATCAAACAAAAATTTATAACAAATATTCTGCTTCTTTCTGGCATTACGTCCCCACAGGGACAGAGCCTGCTTCTCAGCTTAGTGTTCTTATGAGCACTTCCACAGTTATTAACTGAGAGCTTACTGTTTAATGACCATTTTTTGCATGCGTATATCGTGTGGCAGATACCAGGTCCATCCCACTCGGGCTCAGATTGGGTACCACTTCTAGTACTGCATTCGGTCCCTCGGTAGTGCAAAAGGTACCCAAGTTTGACAGATCGCAGTACACTTTTCACGGCATTCTAGATTACCTTATGAGCCATAAAATTTTGGGTAACTGCAAGGAACATGGAGGTCTTTAATTTGTCTTTGAAGATACTCTATGCCCTGTGAAGTCCAGAAAATTTCCAACCCGAAAAGATCCTCGACCGGTGGGATTCGAACCCACGACCCTCAGCTTGGTCTTGCTGAATAGCTGCGCGTTTACCGCTACGGCTATCTGGGCCCCAGTTTATAACAAATATTGTTGTAAGCAATTGCTCTCTTTTTTTATAACAAGCTTTGTTATAATTATGTTTTAAATTGAAACAGGCTTTGTTATTATGACTGATTTTGTTTTAATTATGTTATAATTTCTTCCATCAACTCAAAATGCTTCTAACAAAAATGAAACGAAATTAGTTATTTGTATCAAATCATGATATAATTGTGCTACTATTTTGTTGTAATCCACAGGTCGGGATAGTGTCGTGAACTGAGTATAACAGTGTATTTGGAGAAAAGTTAAAATTGAACCTGGAAACTGGCGGTTGCAACATGGGCTATTGAACTCGGGTGTTCTTGCCCACGTTGCGAGCCCTTGACGATGGTAAATATTGTTGCTGTGCCACATCGGTTGGCTATAGGTTACTAAGATAATTTATGCACTACATCATGTTTTATAAAATTTCGAGATTCAAAACTTTGAATAGTTCGATGTTTAAGATGTCGATGCATTGATAGATAACTTTTCAAACAGAGGTTACATGAATCGCATCACTTACCAAGGTTAATCCTGATCATGTAGCATTGAGGCCCTCCCACTAACAAAACTTCTTCCCGTGACAACCATGAAGATGGAGAGGCACTCAGTCTTTAGTAACAATGGATGTCACACTAACATTCCTCCCCTTCCCCCGATGACCGTAAGGACGTTTCCGATGCCGTTATTGACATTACTAATTTCAGAGTTTTCGAAAATGTACATTGAAGATGGTATAGTTTGGGAGTAGAGTACAGGGATGTGTACAATTTCGATTATTCTGGTCAATCACGGAGTAGCAACTACGAATCGTACGGTCATCAATGTTCATGCTCATGCTCAAATAAAGCGAAATTCTGAGAAAACTACATTCAACTAAGACTAGTTTTGACTTTTGATCAATTTATTGTTCCGCAAACTTCAAAATTGGTAAGATAATAACAATGTTTTGTTGTTGTTGATCTTAATGAAGGCCATCTTTTATAACTTGAATCATCACCTTCAAGTCGCTTGCGTCACTACTATATCTCAATATTATGGGCACCAGGCGATAATGTTGTCAAAAACGGATCCATTTTGTTGCCAAAAACGGAATCCCACTGTATATCGAAATTTCCTGTTTAAGGAAGCTTGTTTGTAATTACATACATGTTTAAACACTTTGCTAGAGACTCATAATCTATTATTCGTTATTTTATTGTTAGCGATGTTATGTTAATAAATATTATATCTCACTTTCCACGATGAATCGAACTCGTAATATAATAAGAAGCGGAATTTTATATCAATAAGCTTTTTCAAAAACCCGAAAAATCTTAAAGCAATAGTTTTCAAATTATTCAATTTTGATCGTGAAACCGGTGAATCAAAGCACTGTGTAATGGCATTTGATGTGGGAGAAAAAGATGCTTTGTTCCCTAACTTTGTTTTACACATAACGACCTGGTTTCGGAATGCCGCAAAACATTTCTTCCACCCATTTCACTCGAATGTCTGCTCGTCCGCAACCACACGTGGTGCAAACCAAATGCGATTCTCCATTCCTGATAGGCCGTACAATAATAGATTCAGAATTAATTTGATCCTGTTTTATGTGGGCTGGGCGTCCAGAATGTGTTAACTGAATAATTAATTCCGTTTGACCCATTTACACACTGATCTTTCCTATCCGGATTCCGGACCGAAAGTTACGAGACTAATTGACTCATTTCATTCCGAATATGTGCAGCACTTTCAATGCCGACACATTTTGTTGCCTTATCGTGCGTTTATCGGCTGGGTGTGATTGTAAAATTAAAAAGTTAATTTAAATTCTGAGCTGGAATCACACTATCAAAACAGGCCATTAAACGAACCAGGGAGGAAACCGATTCAGGGATGGAACGATTTCGGACTATTTTGGACCCGAAACAAGAACAATAAATTGTTGTGCATTTTGCCTTGTTTTGTCCGGAGAAGGAGATTTTGGCCAGGGCACTAAATTTTTGCTAACACTTAGTTGCTTTCTGGTCACGCCGGGATGAAGCAAATGTGCATTGCTGTGGGATGTGGCGCTATAAAAGTGTTGTTTACGAAGGTGGCTTAAGTGGTCCCTTTCGGTGCGAGCTCGCTTATGTTTGCGGTGGAAGGTGAAAGGTTTAATGAAAATCGAAACCGTATAAGAGCTTAGCTGAGATATGGTTGTGTTGCTTCTATAGGTGATTGGGATTTTGAATTAAAATGAAAATCTAGCTTTCTAGATGTTTATCAGGATTTCAGTTAGAGTTAGAGTTAGAGAAATGACCCGTACACCGTATCGATAGTATTTATGATAGTATATTTACTTTACATATCATTGCAAGTTTTCTCCAGTTGTTATGCTTCCACTATAAGAGGAAACTGGGAATACTTGATCTCCCTTTCCAAATGCGGCTGTAACTGTGCACGGAGTCAAAATTTGACGAGATTTTGGCACAGGCTGCACATGCGATAAAAGTACCGTCAAATGGGATAATTTGCAACATGTTTCAACTTAAAAGCTTAATGAATGAAAAATTTTAGGATTTAGGAGAACCAAAAACAATATGGTATCCTAATCGCCACGTAAAGAAAAACACGCGGTATTTATTTTATTATAATTTAGTTTCCTGAGATCAGCAGAAATTGAAAATAAACACTTTTAATGCTACCTCACATGTCACATGCAACACCCCGTGTCACCTAAAATACCTACCGAGCAACATGACAATAATCAGAAACTAGGTGACCTACTCTTGGAAAATTATTTATAATTGAACAAATTATTACCCATTCAACTTCTACTTAAGAAAAATCATTTGGTATTCCACAAGCGAAATATAAAAAAGCACAAGCTTCCACGGCTTGTGAAAAGCCATTAAAAGTTTACCCGCATATATTTCTATCGAAAAAATAGATAACTTCCATAACTTATATTTTACATATTTAAAAAATAAGCGACGTATCATAAATTGATATTTTGTGTCTTTAAATGGCCTTTGTTGGTGTTTCGACATAGCTATGAAGTCATAAGTGGATGAAAAACCGAACCATTTAATTCAAGTCGAGCCTAGTACACGACATTGAAGACGGCCTCACAGTTGCGGTCGAAATACTCGTATCTGTCAAAGGATACAAACCCTAGTGGCATTAAATGGTGTAGTACTAAATTCGGGTTTTCATCTACTTATAGGTAATCACCTGGGCCTTGTACGTGAGCGGTTCCACAGAAAATGACGACTTTTTTCCCAAATTTCATTTTTATATTTTTTGATTTGGATGAAATTTTGCACATGCTTTCTTTATGCCTAAAAATGCCTTTTTGCATCATCGGCTCGCCATTTTGACTCTAGCCTTACTTTTGAGAAGAGCCTAAGAAAAAAATCCTTAATAATTTTCAAAAAATTATAACTTAGAAACGGTTTGTCCGATCAGTTTGGTGCCTTCCGCAAAGTTTTAGGTTATTGTTGGAACTATCTGGAAAAAAATATACACTGTAAAAAAAAATTTGTAATCGATTGTAATATATTGAAAATAAAGCTTAAAAATCAATTTTCTCAAAAATCGAATTTTTGATTTTTTTTTTATGTGTTAAAGTAGACAAAAAATGAAGTCTTTTGCACAGTGGGTCAAGATGGAGAAATCATGGACAAAAAAGTTATGATTTTTTGAAAATAGGTGAATTTTTGAAAATAGGTGAATTTTTGAAAATGGTCATAATAAACTTTTTAAAAATTTGGAACTCGATTTTATGAAAGTACGCAAAATTTACAATAAAAAAGGTGTACGGAAAAATCAGGCTAACTTTTACCATTTTAAAGATACAGCGATTTCAATACAAAATTATGGTATAATTTTCAATTTTCGGTCATTATAATATAACTTAGAAACGGTTTGTCCGATTAGTTTGGAGTCTTCCGCAAAGTTTTAGGTTATTGTTGGGACTATCTGGAAAAAATATACACTGTAAAAAAAACATTGTAATTTTTTATACATCAAATATAAAGCTTAAACATCAATTTTCTCAAAAATCGTATTTTTGATTTTTTTTATTTTTTATATGTTGAAGTAGACAAAAAATGAAGTCTTTTGCACAGTGGGTCAAGATGGAGAATTCATGGACAAAAAAGTTATGATTTTTTAAAAAAAGGTTGATTTTTCAATATGGTCTAAATAAACATTTTGAATGCTTTTCGACCCGATTAAATGAAAGTACGCAAAATTTCCAACAAAAAAGGTATATGAAAAAATTTTGATAATTGCTACCGAAACATTTGAAAAGTTTATTATGACCATTTTCAAAAATTCACCTATTTTCAAAATATCATAACTTTTTTGTCCATGATTTCTCCATCTTGACCCACTGTGCAAAAGACTTCATTTTTTGTCTACTGTAACATATAAAAAAATTAAAAAAAAATCAAAAATACGATTTTTGAGAAAATTGATTTTTAAGCTTTATTTTCGATATATAAAAAATTACAACATTTTTTTTTACAGTGTATATTTTTTTCCTGATAGTCCCAACAATAACCTAAAACTTTGCGGAAGGCACCGAACTGATCGGACAAACCGTTTCTAAGTTATAATTTTTTGAAAATTATTAAGGTTTTTTTTTCTTAGGCCCTTCTCAAAAGTAAGGCTAGAGTCAAAATGGCGAGCCGATGATGCAAAAAGGCATTTTTAGGCATAAAGAAAGCATGTGCAAAATTTCATCCAAATCAAAAAATACAAAAGTTAACCGACATTCGAATTCAAATGGAACCGCTCACGTGCAACATTTCACTTATAAAATGTCGCGAAAATGCCTTCTACGTACAAAAGTGGAGGCGATATACGTGCATATATTATGTGATGAATAATAGCATATAATGCGAGTGTATAAATTTTCTACCGAACTAACCTGTGATCTTATGCGACTTAACTTATGATAACAAATGATGATTTGACAGCTGCTACGGATTGATTCGACTTACTTTGTTCGAGTGTACGGGACGAAACAAAATGTGCAAATGAACTCAGAAAAAAGCGTTTTATGCAAGGAAACTCATCAATTAGACGATTTTATCCACTGTGTGTTGCGGGTTTGATGTAATTTGTATGAATAAACGAGTTCTTACGTGAGCTTTGATGCGATTTCTGGTTGTCTGGGGATGGTATCAAAGATAAAAATCTGCTATCTCTACCCGTCACCAGCATTCTCATCAAACCTTTCAAATAATGGAACAAACAAGCAATATCAACTTTGTCTCGAACATCATAAACTCTGATGACTGGTTGACACTCACCAAAACAACCTACCAATCAAATTACCAGACCTCGCCAAATCAAACGCTACCAAGGGTGAGTTACTCTTTGACTACGTATCTCAGAATGACATAGATATATGCAATAAGGGTAATTCTCCAACATTTTCCAATGCTATACGAGAGGAAGTATTGGACTTAACTCTTTGTAGTTCAAAACTCTCAGATAATATAAACAATTGGCATGTATCTGACGAAATATCTTTATCAGACCATAAGCAAATTTTATTTGAATTCAAAAGATATATTAAGAGAATTAAAATTAAGAGAAACTTTCAGAGACCCATGGAAAACAAACTGGGAATTATTTTGTTCTCGACTTAAATACCAAAAGGAATCCATTTCTGACACGATAAATTCATCTTTGGAACTAGAAAAGGCAGCCGACTGCTTAACTTCTTCCATAATTAATGCTTACAATGAAAGCTGTCCAGCAAAAGAACGATCTACTTGTAAAGATGTTCCTTGGTGGAACTACCGGTTAGAGAAGCTACGAAAAAATGCTCGAAAACAATTCAATCGGGCAAAATTGTCAAGAAATTGGTCTCTGTATAAAGAGGCCTTAACCAATTATAATAAAGAAATAAGAAGATCAAAGCGTAAAAATTGGAGATACATGTGCGAAGGCATAGAAAGTTCTCATGAAGCTGCAAGACTTCGGAAAGTTCTTTCTAAGGATCATAATAATGGTCTAGGTACGTTCAAAAAGGACGATGGGTCCTACACTGCAGATACACAAGAAAGTTTGGAATTAATGGTGAAAACTCATTTTCCTGGATCCATCCCCATAACAAATCGATCAAGAAATCGAGATATCAGTACCTCTTTAAATGGATCTGATAGGTCCAATTTAGAGGTTGCAGATATTTTTACATATTCTAAGATTGAATGGGCATTGGATTCTTTCGAATCTTTCAAAACACCTGGTTTAGATGGGATTTTTCCGGCGCATCTTCAAAAGTGCAAGGAAACTATTATCCCTATTCTAATGACTCTATTCAAATCTGGCTTTCTTCTGGGATATCTTCCAACTAAATGGAGGCAAGTCCGGGTAGTGTTTATACCGAAATCTAATAAAAAAGATAAAACAGTGCCAAAATCATTTAGGCCAATAAGTCTTACATCAATATTCTTAAAAATAATGGAAAAGCTTATAGATGAGTACATTAAATCAAATATACTTAAAAATAAGCCATTAAGTAGAGCTCAATTCGCTTATCAGACTGGTAAGTCGACGCTTTCAGCTCTACATTCGCTGGTTTCAAAAATTGAAAAAACTTTTGACACTAAGGAGATACTTTTGGCTGCTTTTCTCGATGTAGAAGGCGCGTTTGACAACGCTAGTTTTACATCGATGAAAAACGCCATGAGAAATCGAGATTTCCCTGAAAAAATGATTGACTGGATAGAAGAGATGCTATCTAGAAGGGAAATATCAGCATATCTAGGAGATTCAGTTGTAAAGGTAACAGCTGTTCAAGGCTGCCCGCAAGGGGGAGTTCTTTCTCCTCTTCTCTGGTCTCTGATTGTTGATGACCTACTTGTAAAGCTAAAGCTTCAAGGATTCGAAATAATTGGATTTGCAGATGATATTATTATTATAGTCCGCGGAAAATTCGATAAAACTGTTTCCGAGCGAATGCAAACAGCACTCAACTTAACCTTAGCATGGTGCAATAATGAAGGGTTAAGTATAAATCCTGATACAACTACAATAGTACCGGTTACAAGAAAACGTAAAGTCTGCATTTCAGCTCTCAAATATCTCTTAGTGCCAAATTTGTAGGTGTTGTATTAGATTGTAAGCTTGTTTGGAATAAGCATATAGAACAACAGATAGAAAAAGCAAGAAATGCTTTCTGGGGCTGCAAAAGAACCTTTGGTAAAAAATGGGGTCTGAAACCGAAGATGATATGCTGGATCTATTCGGCCATTGTTAAACCCATTATTTCATACGCATCAATTTTTTGGTGGGAAAAAACCAAACAAGTCGCTACTCAAGCTAAGTTATTGCTGTGTGTGTTTGAAATGCAAATATCAAATGCGGGAACACCAAATGCGGTAAGACTTTTCACAAGAAATGCGATGTCAAAGAAAGATTTTTCTTGCTAAGGTGGCGGTGATTTCTATAATCGTTGCTAGGTGTCCTTCGATTGTTTTGTGTTACCGCATTTGGAGGACGTTTAGACAAGATTTGCATCTCAAAAGCAAACAGCAATAAATAAACTACAAAGGCTTGCTACTATTTCAATTACTGGGGCAATACGAAACACCCCTTCAAATGCGTTGAACACAATGTTAAATCTTCTTCCACTTCATGACTATATACAAAAGGATGCAGTTAAGAGTGCTATCAGAGTCAGAAGGTCCTTAGATAGCGCTGATAGTGAACTAAAAGGACATATGACTATATTGAAGCACTTCAAAATAAGTCCAGTGTACATAGTGAACGAAGATTATATGTTGAAGCGTAACTTTTTTGATCATCGTTTTTGGGTTGCTGATGTAACTCGCCAGGATTGGGACACAGGAGGACCAACTTTCCGATCTGGATCATTAATTTTTTTCACTGATGGTTCAAAACAAGATAACATGGTAGGGTCAGGAGTGTTTGGCCCAGGAGTAAATGTATCTTATGCACTGGGAAGTTGGCCAACAGTTTTTCAGGCCGAAATGTATGCCATTCTTGAATGCGCTGACATTTGTCTTAAAAGGCGCTACCGGAATGCTAATATATGTATTTGTTCGGATAGCAAAGCAGCCCTGAACGCTTTGAAGTCTAGAACTTACACATCAAGACTTGTTTGGGAGTGTTCCAAGCTACTGCAGCAGTTGTCCTATCGTAATAAGGTTAATCTATATTGGGTTCCTGGCCATTGCGGAATAGAAGGAAATGAAAAAGCTGATCAGTTAGCAAAACAAGGTTCTTCCATGCAATTTATAGGGCCTCAACCGTTCTTCGGAATGGCCTCTTGTGCTCTGAAAATGCAATTAAAGAGCTGGATGAAGGCAAAAATCAAACTAAACTGGAAGAACGCAATGGACTCTCGTCAGTCCAAACGATTCATCGAACCAGACGCCTATCAAACGCTGAGGTTGTTAAACCTCAATAAACACGATCTAAGTACTTATACTGGCTTATTAACAGGCCACTGCCCTAGCAAACGTTACCTTAAAATTATAGGTAAATTGCCAGAAGATATGTGTCGTTTCTGTAAATTAGAAAGCGAAAGCACTGAACATTTGTTGTGCAAGTGTGTTGCACTATACCACAAGCGTTGTAGATATTTAGATAAAGGCTTGCTAGAGCCTAATGAAATTCAGTACTATCATCCAAAACAGGTACTACATTTTATCCGAAACGTAGTACCTGATTGGGATGCACGCCAATAGCTGTGGAGATAGTTACTTCATATAGAAACATATTTCTACAGTACGGCAAAAACAAAGAGGATGTGGGCTTCGTAGCCGTGCGGTTAGCGGCGTCAGTCGTTTAGGCGTATTGTGCTACGGAGTGTGGGTTCGATTCCCGCCCCAGTCGGAGAAAACTTTTCGTCAAACGAAAAATTCTTCACTGGTCCATTGGTCGTTCCGTGTGTCCGTTGTCTAATGTTAGTTATGTTCAGTCTGTGCAGCCTATAGCTGAAGACGGTGTAAATTGTCTTTTAAAAAAAAAATTGTCTTTTTATAACACCACAATAGATCAACTTAATGGTCGCAGTGGTATCATGTCCCCACAGAGGAAAAAAAAAAGGGTGGAGGGCGGCTGTCAAATGGGAGTAAAATTGAAAAGCCGCCAACCTTAGTCCAGAACCAGTTTTAAGGCTTAACGCGGATAGTAAAAAATATTATTCTGAAGATTACAGGTAATAAATGCGCTTGAAGGATATTGTTTGCTAGCAATTCTTTGCTACGTGCTACTACAGTGCGCTGTTAGAAATTTAACCAGAAAATCCTACTGAATTACCAAAATGGATATTTTTGACAAAATTTTTTGGTCGTAATTTTGTATGGTTGTTTACATTTTAGAACCAGCTACACGTTGAGGTAGCGAAAAAGAGCCGCCAGTACCACCCTTGAACGCTACGGCTTTCGCAACATAACGATAGAACCACCAACCAGCACTGTACAACAGCTAGCAGCACTTGATTCACCAAACGCGAGGCATTCCATGTCGACCCTTACCAGAGATGTTCCGGATTTCTCCGATGAGCTTCTAGCGGCAGTCGTAAACATCGCGCTGAAAAAGTGATTGGTTTATAACTCGTTGGTTTTGACCAATCTATAACCGCTCTACCAGTATCTACATTTTTTCATCAAATGGCGATAACTTTTTTGTTTCTTGATATTTTTGCACCATTTTTTTACAAGTTCTCAAAAAACTCTTCTTTTTTTTAAGCTGTCTGTGTTGATATAGACCATTGGTTACCTCGTTTTGAAGATACTCCGATAGTCCTTGGGGGACAGATACTTCCCGTATATTCATTTTTGGCTGCCATTTGGCTTCCACTGTATTTATATAAAAGAAATCAGAATATTATCAGATAATAAGAAGCTTCTCTAAAAATATCATACAAATCGGTTGAGTTACCTTCAAGAAATCTGAAATTCTTAATATGATGATTTTTGAAGTTTTCAAAAACTTTTTACGTCCGGATAGGTACCAGATATATAAATGTTTGACTCTCACCAAAGTATTGTTCCGAAAAACGAATATTCGAAGAAAAAAACTGTAGACTGAGATATCAGCGAGGGTTTTTGCTACGCATCGGTCAAAAAATTTCGGAATAACTCCGGGTCTATTTTTAAAATTTTTAAGAACTTGTGAAAAATTTGTTTCAAAACTATCGAAAACCAAAAGAGTTTTTGTGTTTTGCATATTTTTGTGGTGCAAAAATTGGTAAGGGTAGTCTTGAAATGTTAAGTCAATAAAACAAATCAAATCTTTTAAGCTATGGTATAAAATTTAAAAATAAAATCAAAACCAATGAAAGATTGATAAACATAAGTCTTACTTCACAATTTTCGTAAAAAATATAGGGTCGGTTCAAACGTGTAAAAAACGGAGTGATGATGAAGAACAGGTGCTCCGCGCAACAATTTTTTTTTCAAAAAGTGCTTTGCGATTCAAATTTTAAGGAGTTTTAAAAAAAAAAATCCTGAACGATTCATACTGCATGTAGAGGTTCCGGTAATTTGGAAATTTAAAAGAGTTTCAAGAATTTAACCAAAAGAAACTGTCTATCATATCATAATAGTTCAGAGATGTTTTCATGATTTCATCCAATGCTTCTTTCTGGTTTTATTATTATAATTATCATTTATCTATAAATATCTTCGAATAAAAGTAAATCTGCTGAATCCAAAGGAAATTTCTAACGACCACTTATTCTTGGATTCCATAAATTTCTGTAAACGATACGAACATCGTGATAAAAATCCTGGCTATGCTAATATCTTGTGTTGATGACCAGCATAAAAATAGTCAATTTCAATTTTCTGTCTAGATTTCCATGAATTTGAAAATTTGTCTGGACTTCCGTTGTCACAAAGATTTTTTCATCGTTTGTTCTACCCATGGTTTTGAATGTGGACGCGCCTCTGCAGAATGACATTATGTTTTGCTGGATTGCCGGACATTCCAGCATACAAGGGAACGAGTAGGCCTATCGAGCCGCTGATCAAGGAAGAACTTATATTCACCTACCAATACAGTGCCCTATTCCAGCCTCCAATTGGGTTTACAAGCTTATCCAAGAATGTTTGCAGACTAAAATCCTATAAAAAAAGTAGTAAAATCCTATCACCAAATGGACTGACAAAGAAAATCAACGTGAACAACAAATACCAACCAGATGTATAATTGCCCACACCCGTGAGACAGATGGTGAAATTGAACTGGGACAGCCTTGTGTCTAGAATCGCACAAATCATCTGGATGCGATCCCTCACTCTACAACAGAAGGTGGTGCTGTTAACCCCTCTACCGTCAGCTTCATTTTTCACCGCTAAAAAAAATCAAATCGCGATAACTTTTTTGTTTCTTGATATTTTTGCACCATTTTTTCGCAAGCCCTCAAAAAACTCTTCAAGTTTAAAAATATGTGTCGATATTGATAATTGATTATCTGGATCCGGAGATATTCCAAAATTCCTTGGGGGACCGACGCGTAGCCATAACCCACGTAAATATCTCAGGCTACAAAATTTTTATCGTATTCGGATATTCACTCCACGGAATTATATATTAATGCGAGTATGTTGTGAAAAACTGAAGCAATTTGGTGCAGCCATCTTTGGGTAATGAGCATTTATGTTTCTGGTACCACGCTGGACAAATGAAGATCTTGAAAACTCTAAAAAACCTCATATCGTAATTTTTAGATTTCTCCAAGTATACTGAACCGATTTGTATGATTTTTTCAGAGTAGCTTCTTATTATCTGGCATTGTATAGTACATATTTTAATTTTTTGATAAATTGATTAAAAACAAAATGGCCGCCATAGACATTTTGTATGGAGAATGTCGGTCCCCCAAGGGATATCGGAATATCTTCAAAACTAGATCACCAATGATTAATATCGACACGGATTCTTAAACTAGAAGAGTTTTTTGCGATGTTGTGAAAAAATAGTGCAAAAATATCGAGAAGCAAAAAAGTTATCGTGATTTGAATATTTGTTTAGCGGTAAAATATTAAGCAGCCGGTAGAGGGGTTAAATACGTTCATCTCATCGAAGGTATGGTACCTCGCGTCCATAGTTCCACCACAGTGCGCGCACACGGCGAAATTAACAGCATCGATGGGATCGTTCTTGTTTCGAGGGCTGCTAGCACGAATACCGATGTTTCAACTAGCGCGCAGCAGAGATAATGGGGGGCTTAAATTGCAGCTTCCAGCAATCAAATGCAAAGCTCTTCTTATCAACCGTTATCTAAAAGAAATTGATTCCACTCCCTTCTACCACTCCCAACTTGCCCAAAACATTGCACCTACGACCGAATTCCCCTGCTTAAAACTCTTATCCCAACAAGTTCCTTTGCTTCCCCATCACATCAAGCAAAATCCTACCAGCGAGCAAATACATCTTTTCTACTTGGATCAAATTGATTTACCAAGAGTAGAACGAAATGAACCAGGACAAGACTGGAAAAGAATCTGGAGAAAAATCTCATCAAAAAGAATTTCGTCGAAGCAGCGTAGCGATCTTTACCTTCTAGACAACGAGAAGATCGAACATCGAAGATTTATGAGCATCATGGGACGAGCCAACGATCCAAACTGTCAGCACTGTGTGGTAGCCATCGAGACACTGCAGCATAAATTTGTGAGTGCCCACGAGTTACTCAGGCATAGTCACTTGTGCAACGGAAAATTACGACGATTCTGGGAGGATGGCAAAGGCTAACCTTCAACGATCTCTATCGACCTGCTCTTAGTAATATTGTAGAAGTGAACCGAAACAAATCTCAAAAAATCTTCATTCAATACATCAACTATGTTAATGAATCAATTAATAATGGAATAGATGTAGATGGACTAGATGTCATGTTGAATCTAGCAGATTAATACTGTTTTATATTATCAATATGTTATTTATTATCTACAACTAAATATTTTATAAAAAATAAGAAAAAAAAAATAAAGGTTTACAAAATAGCACTTGTACGATAGAAATATTACCAAAAACTATGATTCTTGCCATACTGAACTCCAGTGATGCATTTTGAACTGAACGCGCGCCAAAATTGAACTGAACGCGTTCTAATTTTGCACGAGAACCTAGTAAGCATCGAACTCTCGTGCAAGTTTCTGCACCTGCTCAAGAACGGCCCGTTCACTTTACAATGTACAACGAAGCTGAAAACCAGAAAAAAACTACATCAGAACATATTTAACTCATGCCATTACAAATATATGGAACCAAGTTTCCTAACACCTTTGCTTGAAATTCTGCATTGAAATATGTCGTGTATCTGTCATAAAGACAGCTTTCATTTCACTTTTAGTTTTCAGCTCGATCGGGTTCAAATTTTTGAACTGCTCATTGTTCAAGCCTACTTGATCCCTCGTTCAAAGGTTTGAACTTGAACGCAAACTGAACGCGTTCAAATGCAACACTGCTGAACTCACTGTTGAACATATTCTGTTTAACTGTAGCAAATACGATAATATTCGTGATGAATTAAGAATCAATAGCGATGCCCGAATAGCTCTAGGGAATAATAAACATGAAGAAGTTAAAGTTTTGAAGTACCTTAAGGAATGTAATCGTACGATAAAATTCGATTCTTCATTTTTAAGAGGTTGTATATGTATGATGTTCTTATGGTTCAATCAGGCTTATTGGACATATTCTTGTAGAAGGGAAGTTGTTTGCGTATTTCGAACTCAACTGTAAGGCCGTCTCCAGTGCCGTGTACTAGACTCGAGACTAAGTATAAGTACATGATGACCAGACACAAATACCTACGTAACATATATGCAAAAATCGTCTAGAAAGGTAGAGGTGGCCAAACCGCTCCACTGTACCCTAACCTTTTCATATCCATTTCATTAACAAAAAATATACGGATAGAGCATTTCAACAGCTGAGTTGGTATCCCCCATTCCTTTTGAATTCTCGCAACATACACCACGTGCTAGAAAACTGTGTGAACGTGCCCCACAGAACATGCGGGTATGTAACTCACTACTCCGAGAACTAATCTCTCCGCGTGCTGCAATCTGCGGAGAATAGGGTAACTCATTCTCCGACGCCGACGTCGAGGACGACCAGCGACAAGGACGATGCGCTTCCTCCCGATGATAACGGCACGATGACTCCTCCCGGTAGGGGAACTAGGTTTAAGATGCGTCGTCGGGGTGAAACGCGTCACCGCAATATTTCCAAGATTTTTGTCAAATTTGATCATTCCTTATATGTTTATATTACTTTGAACGCCTCTCTCGATAGAGCTTTTACCAATTTATTTGCTTTTAACCGCCTCATGTTGAATAACGTTTTCGACGAAACTTACAGTTAAATCGGGGTTTTCAATAGAAGTTGCATATTATCCCGTCTTTCCCTACGGACGGTCGGTCAGTGCAGGAAGAAAACTCAACCCGAGATGCTGGCTTTTCCGAAGGCTGCAAGATTTTCGCACCAACCTCACGGTTCAGTTGGATACAGACGGTCGGTGCGACGCCAGCTTTAACGGTGATTGTCCGCAGTTTTCCATACCGGGCTCACGATTCGAAGCGTGGATTTTCCTAGCGCTGGAAAAGCGGTTTGCTGTGTTCTGTTGTGATTTTCCGAGTGGCGGATCGAAGGGCTAACGGAAAAATCGGTTCCGGCACGTGGAGTGATACGTGTGGAAGCGCACATTAGGATTTATGCGAAATTGCCTGCGAAGGTTATAACCTTGGATTTGGGGTGGTTCTAGTGGTGAAAGATCAATTCGAAGGCGATTGATAACTGGAGAGCTGGTTCGACAGCATTCTAAGGATTATCGGTTGATACGGTGCACGTGAATGGTTGGCGGCAAGGCAAGTTGACAGGAGAAAGTGAATTATGAAAGCTTGCGTAGTGACATAAATACGTTACGTGCTTTGTGTTTCGTCGCGTATATTTAAATTGTTGTAGTTATTACTGAAGCATGATCAAGCTGCTTCAAAAGGAGAAAAGATAAATTTTTACCGAGCGCAATCCAAAAAAAATCGTTTTTCAATGAATCATGTAAAAGAAAGATGTACACATAGTAGTTTTAGGTTGGGTCATTGTCAAAAGAAATGGAATGTCACGCCAGTCATGATTCTATCAGCAGCATCATTTGAAACCACGAAAAATTTCTTGTTTTTGTTTATCGATATTGTTTATTGTTATCTCAAAAAGCTCTTTTATTTTGAGAATTTATATCAATTTTGATCATTGGTCATCCCGGTTCCGGAAATATTCCGAAGTTCTTTTGGGGACGTGTAGCCATCTTCTTCTTTTTTTCTGGCGTTACGTCCCCACTGAGACACAGCCTGCTTCTCAGCTTAGTGTTCTTATGAGCACTTCCACAGTTATTAACTGAGAGCTTACTTTGCCAATGACCATTTTTGCTTGCGTATATTGTGTGGCAGGTACGAAGATACTCTATGCCCTGGGAAGTCGAGAAAATTTCCAACCCGAAAAGATCCTCGACCGGTGGGATTCGAACCCACGACCCTCAGCTTGGTCTTGCTGAATAGCTGTGCGTTTACCGCTACGGGTATTTGGGCCCATAACCATAACCCAAGTAAATATTCAGGCTATAGGATATTTCTCATGATGGGTTGGACCCTTTAAAAAATTTTTTTGATGAGAGTGAGTTACGAAAAATTAGAGAAAACTAGTGCTATCATTTTCTGAGTAACGAGCAATTATGTTTATCACATTGCAGTGTTTATTATGTCAATAACGTAAATTTTTGGATAACGCCCGCTCGTAGAAGTTTCTTATTAGGGGGAGAACCCCTAGTACCGGGTAGCACCCAATACCGGACACCGTTGAGCAATTGAGAAATTATGGTCCAATCAAGATGGTGTATTAGATGAAAAGGAAGCTAGTATAGATAGGAATGGTTGCGTAGATTAACACACGCTTTTTTGAAAAAAAAAAAAATATACACAGATGTTTGAAAACCGATGAAAAGTTGACTTATCGCCTTAAATTTGAACTTATTAAATAATTATTTTGAATATGTAAACACAATTTCGCTCCCTCAGGAATAATGGAAAACCATAATTTGAAAGCGAGAATGTATCACTATTATGGGTCACCCACTATTATGGGTCATTTCCATTTGAACTGCATGCAAAACAGAGTGACTAATAATCGTGACAAGGTGACCCATAATAGTGTGACCACTGTATTTTGTACCATATTTGAACTAAATAAGGTCAAACTACAATTTTGGTCTACCATCTCCTGTAGTGTTGGACAGGTTCATTTGTTACATGATATCTTTGTAATTTTTGAACTAATGGTCTTCAAATATACTAATTTTCCTGGATTTTATGGATCATGATATTGAAGGTGCAATAAAAATAAAAAGAATTAAAATTAAAAAAAGCAAGTATGTTAAATGCCATTTTTTTCATCATATATGAAAGAGGTTTTCTTAAAAACAACTTGCATAATTAGCTCAGGGCTGAAAGTCTCTATAATAAAGCAAAAAAAAAACTTTCATAACAAGTAAAACTCAAATTACTCTTGTGAATGTTGCAAATTTATTGAATTGGCAGTTAAATACTAATCCTAGAGTAAACACATTTTACACATTTTAGGCATTTCCAGATCGTGTCCAGTATTGGGAGCCACCTTTAATTATTAGTCAATCTGGTACTGGAATACATCATCAAAACGCAATGCCGAAATGCATATTCATATTATAAAAAATATTTTTGTACGCTACAAAAACGATAATATTTATCATAAATAGGCACCAACACCGTATAAAATAAATATTTTTTGAATTACGAATTAAGCGGCTAAAGTCTCCAGTTCAGGGAGATGTCCCTCTATGTTGAACCGCATCTCTAAATGCAAAATATGTTGTGATCAATCCTAGTGTAGGATAAATTTGACCAAAAGATTGATGTTACTGGATCCATATAAAATCTTTAAGTCTAACAGATTTGCATGAGTTGATACTTTTGAATCGATTAAATTTTTAAATTCGTAAAAAATACGAAAACAAGTGCTCGAAATAAGATCAAATTAATTTGCACTTTATTTTATATCTCCCTCAATTGAGCCATTGAAATTCAAAAGTATATACCGTAATCCGGGGTATCATTGATCAGCGGGGTAACATTGATCGGAATGACTCATCTCATCAAAAGTTCGTATTATCATTTATTGATGAAAGATTTCTAAATCATAAATGGTGCTTCTTTTTCTTATATTCATGAGCTAATAAAAGTTACTATTTTTACGAAAATTGCGTTTACCTTACGTATTTTGTTAGCTTTTCGAAATAATGATTTTAATTTTTAAGGATGACACTACCGAAGATTCATGTCTCACATAAGTTCTGCAAACTATACAAGCAACGAAAATGTGGTTCTTACTAAAAATGGCATCGCCAAAAACGATTCCGTTGTCAAAACTTTTATAAGTATGCTCAATTAGGCAACATTACCGAATTACTGTTAAGCATGTAAAATTCCCTTAGGAAATTGCCTACCTTTAGGCGTATTCCGTAGTTCGAGGTATTTTTAATTTTAAAATAACTCAAAAAGTAAATGACTTGTAAGCGTTTGGCCTCCATATTCGGCATCAGGGGCCATGATTTAAGTAAGTAACGACATTTTCAATATTACCGAACGTTGTTTACATAGGTGATCAATGTTACCCCATATCAGCCAATTCAAAAAATCGCTGAAAATATTTTTTTTTAACATGCTAATTAAATCTTTCAATAAACAAAATACACTATATAGTCCCGAGCTATGGGTGCCAGTACTTGTTTTAAAAATATAAAATTTGCAGCATTTGCATTTTCAAACGAAATATTGAAGAAACATTCATGAAAATGATCAATGTTACCCCGGATTACGGTACTGGACAATACAAATCTGGTTCAGTTTTGAGGCACATTATTATATTACAAATTTCTCATCTATTTCATCGTAAAAGAAATCGAATGAAAGATATTATTTTATCCATTTTTGAGTGTTTTGAAAAAACAAATTATTAATTGGAACGCCAAAGTCAATTTTTGAAATATTGGCTCAAAATCATCTAACGCTAAGAAATCCACCTAGCAATGTGGTAAACATTCAATGTTTTCATAACATTCAGATAGAGAAATGGTGTCTTTGAAAAAGTTGTTGAAGGGGCACTTAAAAACAAGTTTGTCAAACATACGATTTTCCTATCTATTATACTCTTTGAGATATTTTTTTGTGTTTTCTACAAAATTGTTGGTCATGCAGAAATTAATGCTTTTGCTGAGCATGTAATCATGTTAACTACAGTTACATAACGACAACTTTTATTACGACAAATCTCTCTGTAACAACATTTCCAATGATACACTTATTTTGGTCTCAACTGAAAGGCCGTCGTCAGTGGTGTTTACTAGACTCTGTAAACTTTGATCCCTTCAACAGAAACTAACTTTTAGTTTCGAGTCTTTACAACGCTTTTAATTTTTTTGACAGTATTTATTCGGTACTAAGACAAAAAGGATTGCGCATTGGTGCCATACAAAGTCTTCCAAGCAGTTTCAACGGGAAACAGCAGTTATAAGCTGATAATTATTTTTGGTTTAAAATCTTCGTAAGAAGCATGTAAATAACGTCTTTTAAAAATGCCACAAGTAAACCTTTAAGGAAGATGACACTTGTTGGCGTATTAATACTATTTCAAGACCCCTAATTCTTCATCAGATTATGATAAGTACAATAAGCAACAGAAAAACAGTGATTATTATTGATTTTACTATGGAGTATTAAATTTTAAATTAAATAACTTATAATTGGTCTGAGAAAATTGGATACTCTTTTTCAGTTCTTCATAACGACATCCATATTATCTATAACAACATTTTTTAATATTACGAGGGGCGTTTTCGATGACATTTCTCTATATAACGATGGGCGCTTGTGATGTCGTTATAAAGAGTTTCTTCTGTATTATTAAATTAGGGTAAAGGTCATATGTTTGACTTTCCAAGGAGGTGGTTTCGGGTTTTGTCTAAATTTATTAAATACACAGAGTGCGACTTATTTTTCATAAATTCTCAAAACCAAAAATTCGTGTGCTCTTATGAGTTCGAAACACAATTAAAGAGAAACTTCAAAATTTGAACTAAACTATTAAGATTAAGATGTTGCACAAGCGTCTTGAAATTCTCCTTCCAGTTATAAAAAAATGGTCTTCAGTGAAGTCACCATAATTTCGTTATTTTCTAACCAATTTTGAAACTTTTAGCACCATTATCTTCAAAATATAAAGATTTACATCGAATTTGTCTAAAATTGAAAATAGTCTTAGCTAAAAATAGTTTTCTCCAATTTTTTTCTCACTATACTAAAAAAATCTCCTTTGTTTGAGCATAACTTCATAAAAACTCAACCGATTGCAAATTTTTTTACATGTTTTTGAAGAAAATTTAGTTGTTTTTAAACTGTTAATGCACCACATTTTTCTTAAAAAATGGTGATTAATCCATTTATCTCCCTGAAACTTTCGGTCAAAACATCTTCTAAAATTCAATCGAAAATTGCTCCAGAAATGCCACCAAGAATTGTTGGGGATTTCCTATAAAACTGTCTATGGGAATTTATATGAGATTGCAGCTAGAGATTTCTCTAAAAATACCTTCTGCAATTGCAGAGATTTCTTCTAAGGTTTCTGCAGACATTCCTGCTGTAATACTTTGAGATTTTTTCAAGTAAGTCTTGAAACATTTTTTTGTTAAGGAAATTATTCTGAAAAATAAATCCGTGAGGCCCTTGTAAAGAAAATCCTGAAGTAACCTCATATAAAACTAATGGAAGCTTTAAAGTCACTCTGTATAAACAATGATCTCTGAAATAACGCCTGGACACTTGAGGAAGTTTTATTAAGATTTCCTAGATAATCTACTAACACAATCTAACAAAAATCAATTCAATCGCGGGCTAGTAGTATATTTGGGGCACAGATAGCCGTTGCGGTAAACGCGCAGCTATTCAGCAAGATCAAGCTGAGGGTCGTGGGTTCGAGTCCCACCGGTCGAGGATCTTTTCGGGTTGGAAATTTTCTCGAATTCCCAGGGCATAGAGTATCTTCGTACCTGACACACGATATACGCATGCAAAAATGGTCATTGGCATAGTAAGCTCTCAGTTAATAACTGTGGAAGTGTTCAAAGGAACACTTAGCTGAGAAGCAGGCTCTGTCTCAGTGGGGACGTAACGCCAGAAAGCTTAGCTTAGCTTAGCTTAGCTTAGACTGACTACACATATCAATGGTTGCTATTCCGTGATTGACCGAAGTCAGTGAAAATGCACAAAGAATCAACTAGAAGTTTGACTGGGATTGGCCATAATCTTCTTCAGTGTGCATAATTCAGTGCCTCTATTTATACAGGGTCAATAACGGCGCCGGCCACGTCCTTGCAGTCAGGTGGGATTGAGGGAAGGAATGTTAGTGTGTAACCTTTGCTATTTGGAGACCGTGTTTGCCTCTGCATCTCCACAAAGGTTACTGGGAGGGATATTTGTTAATGGGGAGGGTCGTTGGGTCACAGGATTCACTTTGATAAGCGATTAGACCATGATAAATAATTATTTGTGAGATATAAACATGATTATGCCGACACTTGAGGTGACGAACCATTCAAAGTTTGTTGAACAAATACCTAAATGTTACATTCCTAACACTCCTATTCTTATGCCGACACTTACAGTGACGAACCATCCAAAGTTTGTTGAATAAAGTGAACCTTTCGGAAGTCTACACTTGTAGTGTCGAACCATTCAAAGTTTTTTTTAATTACAAAAATAAAGGTAAAAAGAAAGGGGTGTTTTGAAAAAAAAAAAGTTAAATATTAATAATTCATGAATCAGAGTTTATGTCGACACTCACAGTGACGAACCATTCATAGTTTGTTGAAAAATCATATATACATATAAGGACTAATCGAACGCGGCACTTTTTCACTTTACTCGTCCGACGCGCCACATATTTGATCCTGTCCTCATCGCTCGCCCCCGCAGGAGCAAGCGTCAAGGTCGAAGGATCAAACACTTCTAACGAACCAATCACTTTTTCACTCCTAGCAACCGACGCGCGACATGTTTGATCCTGCCCTCATTGCTCACCCCCGCAGGAGCAAGCGTCAAGGTCGAAGGATCAAACACTACTAACGAACCGATCACTTTTTCACTGCTTCACTACCGACGCGCGACATGTTTGATCCTGCCCTCATCGCTCGCCCCCGCAGGAGCAAGCGTCAAGGTCGAAGGATCAAACACTACTAACGGACCGCGCACTTTTTCACTCCTAGCAACCAACGCGCGACATGTTTGATCCTGCCCTCATCGCTCGCCCCCGCAGGAGCAAGCGTCAAGGTCGAAGGATCAAACACTACTAACGAACCGATCACTTTTTCACTGCTTCACTACCGACGCGCGACATGTTTGATCCTGCCCTCATCGCTCGCCCCCGCAGGAGCAAGCGTCAAGGTCGAAGGATCAAACACTACTAACGGACCGCGCACTTTTTCACTCCTAGCAACCAACGCGCGACATGTTTGATCCTGCCCTCATCGCTCGCCCCCGCAGGAGCAAGCGTCAAGGTCGAAGGATCAAACACTACTAACGAACCGATCACTTTTTCACTGCTTCACTACCGACGCGCGACATGTTTGATCCTGCCCTCATCGCTCGCCCCCGCAGGAGCAAGCGTCAAGGTCGAAGGATCAAACACTACTAACGGACCGCGCACTTTTTCACTCCTAGCAACCAACGCGCGACATGTTTGATCCTGCCCTCATCGCTCGCCCCCGCAGGAGCAAGCGTCAAGGTCGAAGGATCAAACACTACTAACGAACCGATCACTTTTTCACTGCTTCACTACCGACGCGCGACATGTTTGATCCTGCCCTCATCGCTCGCCCCCGCAGGAGCAAGCGTCAAGGTCGAAGGATCAAACACTACTAACGGACCGCGCACTTTTTCACTCCTAGCAACCAACGCGCGACATGTTTGATCCTGCCCTCATAACTCACCCCCGCAGGAGCAAGCGTCAAGGTCGAAGGATCAAACACTACTAACGAACCGATCACTTTTTCACTGCTTCACTACCGACGCGCGACATGTTTGATCCTGCCCTCATCGCTCGCCCCCGCAGGAGCAAGCGTCAAGGTCGAAGGATCAAACACTACTAACGGACCGCGCACTTTTTCACTCCTAGCAACCAACGCGCGACATGTTTGATCCTGCCCTCATCGCTCGCCCCCGCAGGAGCAAGCGTCAAGGTCGAAGGATCAAACACTACTAACGAACCGATCACTTTTTCACTGCTTCACTACCGACGCGCGACATGTTTGATCCTGCCCTCATCGCTCGCCCCCGCAGGAGCAAGCGTCAAGGTCGAAGGATCAAACACTACTAACGGACCGCGCACTTTTTCACTCCTAGCAACCAACGCGCGACATGTTTGATCCTGCCCTCATCGCTCGCCCCCGCAGGAGCAAGCGTCAAGGTCGAAGGATCAAACACTACTAACGAACCGATCACTTTTTCACTGCTTCACTACCGACGCGCGACATGTTTGATCCTGCCCTCATCGCTCGCCCCCGCAGGAGCAAGCGTCAAGGTCGAAGGATCAAACACTACTAACGGACCGCGCACTTTTTCACTCCTAGCAACCAACGCGCGACATGTTTGATCCTGCCCTCATCGCTCGCCCCCGCAGGAGCAAGCGTCAAGGTCGAAGGATCAAACACTACTAACGAACCGATCACTTTTTCACTGCTTCACTACCGACGCGCGACATGTTTGATCCTGCCCTCATCGCTCGCCCCCGCAGGAGCAAGCGTCAAGGTCGAAGGATCAAACACTACTAACGGACCGCGCACTTTTTCACTCCTAGCAACCAACGCGCGACATGTTTGATCCTGCCCTCATCGCTCGCCCCCGCAGGAGCAAGCGTCAAGGTCGAAGGATCAAACACTACTAACGAACCGATCACTTTTTCACTGCTTCACTACCGACGCGCGACATGTTTGATCCTGCCCTCATCGCTCGCCCCCGCAGGAGCAAGCGTCAAGGTCGAAGGATCAAACACTACTAACGGACCGCGCACTTTTTCACTCCTAGCAACCAACGCGCGACATGTTTGATCCTGCCCTCATCGCTCGCCCCCGCAGGAGCAAGCGTCAAGGTCGAAGGATCAAACACTACTAACGAACCGATCACTTTTTCACTGCTTCACTACCGACGCGCGACATGTTTGATCCTGCCCTCATCGCTCGCCCCCGCAGGAGCAAGCGTCAAGGTCGAAGGATCAAACACTACTAACGGACCGCGCACTTTTTCACTCCTAGCAACCAACGCGCGACATGTTTGATCCTGCCCTCATCACTCACCCCCGCAGGAGCAAGCGTCAAGGTCGAAGGATCAAACACTACTAACGAACCGATCACTTTTTCACTGCTTCACTACCGACGCGCGACATGTTTGATCCTGCCCTCATCGCTCGCCCCCGCAGGAGCAAGCGTCAAGGTCGAAGGATCAAACACTACTAACGGACCGCGCACTTTTTCACTCCTAGCAACCAACGCGCGACATGTTTGATCCTGCCCTCATCGCTCGCCCCCGCAGGAGCAAGCGTCAAGGTCGAAGGATCAAACACTACTAACGAACCGATCACTTTTTCACTGCTTCACTACCGACGCGCGACATGTTTGATCCTGCCCTCATCGCTCGCCCCCGCAGGAGCAAGCGTCAAGGTCGAAGGATCAAACACTACTAACGGACCGCGCACTTTTTCACTCCTAGCAACCAACGCGCGACATGTTTGATCCTGCCCTCATCACTCACCCCCGCAGGAGCAAGCGTCAAGGTCGAAGGATCAAACACTACTAACGAACCGATCACTTTTTCACTCCTAGCAACCAACGCGCGACATGTTTGATCCTGCCCTCATCACTCACCCCCGCAGGAGCAAGCGTCAAGGTCGAAGGATCAAACACTACTAACGAACCGATCACTTTTTCACTCCTAGCAACCAACGCGCGACATGTTTGATCCTGCCCTCATCGCTCGCCCCCGCAGGAGCAAGCGTCAAGGTCGAAGGATCAAACACTACTAACGAACCGATCACTTTTTCACTGCTTCACTACCGACGCGCGACATGTTTGATCCTGCCCTCATCGCTCGCCCCCGCAGGAGCAAGCGTCAAGGTCGAAGGATCAAACACTACTAACGAACCGATCACTTTTTCACTGCTTCACTACCGACGCGCGACATGTTTGATCCTGCCCTCATCGCTCGCCCCCGCAGGAGCAAGCGTCAAGGTCGAAGGATCAAACACTACTCTCAGTGGGGACGTAACGCCAGAAAGAAGAAAAAGTAGTATTCCGCAGGGTTTTTCTTAAGGAATTTCAAGAAAAAACAATGTACAGAATCTCTAAAGGATTGTAGGAATGATCAGAGGAATTATAGGGACAATTGTTGTTGTATTAGGTGGTGTAAAAATTTAAATAAACTTATAAAATTGCATGGGAATTTTTTGAGAACCCTTTTAAAATATGTTTGGAAAAACTGAATGAGTAATACTTGGATAAAATGTTGGAGAAATTTCAAGAAAATAATAGATTTTTTCGCAGAACCCCTTAAACAGTTTTGGATTTCTAGGAGGAATTCGCAATGAAGTCTTGAAGGAATCACCATGATCAGCTTGTAGGGTTTCTTGAAAAACTCAACTTTTTTTTAACTCTGAAATAAACCTTCGAGGTGGAAATTCTAGGATAGTTTTGGAAAAAAAAACATTAGGAAATTACTGGAGTTAGCAGTTTTGAAGATCGAAGGTTTATCTGGAGAAATTCTTTTAAGCATCCTATGAATTTTTTTGACAGAATTCCTAGGTGATTTGCTAGAGAAATCTCTAGAAGAATTTCTGAAGTGATCCCAGAAAGAGACCCTGAAACAAATCTGAACGAATTCACTATGTTAATTCCTGAAACTTTTCCTCGGGGAATCTGAGACGGAATTCTTAAAGTACCTGTTGAACATAGTATCTGAAGGTTTCTTAGGAGTCTGTGAAATTTTGCATTACGATTCAATGCGAGCAGGATTAGGAAAAAAGAGATTTTAGAGATTAGTTTGATCAAAATAGAGACTTAAGAGACTTCCCATTAAAAATACACTTTTTAGAGACTAACATTAAAATAGAGACCAAGTCTCTAAAAAGTAACCTACTATCAGCATTCTCTTTAAGATCATTTATTGGGTCAACTTGTATTATCATTCAATAGACCAAACTGCTTGTTTTCACAACCAGTAAGGTTGTTCTAGTCTTCTAGATAACACATAAACAGCCAAAATTATGTTAATATATGTAGTTTATTTTTCTTTGCACTGAAGTGACCCTAATAGCAAATATTTTCAGAAGAAACTAAAGAGTTTTGAAAAATGTTTCATCGCGCAAAAACTCCATCAAATATGTCATTGGAATTTTTTCAACGATCCTGAAAAATATTTTTTTCAGAAAATCATCAAAATCTCCTCTGAATATTTTTATGAATTATGCCTCAAATATCATTGGAAATTTGTCCGACTCATTTTTCAGGAACTAACTGAGTTCTATAAAAATACCTTGAAAATCGTCCAGAAGTTCAGCAATACTTTGACAGATTATATTAAGAGTGTACGCACTTTCAGAAACCGCTAGTACCATCCCATTCGTGCTGTGTATAACACGATGGGACTGGTCTACGATTAATCCATTGCTTCATCCAAAGATTCTTCAAAAAATTACAATGGAAGTTCCAAAAACATCTCGATGCATCTCATTACAGGGTTGGCCATAGATGTTTTTAAGAAACTATCCATTGATTAATTCAGAAATGGCATGAAGGATGGCTTCATATTATTTTCTAACGATTTAAGAAGTTTCTTATAACAATTCTTACAGTTAGTTTTCTATAGATATTCTCAATCGTTCTTCACACGAATTTAATCCTTTGACTGTCCTACCCAGGTCATTTTGTGCGTAGTACATGTCCTAGTACATCGACAACCAAACTACTATTTGACATCATTATAGGCGAAACCTGATTGGAGAATGTTAATAGATACCAAGGATTAGTTTTTTTTTCATAAAATTAAAAAAAAAATAATAGGAAAATGTACCTACAACAGTGTTTTTAGTTTGATTAAACACCGTTATCAGTTTGTATGAATTGGCATAAATAATATTTGTTGAAATATATCGATTCATATTCGCGTTTAGACATTGAGTTCAGCATAAATCAAACGTTTTCGGAATATAGAAAAGTATATTTCGAACAATACCGAATGAGTTAATTAGAGTAACTAGGCCATTGCACACTTCTAGGTGTTCATCATTCTATGGAAATTTGGGGACGGACCTGGTGTAGTGGTTAGAACACTCGCCTCTCACGCCGAGGACCTGGGATCGAATCCCATCCCCGACATAGTCACTTATGACGTAAAAAGTTATAGTGACGACTTCCTTCGGAAGGGAAGTAAAGCCGTTGGTCCCGAGATGAACTAGCCCAGGGCTAAAAATCTCGTTAATAAAGTCAAACCAACCAACCATCTATGGAAATTTCTGACGAAATCAACACTCTCTCTATATAACAATCTTGAAAACTTTATAGATCACCATTTTTCAAGTTATAAATTTCATGAAGTTGCCTACCGATTCCAACGATTTTCCAGAGACGCTATTTATTATATCACATCGAAGAAATTTTAAATTGTGACTGTTGCTCCTCCAAGGTACATCGAAATATCTCCTAAACAAGGTGAAAAATTATCAAAAAAAAGACACATATTCTGAAAAAGAAAAGTTCCTTGAGAGCTTGTGAAAAATGATAAAAATTCGAGAGACAAGTAAGAAAGTAAGAATAAAATATGTTTTGTGGTATAAAAATGATGTCATCGCTAGTAGAGACAACAGAAGTGTTATACGTGACACAATCTGTATGAAACCAGGGTTAGTAACTCCTTTAAAATTCAAGATAAGTTTCCAGTTATTCTAAAATCAACATGACCTCAAACAAACCCATAGTTTATTGATTCTTCGAAACGCAATCTAAATATCAAAGTGGTGTATATAAGTCTGTGAAATATTCCTAACAAACCGACGTCCAAGATAAAACTGAAGTCTCAAGCTCTGGATTTCTCAGAAACCGCAATCCTTCTGAAGAGCTTGAAGTGCTAGTGTTCTTAAGTAAAAGAAACAGCTTGTTCAAAACTGTATGAAAAAGGCAACAATTATTTACCAAATGGTCGTGTAATGTACGTGACTGCCTGAGAAACCTGTGTAGTGGTCTGCAAAAGATTCGTAATCAATTAGCACCGAGGAGTAACAAACAAGTGACAAATTCCGACAACCGCCCGGTACGTGTTGGTGTGAATGTACAACATCCGGAAGTGTGCAGTTGGTACCACAGAGAAGCTTATGCTGGCGGTAGTTGGGATGTGATGAGAATAAATTATTGGATGCTGCACTTGGTCGCATTTAGTGGTTTTTAGTGGTGAATAAAATGGTGCACTATGTGAATCAATTAGCTTCCGGGAATGCAATAAACAACAATTCGGAGTGTGATTATCAACTGTCGTTGTTGGTGCTGATTGAGTTGGCCCTAAGGGATGACGATTTGTAGTTTGTGATTGGTATCTGGATTAATCATTGGACATGCATATATTTAGTGTAAGTATATTAATTAGTATAGCATTTAATGAAAATCATCCCATTTATCTGTCATTTGCATTATTACGCGTTGCAAGAAAAAAATTGATTCTAGGAAAATCCAGGGTAATTGATTGGAAAAGTTTTATCACATTGATCATAGTAACCAGCGAACTCAAATATTTAATTTTTGTTTATGTACCTAAACTGTCAGCGGGCAGTTTTGGTCTGCACCACCAAATGCGTTATGTTGTTATTTTTATGATAGGTACTTATGATTGGGGATAACCAGTGATTTGGGATAGATAACCTGTGTACAGTAGAAGCGACAAAAGCTCTCTATAGCGACATTTTCTGGTCCCTTGAAACATATTTGATGTTATAACTATTCTCTATTACGACGGTCCCTTGCGATGTCGTTATAACTTCGACTGTATTTAGGTTTTCCAATCTGGATCATTTGTGTGAATCAAGTGACTTAACATTGAAAGATTGAATAAGTGGTTAGGGGGTAAAAATAATTTTCAGACATAATTTTAGAGAGAAAAAATGATTTATTCCTTTCTAAGTCGTTGGGGAAAATGCTGAATGAGTGATTTTTCTCGATAACCAAAAATCTCGGATCGATTTTTCATTTAAGGCTAAGTAGCCCGTCATTGAAATTTGTATGTGTCGTTTATGATTGTTGCTAAATCATGTCAATATTTCGAATCAAAGAAAATCAGTTAGTTTTGCACTGATGTACCGTTTTGACTCATGTTCCGAACACTTAAGGTCGGCAGTGACTTTAAATGCATCTGATAGACATAAATTAGCTGATATTTGTAAAAATTTAAATTTCTTCGAAAAAGCCTTACCGTTATCTGTTGAGTGTGCCGATAAAAATGTTTATTCAAACGTGTTTAGTATTGTTTTTACATAAAAATATGGAACAACATTTTGATTCAAATGCCGAACACTGTACTCATTCTGTCTCATATTCCGAACACCTTGATTCAAATTCCGAACAGCACGAATAAATCGTATTCAAATGAATCAATTCGCAAGCAAATTCATCTGAGCTAGTTCTAGTGGTCTCGAACTAGAGAATCATCACTACTCCCGAGGTATACAATATATTGGAAGACGTGAAAATTGAATTGCAATTGACTGCCGTTTCCTACTAAATTGATGACATATTTCAGCGACATATTTCACCTCATCCGCCATACAAAAACCGAGTGTTCGGAATATGAGTCTGTTCGGAATTTGAGACAAAACGGTATCTGAAAATGTATGAGGATACTTTCTGCATGTCAGCGCATATGGTGATACTTTTCCGGATCAATATGATCTATGAGGACTGAGTTTTATCACTTTAAAATTTGGAAGCTGCTATGTCAGCATGACTGCCAAAACGAGTGACGGGCTACTTAGCCTTAAATGATATTTCATTTGAATGATTTCAGACCACATTGCCAGTTTGCCAGATCCCATTTCTAATTTTAATCTATAGCTTTGAAACGTCATGTACTGATTAGGTGTATTTACTGATTCATAATTTATTTATTTATTTATTTATTTCGTCAAGCATAGGTAGACTACATACAATAATTACAATACTTTCTTACATGCTATGGATTACTTCTATTGTTCTTTAGCTGTGTTTTAAGCTGCTCTTTGGACATAGTAATGCCAATGAATTCGCAATGTACATTATACTGACGCATCATACGGTTTATTGGTCCGTTTTGAGCATAATGCGTTCTGCATGATTTTTCTGAAAATAATTTTCTTGTTCTTAAATGCCGAAGGGTGTGTAGAAGTTTAGTTGAGAAAGAAGTGCAGCAGAGTCTACACGGTTCGAAATAATGTTGTGTATAAAGAGAATCATTGCGAATTCCCGGCGTTGCTTAAGTGTTTCCAAGTTGATGAGCATGCAGCGTGCTTCATACGACGGAAGTGGCAGTACAGTCCAATTCAATTTCCGAAGGGCGTATAAAAGGAATTGCTTCTGTACTGATTCTATGCGTTCTTCGTGTACGACATGATACGGGTTCCATACTAGGTGACAGTATTCCAAAATTGGTCTTACATATGTAGTATACAATAGTTTAATAGTATATGGGTCTTGAAAATTGTTGCTGAACCTCTTAATGAAGCCAAGCATGCTGTTTGCTTTGTTTATTATGGAATTATAATGTTCTACAAAAGTGAGTTTAGAGTCTAGGATTACGCCCAAATCCCTTACAATTTTACACTTCTGCACTACTTGATTTCCTAAAAATACTTCAATTGGTGGTGTTACATATTTTCGACTAAATGCTATTGAATTACATTTTTTGATATTTAGCTGAAGTAAACTTTTTTGGCACCAAGTGAAGAATAAGTTAATGTCATTCTGGAATTCTTCTGCTTCGCTAGAATTACTTACTTCCATGAAGAGCTTCATGTCGTCTGCATATATAAGAAATTTTATTTTTCTAAGTAAAAAGGAAATGTCGTTTACATACAAAATAAAAAGAAGTGGGCCTAAATGAGAACCTTGGGGTACTCCAGAGGTTACAGAAATGGGTGCTGATAATTTATTTTGAAAGCGCACAATTTGTTTCCTATGTGATAGATATGACTGGATCCAACTCAAGAGTCCTGGCTCCATTCCTTGATTATCCACTTATCCATTATCCACATTGATTATCCACTCCTATCCAGTTTAGGAAACGGTCTTTCGCTTGAATACAAGAATTTCAATTTTCACACAAAGGCTCATGAAAAGAAGTTTTTGCAGTAACATTATCGTCATGTGGCTTACTGTTATCGAGTTCAATCTGCTCTTCTCTATGCGGGGATTGCGATTGCACTCTGTGCGTATAAAATAGTACAATACTTAATTAGGTTTTCATTTATTGAAAAGCATACCGCCTAAAAGGGCCTTCTTTAGCCTAGTGGCGGCTACAAAGTAAACAATGCTGAAGTGGAAATTTTATTTATTTTTCTGGACGTAGAGTATTATTGTAAATGGCACACGATATATGATTGCAAAAATGGCAACTTAGGCAATGAACGCTCTCAGTTACTTAGTGCTCTTATAAGCGGTTTCTTCACCACCGCTTAGGCCTTAAACCCAGTTTAACTATATGGGTAAACGTGGTTTACGGGCTAAGCGAAGGTGAAGAAATTGGCCCTTAGAAAATTAAGATCAGATGGAAAAAATCATCGTTTTCCATAGAAATCTGGACACTTATGGAAATAAAATTGCAATGAAAGAACTTTTAATTTAATGTTTTAAATATAATGATTGCCATGCCGCATACAAGATAATTATATTCATAACATTTCAAACTTTTCTTATACTTTACCAGTTCTATTGAACTATGGGTTTGAGAGAACCATACAGTAGGGCTCCCATATCTTCCTTTCCATTTTTACCATAATAATAGTGTTCTATGAAATTTTTAGCTTCTTCAGTGGTGATTTGAAGGTGGCTCAAAAACAATTTAGGTTTATATGGAAATTACTATGATGAAATTTTGAAAAAAAAATGATAAACATTCTTCAAACCATCATAAAGAAAGTTGCTGATGAGAGCAATTCAATTCCACGGATGGGAGTGGAAGAAGAGAGATTTATTGATTTGTTTGTCATTTTTAGCACCACATAGGATTATATTCCTGCAAAATTCTGCAAAAATCCCAAAAAAAAATTGGCTAAAAAAGATTTCCCAGACAACCAAAATGTACTTATAACGAGGCATTGGCCTGGAGGCTTTGCATGTGCAGAATTTCACTTATAAAATGTCGCGAAAAGGCCTTCTACGTACAAAAGTGGAGGCGATAAACGTGTATATATTATGTGATAAATAAAAGCATACAATGCAAGTGTTTAAATTTTCTACCGATCTTATTGTGATCTTATTTGAATTTACATATGAGATTAACGAAATAAAATGTACAAATTTTCTCAGAAAAAAAGTTTTATGCGAGGAAATTTATCATTCTGACAATTTTATCCACCGTGTTTTGCGAGTTCGATGTAATTTGTGTGAAAAAAACGAGTTATTACGTGAACTTTTATGCGACTTCTGGTTGTCTGGGTTGTTTCTTCAATAACTTCATTCTTTAAGAATTTTCAAGCTTTTAGTATGAGTTCTCGCGTAACATTACTAAAGGACCTATGTACAAATGAGAGATTCTCTCCTCTCTCGTTCTCTTTCGATTATAACAGTGGAACACTAAAGATTTTGGGAAGTTTTTCACTATAGATCGAAAGTCAATTTCCTTGACTAGCGTTTCATACAAAAAAACGCAACAGAAGAGATTAATGTGACTCAGTTATTAATGAAAGAGAAAGTAAACAAAGAGAGCCTCTCAATGGTAGATAGGTCCTTTAGTAATGTTACGCGAGAGTTGATAAGCGTGTACATTAGGGTGTCTCATTTTTCCTCGACCATCTCTGATTTTGCCTCCCCCTAAATTAACTGTTTCTTTTTCATGTTCGAAGACTTCCTGCCAAATTTCAGTTCAATTCATCCAAATCTCAAGCATCGCAAGGAGTTTTTCGAAATTATGCTCATATATTGACCGCTCATAATATTGTAAGCGATCAGCTTGCATGCAAGAAAACATATTCCTAGTATGCCGTGATATTTTTAAAGAAAACAAGCATCATCCAGGTTTGACAGAACACGTTTGCTTCTCCCGCTGTTGTGTTATGAATAGCTCACGGCACGGCATACAAAATTATATTTTACACCGTGAAATCACTGAATGGCTAATTGTTTTCAACATTTTTTAGGTTTCTTACAAGGGCAGCGATTGAGAATGATGGGTGATAATAAGGATTTACCATTTACTAGGATTGCATCAGATTCTTTGTGACGCTGTATGCCAGAGGATTATCACTACAGCATGTTATTCGTTATTTGCTTAGGAATTTGAACTGTATCAAATTTGGATCATTAAACTTATACAAATGCACTAGCATCGTGGTCCAAGTTACAATTAGATTTCTGATCTGTGTGAAACCTAGTTGTCACTCAGTTGTGCCTGCGCTCTATCCTACTTGACCATGAGTAGGATTGATATAGATAGTTGAATGTGAATTATTATTATGGAAGTTTTAGCAAGGAAAATATCTGAACACCATTCTCCCACTTTAGTCAGTAGCTTTGTAATTTAACAGTTTCAATGTGCAAAAACTATAATGAAAGCTAGAATGAACATCTGTGCGCTTTCAATGGTGTATGATGTAAGTGAATTGAAGTATTTATTAACGTTTGTATCTGTTGCAAAGCGTCAATCTAATTTAATGATACCCAGTTTTGTTAAAAAGATTATTGTTCTAACAACACTCACATTTAGAATTCGACTTAAACATACTGTTAATGATGAAGCGATTAATTTATCTCATGCATTGAAAAGTACTAGGCCATGGTATTATCTCATTCAGAAAAAAATGACTGGGGCTATTATAGCACTAGCAAAGACCCAGCTCTTAGACAGATTGTAGAAATTGAACAAAAGAGTAAAACTCCTTCTCAAATTGTGTTCAAATGTTACAGATATGGAAGAAGTTATCAACTGCCAGCTGATGTCAGAAATTGTCTTCATTTCAAAAATCAGCGCTCACTATGCATAAGTTTTCTTGAATACAAGCTAATTGCAAACAATCCCATGGACGATTTAATTATTTCATCTAATTTCTAAAAATACCTTGCGATGCTTGAGATTCAAACGAATTGAGCTGAAATTTTGCAGGGAGTGTTTGAATATCAATCGGAAACTGTTATTTTATGGGAGGTGAAATCCGGGATGGTCGAGGAAAAATGGGACACCCTTGTGAACATACATTGCAGTACTACCGTGTTTGGATCGTCAAAACTTTCTTGAAATGAGTTTTCATTGAGCTCTTGAGCATCTTGCTAGGAATCCGTAGGAACTCATCTAGAATTCTCTGATCTCGCTAAAGATTTTGCTAGGAATCTTGGGATTCCACTGCGATATTGCTAAATATTCTTAAGTCTCCGATCAAAATTTTGAAAAGAATAGTTTCCTTGGCTACCACTAGCACTCCTCAAATACCTCTGGACACCATTTCAAAATCCCCAAAACTTCTACCATAAATACTCAAAATTTATTTATTTATTTATTTATTTATTTATTTCATGTCGTCAATCAGAAGTAGACCATTTTGTTACAATTTTACACGTAATATCATATACCGTTTTGATTTATATTACGGACAGCTTCAAATTCCGGACACTCTACTTTGTATGGGAAACATTTCACACGAAATGTTTTAATTTTTGCCGTTCAAAAGTTCTCAATTTCGAGGCTTGTTTTAGTAAGCTTTTTCCATGAATATCTTTGAAAATGTACAATGCCCAACTACCTTAGATGTCTCTTTAGTGATTCGACGATTTCAATTGACGATTTGACTGTTCCATTTATGATTATCATGAGCTGTCCGGAATTCGAATCAAAGTGTCCGGAATATGAGGCAAAAGTAAGGAAGCGTCCGGAATAAGAATCATGAAAAGGCCATACATTTTGATTTATTTAAAATTATTCAAGTTGCGGAAGCGTACTCTTTACCCACCATTCAAAAGTAAAGGGCTTCCGATGCTCGATAACGCTAAAGAATCATACAGAATGATTTATTTTGTATGCTCTATGCTGGCTTATACTTCACTGAGAGTGCTTCGTGAAGCCCAAGCAGGACAGTTCGGTTTTGCGTCGTCCGATAGATGTTGCTCACAATTTCGCGCGTGTTTTCGTCGCCGGAGATTTTTTTCTTGTTTTTTTCCTGTTTTGGAGCGTCTTGCAGTGTAGTGCTTCGTGAAACCCAAGCAGGACGGTTCGATTTTGCGTCGTCAGATAGGTTTAGCTCACGGTTTTGCGCGTGGTTTCGTCACCGAAGATTTTATTTTCTGTTTTGGAGCGTCTTGCTGGGTAGGTATTTGGGAAGGCTCAAGCAAGACGGTTTGTTTTCGGGACGCCAAGAAGTTTTGTGTTCAGTCGAGGATGGATTACCAACTGGTGAGTTCGTTTCATGCTTGTGATAACACATTTTTTCTTGAAAGCGTAACTTTTAAGTAATATTAAAACAAACTTTGTATGGTTCGTCACTATAAGTTCTGGCATTATGCTTTTTTCTAAAACAATTTCAATATACCGTTTTGATTCATATTACGGACACATAAGGCCTTAGTGAAGTATAATTCACAATAAAGCATGTAAAATAAATCACTCTGTATAACTCCTCCGCGTTATCGATCCTTCAAACCCCTTAACTTTCGAATGGTGAGTGAAGATTTCGATTCCGAAACTTGAATAATTTTGAATAAATAGAATTGTGTGGACTTTACATGATTCTTATTCCGGACGCTTCCTTACTTTTGCCTCATATTCCGGACATTTCGATTCAAATTCCGGACAGGTCAAACAAATAATAAATAGAAAAATCAAATCATCAAATGAATTTGTTAAGCCACTAGAGAGACGCCTAAGGAAGTTAGGCACTATAAATTTTCATAGATATCTATGGGAATTGCTTGTTAAAAACAGCCTTGAAATTGAGAACTTTTGAACGGCAAAAATTGAAACATTTCGTGTGAAATGTTTCCCATACAAAGCAGAGTGTCCGGTATTTGAAGCTGTCCGTAATATAAATCAAAACGGTACATATATTTTTCTCTTTTTGACATTATTAAAAATTATCTTTTGAATTGTTCGACATTGTGAATGTTGACGTATTTTTTAAAACTTCTACCATATCGAGACAAAATGCACAGTACCGTTTTGATTCATATTACGGACAGCTTCAAATTCCGGACACTCTACGTTGTATGGGAAACATTTCACGCGAAATGTTTCAATTTTTGCTGTTCAAAAGTTCTCAATTTCAAGGCTCGTTTTAGTAAACTTTTTCCATAAATATCTTTGAAAATTTATAATGCCCAACTACCTTAGATGTCTTTTTGGTGGTTTAACGATTTCGATTGATTTCACAGCGTAACAAAAATGACATTATTGCGTGTCTCAAGGATCAAATTATGTGTCTCTAGTAGATTTGGGGTTGCTGAATCTGGTGCCATTCTCAGAAATGTTCCAGCACGTCACAATTTTTAGCTACAGGTCGAAAAAGTTATATAAAACACTGTCATGTTTACATGAAATTTAAAGTACGATTTATCAATTTTTTTTGTGATCTAATCCACCAAACATGCAAAATAGAACTTGAACTTCCATTTCAGACATAATTTGATTGAAATTGCGCGATTAAATTTTGATTAAACCGATTTTTTCAACATGCTTGCAGTCTCCATACAAAATTCTTCGTTTCTTCTATATGGCATAATACAACAATTCTCTAAACCATCAAAAAATAACTTTACCGCATCGAAAGTATTACAAACTTTGATGATAAGTATTGTTATACACATAAAGTTTGAATTCTGTAGCAAATTAAGCCAATATATTACCTTACAAGCTGGCAAACTTGCATGCAAGTTGGCTGAAATAGTCATTTTTTGCTTTTTCAACAGTCAATATCTCAAAAACTAGACGTGCTATGATATTTCTGAAAACGGCAATGGATTCAGCAACCCTTAATTAAGTGACTAGCAGTATTTTGGTGCTAGAGACAGAAACGTGTTCCGCAGTGTTTTTGACTGTTCCATTAATGGTTATCATGAGCTGTCTGGAATTCGATTCAAAGTGTCCGGAATATGAGGCAAAAGTGAGGAAACGTTTGGAATAAGAATCATGAAAAGGCCACACATTTTGATTTATTTAAAATTATTGAAGTTGCGGAAGCGTATTCTTCGCCCACCGTTCGAAAGTAAAGGGCTTCCAACGCTCGATAGCGCTAAGGAATCATACAGAATGATTTATTTTGTATGCTCTATGCTGGGTTATATTTCCCTGAGTCCTTAAGTTTCCGTAATATGAATCAAAACGGTAATACTCATATGTAATTTTCAAACAAACTATGTATAGTTCGTCATTACAAGTGTCGGCATTATTCCTGTTTCATATAATTCAAAATATATACATGTTATTTTCAGTTTTCGTCATTAATAAAAACATCTTTTGAATTGTTCGACATTATAGATGTTGACATATTTTTTAAAGCTTCTACCAAAACCTTCTCGAGACAAAAATACAAAACTAGCTTTAAATATAAGTCGTATATTTCCCCCTTGTCCATGGATTGCATCATCGACCAGAGGTGACTCCCAGTTCTTTTCCTCCCTCACTAATAAACACCCTTCCCGTGGTGATTGTGGAGATGCAGAAGCAACAATCATTACACCCTAAAATTCCTTCCCCATCCCAACTGACTGTAAGGACTTGGCCGGCGCCGTTATTGATCAATAATACTAGATCTGCTAAAATTGCACGAGAGTAGGCGGAAACTCCCATCCCTTATTCATTTGGATTGTAGTGCAATTCTTACCAGTTCCGATCAATCACGGAGTAGCAACCATTGACATGTACAGTCAGTCTATGCTATGCTATGCTGCTATGCTCTATGCTGGCTTATACTTCACTGAGGCCTTAAGTGTCCGTAATATGAATCAAAACGGTAGTTTGAAAACGTTATTTTCTTAATCTAGTTCTAATTTTGATATGACATAAATTTTTGTTTTAGTTCCGATTTCGTCATAGTAAAGTCAATGGTTTCGCAATGTTTATTGTAAACAGACATTATTTGATTCAAATAATGTCTGTCACAGACAATCACTCCTAAATCTCATATTCTTATGCATTTTTCTACTAGTTGATTCCCTAGGTAGACTGTTGTGTTAGGTATACTACGCTTTCTGCTAAAGGATATAGAATTACATTTTTTCACGTTCAATTGAAGAAGGCTTTTATTGCACCATTTGTAAAACATATCAATTTCATTTTGAAAAGTATGTATATCTTCATCGTTTACTATTTCAAGAAACAGTTTCATGTCATCAGCATATTATGAGAGCTTTCACTTTTTTCAGAATGAAGGAAATGTCGTTAACGTATAAAATAAGGAATAATGGCCCTAAATGAGACCCTTGAGGAACTCCTGATGTAACTTTAATTGGAATAGATTTTACTCCTTTGTATCTAACTATTTGTTGACGATTAGTAGGATAAGACTCTACCCATTTATGAAGGTCCGGTTGAAAACCTATTTTTTCTAACTTAAAAAGCAACATTGGTATGTCAATGCGATCGAAAGCTTTACTTAAAAATGTATAGAGAGCTTCCACGTGATTACCATTATCCATGGCTGTCAAAGAATAATGAATGAACTCCAGCAAGTTTGTGCATGTTGAGCGTCCCTTAAAAAAACAAGGTTTTTATAATGACAGGTTTACTGATCTAAGCAGTCAGTGGGTGCGCGGTGTGGTTAGCTGCGGGGAAGGTGGAAGTGACAGCTGGCGAGCTGGTTAGCTGGCAGGTTTGTGTACTCTGTTCTTAAATCTACCGTTTCTATGGAATTGTTAGGGGTTGTTTACTGCTAGTAACAGCAGTTGAGTGAAAATTTTCTCGCGCGTCCATGAGCCTTCTTGTCGCGGCTTGAACTTCAACCAAAACAAAGTCGGCAGCTGTCACTGATTGTTTCAAAATGTCGGAATGAAGAATCTGGCAGATTGGATTACCTCTCTTCTAGATACCTTGAAAAAAAAAAACCATGCTGAGTATGAGTTATTCTGTTTTTAACCATATCGAATAATATTTGATTTATTATTGCCTCGAAAATCTTAGGAATGCAAGAAATAATGGCTATCCCATGATTATTACGTATGTCAGATTTTTTGCCACTTTTAAAGATCGGCACTAAAAATGAGCTTTTCCATGTTTCAGGGAAACTACCTGATTGCAGAGACATATTGTAGAACCAAAATAGCGGAGATGCAAGTTCGATTGATAACATTTTCAAAAATACAGGTGGAATCCTGACAGGTCCAGCACCTTTGGAGACATCTAGACTTTTTAGTGCATCTACAATATCATGTACTTTGATTTGATTGACGCAAATGTCATTTGGGATTCCCGGAAGAAACTAGAAATATTCACGATCTCGATTATTTTCCGAATAAGTAGTGTAAACGTCTTAAAAAAATGTTGCAAAAAGATTGCAACTTTATTCAGGGTTCACACCAATTTTGTCATCAAGGTGCATTTCAGATGGAAAGTTGTTAGATTTGGTTTTTGTTTTAACGTAATTAAAGAAATTTTTAGGACATGATTTCAATTCACGCTCAGTTCGTTCATTATACTCTTCAAATGCGGTATCAATGGCAAGATTTAATTGATCGCAAATATTTAAATAGTTAATTAAATTTGCATCATTTTTACATTTTTTGTATATTTTATGTGCCTTTTGCTTACGATTCTTTAAATTTTTGTTTCCTCTACTAAACCATATAGGATACTTTGAGTTATGATTCCTTTTTCTTTTTATTAAGGGTATATCGTCGTGTATTATTTCGTTTAAAATTTTGTAAAACATTTTAACGGCAGATTCAACATTTTCTTCGTTTCTTAACACATTTTGCCAACTTACTTGATTGATTTTATGTCTTATATTGTCATAATTTGCTGAACGATAATCATGAACTTCTTCAAAGTCGCAATCTTTAGGTCTGTTATTTCCATGCAACAATAAAGAAAACTCAATAGCTGTATGAAAAAGTTCGTTTTTCCATAAGGGAGTCAATGATTCTACCATACAGAAATCTTCATCAGTATTCGTCATTAAGAGATATAAATAACAGTTCTGCTGATTTTTAACGTGGTTAATATGGTTTAGACCTAGACTTGCCGATGTATCACATATAAATTGCAAAGCCTCATTTTCTCCAAATATTGGCAGCAGGATGCTCTCGTTGTCGACGTATGGGAAGAAATCAATATCACGTTGATTGAAATCTCCACATATATGCACTATTGTTTCGGGAGGAAATCCGCCAATAACATGTTCAACAATATTGTAAAATTTCTCATAAACTATTTTACGAGCGTTTTTCGGCGGAAAATACACAGACACAAACACATGCGTTTCGACTGCTATGTATACTTTCACCCAGACATGCTCGAACTCTTTAAATTTAGTGGTTTCTATGATTTCTGCACTAAACAATGTAGAAACAGCAATTAAGACTCTTCCTCCTGACTTCTTCTCAGACGTTTGACAGTCACGATCATTCCTAAAAACATCATAATTATTTCCAAAAACTTCTTCACTATTCACAGTTTCATCCCAGCTAGTTTCTGTTGCCAAAATAACTGTATACCTATAGAAATCCACATTATACCGCTGGGAATTTACATGACACCCTAGAAATCTTAAGAGTTTATTAGGAATCATCAGATTTTGGACATGATCCCCAATAACCGAAACTCATAGATCCAGCTCGTAAGGAAAATTTTGACTATGTTGAGGCCCGTATCCTTGATTTAAAATCTTGTAGAGAATTCGTCTCTTAACAAATCTAGTGTCTTATAGAATCTCTATCAAAGAGAGAACATAGCTCTAAATAAATTTTGCAGAAGGATCAATATATGCACTAAAACCTCAGAAAAAAAGTTAAAACACCATCAATCGTATTTATCGCAGGCTTCAATGCAATTATTGAGAATAAAGTGTAGTTTGGACTGTGTTCGCATTTGTCATGGTGCCAATATAAAACGGCATATTAGAATTCTTAAAACATAATATACAATATAGTAAAATATGTACTGTTATTGTGGATTACATTTTGACACTTCTGAAATTCACTAGAATAACGCAATTTAATCAATAAAATTCCTTAAAAGTCATGATACACGACATTTTGCTGTATTTGTATCTATTGTTGCGGTGTGTTTTTACATACGCAATGTATGTAACTTCATAACAATACGAACATTCAGCTTAAAAGTTGAGACGAAATTGATCATTGCAACTCTCTGTGACCATAGACATTCTGTTGCCCTTAATTCGGTGCTTTGTTCAGACAAGCTGCACGCTTCGTCTTAACCAGCAAATTATGCAAATCGAATGTACCTGTTTTATTTTTCACTAGACTTTAGTGACTGGGTTATATTTTCCTAATCGGAAGGTTTTAAAATATTCCATCGGTGAAATTTTGATTTTTTACACTTTTTAGCTATTTTTTCACATACAGACTAAGAAAATTAATGAAAATTACGTTTTCCTACACATTTCAGCTCTTACAAAATGTATGGGAAAAATTTCACCGATAGAATATTTTGTAACCTCCCGATTATGAAATTATAGACCATATACTGATATCTGTGGAAAAAAGTCCGAGGTACATTCGATCTTTATAATCTGCTGGTTTAGACATAGCGTGAGCTGCTTCAAATCCTAAGAAGGGGGATTGGTCTCTAGTTGAGATCCTGGTGGAGATTAATGACCTCATGAAACGTTGCAAATGCATGGCCAATGATCATCGCGAAGCAAATAAGTGCTTGAGGGACCTTCAGTAGTTGGTGAGATTTGGTAGAATATCGAAGAAAATGGTCATCTGGAGAGTAATCGGTGTGCAGTTGACCTGTTATTCAAATGACTAAACCAACACGCATGATAACAATTACAACAAAAATACAAATTTTAAAGGTATTCAAAAATATTGCCTAAAACGGATCTATTCTAACAACTACCGAAAAGCTGAACATAACATATAATTTGCAATTGGATTAGATGGACAAATTGATGTGAAGATTTGCGAAAAAGTTACACGTCTTCTCAGTGAGAATCGAACTCACGACTCCCCGATCTCTAGTTGGGGCGCGTTACCACTACGCCATGAGAGGACTCATGAACGCAGAAGTTAACCTGAATTCGATTTCAGCTCAATAATCACGTGGTCCTTTTTCGCAAAGTGCACCTCTTTTGGAAGAATTAGATGCCCATCCAAACACAACGCTTTCTATACATATCCAATGCCAAGCCCGAGAGCGCATTGTTTTTAGGGTCGTGAGTTCGATTCTCACTGAGAAGACGTGTAACTTTTTCGCAAATCTTCACATCAATTTGTCCATCTAATCCAATTGCAAATTATATGTAATGTTTAGCTTTTCGGTAGTTGTTAAACTTCCACTCAGCTTGTTTACCGTAAACCACGATTCATAATTAAAAACAAGGATCTCTTTTGTTGTCAAAATTGGGGAGGGGTGGGGGTCAAAAATGGAGCATGCCAAATACGAAATCCTACTGTAGATCTGAAGACGTTAAAAATGATTTGCAAATGACTGCCATTATCTGATAATTTGGTGACATATTTCACCGAAACATTTCAACCAAATCGCCATACAAAAACCGAGTGAGTCTGTTCGGAATTTGAGACAAAACGGTATTGACTCAAATATCGTGGACAGAACACAGAGAATGCTGATTGGACGAAAATCCTTAGTGGTAGTTAGATTATCAATTTTGTCTATGGGAATAACTTTAGCAACTTTCCAATCTTCAGGAAACTGAGAGCAGGTTATACAGTAATTTATAAAGTTAGCGATGTACGGCAAGGTATCTGGCAAAGACATTTTTAGGATTTTAATGGAATAAGATCAACTCCGACCGGATCACAGGACGCTGAGTTATCGTTTCGAATCATATTACGGACAGCTTCAAATTCCGGACACTCTACTTTGTATGGGAAACATTTCACACGAAATGCAATTTTTGCTGTTCAAAAGTTCAAACTTTCGAGGCTCGTTTTAATAAGTTTTTTCCATAAAAATTTTTGCAAACTTATAATGTTTAACTGCTTTAGACGTCTCTTTAATAGCTTGACGACTTCAACTGATGGTTTGACTTTTCTATGAATGATTTCCATGAGCTGTCCGAAATTCGAATCAAAGTATCCTGAATATGAGGCAAAAGTGAGGAAGCGTCCGGAATAAGAATCATGAAAAAGCCACACATTTCGATTTTTTTAAGATTATTAAAGTGGCGGAAGCGTATTCTTCACCTACCATACGGAAGTTAAAGGTTTCCAACGCTAGATAACGCTGATAAATCGTACAGAATGATTTATTTTGTATGCTGAGTTCACGGTGCTTCAATTACCGTTATTATCAAATAAAATATACCATCCAAACGGCAGTCGGCAGTTGATTCCTGACATTGTTCTGCACCTCTGGGCCGAATTTGAAAAAAAATCCTTAGGCAGAATTTTGAGTTACGCCCTTTTGAAGTTTATATGACGGAAATCACATGATGTATACCACTTTAACTTGTTTGAACAAACAGAATAAAAATTTGTAGTTTTGTTTTTTTTTTCATCTGGTTTAAGATATTGAAAAAATCTTTTTTCTAAAATTTTTCTAGACCGACATTTGAAAAGGGCCAATGTTATGTTTAGTTATTACTAATCAGCCAATATTCGAAACATGATCTACCAATCTTATGCCTTATTATGTTTAAACTATTCTTGGACAGGATATCTAGATACGCCCTTTTGAAGTGTATGGAAAGAATATTGCGTGGTGAATTTCGTTCCATCTATAATCAACGGTTGGGTGCATACACAATCATTTCACCTTTGCGGTTGTTCTTATTTCATTCAATTCATCAAGTTGCATAAAGTTTACACATGCACATATTTTCTAGACTGACATTAGAAAAGGGCCAAAGTATAATTGATATATATATATACAAATCAATATAGCTGAACAAACTATATCAAAGTTGATGAAACACTCGAACTTCACATATCTGTATAGAGTAAGGTGGGGCAAAAGTTCGACCTTAGTGGTATAATCAATGTTTCCTGGAAAATAATAGCTGATGAAACAAAACAAATACCATACAGCGAACCTTCATCATATTGGCTATAACTTTGCTGAACAAACTTGTGTCAAAATATTTACCCATTTTTAGTTATAACAGTTTCAAAATTGATTGTCTTATTCGAACTTTTGCCCCACCGGTGGGGCAAAAGTTCGAATCTAGTGTGGGGCAAAAGTTCGTTGGCTAAAACACAAAATATCAATACTTTTATGCCAGGCATACTTTCTACCAGCCGTAAACTTATGTTTGCCGAAAAATACACACTAAATTTTCATCAAAAAATGCCCAAAACAGAGTTAATTGTAATACACCCAAAAAATAGCAGTTTTTCGTAAAACTAAGGGAAATTTAAAATTTTTGTGACATTTTTCGCACGATCAGGCAAATTTCGATAAATTTGAAGATAATATGTAGATTTCAGGAAATTTGAAAAATTTTCCGTGGGTTCATACATGGGTCGAACTTTTGCCCCGCAGATTCGAACTTTTGCCCCACTATGGGCCAAAAATTGATTCCAACTATTTATGGAAAAACTAATCCACGTCAAAGCAACCTTATGATAGGCCTAGAAACGCCCTTACATAAAATATTGAAAAAGATTTTATCTTCAATTGGTTCCATGCAACGAAAGTTTGACCAAAAATTACAATATTCACGTCGAAAAACAACAAATAGCCATAACTTTTCCAAATCTCAATCGATTTTTATGATATTTGGAGTGAAAGTCTCTTACTTGAATAGCATTCGAACCACCATGACATTTCTAAGTTTTGATTTGATTTGAGCTAGAAATCTTAAAAAGAAACTCTTGCCCCACTCGAACTTTTGCCCCACTTTACTCTATGTATTATATGTCTGCATTCTATTCAATTCTTTTATATTCTAGTGTGTTCTACTATTGTGTGCAATTCTACTCTATTTAAATTTATTTTTTTCTATCTTTATTAACGAGATTTTTAGCCCTGGGCTAGTTCATCTCGGGACCAACGGCGTTACTTCCCTTCCGAAGGAAGTCGTCACTGAAATTTTTAGTGACTATGTCGGGGATGGGATTCGATCCCAGGTCCTTGGCGTGAGAGGTGAGTGTTCTAACCACTACACCAGGTCCGTCCCCTCATTTAAATTTATTTCATTCTGATCTACCCTACTTGTTCTTATACATATTTTTACAAATAGACAATGATCAACAACTGCGCCCAAAAGATTTGAACGGTACACCTTCGATGTTTGTATGGGTTTATAGCGCTCCCAGGTCTGTGAAAAATAGCTATGAGTAGTGTTTGATCCTTTGCTCGTGTCGCTTGCTCCTGCGGGGGCGGGTGATGTGAGCAGGATCAATCGTGTTGCGCGTCGCTCGCGCGGCATGAATAAATAGTGGCGTGATTCGCGGGTAGGGTCAGTAGTGTTTGATCCTTTGCTTGCGTCGCTTGCTCCTGCGGGGGCGGGTGATGTGAGCAGGATCAATCGTGTTGCGCGTCGCTCGCGCGGCATGAATAAATAGTGGCGTGATTCGCGGATAGGGTCAGTAGTGTTTGATCCTTTGCTCGTGTCGCTTGCTCCTGCGGGGGCGGGTGATGTGAGCAGGATCAATCGTGTTGCGCGTCGCTCGCGCGGCATGAATAAATAGTGGCGTGATTCGCGGGTAGGGTCAGTAGTGTTTGATCCTTTGCTTGCGTCGCTTGCTCCTGCGGGGGCGGGTGATGTGAGCAGGATCAATCGTGTTGCGCGTCGCTCGCGCGGCATGAATAAATAGTGGCGTGATTCGCGGGTAGGGTCAGTAGTGTTTGATCCTTTGCTTGCGTCGCTTGCTCCTGCGGGGGCGGGTGATGTGAGCAGGATCAATCATGTTGCGCGTCGCTCGCGCGGCATGAATAAATAGTGGCGTGATTCGCGGATAGGGTCAGTAGTGTTTGATCCTTTGCTCGTGTCGCTTGCTCCTGCGGGGGCGGGTGATGTGAGCAGGATCAATCGTGTTGCGCGTCGCTCGCGCGGCATGAATAAATAGTGGCGTGATTCGCGGGTAGGGTCAGTAGTGTTTGATCCTTTGCTTGCGTCGCTTGCTCCTGCGGGGGCGGGTGATGTGAGCAGGATCAATCGTGTTGCGCGTCGCTCGCGCGGCATGAATAAATAGTGGCGTGATTCGCGGGTAGGGTCAGTAGTGTTTGATCCTTTGCTTGCGTCGCTTGCTCCTGCGGGGGCGGGTGATGTGAGCAGGATCAATCATGTTGCGCGTCGCTCGCGCGGCATGAATAAATAGTGGCGTGATTCGCGGATAGGGTCAGTAGTGTTTGATCCTTTGCTCGTGTCGCTTGCTCCTGCGGGGGCGGGCGATGTGAGCAGGATCAATCGTGTTGCGCGTCGCTCGCGCGGCATGAATAAATAGTGGCGTGATTCGCGGGTAGGGTCAGTAGTGTTTGATCCTTTGCTCGTGTCGCTTGCTCCTGCGGGGGCGGGTGATGTGAGCAGGATCAATCGTGTTGCGCGTCGCTCGCGCGGCATGAATAAATAGTGGCGTGATTCACGGGTAGGGTCAGTAGTGTTTGATCCTTTGCTCGTGTCGCTTGCTCCTGCGGGGGCGGGCGATGTGAGCAGGATCAATCGTGTTGCGCGTCGCTCGCGCGGCATGAATAAATAGTGGCGTGATTCGCGGGTAGGGTCAGTAGTGTTTGATCCTTTGCTCGTGTCGCTTGCTCCTGCGGGGGCGGGTGATGTGAGCAGGATCAATCGTGTTGCGCGTCGCTCGCGCGGCATGAATAAATAATGGCGTTAAACGGGTTAGGCGTGAATGTTTCATGGATCGCATCACCAATCGCTGGTGACTCCCAGATCTTTACCTTATCCCACTAACCCAATATCCTTTCCATGACAACTGTGGAGATGCAGAAGATTCTTCGGTCTCTAGTAACAACGGTTGTCTAGCTAACATTCCTTCCCTTCCTCGATGACCGTAAGGACGTGGCCGGCGCTGTTATTGACTTTTAAAATTTGAGCTCTCGATTTGTGCACATTGAAGAATGGTTAGCTAATCCCAAGCCCCATTCATTGATTCCCTGTGCAACTTCGATTGCTCTAGTCAATCACGGAGTAGCAACTACGAATTGTACGGTCATATATGCTCATGCTCATGCTCATGCTCATGCTCAGGTCTGTGAAAAATAGCTATGCACAGATTCTGACTCCTCATCCGTGCTTCTTATATGCTCTAAGAAAATGAAGCTTCAAATGGTTATTTCATTGTAAGTTGAAGAAAGGGTTTTAACTTATATATGTTATTTTTTTTATGTATTTTAAGGAATTTATTGAAGCATTTTGTATTAATTGTTTTTCATTCGAGCTGGATCCCAGTTTTGAAGGTTATATGAACAAGTTTGTCGAGAGCTGCGAGGAGCTGAGTCTGCCGAAATCTTCGAAATATCAAATAACCATGTTTCATGTATACTTCTGCAAAGGCTGACATAATGAGCAGGTGTCGGAGTCTGTGCGAAGCGCTTTTTCACAGACCTGTCAGCGCTTTCACCTTTCAGTCGTCGCGCGGTTTGCTACCTTCAGAACCAACACGCTGATGCTGTGTACGATAAGCGATATTTTTTCACCACTGTTATACAAAATATAACAACGCGACGACTGAAGTGTTAAAGTTGTAAAAACTTCGAAAGTGTACCGTTCAAATGATTTGCACGCAGTTGTTGATTACAACAGTGGCTATTTGTAAAAATATGTATAAGAATAAGTAGGGTGGATCAGAATAAAATAAATTTAAGTAGAGTAAAATTGAATAGAACAGAACAGACAAGAATAGAAAATAATCAAACAGAATTGAATAGAATACAGGTATACGATATACATACAGCTATGTGAAGTTCGAGTGTTACGATCAACTTTTAAATAGTCATTGTTTCGCTATATTGATTTGTGTGTATTTCAATTATAATTTGGCCCTTTTCTAATGTCAGTCTACAAATATGTGTACGTGTAAATTTTCTGCAACTTGCTAAATTTAATGAAATAAAAGGTGTAATGATAATGTATGCACCTAACCGTTGATTATAGATGGAACGAAATTCACCATGCAATATTCCTTCCTTACACTTCAAAAGGGCGTATCTAGATATCCTGTCCAAGAATTGTTCAAACATATTTGAATGCTTTGGACCATTTCTTAAAATCACTATCAGGAGTTGATTGGTAGATATCATGTTTCGAGTATTGGCTGATTAATAATAACTAAACATAGCATTGGCCCTTTTCAAATGTCAGTCTAGAAAAATTTTAGAAAAAAAGTATTTTTCAGTGTCTTAAATCAGATGAAAACAACAAAACTACAAAATTTTATAATAATCTCTTTGTTTAAGCAAGTTAAAGTGGCATACATCATGTGATTTTTGTCATATAAATTTCAAAAGGGCGTAACTCAAAATTCTGCCTAAGGATTTTTTTTCAAATTCGGCTCAGAGGTGCAGAACAACGTCAGGATCCAACTGCCGACTGCCGTTTGGATGGTATATTTTATTTGATAATAACGGTAATTGGAGCACCGTGGAGTTATTTTACACTATACTTCACTAAGGCCTTAAGTGCCCGGAGTATGAATTAAAACGGTAAATTCCTCAAGAACTTCATAGTTAGTTACTCCACGAAACATAAACTCTAATTGCAGTTCGGTACTATCACAATTTTCCATTTGATGAATAAAAACAGATCTTATCTAGTGAATGTTTAATAGCACAGGAACCATCACTTCATCCTTATGTATGAAACATAGATACACGACTGATAATCTATTTTTGTATTTTGATTCCAGGTTAGATCAGTTAAATCGATCAAATCAACTAGAAAGACCCACTCATCGCCAGAGAATAGAAAATGCATCCGTCATTGCTGAGCTTCATCATAAAGTGCAAATCCAATTAAACAGAAAATAGGAAAATGCAGAGTGCAATCATCGGTGGACTGTTTTTGCTGGCAAATTTACATTTCAACCATCACAAAGCGAGAGGTGAGTATATGTGCAAAGCGATCGGATTCATTTATTTCCGGAAAACTGGAGTATACATACATACAATCAGATGCATTAATTTGCTGTCGAAAGCAGATTCTGCCGAAATGAATCCACTACAGGCCTAATGGAATTATCGTCGTTCGTTTTGATTGCGATTTGTTCATCAATTCTCTGCGGCAAAACAAATCGCAACAGAGAAAAAACATCTTCACAAGTCGATTGCCGAACTCTATAATTGTAATTATAACTCTTAGCATTAATATTTCCTACACTGTCCGGTACGATGCACAATTGGACTGAAGGACAGCTTGAGATCAAGTCTACTCGACCAGACGAAAGAAACAAGATTATTACAGAATGTGTTTTTTAATTTTTTTTTTCATGATAGCAGCACTCAGTACCGGAAACTTGAGCCGCTAAATTCATAACTGAAAAAAAAAAAAATAAGTTTTATGTTATTTTGTTACCCATTTTAGATAAAAAATATTGTTTTTAAATACGAAAATGCAAAAATGAATTTTAAAATTTCATTTTGATGATGTTGTCTCTAGTACCAAAATGTCCGATCTTTAAAGATGGCCTCCAATACAACTGGTATTCTATCAATTTGTATATCATTGATATAATTATCATTATTAATTGAGTTTATATTTAAGGCAATTTAATCAGACGCAAAACCATAACTAAGACAAATGAAATATATCAAATGTTTTCCTTAATTTGTTGAAAGATAAAACAAATAAGGAATAAGGCCATTTTTATGAGAAAATTTTATCAACTTCTGTTATTTTTGACCGCTGTTGATTGAAATGGGTCATAATTTTGTTATTCAATTCTGGTCGGATAAGAAAACGTTCCGCTGCTCAGAAATTTCCTTCAAAGGAATTGAAGGCCCGAGGCAGTAATTTTTCACGCTCCTCTTGGCATTACCGCTTGAAGTATATATTTTTTCTTGAAACTTTCTTGGAGCTTTTGACGGTTACCGACTTTGAGTCACGCCGATGCTTGAAAGAAAAGTTTCTACGAGGGTCAAGTGCCTATGACAGCGCGGTCCAATGCGAGGATAATGATTTTTCTGCTGCTCGTTTCCATGCGAAAAAAATACTGGAACGTGCCGGTTGAGAAAATTATAAAACAAATTCAACCATTGGATTATTTGCGCAAGAAATTGTTTTTTATTGCATTATAGATTACTTTTTTGATATGGCTGTCTGTAAAATGAGAATGATAAGAAGGTGAGCATTGTTATCCATTTTAGCAATATAAAACATAAAAAAATAACATTGTGTAAATAACATTTTTTCTATGCATTAAACTGCCGTGTATCGCAAAGTCAGTCTAGTCAAATAATAAATTTTTCTCATTATGATTTTATTGAGCTGTCCGGACTTCAAATTAAACTGTTCGTCTGGAATAAGAATTATGAAAGAATTTATTGAAAATGATTGAAGTTGCAGAAGCGAAATTTTTATCCACCTTTTGAAAGTCAGGTGTTTGATGAACTTCATAACGTTGAGGAGTATAACAGAATGATTTATTTTATAAGCTCCTTACCGAGTTACATTTTACTTAATCCCTAAGTGTTCGGAATGTGAATCTATGCGCTACGAATACGTATTCAAAACATTCCAGAAAATTTAAAGATGGTTATGCGTCGGCACACTTTCGAGTCTAGATGATCAATGATCAAAATCGACAAATATTCTAAAAGTATAAGTTTTTTAAGAATCTGTGAAAAAATGGTGCAAAATTATCGAAAAACAAGTCAGTTATTGCAATTTGAATATTTTTGTGATGAAAAAATGATGCTAGTAAAGGAATTAAGAAAGAAATGTTCCGAAATTTCTTTGGGTACCGACGCATAGCCATAACCGATGTAAATATCACCAGCTTCACATCTTTTCTCTTGTTCGGTTATTCGAAACAATACTTTGATGAGAGCCAGTTGTGAAGAAATGAAACCTTTTTCGAGTAATGAGCATTTATGTTTCTGGCACCACGCCGGTTTAAAAAGATCTTGGAAACTATTAGGAACATCATAATGTATTTTTTATATTTCTTGGAAACAACTCAATCTATTTGTATATTTTTTTAGAGAAACACGTTATTAACTTATTAAGCATTTAATTAACTATAAACAAAGAAGTTTTATATAGGAAGTGTCGGTCTCCCAAGAAACATTAGATCATTAGTATCATCGAAACCAGATAACTGATTATCAATTTCGACACAGATTCTGAAAAAGAGGAGATTTCCTAGAAATTTCAAATCCCATGTAATAGTTTTAAATTATCAAAAAAGTATTATATCGACAACTTTTATGCATGAAAAATGTAAAAGTCTTCCATTATATGGATTTTAGACAAAACCAGTGGGTCCTACCTTGTACCTTAATAGCTACAGTGTAGAGTCGCACCATTATTATTTTATTTAGTTGGTGTTACATCAATTCTCAGCTTAGTGATCTTATGAGCACTTCCACAGTTATTAACTGAGAGCTTACTGTGCCAATGACCATTTTTGCATGCGTATATCGTGTGGCAGGTACGAAGATACTCTTAGCCCTGGGAAGTCGAGAAAATTTCCAACCCGAAAAGATCCTCGACCGGTGGGATTCGAACCCACGACCCTCAGCTTGGTCTTGCTGAATAGCTGCGCGTTTACCGCTACGGCTATCTGGGCCCCTCGTTAACGATGTTACGCCAATTTACTCGGTCCATGGCTGTGTCCCTCCACCTTCGATTTTGACCCACGCTCTCCAGATCTTGTTGCACCTGATCAAGCCACCTCGCTCGCTGTGCTCCCCCGCCTTCCTGTGCCAACCGGATTCGAAGCGAACACCATCTTTGCAGGATTGTTGTCCGGTAGTCTTGCAACATGCTCTGCCCAGCGCACCCTTTCGGCTTTCGCAATCTTCTGGATGCTGGGTTCGCGAGCCTAGCGAGCTCGTGGTTCATTCTCCGCCGCCACACACCGCACAGTATTTCGATCGGCCGAAATCGTGAACTTAATTCTGTAGCACCTTTAAACGTGATTTTTTCGGAATGGTGCATTCGGACGAAAATTTTCTAAAAATATAGCGCATATATTGACGGTAAATGTTAGTTCGCAACTTTGCCACGGGCGGCGCTGCGAAAATATTTTTTTTTAAATGACGATCTTTAAATATGATGTCTTCGGCAAAGTTGTAGATAATTCAAATACAAACAACTTTGCCAAAGACACCTAGTGTGTATTCAGCCGCATTTCCAAAATACGGGAGTATTTTATGAACGACCCCCTAAAACTAGTTTAGCTCGTATATTTTGAAAATGCGAAGTTTCCGGTAGCAACAATGTTCTACAAAATTATGTAAACAGTCAAAATAAATCATTCTCTAGAAGACACTAGTCTTCTACAGATCAAGGAAAAGCAGTTATAACAGTTTAAGTGCAAAAATCAGTCATTTTTAGGGTCCGTGTATTTATTCGGGTGGCAGCTGGTGGCAGATGAAACCAAGTAGGATTCAAAATACATAATTACTAGTTGTAAATGTTGATAGTGTCATTAGTATCCACGAGTATCCCTTTTACTTAGAGGAAGTTTTATAAATGACTCTTATTACCCTGTAGTACTTAGTTATATGATGGGTAGAGGGCTATGTAGCTCCATATTTCTTCTTTTTCTTCTTCTTGACACATTCTTTATCATTACGCACAACCAATAGGTTCCAAATACATTTTTGAAGAAAGTTCTCAATTTCCTGAAAAGACGCTTTATGAAATGACTCGCCCTACAATTATTTTTCACTTGAGATTTTTGCGTTTTTTCGTACATCCCAAGTAACCAAATAGCACTTTAATTCGCTCTGCGTGTTAGCATTATACAGCTGACACGCTTAATTGGTCGAATAATAGCACTAAAAGAATAAAAAGATAAACTAGCGGGCTAGTTTTTACTACATGACACGTGCAAGAACGATGCGGTGAGTAGCAAATTAAGTGATGTATCAAATTCAAATCCAAAATCAGGCAAGTGCCTCAATATCAGATCATTTTGTAAATGAGTGTTGCAACCATAAGAACTGCGTTAACATGTAAACACTGATTTGTTTCACAGAATAGTGATTCAATGATTTATTCTTTTCTCAACAGAATATTTCACCAAATTTGCATAGCTTGCACTTACTATAGTGTCTATGTACGAAAAATAGCTAAAACTGCAAGCGAAAAATAGTTGTATGGCGAGTCATTTTGTAAAGACTAAATGAGAACTTTCTTCATAAAAGTATTTGGAATCTATTGAGTGTGTGTATAAAGATGAAGAATGTGTCAAGAAGAAGAAAAAGAAGAAGTATGGAGCTACATAGCCCTCTACCCATCATATAACTAAGTACTACAGGGTAATAAGAGTCATTGATGAAACTTCCTCTAAGTAAAAGGGATACTCGTGGATACTAATGACACTATCGACATTTACAACTACTAATGATGTATTTTGAATCCTACTAGGTTTCATCTGCCACCAGCTGCCACCCGAATAAATACACGGACCCCAAAAATGACTGATTTTTGCACTTAAATGGTTATAACTGCTTTTCCTTGGTCTTTTGAAACCTAGTGTCTTCTAGAGAATGATTCATTTTGACTGTTTACACAATTTTGTAGAACATTGTTGCTACCGGAAACTTCGCATTTTCAAAATATACGAGAAAAACTAGTTTTAGGGGGTCGTTCATAAAATACTCCCGTATTTTGGAAATGCGGCTGAATACACACTAGGTGTCTTTGGCAAAGTTGTTTGTATTTGAACTATCTACAACTTTGCCGAAGACATCATATTTAAAGATCGTCATTTAAAAAAAAATATTTTCGCAGCGCCGCCCGTGGCAAAGTTGCGAACTAACATTTACCGTCAATATATGCGCTATATTTTTAGAAAATTTTCGTCCGAATACACCATTCTGAAAAAATCACGTTTAAAGGTGCTACAGAATTAAGTTCACGATTTCGGCCGATCGAAATACTGTGCACCGTTTTCCTGCACACCGTCAAAGATCATCCTAAGCACCCTTCGTTCGAACACTCCAAATGCTTGCAGGTCCTCTTGCAGCATGGTCCATGCTTCATGTCTATAGAGGACCACCGGTCTTATTAGCGTTTTGTACATGGTTCATTTGGTGTGGGAGTGAATCTTTCTCGACCGCAGCTTGTACCGTTGGGACGTTTTTTTTTTCTTTTTAAGCAAAATAATTTTGCTTTGAATTCGTTGATTTTAAGATGATATTTTGAATTTTAGTTTAATTGAAGTAACAGAAAAACGGTTCCCGCGCTACGTTCCCGCCATTGCTCCGAGGAGCGAACCAAAGCGACGACCGTCCTTCGCCGGCAGTCGCCGGATACGTCAAACGTCATCGAGTCACCGAAAACCCTGCGCAGGTACGTGGAAACCTGGGAGGCACCGATACTACACACGAAATATGACACAAAGTTATTTCAAACTGCAAGAAAACTCCAACTTGCCAACGACAATCAAGGCAGACTTGTTGAAAATAACTAGCTTTCTTTTGTTGTGTACCTTCGATCGTTCTGGACAAACATGGAAAAAGGGCCAAAGTTTTCTACGCAGTTATTTTTCGTTTTTATTGGAAAAAGTAAAATTATGAGTATTTGAATACTTTACATTCAATCAGAATAAAAGGTGCTATCGTGACAATACTATTGAATCAGCATGAATTGCTTTTCAATCGATTATTTGTCACATTTGATAAAATGTTAAAATATGTTTTGATGAATTACGCGTTTTTATCATGTTTGTCCATTGTTAAAGATCTGGGCTCACAGTGACAGTTCGTGACAGCAGAATCTCGGCTCACCTTGGCGTACATAAGTTTCGTATCGGTTTCTCCCTCCCAGGTGGAAACCTTTTTCATGGCCATGATAGTTTCCCTTATTACCCGTAAGTAAATAGGTCCAACCCGAATGAGTTTCCGTTATAAAGAGTAGTTGTAGTTCTGAAAGACAATTGATTTTTCCGTTTTGAGCAATTCAGAGAATTCACCCTTTTATATACGTTTTGCTTTTCGCTTTCTGGTAGGTTGGCCTTTCAGACTTCCAAACTCCATTTAGGAAGCAATCGGGCTGAACGAGTTTAAGGTCTTGGGGTAAAGGTTTTTGTGGGTCGAAAGAAACTTTTGGCGTGAAGATAGAAGGTTCGTCAAGGTGAGGGAGAAGTTAGTAAAGCCGTTCACAAATTCCCTGAGGGAAAAGTCTCAAACTAGTCGGGCAAAGTTGAAAACGACCGTTGGTCTTTCGGTTTCCGGGAGTGGCGCCTAAGCCACCGAGTTTAAGGCTAAGTAGCCCGTCATTCGTTTTGGCAACAATGATGATTTTTCAGCTTACATTTCAAAGTGATAATACTCAGCCTTGTAAGTTTATATTGACTTGAAAAAGTATCACTGTACGCGCTAACATGCATAAAGTATGCTGATACTTTTTCAGGTGTGTCAGTACAAAACCAACTGTTTTTCTTTGATTCGAAATCGAGAGATGAATTAGCAACAATCATCAACGACACGTACAAATTGCAATGACGGCCTACTTCGCCTTAAGCGAAACCTCGTGGAATTTGAACGGTTACAAGCTTCTTCTGGAGCCCATAGTAGGCGCGACTTCCACTGATGATGCGTCTCCGTATTTCATGGCTAACGTTGTTATCAGCCGTTAACAAGGATCCGAGTTGACGAACTCATCAACCACCTCAAAAGTATCCCCATCTATCGTAACACTGCTTCCTAGGCGGACTCTGTCGCGCTCAGTTCCGCCCAACAGCATTTACTTTGTTTGTAGCGTCACGCCATTGTCGAGAATATTGCAGGGCTCCATCTTCGTCGGTCTAGTTTCCTACCAAGTAACACTTTACGCTCGAAAACACCAAAAGCTTTCCGGTCTGCCTCTTTCAACGTCCACGCTTCGTGCCCATAGAGAGCTACCGGGAGAATCAATGTTTTATACAGGGCGAATTTTGTTTCCGTTTGCAAGTTGCGGGACCTAAGCTGGTTACGTTGTCCGCAAGAAGCCATATTTGCAGCCGCAACACGTCTTTTCACTTCGCGGGAAACGTCGTCGTCACGTGTAACAAGTGTACAAATTCGACAACAACTTCAAACACATCCCAACAAACACTACCTCACCACCTACACCACCAAGCCGTCGGCAACTATGTACTTCGTTTTGATAGAGCTAATGATAGGCCTATCCACGCTGTCTCCCTCTTCAAAGGCACGAAGGCATCATCCACTGACCTGTGATCGATTCCAATAAGGCCATCTGCAAAGCCAAGGAGCATGTGCGACCGTGTGATGATAGTGCCATTTCTCTGCACGCCAGATCTCCTATTAGCACCCTCGAGGCGAACTCCTGGTCTGCAATCCCAAACTTGATTTCAAATCATCCAGCGTAGCACGTTCTTCTTCCTGGCGTTACGTCCCAACTGGGACAAAGCCTGCTTCTCAGCTTAGTGTTGTTATGAGCACTTCCACAGTTATTAACTGAGAGTTTTCTACGCCAATTGACCATTTTTTGCATGTGTATGTCGTGTTGCAGGGTACGGTGATACTCTATGCCCTGAGAAGTCGAGAAAATTTCCTTCACGAAAAGATCCTTGACCGGTGGGATTCGAACTCACGACCCTCAGCTTGGTCTTGCTGAATAGCTGCGCTACGGCTATCAAGGTTTTTTTTTTGGAAAAAAGTTACCAGTTTACATCATTTTTACAAACAAGATCACTATTGTATAATATTTTAACTACAGTTAACTCTCTCTTACTCGATATTCTGTATCTCGATATCGAGTTAGAGAACCATAGTAAAATTTGGTTTTCATGGCTAACTCGATGGTCCCTTGGATCGCAGATGCACTGGTTTTCTGTTCTGTAAGTCGATACCTCCCTAACTCGATGGTCCCTTCAATATCGAGTAAGGGAGAGATGACTGTACATCATTTTAGCAAATAATCAAATAACTTTCAAAATTCCTGCTAAACTCCTCTCGTTTATTCCATCTACATTCCCTAATGCCTTTTTTGAACACAAATAAACTACATTTAGGATAACTTTTTAATACATAACTATAATAATGACAAATTAACCAAAGAGCAGATCGCTGTCGAAAACATTTTCTGTATAATTGCCTAGTTAAAAACATTTCTAAATCAACGTAATCTAATTTCATTATTTGTCGTATTATTACTTCAACCCAGCATCTTATGTCTTCAGTTTTTGGACAAAACTTAAATCTGTGCTCTTTAGAATCTACTACTTGGCATTCATCGCAAACATCACGTCGGATTCCATACTCAACTAACTTCTTTTTGTTTGGAATTAAATTATTAACTTGCTCGTAAATCTTGGATCGATCTTCAGAAAACAAAAAAGAGCTGCTGATATTGTTCCAAATGATTTCCCAAACAATTTCAGGAAATACATTTTCAACCCTTGGTTGATGTTTGTCTTCCTCAACAAAATACGTATACAACATTTTACAAGAATCTATATTATAATTATGCATAACAAACTTTGCTTCTTCTAATCATTCTCTTGCATTTCTTGTTAATCTAGATTGCTGTTTGAAATTCAAAAGATAATTTTCATTATTAACGACATGATCACAAACAATACTTTTCAAGAAAAGTGACCTCCCTTTTCAAAAGGCAAATAAAGTTGCTTTCTATCTAATTTAAAGACATTATTATCCAGATAAACATACCTACGGCAGATTTGATTTTAGCTGAATGAATGTCCTTTGGTGGAAAAATTTGAGCTGAATACCATAATTTAGACAACACAAATATATTTACAAAACATACCCGTTGAATCAAATTTAATTTGCGAAATTTATTCAAATTTAACCTATGTTTTATATCGCAAACCAATTTATTAAAGTTACTATCGATACTTTCACTCCATGATTTTCTAAAAATGACTCCTAGCACTTTCAACCAGTCTTCTAAGAGCATCCTTCTGCTCCCAGGTTTAAACAAGCATGCTTTGAAAACATCTCAATGCGCGGGATCGTTTTGAATCCCGATTTATCCAATCTCAGCTTACGTGATTTATGCTAGGATATTGCTGTGTGCATTTGAACTGCAAATATCAAATGCGGGAACACTAAACGCGGCAAGATTTTTCACAAGAAATGCGATGTCAAAGATCGATTTATCTTGCTAGGGCGGCGATAATTTATTTAATCGTTGCTAGGTGTCCTTTGATTGTTTTGTGTTACCGCATTTGGAGGTCGTTTAGTCAAGATTTGCTCCTCAAATGCAAACAGCAATACAATCCCATGATTTATTCTTTATAATTATGCTCATAGGCAATCGAATGAAGGCATATTTGAAGTTTCATAGAGGATTGGAACAAATAAATCCTGGATATCGAACGGGAGACGAAACAGTAGGCAGGGCAATTAAATTCAACAAGTAAAATAGAGCAGTTATAGTATCATACCACTGCAAATTTGCATTACTTGCGTTGATTTCCACTCAAGGAGAAAATCGTTTAGAAAAAGATTTGAACGTCCGAGCTACGTTGAATCCAGACATGCGGAAATTCAATCTTTAACTCCTGATAACACCTGACTCATATTTTCTGTTTAAGAGATGGAAGTCACGTGTACATGTAACGTCATTACATTAGGGCAGAACGTTAACTAAAATTGTCGTTGGTTTCCAGATACCATTCACTGGAAGCAGCTGTGCATGATAAAATCTTTCAGCCACATTCCAAGTGTGTCCTGTCAGACAAAAGTTAACCGATATGGAATGAAATATCAATGCTTACTCGATTCATTCACCCGGCTAACAATCGATCAAGGATTGAATCCTAGGACTCAATCCTCTCATACACGTGGCATGATTCATTGCATGCCTGGATTTCAACAAAATATGCGCGCGGAATAAATCGTGCTCTGATGGTTTTTGATCTAAGCAGCTCTTGGAGTGGGATTTTTTGAAGACTGCTTTCAACTTATCAATTTCTCTAATTAATTGTGGTCCCGATGGGCAGTTATTTAACCTTAAAAACTTTGACTTAGTTATATTCAGTTTGATTTTCGCGAAGCTGGCAAAGGATGAGATGATTTTCATAAGCAAATCAAATTCTTCATCAGTTCGTTAAACACGTTCAAATCATCTGCGTATGCGATTACTTTAAGGATATTATTGTAAGCAAGAATCCCACAAGTGCTCGCATAAATGTTCCTTATGAGAGACTCTACGTATAAAACAAACATTATCATGCTTAAGGGGCAACCTCGTCGAACGGATGACCTAAGCTGAAAATCTTGACTTAAAAATCCATTAAATAAAACTTTGGAAGAGGCTTGAACGTTTAATCTTTTGATGCAATCTATGAATTGTTCTGGGAAGTTAAACTTCTGTAGAGTTTTCCAAAGAAAAGGATGGTGTACCCGATCGAACGCCTTTTCGAGATCTAAACTAACCTCGAAACCTTTTAAACGTTTTGTTTCAATTGACCTTGTTAGTATTTTCTTCAGTTCTTCAAGACTGCCTATGCATGAGTAATCTTTTATGCATGCGCTTTGGCCTGGACCGATCAAAGTATTTAAGAGTGGTTGAATTCTGTTAGCTCAAATCTTTGCAAATAACTTGTAATCCGCGTTCAACAACGTTATTGGTCGGAAATTTTCAAGAAGTGTCTGATCGCCCTGCTTTGGAATCAAAGTTACTATTCCTTCTGAAAATTCCTTCGGTGGATTCAGTGTTCCAGCTAGATATCCGTTGTAAGGCCTACACATCTCATCCTTCATTATATGAAACTGTTTCAAATGGAACTCATATGTCAGCCCATCAGGTCCTGGAGATTTCTTCTGATTGCATGATTTAAGAGTTTGCAATATCTCATCTACTGATATAGGTTCAGATAGTGCAACTGCCTCTTCCTCTTCTACAGAGGATGTGATGTAACTTAATGGATTTTCATTTGGGTTCTGATTCTTTTCATCTGTGTCTCCTCGAAATAAATGTTGAAAATGATTCTGAATAATTTTGCCTAAACTTTCACGATCCGATACCAGTCCGTTTTCTCCTTTTAACGTCAATTGGTTGCTATAAACTCCTCTATGTATCTGATTTGATACTTGGTATATAATAACTTTTTCTCCTTCAGCAATATTGTTTTCTGACAATTTCTTTGAAAATTTTTTGACTCTTTCATACTCAATTTCCATCAGACGGGATTTGGCTAAGTTAATCAATACTGAAACATCTTGTCCATTCGCCAAACGTTCATTCAAATCAATCAATTTCCTAAACTGCTCGCTTTTTGCTGCTCTTATTTAACTGTTAATTTTCCAGGCTTCTGTTTTGTAAAATTGTGTACATTTTGATTTCAACACATAATTCCACCAGGAACTAAGATCCCTGGAGTACAAGATACGATTTTTCAACAATTCATACTCTTCTGAGGGATTCCACGGAGGCATGCAAGTCGATTCTGATCGACCATTTCAAAAATATCTGAAACTTTGCACAGTTTTTCAGTTCCATCTAAATCGTCATTTTCCGATATCAAATCTTAAAGTTGAGTCACGACTAACTTTTCAAAAGGGTGTATGTGAAAATGGTTCAAAAATATTCAAAAAGGTGCACAGAAAAAACGGTTCGTTCGATTGTTAGACAACTAAAGAAACAAATTTAGACAACTAAATAAAGATTCAAAAAAAAAATACAAACAGTAAAAACAAATTTTTTTTTTTGCATTAAAAAACATCATTTTTGTCACAAAAACTCAAATATCTCAAAACCCTATCGGAATTTTTTTGAGGGAAAACGGTCCATTATATTAGCTATCTACCATAAAAATTTGGTGATGGTAAGCCAATAAACAAAAAAGTTATAACATTTCAAATATTTCAACACTAAGTGAAATTTTTTTTTTCATTGTTAATTTTTTTTAGGACCGCAGTTTGTTGCTGAATTTTTTGTTAAGGGTACCACATGAGGTTAACAAGTTGTTTTCATGATATTTTATTTAATTATTCATAACTATTATAGCATCTATTAGAAAGTTAGACGCGATCCAGTGTTGTGATCTAAAGTCTTGATAGTGTCATATTTTTTATTGTACGTAACTGAAGAAAAATCTCTCAATAGTGTTGAAACCTTTTGATAAAAGAAACCTATAAGAAATCTAATATTGAAGACAAAAGCTACAAAAAAAGTTTTCTATACAGGTATACGACTAGTTTACCTGCAAAAAGTTTACCTCGTAGAGAACAAGGCGGGTCTATACCCAGGTGATCTAGTATACGTAAAGCAGGTCGGTTTTCTCGGCGCTGGTTTTCTCCACAAAGTTAAAATCTGATTACACCTGGGTATAGACCCGCCTTGGTAGAGAATAGACTTTGTTAATCATATTTGGGAGAAAGCGAGTAACTTCAACAACATCAAAAACATGATAGGTACATACCATGAACAATGTTCATTGAACATACTCACGAAAAAGCTAAAAATATACTACCACTATGGTTATAAAAGATTTAATTGTAAAATTTTTCTTCAGTCAAGCAAACGACACCAAACTAGTCAGTAAAAACTTAAAAGTGATTTTGTTTATTAAAATCTAACGAGCAACATGAGTAGTCGCTTTCTCAACTGTTGCAGACCGTTTGCAGATAAAAAGTGTTCGAAAGAGCTACGAAATCTCACCGAAAGCACCATAGATAAACTGAAAGCGGCTGGTTATGCTCCAATGTCTACATTGAATACAAATTTACGCATTTGTACGTCCTGCCGTTTAAACGTTGACAAACGGGCAATCTGTACATCATCGGTGGATCAGGTTGCAGGAAGTTCGAAAACAACAACAACTGAGGAATTACTAGATGCACCGACAAAAACTGAGGAGTTACCAGAAGTACCAAGTGCAGATAGTCTTGCCACGGTACCATCAGCGACATCTGTTTCAACAAATCAATCAGAAGATGAGTGCATCCAGAAGGTCAACATCGAACGCTTCAACGAAGGGATAGCTGGAATAAAAGTGACTCCGATTAAGGCTCCCCCAAATCTACGCGACTTTTTACGGCGACAGCGACAAATAATCGTCGGGATTTCGTCGTTATGTCGCTGCAAGCACTCTTATAAGGAACCATCTTGACTGACACGACGCGAATCGCAGCAAAATCGCGTCGCTGTGGTTAAAACGCGCTCATCAAACAGTGCATGCAGCGAAACATCAGCGCAATCGCTACGAATGTTTGTCGCTGTCGCCGTAAAAAGTCGCTTAGATCTGGGGGAGCCTTTAAATGGACGAAGATGGGTTACGTCAATTATCCCGAGAAAAAATACCGTGAAATCAACGAAGCTGTACGAAGAAACCTCTTCAAATTAGGACCTGAGGATGTGGAAAATACAGACTACGATGAGGTAATTATGAATATGAAGGAAAGGTTCTCGAATCTAGCCACGACAAGGAATGAAAAATTATTGATTTTGTCGATGCTGCCAAGCTCGTGGTCTATTCAAGACGCCATTGATGAGTTCAAAACCAATAGAAATACAGCAAAAGAGGCAAAACAATTCAAAAATAACTGTCTTGCAACCAAAAATGCTAGGTCGAGTACTTCATTAACAGATGAGACAAAAGAAAAAATAATTCAATATTTTGAAGACGATGAAGTAAGTAGAGCTATGCCTGGCCAAAAAGATTATGTATCTGTAAAAAAAGATGGAAAGCGTCAAGCAATCCAAAAACGATTAATGATGACTACTTTGAAAGAAGCGTATACACGCTTCAAGGAAATTAACGAAAATATTAAGGTAGGTTTTTCCTCATTTGCAAGCCTTCGTCCAAGGCAATGCAAGCTTCTATCCAATTCAGGAAGACATAATGTTTGTGTGTGCACAACACACGAAAATATTAACCTAATCTTACATAGTTTGAAAAGAATCAATTTATCAAAGGATATTAAAATGTTAACTGGTAGTCTTTTGTGTGAAAATACAACATCAAATTGCTATCTACGATCTTGTTCGGATTGTCCAGATTCTTCATCATTGGAAAATACTTTATTCGCTGAGTTTGAAGAAAATTATATTGATCAGTTATCATTTGAGCAATGGGTGACCACGGATAGGTGTGACCTAGAAACTATTGTAAAACCTGTAGATGAGTTTGTGTCATTTTTTTGCTTGAAATTAGAAAGTTTAATTTCTCACGACTTTATTAAAACAGAGCAATCCCGCTTTTTAAAAAATACGAAAAATACATTACAAGATGGTGAATTTTTAGTCATTAGTGATTTTTCTGAAAACTATAGCTTTGTATTGCAAGATGAAGTGCAGTCCCATCACTGGAACGTACAAGATGCTACAATTCATCCATTCGTTATTTATTTCAATGGAAGTACGCAAATTGAACATTTTAGTTTTATTGTAATTTCCGAAGATTTAAGACACGACTCAGTATCTGTAAATTTGTTCATTGCCAAAATGATTAACTTTTTACGCGTTGATAAGGATAAAGAAATCAGAAAGATATATTTCATGTCTGATGGAGCAGCATCGCAGTACAAAAACCGTAAGAAGTTTGCGAGCCTATGTCAATTTAAATCAAAGTACGGAATTGATGCAGAATGGCATTTCTTTGCTACGTCACATGGCAAAGGTCCTTGTGATGCTATTGGAGGAACCATAAAGCGCATGGCCACAAGAGCAAGTTTAGCCAAAGAACGTGAGCATCCAATTAAAACTGCAAAAGAACTATTTGATTGGGCGAATCGCAGAAAAGAAGAAGATTTAACAAAATTATCATTTTGTTTTACTACTACTGAAGAGTACGAATTAACGGCATCAGAGCTCAGCGAGCAATATAATAACGCGAAAACGATCCAAGGAACCTAAAAATTTCACTGTTTCATTCCATTGTCAGAAAATAAAATTAAAGCAAAACTATACTCGAACTGTACTGATAATGATGCAAAAGTGTTCGATATTGTAAAAAAATTGAATAACAATAAATAAATAAATAAGTATTAATAAAATATTTTCATGATCTCATAACGCATACCCAAATCCAAAACTTTTAAAGTTTATATATAACATTTAGAAACTCATCGATCATACTCTAAAAAAAAAATCCTGGTAAAAAAAAATGTTATTTTCGTGTAATCTGTTAATTCATTTTAATTTATACATATATACATATACATATAATATTTATACATATACATAATATTTATACATACAATATACATAATACTAATGAATACATGAAAACGTCTTGTTTAATTCACGCAAGGCCCTTAACAATAAAATCAGCAACAAACTGCGGTTCCCGTAATAATTTACACCGAAAAAAATTTTTTTTTTCTACTAAATGTGAAAATTGTGACATGTTTGAAATGTCATAACTTTTTTGTTTATTGGTTTACCATCACCAAATTTTTATGGTAGATAGCTAATATAATGGACCGTTTTCCCTCAAAAAATTACGTTGGTATTCCGGTAGGGTTTTGAGATATTTGAGTTTTTGTGTCAAAAATTATGTTTTTTAATGCAAAAAAACAATTTTTTTTTACTGTGTGTATTTTTTTTGGAATCTTTATTTAGTTGTCTAACTTTGTTTCTTTAGTTGTCTAACAATCGAACGAACCGTTTTTGCTGTGCACCTTTTTGAATATTTTTGAACCCCTTTTGAAAAGTTAGTCGTGACTCAACTTGAAGATTTGATATCGGAAAATGACGATTAAGATGGAACTGGAAAACTGTGCAAAGTTTCAGCTCAATAGAAAAAAATGAATTAAAAAATTTACCAAACTTTGGTGCTGTTGCTTGGAATCGCTCAAATTGCGTTGGGAAAAGAGTGGGTAAACCTTCTCATAGGAGACCTGACTGACGCCTTAGCCGTTCGTAATAGGAGTCGAAATGGTAACTATATACGGTTAATTGTGTGAATTATCACCGAAAATTATCATTACTAGTTGGGAAACTACCAACAATTTGTGGTGGGTGCCAAGCGGGTGACAACTTCTTAAGGAAAGAAAGAGCAAGGAACTCATTCCAAACGCAACCGCAAAGCCACAGCATTTATGTGTTAAATTGTTTTGCCTCGCACCGCTCTCATTAGTATTGATGGGACTAATTTCGCGAAACCATGGCAATAAATTCCCACAGTCAATGAGCATCATCATTCGTCGGAATGTATTTTGCTCGTATCCGTTCTCGCTCTGATACTGGCAGGCAGCTAATGGCAATGGAATGATACCGAAGAAGAGATTTGAAATTTAATTTCCTACGGAAACTGGCTGGTACGGCTCGAAGTCGATAAAGTAATTACATTTGTATTTGTTCAAGTTTCCGACAAATAAATGTCAAGCATGTGCCTGATTACCAGTCAGAGGATTGACAATTTCCAGTGCAGTACATGTAGGCATTCAATTTACTTCCACTCTATATTGCAAATTAATACAATATTCCTAATCAGCTTTTCGAGATAAACAATCACAGCCCATCTGAAAACATTAGCAGATTTCACTCGAAGGGAATAAATCTTCGGCATCCAGTAATTTATTACTACAGCTCTTACAGATCTTCTCATCTGTTTGCATCGGACCTTCCAGGCGCTCGGTCCACTTTCGGTTCATTTTGCAAATTGAAGATGGAAATAAATTATGTGCAGACAAACTCTGCTTCGGACTGTGCTGAACACAATATATGAGAAGATAAAAGGCTTGAATGTATACACTCTCGATCTGTTTCTTCTCGATAAAAGTCCTTCTGGACAAAATAGATTGCAAAACGAAGGGATTGTCTCATGGGCGTAGTCAGGGGGAGGGTTCATATATTGTTAAAATTTCTCCAAGATTGTTTTTAGTAGTTATATGAAATTGCGTTATGATAAACTAGGAACTTGAATAATTCTTGGTTTCTTACTTAGAATCCGACTTCTGAAAAATATCTTTCCAAAAAATTTCCCTTGACTCGCTCTGGTAGATAAAAAGAAATTCACCACGGCAATTAATCTTTTGTTCGAATTTCTCGTCAGTCGTTTTCAATATTTGTGATCATAAAAAAATGCGTCCTGTTTGATTACTTGAAAAGTTTTTGGAGTTCACCTAACTATGAGACTTCTACCAAAGATTTTATCAGAAACCATTTGAAGGCTCTATCCAGAGTCCGCAACATCTATGGATGGCCAAGTGATTCGAATCATAACACAGTTTCATTAAATTTGAACTTTTAGAAACCTAAGACATTCTGGACGTATCTAAAGAATAAATTTTGGTTTGCGTGCTTTGGAATTCAATAGTTTGTTCTTTCTGCTCGGGTATTCATGAAGATATGGTTCAGCTGAATTGTGTTTTAGTAAAATGCGGAAAAATCGGAAAAATGCCCTGACGAGCGGTGGTTTGGGAATGAAGCTTTATATTTGGATATGTTCTTCTGCTCGGGTTCACACATTCCAAGAAGAAACGAAGGGGCCATGCGAACGAAATCAATCTCAATTATTTTCCGGAACCGACTTGTTCCGGTGTAGATTCGAATTGACTGACCTTTGGAGGTGGACGATGGCAATGGGATACAATATAACTAGAGTGAAGTTGTAATCTTCTGGCTGGATTGAGGGCTTATGTCCTGCCGAACTGGGTGTTGAGTTTGAGAATTTTATTGTCACAAACACAATACGAGAATAGCCCCGGATCAGTTGGCTATTTCATGTTTGCCACACATTCGATGACATGAAATTGAGACGATTGTGAGCTTTTGCCGAATTGTTGTCCCTCTTCATTGAGTGGTTTCTTCTTTGTATTGATCTGAAAACGGTTTACCTCAAAAATGGGTACCGTAAATTCGGGTGAAATTGATCAGTAGGGTGAAATTGATCACTGTGTCACACGATTTTATTTCCCTCTAATAGAGCACAGAAACCAATGCAACCTATGTAAATGAACGTTGTTTGTCTTAACTATTGTCAAATTGCATGTTGTGAAGCTTTTTGTGTTATGAAATGTTTATTTTCATTAAAATAATAGGAAATTACATCATCGTGTTCTGTGTGGTATTGGCAGACATCAATAAACTTATAGTTTTAAACAAGGATTTGGACATGGCGTCAACCTGAAAATTTGTAAGGATGCTTGAAATATATCCCCAAAACGAATTTTATCATCAAAATTCGTACCAATTTGTTCATTTTGTTGCAATAATTGAATTTTTGTATAGATATCATCAAATTCCTTCGGGAATTGCCTACATTTAGGCGTTTTCTGCGGTATTGCTGAAAATTGATAAATTTTGCATTGTTAAGAATTTGGCAAGCATATTTGGATTCAGGAGGCTCAAATTAACGTAAAGTTGTTTTCAAAACATACAATAATTGTTTTAACAGGTGATCAATTTCACCCCGAAATGGAATTCCTTGATTTTTTATTTTAGAGACGATTTTCAGCACTAAAATCACAACTGTGTGAAAATTTGAGTACATAAACCAATGAAGCTCACCGTTGTACTTGTTTTCCTGCATTAAGTTGTTTGGAATTGGCAACATCATAGAAAACAGACATGGAAAACAGTGAAAAGTGATCAATTTCACCCGAAATTACGGTATATGACAGGTTTGGACATTTTTATTAAAATTTATTTCCGATACTATTGTCGATTGTAGATCATATCGTATTATAGAAGGTCCATTATTGAGTTCACGATTTGTAAACCTTAGCGAGAAGTGGAAACTCATTCTCACGGATTTGCGACAGTTGTAATAGCTTCAAAAGTTCCCATTTTGATTTTTTATGGATGTCCGAATGATACATTGTTTATAAGAAGATAAATCGAGGTCAATGCACGGAGGCAAATTTCACAGAGTCAGTGAATCAGACTTGAGTAAGACAACTTCATTATGCATATAATAGCATAAATCTTTCTTTCCATAACTTAAGAGAGAGATCGGAAATATTTTGTTACTAAACCTTTCAAGTGCATTGTAGTGGTTTTTGAAAAAAATTACATACACCCTATGTAATTACATAAGTTTCACAGACGAAAATTTTCCAAAGCCTTACGGAGGTAAAAATAGGCTTTGACTCAGTAATACCTTCATCATTGCTATGAAGGTGCAATTTTGAACTGACACAAGCCAAATAGGCTAGTAATTTAATAAAAGCGCTTCTTGAAATACTAATTATGGGAGGGGAGAAAGATCAAGCGATGGGCGGCCCCTATTTATTAAAAATCGTCTCTCATAATATGAACATGGTTTAAAAAATAGTGTGTAAAATAAGTGAATCGACCATGAATTCCATGTGAGCATGTGGGGGAGTTGCAATCATCATTCATAGGCGTATAAAACATCAACTGTTTTCGTTATTTGAAACTAAAGTTTTTGAAACTTTAGGTGTTTCAGTTGAAACACAGTTTGGTAAATATACGTTCATAGCTGCCTATTTGCCTTCTCAATGCTCTGGACAGCAAGTTAATTTGCTCAAAACAGACTTGCAAAAATTGACTCGCAATAGGTAAGTCAATTTTTTTTGTCATTGACGACTTTAATGCCAAACATCTGTCATGGAATAATTCTCAAAGTAATTCCAACGGCAGAATTTTATTTGATGAGTGCTCTTCAGGATATTTCTCAATTCAATACCTTGATAATCCTACGTGTTTTTCCTCTTCTAGAAACCCATCTACGATTGATTTGGACTTAACCGACTACCGCCATGATTACTCATGCTGATTTTGATTCTGTTCATTTCCCGGTTACGTTTCAAATATCCCATGAAGCGATTCTCAATCCTATCAGCTCCACTTTCAATTATTTTCGAGCCGACTGGAATATATATGAAACATATATTGACTATAATCTTGATGTTAACATTTCATTACAAATAAAACTTGATACTGACAATGCCCTTGAAAGTTTTACAAATTCCATTGTTGAAGCCAGAAACATTGCAATTCCAAAATGTGAAGTAAAATTTGAATCCGTGATTATAGACGATGGTCTTAAACTCTTGATCCGTCTTAAAAACGTGAGGAGAAGGCAATTTCAACGCACTCGCGATCCTGCTATGAAAATTATATTGCAGGATTTGCAGAAAGAAATCAAGAAACGGTTTTCACAATTAGGAAACAAAAATTTTTAAAATAAGATTTCTCAATTGGACCCTGGCTTCAAGCCCTTTTTGAAATTATCTAAAATTTTGAAAAAACCTCAGAAGCCAATACCGGCATTGAAAAAGGAAAACAAATTATTGCTAACTTATTGCGAAAAAACTCAAAAATTTGATATGCAGTTTGAAAGTGCACACAATTTTTATTTAGGACTTACTAGTGCAATAGAAAATCAAGTTACTCAGGACTTCGAAAATATTCTCAAACAAGAGAACGTCTTCGAAAATGCCGGTGAGATTGATTTGGGAAAAGTGAGAACTATTATTAAAAAATTCAAAAATATGAAAACTCCTGGCGATGATGAAATTTTCTACATCATTATCAAGAAACTTCCAGAAAGTAGCTTATCATTTTCAGTTGATATATTTAACAAATGTTTTCAATTAGCATATTTTCCTGACAAATGGAAAAATGCTAAGGTTGTTCCAATTTTAAAACCAGACAAAAATCTTGCAGAAGCTTCTAGCTATCGTCCAATCAGTTTGCTTTCCTCCATCAGTAAACTTTTTGAAAAGTTATTTTGAATAGAATGATGGTCCACATCAACGAAAATTCAATTTTTGCCAATGAACAGTTCGGATTCCGCCATGGACATTCGACCACTCATCAACTTTTACGTGTAACGAATTTGATCCGTTCCAACAAATCTGAAGGCTATTCAACTGGTCTTGCTCGTCTAGAAATACAAATAGCATTCGACAGTGTTTGGCATCGTAAAATTAAAAAAAAAAATCCAATTTTTTTGTTAGGATAATTCAAAGTTACCCGTCAAATCGTACACTTCAGGTTAATTATCAGAACTCCAGGTCTGAAAGATTTCCTGTAAAAGCTGGTGTTCCTCAAGGCAGCATTTTGGGACCAATAGTATACAATATTTTTACATCTGACTTACCTGAGTTACTTCAGGGATGTCAAAAATCTTTGTTTGCGGATGTCACAGACCTCTCCGCCAAAGGACAAAGCCTGCGTGTCATCTGTAGTCGATTGCAAAAAAGTTTGGATATTTTTTCTTCATACTTGCAAAAATGGAAGATTTCTCCTAATGCTTAAAAACAAATTGAAAATGATTCTGAAGCTTTCTCTCTGGTATAGTAAAAACGTGACAAAGGGGAGGAAGGGGTCGAAAAAGTCGAAATTTAGCGTGACATAATTTGTGTACCATCCCAAAGTGTTTGAAAAGATAATCAAGTCAAATATTTCCTGTTATATAAGTAGATTTAATTTGTTGAGTCAATTTCAATCGGAATATCGTTAGAAACATAGCACAATAACTGCAATGCTCAAAATAATTGATGAAATTTGTGTTGTTGTGGATAAGGGACGACCTGTCGTATTTCATTTAATTGATTTAGTTAACATCTATAAAGATAACACTGAATAAACAATTTCACGCCACAACACTCGGTTCGTGGCCGCTCTCTCAATCCTCGCTCCTTTACTCCAAATCGATACTCACTTGATCCGCTCACCTAGCTCGCTGCGCTCCACGCCTACTTGTACCAACCGGATCCGAAGCGAACACCATCTTTGCAGGGTTGCTGTCCGTCATTCTTGCAACATGCCCTGTCCATCGTATACGTCCAGCTTTGGTTACCTTCTGGATGCTGGGTTCGCAGTAGAGTTGGGTGAGTTTGTGGTTCAAACTTCGCCGCCACACACCGTTTTATTGCACACCGCCGAAGATCGTCCTAAGCACCCAACGTTCGAAGATGTGCTTGCAGGTCCTCCTCGAGCATCGTCCACGTTTAATGCCCGTAAAGATCTACCGGCCTTATGAGCGTTTTCTACATGGTACATTTGGTGCGGGCGTGAATCGTTTTTGACCGCAGCTTCTTCTGGAGCCCCTAGTAGGCACGACTTCCACTGATGATGCGCCTTTCGTATTTCCCGACTAACGTTGTTGTCAGCCGTCAACAAGGATCCGAGGTAGACGAACTCGTCCACCACCTCGAAGGTATCCCCGTCTATCGTCTATCTGCTACCTAGACGAGCCCTGTAGCGCTCGGCCCCACCATTTCTTCCACGAAGCAAACAAATTGACTGGATCTCGTAAAAATCGTACCCCGACTGTTAAGCCCGGCTCTCCGCATAACACCTTCTAGCGCAATATTGAACAACAGGCAAGAAAGTCCATCACCTTGTCGTAGTCCCCGGCGGGATTCAAACAAACTGGAGTATTCGCCTGAAACCTTCACACTGTATTGCACACCTTCCATCGTCGCTGTTATCAGTCAAGTGAGCTTCCTGGGAAAGCTGTTCTCGTCCATGGTTTTCCATAGCTCTACGCGGTCGATACTATCGTATGCCGCCTTGAAATCGATGAAAAGGTGATGCGTTGGGACCTGATTTTCACGATATTTTTGGAGGATTTGCCGTACAATAAAGATCTGGTCCGTTGTCAATCGGCTGTCAACGGCTTGATAACTTCCCACGAAATCGTTTACTACAGGTGACAGATGACGGAAGATGATCTGGGATAATACCTTGTATGCCGCATTTAGAATGGTGATCGCTCGAAAGTTCTCACAATCTAACTTGTCGCCTTTCTTGTAGATGGGGTTTCCTTCTATCCTTCGATAGCTGTTCTGTTTCCCAGATTGTGGCTATCAACCGGTGCAGACAAATGGCCAGCCTTTTCGAGCCCATCTTTATGAGTTCAGCTCCGATACCATCCTTACCAGCAGCTTTATTGTTCTTGAGCTGGTAAATGGCATCCTTAACCTCCCTCAAAGTGCGGGCTGGTTGGTTTCCATCGCCCGCAGTACCGTCGAAGATAATTGCTCCGTTGTCCCGTCCTTCATTACCTGTGCTCTCAGCGCCATTCAGGTGTTCGTTGAAGTGCTGATCCACCTTTCGATCACCTCTGCTCCAATTCTTATCCCTGCACATCTCGGCTCGCTTCACGAAGCCGTTGCAGGATGCGTTGAGCTTCTGATAGAACTTACGCGTTTCTTGAGACCGGCACAGCTGTTCCATCTCCTCACACTACGTCTCCCCCAGGCGGCGTTTTTTCTCCCGAAAGAGGCGGGTCTGCTGTTACCGTTTCCGTCTATAACGTTCCACGTTCTGCCGGGTCCCTTGCTGCAGCATGACCGCCCGCGCTGCAATCTTCCCCTCCAAAACCTTCTGGCACTCCTCGATGAACCAATCGTTCCGTCGACTCCGTCCCACGTACCCGACGTAGTTCTCAGCTGCATTGTTGATGGTTGCTATCACTATTCTCCAGCAGTCCTCAAGAGGGGCTTCATCCAGATCACCCTCTTGCGGTAATGCAGCCTCGAGGTGCTGCGCGTACGCAGTTGCGACATCCGATTGCTTAAACCGCTCTAGGTCATACCGGAGCGGCCGTCGGTACCGTACGTTGATAACGACGGAGAGTTTTGGGCGCAGTTTGACCATCACCAGATAGTGATCAGAGTCGATGTTAGCGCCACGATAGGTCCTGACGTCGATAATGTCGGAGAAGTGCCGTCCATCAATCAGAACGTGGTCGATTTGTGATTCTGTCTGCTGTGGTGATCTCCAGGTGTATCGGTATGGAAGGCTGTGCTGGAATGGCCATATTCTTGGAGGCGGCGAAATCAATCAGTCGCAGGCCGCTCTCATTCGTCATTCGGTGGACGCTGAACTTTCCAATCATCGGGCTGAACTCCTCCTCCTGGCCCCTTGATGATCTTGACGTCGTGGCTTGGGCAGCGGTCGTACTCGCGTTCGAGCTGCACGTAAAATGCGTCCTTGTCATCATCAGTGCTTCCGGAGTGTGGGCTATGCACGTTGATTATGCCTTTGATTCTTAACTTGCACATTCGTTCATTGATCGGGCACCATCCAATCACGCGCCTTCGCATATCACCCATCACTATAGAAGCTGTTCCCAGCTCGTGTGTATTGCCGAAGCTCTGGTGAATGGTATGGTTACCTCTAAACGTTCGCATAATTGATCCCTTCCAGCACACTTCCTGCAACGCTACAATGAATCCGCGGTCCTTCAGCACGTCGGCGAGTGTGCGTGTGCTCCCGATGAAGTTGAGAGATTTACAGTTCCACGTACCGAGCTTCCAATCGCGAGTTCTTTACGTTGCTGTGGTCTTCGCCGATTGTTCCGGTTCGTATTCTCTCGTTGATTATTTGATGCTTGATTTTTTTACGGCTGGCTTGCAGGGCCTGACACCAACATCCTAGATTTCCGGAGGACCATTCCCCCTAAATGTTCGGAGGGCCATAGTGCGCAGTTTAACTTAGAGTCCTTCTCTGGCACTCGGACGATGATCAGCCGCCCCTGACATGGGGTACAAACGCTGTTGTGAGCCGCTCCTAACATGGAGTACAGACGCTCAAGGTTTGCAGAAGCAAAAGCAAAAGCAAAACCTGTCATACTAATTCTTCTTGATTTTTCAAAGGCATTCGACGCCATATTGTGTCGTAAACTTAAAACAAAATTATCTTTTTCAGATCATGCCGCAAATCTAATTTAATCTTATTTATGTTCAAGGTCGCAGGCTGTCTTTAAAAGTGGTGTTCTATCAAGCTTTCTACCAGTTACTTCTGGAGTACCGCAGGGTTCAATTTTAGGCCCAATTTTATTTTCTTTATTTTCAAATGACCTACCTTGTGTTGTGAAAAACTGCCAGATTAATCTTTTTGCGAATGACGCTCAATTATAAATGTTTTGAAAATACATCGACAAAAATGACGCAAGATATCAATGAAAATTTGCAACGGATTGATGATTGGTCTCGCAAAAACAAGCTAACATTGAACGCTCGGAAAACTTATGTTCTTTCATTTTAAATTGTGCCTTCCTGAACTCGTTGAAACCATTTTTGAAACTCAATAAATATTGAGTTCGTTGAAAATGCTACTAGTTTAGGCATCCGAATTGAATTAAGTAAACTTCGTTGTTGTCTATTTTACACAAGCTCTCTAGCACAAAACAACCAGATTATTTACACAGCAAGCTTCAATTTGCAAGGAGCACTCGGTATAAAAAATATATTTAACCACGATATCACACAACTAGTACGGGAATTCATTTTTTGTGCGAAGTGTAGTATATTGGGATTCATTGCCTATAAACCTTTCAAATGAGAAATCATACTTAACTTTTAAGAGAGGATGTAATGGTCACTTAAATAGTTTTAATAGTAAATGTATAAGTAGAAATTGTTTAGTTATTCTCAATAACTCTGGTAAACGGCGCTTTCTGCTACAGTAAACTACTTTGTGAAGCATAAAAGCATGAGTCTTACGTTACATATATTACAACAATGAATAAATGAATAAATAAATAATGTTTGGAATGATACAAATACAGAAATAAAAAAAAAGAAAAAAAAACTTCACAAAAATCAGACGTTATTTGACCATATTAATTAATCTTGACAGATGAAACAAATATATTCACAAATAGAATGATACGGTTTTATTTTGTTAAACAAAGGTAAATTTCATTAACTTTTCAGTTGATGAGGGAATTTTTGGAACGCGAGTAGGTGCGCGTTGTACTTTGTACAACACTCTTGGTTTTTCATGTTCAACAAGAAATACCTCGCAATCTAGATTAAATATGGTTGGGTGACAACACGTCGAAAGGCAAAACGTCAAATCCCAAAATGTCGAATGCCACAACGTCGAAAGAACAAACAGTCGAAGGGACAAAACTTCGAAAAGTAAAAAATTGAACGAAACGAAATTTTTAGGAAGAAAGATTCTTTTCCGGAAGAATAAATAATTCATTATGTGCCAAACGTTATTCATAGCATGTTTAACCGGCCCCGATGAGGAAAACAATGTTGAACATTCGCCACTTTCGACGTTTTGTTCCTTTCGACATTCCGGGATTCAACGTTTTGGCATTGGACGTTTTGTCTTTCGACATTTTGTCCCTAAAAAAATTTTGTAACCAGGCGGCGAATGAGTGAATTGAAATTTTGTATGCAAATATCTCAGGACTCTGACCATTTAGAAAGATGGCGTCTTCGACAAAATTATTCAGTTGTCCAAGGGTTATTATTATTTTAGCCATGCAATTCGAGATTTTCTCGCCAGGTGGCGCTAGTAAGCATGAAACTTTAATTTTGCAAATATCCCAGGAGCCTGACCACTTAAAAAGATGGCTTATTCGACAGAACTGTTCAGTAGTTCGAGGGTTATCATTATTCTCACCTACAGATTCGAGATTTTGCCTCCAGGCGGCGCTAATGTGCAAGAAACTTGTGTTCTGCAGATATCTCAGAATCCCGATCACTTATAACGATGGCATCTTCGGAAAAGTTATTCCATGAGCCAATGACACACATTGACCGATTTAGATGATTCTAAAATTTGCCACTAGGTGACGCCAGTGAGCATGGGATATTTGTTTTGCCAATATCTCAGGAGCCCAACCACTTAGAAAGATGGTGTCTTCGGCAGAATTGTTTGATAACTCAAACACTATCTTTATTTGAGCCTTGAAATTAGACATTAGCTAAATGGATGAACCCTTGAGCTATTGAACAACTTTGCTGAAGACACCATGTTTCTAAATGGACAGGCTCCTGAGATATCTACAGAACAAAAGTTAAAATTCCATGCCCGCTTATGCTACCTAGCGAACGAATTCCGAATTAAATGGGGTTCCATAGGATAGCGCTCCAACTCCAGAACAACTTTATTGAAGACTTCAAGTTTCCAAGTCATCTTGATTTTGAGATATACCGATTTGAAATAGCCGTATATAATGCGTTCATTATTATGCGACTTCTATGTACATTTGTTGATTCTACCGCATTATAAAGGGCCATACTGTAAACAAAAACTATTGAGTATTGTTTTTGAGAAGATTCTTGAGGAATACATTTTGGTTTGATGTCGATCGAAACCTTTGTTGCAAAATTAAAAACTTGTTGCATGTAAATCACAATTGTAGTACAAAATACAACAGCGCGACAGCGCAAATGCAAATGTTTTTAAACTGCGCACGTATTTCTAAAACATCGTTATGATTTATCGTACAATACATTCGTGTGCATAAACTGGATGTTTTTTGCCAAAATATTCCAGTACCGTAAAACGGGGTATCTTTGATAATGCGGGTAACTTTGATAGTGCGTAACCCACCGCATACTAAACGAAATATCATAATTCCTGTTAATCAGTTAAGCAAAACTATTGCAAAACTAAAGAATATTAGTATGACACTTCATGTAAGAGCTGTTTTCTTTTGAATCAAGAAAATTTGAGCCTTTTTATACGAATATTGAAAATTGACACAATTTTAGAATTTTCGAAACGCTTACAAACAATCTGTTCTACGATCACTAGGGTAGGTGTACCAGTTATGGCCCTAGTGGTTCCCTATTTCGCCATACGTGATATTTTGAATGCCTTTACATTTTGAAAAATCTTTTGTGTTTTAACAGTAAATTAAAGAATAAATCTTGATGTTAAAACATTCAAAAAGATTATAAATATAAAAGTTCTCCAAATTTTGCATATGGCCAAATAGGGAACCACTATGGCCATAACTGGTACACTTTCCCTATTTGATGTAGTTTTGAATAGTTGGCCACTTATCTTTGACAGCCTTGTTATCAAATCTCTTAGCGAAAAGCATTTTCACAAACTGGGACCATTTTTGTAATCAAAGTCAAAAAATTTCATAAAACGTTAAACGCCTAGAGGTATGCAATGCCCTACAAATGTTCGTTATTCATTCAATTTTGTTCGATTCACACACCATTTTCAAAGTTACCCCAAAACAGAACCAACTTTCGATTATATGAAAAATTATATATGCATTCAAAATAAATCTTTTGGCAATCTATCGACAGCAATCGATAGCCAGGATGCCAGTACTTGTTTTAAAAATATAAATAATGACTCTTTGAAACAGCATGCATAAATATTCAAGTTTTTTTTTCGAAAAAACTATCAATGTTACCCCGTTTTACGGTACCGTAAAACGGGGTAATTTTTATAGTTTTCTCGAAGAAAACTTGAATATTCATGCATATTGTTTCAAAGAATTATAATTTATATTTTTAAAACAAGTACTGGTATCCTAACTATTGATTGCAGTTGATAGATTGCCAAAAGATTTAGTTTGAATGGATATTTTTTTTAAATAATCGAAAGTCGTTTTTTTTTGTTTTGGGGTAACTGATAATAGAGTACAAATCGAACTAAATTGAATGCATTACGGAACATTTATAGGGCGTTGCATACCTCTAGGCGTTTAACGCTGTATGGAAATTTCTGGCTTAGATTACAAAAATGGTCCCAGTTTGTAAAATTGGTTTTCGCTAAGAGATTTGAGACCGAATTCATGTTCCACTGTAACTAGGCTGTCATGGATAAGTGACTTTATCGAAAATTGATAGTAGAACAGAATGTTTGTAAGCGTTACAAAAATGCTAAAATCTTGCTAATTTTTAAAATAAGCATATATATCCTCATATGCCCTTAATTCCAACGAAAAAGCTTTGACATGAAGTGTCATACTAATACTCTTTACTTTTGCATTCGTTTTTCTGTACTGATTGACAGAAACATAGTAATTTAGTTTATTATGTTGTAGGTCTCGCACTATCTAAGTTACCCGCATTATCGAAGTTACCCCGTTTTACGGTACCGTAATCCGGAGTATAAAACTATTGATTCTTCCGGTGGCTCTCTACGGGCACGAAGCGTGGACGTTGAAAGAGTCAGACCGGAAAGCTCTCGGTGTTTTCGAGCGTAAAGTGCTGCGGATAATACTCGGTGGGAAACTCGAAAATGGTGTGTGGCGCAGACGCATGAATCACGAGTTGTATCAAGTGTACAAAGATGCGAATATTATCAATCGTGTAAAATACGGCAGACTTCAGTGGGCTGGTCACTTAGTGCGAATGTCGGAAGAAAGAATTGCGAAAATAATATTCAGCAGGGAACCAGGTACAGTGTTGATAGACTCACACTCAAATCTCAATAAATACGCTCTCCCGTGAGAGCAAACTCATTAAAGATCTGCTTCGCAATTCTCACGCTTGAGATTTTGATGCAAAATCAACTCAATCAACTCAAACCGTAAAAAATGATTCAGTCGCAAAACCCGGCAAAAACTCGTGAAACCCGAATGTTGTTGTTTACGTTAGAAAGGATTACTATAATTTTACCAGACTAACAAGAAATTATTGCCGTGTGTGAGTAAACTGTGGAAATACGAGACAATGAGTTAAAAAGGTGAGCCAACTCATCCATGATTTTTTGACTGCTGAGTTGCGTGATTGACAGCTCACGCATGAAAAATCTCAAGCGTGAGTTGTGAGAAATTGAGTTTTTCACAACACTGACCAGGTAGAGGCCGGCGGCTTCGGGGAAGACCACGAATACGCTGGCTGTACGCAGTGGAAGAGGACCTGGCGACCCTAAACGTTCGGGGCAACTGGAGAAGTTTCGCCCAAGACCGACGAAGATGGAGCTCTACAATACGCCCGGCAATGGCGTGATGCTACGCTGTAGCCATCAAGGTATCAAGGTAGGTAATCCGGAGTATCATTGATCAGCGGGGTAACATTGATCGGAATGACCCATCACGTAAAAAGTTCGTATCGCCATATATTGATGGAACCTTTTCAAATCATGAATGGTTCTTCTCTTTCTTATATTCATAAGCTAATTAAAGTGAAGATTTTTACGTAAATTGCGTTTACCTTATGCGTAAATCTATCAACTTTTCGAAACAATTATTTCAATGGGTAAGGATGACACTACCGAACATTTATGTCTCACATAAGTTATGCAAACGATATGAGCAAGGAGAATGCGGTTCTTACTAAAAATGGCATCGCCGAAAACGATTCCGTTGTCAAAGCTTTCATAAGTATGCTCAATTAGGCAACATTAACGAATTACTGTAAAGAATATAGAATTCCCTTAGGAAATTGCCTACCTTAAGGCGTATTCCATGGTTCGAGGTGTTTTTAATTTTGAAATAACTTAAAAATTAAATAACTTGTAAGCGTTTGGCCTTCATATTCGGCCTCGGGGGCCATGATTTAAGTATGTAACGACATTTTCAATATTACCGAACATTGTTTACATAGGTAATCAATGTTACCCCATATCAGCTAAATCAAAAAATCGCTTAAAACATGTTTTAAACATGCTTAAATCTTTCAAAAAACAAAATACAGTATATAGTCACAAGCTATGGGTGGCAGAACTTGTTTTAAAAATATAAAATTTGCAACATTTGAATTTTCAAACGAAATATTTGAGAAATATTCAAAAAAATGATCAATGTTACCCCGGATTACGGTATCATCATTTATTGATGAAACATTTCCAAGGAATGAATGTTGCTTCTCTTTCTTATATATATATGAGCTATTAAAAATTAAGATTTTTGCAAAATTTGTGTTAACTTTATGCGTAAATCTGTCAAGTTTGCAAAACAATGATTTCAATGGTTAGGGATGACACTACCGAAGATTCATGTCTCACATAGGTGCTGCAAGCGATATGAGCAAGGAAAATGCGGTTCTCACTAAAAATGGCATCGCCAAAAATGATTCCGCTGTCGAAACTTTTAAAAGTATGTTAAATTAGGCAACATTAACAAATTACTGTTAAAAATGTAGAATTCCCTTAGGAAATTGCCTACCTTTAGGCGTATTCCGCTGTTCGTAGTGTTTTTAATTTTGCAATAACTCAAAAAGTAAATGAGATGTAACCGTTTGGACATCATATTCGGCTTCAGGGGCCATGATTTAAGTAAGTAACGACATTTTCAATATTACCGAACGTTGTTTACATGGATGATCATATCAGCTAAATGAAAAAATCACATAAAACATTCTTGTGAACATGCTTAAATCTTTCAAAAAACAAAATACAATATAGAGTCACGCTATGGGTGGCAGTACCGTAATTTCGGGTGAAATTGATCATTTTTCACGGTTCTCCTAGTCTGTTTTCTATAATGTTAACAATGCCAAACAACTAAATGCAGGAAAACAAGTACGAAGGTGAGCCTCATCGACTTATGTACCGAAATTTTCTAACAAATGTCATTTTAGTGTTAACAAATACCTCTAAAATAAAATATCAGAGGAACTCATTTCGGGGTGAAATTGATCACTTGTCAATACCATTATTGTTAGTTTCCAAAACAACTCTATATGATAAATTGAATCCGAATATGCTTGTAAAATTCTTAACAATGCAATATTTATATAAATAACAAATAGTTAAATTTCAAGAATAACGCGGAAAACGCCTAAATGTATGCAATTTCCTAAGGAATTCAATGATATCTAACAGAAATTCAATTATTTCAACCATATGAGCAAATTGGTACAAGTTTTGGTGATGGAATCTGGTTTGGGGATATATCTCAAGCATCCTCACAAACTTTTAGGTTTATACCATGTTCAAATCCTTGCTTATTAATAGAAGTTCATAGGTATTTGTCAATACTGCACCGTGCATGATTTTGAAATTTTACGTTATTTTCATAGTAATAAACACTCTTTAACGCAAAAAACTTCACAACACACAATTCGACAATAGTTACGACAAACAACGTTCATTTACTGCAGCTTACATTGATATTTGTGCTCCATTACGAATAAATAGAATCTTGTGATACGATGATCAATTTCACCCTACTGATCAATTACACCCGATTTTACGGTACTTGATTTAAAAATATAAAACTCAGAACATTTGCATTTTTGAATTAAATATTTAAGAAATATCCTAAAAACTGATCAATGTTACCCCGGATTACAGTAGTCACAAACAATGTAAACGCCATAACATTGTCATTTATTCAGTGCGAACTATTTCCCCACTATGGAGCAAAAGTTCGCTTCAGAGTTGGTATAACTTGGCCAGCTGGAGCAGAAAAGCTTTTCATATTTCTACAGATCTTTAAAACACAAGGCACATAACCTCGAAACAAATAGCCTTAGCGGTATGTGGTAGATTTGCAAGATCATACATCGCTGATCATGAATCTTCCCTGGTTGATATATTTTTCGTTTTCGCAGTATCTTCGTGACAAGCACCAATACAAAAGCAATAAGATTGATTGACAAAAATCTTCCTGTTCGATCACATCGATTTATAAGTAACCCACTATGTCTACTCGATCTACTACAACAACAAATTTTGTACTAAAAATGACCCAACACTCAAAGATATTCCTATATCTGCGATGTATATGGAGGAAGAACGCAATAGTAGCCGTGTGCTCCAAGAATGCCTAGACAATATCGAGAGGGAGAGTGAATTACAACCTCAGCGGAACAACAAACTCATGGCAAACAAAATTGCATCAATGTTTTTTTTTTATTTATTTTTACTATGTATCCTTATCTGTTTTGTACAGAGTTGCTTTATATCAATCTTATCAGCTGATGGCTGATGGTCTAAAACTATCAATATCACTTGCGAGCTATCAATATCACGTTGATTTGACAACCAACAGCAGTGATGCGACATCGCACTCTAGATCATAATCACTGCAGAATGAGTGATCACGTGGTCATTATCCATGCTAATAATGTTTTTCAGTGACCAACACATAGTTTCAATTTATTTGCAACACTGTCAAAAGTATCGTACTGATAAATTGCCATTTTATCTGCTTAATTTAAAGCTAAACTTAACCCATCAGTGATATCCATAGTCTATCGCCATCAATGCACTGGTGATGGAGTAGACAGCATGATGTTGATGTGATATGAAATGATCTGATTTGATCGTAGTCGGCCTGTACAAATCAGCAAATTTTAAGCATTGATAGTGACAGCGAGCAACTCTGGTTTTGTATCGAAAATTTTCATTTATCCGAATAAATGTTGTTTTAAGTGGCAATATAGGGTGACCCAGAAAGTATGGGCACGACTTTACCATACTGCCATTTCGAGACTTATCCAGATAAAAATCTGATTTTCACACATTTTAATCTTTTACTTATCCAGAATAAATATTGATTTTTTAACGATTTGTTTCGCTCCCTGTTGGTTACATTTCTGGAAACTCTTTTCATCAGTTTTGCACAAATTGCATTATTTCTGAGCGACTTTGTTATACGAAATTTGTGATGGATCATAAAGTACGTACAATAAAAATCTGAAAATATTAATTACCATTGCCGATATGATAAATGATCAGACTATCACTTATTTTATTTATAATTATAAACTTAAGTATACGAGGTGTCAATTGAAACCAAAAATTCGATTTTTGCTCTTGGTCGAATTTTGAAATGGTCAAAACCAATTCCGTGTATCTCAAATAAAACATGTCAAAACCTAAAATTTGTGTAGCCTAGTCAGAATTATAAATATTTGACATAAGTAGATTTAAAATGACATTATTTTATTCATATCGGAAATACCAGAAAAGCTATGGTTTCGCGAAGTTATCGTAGGTGGAGAGAAAAATTTGCGATTTTTTAAACTTATACCATTTTGTCAAATATGTTCTAGCAAAACTAAATAAAATATTAAACAAAAATTCTTATGGAACGTCTTAGATACAATGTACTTGAACTCATCACATCGAAGTACATTGATAAAATCATTCATTACTAGTTAAGTTCCAACAAAACACAAAAGTAGGGTCTATGCTAGCTAGATAAGAATTGATGATTAAATAACAAAAATTCCAATGTAAAAGTTTATGTATTCAAACAAAATTTTCACAGGCAGCATTTAAAATGCCCCAAAGAAAAATACAAAAAAAAAATAAAATTATTTACTTGTTTGAAAAAGTATTGTGATTCTCGTTATCAAAGTCGTGCCCATACTTTCTGGGACACCCTGTACAGTGTGTATGTGAACAGAACTACAAAAACGAATGTTCTTCGAGCGCACTGATTCACAAGCTATTAAACTTTTCGTCAGAAACGTATTTCGACTGTGCCGTTGGGCGTTGCATACTAGTCCGTTGTCTAGTGTGGTGCTTCCTTCAAAGTCGCTGTCTTTAATATAAAAAATAAACAGCCTAAGTAAATAACTGTAACAGTGCTTGCAGAACGCTGCAGTGAACTCTGTCTTAGAATGAACGTACCATATAAAAAACAAATATTTGGTTATTCGTAGATACTCTACTTGAATTCTGTCCCACAAAACATTTCGTACTTCCAACCACATCAAATCGTCTAGTTTTTACATGTATAACTCGGAAATGTGGTACGAAACATCACGTAGACGTGTGACACTGTTAATAGCATAACCTCCCATACGGACGGTCAAAGTCAGTTTCAATGTATGCCACATCCAGCCGAATAAATTGTTTCGTCATCCCAATTTTCAATACAAAAACAAAGTTTTTGGAAAGTTCTTAAATTTTTCTTGTTCAACATGTCTTTAAAGCTTTCGTTTAACGTATTTACAATTTCTATAATATTTTTCACTCATTGATAAAAAAATATATTTCCTTCGGCGCATACTTGTACACCTACCCTACCACAGTTTCTGAATCACGTCAAGCGGCAACATATTCCTCCTCGCCTCGTACGCGTCCGGCTGTTCTCGTCGTCCCCTGCTTTGGTATAATAGAGAAACTCATTGATTCGGTATCCAATTTTGAGCGTATCGAAAAAGCAATCTAGCAAAACCCCCACTAGGGTAGAGACGATACATTGGACAGGCGATTGAAACTTTTTGAATTGACTTACGGCCCTTTGTAGCAGCAGATGCTTTGCGGTTGATTCAACTACCGCGGGGTTCCGATAGTGCTCGATTAAGAAGTTCTGTAATGAAACATCTAAAGTTTAATCATACGGTGGTTGGTGGAAACGTAAACGCTTTTTGATGCTCGATACAAGCTTAATTGATAAATGTGGCATTACACATATGACATGTTGTGTCGAGTTATGCGTTTATGTGAGAACATTATAAGTAAATAGCACAATACAGACTGGAGTAGAAGCAGCACAACGATGAACACCTGGATGGCGCAGAGAACACAGGCCAGAATGTCAGGACCCCTTCGCTGTCCTGGCTACGTCAGCACTGCGGACAGTGGAAACCAACCAGCTCTTATGATAGGAATAGTTAAGGAAGCCATTCAACAGCTCAGGTGTCATGCGGAGAGCCGAAAAACCTGAAACGCAAAGCAACAATAGCCGGACTCATGGTGAATGCGTCAAAAACGATAGACGGGGATTCTTTCGAGGTGGTTGACGAGTTCGTCTTCATCGGATTCTTGCTGACGGCCGACAACAACGTTAGTCGTGCAATACGAAGGCGCATCATCTGTAGGAGTTGGCACGACTTCTATGGACTCCAGAAGAAACTGCGGTTCACGCCCGCATCATAAAAAACGCTCATTAGATCGGTAGTTCTCCTACGAGCATGCAACGTGGACTTTACTTGAGGAGGACTTGCAAGCTCTTTGGATTTTCGTATGCTGGGTGCTTAGAACGACGGCGTGCAGGAAAACGGTGTGTGGCGGCGAAGGTTGAACCACGATTACCACCAGAAGGCGGCCAAAGCTGGAAGGATACGCTTAGCAGGGCATGTTGCAAGAATGCTGGAAAACAGCCATGTAAAGATGATGTTCGTTTCGAATCCGGTCGCAACAAGAAGGCGTGGGGCGCAGCGAACGAGATGGATTGACCAGGTGCACCAGGACCTGGAGAGTGTGGGTCGAAGTCGTGGATGGAGAGAAGCGGCCGTGAACTAAGTGAATTGGCGATATATTTTTGGCGAAGATGTAGCCAGAGGAGCTGAGCATCCGATCTACTAGGGCGTTTTTAATATTGGATTGACAAATGGCTTATGCGCCACCTTCTAAGAGGACCACTTGTCGTTTTAATTGCCCGGCAAAACTCAAACCCCAGGGCCAATTCAAATGTTTTCAACTACCCGAACGTTCTGGTAGATGCTTAAAATTCTTCAAGTAATCAGAACGCTTCTCGTAACCAACGCAAAAGTAAGAACCCGACTTCCTACCTAACGATAACACCAGTTCTCATCGCAGGCCAAACTATCTCAAAACCATCAATCTATACTTTCACAAGCAACAACGTGGAACTAGAATTCCCAAGCAGTCCACACTTGGAGTATAACACTACTAGACCTTACAACAAACCGACCGAAACGTGAGAGACTCTTCAGACCAGTATAAGAAACAACGGGAGAACTTATCGAGAATGTGGTCGTCTATTACATATTCCAATTGCATTTTACTCGGGTACCATTCTTCCTTTCCTGTTCCTTCAAGCTTTTTTCTCTTCTCTCCTGAACTGTGCGGATTTCTATTCTACCTTCTTCTCCTTCATGCTATCAAACTTTCCACACTTAAAAGGTCTGCATGCATGCACTAATAATTATCAAGCTTCTACTTACCGTTTGACTTCTGCTTTATCAAAGTTTATAGACTAAGGTTTTACAAACTTTAGTATACACACCGCGAAACTAAAAGAAAAACTTCGCGCTGCTGCCTCTTTAACGGGTCAAATTAAAGTGGACGAGATAGAGTTTGGTAGATCCTCAGATAGATCGCAAGATGGGTTTTGGTCTTCGTCTTAGCGTTGGGCAAATTTGACCAGAACATCGATGTTACTGAATCGATTCAAATTTGATATGCCGAATCGATTTACTGATTTAATCGAATCATATGAATCGATGTTCTTGAATCGACTTGATTTTCAATCTCATATGAAAATTTACAAAAACAAGCACTCAAAATAAGACCAAATACCACTGCATATGATTTTTAAATTGCTTCAATTGAATAACGTTTAGAATTAAATTTTTCATATTAAAAACTGCCAGACCGATTCAAAATTATGTTAACGATTCATAAACTCATTAAAAATTCTAATCAATTTCATGCTTTTGAATCGAAACAGCAAATCGAACGAAGAAAATCGATTCAGTCGATTTTGAGTGCCCTTAACATCCATTCAAAAAATCGATTAATCGGAACGAAAAAATCTATTTTCGGAACATCGATTCAAGATCGCCCATCGCTAACTTCGTTCTGGAAATCAATTCAAATCTTATCAAATGACTGTGGAGTATGGGAATGGTGAAATGCATTTAGTTGATTTTTAATATGTGAACTTAGTTGATATTACCATTGCAGTTACATTGGCCCTTTTTAAATGTTTTTCTCGAACAAATATTGAAGGTTCGGAGAACGTGCACCTTACGTTCTCATAATTTTGTAGACATTTTCAAACTAGTCGATAAATGAATTGAGAGAAGAGAGCAGATTCTCAGTCATTCGTTTTATTCTCAGAATCATTATAAAACAATTGAGAACTTCTCTCTCAAGATTTTGTGGAGAGAATAGGTTCGGATTTAGGTTGAAAGTCTAAGCTGAGGAGTTTGAAGAGTATAGCGATCGACAACGGTCGCAAAATGGAGCGCGGTTTCGACGAGTCAACCGGAGATGGTTTGGCGGGAGCTTACGTGGTTTCGGCCGATCACCACGATAGTTCGAAAGAAAGGGAAACATTTATTGTTCCCTCCGGACACGACAATGACGAGTCCAAATTATTTTATGAGCCGATCAGTTGTTTTGTTCTTTTTCCTTCTAAACTTTCTAAACGACAAGGGATCCAGTTGGGAGATAATACTCAAACCAACAGATCCGAACGCATGTTTCGTGAGATGCGTAATTTGCATACCAAGTTAGTGAACCGACCTTAAAATGAGTGAACATTTTGTAGAATTTACTTACAAGCTATGTGGATTCATTTTGTATGCAAGTATATCAACTTATTGAGTTGTTCGTTTTCAACAGTGACTGAATCATATTACTATTCGTTATTCTGTTCTGCAGGAATGCTTATTAATTTCGTTAATATCGGAATACCGCTACAAGGTTTTATCAAGTTGATTGATGTAGAACCAAATATATAAAATCAATAAACTACTGGTAGGATAAACAATCCCGCACATCTGTCTGGTTCGGGAATCCCAAATTTACTTTGGTGGAAGTCAATCTAAAAATTTATTTATAGTTGTCTCTACAAATTTCCATTTAGTTAGAAATGCATGTTATCCATGCGATAATATTTGAAAAGATGCTTTTGAAACTATCTCCTGTTCCTGTGCCACTAATGGCAATAAACGATAAACCTATTATATCAAAAGAAATGGACACCGTTTTCAGCAATTTAACTGCTCAGACTGTAACTTAACACTAGACAACGAACAAGCATGCTCCAATGGCACAGCCGAGAAATTTTTTGACGAAAATGATGAAGCGCGAATCGATCTCATACCCAATAATGACACGATGCTCTTAAATGCCTGACGACATTAACCGCATGGCCACGAGGCTCACATGAATACAGTGCTGTGGACTGGTTAGAATGTTCCGGATGTTGCAACTTGGACTTAGTGTCCGAAAAACCCGGCTATAGATTTGCTGGATACTAAATTGTTTCAATTCTCGAAAAGTAGATACCAAACATAATGGTTAAAAAAAAAAATGCGTCTTCATAAGCATGGCACTGATGTCTTGATTCAAATTGGCCAATTTGTAGTAAATTTGAGGTTTCCCAGGTTACCAAAAATGGCCTTTTGTTGGATCAATCAAATGCAGGAAATATGATTACGCAATTCAATCCCTTTCAAAAAGATTTACACTTACCGCTTTGATTCATATTACGGACACTTAAGGCCTCAGTGAAGTGTAACTCATCAAATAGCATAAAAAATAAATCATTATCTATGGTTTTTACGCGTTATCGAGCCTATATGATCTTTAAATTTCAAATGGTGAGTGAAGATTTTGATTCCGTCACATGAAAAATTCTAAATAAATAGAAATGTGTGCAATTTTCATGATTCTTATTCCGAACGCTGCCTTACTTCTGCCTCATATTCCGGACACTTAAGAGACGCATAAGGAAACTGGGTATTATAAATTTTCATACATATTCGTACATAGAAAAAAAATTGAAACATTTCGTGGGAAATGTTTCCCATATTAAGCATAATATCCGGAATTTGAAACTGTCCCAAGCTGGCCGTAATCTAGGACAGGACGTGACAGCTCAACTAAGACTGCCCCGTTGTTTTTCAGTGGATAACCTTGACGATGCACTTGCCAGTGCTCCCAGTATCATTTTTTAACAAACCTTGTGAACAAATTCAAATATCAAGACTCATAATTTTGTCGTTTCTTGCACGCTTCATTCATACAATGCGACAGAGAATGTTTGCTTATTTTAAGATCAGGTTTATATACAAAACGAGCGATATTTCTAGAGACAATTGACACAATTTCCATTATACTGCTGTAGTCCTTATTTTAAATTATTTTAGCAATCTAAGAGCACATGCGAGAAACTTAAGATTGAATACAAATGGATTTGAAACAAAAATATTTCATGAAAAATTTCCAAACTTTTAATAAAAACTCTAATTTATAAACTAGCAACACGGCCAGGCTAGCAACAAAGTACCCTGTTGCAATCCAACTCAACGATATGAAAGAAGGCCTTTGCCAAAATGACCAATGAGAAGTGGTCTTTTTTGACAGGCATTTGGTTTTATTTTTGTACTTTGACCTGACACGTCTTGTCTTAGGCCGTAATATGAATTAAAACGGTACGCGTTTTTCTTCTAATTCTTAATTTGCGGGAAACATCGGTGACTTGATATTAGCGAGATCGCAGCAAGCCGCGCGCGTGAAAGGCTGCTTTTGTTGTTCTGTCACGGCTTTTCGATTTCGAGATTTAAATTTCGGCTGGCCAAAACTCGGTTTTGGTTGATTTGTTATTTTTAAAGTAAATGGCGACGATTACCGATATTTAGCGAGTGTTCACAATCGTGGTTCGTGAAGAAAATAGTGTTTTACTTGCTTTGCGCATCAGAAGTGTGAAGCAATTCCTGTAGGAATACTACGAATAAAGCGAAGTATGTTATGTACTTCAACAGAAAAGTAATCGCCTATCTCGATGCGTGGGAAATTTCTTGCAAGAAATGCTCAAGAAAAGCATTTTTTTTTTGATCGCAGTAGGGTAGATGTACCAATAGTGGAGGTACTAAGCACGATTGAACTTCTTTTAACCGCCTAAATTCAAGAAGCGTAATTAATGTACATGTTAATGTTGTAACGGGAAGAAATGAATATTGGCTCAATGAGAAAAATGATTTCATCGCAGTAATCCACGGCATGTCAGTGAAAAATAATACCTCCACTATTGGTACACTGTTCCTTTAGTTGCGGTACTTTTTTAATTTGTGTTCCTATAGTTTATTTCTTTTTTTCTTTATTTGGAGTAGGGAAAAGCCCATTTGAGTAGATCAACATTAGCGTCTTTCTCAAATGGGCGCAAAACCTTCTCTTCTTTTCGTATCAACAGAATTTACATGGTTTCCAAATGATACAATTTTGGCTTACATCTATAATTACATCTAAAATACAACTAGTTATATCCTAAGCTATCTGACAAAGATTAACTACTTCGACTAACTGAGGCTGCAAGTATTTGGTTATATTTTTTACGGAGGGTGTAACGAGAGAGAAAGAAATCGAATTCAGACGAACAACGGTTGAAGATTCGACACATGCTAATAAACGGTTCGTTGTGTCCATAATTAGTGCGAGCACTCTGAAGAAACAGAAATGTGCAGGATCGAAGACGACGGTATGGAATATTGAAGGTAAGTTGTGATAACAACGAAGGGCAATCAATTTTTGATTGAAGAAGATCGGAGATAAACAGAGATTTGGATACATCGCGACGAACACTTAACAGCTCTAACCCTATAAGTTTACAACGGTCTTCATAACTAGGTAAATTATGGGGATTACTCCAAGGGAGATGACGCAGTCCGAAGCGCAGAAATTTATGCTGTATCGACTCGATTCGAAGAATACTATTTTGGTAATAAGGGGACCAGACAACTGAAGAGCATTCTAATATTGATCTCACTAGTGTACAGTAAAGAGACTTAAGGCACTGAATATTTTTAAAGTGCTTTGCGACACGGAAAATAAAGCCGAGTGTTCTAGAGGCTTTAGATGTTATGTAACTAATATGCTCTTTGAAAGTGAGTTTAATGTCTAGTAACACTCCTAAGTCCTTAACAACCGACTCTCTCTTAAGAGTAGTAGACCTAATTCTATAGTCGAAATGAAACGTTGACTGTTTGCGGGAAAATGAAATCACCGAACATTTACTTGCATTCAGATCCATTCGGTTAGTGTCGCACCACTCAGTGAACACATCGAGCTGATTTTGAAGAAATTGTGCATCTTTATCATCTTTGACAGCCCAGTACAACTTGAAGTCATCAGCAAATGAGAGCTTTAGGGATTTGAGTTGTAAATGAACATCGTTGAGATATACTAAAAAAATTAGAGGCCCCAAGTGACTACCTTGAGGCACTCCGGAGGTTGCTGGGAAGAAGTTAGATGTAGTGTCTCCAATTTTGACGGCCATTTCACGACAACTCAGGTAAGATTGAAGCCAGCTGAGCAATGATCCAGAAAAACCGAGCCGATTGAATTTAGCAACAGCAATACGATGGTTAATTTTATCAAATGCAGCCGAGAAGTCCATATAAATCGAGTCTACCTGATGACCTTTCTGCAGTGTTTGAGCGATAAGTTGGTATTCGTTGAGCGTTTCGGCATAAAACCATGTTGATGCTCGGAGATGAAAAGTTTGCAGTTGTGGAATAAGAAATCATACACCACTTTCTCAAATAATTTTGAGATGGCACAGAGAGCGGCAATACCACGATAATTGCTTACTTCCTGCTTATTTCCTTTCTTAAAAACAGGGAAAATGTATGATTTTTTCCAATGGTTAGGGAAGGTTCCAACTTGTAACGATAGATTGAAGAGACGAGAAAGAGGTAAAGAAAGACTACTGGAGCACTTTTTCAAAATAAAAGCAGGCACACCATCAGGACCGGAGCTTGTTGAAGCTTTCAAGGAAGAGCAAACATCTGCGACTGTGTCTGCATCGATGATAGGGTGATCACCAACGGGAGCGTGAACAGGAATAGCACTAGCAGCTTCATTGATCTGGTGTTCTTGCAAAGATTCATTCGTAAACACACTAGAAAATTGATTTAAAAACAAATCACAAATGCCTTCTGTAGATGAACATTCAACATTTCCCTTGAACATGACCGTAGGAAGACCGGATTCCTTACGTTGCTCGTTGACATAATTCCAGAATCCTTTAGCATTATGTCGTAATTTCTGTTGAACTGCTCGTTGGTGTGAAAGAAATAAATTCTTATTCAAGGTTTTGTAACGAGAATTGGCAGCATGATAATTTTGTTTAGCACGGGGAGTTTTTAACTTTGAGTATTTGCGTAAGAGAGATCGTTTTAGCCTCTTTAATTGTTTTAAGCGATTGTTGCTCCATGGTGGCTGAGGTGACGATTTGCGAGATCTTTTTGGGACAAATTGATCGATTGCATATAACAAGATATTGGATAGAGTTACGGTTGAGGAATTGAGGTCAAGGTCGATGAAGTCATGCCAGTTGATATGGGAGAGGAAAGTATTCATACTACGATAATCTCCGTGTTTGAAATCGTAGTACAGCATTTCAACAGGTTCCTTGAAAGTGCTGGAAATAGCACCATTAGCCTCAATTAATAACGGTGGATGGTGAACCGAAGTTTTCACAAGAGGTGAAGGGGCTTCCATTAATACTTAACGTACATCACCTTCGAAACTACCAAAGCATAGGTCAAGCATCCTGTCATTGTTGTTAAGTACTGTATTTAACTGTGATATACGAGCCACATTGTAACTATCTAGGAGTTTCACTGTAGATGAGCTAATCGAGGAGTGACTAGGGTCTGGATACAAATAGTTCGAGGGGCTCAGCTTCCATTTGATGGTGGGCAGATTAAAGTCACCCATAATTATCAGGCTATCATTAATTTTCATTTGAGTGGTGACCCAATATAGTGAATTAATGTGCTGATCAATTAAAGTCAAGTCCTGAGTACGGTCAGGTGGAATATACAGAACACAAATGAAAAGAGTATGACTTTCAAAACTAACAGCTACCCAAATCTGCTAAAGAAATATAGTTGCGGTATCCGTTGCTTTCTTATGAGATCCTCCACTATAGGAACACTTTACCGCAACTATTGGTACAGGTAAGAAAAGGTCTAGCCATTTTAGTGATATTTCATCAGTTTTGAAGCAATTTGAACGCTTTTTTCAACTATTCCGTGTATCAACAAGCCAATGCGTCGATTGGCAGTCAGTTCTGTGGCTAATATAGTAAAATCAGTGAAAACGGCACTACCGCAACTATAGGAACACACACAACTAAGGGAACACTTACCCTACGTGTTTTTTTTGCGCGGGACAATATTATTCGTATTGTAAATAAAACATTATTTCTTTCTTTTGATTTCCGGCATTCAAAAGATCAAATGTAAAACAATTAAACATCAAATCCTTCGGGCCCATCGCCAGCTTTTCAGCCGAATCCTGGCTTACTACACTTCCAAACCTACAAATCCGTAGCACTTATGAGGGTGTCGCTAAGTCGGTGGCCTCTCATTAAGTAAGTGCTACATCAACATTTCTTTCCTTTATTCCTAGTTACGGTAAAGATGGACGTGGCCGGGAATAGCGATGTTCATTATTTTGGTATTTTTGTTTATGATTGGATTAAGGTTCACTCCCCAGCCTTGTTCTTGAAAGCAGTCTAGATCTGGGAGGGAGGCACCGATACTACACACGAAATTGGATACAATTGTTTTCCAAATTGCAAGATAACTCCAGTTTGCCAACGACAATCAAGGCAGGCTTAGTGAAAATCGCTAGTTTTCAATTGTTGCCTTCGATCTTTCTGGACAAACATTGAAAAAGGGCCGCAGTTTTCTATACGTTTAATTTTCAGTTTTAATGAAAACAGTAAAAAAGCCTTATTCCAATACGTTACATTAAATAAGAATTAACGGTACTCTCGTGACGTTTCTTTTGAATGTGCATGCATTGATTCTAATTCAATTTTTGCTACTTTTGATGAAATGCAAAAATATGCTTAGGCTTATTACGCGCTTTAATCATGTTTGTCCATTGTTTAAGATCCGGGCTCACAGTGACAGTTCGTGACAGCAAAATCTCGGCTCACTGTAATGTAGAGAAATTTTGTATTGGTATCTCCCTCCCAAGTCTAGATGATATTATCAAAAGGAAAATGAACATTATCCAGTCTACGAAGTATACCGTAACTACGCTAACGCTAACGCTAACATCGGTGACTTGATATTAGCCTACCTACAGGGGCACAAAAGCGCAAAAACCTGTTCACCCGACCTGGACCAGAAACATCCCAGAGTTGCTTTAACCACTTTTGAGAACTAGATACCTGAGACGAGACTCGCGGAGACGGTCTTCTTTTTCTGCGATTGCTGAGTTTTTTTCTTGTTCCATTCAGTGTGTACATCAATCTTGCGCAAGCCGTTCAAGCTTTCACATGACCATCTCAGCAAAAAAACAATTGCGTTTGCATCACACCGAAGCATAAACGGCATTTTGAGTGAAATTTCATGCCAGCAAATGTAGCATACATTATCTATAACTAATCTTGTGTTTAGATTTATCACCATCTTAGGAAGAACTGCTCCGCTAACCGAGGTTTTTAATAATAGTTTATTTTGAATACAATACTTTTCACTTTTTCAGCCATAGAAACCACGGGCTGCATTTGACGTTTCGTGACAGCGGAATCTGGGCTGCAAATGACGTTGATATGTTTTCTCTTCGCGAGTCCCTCTCAGCTAGATACATATGTGTGCGAGTATATTGACAAAACAATATAGAAATCCGTTAAATATAAACTAAGCAGTGAGAGTTTTAATTTTTGTTTGCTTACACTCAGGCCAATTTATACGGATTAACAAGATTTTCAACTCTCGGCTAGTTCATCACGGCTTTACCTCTCTTCCAAGTAAAAGTCGTCTCTATTTTATGCATTATTTATGACTATCTTGTGGATGGGATTTGATCTTAGGTCTACGACTTCGACGTGAGAGACTTGTGTTCTACTTAATACACCAGGTTCGTCTTAAAATCATGTCTTTTAGTTTTTCAAAAGGTTTAATATTATTACATTTTATGTTTTTAAAGTTTTGAGAAAGACCTGTCTGACGAATACCAAATTAAGTCCTTTCCTCCAAATTGATTATTAGGGCGGAAAAAAAACCAAGCAATTTAGTTTAATGATTTTGTATCTATACAAGAGATTAATCTTAACTTAACAGATATTTCAGAGTAAATTTGAACACACGTTCAATTTTGTCTCGTGAGCGAAAAATTTATTTTTCTTCTCTACAAGTCATTTGGAAAATAGTTTAAGGGTTTTCAACAAAACAACGCAATCTCGTTTCTCCGGAATTTGGAAGAAAGAAAACAATGAAACCTCAATATTCTTGATAGAGTTAAAGTGCTTGAATCCGGTAAATTGGGAAATACTTATGTGACAACATTTTACTTCATCACTTGAATCGAATAATCTAGATATGCCATCCATCTGAAGCAGTAAATCTCATTTTTTTTCCATATATCTATTCAAAAATATATCATTATTGTTCTGTGTATTCCACAACTTTTTAAATTTTCATTGGTCCATTTGACTAGTTCTGCAAGCTTTCGATGATAATTATTAGATTGAGACAAACGGCAAGGAAAATAGCATGGATCGCTCCATTAAGAAGTAGAAAAACTGTAATATTGATGTTTCTTTTATACCAAGGAGGTATTCAAAAAGTTGTATTCATGTCATTTAATACTCTCACACGATTCCTGCTGACAAAATCCATCTCTTATAGCACCACCCATCTTCAGTCCACAGTAGACCCCATACCCTGAGGCCCCGTGTGACGCTATGATTCACCCGAAATCGCAAGAATGGAAAAACAAAATCGCTTGCTATCATAAACCATGCATGGAATTTTCAATCTAGAATCTGTGTAGATTGTGTGTGTGTTTTTGTTTCAAAAAAAAAATGCATTGATCGGAGATGCATGAAGCTAAAACACGTTGCCACTCGAGCATCCCATATTTACTGAAATTGGGTTGGGCTCGGTGATTGGAGAATGGAATGCAATTACTTAATCTGCTGGGAATTTTCTCGAAGGAAAGCTATTAACCTTCCCCTACTGTGTTGCTGTTTACTTCTTTGAAATGCTCTTCGATGGGGAGCTGGCTGAGTGTGGGATTAGGAAGAAAAGATGCACACTTTTCATCGAAACTCCGGGTGATTCCAATCTATAGAAACTATTAACAAAGAAAGGGTGAATATAAAGGCAAGTTCGAGTTAATTGAAATCAGTTTTGAAGGCATACTGTTTAGAACTAGGTTGGAACCGTTATACTTTTTGCTTTCTTTTCCATAATTTGAAATCACTATGGCTTCAAACCTTACGACACAGGTCGATTTTTGGCCAACCGGCAACCTACTTCAGAAGGAACAAAATCATACCAAAGGTTACAATTTCATGATTTTTTATTCCTGTCCAACAATTATGTAACACGATTTTGACAACCTCCCTCCATGAAAAGGTTTTTTGGATGAAAAATAATAAATATATTTATAACATTACGTAGTTAATGGACGACTCCTTAAAAGACCATAAAGAGGATCATCAGCTCTTTTTAATATATTCGAATCCTCTGAACAGAATCTCAATAGAGAAATAAAAAACAAGTAGATTGGAGTACCTTGTACATGTTAATTCCGCCCCAATTGCTTATCTTTGGCAGAAACGGGTATTTCGTCTACCACTTGCAGTCTTCTTCAGTGTCAGTTACTCATATCCACTCAGTAGATAGTGGATGCTTCCAAGTTTAGTGTTCTTATAAGCACTGTCACAGTATTTAGTTGAGAACTTTCTTTGATGATTGATTATTTTACATGTATATAAAGTAAGGTGGCGTTTTTTGTTCACACCGCTTATTTAATTCTAGATCTTATTCTAAATGCCCCTCCAAAATTTGAGCTCATTTGGAAGAAAACTGAGACCGAACTGCCGAAGATCGCATTCCAATCGGACGGCTCAGTAATTAGTTTAGAATAAATAATTCGCCACTGTGGTTTGAAATTTGTTTATACAAACTTCAACTGCTAGATAAACAGTTGGCAAGCTAAGAATATCCTTCAAAACGATTTGAACATTGCCAATTCTTATTGAAACGACTTCAATGAAGAACAAAATCACTTCATTTCACTTCGTAAGATGCTGCATGATTGCACTTAATTCGCCAAGGGTTACGATTCGATTGACGACGTCTCGTAAATTGTACCCGTACTATCTTAAAGCAGAACGATGTCATCCAATTTTAACGCTCTACGGTCATTGCATATAATGGAGCCATGCAGTTATTGTTCGAACAAGCGGACTGGTAGACCGGAATCGGAAATGTGGCACAAAAAATGACCCTCACTTGTGAAACGGTCTACTATTCACGTTAAATAAATTGGTCATCCGTCCGACACTCCAATATGGTGAGCTAGATCCGGAAAGATGATAAAAAATTTATTGCCATGGTCACAAAGTGGCGAGAAAATTTATTACGAACGATGATGCTTGTCAGTTTGAGTTTTCTGCAACGTTTTTTTCTCTATCTACGAATTTATGACACATGGAATGATTTGCAATACTAAGAAATATGGGATAAATGGTGGGCAGCATCGGAAGATGAGCGGACTTGATTATCGATTTTTCTTCCCCTTATAATATAATGGTAGCATAAAAATTTCACAGAAAGATACTACAGAGCAGTTTTCAATGACTAAAAACTCTTAGAACCTCCTCACGAATACATAACGTTCTTCTGCAAAAATGGACGTAATGTTTACAAATCTGAATGAGGGATTAATTACATATATATCAAAAATGCTTCTAGCCATTCTGTTCCGTGAAGAAAAAAAGGATTCTTCGAATCTTGTAATGTATATCCGGATTCACTGGATTTAGTTTGGAGTACTTGATTTCTATTATGGGAATCAAGGTGTTCTGCCACTGCCAAATTACGGAGGGAGGAGACTGCCAAGTTAAAGATAATCGTGAAAGATCTGTCAAGTGATGATAGAAGAATGATCAAATGTGAATCAAATTCTAGATTTTTCTAGTTAAAATATTCCAAATGTACTTTTCGTTCATATGTACTGAATTTTTCAGGTCTTTCTCTTTCAATGTCCACGCTTCGTGGTCACCTGGGCAACTAGAAAGTACGTATAATGAAAAAGCTGCTCATTTCCACACTGGAGCAGCACATACTGATCGATCTTTCCAAAGAGCCTTATAGTGTTCAACGTTCTACTCCACATTTGATGCTTTTTACCGCATGTTCCTCCATTCGTCTTATTGTTGCGCTGCTCCTCGACTAAGATTCTTATCTCATCTTCCTTCTTCTGACTTCTCCGGCTCTGGAAGAGATCTACAAGTTCCAGCTGGAAAGACGTCCGCAATAATGGTGCCCCGACTATCATTTCAGTGGACATTTTCGTTTTGAAATAACAGAAATACACATAAATCGTCACGATAATAAAAAAAAATGATAATTTAAGTTCTCTTGATAGTCTTTATATGCAGACACTTCCTGCTAATCAACTATACCCCGAATTACAGTACAAAAATCGGTCCCAATGCCCATTCGTCCTTTTGTGGCCATCAACCCACATCGTCAGATGAGACATATTGTTTGAAAGTTTCAAAGCTTGTTTTCAGTTTTCAAATTCATAAGAAAAACTGCGTCATGATAAACTCATTACAGAATTCTAAGAATCCAATTTTAAATCAAACTTCTGCCAACTTTTTTTTTTCAGAAAATTTGGCTTCGTTTCGTCCCTCTCTAGTCAATGAAAAAAGAATTGCCGAAGAATATGGTGTTGAATTTCTTAACATTTATCTTCAACATCTATAAAGAAAATATTGAAATAATTGCGACCTGATTGATTTTCTGAGAAATAGGGTAAAAGCACCGGTTTTGGCCAGTCTAAGAGAAAATGTCAAAAAAATAAATAAATGGGAAGCCGTATTTATACTACAAATATGTCAAATGCAAGCTTTCAATCCATATTATGTGTGTAAAATATCAAAACTGAGCTATAGCCATTTTTTGCTTTGAAAATCCCGTTGGTCAATATAGGCCAGCGGAACCAGTTTTGGCCAGAGATTTAACTTCGGTTCCTATATTGGACAATCGCATTGATTTCTCACGAGAGTGGCCAAATTAGGAGTGTCTTGGCCAAATTAGGTGTACGGGAGTTGAAATCATAAGGAAAATGAATTGTATTTCTTATATTTTGAAACAATTTGGACGAGTAAACGAATGTAGCTCTATCATGTGAATGTGATCAACTGAAAACAAAAGGTTTCATGCTGATTGGCTTTGTAAAACGGTGTATAATCCCTATGGCTAACAACTGGCATATGGTCAAATCCGGTGCTTCTACCCTAGGTGAAATTCACAAAAAATATATCAACTCTATTAAAGAACTCAAAGGTATTATGCCATGTTATCTTAAAATGAATTCACCCAGGAATTCTTACAAGAATGCATTATAAAATTTGATAACAAATAGCTACACATATTCCTCAGGAAATGAACAGAAACCGTTCCTTGGAGTGCTTTGAATTTTTCCTACACTGTTGTCAGAAATATTCAAAGATATATTTTTGGAATCCTGCCAAACAAACTGGAACTGCAAATCTCTCAACTTCATCGGAAGCACACGCATACTCTCCGATGTACTGAAGATCCGTGGTTTCGACATCGTAGCGCTGAAAGAGGTGTGCTGGACAGGTTCGATGGTGCGGACGTTTAGAAAAAATCATATCATCTACCAGAGCTGCGGCAACACACGTGAGCTGGAAACAGCTTTTATAGTGATGGGTGATATGCAGAGGCGAGTGATCAGGTGGTGGCTGAGCAACGAAAGAATGTGCAAGTTGAGGCTCAAAGGCCGGTTCTTCAACTTTAGCATCATAAACGTGCATAGCCCTCACTCCGGAAGCACTAATGATGACAAGGACGCATTTTACGCGCAGCTCGAACGCGAGTACGACCGCTGTCCAAGCCACGACGCACAGTGGGACGGAATCAAAAAAAGTGGGACATGTGGGTTTGCGCCAAAACCACAGACAAACAGACGTCACACTCTCATCACTGTCCATCGACCACCTTTTTAACGGTCGATTCAAATATATTGTAGTTGGTCAATCCACCATCCGCAGCGCTCGCATAGTTTTTGTTCGCGTTTGACGTTTACACACTACCGCCATCTGTTGGTCCATCGGCCAAAAACAACGATTTTAGCATTGGGCGTACATGTTTTCTCGACTATGATTTTGATCGCGATTTGTTCTAAGTGTTACGTCTGTTTCTCTGTGCCAAAACTATCGGTTTTAGCGTTTTGGTGTCTTCTGCAATGTTTCTTCTTTTTAAAAGTACTTTATTATAGAAATAAAAAAAAATCGTTTTCAATTGTATACACTGTGAAAAAAAAATTAACTTTTTTCTTTTTTCTCAAAATTGAAAACTACCTAAGGAAGTATTGTAGGTAACGTCATTTGAAGAAACTTTGTCGAAGACGAAAAAATTCTAGCTCTCATACTTACTAAGTTATATGGTAAAAATGATGTTAACCCCCTTAAAAATGATTTTTTTACAATATCTTTTTTATATGATTTTTTTAATTTTTACAATGTTCTACAATGTTGTGGATACTCCAAAAATACACATTTTTGCTGAAGAGACTGAAGCGCTATCTCTTATTTTGAAACAGCTATGAACTATTTCTTCTTTTTTATACGTCACCTTTAATGGTTAACAGCTTGCAAAGTTGCAGGTAGTAGCAGTTAATTTTGACGTTATACTGTTCAGTAACTCACACACTTTCAAAACATATATGAACCAGAGCGGGATCCAATGGGATCAATAATGTTTTTTAAGTTTAACGATCTTGATGTTATAACATAATATTGCAGTTTTCAACAATTATGATGGACATATTATGCTTCTGAATAATTTTATATTGCTTTTGAGGTTCATATGTATTGCAAAACAATAGTAAGCAATTGGTTTCAATATTGGAGTACCTTTTTTAACTCATGTTAGAATATTGATTTATTTTCGGAGATCCAAATTTATCATCCAAATTTAGTTCATATTTGTTCAACAAATTCATCGAATTCTAATATTTTCTTCTGCTGGAGTTATAATTAAAGCTCATTTAAATCATTTTCTTCCCAATCTTCATCGTTGGAGGAATTTGACCAATCGTTGTGAGAAACATCTGCTCAGCTATATGTAAAGCATTACGACTGGTACAAAATGCCATCCAGTGTTCACCGTGTTCTGATTCATGGCGCTGAAATAGTCAGACATTGCATCGTTCCAGTCGGAACTTTATCTGAAGAACCTCAAGAATGTCGAAATAAGGACATCAAAAGTTTTCGCGAAAATCGATCAAGGAAATGCTCACGGTAAACTTTTCAAATATTTATGTCTTCTCAAATAATAAAGCATATTTTTCGTTTCAACAGTGTAGCAACCAATCAGGACATTTTCAACCGCCTCATGGTATCTTCGGATCCGCTGATTTCATCCATGCGAAAAATTCCAAAGAGGAAAAGTATTCCGTTTCGAAAAGAAGTATTGGAATGTTTGAAAGAACCAGATGTTTCTCACAACGATTGGACAAATTCCTCCGACGATGAAGATTGGGAAGAAAATGATTTAAATGAGCTTTAATTATAACTCCAGCAGAAGAAAATATTAGAATTCGATGAATTTGTTGAACAAATATGAACTAAATTTGGATGATAAATTTGGATCTCCGAAAATAAATCAATATTCTAACATGAGTTAAAAAAGGTACTCCAATATTGAAACCAATTGCTTACTATTGTTTTGCAATACATATGAACCTCAAAAGCAATATAAAATTATTCAGAAGCATAATATGTCCATCATAATTGTTGAAAACTGCAATATTATGTTATAACATCAAGATCGTTAAACTTAAAAAACATTATTGATCCCATTGGATCCCGCTCTGGTTCATATATGTTTTGAAAGTGTGTGAGTTACTGAACAGTATAACGTCAAAATTAACTGCTACTACCTGCAACTTTGCAAGCTGTTAACCATTAAAGGTGACGTATAAAAAAGAAGAAATAGTTCATAGCTGTTTCAAAATAAGAGATAGCGCTTCAGTCTTTTCAGCAAAAATGTGTATTTTTGGAGTATCCACAACATTGTAGAACATTGTAAAAATTAAAAAAATCATATAAAAAAGATATTGTAAAAAAATCATTTTTAAGGGGGTTAACATCATTTTTACCATATAACTTAGTAAGTATGAGAGCTAGAATTTTTTCGTCTTCGACAAAGTTTCTTCAAATGACGTTACCTACAATACTTCCTTAGGTAGTTTTCAATTTTGAGAAAAAAGAAAAAAGTTAATTTTTTTTTCTCAGTGTATACAATTGAAAACGATTTTTTTTATTTCTATAATAAAGTACTCTTAAAAAGAAGAAACATTGCAGAAGACACCAAAACGCTAAAACCGATAGTTTTGGCGCAAACCCACATGTCCCACTTTTTTTGATTCCGTCCCACTGTGCGACGTCAAGATCATCATAGATGTTTGAACGCTCAGGTTGGCCAAGAGGAGGAGTTCAGACCGATGATTGGAAAGTTCAGCGCCCACCAGCTGACGAACGAGAACGGCCTACGACTGATAGATTTTGCCGCCTCAAAGAATATGGCCATTCGTAGCACCTATTTCCAGCGCAGCCTCCCGTATCAGTACACCTGGAGATCACCTCAGCAGACAGAATCGCAAATCGACCACGTTTTGATCGATGGACGACATAACCGACGTCAGAACCTATCGTGGCGCTAACATTGACTCCGACCACTACCTGGCAACGGTGAAACTGCGCCTAACGTCATCAACGATGTACGGTACCGACGCCCGCCTTGGTACAATCTCGAGCGGATGAAACAACCGGATGTCGCCAATACGTACGCGCAGCATCAGCAGTGTTGCCGGATGAGGGCGAGCTCGATAGGGCCCTTCTTGAGGACTACTGGAGGACAGTCAAAGTAGCCATTAACGACGTTGCCGAAAGCATTGTTGAATATGTGGAACGGAGTTCAAGAAACGATTGTGGTTCGACGAGGAGTAGTGCCAGGAGGTCTGAGAGGAGAAGAATGCAGTGCGAGCTGCAATGCTACAGCATGGTACGCGGCAAAACGTGGAACGATACAGACTGAAGCGGAAATAGCAAACCCGCCTATTCCGGGACAAAAAGCGCCGCCTGGAAGAGGTGGAATGCCAAGAGATGGAGTTGCTGTATCGTTCTCAAGAAACGATGCAGTTCTATCAGAAGCTCAACACATCCCGCAAAGGCTTCGTGCCGGGAGCTGAAATGTGCCGGGATAAGAATGGGAGCATCTTGACGGACGGACGCGAGGTGATCGAAAGGTGGAAGCAGCACTACGATGAACACCTGAATGGCGCAGAGTACACAGGCACAGAAGTTCAGGACAGCCAAAGCGATGGCTACGTCAGCACACCGGACAGTGGAAACCAACCAGCTCCCACGATGGGGAAGTTAAGGATGCCATGTTTTCCCCTCGTTGGTTGAGTAAGTGGAACACCAATAAAAAAAATCTGTTCTCAAGAAAAATGTGATGGATTATGTATAGTAAGAATGATATTACTCAGTAACCTAAAACGAAGCAGTTAGCAGCTAAAGAACTCAGTTATTCATACTAAATCAGGACAAATGATCGCCTTACCCTGCTGGTATATTGCCGCCACTGTACTTTACCAATTTGATAGAACACTTTGAGAAAAATCTCTAGACATTTTTTGGGTTTATCTCGCACGTATTCCTCTAATCAATCTGACAAATTGAGGGAATAGTTGCGAAATAACTGGATAAATTCTGGAGTATTTTATGAAAACAATTTCTTGAATTTATCTTTAGGAATACTTGAAGGAACTGCATTCGTTTCAGTAACTGGCTATGTTGAAATTGCCGTTCAATAGAAACTTTAACAATTTTATATTCAGACTTTTTCCAATCAGCCATTTTCAATACCGTCAGACGGAACTACTTTTGATTCTGGGGGCTACTTTGGACACTCACGTTTTTGATTTATTTGCAGCATTATTATTAATCTGAGCTATTTTGTGTCTTTAATTAATCAATATATGCTCTACAACCAGACATGAACATTTTTTGGAACAACATCAACAATAACAGGATAAACAAGAAAATATATTAAATATTACACATATTCACAAGGCACAAAACGCTATGTAAACATTGTTTGAATTTTCACATAATGTGGAAAGTTGTTGAGAGCGTCACAAAACTATCGAATAATAATGTTTCATAGGAATTTGTGATAATTTTATGTTAACAATTGTTGTTATACTAAAATAATTGATCAAAGGTTTTAATTTTATGACTTTTATTTTATGTTAAAGTGTTGCTTTGTATATTTTTCAACACAAACACAAAAAAATAAACCAAGGATTCAGAAGAGTTAATAGTCACAAAACATATATAGTTTAATGCGTATAAATAGTAAACTCACAACACATTTGTTAAAAAAATTACATGAATTTGTAGTACAAAGCAATAGCATCCTTTCCTTCATCTGCAAAAAATAAACTACCCTTAAGCCATTTCAAAACTATAAAGATCCAAAATTCTTCTAGCAAAAGGTAAATTTAAATTGTTTACGATCTTGCGAAACATTATTTTTATACTTTTTGCATTGCACTTAAAATAAAAATCACTTTTAGTTACAGGAATCGATGAAATCCTTCTACATAGCAAAAATTAGTGATAGCAATAATATAATATTAAGAATCAGAACGAACGTTAATCGTTATTAATCAGACCTTATTCATCGTCGCAGTTCTTGGTAGTTGCATCATTCGTTTATATCAACTTAAACAATCAAGTACGAATGCTGACGGTTTCGTTTAAAAGGAAGTAAACTTGAAATTTCATATTGGAAATTAGAAACTATGAATAGCATGTGTTGTGAAAAAGTGTCATATGGTATGTGTATGTTTTCGCGCTTTACAATTTTCTTAATTAAGTTTATCAACGAAAAACGTTCAACAACATCATAATAGACGATTATCTTTAAAATTAGTTGAAAACTTATGCGAAATAATTATTTTATTATCAAATCGTATTGCTTTCTAAAAGTGTCCAAAGTAGTCCCATTTTTGTCTTGAAGGACACATATTTTTCGCTATTCAAGCACTTTTTTATTTCTTTACTTCATATTTTGCACATTTGTTACGTACATATATAACTAAGATATATGCAAGAATTATCGAGATCCATCCATAATTCTTAGAGCTACAAATCATCAAAGTTGCAGAATGTGGAAATTATTTCAAAAGAAGCGCCGTTTGATGGTACGTAAGATAGACCCATTATTCAGCCAATATGATGCGTTTTGGTCTCCACTTTGCTCACTGTGAATGAAAAAGGAAGGTAGATATTTATCATAGCTCAGCGGGCCATGAAAAAAGAGTGCAAGGCTTCTACGTAATAATTATTTTGCCTGAAATTTGTGAATAATGTTTTGGTCGCTTACTTGGTCAAACCTCATCATACGACACAATAAATTGCGTTATTTTTTTTTAACAGTTCAGTCGTCACGCTGTTGTATTTTGTACAACACTGTTGAAAAAACCTCGCTCTTTGTTCTCAACAGCAGCGTGGTGGCTCTGACGGTAGCAAACCGCGCGACGACTGGAAGGTTAATTTGATAGGAGGTAGATAACCCTTTGAATACTAAAGTGACAATCAGTAGTGGCCTGGAACTTTTTCTTAGGTGTCCCGGAGTAAAGGGTCACATTTTAGAATGAACAAACTTTATCATGTAATACAACATTTACGATAACTTGATGGATAATGGCTATTATGGTGGTTCAAAATATCGTTTTTGCTCCTCCCAAAATTGAAGTTCATTTGGATCGAAACTGAGATTGCACAAGCCCTTCAATGTTTGCATGGGAGTTACTGTGAGAAAAGCGAGCAATTCGCTCAATCGGTCATGATATTTGTCCATGTGCTCTTGAGGGATCAAGCTAAGCTGAAAGTGTTAGATTAACTTGTCAGTTACAACTTTGCCGTTTACCGTTTTCAAATCGGACTATTTACTGATAGTTATTGATATTTTTGTAGAGTAAAGAGGTATAATACGCCCCCTAAGGAAGAACTGATCTATCGTAGTATCGATGCATTACTTCTATAGTTTTTGATGTCAAGGTGTTACTTATTCAGTTGGCCATGTTCTGCACAATACTCTATCTTTCCAGTTTGCTTCTAAAAAGTGTACAAGATCTTTTTTTTTTTGTAAACGGTCCAAATGTTTACGCTTCAAAACAACCCGGGTAGTATGCCCCTCCCATAGAAAAAAAGGTCCAGAGCATTGTAGAAATGTTTCCAAGGAGAGTTCCACCACCTGCTAAGCTTAAAAGGGTCTTTTAGTATTAGCCTTCCGCTTAAAGTTTTTCTCATAAGTACAATAGTAAATAATGGGCTTCATTCACTCTGAGGCTTGCTTATCAGACGCAAAATATTAAACCAACAACCAGATTTTCGAAGATTTTTGAATTTCTAGTGAATGTTTATACGTCTCAAGAACTAATCTGCGCAACATATATTTTTCGCGGATATTTTAAATATGTAGAGTAAACAGGTATAATACGCCCCTCCCAAGGAAAAACTGCTCTATCGCAGTGGTAAATGCATTCCTACTTCTATAGTTTTTGGTGTCAAAATGTTATATACTTAGTTGATTATGCTCTGCATGCAACTTCCTCTTGCCAGGTAGCTTCTTAAAAGAGTACAAGACGTTTTCTGTAAACGGTCCAAATCTTGACTTTTCAAAACAAACCGGGCAATATGCCCCTCCCGTAGAAAAACCTCCGCAGCGTTGAAGAAATGTTTCCAAGGAGTTGCGAAGCTTAAAAAAGTCCATTAGAAGTCGTCTTCCGGTAAAAGTTTTTGTAATAAGTACAATAGTAGGGGGGTCTGTAGCCTTGAGGTTACGCTTACGCTTCATAAGCGGAAGGTCATGGATTCGATTCCCAGCCCCTCCACAACAAAAAACCCGTCCAGTCACCAGAAGACGCCTCACGCAGGACCGTGCTTTTGGGAGCACATCCATCCTCCGTCAGTATCAGATGGTGACTGAGACAAACTGACCCTCTTCGCAGGCAGCTAGCCTCACTACCCGAGGAGGAAAGAATAACTCGCTAATAACTTATGCATACCATATTTTGGTATCATACCAGAATTAGGTATTGTTCAGTTATCAATACCTCATTTTGGTATTATAATGGTATTTGAAAAAAATGTTTAAAACAATTAAAAATACTTCATTTTGGTATTCGACAGCTATTGAGGACTGCTGGAGGTATTGAACTAGTATTGAAAAATTTCACTTTTATATGAAAATCCATCAAGTATTATTTAGGTATTACAATACCTGATCTAAGTATCAGCTTGGTATTTGTAGCATATGCAGAAGGTATTATTTGAGGTATTTTACCTCTTATGCAGGGCTCATTCATACCTCATTCAGGTTGTAAGTATTGGAAATTATCTGGCATGGAATACCTCAATTTGGTATTCAGTAGTTATTTTCTTCTGCTCGGGTAACAGCAGAGCTCTCTCCTACCTGCTCGATGTAAGAGTAAAAGAGTAGGAGAGAGGGAAAGTAGATGTAAATATAGATAAGTTTAAAATAGATCTGTATCGGTAAAGAAGCTACAGATCAACTGATTCCGGCACAGTAGTGGCCACGAGCACAGAGTGCCTTAAAAAAAAAAAGTACAATAGTAAAGGCTGGGCCTCATTTACAACGAGGCTTGCTTATCGGACCCAACATTTCGCGCCAAAATGCTGATTTTCGATATTTTTGGTACAGTTAACTCTCCCTTACTCGATATTCCGTATCTCGATATCGAGTTAGAGAACCATAGTAAAAGTTGGTTTTCATGGCGAACTCGATGGTCCCTTGGAACGCAAATGCACTGCTTTTGTGTTCTGTAACTCGATACCTCCCTAACTCGATGGTCCCTTCAATATCGAGTAAGGGAGAGATGACTGTATTTCTATTGATTGTTTATACTTCCCAAAGATCTTAGATGCGCAACATCATTTTCTCGTGGATACTTAAGATATGTTATCATATTTACGTGTTAAAGAAGCCTCAATCCCTTAAAAATTATACCATTATACCATTATACCAATTTACCCTAATCAAATTTAATTTGATCTAGAAACGAATAAGCGATGTGGAGCAGAAACGATTTTTTGAACCACCTTAATTGCTATATTCCTGATCATTGTAATCACACGTGTTTCAATCTGTATCCTCATATATCAATCGACGAATGCTTTTTTCACCATATGTTTGAAACTCCAACTTTCAGATTTCACTCACTACCTCTTCCAAGATTGGAAATCAATGGGATATACTCAATATCAATAGAATATCCTTATTATGACGAGTCAAACAGCCGAAGGCAGCATTTGATAGGTCGCTCCAAGCGATGTTTACCGATCCCCAGCTTCATTATACTAATGAAAGGAAAGGAGCCATTTTCCCGATTCGGATTCCGATTCGAAACCGCTGAGTTCGCCCCCCAAAGCCGATTCCAGAAGGCAGATAAAAAGCGATTTGATTTCGCTGCAAGACAATATGTTTTTCGATAATCCGATGGAATCCGGCTCATTCTCTTAATACATATGTGAAACTAGGGTACATGCCTGCTGGTCATGTCGCTCTGGTTGGATCTCGGCTGCTCCTTGATGAACAAACGCCATGTGTTGACTATGTTTTGTGAGCTTAAATATGTGGTTGGGATCAGTGCATTGGCATTTGGGAGAAGAAGGGTTCGGACATCTATTTTTTGCTGTGAGAGGATGCTATTCCAGGATAAAAAAGAAATTGTGGTTTGGGAGATTAGTTTTGAGGCTAACACATCTTTGGAGCAGTGTGATGGATTGAAATCGTTGTCATGGGTATCAGTTTGAGCCATATGGAGCTTTTGACCGATGCTGTTCTCGAATTTTGGTAGGTCTGATAAATCTGAAATAACAAGCCTGGTGATAGGATGTGAATCGCTCTTCTTCGGCTCATGATTAATTTCTTGGGAAATGTTTTTGCCCACTATTTGAAAGGTGAATAAACATATATTTTTTTGGAGAGTTTGATATTGGCAATTTTTTCACATGAAAGTTAGACACACAGACTTTCAATTTTGGGAAACCCTTCAACAATCTAGTTTTTTCATGTTTCATTAGGCATCCGATGCATCATGTGATTGAAAGAAGACATTTTGTGTTGATGTGAGTGATGTATTTGGAATAATACAATGCGTGTTAGTTGGTTTTCAGTAGATTTCAAATGTGAGCGATGATTGTTCCTTTACAATAAGTAAGATGTGGTGAATACGGGACTAACGCAAACACGTCAAGCGAAAATAATATACATTATTGACAGACTCAGAATAGGGCGCGATCACGCCATGCGGGCGATCGCGACTTATGTTGAGCACAGCAAAAACAGTCACGTAACCACTGCACAATTGAGTTCGTCTAGAATAAGTTTATTTGAATAAATCAGTTCTTGTTCACACTTCACACGCTGCGTTTCTGTTCCTATCACGCCCCGGGACCACAAATGAAACACATCCAGTGGCAACACATTGCACTATGGTCCAGGAATCAGTTTTACGCGGAAAGATGCATTTTGAGCTTTAGAATGAAACATTAGACAAAAACGGTCTTCTACAAAGTTGTTTGTATTAGTTGAGCCCTTTGTTTGGTTTTATTAAAAATTAGGGTGGACCACATTTTCATAGAAATTGTGTAACTAACTTTCTTATTTGTAGAAATTATATTATACATGCTTCAGCAAAGTTGTAGACCATTCAATTTCAATCAACTTTGCCTAAAAAAGTTTTTTTGTATCTCTTAAATTGACCGATTTATAGCTTTTATCCTACGGTGACATAGGGTGGTCCGAACAAAACTGGTTTTCTGGCTCTAGAGTTTTCAATTCAAATTTCTCATCAAAGTAGTCTATGAAACACTTTTAGAGCTTTGAAAAATGCGTAATTTGGTGAGTGAAGAAACTCGCTATCTCTTTCCGTTTAGGAGTTATTGTTGTTTTTCTCTCAAAAACATGCCTACTTTGATTGTGAATATCTCTGATTGGGGCAAACATAAAAAATATCTTTTGAAGGCATGCAAAAGACAAAATAAAATTGTATATTATATCAAAAAACTACAGATGTGTTATTTTTTTAACTTTAATAAAATGCCTTGAAAAACAAAGGATTTTAAGCAGAAAAACTTCAATAACTTTTGAACTGCAATAGATATCATCAATCTTTTTGCATGAAAATTTGCGTTTTGTTAAGTTCTAAAAGTCGTTCATAGACAACTTTGACGAGAAAATAATATTAAAAAAACTAGAGTTGAAAAACTTATTTTTGTTGGACCACCCTGCGATGATTCGGAAAAAATGCTCTAGATTGGTCAAATTTTGAGCTACAGAAAAACTTTTTTAAGCAAAGTTGATCAAATTTTCAAGTTCTACCACTTTGCCAAAGAGCATATACCAGTATTTTTGCAAATAAAAAAGTTGATTATATGATATGTGTGATATTGTGGACCACCCTAGTTTCAAATGACACAGTATATAAGCTTACATTTTTAGAAACAATTTTGTAGAAGATCATTTTTGTCTAAAATTTCATTTTCATGCTCAAAATGCAAAATAATAAAGAAATACATACTATGAAAATCTTCAAAATAGTTTTAGAGCCCTATATTTCTTATTTCAGATTTCTCGTCAAAGCGGTCTATGAACGACTTTAAGAACTTAACAAAACGCAAATTTTCATGCAAAAATATTGATGATATCTATTTTAGTTCAAAAGTTATTAAAGTTTTTCTGCTTAAAATCCTTTGTTTTTCTAGGCATTTTATTAGAGTTACAAAAATAACACATCTGTAATTTTTTGATATAATATTCAATTTTATTTTGTCTTTTGAATGCCGTCAAAATATATTTTTTATGTTTGCCCCAATCAGAGATATTCACAATCAAAGTAGGCATGTTTTTGAGAGAAAAACAACAATAACTCCCAAACGGAAAGAGATAGCGAGTTTTTTCACTAACCAAATTAAGCATTTTTCAAAGCTCTAAAAGTGTTTCATAGACTACTTTGATGAGAAATTTGAATTGTAAACTCTAGAGCCAGAAAACCAGTTTTGTTCGGACCACCCTATGTCACCGTAGGAAAAAAGCTCTAAATCGGTCAATTTAAGAGATACAAAAAAACTTTTTTAGGCAAAATTGCTTGAAATTGAATGGTCTACAACTTTGTTAAAGCATGTATAATATAATTTCTACAAATAAGAAAGTTAGTTACACAATTTCTATGAAAATGTGGTCCACCCTAATTTTTAATAACACCCAATAAAGGACCTTACTAATACAAACAACTTTGTAGAAGACCGTTTTTGTCTAATGTTTCATTCTAAAGCTCAAAATGCATCTTTCCGCGTAAAACTGATTCCTGGACCACTGTGCATTGCCACTAAATGGCCTTCATTATATTATTTAAGGAACATAATTCAAAGTCCAAGAAAAACAATTTGTTATCACGTTCAACTCCGTAAGTGAATTAAATGATTATCTGAGCTGTATTAATTGTTTCTAAAGTTTGGGGTAAGATATGTTTTTTGACTATACTGAAAACATCGTCAACGTATCTTCAACAGATTTCAGGTAGCTGGCTTTTACCTTTTAAACTTTTTTTCAAAATTTGCCGCAAAAGTCTCACTTAAAATGGAGAAAGAAGGTTCCCCATTGTGGTTCCATTTTACTGTTTGTAAGCTTCATCTCTTAAGGAAAAATAGGCTGTTCTATTCCATGTAACGTTTAGATAATTTAATGGGGGTTCACCTACTTCGCATAAAAACGTTTGGCATAATGGATGCTTCGCATAAAGCAGTTTCATATAAAAACAGGTAGCATTTTAAAGAAGACATATGATTCCGTTTATGCCAAACGTCCATTATGCAAAATGTCTACTCATAAAATTATGCGAAGCGTCCTTATGCAAAACGTCTATGCGAAACGTCCCCTTCCCAATTTAATGTATGTACGTACTTGTTTTATCCAATCTGTGCATTCATTTTGACTAAGCAGCCAATCTTCTAATAGGATTATGGCCTCTTTAACCTCCGGTTTGTCGCGCTGTGGTATTTTGTACAACAGTTGGGATTTATATGCTATGATTTTGTAACAAAGATTTCTATCGACCCCAAACCAAAATGTATTCCTCAAGAATCTTTTTAAGAACAATACTCGACTTTTTTTTACGGTATGGCTCTTTATAATGCGGTAAAATCAACAAATGAACAAAGAAGTCACATAATAATGAACACACTATTTAGAAGGATAGCATCCTCGGCAAAGTTGTTCAGTAAGTTAAGGACTATCATTGTTTGAACTAGTTGATTCAAAATTTTGTTACCAGGCGGTGCTAGTGAGCATGAAAATTGTGTTTTGCGAATACTTCAGGATCCTAACCTTTTAGAAAGATGGCATCCTCGACAAAGTTGTTGCGTAGCTCAAGGGTTATCATTATTGTAGCTAACCTTAAACTTCAAGGATTAAATAAAGAAAGCCTTTGAGCTACTGAACAACTTTGCCCAAGATGTCATCTTTCTAAGTAATCAGGTTCCTGGGATATTCGCAAAACCAAGGGTGTGCGACAACCGAAAGGTTAACAGGAATGCTAGGGAACAAAGTTTTTTTTTTTTTTGAAGACACCGACACGTAAATGGGGCCCAGATAGCCGTAGCGGTAAACGCGCAGCTATTCAGCAAGACCATGCTGAGGGTCGTGGGTTCGAATCCCGCTGGTCGAGGATCTTTTCGTAAAGGAAATTTTCTCGATTCCCAGGGCATAGAGTATCTTCGTACCTGCAACACGATATAAGCATGCAAAAATGGTCAATCGGCAAAGAAAGCTCTCAGTTAATAACTGTGGAAGTGCTCATAAGAACACTAATCTGAGAAGCAGGCTCTGTCCCAGTGGGGACGTAACGCCAGAAAGAAGAAGACACGTCAATGCTTCCAGTGGAAGTCCTTTGAAGGAAGATTGATAACGGATTAGCATGCAACGCCCAGTGGTACAGTCTAAATACGTTCCTGACGAAAAGTTTTCCAAACTGAAGCAGGAATCGAACCCACACATGACTCGATGCAATTAAACGCTTGGTAACACCAACCGCACGGCCATGAAGCCCACAAATTAATCTTCAAAGGAAACCAAAACTTCATCATCGGCTTTTTTTAGATTTTCAATCACTACTGTCAAATGATTGGAATTATTAACTGTTTGACTATCAAAGTTTTTTGTCAAATTTAGGAATTTTTGGACTAAATACTTTGCATGCAAGCTTATGGATAGGTGATCCAATAGCTGAGACAATCTCACGCATTTTATTACAAGGTTTATGAACTTTAAGAAGTCCTTTAATGCTTGGTAATGAAGGGTTAGATACCTTCAGTGAGTATACAACGTTACCCTTATCCGGTTTTGATTCTTTGGGCACTTTGTCAATACGCCTCACCATTCCTGGAAGAGGATCTCTCTATTGTATAATGTAAGGTCCTTCTTGAGTTTTATTCTACATTATCCCTCTTAATTCTCCGGCAACGCAGTCTTTATTTAGATCATACGAGGTGCTTATTTGCCCGACGTTTCAACATGGATATTGTGTCTTCCTCAGGGGGTGGATTAAGTTTTCGTATTTTATGATATGTTTTGTCTAACTATAACTGTCTGATGTAGATTTTTTTTGGTACATAGATACGAAAATCGCTGTCTTTTTTGGTGCACAGCTTGTACTGGCACAAGCCAAAACAACGGACAAAAAACAAAACTATATTTACCCCCTGAGGAAGACACAATACGCGTGTTGAAACGTCGGGTAAATAGTCACCTCGTTTTATCTAAATGAAAACTGTGTTGCCTGAAAATTTAGATTGTGGAATTTCCTTTATCTTCTCTTAAATTGAAAACCGGTTTTGTGTTGAGCTGTTTGTTTTGGGATGTAGTGTTCGTGTTGCGGAAGATGTTGGCGGTGTGTGTTCTGATTTCCTGTATTTGTGATGTCTGTAGATTATTAGTGTTGATTGCTGTTTCAATCTTTATGACTTTTTGTACGTTTGTCAGACGGTATTGCGTAGGTCAGTCCCTTGATAAGAAGAATTAACTGTTCATCTGTTAATTGCTCAGATGAACGATTGACCACTATTGCATTTCTGCTATATGTGTTGATTGGTTTTGTGAGAGGCACGTGAAAAAAATTGATTTTGATACTTAAATTTATTTATTTATACTGCTAACAGTTTTCGATTTCTCACGAATTGACAATATTCTGCTGTTTTTACTTCTGTAAGGAAAATTTAAAAATTATCTTGGAACTCTATTGCTAATTTTTAAATGCACAGAATATCATTCTAAAGTTCTCACTGTAATTCTACCTAAAACTGATTAATCGTCCCAAAAGTTGCATTTCAATGTATTTCATTAACTTGGGGTTACTATTGACTGTTTTAATAATTACCTTGTGACTTACGGGTGTAAGCCTGTGTGTATTACATTGCTTGGGAAAGCAATATCTTGACGTATTCCATGTCAAATCGGTCAGTCACAGAACTTGACCATCTTCGATTTGTAGGTAAATTTTTCACATGTTTTCGTTTTGGTAGAATAAGTGTTTTCCGTAGAAAAATCGATCATTTTAACTCAAGAATAACTTTTGAATATGGCCTATAAGATGTGCATGCAATATTTTTGAAAAATTATAACTCCGAAACTTTTGATTTTCGAGAAAAATGTTCTATCAACGAGTTGTAGCGGAACATTTAGACTACAAGAAAAAAAAAATATTCACTGAAAAAATATCCTACTTCTTTTAATGAAAAATGTAAAAATAAAACATAAATTTTGTATTACAAAAAAACCCCATTTTTTAATATTTTTTTTATATTTTCACCATAGAATCTCGATAGGAAACGGTTGTTTGGGACAAAAATTCATGATGGAGAAATTTTTAACAAAAAAGTTTTTCTAAGACCAACTTTTTGTCGACTTTCAAATTTTTGACTTTTTGTGCAAATAAATACGTTCTAATGATAACCATGATCACCTCTTAAAGTTGCCTTTTTTTAATTACATCAATTTCATTGCAAAAATAATGTTTATGTAATAAAATGATCAATTTAAATTAGTTATTCTCGATTCTCCAACAAGAACAATACGAATAGAAGAGTACACTGCCCATAACTGCAAAACAGTCACATTCGACATTTTTGACAAAATGGAGTTAATACCGGGGAGAGTCATCAAATGGCAAATACTTTCGATCAACTTACTGAAATCTGTGAGATTGTTCTAGAAAATTCGAAAAAAAATACCAAGTTGTTTTGTCACATTGGCAATTGTAACCGCATAACAGTCACATTGAGATTGTACATGAGCCTCATAATGCAGTAGCAACGAAATTTCTATCAGAATTTTTTTCTGACTGTGCACCTTATATGCGATATGAGTTGAACAAAATTTCAGCCTCAAATAAGCACTTTTGAATTCTTAGTGATTTTTTGAAATATTAGTTTCCTCCCATACTGCGATAAAATGCAAACTTGGTATCCCATTTACTCAATGCCTACTTTTGTCGAATGTTACAAATATGCAGTTATGGGCAGTACACTCAGGCAAATGGACAATCGAAATACATAGGAACCACTTATGAAAATTCGCCACAATAAATCGGGTTGAAATTCATAGCTTTGCAGTATGAAACCAAAATTTGAAAACAAAAAATACGTTCGCGGCAACCTGGAATCGAACCACGGACCTTGCGATCGTTAAGCCCGTGCGTACACCATGCGCTGATCGACGCCTGATGTGAGGTGATGCTAAAACGATACATAAAGCGTTCGTACTGCAATAATCGTGCATCCTCTCTCAAGGCAAAATATATAAAACTAAGACGTGAATGACCCTTGCGATTACAACGTTTATAATAGAAAAAAATGTATGAATTTCGATAGTCTAGTTCACAGCGAGTATAGGCCATATTTATCTCTATTTACTCATTTTTCATGATGGAGAATCGCGAATAACTAATGAAAATGCCTTATATTATTATTTATATAAAACTTTAATAAAATTAGAAAATGACTACTTCTAGGGATTTTTTTGCATGAAACATGATAAACAGTTAACTCTCCCTTACTTGATATTCCGTATCTCGATATCGAGTTAGAGAACCATATTTAAAGTTGGTTTTCATGGCTAACTCGATGGTCCCTTTGATCGCAGTTGCACTGGTTTTGTATTCTGTAGCTCGATACCTCCCAAACTCGATGGTCCCTTCAATATCGAGTTAGGGAGAGTTGACTGTGATTCGAAAATAGCTACTTCTAGAGAAGTCATCATAATAGTCATTACGATTGAAAATAATTGCAATATTCCCATTGTATCATCAGAATGTAGGGTAGATGTATTAATCTTCGCCCCCTCCCTAGTTTTCGCCCCCCTGGTAGAACATTAGCTTGTTCTAGATTGTAATAAAATAAAAAATTTTTACTTTTTAACTTATATAAAAGATTGGAATAAAATATACTTAGTTTCCAAATGTTACTAATTAAAGTAATTTTCTAAACCGCCAAATAATCACATATAAAAATGTGGAAAAAATGATACGCTATTTTTTGCGTTCATTGAGAAAAGCGTCTATTTTAAAAGGCAAGGAAAACATATTAAGATAACTATTTCATCTTTAAAAAATGAATAGTTCTGATAAGACATGCATCAGCAAGAGACACGAATAGATTTTTTCAACTATTTCAGCAATTATAACCAGTTTTAAACTATTTTTTCAGGGTGGCGAAAACTAAAGCACGTTTTCGTACGATTCTAATCTTCGCCCCTGGCGAAACTACCTGTAACGTTCTTTCAGTGGTGCGTGCATTAATTTTCGCCCCTCCTCGAAATTGTTCGAAAAACAAAACAAACTCATTGATTTATTAACTGTTTACAGGAGGTTACAGGAAGTTTAAAGGATTTTCTAAATGTACCGAATAGTTCCTTCTTCTTGGTATTACGTTTCACTGGGACAGAGCCTGTTCTTAGCTATATATTCTCAGCAGTATTCCTATGAGCACTTGCACAGTTATTAGCTGAGAGGTTTCTTTGCATAAGCTGCCATTTTCGTATTCTTTTATTCTGTGGTAAGCACAAAAACACTTTATGCCTAACGAAGTCAATATTATTCCCGTTAATAATAGATCTTCGACCGACCAGGAATTGAACTCAGACACCTTCAGCATGGCTTTACTTTGTAGACGCGGACGTTACCACTAGAATTAGGTGGGATTAAGAACTTCATCAACGTTTTTCAACCGACTACTAAAATCTGTTTAGTTTACCATAATCTGGTAAAAATCCTGTGCAGTAAATGTGACCATTTCCATAGTAGCATTAACTACAAAGCATTTAAATCCGTGACACCTACCGTACAGCACAGTGTGGTTCAAATCAAGTTTATTTCTAGTCATAAATATTGCAATTCTGGTTAAATAAATAAATTTTCTTGTGTATTGATGTTGACTACACTTCAAAAAAGTTAACAGATTTATGTAGTCTTGAAAATTGTTGGTTTAGTTCTTAGTTTTACCATGCATTCAGTAGTTTCTACAATAAAATTCATTTCAGTGTATGATATTTGTTGCTCATCATTATACTGATAGTCTGTGACGAAGAACAAATTGAACTTATTATTGTCAATCAAATAACCCACCATATTCAGCAAGAATGGAATAGAAACGAAATATTATCAACCGATTTTTAATATTAAATATTATTTTTACCACTACATGAGTTAATGGGTTTACCGCAGTACTTTTTTTTCCGCATTCAGTTTTTGGCACTGCTAACATTATTGAAAACGCTGAATATGATAAATTTCTCCCGAAATAACGGTACTTGATATAATTATTTAAAAAATATTGGAGAACTTTAATGTATGACATATCGGGGTTGATTCCGATATTCTGACATTGGATTATTTCATGTTGGGAAATTTCTCGACTTCCTGGGAATAATAACATATATCCAGGCTTCCGAATTCTCACTCACTCTCACGATAATGGATTTATCCCTCACAGCAATTTTCAGCGATTAGCTGCCTTGCGATTTTATCCGTCCACAAAACAAAGCGAAAATAGTAATTGCACATTTCCGCAGCTGTGAGAAGTTTGTTTCCTCTTTCTCCGATCCATGGAGAACTTTTCCTGTATCCATCGCCACAAGCAGCAGTTGCTTTTATGCACCAAATTAACCACTCCTTTCGTCAAGTTGGGGTGGTAGCATGGTTAGCGTGCACGCATCGCGGTTGTTTTTAGCAATGTACTAGGTTCGAATCCCGTCGCCGGCACTAGTTTTTGTTTATCCACATAGTGATAATTCTCGGGAGCAGTTGGTGAGCGAAAATATGATGGAGTGAAAAATAAATTATCCCCGGAGTGGAGTGGTTTTCGGTTATCCACCATCGTAGCTCCAGGGAAAATTAGTGTGAGCGATAAAAGATGTTCACGTGAGGAAGCGAAAAAAGCATTCTCCTTACGTGAGAAAAATCGTAGATTTCGCATCATTGATACGAAAATTCAGAACCCTGCATATATCACATAAATGCTTCAAGAGCATAAATAATTACTTTGCAATAAATAAAAACAATACATAGTGGAAATCAGGACCTTCCATAGCCTTCGTTAGTAGGCGGCTACAAAGCAAATCCATGCTGAAGGTGTCTGAGTTCGATTACCTATCGGTTCAGGATATTTTTGTAATGGAATTTTTATTTGAGTTCCTTGTCCATGAAGTGTCATCGTGCCTGCCACACGGTACGACTGTAGAAATGGCAACTTATGTAAAGAAACCATTTAGTTATGAACTAAGTACTTTTTGAAAATTAAGCTGAGAATCAGGCTCTGTCCTAGTGTGGACGTAATGCCAAAAAGAAAAAGACATAGTGGAAATAGGCAGGATAAGTACCAGTGGAGATGAAAAGTGAGAAGATAATAAGTACCTGTACTTCAATTAATGGGGGCGAAGATTAGAGCATGGGTGGGGCGAAGATTGAATTTAGGGGGACGAAAATTAAAGCACACCATCAATCCAAAAATTATACTTTTTTCAATAGTAAAACTTTGTTTTGGATAACTTTGCAGCTTGATCATCCTAAAATAATAGATGAATAGTTGAATAAACCCAATAACATTATTTGATATTGATTAATAGAGTCAGAAATTTATTATTCCTGCGATTACATGGTTTAGGGGGGCGAAATCTAGTGCTTCTACCCTATTTATTTTCATACAAAATTTTGAAAATCGACCAGAAGTTGTTCTTAGAAAAACTTTTTATTATAAATTTCCTCATCATGAAGTTTTGTCCCAAACATCTGTTTCCCATCAAGATTCTACGGTAAAAAAATAAAAATATAAAAATTGGGTTGTTGAGTAGTTAAAAATTAAAGTGTTATTTTTGAATTGTTCATGCAAATAAATAAAATATTTTTCCAGTGCATATTTTTTTCTTGTAGTCCAAATAGTTCACTACTTCACAGGGCATTTTTCTTTAAAATCAACAGTTTCGGAGTTGAATTTTTTCAAATAAATTGCGTGCATAAAAATATACGCCATTTTTAAAAGGTATTCTTGAGTCAGAATGATCGATTTTTCTATGTCTAAATTCTTACTCTACCATATCAAACGCATGTGCAAAATTTAATCCAAATTAAGGGTTATCGGGCACGATTTTTTTTAATTCATTCTGGATGGAATTTGTCTCTTTGTGTAATCCAGCAATGCTCTTCTTCAGGTCGAAAAACGTATTTTGCTCCATTGACTTGGTTGTCATTTTCACTGCACTTCTTTGAATGTTTTATTTTTTCTTTGGCAAAAGTGAATTGAAGTGTTACAAGTCAATTAGTGATTTGCTTAAACATTGTCTGATAAACCCTCCATAAATAAAAAAAGCGTAGCTCTTTTATAGATATAAAAAACTCTAAGAAAATAATACATCACGAAATCCTTGAATAAAAATTTGCAATCATAGAGAATGTTAGAGTACATAAAGAGCAAATATTACAATAAAAAATATTCGAATGAAAAACTACGACCTTCAATTGATCTTGGTCTAATGGCTACCGCTTCTGCTTCATAAGCAGAAGGTCATGGGTTCAATCCCAGGCCCATTCCTTTCCTCGTACTTTGTAGTTGTATCTTTCACTTGCTTCTATCTACTACTTCTAATATATCACAGTTCATAGCATTTGCTAGAACCCGAGACGGACAGAAATAAACCGTTTCCGTACGCGTCCATTCTTTCATCATTATAGCACGTCTTTCCTTACGCCTGACACGTAGGCAGTCTGCTAACCAAACCCCTCTGCCATAAAAATTACACCACGCCTACACCCTTCCCGCATGAGCTGGCGTAGACGCAGTGGTATATGCGGTCTACCGTGGGAGCCAATTGAATGCACCATCAACTCCTTCCCCTTCCCCTAGTTTTTTCGCCACCTGGAAATGCAAAAACGTATGACAATTATGAGTACTAAAAACTTTTCGGGGAACTGGGCGGCTCCATCCCATTACCCCGAATGCCATTACCCCGAACGCCACTACCCCGAACGCCACTACCCCGAATGGGTCACTACCCCGAAAGCCATTACCCCGAATGGGTCATTACCCCGAACGCCACTACCCCGAATGAGCCATTACCCCGAATAGTATGAGATACCGTACAGTATCTTGTTTTGCGTGCAAAAATGCGTCTCTAATGAAGGCTGGTAATTAATGGCACGTAAAATTCGTCGGTAAAATGTTCATCATATATTTATTCTTTCGAACTATCTTGATGGCAACTATATTCTTCTCATTCTTTCTGAGACAGTGCCTGTTTATCAGCTCAGTGGGCACCTTCGCAATTCAAGGGTTCATTCACAAATTTCATTTCGCCAACAATTGCTATTTTTAACACCTACCCACCCCCTCGTACTTTTTTTTGTATGGAAATTCTACATAAATATTGAATGGGCTGTAACATTTTGAGAACAACCACCCACAAACTTTTTGCTCCCTTCAGCGTTACGAAATTTGTGAATGGGCTTTAATAAAATAAGCCTTTTATTGACTGAAAGGAATTCGAATCCATAACCCTCAATATGGTGTTGCTTAACAGATGCGTAACCACCGGTATTTGGACTTGTTGGTGGTGTTCATATTTCAATTTTGTTTTTGAACAAATATTTTTCTTTCTTATGAATATAGGTTGTGTCATAGCATCACGTTGTTACAGTGATCATTCACGTCATAGCTGCAAACATTTCACCAGAAATTTGTCCTTTTTTTTAAATAGGCTGTTCTTTCACGATTTTGTTGGATAAGCTAGTCACTAATATTTCCATATAGAACAGCTTTTTGTAAAGGAATATATCTTGAAGGCATTCACTAAAGAGATTCCTGCTATAATTCTAATCGGAAATTTTCCCTTTCTTTTATCTTCTTGTATTGAAACAGACAGGTCTCTTATGGATTTACTCACCACTTTTCTGCCATCATCATTTCTTCATTATCTTGAATCAAAAAAATATTTTTTTTTGTGGTTATCCACAGAAATTCAAATTAATGATCCCACAAATCAACAAAAGTACTAACTGTAGCGTCAATCAGAGGCCGCCGATTTTTCTAACATGTACAAGTGTACAAGTGCGATAGCGGAACGGTCGTCTATTAGGTTGGTTTTTAGGCGGGTTCCATAGAACAACTTTTGCAGCGACTATCTCAGGGTGAACTTCCTTTACCATCGTTTACGAAACAAAATCTTTAAGAAGATCTTAATCTGAATGCCCGACACCTATAAAATGAGTAAAGGAAGAGGCTACCGACGTCCAATAAGAGACTTTACTACATCCTAATTTTGTACATATTATAGCTATCCTTCTCATAATCAATTCACCCTTCTTTTCGAAATAGGCTGTTCTTCAGAGCATTGCAATGTGGCTGTGTGAATCTTCCCAAAATTAGAGGACAAAACTTAGTGTATAAAAATTATTTGCTGAACAACTAGCTGCTTTTTTATCTTCTTATATTTTAAAAATACATTTTTGAGCCAAACTCGTGAAATACTCAAAAGGAATCGTACAATTATCTCCCCACTCTTTAACTAGAATATGTCTCAAAATGTTATCCATTCGGGGTAATGGCGTTCGGGGTAGAGACCCATTCGGGGTAGTGGCGTTCGGGGTAATGACCCATTCGGGGTAATGGCTTTCGGGGTAGTGGCGTTCGGGGTAGTGGCATTCGGCGTAGTGGCGTTCGGGGTAGTGTCATAGAATCAACTGGGCTATTCGGGAAAACGAGGTATTAGGGAAGTGGCATTCAGGGAACTGGCATTTGGGTGAACGGTTTCGGGGAACCGAGCGAAAATTTCTTATAAAATATGAGCAACTTTGACACCAAACATTATTCATGAAAACAACATTACTAGAATGAACAGCCAATATCTATATGAAAATCTTTCACATTAATGTTAGCACTTGCTATACCGGCAAATAGCTCTAAAGAATAGCCAACGTTCAGAAGAAGGAAAAATCTTCAATGAATGCTGTAGTTATAATTTCAATAAACCACTGTTGCAGCAAACATTTAAAGAAAGCCAATAATCCACAAAAGGAAAATTTTCTTGCTTGTTGTCAATAATTGTTGTCTAGAAACGTGGGCTAATAGCAAATGTTTCACGGAAACTTTGATGGAAATTTTGGAAAGTCAAACTTGCTATTTAGCGCAGTGCATTTAGCTTCCCCATTTTCTATTTCTTGTAGATGGTCCAGCCGAGGAGAATGGTGCGAGTAATTTAATATCAGCTGTATCCAATGATAAATGTTTAAATCAAGTGTGTGCTAGAATAAGGGCGTAAGTTGCATGGTCAATTTTTATTCATCGATCCTCTCTTCTATGAACAAAGGTGACAAGGTTCAAACTTTTTAGCAGTTTTACGCTACAAAATACAAGACGGCTACGCAATCTGGCATCCTGAGAAGGAACATTGCCAACAAACTTGCATCTTGCCTCCTTTATTCACAGAAGAGAGGATCGATGAAGAGAAATCGATCGTGCGACTTACACCCTTATTCTAGCACATGCTTGAAAACAGGAAATTTTTCTAGATAAGAAACCAACATGCCAAAAACATTTAAACAAATAATTGAAAACACAATTCCTGTTTTGTTTTGAGAATTTCGGCCTAATAACTCATTTGGCCAAGCAATCTTCGGCTAACGTACTTCGGCCTAATAACATGGCTCCAGTTTTACTGACTTTGATCATAATTCAATGAAATTTTTCAACTAACTCGCAACAACTCGCCATACAAAGTCCGTGTGTTCGGAACATGAGTCTGTTCAAAATTTATAACAAAACGGACATCCACCCTACCAAAAATTCCGTCAATTAAAAATGTACATGCACCTCACAAGTGCTAATATATGATACAAATGTCTAATAACAAATCCATCAAAATGCAAATTAGTGCATGAACATGAGCATAGATGACCGTACAATTCGTAGTTCTTCTCCTATCTGGCGTTACGACCCAACTGGGACAATGCCTGCTTCTCAGCTTATGTGTTCTTATGAGCAATTGCACAGTTATTAACTGAGAGCTTGGTCTTGCTTAATTTTTTACCGCTACGGCTATCTGGGCCCTCTCAATTCATAGTTGCTACTCCTTGATTGACCAGAACAATTGAAACTACTCCTAATCCATCGAAATGCAAACCAAATCATGGACGAACTCTAAATGGAACATGAGCGTGTTCACCTTCGTCTCTAGTGATTCAAGTGTTGGTATCTACGCTTAACTCATTAAAAAATCTGAAGCATACCTCCTTGGGATTTCATTATTACCACATTGCAAATCACAGTTGAACACCATTTAATGCTGTCGAATATTTCATGAATCTCAACAACCCGCAATTTTGAGTCGAAAGGGGCCGTCCATAAATGACGTAGTATTTTTTCACTGATTTTTTACACCCCCTCCCCCCTCGTAGCATTTCGTCACAAATGCTGGTACTCCCCCCTGGAAAATACGTAGCATATCAAGCACCCCCCCCCCTTTATTTTTTTAATTTGTTTTCCGTAGTGACTGGGTTGAAACAAAAAATTGGAATTGAGAAGTTCAATACAAAGTTTGATCTTTATTACTGACTGAAATGTAAGAATAATCTAATCTAACAGTTTGATATACAGTAGCGCTCAAAAGTAATTTGGAAAAGTTTGAAATAAACATTTTCATTGATTTTGGTTTCCAGGTTCATATAGGCTAAATCATATTTCTTTTGCTGTTCTTACCATGAAAAACAAGTTTACTATAAAAAATGTGAAAAAAATATTTTTGTTTGGATTGATGAAGCTCGTTACTGTCGAGTTAGGGTCCAATATATTTTATAATATATTTAACAAACATTTCGTTATACTAGAGGATTGTTTTTTTAATTATTCGTTGTTAGGAAATAGACTTCAATAAAGATGATAATGAAAATATATTATTTTGAAATGAATCATCGTTAATATTATCCAATTTCAAATCATTTTAGCGAACAGTGGCCAGATACACCGTGTCCAGTATATTCTCATACAAATTCGAGATAACATTACTTTGTGCTTGTTTAACTGACATCATTGGTGATAATATTTTTGGAAAGTGGTTGTAATACTGATTCACTATAGGAAATATTTTGGAAATATTTCAATTATAAACTTATTTTATCAATTTAATCAGAATTTATGAAAAATATTTCCAGCGGCACGCTCATAGGCAGAGCCCAATTTCAATCTGCAGTTATCGCACATATATTTATCAAATTTTATCAATATTTATCTATTCAAAACGCAATATGATTAACTTAAAGTTTCTGAATGTTTGTGAATGCTCTGATTTTCACTTTGTTAACCAGACCAATATGAACAAAAATTCATTTTAAGTGCAAAACACGACTTCAATGGACATTTCTTCACTTATCATAGCAATTATTTTTTCTTATTCATAAAACAAGCTATTCTACGTTAGTATAATACTACCAGACTACAATGAAATACTACGACATTGGATTATCCTACATTCAGTGAAGTTATACCAAAGAAAAGAAAAAGTTTATGACAATATATTGGACACGGTGTACCTAAAAGATTACACTTGAAATATTTGGAATGTTTAGAAAATTTTAGCGATTATTATACAAATACATTGATCTCTATTAATATTTCAGTTGAATTTCATTATTGTTTCCATACTGAAATAATCTTACACAACCTATAATGAAAAAGTTAAATAATAAAAATTCTTCAAATTACCGAGTTTTTAAGAAAACTGAATGATAGGGCAATTTTGATAACACTCGAATCTATTATCCTCATTAATATTCAGGCTATTCCATCAAGAGCATTGATATATCAAAACAAATGATGAGTTGATTGGGTGGAGATCTCCTGCAACATTGAAGGCATAATTAACGGAATAAATATTTTGTTTTAAATGTAATATTTGCCAAGAAGAGCATATTTTATTTTGTTGAAGAAATAAAGCCCCATCAGAAAATATGGATAAAACTAAAACGCCTGACTTTATGTCATGTTAATAAATGGCAAAAAATGTACTCCAAGTAGTTAGAGCATTGATTTTAAATCAATTTATTAAACTTTTTTGTTTATTTATAAATTTATTAATTTAGACACGAATATAATATAATATTCACATAATTATTCAAAGCTTGAAAACATCTGTTTGATTGCATTTATCTTGAGAATCTAAAGTTTCATAGATATTTTTTTAATCTTGTCATATGAATGTTTTGAAGCTTAATCATAATTTTATAACCAAAGTTATAAGTAAAAAAATAAAGAAGTTTGACAAATTTTTTCAGCGCCTTTCTTTTAACGAACTTGATTCAAAATGCTACGTCCACTAGCTAGAACCCCTCCCTCCCCCTCGTCACACTTCGTCACAAATACGTGAAGACCCCCCTCCCCCCTAAAAAGCTACGTCATTTATGGACGACCCCAAACGAACATGACCTCGTTACGACTCTCAAGCATTCAAACACATATGGCATTTATCGATTGAAATACTATGCCGGTTGAATTGGGGTGGCTTACATCTTCGTCATTATGCTTCATTTTTATTATGTTTCAGAAGTTTGATCATAATTCGTTTCATATCATAATAACAACCTAGTATGTGTTCAAATAAAACATGCTCACGATTTGTTTGGAAAAATGTTAAGGTATTAAAACCTAGTGCCAACAATAGATTCACAGTCTGACGATAATGGAAATCGCCCTACTACCGAACGAAAATGTAAAAAGAAATACAAATTTTGCGTGTTGAGCCCTCCATCCTGCACAAACATCATCATTCATCAATTCCAATTTTCCCATGAGTATTGAAATCGCGTTTCGCCAACGGTACGGTTCCAAATTTTCCCTAATTTGGCCAATTTTCTTCTCCTCTTTTTACCCCTCTCTTAGGCATTATCAACGGTGGTGGAAGTGGAAATGGCGGCAGTGGTGTCAGTTCGCAGCAGCACAACATCATCAAAAAGTTTTCCCCACATCCTTATTTTGACTTTGACGTGCCTCGAAACATCACAACTCGCGTGGGTCAGACGGCGTTCATCAATTGTCGCGTCGAGCAGATCGGAGATAAATGGGTAAGTGACGGATTTTGATGGGTTGGCACTCTTTTTTTTCGCCCCCCTCCTGTCAGAAACATGATGATACAGCTTCTGTCACCTTTTTCTACGGCAAGGACATCATCGGCTGAATGTATGTTTTGCGGTGCCTTACCGGGCACTTTTTCGTTAAGAACGAGGGCATTCATTGCATTGAATTTATCGTGTGATTGTGGGCGTTTAAGGAAATGAAAAAGCTTCGTGCTTACCAACCCAATATTTTCCGGAGATGTGCGGATGAATGGCGTTTGTTGCTGAAAATGAAAAATGAAATTTCATGGCATAAGTTAAGAACACACCACAATTTTAGTGTGCTCTTAAACTTAAAACTGGAAAAAGATCAAACTTTTCAAAATTGAAAGTATAATACACCCAAAACTCTTATTACGTAATGGATCAGGGGTACGTGAATAGAATATCTTCAATTGAAATCAAATAGAATTGTTTAGAGAAACTTAAAAGTATATGGAGTACCGTGCACTTTTTAATTCCGCTCCTAAATGCTTATCTTTGACAGATACGCGTATTTCGACTATCACTTGCAGTCTTCTTCAGTGTCAGTTACACGTAACACACAGTGGATACGAGTAACTGACACTGAAGAAGACTGCAAGATAAGCATTTAGGAGCGGACAAAGATGTCAATGATAAGCATTTAGGAGCGGAATTAAAAGGTACACGGTACTCCATCTACTTTTAAGATTCTCTATTTGAGATTCTGCTCAGAGGATTCGAACATTCATTAAAGAATTTTTTCCTGTTAGGTAACTACAAAATTGACAGTTAAATAAATGGGTAGACAATATGACAAATAGGTATTTACCAATTCAAGTTTAAAGCGTTGAAATGGCTTGAGTTTACCAAAAACTAACAAAGAGCAGTGAGAAAGTGCAAGTGTTGTCTATCAGCTGTATATTCCTCGTTATTATTTTTTGTAAAGTGAAAAAAGTTTTCCCGAAGCTGTTGAAATGGACAAAGTTCAATATTACGAATACAATTCTTTATGCTGTAACCCCTTCGGACTGGACGGCCACAAATCAGTAAGGACAAATCTACGATCGATCAGCCAAGGCCTCATCAGTAAGCTTCATTCGAATGGAGTTCGGTGGATTACGGAAAAGATGAAAATTTGCGTGAAGTGCTCCATTACCGGTGACCAGAAGGCTCTCGTAACGGATCTTCCAGAAGCAATGGCGTTTGAGGAACAAGTTTCACCACTATCTTCGTTGGTGTCGCCAAAGGAAACTCCTTCCTCGGGTGAGTCAGTTGGTTCTATAAATAATGTACAAAAAATACAAGAGCTTGCTAAATTCTTGGAAATTTCTTTTTAAGTAAAATCTTCACGTTTGGATGCTTCTAGTAGTAACTATCGCAATGCTTCTATGGACTAAATGTTCAATCAAATTTTGAGTAAAATAAAGACTTGGTTTCCGCCTAATATTGTCGATGTTACAGAGGATTTTAATTCCGTTTTATTAAATTTGAACTCAGCTGTTGCAAAAGCCGAACCTGACAAGCAAATTGAACTTCTAAAATTACTTCCTAGGAATTGGTCATATGCCAAAGTTAATGCTCATTTTGACGTGTCTCAACACGTTATAACTGAATATAAAAAAATACAATTTAGGGATTTAACCACTTTCAAAAGTAGGACGACCCTCGCATGGATCAGATGTCCAAAACATAGTTTCAAATTTTTACCTAAGGGATGATATCAGTCGGCCATTTCGTGGCTTGAAAGATACCATATCTATTAAGTTACCCAATGGAGTGCGCCAAAATGTTCAAAAACGCCTTTTGCTTGACCCTTTGGATACTTTATATAAACAATATTTGGAAACCTGTAAGAGTGAACAGGAATCTGTCTCATTCACATCGTTCTGGAAACTTAAACCAAAACAATGTCTTTATACAAAGTATTCATCGGCCATGAATGTTTGTGTTTGCATGATACATGAGAATATGAAATTCATGGTTGATGCATTGAAAAAAACTAATTGCTTTGAAGTTCATAATACAGAAAAAGCTTAACACCTTTTTGACTAGTCAAATGATATGTCTAGATAGTACAGATGATTGTTACTTGAGGTCCTGTGAGGATTTTAAATTAAAGAAATTAGATTTTGTTGTCAATCGCTTAGATGAAAACAACGTTGAAGAAGTTAAGTACTGTTTTTGGATTATTTCTCCTCGTTGTGAAATTATCAACAAAGAGGAAAATGTAAATGATTTTATAGAAAATTCGAAAAATCTCACAGAGAAGTTTCTTGTGCATCAATTCAAAGTAGATAAACAAAATAAATTTATAAGAGCTAAAAAGGAATCACTAGATGAAAACAAAGAAATAATGTGCCAGATAGATATCGCGGAAAATTATTCGTGCGTGATACAAGATTCCATTCAAAGCCATTACTTTTTACGACCTTAAGTAACAATACATCCATTTGTAATTTATTACAAGGACAAATCTTCGATCAAAGTCTTAAATTTTGTTGTTATTGCTGACATAAAAAAGCATAACACGACATCAGTTTATGCTTTTCAAACAAAACTAATTTCAAGATTGAAAAATAAATTTCCTGAGCTTGAAAAAATTGTAACGCTAATGTTGTGCACACAACGTACAGCAGTTTAAGCGCCACTCCCGGGTTAGGGAGACTGCTGACGCTTTTCACAGGTCCGGCTATGAGACTCTGTCCAAGGGCGAGTTTTACTAGTGGCTCAAACACTCGGTCTTATCCGACAACCCCAACCGAAGCACCTACGAATTTTGTAATGAAAAAAGGATCTCCGAATAAAAACTCTAAATTGAAACAAGTGTAAGCTACAATCAATTAAGTAAAGGAAGCGATACTCTATTCATGCCTATAGGGTGATTTTACAATTAGTTTACAATTTTGTGTGGGAGGGCCCTACCTTGAGCTCAAAGGATCTAATTTTAAACTTACGGTTTTTTTTAACAAATTGTGTGCTGGCGATGAATTCAACTGTGTCGCACCGGCGTTGGTCGTGCGATGGATAAGCCGCACTGGATGCAACAAGTTTGCTTGCCGGCGGTGTCACGCGCCAGCTTTTGATACGACCAAATGTTGCGTTGGCTCTCCTCGTGCGTGAACCGTGTGATGCGACGAATCTGTTCCAGTCAAGAGCGACGGCAGTCGCTGTTGCACCACATCAGGCTGGAAAACGGCGTCCACTAGGGGCTTGCGCGCCAATCGTTCCACTTGAGCGTACCCTGGCGCCGAAGGACGAAAGCTCGGGTGAGCGAGGATCGTCAGCGTGACGAAGGCGTCGTATACACGTGGGCAATGGGAATAGCACGTAGCGTTGCTGGCTGAGGCGCATGCGGCCCGAGGCGCTTGGTGGTGAGGCTTATACGCGTAGCACTTGATGGTTTTTGGGAACTAAAGAAAAAACCCTTCGTTGAAGGGAAAGCTACCCGACAACGATATTAGGATTTACACCAATCATGTTCAATCGCTATTTTGCTTACCACAGCTTTTTTTTTACTAAGCACACAATTTAAAGAGGCTAATTTTCGTATATGTACGCTGATATCCTGTGTTCTGCAAACTACACAATTTTATTTTATGAGATATTATCTGGCCAGAGAAATTATCTTCTCACCTAAATATGGGAAACTAAATCCACTGAATAGGTTTAACTACGGATCACCTAAGTTATAATAAGCCACAATAACTTCAAGGCACTAGCAAACTTCAAATCACTTCAGTCTAGCTCGCTCGACTTCACAAAACTGATTGAGGGCTTCCACCCAAAAACTACCTCATCTAGGTTCAACCATCAATTCGCGGCTCAACGGATTATCGTGCGATGCATCGGATGATCCTGATGCAGACAAAAAGTGGCCAATCATAAACCGCCACGTGAAACCACGATCCGGGGATTCTCTTTTTCTCTCAAGAGTAGGCGCCGCGATCCCTATTACGATCCATATCGTTTGGGGGTGAGCCATCTCACCTAGCAAGCACTCATACTCAATCCGTTATGCTACCTGAATTTGGGGTACCGGAGAATTTCGAGTGGAGCCATAAATTCCGTAACGCGAGCGTAGCAATCTCCCCCTTTCTTGAAAGATAGTACTAAAAATGCTGTCAGTCGTATTTTCTGCGGGATTCCTATGGAATCTCCAGGCGGATCATTAAAAAGTCGTTACAAAATCATTTATATTTCTGATGGTTGCGGAGAGCAGTACAAAAATAAATCAAATTTCAAAAATGTATGCAACCATGAAAATGATTTTAAAATTAGAGCAGAATGGCACTTTTTCCCAACCTCACATGGAAAAGGTCCATGTGATGGTATCGGTGGCAATATTAAGCGAATGGCTAGAGATGCTAGTATTAGAAAGTCAGCGGAAATTAATAACGCCAAACAATTTTTTTACTGGGCTGTGTCGCAAAAGGTGAATGACCAATTTAAAAAAGATTGGGAATTCATCTATGCAACTGAAAATGACTATTCAGAGGCTGAAAAATTACTTCAGGAGAGATTTTCTAACCTTGTTCCAATTCCTGGAACAAAAAAATATCATTAATTTATTCCAAAAGACGAACGAAGCATTTTTGCGAGTGAATTCTCAGATGCACATGAAAACCAAGAAAATACAGCATGCTTTGTTCTTAATACTACAAAGAAACGAAAATCTTCTGGTGGTAGCAACCAAAGGCAATCTTTCCGGTTGAAATAATAGATAGTTTTAAGATAAAATGTAAGTTATGTACTGAATAATTGAATAAATAAAATTAAAGAAAAATATAAAAAGAATCTTATTTGTTCCATCGAAAAGAAAGAATCCCTTGGAATGGAAAAGAAACAGTTTTTACAGCTTTGCTTAACGGTGTAATGTTTCATGAAAAATATAATCCAATCCGACTTATACTTCATTAAAACCAATCCCATATCGTTTCTTTCAGATCTTTTAGAAAATTTGCAATTGCTTTGATAAAAAAAAACCTTGTTTTTCTGATGCTTCGATTGAAATATGGTTTTTCAAAGAATATGGTCATTTTTCATAACAGGAACAAAAAAAAAGTACATCTTAAAAGTTACTAGAATTGAAGTTTATAAAGTTTCCTTTTCAAAAATATTTTAATAACAATTTTCCGCGAGTTCGGGCATAGATTTTCCAGCTTTTCTTTATGAATTTCCCTAACGGTGGAAAATTTTGTGGAGAACTTTTTCCAGTTTATATTTTTTTTTTGGATTTCTGAGAAAATTTGCTTAAATTTTCATATCAAACTTTGTTTCTACAATGTTTCGTTCTTGAGTTATGATTTTTCAAAGAAAAGTATTATATGGCACATCTGGACATTTTTCACAAAATTGGCCATAACTCAAAAACAAAAAAAAAGTGCATTCCAAAAATTTCAGTGATTAAAGCTTATAAAATTACCTTCTCGAAAATATTTGTTTGAAAATTTTCCACGAGTTCAGTCATAATTTTTCCGGCTTTTCTTTAAGAATTTTCCCAACGGTGGAAAATTTTGTGGAAAACTTTTTCTAGTTCATATTTTTTTTTGATTTTTGAGAAAATTTGCTTAAATTTTCAGATAAAAACTTTGTTTCTACGATGCTTCGTTCTTGAGTTATGATTTTTCAAAGTAAGTAGTGTCAAGGGAAAACAAAAAATTTCCACCTGAGTATTCCGGAAAAATAGGCGACCCTGAATTTTTCTCAATTTTTTTTTATTCATATATCTATGAGCCCTGCCTGTGGAAAAAGTTTCATGAAAATCTGAGACCCTTCGGCCCAATTTGTACGATAATAAAAAAAATCCCCAAATGCAGTTTGGATTCTGCAAAGGTTTATCAATTTTAAACGCAATTCGAGCAGTAGTCGAGTGTGCTGAAGAGACGTCGTGTACGACGGATCCTTGACACTGCGGCTACCCAGGAAGGTGAAAATTGTTGGTTTTGCGGATGATATGCGGGGATGGGCGAGACGCTGGAAGAAGTGGAGATGTCAGTGATGGGAATAATTGACGCAATCGAGGACTGGATGAGCGAAGTCAAACTGCAAATAATACCCCACAAAACAGAGATACTGCCAGTCACGCCAGAAACGTACGGAAGATGGCCAGAGTCGGATCTATGGCGAGGTGGCAGCACAAGTGGGACTGCACGGAGAAGTGAGGGATGATGGACCCATTGGCTCATTCCAAACCTGTCGACGAGGATGAATACGAAGCATGGAAAGGTGAACTTCTACCTGACACAGTTCCCATCAGGTCATGGATGTTTGAGAGAGTATTTCCATAGATTTGGCCCAGACTGCCCAAACATCGAGGGGACACCGCAACCTGCAGGTTTTGACTGTCCAAGATACGTGGAAGTGCAGAATTCTCGGAAGCAGCGACGTAGATTTAAACACCGTAGGGTCAAATGGTCCAAAACGCTACTTTAAGGATATGTGTCGTATTCTCCTGAAGAGATCCACATTTTAACGCCATTCGAAGTGCTAACAGTAACTTTACAATATTTTCTAGCTATCATCATGAAAACATTTCATTTGTTTTTTTTTACGGTTTTAAAAAATGTAGAAAAGTTGGTTGAAAAATGGGGCTGGTTAAAAATGACCAAATGGATGGGGTAGAATGCCATTTGGTATGGAGAACGAGTATTCAGCAACCAAGTTTCCAATATTTAGGCAAAAAAGTGAAAAATGTTGAATTTTACTGGGAAATTAAGAAAAAATAGATGAGTATATGCCCAAGGGTTGTAGTGGCAACTCTTGGATAAACATATTTTAACATCGTTTGGCAAAGAATACAAATTGAAACGTTCTAGGAATACTTTAATGAAGTGAGCCATTTTACCCCTTCAGTGCGTGGCACGTGGGGAACAGAGCGATAACGCAAATCATGTCGTCACCGCAGCAGAAATGGCGAGAAGACCAGAGGGCGTAGAGTCGTGATTAGAATAGGCTAGATCCTCCGTCGGGGACTAGGCTGAGTAGTTCGAACGTCACATAGTATCGGTGATGGGTAGTCGAGTATTCTGCGAATCGGAAGCCTTCCTCCACCGGAATCGCCGGACTGACCTCGACACTATACCGACCACCATCGAGTCGGAGTAGGCTAGATTGCGAAACAGCACCGGCAAATGGTCATCAGGGCGCCTGTGAACTGGAAGTTTCCCTCCACCGGAATCGCAGAACCGACCTCGGTATCTACCCGGCCAGCTTCGGAGTTGATTAGGTCCACCGTCGGGGAGTACTGAGTAGATCGCGTAGTTGTATCGGCAAAGGGTCTTCGGGGCGCCTGTGAACTGGAAGTTTCTCTCTACCGATATCGCAGGACCAACCTCGGCATCTGCCCGGATAACATCGGTTCGGGAGATCTTCCGCCATCTTGGACTATTGCATCTATTTGTTGGAGTACGATAGATCATTCACAGAAACTATTCTCAGTAGTCCGTAGCGAGTCACCAGTTGGATTAGTTGGAGCACCAGTGAACCGAAAGGCATCCTCCAGCCGGAATCGCTGGGTGGACTTCTGCACTCTACCGGCCAACGTTACCGGTTTCGGGAAATATTCTTCCGTTGAGGTAATCACCATCGGAGTAGGCTAGCTTCACCGTCGAAACTACACCGACTAGCATCGATCACGACGAATCGCCGGCTTCGGGTCGTCGGGGCGTTTGCGTACCGGAAGTCATCCCTCAACCTCAGCATCCAACCGGTCCGCCCGAAGAGCATGACGAGCCGTGCAGTAAAGTCGTCCAAAGAAACAACAAGCACAGGAGAATTAATCATAAAATGCCTGACATGGCTCAGGTGTGTGACCGGCCCCAAAATGTAAGTGACGGAACAGAAACATATCGCAGCCAGAGGTGACGAGGCATCAACAAGCCCTCAGCTCCCTGCACCATGAGGTAGTTCCGGGGGAACATCGGACTTGTAGCCCAAGCCAAATAAGTTTTGAGTTTAGTAACTATTGAAGGTTATTCTAAAACTCCTCTGAGTTCAGTTCTTCAGATGTAAAAGTGTAACTACTTAAGTAACCATGCTGCTCAAGCTGAAATTTATGCATACGATGTACACAAAGCTGTCATTACTACATAACCATTATTAATCATAATTGTATGATCCCATATGAATTTTAACCTTGATGATTAATCGTCAAGAGGTTACGTTTGTTGATCTTTAGCTTTCAATATTGTACCTTTTTATTTCGCCCTATTGTGTAAACCTTGTTGATTTATCGCTGAAAGACTACTGATTATGTATATTGAGTATTGTTTGATCCTTCGACCTGGTGCTTGCTCCTGCGGGGGCGAGTGACGAGGGCAGGATCAAACATGTCGCGCGTCGTTTGGGAAGAAGTGAAAAAGTGTCGCGAGTGTTAGTATTGTTTGATCTTTCGACCTTGTTGCTTGCTCCTGCGGGGGCGGGCGGCGAGGGCAGGATCAAACATGTCGCGTGTCGTTCGCGTACCACGGTGGAATAGTATCGCGCATCGCGTTAATAGTGTTTGATCCTTTGATCTTGACGCTGGCTCCTGTGGGGCGGGTGACGAACACTTGTTCGGCGTTCAATGCGTTTATCGAGTAATATCGCGAATCCGGTTAGGCGCATTAATTTCAAATTATATACTTATCGTTTACCAAAACGAATCCTTTACCCAGCCCTTTCCTAAATACAAACCCCCAGTGTCTACTTGTGGAAGTGCAGAGGACTCCTCGGCTTCTATAAAGCAAGTAACACGTCAGAATTTCCCTCCCATCCCCAAATTGACCTGCATTCGGACGAAGCCGGCGCCGTTATTGTTTGTTAAAATAATGAGAGCACCAGTACTTACACATTGAGGATGCTACTGATCCCGAGTAGTGTCTGTTGGTTCTCTGTGTAAGCACAGCTGTTCTGGCAATAACGGAGTAGCATCTGCGGGCGGTCAATCATGCTCATGCTCATGCTCAAAGACTACTGATTTTGTTTATTGTTCTGTAGACCTAGGACAACCGAGTTCTTCGATAACCCTAGACAGCCGTTTGACTCCAAATTTGATTGAATGTGTTTATTTAAGTCCGCTTGGGTATGAATCTTATTCATAAACCCTCGGAAGATTTTTGGTTATGCGTTTGGTTATGCCTTTACTCAAATACTTTATTGGATGAATATTATCATCCATTGATTTCGAATTTTGATAGGACATATTTGGTTAAGCCTGTTTGAGCGCAAACCTTATTCAATAACGGCAGAAAGATCTTTAGTTATGCGGGTACATATGAAGTCCTAAATTTAAAGGAGTATTTTGATAATCATGGGTAGGTTTTGAATTGAAAATAGACCATAGATGTTTGATTTTACTTGAGCATGGACTGTAATGCAAAAGCTCCCGATGAACTCATGCTTATCCCCAAAGTTCAGCTTTTGCTCTTATTTTTTACGCTTCGAGATACCTGGTCTTTTTATGCTCAAAATACGCTCCATTAGTCTAATACGTTTGTTCAGGGGTTTCACCAAGGGTTTCATTGTGGTTGTTTTTTCAAGAGGCTGAATAATATGTATGACGCCATTTTGGAATCAAAAATGGTGACTTCCGATTAGTAGAAATCAATTTTATCACTCCAAATTAAAACTCTTACTTTTAACGTTCCCGTGAGAAAAAGAAAAAAACAAGTTTTAATTTTTTGTCGAGAAGCACTTGTGGGATAGTCGGTGTACACTACGTTGCCGGTTACGTATCCGGATTGTCCACAAGAATTAAAATCCTCCAAAAGTTGCAACTATTTCCTTGCACAAACCCGTTAAAAATGTGGAAATTGATCTATTGAGTCAGAACATATACAAAGAGTGAGGGGGTTAGTCTAAATTTAAGTCGTAAAGTAGCGATCGTTGTTAAGCAAACGGTACAAAAAAGTTTGAAAATATTTACAAGAAACGAGATACGTTCGAATTAGCATTGAGCATTTCACACAAATTCGTAGGTGGTACAGTCCTATCCTGCTAACATTGGTAGCTGAATAACAGTGTATTTAGCTGAAAAGAGGCTGTATAAACCGCATTTTAGCTGAATAAGCTGTCATTCAGCTATCAATGTTACTTGGGTAGATCATTTTATGAGGGTTTATGAGGGTTGATAGATCATTTTATGAGGGTTGCTGTCCGTTACCAAAGTCAGAGATTCGAAACTAATTTCTAACTCTTAGATGAGATTGACGCATCCTCCAATAGTCGAGAGCTGTCCTGGCCACGTCCTTGCGAAAGCTCGGCAATGGAAAAGAATGATTGATTGAACACCTACTTAAGAAAGATGCAGAGAACTCTACTCTCTCTATATAAGGCCATGTCATGAGCAAAACGTGCGCAAATCGAAAAAAAGGTAAAAGAAAATCAAAACTCCACAAATTAACTTCTTATATAATCTCCAAGAAGAAATAAAAACACATTTCACTTCGAAAAACATATTTCCACTGAACATTTGCACGTGGCACAGCACTATCTGTCGAATCAAATTTTCACCAGGCGAATTGCAAAAACGCGGAACGCGGTAAACGTGGCACAAAATTCAAAACGCAGCCACCCGCGCGCAAAGCTTGCTACGATCTTGAAACGAGATACGTTCGAATTCCTGGTTTATTTCAGACTGATATCTTTACTCTCCTTGGAAGCATACAAAAACAATCGAGCATATCTAAAACAAAACAATGATCATCGGTACAACATCACAATTTCATCGGTTTACTTACTATTACAATCGTTCTAGATCAACAAAATGTTGTTATTGTTTATCTTTGTACAGTCACATTGACAGTTGCTCGGCGGTAAGTCAGAGTGGACCAAGTGACATTTTGAATATTTTGAGAAAAATGGACTTAAAGTCTAACACTTTGTAATTTTTCAACTCGTTTAAATCTTGGTTCAGTATTCAGATGTATACGTTACTTTCAAACAGTATGCACCCGATGTTTTTGCTCGGATTTTTTTTTACACGGCAAAGTTTCCATACATTTTTTTCCGCCAAAACCCTATTTTTGCATGAAACGTCGAGAAATGGTGCTACTATTTTGCATGGTTTTTGACATTTTGAACGTGCAAAAACAGAATCGGGTGTAATGTGAAGTTATAATCATGAAAAGCATTATCCAAACCTCTAATAGAAGGTTTTTTTATGGAATATGTGCACTCGGTCCACTATGATTGAACTAAAGACTGTTCAGTGATTTGGTTCACTCTGATTGATATATTCTTTAGAAAACAACAATCATTTAATGCTTGCATGGTCAAACTGGGTGCATATCACTAAGATAAACAGATTATCAACATCTTTCGGCATAAGTATTGTAAATTCTTCAATAAGCCATATCTTCAATCCCAAAATTTAGCTTGAAAATTTAAGTTTTGCAGGGACAGTCCAAGTGAAACTCTTGAGTGCCGACCAAAATATACTGGTCCAATTAGCGGGTTCTAGGAGCTTTTTGACACTTGGTTTCGCTCTGTCCCAAGTATTGTACTTGGTACACTCTGATTTAACTCTGACCAGTTCTATAAGAATTAATAGTATCCATTGCATGATAGTTTATACAATATTGTATGCAACACTAGGCTACTAGAATATTCCATCTAACTAAAAAGGGGAGAGTGGTTTCTAAATAAATTACCAACATCTCTTCGTATAGTCAATTCCCTATTGGATCGTATCCGTGGGAACATGCTTTTACTATCAAAAAGTTTTCTAAATTTGCAAAATTGCGGTATTATAAACATTATACCAAAGATGTTTGATCAATTACATTTCTTCAATTCTTTTTAACACAATTTTTCGATACCACGCAAAAGTATTTAAGCGTGAACATTAATTGATACTGCCCTTCAATAGGAATAAGTAAAAGGGCTTTCAATCTCCTTCGGATCCTTCTCATCGACCTGTCAAGAAAATTGTAATCAATGTTTACACACATCCATTCGAAAACGTCTCAGGCGAAAGTACTTAACATTACTTCATTATCGCAATTTCCGTCATCAATCATCAGAAGCAGGAAAATTAAGAAAGGAGCTCCTCCTTCTCCTACCCAAATCCCAATGTCTTGCCATTTCCCCGTATCTCAGCCAATTCTAAACCTAATCTAAAGCAAGTAAATGACGCACCGGCAAAAACCAAGCCTGTGTGAGGTAAACACATTAATCATGCACTCTTTATGAGAAATATCTACGCACCTTGCGCAGCGCGCGTATCGTTCCAGTATAGAGTTACCATCCGTGCGATTTGCCGTTTTCCAGTGGAATACAACAGCATTGTTACAGAGTTTGATTAGTTGTTAATTTTAACAAAATTTCCTCTACATGAAACAAAACTTAAACAAAATATATTATAATTTACACATTTTGAAACTATAACACAATGTTTGAAATAAAACAAAAATGTAACTTAATGTGTGGAAAGAAATGAAAGTGGAAAAATTATCAGGTAATGATGTCAGTACCAAACGCTTTTTAAAAAATTGATATAGAAATTTGTTGACAATACCATGGAAATCGATGCATCGTCATTTACAGAAAAAAAAACGCCGGTGAAATTGTGTTTTTTCATTCTTATTCAGGAACTCAGCCAAATGGTAACCTTATTCCAGTAAAGCGTTGTGGACCCGGGCTTCAGCGGAACCCAATGATGTAGCGCTCTTCGGGTAAAATCTGTAGTTGGGTTAAAATTATGAGATCCTGAATGGGAGTTAAATGAAGATTGTAAAAGGCTGCAGCTGTTTTGGGGGTGGTGGTTTTTATCTTCCTGTCCCTCCTGTCACCATTTACCACCGCAAGACACTTTGCCACTTTTGTTTATTTTTTTCTTTTTTTCGTCCTTTTCACCAACAGGTTTCCTGGATACGAAAACGAGACTTGCACATCCTCTCAGCGGGAATGGTTGTTTACACCTCCGATGAAAGATATCAGGTGAGTTTGGGGAAGATTACCCGGAAATGGGTTGCGATTCGTTGTGAAGTATGCCGAAACCAGTGTCGAGAGGAGCATAAAGCATGTGTAGATATGTAAAAAAATCAGAAAATGAAGCAAAACACGCAAACATGCTACCCTTTTTCAGTCAAACACTTTTATTTTTGCGACAGGTTGCGACAAATTGTCCGATCTGTTGTGACACATCAGTTGGATTGTGGCAAACTGTTGCATGTCGTGTCTGTAAGATTCAAACGGACCTGTTTCTACCCAAGTAACAAATGTGATTCAATTTAGGTTTATTTGATTCTTGAAATAGTAATATTAAAGTGATAGATTAAATTCAAAGTTTAATTGGGGTTTTATTTAATGTTATAACGGAACTATGTTAAAAACATAAGCAGTTATCCATTACCCGATAATTTGAAACTAACATTTAACCTGTTTGTTGTATGGAAGTGTCATTATTTCTTTCAACCAAACCATTTGTTTGTTTAATTATGTTTAATAAGAATGATATTACCATCGCTCTTGTTATTAGTGCTACTTATGTTACATTTTAATACTTTAAAATTAAAACGTATTTTTTATTAAATCAAAATATTATAAAAAGTATGTATATATTAATTCATAGAAAAACTTGGAGAAAATTCTTCCTTTTATACGCATAAGTTATACAGAAGTATTGTAGGATTGTTCTTAAAGATATTTTCGAAAAACACTCATGGTTTAAAAACATTAGTTACATTTACTTTTGATAACAAACTGAAATCCTTCTATTTTATTTATGAATATATGTGTATCATCTGTCTAGAACAATTTATATGGTCAAATAAGGTACGATGCTATGCTCTCGATTGGAAAATAAGTATATTTTGCTCTTTTACAACTCAGCTTAGATAAACCACGAAAAGTTTCGTGTGAATTTTGAAATAATTATTCTTTTAATATTTTTTTATACAAAAAAGGTTAAAAAAACTTTTAGGTTGATTAATTCAAATTTTCTTTGGCCAATTTGACAAATTCAAGCTGGGAATGGAACAAAATAAAGGAAAATAACATTTGCGGATATTATAGCTTATTAAATTTCTCGTAAGCAGTCTGCCAATAAACGATAATTATTCTTGATCCATTTACCCCACTCCATTAAAAAGTAGGGGTAAGTGTACCATGTCCAATATATTTGTAGTTATCTAAAAAAATGACATATTTTTCATTGTGATTCATTCAATTAGAACTGAAATACTCACCATGTGTCAAAAAAAAATAAAAGAATTCGATTTTAGACAGAGATGCAATGAATTTTTGATTAATGGAAAACAATTTTGAAATTAATTACTTTTTGCAGCTAACAAGTTTGCTTGTGTTAGTGTACGTGTAGTACCAGTTTTGCAATAGTATCAGTGTGGGCGTGAGAATATAACCTAAAACGAAGCAATGGTGCCAAAACATTCAACATATTCAAGTATTTATGCTTTATATTGACAAATGATCCACTTCCCGCACTGTTACAGTACCTTATTATGAATTTCTATTCCTTTTTATACTACGATTAACCGCTCTAATTATTTCAAATCAAATGGAAAAAATCCCTGCCGCCACAAGAAACTTCTAGTCCGCCTCTTCGTCTAACTGGAAATCATCATATCATGTACCCACTTCAAGTGATATGTCTCCATCTGATTTGATTTTTCCTACTGAACAATAGAATCAAATAATTGCTTTCGATCTACTATTGAAAGAGTTTTTTTTAAAGGTTTTTTTTTAGTTTGTGATTATCAGCATTTTCAGTATTAATTACTTACATGCTCACTGTATTTGACGTTTCCGACTAGATGACAAATTTATGAACGCTTCAGAAAAATTGTTTCAGTCCAAAAAATAAAAATTGATTTTTATTTGGAACATTGATATTGATTGTCAGAAAATCAATAAAGAAGCACGTTGTCTTTTAAAAGTATGTAGAAGGAAGAATCGAGGTTTAATGATGTAGTATAAGATATAATAAATTCTTAAGATCAATGGACTTATTGTAGCCACTGTCACTCAGTATAATGAATAAAATTACGTTTTACCTACGTTTGGCCGAATGACGCATCTTTGCTTACTAATGTGAAACAATCTGAAAGAACAGCCTATTATTAAGAGAAGGGAAAAATCAAATTGGAATATTATAGGTGTCACTTAATGCTGGAACAGTATAAATACAAAGAACAACCTTTTATTCTAAAAAGGCAAAACTAAGCTGAATGTTCGGCCAAATGTCCATAAGATATCTATTCTCCAAATTCCGCTTCCAATGAAACTGCCTATCATGTGCTCATTTTTTTCATCAGACTATCACAAAAAATCAAAGTTGTTTTGAGTCAAATGCATTATTTTGAACATCTGTTACTTTAGGCGGCGTCCATTTATTACGTAATGCTAAAATTGGAAATTTTTGACCACCTCCCCCGCCCTACGTAACGCTTTTTGTATGAAAATTTTTAAATTTTTGTATGAGCCGTAACGTTTGAGCCTACCCCCCCCCCCCCTCCCCCTAGCGCGTTACGTAATTTGTGGATGCCGCCTTAAACATATGGATTTTATAACAAATTATCAATTGTTGTCTAATTGTTAGCATGTTAAATACTTTTTAGCGGCATGATCATGAATAGCTTTCAGTATGTCAATAACATTACGAGTTTTTCGGGGAAATGGTACATTCGGGAAAATATTTTTCGGGGAAATAGTTCATTCGGAAAAACGTCATTCGCGGAAATTGCTTTCGGGAAACTGGCTTTCGGGGAAATGTCGGACAATTATTGTAGTCTACTCAAACCGTATATAGTGCGTTTTTTATTATGCGACTTTCATGTAGAGTAACTGGGGGTAAAACGCGCCCTCTAAGGAAGGATGCGTTTTTAGCTATGAAGAACATTATTATAAGCCTGTTTTATTCATTATCTCATTGACAAATATTTTTTCTATCAAATAGTAGAAACAGCCATCCATTTTTTGTTTTCTGGAGTTAATAAATCAATTTTTATAAAATGCTTACTTATCTGCATTTTTATTTTTTGCGGGGTAAAACGCGTCACCTGATCTTAGCGTTAGTCGTTCGCGCGCACGCATGCGCAATCATGCTTGCAAATACGTTGCATACATAAGGGCGTTTGATCAGATGTTATTGTTCGATTAGTACGATTGTAGGATTCGAAAAATGTGCATTTGTAAGGTTCAAATTGGCACGTAACTACAGCTTGGCATTACGTTTGCTGGAATTTGAATTGAAACGGCTGTTTTGGTGTTATGAAATAGGAGTGGCCATTTTTTCGTATTCTTACACAGTTTTAGGAAAATGTTCAGTTCTTGTATAAAGGCCCACTCATACAAATAGTGTACATGAAGCTTCTAAAAATCCTTAAAGACATTGAGGTGTAAAAAGTAAGTATGTTGAACGTTTGCCACAATTAACATCCCTGGATGCCAAGCCGTTTTTTCAAAAATCTGAAAGATTTTGAAAATTTTGTCTGGAAAAGTCTGGATCTCCTATGTCGTGTATGGAAAACCTTACAAATTCATTACAAAACCTTACAAATTCTTACAAAATCTGGAAGATTGGCAATGCTGACGGTGCTATAGATGCATAGCATAGTACAATATTACGGAAAACTGCTTTGAAGTGAACCGTTCTAAAGTCTAGATGCCATATGGTTCCATTAGGATGATGTAATAACCTTCTTATGGTATTTTGAGCTTGAGCTTGATTGGCCGCCCGTGGATGCACTCCAGTATCGCCAGATCAGCTGCACTTACACAAGGAACCAACCGAATGACTGTTTGGGACTAACAGGCATCTTCAGTGTATAAGTGCTGGTGATCTTCTATTTTTAGGCAACAATGGCACCTGCCACGTCAGAATGCAGACCAATGAGGGGAAGGGGGAGGAATTGATGATGCATTGAACTGACTCCCACGTAGACCGTATATTCCACTGCATCCACGTCAGTTCATGCGGGAGTGTATGGATTGGGGGAAAGGCATGGCAGAGAGGTTTGCTTTTGTGGTTAGCAGACTGCCTATGTATCAGGCGTAAGAAAGGCGTGCGCGTGGAAGTAGGAAGCGTTAGGGAAACGGTTTCTTGTCCGTCTCTGGTTCTAGCGTTTGCTATGAACGAATAGTATGAGTGGGATATATTTAGAATGGAAGATAGAAGCAAGTGAGAGATATACAACTACAAAGTACGAGGAAAGGGACGGGCCTGGGATTGAACCCATGACCTTCTGCATATGAAGCAGAAGCAATAGCCATCAGACCACCAACCCCGTCTCTTTTTATGATATTTTCAAAACTAATAGTTGAAAAATAAAATTTAAAACAAGGGTTCCGATTTTGGCACGGTTCCGTTTTTGGCAACTGAAAATTTCGACTATGTTGCCAAAAACGGAATCCCACTGTAGCAGCATCCCCTTTGAAGTCAAAAAGTATTTGATATAATAATAAAACATTTTGTATATATTTTCATCAAATTTGTGCATATAAAAACTGCTTGTTGAGGAAATTTTATTCATCGACACATGTACAAACTACAAACAAGTAAAATTTGCCAAAAAAAATCAGAGGAGGTTGTGTACAAGACACGACCGCATGACGTTAACTACGCCAAGTGATTTTCTGCATTTGAATTTTTGTCGATTGTCATAGTTACAGCCTTCCTATAGTTCAAACTCTAACATAATATCGTGACGGTCGCAACATTTTAGATTTTCAATTGACACCCAGTATATTGCCACAAGTAAGAAGTGGTGAATTAAGAGGGACTGCTCAGAATGTAGACATATCGTTTCGTTTAAATTATTTGGCAATGAACTTTTGGTTCATTGAAAAGGCGATAATCAAAATTTTGTCAAACGTTTCATGATAAAATCAGCACACGAATGCGAGTAGAGAAACCTATCGCAACGTTTATGAATTTAGGGAAACGCATTTCAGTCGACAATTAAACCAGGTTGGGAGGTTGCCTAGGAATGGATGATTATTATGATTATCGTCGGATTCAATTATCGCTTCCGTTTAATATGACAATGGAGAAGTCATATTTTTATAACTGATTGTATGTTATGGTGTTGTCCATAGAATAGAGTGTGATAAACACAAACGTGTTGCAAATTAATGCTACATGATTGACAAATAATGGTGGCTCGGTGAACAGACACTGTGGAAACCTGCATGTTATATGATATTTTTTTGATTAAAGTTAAAATTAATTATTAGATCGAAACCGATACCCCGTTCTCACCCGTCATGTTGTGTCCAATGTAATTAATATTTTTGTCAGAGATAAATTTCCGCTTACTCCCCAAATGCAGCCGACAGTTTTATCCGGCTGGGCTCCAGGCGGACCCAACATAATGCTGAAAGTGATGAATGTCGAAAGTGCACAGTAAACCGGGGGCAAACCGATAACTACTTTCAACTTTTTGTTATATTATAACATATTTATTATAGGACAGAAAATAACATCTCACAAAATGAAGACAATTCATTCTAAAAAGTGATAGATTGTTTATGATATATCTTACGGTATGAACTCTAATTATGGTACTTGCTATGCTTTAAATGTTGTGCTTATTCACTTATTTGACATTCATAAGAGAAAGCTAAAAAAAAATTATTGAATCACAAGAACCTAAATCCAATTGGCTTTCTTATTTGCAGGTGACTCGTTCGGAGAAGTCGGAGGTCTGGACGATGCAGATCAAATTTGCCCAACAGCGCGATGCAGGCGCCTACGAGTGCCAAGTCAACACAGTGCCTAAAATGTCGATGACATTCCAGTTAAATGTAGTCGGTGAGTGTCATGGGACAAAGACTAGCGCTGTCCAAAACAGAAATTGATTTTTTGTTTCGTTTATCTTCCGCAGAGGCGAAAGCCCTCATCCTCGGACCAACAGATATATACGTAAAAATTGGCAGCGCTGTGACGCTGACATGTATCATCACCCAAGGACCACACGATTTGGGTACAATCTATTGGTATCGAGGTAAAAATATACTTCCCGATGTTTGCACAAGACTCGAACTGAATCCGGTGTCGATATCTTGCTGTCGTTTCCATTCGCAGGAACAAATATCATCAAACCAACGGAGACACATCCCAACGAGACATCGATAGCATATCCGCCACGAATATCAGTAGATCTCAAGTGGACCGAAGCTTTAACTTCGAGGTGAGCAAACTTTCATCCTCCGAGCATGTCTGTTATATAGGGATTCTGGGAATTAAATTTCACTGCACTTTATTGGATTAAAAATGCATTCAATTTCTCCACCTTTCAGACTGAAAATATTGGACGCCAAGCTTTCCGACTCGGGCAACTACACATGTATGCCTACGTCTGCGGAAGCGAGCAGTGTGATGGTGCATGTGTTGAACGGTAAGTGCGAACGGTAGTAATTAGCGTTGTTGTGTCGAATCAACAGTTGCGACGTTCCTGGCTCTCAAATTTCCTATTAATTGTTTGCTAAAAGTAATTGATATTTTGGCGTACAGCGACATGCAATACACTGAAATGTCAATTTACGAACGAGATCGTGAGTTTGTAAACTGAAGTAATTCAGATACAAGAGTGTTAGTTTAGTTCATATAACAAGATTTTGCTTCTCCAAGTCTGTTCGATAAAAAATCTTCAAAAATATTAAACTTTTTTTTTAATTTCTTTATTATTTATCTATCTATCTTTATTAACGAGATTTTTAGCCCTGGGCTAGTTCATCTCGGAACCAACGGCTTTACTTCCCTTCCGAAGGAAGTAGTAACTGAAGAATTTTCAGTGACTATCTCAGGGATGGGATTCGATCCCAGGTCCTCGGCGTGAGATGCGTGTGTTCTAACCACTACACCAGGTCCGTCCCCCTGAATTTCTTTTTTAGTATCATTTTAAACATTACGTTCATTATTTCATATATCTAGGTGTTCTGTGTTATTAGACAACACTATCATCCTAATTTGGTAACACAAATCTAAGATTTTATTAACATTTTGTTAACAACACATTACATTTCATTTGCGTAGCAGTTCAGATTTTTTACAGGTGAGTTGATTTCACCTGCTTATAAGAGAAAAAAAAGTTTTTCATATACTTAACCTAACTTAACCTAAACATATAACGCATTAATCTTGGCAATAGATGATTGTAACGATTTTTGCCTGAAATTATTGATTATTTTGTTTGACATTTGTTCCAATGTTTCAACATTGGATATTTTATGTAACTCATTGGTACTATACCAGGGCGGAAGCCTCAGAATAGTTTTCAAAATTTTATTTTGAACTAGTGGTCCCGGCAAACTTCGTCTTGCCATCAAGTAGGCTGTTGATAATAGCTATGAATCGTCCCATACAAAATGACAGTTTCGTTCGCGCTCGTTTTTTCAACTTTCCCGGTGAGCATCCTGGAACTTTTACACAAATAAACACGTCGGAACCCTTGATGAATAAAATGGAGAAAGAATCATCGAAATCCGTTGCCCCGTTCGTGAGCCATTTCGTGACATACAAACACCATTCCATTTTTATTTATATAGATTCTCTGCAGAGCTTTTTTCCTGGTATTACAACAGCTAGTCCATATTGGTACAGCAAACAACATGGCTGGCCTGAAAAATCAAAAATTACAACCCAGTTTCATTCTATTGATGCAAAGTTTGTCAATAATATTTACTTTATCGTACGTTCGGCTAAACGAAAAAGAACATATAATTTTATTGATCAAGAAAACCACAGAAACCCCGAATGTATGAAGGTATGTAATGGGCTATGAGGTTTCCGTGACGAACTTGTTTTCCGCACTAATTTCAGCAGAAAAAATCAATGAATTTGCACATGCACGTAACATATCTTAGAGCATTGAAAAACTCAATGTGATTCCGAAATAAATTCAAAACAAGAAAATGAATGCGCGCGCTGGTTTGTTCCGATCGGAGAGGGAAAACCATATCGAAAGGAAGGTAATATGATTCGGTACAGAAAAGTTTGTGGGTTCCCAATCATGTTCTTACTTATAACGAGTTACTAAGGCAAAATTGTTAAGGCTCAGTAGAAAAAAGTTTCGCTCTTAAATGGACAATTTGCTACGAATGCTAAACATCTCGCATGAACAATATTTATAAATTTTACGAATAGCTTTTCCTTTACCGAAGTAAGTTTTCCTGAGCTAGCATCTATTTTGCATTGTTCAGTAAAAACAAAAAAATTGAGTAAATCTCAGCATTTAAAAAAGTTTGGAGTTATTATTGTTTTCTTGTTCTCTTAAGTTAAAACAGTTAACAATCCTATTTCAATATTGCATCAAAATATAAAACACTCTTATCTTGCGAGGGAAGCGTCATACTACAGTGCAATTCCCATTTTAGCTTTATGATTTGAGGAAAGCTAAAAAAAAAACAAATATTAGTTTAGTGCCTCGGTAATCGCAAGTAAGGACACAATTCGCCATTGTGACGTCCAACTTTGGATTACGAGATATTGCACCTCAATAGATCATATGGTCGGTGTTCAGACAGACTGAACCAGCTGTTTTTCAATGGTTTCATGAAAACGCAACCCCAGGCATTTAAAATATCAAAATATTCGCATTCTTTGTCGTAGTGATGGAGCTTATCTATTTCATTACACATCTGTATCAAAATAGCATAGAAAAAATCAGAATTAATATAGTTACTTACATTTCTTTAGAACGCCAAAATATCACCTAGTCCGGTCTGTCTGAACACCGACCATATTTTCCCTTGAATTTGCTTGATTGTGCTTTTCTTCTTCGAATGTCATATCTCTGAATGTTTGTAATCCGAATTCAGAGCCAGAATTATAAACTAGAAAGAACTGTAAGCAATCATAAGAAGAATGTTTTTGGTAATTTACAACATATTGCTAAAAATGCCGAGATCGATGGATCTCAAAAGAACTGCCAACCAATTAAAGAAGGCCGAATATCAGACGACCTGAAATGGGTGAAAATTAACAGCGAAGCAGGCGCTGTCCTCGCTGGAACGAACTCCAGAAATAATGTTCTGCACTAATAATCTTCCAATATCACTTATTGCGTATTTACAGTCAGTGACATAAGTTAGTAACCAAATGCTGTTTTCCATACAAAATGCCCAAGTTTGGAGTGCTGTATCTCAGCTTCTGGTAGTCCGAATTGGCTGAAATTTGGATGACGAACTACAAATAACTTGAAATTTTGCCTGTAAGGAAATTATTATTTTGCAGTCATTTTACATAGAGTTTCAGAGGGTGACTTTGTTTGGGTTCTAAAACGGTAAGTTGTGGATTGTTGGTCTGTTCAACAAATTTGTTCAATTTCAGAAGTCACACAAATTTGCAAAACACACCAAGAATATGTGTTATTATTTCATAGGTACCGTTATATAAGGTAAAGTTGATAACATTTTAGCAATTCTGTCGAACACAATGGTGGGATGCATGTATTATCATCCAATTATTTTTGGAACCAATAGTCTAGCCTAGCGAGTTATTTGAAACAAATTACAAACGTATAAAAAAACAGTTTTTGAAAATAAAAAAAAATGAAGTTTTGGATTCCAGTGTGTAATTGATCAATTACTGCTATAGCTTTCTAAAAATAAAAATATATGCTTGGCGCTAAATATCGGGTATCTGAATCTTAATAAAGTCTCAAAAGTTGTAAAACTTGTTATTAAATCGATAAGTTTAGGAAGTGAATTACAAAATAAATCACATTAAACGCATAAGGGTAGAAATTTTTCTTTGAAATTGAGAAACTGACCACAAAAAAAATATTCATCTCTGGAAGTGAATATTTATTCTTAATGCAATTTTGAAACGAGGTTCGGAAAACAAGTCTGGAATTTATGATACAGTTTAGATAAATGGTGTCCTTATATGACCTTGGCATTATTCGGTTATTTATAAAAGAACTCATCATTAGTCCATCAAACATTTTCTAAAAACCTGTTTTTTTAAAGTATTATAATCTTTAATGTCAAACTAAATTTAGCAAAATCGAAAGTAGCATTCAAACAACGCGACATCACAGAAATATTGATGAATAGTGAAAAGTATACGTCTCTTGAAAGTCTATACGGGAATGTTCAATTTCTCTCCACTAATGAAATACAGCTCGAGATTTTTTTTCTTCTTCTTTTTGGCATTACGTCCTCAATGGGACAGAGCTTGCTTCGCAGCTTAGTGTTCTTATGAGCATTTCCACAGTTATTAACTGAGGGCTTTATTTGCCAAAGTGGCCATTTTCGCATTCGTCCCGGGAAGACAATGAAATTTTCATTACGAAAAGATCCCGGACCGATCGAGAATCGATTTCAGATACCTTAAGCAAGGCTTTGCTTTGTAGCCGTGGACTCTAATCACTCGGCTGAGGAAGGCCCCGAGTGACGGTACGGGTTTTCCATTCATTTGATTGAACTCAATTTAAAATCTTCTTAAATAATGCTGTGAAAAAGATATCGTAGAACGAGATTTTAGTGTATCCGCAAATTTTCGCCAATGCAACCACCATGTCGCAACTGCATAGACTTTCGCTCTAACCAAGTCCAATCCATTTTACATCTCTTACAGAGGAAAATCCAGCAGCCATGCAACGAGGAGGCACCATCGCTCGGCACAACTCGACCACCTGCCAGCTTTACCTGTTGGCTTTCCTGGTAATTCTGTTTTCCCGAGTCTACCGGTCTAGTTGGCACTCGTAGCAGTAGCTGTAAACTGCCCGCTTCAAATTCATCTCCTATCGGGTGAGAGTACCAAACCCACTTTACCCACCCCAAGGGCCAACATCCAAAGTGAAGGAGAAAAAAATAGACGTGAACGAAATCAATTTTGGGAGGCGATATCCGGGTTTGGAATGGTGCTATAACCAGGCAGTATCGAGAGCAACGTTTGGTTATTGCAAGCAAGGTAAGCCACCCCATCGTACCTTATTTACATTCTCACGCACCGGAGGTTGATTGGCTCAAGACCGAAATGGCGATGTTCGTCGATAACCCGTGCAGCTAAACTGTAATGGAATAATAAATTAGATCAAATTTTGATATGAAACGTACGTAACGTGACAGTAGAGCAGTTTCGATTTCAATCTGCGATATTGATTCTGCTGTTATGTAAAAATTCCTTATCCGATAAAAAAAAAATCTTTTTCGATGCCTACTAGGGGAATGTAAGTATTTTCGGCAGTCTAGGCCGATACCGCTCTTCTTTTTTAATTTTCCCAGACAAAGGCACACAAATTACGTGACCGTCGGTTAACATTTATGTGCTGCTCAATCCTACATCAATATATATCGACAGACTTGTTAATGGAACGTTCAAGTGTCGAATAGGAATGGTTGTCTATCATATCGATCAAAATTCAGTCGTTATTTACCTCGTAGTTGTCGAGTCTAAATTCGCGAATACCTATTGAAAAGCCGGGTTAAACAGTACACTTCCCGGTGTTGGTGGTAAAACTTCGAAAAAAGTTTGATACTGGCTGGAAAAGTCAAATTAATTCCATCGGTTTCGAAGAGTTGATGGTGAAACTATTGTTTTGAAAGTGATCTAATAGCTTCATAATTACCGCGAACATCGTTGTATCTCATTAACGGCACAGATAAGACTGGTCACTGTTACAGTGTGGAGAAGTCCACTTCATATTGTGTTTGAAAACGTGTGTGCGTTTGTTGCTGCTGTTTCGTTGTGTTGCTGCGAAACGTTGCTGTTGCTGTTGGGTATCTGCGGTTCCCTTACTGATAAGTGGTCAAACACTAGTGCGAAGTAGTGTTGAGCTCATACACTGATTGTCCGGATAATTTCGGATTAGTAGTGGTATGACTAACAAACGTAATAAGCTCAGGGGTCATCTGAGTGACTCTCCTGATGATTTAGAGAAAAACAACACTCATCGACTCAAACAGCCTCGAATGAACACAAGTGAGCAAGATCAGGATAGTGTGTCCACTGCAGATGGTGAGATGAATATTTCACTAAATGATCTGCGTAGGCTAATCAAGAGTGATATTCTTGAGGCAGCCAACAAGACCAACGCCCGTATCGACGAAATGTCGGTTGAAATAAAGCAGTCTGTATCGAAGCTAGAATCAGAAATGGAATGCATCAAAACATCACAGCAGTACATATCAGATGAGTTCGATGGTATGAAGGATATTATTTCCCAGCATAAACATGAAATTTGCTCTCTCCAAAAGGATGTAACTTCGATCAAATCTGATTGTGTAACTACTCATCAACACGTTGAGGAGTTAAATTATGAGTTGAACGTTTTGAGGCAAGCGAATTTTGAAGGACATATGCTTATTTCGAATGTAATCAAAGTAGCGCAAGAAGATCTTGGTGAACTTTTGAGGAATATGTTTTCCTTGTTGAACATAAATTATGATCCTGAAGGCATTCTAAGTGTAGGACGATTATCTTCATCGAATCAAAATGGAATTCAACCGATATTGGTCCGTTTTGCTAGCATTTTGACGAAGGACAAGTTGATGAGGGCAGCACGAGAGCGTCCAATCTGCTGTGATGAAATCGGCTTGGGAGTGAAGCAGCGCATTTTCTTCAATCATCGCCTAACACCTGCTAATCAACGTCTTCTGGCTGCTGCTCGAAAATTCAAAAGGGAACATAGTTTCAAGTTCGTTTGGTTTACAAATGGTGAGATATTCTTGCGAAAAGATGAAGATTGTAGAGCAATCAAAATTTCAGATGTTCGAGATTTATGTGGATTAATTTAAACTCAATTTCCTTGAGATCTTTCCTTAATGAATTTATTATTATCGTAGTGGATCATTGTCCAAATATTATCAACGAAATAAAAATTGATTACAATAATGATATTTCTGAATTATCTAGTACTTCTTTGAATATTCTTCATCTAAACACTCGCAGCTGTAGAAATAAAATTGATGAATTGACTCAAATGATGTATGAACTAAATAAAACTATTCATGTTATAGTGTTCTCTGAAACATGGTTGTATGAAAACGAAATTTGTAATATTGCCGATTATACTTCATATCATAGTTGCAGAGAAGATCGTGGAGGTGGTGTCTCCATATTTGTCTTGGGTAGTTTGAGAAGTCAACTGACTATAAATCTCACCTATGATGTAAACAATTTCTTAATTGTAGACCTAATAGATATTGGTATAAAAGTAATGGGTGTTTATAATCCGGGAAGAAATGTCTTTGAATTTCTTGATAAATTTGAGCAGATAATTATTAATCATGAAAAACTATACATATGTGGTGATTTTAATATAAATTTGTTAGACGTGTCAAATGATCTTGTGCAAAACTACCGATGCCGAATTGAAAGCTTAGGTTTCTTTATACTAAATAGCTCAGATTCAAAATATGCAACCCGTATATCTAATACTATTTCAACAACCATCGATCATTTCATTACAAATCAGTTCCAGTTCAAAATGCAACTAATCACAAAAGATACTGAAAGCCATCTTTCGGATCACAAAACTCTTATTTTGTCAATTGAAATTCGTGTTGAAAAACCTGAACAGAAAAGAACGGCGCATGTTATTAAGTATGAAAGATTTCTTAATGAAACGCTACATCATAATATCGAGGAGTGTAATAGTTTTGAACATCTTACTCAAAATCTTTCTCAAATTATCAGCGAAAACAAAGAAGAAACAGTATACAAAAAAACTTTTGAAATACGGAAGCCGTACATAAACACAGCGTTACTGAGAGATATAAAACATAAAAACAGATTGTACAAAAGTTATAAAAATGCTCCAGACAATTCTGCGATAAAAAATGAACTATATAGGAAATACATAACTGAGCGAAATAGACTAAGAAATAAAACAAAAGCAGCAAAAGAAAACTATTACAAGCAACAAATTGAAAATCACAAATGTAACGCTAAGAAAACATGGGATCTACTAAGGCAAGTAATATTTGAACGGAAAACTATTGAGCAATCCTCTCAAAAGTTGTCTCTTATGCAAAGTGGTGTCTTGTTGAATAACGATAAGTTGATTGCCAATTGTTTCAATACCTTTTTTATAAATGTTGGGCAAGTCACTTCACCACCACAAACATTAGGCGATTTTCATTCATTTATGACACAAGAAATCGAAACTGAATTTGGTTTTCACCATATTGAAGAAGACACAATAAACAACATCATTATCAATCTTAATTCCAGTGCCGCAAGTGGTCTAGACAAAATATCAACAAAATTTTTGCAAAAATGTAAGAACTATTTAATTCCAAAAATAGTTGAACTGGTCAATCATATGATTGATTCTTCTGTATTTGAGAATGTTTTGAAACAAGCCAAAGTAGTTCCTTTGTTCAAATCTGGTGACAAATTAAATACAATCAATTATCGCCCCATTTCTATCTTACCCGCTTTATCCAAAATTTCTGAAAAAGTTCTCTATCAACAACTAAGTAGCTACTTGTTTCAAAATAATCTTATACATAGTAATCAGTTTGGATTTATACCCAAATCAAGTACAGAATCTGCGACGTTAGAATTGGTGAACTTTGTAATCAGAGGCTTAGATGATGGAAAGTTTGTGGCATGTATATTTATTGATTTGCAGAAAGCATTCGATTGCATTCCTCATGATATTTTGATTGAAAAACTTGCATATTATGGCCTAACTAACCAAGCTGTTGCGCTTGTAAGCTCATACATTTCTAATCGCCAACAGATATGCTGTGTGAATGATACACAAAGTGATTCCATGTCAATCCGTACTGGTGTACCACAAGGATCTATATTAGGACCAATTTTGTTCAACATTTTCATAAATGATTTGTTAAAACTGCCTCTTAAAGGAATGCTGCAATGCTATGCTGATGACGCAGCCAGTAAGTACAAAGCAAATAGTTTAGCCTTATTAAAAGAAATGATGCAATACGACCTTGATTTGATGAATCAGTGGTTTTCCAGTAACAGAATGTCTGTCAACACAAGTAAATCCAATTTCATGATATTCACATTATCCAACGATGTTCCTAGTTTAAACCTAATGATAGATAACAAACCTTTAAAGCAAGTTTACGAAACAAACTACCTAGGTTTAATTATAGACTTTAAGCTGAGATGGCAATCACACATACAAAAAGTGAAAAGCAAAATTATGCACTACATTTTTGCTATTAGAAAAGCGCGTAGATGTCTTGGTTTACAAAGTTGCTGGCTTTTATATAATTCATACATTTTACCTCACCTCTCTTATTTAATTTGCCTTTGGGGTTCAGCTGCTAGTAGTCAATTAAATGTTTTAAAAGTGCTTCAAAATAGGGTTATTAAAATTATTAAACGCTTGCCTGTTCTTTCCCCTTCAATTGCATTATACTCACCAAGAATTTTATCTCTAATTAATCTTCACAAATACAGCATTGTATTTGTTATATACAAAATCAAAAATGGAATTATCAAACACAACATTGAATTAATGCCGTCTACAGAAGTTCACTCACATTTTACTAGAAACAGAGAAAGATTTTTTACTAGTACACCTCGTACTGAATTGGCAGTAAGAAACATTTTTTATACCGGAGTCATTAATCTTAATTCACTACCTCAAAGACTAAAAATGAGACAAATATAGTAAATTTCAAAAGAAACCTAAGGATACATGTTTTTGAAAATGGATTGTAGTTTTAAGTGTATTAGCGTATTTTAAGTTAATTTAGTGATACTTGAACATAATTGAATTCGCTAGATAAGTAGCTGTACACAGTTTGTATTAACTTTTCAGCTATGTATGCAATAAAGAAAAAAAAAAAAAAAAAAAAACTTTTTGGAAATATTAAAATATCATGTCTGTGTGACTATTGTCAACAGCCTGGTTGTATTTGGAAGCTTTTCCCATAAGAACTGCTGGTAAATTTGTTCGGCAACTCCAAATCAGCCGCATTTTGATGCGTATTTATTTCAACTAATGATTTCTCAGTCTCAGAAATCTCGCCAGGGAGAAGATGACATAAAAATAAATCATCTGAATGTTTTCATTGGTGTCTTTTAAAAGAAAAATTCTCAAGAAACGTTCTCAAGTTCTATTAGAAGCTCAACGCATCCCGAAAAGGCTAAATGCCGCGAGCTGGAATGTGCAATGATAAGGATGGGAGCATATTGACGGACAGACGCGAGGTGATTGCAGGGTGGAAGAAGTACTACGATGTGCACCTGAATGGCGCACGGGTTAGAACAGCGAAATTGCTGGCTACGTCAGCACGAGAGATGTTCCAATTTTGATTGCAATGTTCTTACTTTGTCCTTTCGCCACCACACAAGAAATCAAATGCAAATATTAGTCGAACAACTTTTGTGTAAATCCATTCGATATACTTGGCTAGGATGCTCCAGGTTTTACCAATGCTTTGCCGGCATTGACCATGGTTTCGTGCAGCTTCTAATATGGCATCGAAAGACACGCGCCCTGGTACTTCACAGGCTCCGTTAGCGGTTATGTTTTCAGGCAAATAAACAATAAACACGAAGCCGCATCACACCACGAATTAGGGATCACCAGTGAGGTGGACTTTTACCGCCGGAAGAAACGGTTCGTAGTGTTAATTCTTAGCCAATTGAACAAAATGGCTAACGACATTACGCAGCCATATGGACCAATGCACGAGTTCACTAATTTGATGTTTGAGCGGTGCCGAATTCATTCGTTTCCATGGTCACATAAATAACATGGCACCGCTTAAACGTCAACGAGTGAACTCGTGCATAGGTCCATAGGTTGATCGGGAAAATGAGGTTGATATTGATACTCACTAGTATTTGCTTTCGAATCCACATTGTCAAATACTTTTTTTTAACTAGTTCATTTATTTGAGGCTCAATCGCGTTTAACTCTTTACGGAGCCGAAATTCATTTTTTGTATTGTTTACAAATCATTCACTTTTTTGTACTAAGATTAGTATGGGATGGAGCCAGGGTACTCGTGGCAACTCGAGGTTAATGGTCACAATTTTTGGAAGGAAGGACATGGTGAGGATTGGGTTTAAGGTTTTCAACAGAACATCCGGGAGGTGGTATCGTGGTATCTCGATTAACGTATAGCGACGTTGGTACCAATTTCTTGCCAGTATTCGTCTGCCGGATGGCCAGGATCCTCAATCCAACATACAGGGGACAAAACACAGAAAAAAAACTAGGGAAGAGAAAACAAGAGAATTAAACTTTTATACAAAACAAGCGAAGAAAATCGTTAATTACGACCATATAAATGAGATCGCGGGTGCCCAACACATCTCTAACAGGAACATAGGGTTGTCTACCTCGGGCCGCAAGGGTATCCAAAAGTTGCGCTCTGGAGGCGTCCATATCCGGGCATTTCCAAACTACGTGATCGATGTCATCATAACCATAACCACACCTATTACAAATATTGCTCAGCGCGAGGTTAATCCTGTGCAAATGTGCATCTAGCGAGTAATGGTTATAAGTCTTGACATCACGCGAATGAAATGTCGACTTACATCCAAACCTTTCCACCACGCTCGCAAGGAAACTTTAGGAATTACAGAATGTAATCACCGTCCCAGGTGGCCATTTAGCCAATCGCTTTGCCAACCGTGAGAACTTTGACGTACTAAATGAAAAAAATCATCGTGTGAAATTCTTCTATCATAAATCTCACCTTCCTCAATTGTCAAACACTTGAAATTAATCAAAACAATATGGTTTATTTTCAGATATCGTCACCAGGAACCGAAACCAAATGTGATTAGTGAAATAAATCTAGTGTAAGATAATATAAGACAAATCCGGTCAAACGTAGAGAGAAAACTCATTCGAATCATCTGTAAATAAAACTAGCATTCAAAGTAGATTGAACACAAAACGAATACATTGTTTATAATGGGTTTTCTATGAGGTTAAGTAACCAAATTAGAAACCTTCCAAAACTCATTTTAATTGTGAGTGAATGAGAGACAGTTGCTGTGAACATGTTGAAATAAATTGAAATCCAAAACAATCTGATGGCTTTTCTGATTGAATTCTATCCCAATATCCTCAACACAACGTCCGGCCGGGAATCGGAAGGTAAGTTATAGCTCAATCTGTTAATTAGAACTATGTTGCCTTTGCTATATTCTCTAGGTTGCACACTGTATTAGTACTTCTCGAGCACGTTAAACCGATTGTTATTGTTCATTGCTAACACGTGCCTCCCGAAAACATTCTTGACAGATCGTACGATTTTTCCTACACATGAATAGTATGAAGATTTTGATATCGAACTGGTGCGAAAAAGAGCAACTTTCAGTTCGATTAGGATACATATATCTATAGACAATACTGTTCAGATTGGGAAAACCCAATTTGAGAGAACACAATTAAATGCAAAATGCAAAGAGATTGTGAAAGCGCAAGCATATTTTCGGTTGAATTTCATTATCACATTTTTCCATATGCTATGGCGTGAATCGTTCGTTGATGAATTTGGATGAAAATCATAGAAATAGCTATTAAAAATTCATTGATAATATACCGTTGATCAAACCTCTTTGTTCCGGAGTGCTTTTCGGCAGGTCAAGAACAATACAGATAGGTTAATTGAGGAAAACGTAGCGGACGTTTATTGGGCAGCCAAATTGACAAACATGAAAAGAAGGGAAAACTCTTGGTTTTATTTATAATAAGCAATATTTTGAACTGTTTTAGCAATACAAAGATAAAAATAGCACTAAAATTAAATTTTAACCGTTGAGGTGATAAAAATGAGCGGTGATAATTCAGTAACGAACACGAAAAAATCAATCGATATGAAACACTATTAAAGCAATAAAAATATGAAATTGGAACTAACAAATTTAAACTTCTACTACAAGCAAACTGCCGTGGATCGCATGTCAGTCCCATCTGCATTTTCGTCAAAATTGAGTTGAGCTCAGTTTTCAACATATCTTCCAATGCTCTTTCAGCTGCATCAATGAGATTATATTATTTGTTCGGAAAAATTAGGAAAAGACAGCAAGTCAAATTGTCCCATAATGAAAAGTAACCGCATGTCAGTCCCACTACAGATTTCCGCATAGTGTAACACAAAAATGAACCGTGTTTCGATCATCTTTATATTTTTCTCGGAAAGATATCGTAGTAAAAAGCAAGTTGTGAAAGTTTCATTGAGATTGGAACATGTTCCAATCCTCTGGAATTTTTTGAAAATTTGTATGGAAAACGAGTTTGAAAACTTCACAGCCCATTTTCTCAATGCCTACTTTTTACAGATGGGACTGACTTGCGATTCACGACAGCAAACAGCACTTAGAAATCACAAAAAATTCCATTAAAAATTAAAACTAAGCAATTTAAAATTAAAAAAAAGAAAAGTATTATATTCCCAATGCAAGATTTTAATTTTGCCTTGAAACGAAGAACTTTATCGGCTATTTTTGAATAAATGAGTGATGATTGTTGTTTTCTAGGGCATGATAATGTTTTTTCTCATTTATTATGCCTCTTGCTCTTTTGGGTGTGGCTTTTCGTGTTGAACTTACCAGTTGGTTGGCGAGAGCATTAATCAATAATCAAAGTTTATTCTGACACCGGCAGTTGGAGGCTCATATTAGGCCGTGAAGCAGTTCTCCAATTACTGAAAATTAGACTAGAAGCACATCGTTGTATCCTGACGACAAAGCATCGCGTAACACAGTTTTCGGGTTTATTTTTAGCATCAGAAGCGAGTTATCGGGGTGGGAATGGTCCAAAATTGGTATGTCCTGATTGTTTAAAAACAATTAACATAACTAGATTATTTCTCAAAATATAAGATTAAATTCATGGATAATGCAAAAATATATTCAATTTTCATAGGAATTTCTACAGCATTTTAACTAAGACTTCTCAAGCATTTAATCCAAAAATTACGTCTGCAGTTTTTCGAAACGTTTCTAAAGGTTTCTTGAAACATGCCCATGCAATCTTCAAAAGTCTATTTAAGATTGTACACCAGTTAATACTACAGCAATGTTCCTAATGCTTCCTGCGAAAGATTCTGTTCAATGTTTTTCAAGAAATTCCTTTAGAAAACCCTGCAAAATACTATCCCAAGGTTCGACTGATTTTTTTTCGATTACACTGCGGAACACGTTTTTGTCTCAAGCACCAAAATATTGCAATTCGCTCAATCAAGGGATGCTGAATCCGATGCTCTTTTCAAAAATATCATAGCACGCCAATAGCCCCATTTCCAAAATAGAGTGACCAGAAAAATCGCGATTTTGCAAAATTTTATTTTTTTTTAAATTATAGCTTTTGATCCGCTTGAGAGATTTTCATTATTTTTAGACGGAATGAAAGATGAAGATTTGACTTTTCAAAATGAATATAAAATTTCACAAAACTTATTTTTTTTCATGAAAAATAAAAAAAAAATCCGTTTTTCGTGTTTTGAAGGCCTCGGGACAAAAAGGGCTGTTGCTGTTATCATTTTTCCTATAAAACTAGAAATTTTTAAATTTTCCACGTATTTTTTTGTCTGAAATCTTAAACAATCTCAATCCATAAAAAAGATTGGAAATCGGTTGAGCTGTTCAAAAGTTTTGTTTTTTTTTTTAAATAAAAAATCTAATGCGCTGAGACCTACAGTGTGTGCCGATGAAAAATGACTGATTTTTTTATTTTCAAAAAAATTTATCTCAAAAACTAAAAAACATACATCGCTGAAAATTTGACAATGAATGTTAAATTTTCTGAACTTTCAAGAAGAAATGAGAACAGAAAGAGCCCCTTTTTTCCCAAGGCCTTCAAAACACGAAAGAACGGATATTTTTAATTTTTTTTTCATGTAAAAAAAAACAAAATTTGTGTGGAATTTTATACTGAAATTTTATATATTCCTTGAAAAGTCAAAATCATTAGCATTTATTCCGTCCAAGAAATTTGAAAACCAGTCAAGCGGTTCAAAAAAAATTTGCAAAATCGCGACTTTTCTGGTCACCCTATTTCGGAAAAGGGTGATCATTTCCGAAATAAGATGACTAGGAAAATCACGATTTTGCAATTTTATTTTTGAACCGCTTGACTGATTTTCAAATTTCTTGGATGGAATAAAAGCTGAAGATTTTGACTTTTCAAGGAATCAAAAAAATCCGAAAACACGTGTATCCTTTTTTCGGATAAGGAACAAAATAGCAAATTTTCACGGAATTCGGTGACCCACTAGATCGGTTTTTTTATGAAATGGCTGTAAAACTGTATTTATCATCAAAGTTCATTACACTTCCGATGCGCAGAAGTTGTTTTTTAACGGTTTAGGCAAGTGTTGTATTCTGCAATGTAAGACAAACGATGAATTTTGTATGGAAACTGTAAGCATGTGGAGAAAATTTGTTTAATCTAAATTTTATCGTGCAATTTCAACCAAATTATATCTGAAATGAAAGTTTAAGTCCTATTTTGTATCTATTATCAATGAAACCAGTGTTTTATACAACTTTGGCTACATGTATCGAAATTGTGACGTGCTAGAACATTTCAGAAAACGACATCAGATTCAGCAACCCCAAATCAACTAGAGACACATAATTTGATTCCTTGAATTAAGAATTTTCTTCAGATATACCTGACGGATTTATTTTTCAGAAACATTTTCTTGGCATTTTCCTGGGAAAATTCATAAAAAAAGATGTTTTGACCAGGAAACTTAGGTGATGTCCTAGGGAAATCTATGGATGAATCTGATGATAATTTGGATACCCAAGCAACCAAAAGTTCGGATGAAAGGACATGCTTTTGCTTAATTAGCTCACTTTTTAAGTAATAAACCGAACTTTACAGTATACATAGAGTACGTTTTAGTTGCTTATAGAATTATATTTACCTTCAAGTAAGCAAGATTTTCAATTCAAACTGGTTCTGAACTTTCTAGTTGTTGACAAGTTCTAGAGTTACTTTTTTCAGAATTAAGTTCCGTTGTATTCTCTTAGTCAGCCAAAAAGTTTCACTGAAACTAGATTTATACCAAAAACGATCTTCGGAGTTCACTGCTCAAGTACAATTCGAACTATTGGTTACTTGGATAATATATATTACAATATTTTTGAACAATTTTTGAAGGAATTTTTATAATTTTTGAAATAATCTTTGGAGAAATTTCATTTTTGTGGTACTATTTGGGAAAATCCTGACTGAATTCTTGAAGTATCCAAAGCAGCATTCTTGGAGAAATTCTCTAAGAGACAAATTCCATCCAGAACGAGTCGAAAAAACAAAATAAAAATTGTGCTCGATAGTTTTTGATTTATAATGAATTTTGCACATGTTTTTGGTATGAAAGAATAAGTGTTTTCCATACAAAAATTGATCATTTTGACTCAAGAATAACTTATTTGAAAAATTCTAACTTTGAAACTGTTGATTTTAGAGAAAAATGCTCCATGAAGGAGTTGTAGTGAACCGTTTGGACTATACTTTACTTACTTTTGCTGGCTTTACGTCCTTCAAGACATGACCTACGCCACAATGCTGCGCCAACTAACTCGGTCCATGGCTGCTATCCTCCAATTTCTCGATCGCTTCACACTTCCAAGATCCTGTTCCACTTGGTCAAACCACCTAGCTCGTTTCGCTCCCCTCCGTCTTGTACCAGCCGGATATGAGGTGAACACCATTTTTGCGGGATTGTTGTCCGGCATTTTCACAACGTATTCCGCCCATCGTACCCTTCCAGCTTTGGCGACTTTCTGGATACTGTGTTCACCGTAGAGTTGCTCAAGCTCGTGTTTCATTCTTCTCCTCCATACGCCGTTTCCGTACCCCTAAATCTTCCCGCATGAACTGGCATAGACCAGTTTTAAATGCAACTCCCCTTTCTCCTCATTGGTCTGCATTCTGACGCGGCAGGTGTCATTGTTGCCTAAAGGTGGAAGATCACCAGAACTTATACACTGAGGGTGTCTGTTAGTCCCAAGCAGTCATCTGGTTGAATCCTTGTGTATGTGCAGCCGATCTTGAATACTTGAAGCGATACTTGAATAGCAACCATAAGCGGTCAATCAAGCCCAAGCTCAATGGAACCTTAACCGGTTACTGATGGGTCCAAGAGCATCAGCCCCACACAGAATGCGGGTCCTCAAATATATGTGTAAAGTTCTGCAAAGCTACTTAAACAGAACTGGTTTATGACACAAACGGATGTTAATTAAAATAGCTGCGGGAGTTCTACAGGGATCCATACTTGGTCCAAAACTGTGGAATATGATGTACGATGGAGTGCCAACCTTGATACTGCCGAATTGGGTCGAGATCGTCGGATTTGCAAATAACGTCGTTCTTGTGATAACTGGCGAATCTGCGGATGAAGTGGGTAGAGATACTGACGGCGGAATCGCTAGACATCATTAAATCGTGGATGACTGGAGTCATGCTCCAATTGGCTCATCACAAAACGGAGGTGGTACTGGTCAGCAATGCGGTTCAGCAGTTTGAGATCAACGTCGGAGGACACGAAATCTTATCGAAGCGCTCTCTAAAGAACTTTGGAGTAATGTTCGACGACAGGCTAAACTTCAACAGCCACGTAGACTATGCCTGTAAACAGGCAGCGGAACCATCTAACCCTGTAGCTAAGTCTCGGCTTGGGGTGAAGCGTTGGGAACTAAAGGTAACCGAGAGAAGCTGGCAAGTACGTTTAGGCTCATGGCTATCTGGATGGCGAGGGGCTACCGCTCTATATCGTCGGAGGCAGTGTGCGTTATCGCTGGAAGCATCCCCATCTGCATCACTCTGGCTGAAGACATAACATGCTACCAGTAAAGGGACACAAGGATTGTGAGGAATACCGTCAGATTGGATACAAGTGGCTGCAGGAGTGGGATATCTCGGAGAAAGGAAGGTGAACCCACAGGCTCATTCCTAACATGTCGATGAAAAACATATAGAACTTCTACCTGACCCAGTTTTTGTCAGACCATTAATGCTTCCGGAAATATCTGCACAGATTCGGCTAAGCCGAGTCTCCACATTGTCTGGTCTGTCCAAATATCGAGGAGACACCGGAGCCTGTTATATTCGATTGCCCTCGATTCAGGGATAAACGGAGCGAAATGATGTTAGAAACTGAACATGTGCCAGCATGAAAGCACTTGGAATACGGTGAACAAAGGGATAACGCAGATTATGTCGTCACTGCAAAGGAGATGGCGTAAAGACCAGAGAGCTTCAAACTGCGATCGGAGTAGGCTAGATCCTCCGTTGGATCGAGTAGAGCGGACGTAGCTTAGTATCGGGTGATAACTCGTTGGGCGTCTGCAAACTGGAAGTCATCCTCCAACCGGAATTGCAGAACCAACCTTGGAACTTGGGCGACTAACGTCGAGTCGGAGCAGACTGCGCCCACTGCCAAGGTCTAGCTGAATAATTCGCGAAACAGCATCGGCAAAATGTCGTCGGGGCGCCTGAAAACTGGTAGATTTCCTTCACCGGAATCGCAGGACCGATCTCGGCATCTGCCCGGTCAACTTTGGAGTAGGTTAAGTTCACCGTCGGGGGCTAGTTGAGTAGATCAAGTTGTTGCACCGGCAAACCATCGTCGGGCGCCAATGAACCGGAAGCTTCTCACCACCGGAATCGTATGACCTCGACATCTACCCGGATAATAATGGTTCGGGAGATCTTCCACTGCCGGGGAAATCTCCGTCGGAGTAGAGCAACGAAATGCACAACATGGCGCTGGTGTGAGGCCAGCCCTAGAGAAGTATGCGTCGTCGCACAGAGAGCTGTCCAAAGCCACGGCGAGATTTTGAACCGTCAATTGGGCAAAACGAATAGTCGCAGATAAAGACAGATTTTAATGTGGCCACTCTGCTTGTTATATAAATCAAAATTTACGCAGACACTATAAGGACTGTTCATTTTATAAAGTGGACACCTTGTGCATGCTGTATCTTTCTTATTAATCAATGAAATTTCAATCGGTTTTTTGCACATCGTTCGACTAGTATTGTACAATGTTGTGATAATAAAAATTCTCCAAAATAATTAAATTTCACACAAATATGGAACAACGATTAGATCGGTCGATTTTTTGAGGTTATCAATTGATTGTAAGAAATTGGCTGGAAAATTCGATAATTTATATTTTCTATTTTCAAAAAAGGCTTGTTCTTCGAAAGCATCATCAATCAGAAGCCTGATGGAAAAAATCAAGTTATTTTTGGAGCAACAATTTTACGGATATAATAAAATCAATTTTCCCGTATATTTTTAAAGAATTTTTTTTTAAATTTGATGGGAATTGATATGAGTAGAATTTTTTGTGTAAAAGTACATCCTGACGGAAGTCCTTATATAGTATTAATATGAAAAATAACTTACGCCTTCATAGAGTTACTTAGTAAGTCCCCACGTCACATTCAAAGCACAACAGAAACACAATTGTTTTATTCTTAGAAGACCTATCAAAGTACATTGACAATCATTAAAATTGGCAACACTGCTGTAATAAAATCGATTTCATTTTCCACATATTATTTTCATAATTTGTTATTCTGAGATTACCAATTGAAAAATTCGGAGAAAACTGTTTACAATTTGCTGTAGATCGATAAATATGCGTACATGATTTTAAAAGTATGAGACTTTTTAGTAAAACTACCATAAACAGTAAAATTTATACTTAAGACTGTAGTTTAATCTCACGATTTAGCTTTCGTTTATACTAATATAGTTTCTTTAGTAATCCAAACTAGTTTTGAGCACGCTTTTTACTTTTCTTTTTTGCTGGGAGTGAAAGGAAGGTGTATCAGCAAATTTGGCCATAAATGGGTAAATCACTAAAGTTACCTAATGTCATAGAATGGTGGAATATAATTGATATTTTTAAAGCTTTACCTTTAGTAGAATAGTAAAGGATACAAACATACAATTTGTTCATAAAAATAAGGATTTTTGTTTTGCGAAAAATAATGTTAAACTTTGACGGACAGCTTTTTTTAAGAGTTTTTGGAAAAAACTATTTAGCTCTTCAACCAAAAGCATTTTCAAAGATTTTATATTTTCATAGCATTTTATAATAATAGGTCAACGATACACAGAAAACCGATTACGATTTTATCAATAAATAAACAAAGTGTCCACTTTGTAAAATGAACAGTCGTTATTTCTAAGAATCGTTTTAATTTTTATGTCCTCATTTTGTAAGCAGCCCCAATGTATATTGATGTCAAACAGTCGTTTGGTAGAGGATATTTGTATTTTCACAGCCCATGATCTTTTTTTCATTATTTTTAATTTATTTTGTGTCTTGATTCAGCAATTGTTCAATCCGTGAAACTGTTTGTTAAATATAACCTAAAGATAAGTAAACGGCGTAAAACTATTTATAAAATACCGAATACTATCCCACGATTGTAAAAAGTACATTTAAACGTGAAAAAAACTTCTTAATCACGGTTTGCCCTGCCGCTGATGGAACCGGTTTTCTACCGCAGCTAGAAGTAATAAAATTGAATTATCGCTTTTTATTTCAACATCAAAGCGAGCAAAAATCACAGAGTCATAAATTCTGGCCTGATTTCTAATTTTTCTTCATTTTTTCGGGTCCCAACTGCAAGGCAATGGATCTAGCTTTCTTTTGCCGTCGTCGTCGTCATCGTTGTCGCCTTTCTGTAACGAGACCAGGAAAAACCAACGGAGACCCGGAAATGCTAGCTACTGTGAACGGAACTGCGACAATACCTTCTGGTTTTGCCGGTGCTTGATTGAGGGTGACTTGGCTAGGTGTCTGTTACAGAAGGTGTGGGTATGTGGGCGCATGTGGAAATGAAGAAAATTCATTTCCTCCCTCTATAAAACCACTACGACGACGCCAAGTCATGAGTTACAAACGAAGGCCCTTCTCCGGGTTGACCTACTCTTTCAGGTTACGGTTTGTGGCCATCGTCGTACCGTTTCGAACAAGAACGGGGCCTCCCTTCTTGTTGGTTAAATGCAGAAAAATGACTTTCTGCAAAAATTTACACCAGCCATGACTTAGAAGATGGGGAGTTGGTGACTGTAGCCGTTTTAATATAAACGTTGAGCTTTTTGGAAATGATTGTAATGGCTCTGTAAATGGCTCGTTTTTACCAAATTGATGATAACAATCACGCAGTTTGTCAGCTCGAATTTGTTCAGTATCAAGAATATTTCATCAACATATTTATTATTATAGGAGATTTAAAATTTACTGATTACAAGCTTGATCAAACCATTACTTAATTTATAAAGTTATTGAGTGGTGAACTCGCCAAAAGCGAAAAGTGGCAATTATAGAAACAAAAATAATAATTAATATCATACAATTAGTATTATGCTCTTGGTGTGCCCTTTATTTTTTTCCTTATTTTAGTACACTTATCATAAGCGAAGAATTATCCAAACGTATTTAAAATTTTACAGAATTACCGTATTTCAGAAAACCGAACCGTTCAGCTTCTCGATTTTGGTAAAAATCGCACACTAAGAGGTTCACCTTCAAGCTGCGAAAACACAACTAAAGTCTCTTAGCTTAGCTTAGCTTAGACTGACTACACATATCAATAGTTGCTATTCCGTGATTGACCGAAATCAGTGAAGATGCAAAAAAAATCAACTAGAAGTTCGGCTGGGATTGGTCATAATCTTCTTCAGTTTGCATAATTTAGTGCCTCTATTTATACAGGGTCAATAACGGCGCCGGCCACGTCCTTGCAATCAGGTGGGATTGAGGGGAGGAATGTTAGAGTGTAACCTTTGCTATTTGGAGACCGTGTTTACCCTGGGACATTTTGGGACAAAAAAGTATGGGATGTGTAAAGTTCCAATATAAAATCAATGTCTTTTTCGATAGTTCTAACATTGGCCCACAAATACGATACACGATATTCTCCTTTACTTTTTTTCTTAGATAGCCTTTTGAATAAGCCATCGGACAATGTATAAAGATTTGTTCAAAACGTGACGGAACTGTAATATGTTTAACCCCTCTACCGGCAGCTTTATTTTTTACCGCAAAATAAATATTCAAATCGTTAAAACTTTTTTATTTTTCAATATTTTTGCACCATTTTTTCACAAGTTCTTAAAAAAACTATTTTAGTTTAGGAATCCGTGTCGATATTGATCATTGGAGATCGAATTTTAAAAATATTCCGATGTTCCTTGGGGGACCGACATTCTTCATAAAAAAAAAAAAACTTTGAGGCGAATGAACTGGCTAATCAAGTTTAAAGCCTCATAAATTAATAAAAAAAAAAAAAAAATCATATGAAATGTCTTTGTCGGCCATTTTGTTTTTGGTCAATTTATCAATCAAAAAAAAAATGAAATGTGGGCTATCTAATGCCAGGTAAAAAGGAGCTACTCTGAAAAAATCATACAAATCAAGTTTTTGAGATCTTTATTTGGCCAGCGTGGTTCCAAAAACCTAAATGCTCATTACTTAAAGACGGCTGCATCAAATTGCTTCATTTTTTCACAACATACTCTTATGAATTTATTGTTCCGAGAAGTGAATATCTGAATACGATTAAAATTCTGTAGCCTGAGAATTAATGGGGGATCTGGTTATGGGTCGGTCCCCCAAGGAATTTTGAAATATCTTCAAAACCAGATGACCAATGATCAATATCGACACAGATCCTAAAACTAGAAGAGTTTTTTTGAGAACTTGTGAAAAAATGGTGCAAACATATTGAAAAACAAAAAAGTTATAACGATTTTAATTTGAACTTTGCGGTAAAAAATGAAGCTGCCGGTAGAGGGGTTAATTAAATAAACACTTTGTGTTTGCTTTAAAATGTATAATTTGCTTACAAATTCAAACTTTGACATACGGTATTAACAGAACTATAATGATCTTATTTTGATATTCTACGAATATATTAATAGAAGTTTCTACTATGGAATGATGGACAAGATAAACCTATCAGAGCAAGTATTTTTTTTAATTCGTGAAGCGATTTGGTCGTCCATAGTGTTACGATAGCTCAACAAATCATCTCAGCACAGAGAGAACATAAATTACATATAAGGGTTCGTTTTCTATCTTAAAGTTCTGGTCAACTTCTAGCCACTGCGTAATTTTTCGTGCAGTCCACAATTCAATTTCCACAATGTCAAAATTATGTCTCCACCAGGACACAGTAGATATGGAGGACCTGCCCCGGTGCCCCCATTTGGCACTGACGACTAGCAAGGTAATGTGATTCTGGTCCCTTCTGATTGGCCCGTAAAGCGATTGTGACCTTTTGTGCACAGACACTCCTTCCGTTTACGCTACTTCTGTCGCTCTATCCAACTTTCCTTCCTTCCATTATTTATCCGGGACGAACGCAACCGTAGGAACAGCAATACGGGAATCATGTTGCAAATGGATATTCCTCTCTGTCTTATATTGAAATGCTTTATTTTATCATTTCCGCTCATTTCTCTTTCTACCTCCTTCCGTCCATCAATATTGGGTCTGTTTGTGTGTGGGTACTTTGGGAACGATTCCGTACCATGGGGCTGTTGTGGGAAATATGATTACAGATAACAGAATTCATTATGTAAATTTATGTGATTGAATTTCACTAACCAACCGTACGCTGGAGCAGACCTCTGGAAACGGTCGAGGTTGTCTTTCCATTATCTATGTGGTTGCATGAAATTTGATGTCTACGGTCTGTTGAGTAAATTATATGGGGCTACTCAAAGGTGAAATTTGAATAAATGTCAATATCGTTGTGGTCACTGTATTTTCAATTTTCGAAAATATACATTATTTTTTCTATGCAAGGCGATGTATGAATGATTGGAATGAAAGCATTCAATTATTAAAACAGACTATTTGAAAATCTCATCTTCAACATATTTTTATTAAATGATGAAGATAAATTTCTATCAAATTGTCAAACAATTTGTTGCAGATTTATAGGTAGACGAAATGAAAAAAAAAAAACAATATTTCCAATTCAATTCAATATGTACTGACAAAATATTATTTGAATCCGTTTAGTATTCCCTGAGCGGTGAGGGTTTTAGTATTTTTGCTTTCACTCAGGCCTATACGGGTTAACGACACTTTACACCATAAGTGCATTCGTGTCAACACCTAAGTCTACATTGCTCTATTAACATCCATTACAATATTTGGCGATAAATTTATCTTGCCGTTTTGAGCGTTTGTTGGATTTGCCGTTTTGAGCGTTTGTTGGATTTGACGATCCAATCTTTTGGATCGGGATCAGGACCTGAATCGGTGTCTGTATCCATATCAACATTTCTTCCACTTTCCATTCCATCATCTCTGTCGTGTGTCGATGCTATGTTTTTGTCCACTTTCTTCCACGGTGGTGAATTCGTTTCCATCGGACTTAATTGACGAACGTGATGTGATATAATCAATGGTATAATATCCCTCACTAATTTCTTAGCATACTCTTGGAGGAATTTAAGAGGACAATTTTGGAAAAATTCCGGTACAAAAATATGGAAAAATAAAGTGAAAAGGTTTGTTGATCTCATTGAGGAACCCCAAATGAAAGTGATATTAATGTTCTATCGAATTCCAGAATGCATTTTACGTAGTTTTTTTGCAATGATCGAAGTGAATATTTTCCTGCTCTTCGCGAAATTTCATCCTAGGCACAATCGCTGTTCAGCAACATTGGAATTAAGAAAGGATAAATAAATAAAACCTGAAGGCGCTTTTCAGATAGTTAACACTTTTGAATGCGATATCGCATCACTGCTGTTGGTTGTGAAATCAAAGTGATATTGATAGCTCGCAAGTGATAGTGATCGTTTTAGACCTTCGGTCATATGATTGATGTTAAGCAACTTTGCTAATACAAGCAAAAACACATACTAAGAGCCATACCAGTTATATGCGACATTGCTTTAGTGCTTTTGCTTGAAAATGTCGAATCTGATACTTAAAATGGCAAAAATCTACATTCTTTGGGAGTGATCCAAAACCGTGGTAAACAGTAATAGGGTCCTAAAGCCCTGTCCCAATTATAGTGCCAAACGCTTAAGTTTAGGCCAAAAACACATGTTTACTCAATTTTTTAGTGTTTTTCGTTGGTTTAAGCCAAGAAAAAACTTTTTTTTTTTTTTTTTTCTTAGATTTTGTCACACCCCTTGGCTTAAACTCATATTTTGGATATATTTTGTTTTCCGTGTCCCGTTCGAAATGTCAGTTACACTGTAAACTCGGCATTACCCTTTAATGTGGAAGAAATACCCATTATTTGCTGAAGGAAACGTCAAAATGATGGGTACTTTATTTTTTCAGATACAGAGTATTTTATACCGTCGATGGGGGTGACAATGGGTCTAGGGGGTGAGATTGGGTCAAAACGGAAAATTATGATTTATAAAATATTTCAGCTAATAACGCTGATATTACTAAAATTAATAATTCATATGTTAGGGAACATAGTATTACACGTAATTCATCACAATATACATTTTTAGAAATAGAAGTTTTCGTTTACTTTACCAATAAACTTGTATGTTGAAACTAGATGAAATTTACCACATTAAATTTCTCCTGTGCAAAGTATCACGCATGTACTTTAACCTCTATCGTTATTTTAGTAGAAGGTTGAAAGTCTTTTCATTGCACTTCATACGTATTTTCAGGAATCTATTTGATTTTTCCACAAAAATTAATTTTTTTTCGGTACGGTGTCTTAAACATCAAAATGGGGGTGACATTGGGTCAAGCAAGAACGATAGTAAATGAAATTGCAAGTCCACTTTTTTGACATTTTACGGTGCCGGGGGTTCTCTTTTTTCATTAAGAAGTGTTTATTCTTTCTAAATACAGCATCTCTGAAACATCAAACAAGTCTACATGAGTATTCCGTGCGTTGAATAACAATGCAACGCATTTTGACAACTTCTCAAACCAGCAACTGTGTTTCGTGCGCAGCAACATCGTAAAATTTTATCAAGTGGATTTTTTTTTTTCGAAATTTAATTATTTATCAGTGTTTTCATATTATAGAAACATCTCACGGAAGTACAAATGAGTTGGATCGCTGAAATACTGGGATAATGACGTCAACATCTGCCTGAAATGCACTGATCGTGGAATGTCGCACCGAAATTTAACTATTTGTGAAGGTTTAAAATAATAACTGTTCCAGTACACCTATGGGGAAACTGAATAGGCTTTATGGTAATGGGGAAGAGACTTTGAAGAAAATTTGAGGGAAAAAACAAGAAAATTTATGTAAACTTGACGATAAATGTTGGATTTACATATTTTTCTCATAGCTCTTTAATGTTTTGGTATAATCGTTCTTTTAAGTGGGTTTATCATATCTGTGAAACATATTAGATATCTTCTCGTCTTGTTTGCATCGTATTTCATCAATACCTTTCAGCTGTGAACGGTTTTGCATATTCTCAAAAACAAGTTATTTCAATTACAGTGACCCAATGTCACCCCCTCTATGGGGTGAGATTGGGTCATTTTTCATTCCATTGTGGTGCCGCTGTGAATAAATATTATTCTTTAATATTTTGAACAGTTGTTAATGTACCATCAAAGTATATGCACACCAAATTTGAAGTTCATTGGAGTTAAATTGCGATAACTATTCAATAAATAAATCGTACATATCCCTTTTTGACCCATTGTCACCCCCAACGACGGTACCTTTTTATATATTCCACGGACTTACTCTTTAATGGGTGAAAAAAATCTTGCAATTCATCTTCTTCTTTCTGGCGTTACGACCCCACTGGGACAGAGCCTGCTTCTCAGCTTAGTGTTCTTATGAGCACTTCCACAATTATTAACTGAGAGCTTACTATGCCAATGACCATTTTTGCATGTGCACTGAGGCAAAAAAACTTAATAATTTCTTATGGAATAATTATGATTTGACGCCACAACGATTATTGTTGAAATTTTTAAGTTTCACTTATGATTTCGATGAAAAATTTCATTACTAAATTTCATAAGTCAATCAATGAAAATTGGTATTAAACGCAATGATAATTACTTATTTAAAATTATCATTCGTTCATAATGTTTGCCTTTCATTTCAGACGTGATCAAAAATTGACATGTTATGATAACATGTGATCGGATATCGATTAATTTGCACCCACCATTGAAAGCGGAGCAGTTCTTCTAGTGATTGCATGGAAAATAATTTCAAGCTATGGTACTTAAATATTTCAAAGCTCTCACTTATGAAACTTATGATCCCATTTTCGAAATGGTTAAGCGTTCAATGAAACCATAATTTGGCTAGTTCATAAGGCATGATTTACGGAAAACCTAAGTATTTTTGCCTCAGTGTGTATATCGTGTGGCAAGTACGAAGATACTCTATGCCCTAGGATTAGGAAGTCGAGAAAATTTCCAATCCAAAAAGATCCTCGACCGGTGGGATTCGAACCCACGACCCTCAGCTTGGTCGTGCTGAATAGCTGCGCGTTTACCGCTACGGCTATCTGGGCAATTCATAATAGATCTTTATGGAGCAGAGACATGCTTGCAGTAACACGATGGAATAAGTGTTTTCTAAATTTGGATAGATCAATGGTAGGTATAATTTCTTTCCCTCTAGTGTTCTGATAAATATGGAACAATCATTTGATTACAGGATACTTTTGCTTCCATATACATCCCGTATGCATGTCAAAATCGCCAAAAGTAGATGTCAGTTTGCTAGGCTAGTAACATCAACGTAAACCAATTAATTATGCTCCCGCACCTGAACAATAATTAGATGCAAATAGTTTATTGAATACAAATTATGTCTATGATCAAGTTTTTTAAGTAGAAATTTTTATAAACGAGAAAAAATATTAAAATCAAACAGAATTTTCATATCTTGAAAAAGAGTAAATTTTACTCTGTTTCTCAGAACAAATGTTTTGGATAATGGGTAAAATTCATTCGTTGATCTGACGTACAAGCCCTTTACTCTTTAAAGAGTAAAGGCCATTTACTATTTTTATGAGTTAAACTAGTGTCTCTCAAAAAGGGTACTTTTTTACCCTTTAAAGTGTACTTTGGTCTTACAGTGTAGGAACAACCCCAGTGTTAAAACTAAAACCCCTGTGGTTTTTTTGTCGACTAAGCGAACGTCAAACATGATCAAAAGTGTCAAGGTTCATTTATGGACCCAATTTTTAAATTAAAGTTTAAACATGATATAGCCGTTATTTGAATTGGAAAAATTGCTTAAGTAGTTGCAGTTACATGTTCTTTTGTGTTGTTAAATAAAAACAAGATTTCATTAAACATTTTAGGACCCAATTTCCTGGCCCATATTATGGATCACTAGTTGAAGCTGCTAATATTCAGTAATTAGAAGCAACAATAAAAAAAAATGTTTTCCAAAGATGAATTCATACTAAATCTAAGCAAAAGAGCATGTTTTATGCTATAATATTTGAATTTTACCACCTGTGAGAGCTTATGAATGCTGACGGCACTTCTTATAGAAAATGACCATACAATGATAGCAGTTTGGTACCACCTAAACATTTGTCAAAATTTGAATGTTGTGCTTAACATTACAAATGATAGAAGACAAATAGTATGACTCGGCAAACATATGTTTTACGCCAACGTTTATGTTTTGAGCGAGTTATCCGATGTTGAACGCCAAAGTAATCCGTAATTGTGTGTGCATGGTACTTTCATAGTTGTCTATTTGCCTAGGCTGCAAGGTAATTTGTTTCAAACTAACTAGCGGAAATTGACTATCAGTAAGTCAAAATGTTTTGCCATTGATGACTTTAAGGTCAAACATCGCTCATGGAATAATACACAAAACAATCCCAATGGCAGATGTTTATTTGATGAGTAGAGTAAAGTGGGGCAAAAGTTCGAGTGGGGTAAGAGTTTCTTTTTAAGATTTCTAGCTCAATTCAAAACAAAATTTATAAATGTCATGGTGGTTCGAATGCTATTCAAGTAGGAGACTTTCACTTCAAATATCATAAAAATCGATTGAGATTTTGAAAAGTTATGGCTATTTGTTGTTTTTCGACGTGAATATTGTAAGTTTTAATCAAACTTTCGTTGCATGAAACCAATTGAAGATGAAATCTTTTTCAATATATTATATAAGGGCGATTCTACGCCTATCATTGGAATGTTTTGAGGTGTTTTAGTTTTTGCATAAATGCTTGGAAACAATTTTTGGCCCATAGTGGGGCAAAAGTTCGAATAATCGGGGCAAAAGTTCGACCCATGTATGAACTCACGGAAAAAAATGCAAATTGCTTAAAATCAACATATTATCTTCAAATTTAGCTAAATTTGTTTGATCGTGCGAAAAAAATCACCAATTTTTTTAGTTCCACTTAGTTTTGATAAAAGCTGCTATTTTTGACTATATTACAATTAAACCTGTTTTGGGCAATTTTGTGACGAAAATTTAGTGTGTATTTTAAGGCAAATTTAAGTTTACGGCTGGTGTAAAGTATGCCTGTCATAAAAGGATAAATATTTTGTGTTTTAGCCAGCGAACTTTTGCCCCGCGCTAGATTCGAACTCTTGCCCCACCGGCGGGGCAAAAGTTCGTTTAAGACAATCAATTTTCAAACTTTTATAACTAAACATGGGTAAATATTTTGGCACAAGTTTGTTTAGCAAAATTGTAGCCAATATGTTGAAGGTTCACTGTATGGTATTTGTTTTGTTTCAACTGCTATTGTTTTCCTGAAAACTTTGATTATACCACTAAAGTCGATCTTTTGCCCCAACTTACTCTACCCTTCAGGATAGGTATTCATCAATTCAATACCCTGATATCGCTTCTTGTTTTTCCTCCTTTTAAAACCCTTATACGATTGATTTAGTCTCAATCTAGTCACCTTTGTAGTCATATGATTATTCATGCTGATTTTGATTTTGATCATGTTCCTGTTACATTTCAAATATCCCATGAAGCGATTCTCAACCCTATAAGTTATTCCTCCCTTAAACTCAAGCGCCTTGCTGTGCTCTCTGCAAAAAGATAAAGACCATCCCAATATGCAATAATTTAAGAAAATCATGAAAACTTTCGTTAGAAAACACACCCATTTCAAGAGTGTATCGGAACGCACTTATCAAATTATTCTTGTCAAGTTTGCCATCAAACAAATACTCTGATTACTTCCATTTCCATCTATCGTTTACACTTATTGATCAGTAGGGAAAGACGGGGTAAGACCACCCGCCTAAGCAATTAAATTCATATGTCAAAATCAAGAAACAATAAATCATTTTTCTGCGCAGCATATCGTTTTTTGAAGCCTTAGGTATGATTAAAAAATATCACAGGTGTTGTATTTCAACAGCTTTATTTATTTCTTGATGCTTGTAAAAGTGATGTCTTATCTCGATTATTTCAAGCGACGGGGTAAAACCGCCCACCCACGGAGTAAAAGCAACCAACACAATTTGCATACACAATTTTACGAAAAAGCATATCATTTCCCTGTAATTCTCAAAAGAATAATGTTTTATGCATTCTATATTGATTAAGGTGGATATTGAATCATTTTTACAGTTAATTTATTCAACAAACTTAGATATAAATCCATCATCCCCTTGCGACACCCATATTGTGGAAAAATTTGCGGATTTGGCTTGTATTTTTATCAAATTTGATTTTATTTCACATGAATAGAAATGTACAACTTAGTTACAACTTTCAAAATGGTTTAGACATTTTATTTGGTATAAATTAGGGGTGGCAATCTTATCCCATCGACAGTGGTCGGTTTTACCCCGCAATCGCAATTTTCAGAACTGTGGCCTTATTGTAAATATTTACAATTAGTTTTTCACTTCATTAATACATATTTTACATTGCTGTTCAAGCATGGACGGGGAATTTGTGATGTTTTTACAAAAAAAATCCCTTACGAAATCCTGAAGTGCGCATCTGTTAAATTTAGACCAAATTCAATATCAACGAGCAGAAACTTTGTTTTTGATATTTGCTATGGAAAATTTCATGAAAATATCACCCTTAATGCCTCGGAATGACAAAAGTCTTGTGTTTATGTAAAGTGCTTGATGAGTTTGTAAGAAAACCGCCATTTTCATGCCAAACTAGAGGTGGTCCGTCTTACCCCGTCTTCCATTATTTTAGAACTGTACTAGTGGTTCCGGCAAACTTCGTCTTGCCATCAAGTAGGTTGTTAAAAAAACGCTAGGAATCGTACCAAACAAAATGACAGTTTCATTTACTCTCGGTTTTCCCGACTTTTCCAGTGAATATCCTGGGATTTTAATACATACAAACACGTCGGACCCTTGAGGAACAAAACGGAGAACCAATCATTCAAATACGTCGACCCATTTGTATGCTATTTCGTGACGTACAAAAACCACTCCATTTTTATTTATATAGATACCGTAATCCGGGGTATCATTGATCAGCGGAGAAACATTGATCGGAATGCCTCATCTCATCAAAAGTTCGTATTATCATTTATTGATGAAACATTTCCAAATCATGAATGGTGCTTCTCTTTCTTATATTCATGAGCTAATAAAAGTTAATATTTTTGCGAAAATTGCGTATGCGTAGTTTTGTTAACTTTTCAAAATAATGATATTAATTGTTAAGAACGACAGTACCGAAGATTCATGTCTCACATAAGTTCTGCAATCGATATAAACAAGGGAAATGTGGTTCTTCCTAAAAATGGCATCGCTAGAAACCATTCCGTTGTCAAAACTTTTATAGGTATTCTCAATTAAGCAACATTACCGAACTACTGTCAAAAATGCAAAATTCCTTCAGGAAATTGCCTACCTTTAGGCGTATTCCGTGATTCGAGGTGTTCCTAATTAAAAAATAACTCAAAAAGTAAAAGACTAGTAAGCGTTTGGCCAAAAAATATCTTCAAACATTTTTTTTACATGCTTAAATCTTTCAATAAACAAAATACAGTATATAGTCTCGAGCTATGGGTGGCAGTACTTATTTTAAAAATATAAAATTTGCAACATTTGCATTTTCAAACGAAATATTAAAGAAACATTAAAAAAATAATCATTGTTACCCCGGATTACGGTAACTTCTTTCAAAATTAAGACTGTTCACTTTAAACACAACTATGATTTATTTGCCGGACAGCACTACAAAACTATGTTTCCGTGCCATTTGATAATGTTTTTTTTCACAAAGAACTGCTCGACCAATTCAATAAGATTGTAACTGAAGCGTTTGTTGCAAAACATATTGGTAAGTTCCGTAGAAATTTTGTTCTTGCACCAGCCAATTTACAATTACGCAAGCCGAATTGAATCCGAGGAAAATCGTGACAATTGGTTCAAAACACGTGTGCTGACATGCGCAGCTTGCTGCGATCTCTTTTCTAAAATGTCTGTATCTACTTATTAACAGAATATCGAAACTTTGTCTTAAGAACAAGCTTTTAGTATTAAAACAAATTTTCAGGCTAGGAAGAAAGCTCCCCTACTGAGCTTTCTTCCTAGCCTGAAAATTCAAAATAAACTTTTGAAAATGATTCTGGAGCTTCCTCCCTGGCATATTACAAATGAGTTTCATAGATAATTCAATGTTGAAACATTGGAACAAATATCAAAAAAAAAAATAAAAAATGAATAAATTTATACGAGAAATCATGGCCATCTTCTATTGCTATGGTTAATGCGTTAGTTGAACGCTTTCTTTTCTCTTATAAGTAGGTGAAATTGACTCACCTGTAAACATTCTGAACTGCTATGCAAATGAAATGTAATATATTGTTTTTTTTTTTTTTTTTTTTTTTTTTTTTTTTTTTTTTTTTTTTTTTTTTTTTTTTTTTTTTTTTTAATTTCTTTATTAGTATCATTCCAAACATTACATTCATTTCTTATATCTAGGTGTTCTGTGTTATTTGACAACACTATCATCCTAATTTGATAAAACAAATTTAAGATTTAATTAACATTTTGTTAACAACATATTACATTTCATTTGCCGTAGCAGTTCAGTTTTTTTACAGGTGAGTTGATTTCACCTGCTTATAAGAGAAAAAAAAACGTTTTTAATATACTTAACCTAAACATATAACGCATTAATCGTGGCAATAGAAGATTGTAACGATTTTTGCCTGAAATTATTAATGATTGTATTTGACATTTGTTCCAATGTTTCAACATTGGATATTCTATGTAACTCATTGGTACTATACCAGGGAGGAAGCCTCAGAATCATTTTCAAAATTTTATTTTGAATTCTCTGCAGAGCTTTCTTCCTGGTATTACAACAGCTAGTCCATATTGGTACAGCATACAACATGGCTGGCCTGAAAATTTGTTTGAATATCAACAGCTTGTTCTTAAGACAAAGTTTTGATTTTCTATTAATAAGGGGATAGAGACATTTTACATATTTATTACATTTGGCTTGAATGCCCTCAATGTGATTTTTGAAAGTTAAATTTTTATCTAGCATGAGCCCTAGATACTTAACTTCATCTGACCAATTTATTGGAATCCCTCTCATCGTGACAACATGTCTACTTGAAGGTTTCAAATAAAGAGCTTTTGGTTTATGTGGGAATATTATTAGTTGAGTTTTGGAAGCATTAGGAGAAATCTTCCATTTTTGCAAGTATGAAGAAAAAATATCCAAACTTTTTTGCAATCGACTACAGATGACACGTAGGCTTCGACCTTTGGCGGAGAGGCCTGTGTCATCCGCAAACAAAGATTTTTGACATCCCTGAGGTAGCTCAGGTAAGTCAGATAAGAAAATATTGTATAATATTGGTCCCAAAATGCTGCCTTGAGGAACACCAGCTCTTACAGGAAGTCTTTCAGATCTGGAGTTCTGATAATTAACCTGAAGTGTACGATTTGACAGATAACTTTGAATTATTCTAACAATGTATGTTGGAAAATTAAAGTTTTTTAATTTTACAATCAAACCTTCATGCCAAACACTGTCGAATGCTTTTTCTATGTCTAGAAGAGCAAGACCAGTAGAATAGCCTTCAGATTTGTTGGAACGGATCAAATTTGTTACACGTAAAAGTTGATGAGTGGTCGAATGTCCATGGCGGAATCCGAACTGTTCATTGGCAAAAATTGAATTTTCGTTGATGTGGGCCATCATTCTGTTCAAAATAACCTTTTCAAAAAGTTTACTGATGGAGGAAAGCAAACTGATTGGACGATAGCTAGAAGCTTCTGCAGGATTTTTGTCTGGTTTTAAAATTGGAACAACCTTAGCATTTTTCCATTTGTCAGGAAAATATGCTAATTGAAAACATTTGTTAAATATATCAACTAAAAAAGATAAGCTACTTTCTGGAAGTTTCTTGATGAGGATGTAGAAAATTCCATCATCGCCAGGAGCTTTCATGTTTTTGAATTTTTTAATAATAGTTCTCACTTCTTCCAAATCAGTCTCCCAGGCATTTTCGAAAACGTTCTCTTGATTGAGAATATTTTCGAACTCCTGAGTAACTTCATTTTCAATTGGACTAGTAAGTCCTAAATTAAAATTGTGCGCACTTTCAAACTGCATAGCAAGTTTTTGAGCTTTTTCACAATTAGTAAGTAATAATTTGTTTTTCTCTTTCAATGCCGGTATTGGCTTCTGAGGTTTTTTCAAGATTTTTGATAATTTCCAAAAGGGCTTAGAGCCAGGGTCCAATTGAGAAATTTTATTTTCAAAATTTTTGTTTCTTAATTGAGCAAAACGTTTCTTGATTTCTTTCTGCAAATCCTGCCATATAATTTTCATAGCAGGATCGCGAGTGCGTTGAAATTGCCTTCTCCTCACGTTTTTAAGACGGATCAAGAGTTTAAGATCATCGTCTATAATCACGGATTCAAATTTTACTTCACATTTTGGAATTGCAATGCTCCGGGCTTCAACAATGGAATTTGTTAAAGTTTCAAGAGCATTGTCAATATCAAGTTTAGTTTCTAAAGAAATGTTAACATCAAGATTGGAATCAACATACGTTTTATATATATTCCAGTCGGCTCGTAAATAATTGAAAGTGGAGCTGATAGGATTGAGAATCGCTTCTTGGGATATTTGAAATGTAACAGGGACATGATCAGAATCAAAATCAGCATGAGTAATTAGTTGGCTACAAAGATGACTAGAGTCGGTTAAGACCAAATCAATCGTAGATGGATTTCTAGAAGAGGAAAAACATGTGGGGCTATCAGGGTATTGAATTGAGAAATATCCTGAAGAGCACTCATCAAATAAAATTCTGCCGTTGGAATTACTTTGAGAATTATTCCATGACCGATGTTTGGCATTAAAGTCACCAATGACAAAAAATTTTGACTTATTGCGAGTCAATTTACGCAAGTCAGTTTGGAGCAAATTAACTTGCTGCCCAGAGCATTGAAAAGGCAAATAGGCAGCTATGAAAGTATATTTACCAAACTGTGTTTCAACAGAAACACCTAAAGTTTCAAAAACTTTAGTTTCAAATGATGAAAACAGTTGATGTTTTATACGCCTATGAATGATGATTGCAACTCCCCCACATGCCCCATCAAGTCGATCATTACGATAAACAAAAAAGTTAGGATCTCTTTTGAGTTTAGATCCAGGTTTTAAATACGTTTCGGTAATAACTGCTATATGCACGTTATTAACCGTAAGAAAATTGAACAGCTCGTCCTCTTTACCATTCAGAGAACGAGCATTCCAATTTAAAATATTTAAATTATTATTTGGATCCATTAGAAAAACGTAATCCAATAACAATTTGATTTGTAAATTTTACACCTACTTGGACTGCTTCAGTCATAGTGGTGGCTTTGAACATTGCATCAATCATTAGATTCAATTGTTCAGTTAGAAAATTAAAATCAGAGGCAGACATATCATCTGATGATTTCCCATTGGAATTTTCGGTAGACGAAGAAGCGGGGTAGGAGTTACCTGTGGCGGTAGGGTTTTTTCCATTTGATTTGAAACAAGTAGAATGGGTACCCATGGATCGAACAGGGGAGGAGTTCGAATTTCCTGCTACGATATCGGCAAAGGATTTACCGTGGGTATGATTCATGATCAAGCGATCGTTAACTGAAAAATGAGCATTGTTCGATACTCTACCAGGCAAATTCCGGAAACGACCGTTATCGTAACGGATATTATCTTTCATCTGCCTGGCACGAGCCTCAATGACCTTTTTGCGTGAAGGACAATTCCAAAAATTGGACTTATGGTTAGCCCCGCAATTACAACATATGAATTTGGTGGTATCTTCCTTCACTGGACAGACGTCTTTGGCGTGAGAAGAACCTCCGCAAATCATGCATTTAGCATCCATGCGACAATTTTTTGTACCATGACCCCACTTTTGGCACCGACGGCACTGAGTGGGGTTCTGGTAATTTCCTCCAGGTTTCTGGAAATGTTCCCATGTCACACGGACATCAAACAAAAGTTTTGCTTTTTCTAAAGCTTTAATATTATTTAGTTCTTTTTTGTTAAAGTGAACTAAATAAAATTCTTGAGAAAGCCCTTTCCGAACAATGCCAGATTGGGTTCTCTTTTTCATAATGATTACTTGGACTGGGGAAAATCCAAGTAAATCATTTATTCCATTTTTGATCTCTTCAGGTGATTTATAGTCACTTGAGAGACCTTTCAAGACAACTTTGAACAAACGTTCAGTTTTGTCGTCATAAGTAAAAAATTTGTGCTTCTTCTCTTCAAGATGTTTGAGAAGAAGCTCACGATCTTTAAGAGTTTCCGGCAAAACGCGACAGTCTCCTTTCTTTGCGATTTGGAAGGAAACCTTGATTCCCCTAATGGAGTTCAAGATCTCCTGCCTAAATCCCCCAAATTCGGAACAACTGACCACGATAGGCGGCACTCTTTGCTTCCTCACTTGAATCAAAGAGCCTGGGCTAGAGGCTGCTTCGATTTGGTGTTCGGAAAATTTGTCTAGAGCATCGAACTGATTGCTCATTTCGATACAATTATTCATTTCACCCTTGGAAGAAAGTTCGCATTCCGGGGAAGCGTCCTTTCTTCCATTCTTGCCACGTGTAGTGACAGTTTTAAAACCCACTTTTTTGGAAGGAAGTAGTGAATTCAGAGATTCACCCTTCCTTTTGTTTGTTGTTGATACCATGTTTAATTAATAAACGAAAGAAGACGTGACCTTCGAAAGGTTTTTTCCCAAGACGGTGTCCAAGAAGGATTACCACCGCTAGCTTTCGCCAACGGGTCCAACGAAAAATCGAAGGCACGGGTCCAAACAAGGATCGTTAAGGGATCAATAGTAGAAAAAATAGTACTGAAAAGTACTGTTTTAGTAGCACTGAAAAGTACCGTTTTTAATTTTAGCACTGAAAAGTACTGTTTTTGTAGCACTGAAAAGTACTGTTTTATTGCTTTAGGTAGTTTTTAAGAAAACTTCCAAGAGCAGAGAGAATTCGTGTACGCACAGCACGAAGGTACGATGCGCACTGTAATATATTGTTAACAGAATGATAACACAGCGTAACAAAAATGTCATTTTTGCGTGTCTCAATGATCAAATTATGTGTCTCTAGTAGTTTTGGAGTTGCTGAATCTGATACCATTCTCAGAAATGTTCCAGCACGTCACAATTTTTATCTACAGGTCACTAAAGTTGTATAAAACAATTTATAATTTATCAAACTTTTTTATGATCTAATCCACTAAGCATGCAAAATAGGATCTGAACTTTCAATTTGGACATAATTTGGTTGAAATTGCACGAAGCAATTTAGTGTCAACCGATTTTTTCAACATGCTTGCTGTCTCCATACATAATTCTTCGTTTCTCTTATATAGGAAAATACAATACATCTTTAAGTCATCAAAAAATAACTTTTCCGCGTCGAAAGTATTATAAACTTTATGGATAAGTATTGTTATACACATACGTATCAATAACAATACATTGTTATTGTTAAGTATTGTTATATATAATTCTGTGGGAAATTAGGCAAATAAATTGCCTTACAAGCCGGCAAACTTGCATGCAAGTTGACTAACATAGTCAATTTTTGTATTTTCAATAGCCAATACACAGTTCGAACGAAACGTGTAAATTTCTGAGACATATAATGCACATAATTGGAGCGTGGAATATCATGGATATTTACATGATATGTCATGTAAACTTCAATTATATGTCATGTAATCCAGCAGGATCTTGAGTGATTACATGACATATAACACATTTTTACATGATTTTAGAATTAAATTTACATGACGTCGTGTTTACATGGCATAAATGAAGTTTACATGACGTGTAATCTTCATTATTTTTAACTGTGTATCTCACAAACTAGACGTGCTATGATATTTCTGAAAACGACAATGGATTCACCAATCCTTAATTATGTAAATAGCGGTATTTCGATGCTTGAGACAAAAACGTGTTCCGCAGTGTAATAAAAGCTCAATTTAGTTAAACCGGATTATAAGTAACGTCCAATAAAATGCATTGTGTTTCAAAAGTATTTTTTTTTTTCAGAACGCTCTTAAACCTTGTGATCTGGTGAGGCAAATTAAATATTATTGCCAAAATGATAACAATATCATAATTTCGATGATAATCAGAGATCGACCAAAAACTAGCAATGGTTCTGTGCGAGGTTCGATGTATGCCTACGGGTGAGAATCCGCCAGCGGCTCGCAACACAACCTATGAGTCCGACGGTCAGCAGAAGAAAGAGGAAGAGGCATGGCCAACGATGTGCTGGTCGACACTGTGACATGAGTGTTGCCCGATCGGTTGACACGTGTTATTATAGTGCGTTACCACGTTGGGGGATAAGACTCTAAACACACTAATGGCATGTTGCTCATTAACCATCACACTCCACACATCCTCCCTCTCCTCTCTTCTAAATAAGAAACTTTCCCATCAAAGATTGCTTGAGCTTGAGCTTGATTGGTCGCCCGTGGATGCTGCTCCAGTATCGCCAGATCAGCTGCACTTACACAAGGAACCAACCGAATGACTCTTTGGGACTAACAGACACCCTTAGTGTATAAGTGCTGGTGATCTTCTATTTTTAGGCTATAATGGAGCCTGCCACGTCAGAATGTAGACCAATGCGGGAAAGGGGGAGGAAATGATGCTGCACTTATACTGGCCCACTGTAGACCGAGGCTCAAAGTTCCATCATTCGATCATCAGCCATCATCGAAAATTACAAAATGTTTTTTAGGGGCAAATTTAAAGAAATCTTTATGAAAATTATTTCACCTGATTTTAGATAGTTAGTGTGGCATTAACAAAGATTTTTCATAAACTTTGCTCCAATTTCTTGTGTGAAAAATCTCTCAAAATTTTTCAAAATTGTTCGTGGTAATTCTCCTCTTAAAACAATATCTTGAAAATAAGCTATCTTATTAAAAATAACTTCTCTTGCGTATTTTGTTGCGTGCTTTTAGATTACACCTTTAACCGTATTTTTTTTTTTAGCTAATACAATTATTTGTAGGATATGAATGCAATAAACAGGGTTCATTTTTTGTTTGTTCTAAAAACATGCAAGCAGTTTTCTCAAATGTTGGTCTAGATTTCTTCCATTGTGGCCAGTCTGATAACCGCGAGGAAAACAAAAACTGTAAACATTGTGTGACCACTTGCTACTGATATTGACGCTTTCCAGCACTTTTCTTGTTATGTTTACGAACACGTTTTGATTTTAACCGCAGAGCAATTTGTTTTACGTCAGTTCATATCACTGCAGAGAAAAAGCTTAAAGGATTCCTTGTCGAATCTTTTTCTTGATTTCCGAGGCTCCGCGCAGAAATCAGTATTTTTATTTTACTCATTCATAAAATTTGTAAACATGAATCCCAGTGGATGCCAAAAACTCTATACAAAATCAAAACAGTGCCGAGAACTTTTAATTTGACATTCCGTTAAAATCAGACACTGTATTTACTAAAGAAACTATAAGCAAAGAAACGAAATGTTCCAATTGGAATTTCAAATTTACTGTCAATGTCATTCCAATCCAGCAGGAGATTTGTCAAACACTTTTCACACACGCTGAAAACGGCTCACACAAAAATGTACCGCCCACGAAAATGTAGCTTCTTCTGAAGTAGCATAGCTTCTGAATACACGAGTATCGATTTCCATTTTCATGCTTTGCATAAAGTATGCTCTACTAATTGCATTGGTTTTCCACACATTCAGTCAATGTTTCATTCGTTACTCAAATCTGTGTAAATTCAACTCATGAAACCTGTGACCCACTTTAAGCGTGTGATTCAACATTGACAGTGCTACGTAATAGATTTGGCATAGTTGCTAGCTGATTCATTTTCAATTTAATCAGATTTCGTCTCTTTGTATTTTAGACTCATTAGTATTTACCACGAACCGATATTTTCAACTGCATTATACAAATATCAATCCTCCTGCGCTCTTCCAGAGCTTTGACATCACGAACCAAACTGAAAACAAACAAGAAATTCTGGAGTTTTGTCTTGGCAAAACAAGCCAAATCCAAACAAACAGCTCGTCCAGGGTGTCTTTAGCTCTACCAGCCTAAACAAGATAAACATTCCGGCATCACTAGCTAAATCCGATCGTAGTCACAAATTGAATTACTCCGGTGCACTTCTGGAGCACCGTTGACTATCCAAGCCAAAACCAAGTAAACAATCCGGCGCTCTTCCAGAGCGCCTTTGGCGTCACTAGCCAAAACCAATTGCTTTCGTATTTCAAACATCTCCGGCGGCTCTTCTAGAGCCCCTTTGGCACCACCAGCCAAAATCCACCGTTATCACAAAGCAAAATACTCCGGCGCTCCTCTGGAGCGCCCTTGGCAATACAAGCCAAAGCTAAGCAAGTACGCCGGCGCTCTTCTAGATCGCCTTTGGCATCACCAGCCAAAACCGATCGTTTTCACGAATCAAAATACTCTGGTGCTCTTCTAGAGCGCCTTTGGCAACACGAGCCAAAACCAAGCAAATCATCTGGCGGCTCTTCTAGAGCGCCTTTGGCACCATCAGCCAAAACCAATCGCTATCACAAAGCGAAAATACTCCGGCGCTCCTCTGGAGCGCCCTTGGCACTACAAACCAAAGCCAAGCAAGAACTCCGGCGCTCTTCTAGAGCGCCTTTGGTATACCCATCCAGCCAAAACCAAAACTAATCGTTTAGTTTTACATGTCGTGTACCGTTTCACCTTCGGGAACTAAACAAAAATTAGTGTATTTCCTTATTCTTCTTTTGTTTGCACTTTGGGCTACAGTTTGCAATTCACTTTCGCAATTTTGACTCAAAAGCAAAAGATTCTAGTTCTCTTACCTTTTGCTCACTACTGCAGGCAATTCACACCTTGAAATTAAAAGATTAATGCCAAAACTGGCAACAAACCTGGCAGGATCGCCATTGTGCGAGGTTCGATGTATGCCTACGGGTGAGAATCCGCCAGCGGCTCGCAACACAACCTATGAGTCCGACGGTCAGCAGAAGAAAGAGGAAGAGGCATGGCCAACGATGTGCTGGTCGACACTGTGACATGAGTGTTGCCCGATCGGTTGACACGTGTTATTATAGTGCGTTACCACGTTGGGGGATAAGACTCTAAACACACTAATGGCATGTTGCTCATTAACCATCACACTCCACACAGGTTCGATAATTGGATTTCTCGTCCCAATAAAATGAGCCAGACTAAATGCTTAATACCACAAACTCGCCTGCAATGCTTTGATGACAATTGTTCCCGGGATACATCTAAATGAAACGCTTTGTTCGGCCGATGAGCGCCGCCTATATAACAATAAACTAAGATTTCATTATCATCATTAAGCTGAGGAATCAAAAACATCCACAAAAGCTGGTGAATGATGGGTGCCCATCATAATAAACCCTGCTTCAGCTAAAATAAGCGGTCGATGGTGAATAAATTATCCACCAACAATAACATCGAGAGTAAGATGCTGCGTAAGATTGGGAGCTGTTTATGTGCAATAATGGATGTTTGGTTTACTTGCGCCCTTCTTTTTCTTCTTTCTGGCGTTACGTCCCAACTGGGACAAAGCCTGCTTCTCAGCTTAGTGTTCTTATGAGCACTTCCACAGTTATTAACTGAGAGCTTTCTATGCCAATTGACCATTTTTGCATTTGTATATCGTGTGGCAGGTACGAAGATACTCTATGCCCTGGGAAGTCGAGAAAATTTCCAACCCGAAAAGATCCTCGACCGGTGGGATTCGAACCCACGACCCTCAGCTTGGTCTTGCTGAATAGCTGCGCGTTTACCGCTACGGCTATCTGCGCCCTAGGATGATCAATTTGCCCTAAAAAGGATTAGGAGCTCTCATTTTTTGTGCATTCTCTAATAATTTGAGACGAAGCTCTACGCAGGGGTTCAGGTTTCCGATAAGCTGGCAAAAACCTAACTTTCAAACATAATGATTGTTCGGTCAAAAGAAATTGTGATTATATGTTTGGGCTGTATTTTCACGGCGCCAATTAGTTTTAAGGGAAATTCGTATATTCCATCATGCTGAAGAAATGGAGGGAGATACTCGTAAATTTAGAGCCATTCGTTGTGAGACGAATCGGAAAAGTTATTGCGACGGGAATGGAAATGGATACGACGAATAGAGGCAACGGTAACTAATAATTTCATGGAATTATTTCTATTGAACGATCAAGATTTATCAAAATCTTATTCAACAATGGGAAAGCCGTCTTTGCAGGTTCTAACTGATCATAGCTTAATACAATCATAGCATCATCCTAACAAAATGTATTGAAAACAGCTTTTTTTGTTTTATGGAAACAATAATATGGTGATTATGACCAAAATAGGGTGTTATGAACAAACCTGCCTCTTAAAACATTAGGAATGCGTAATTTCTGCCATGAGTTTTTAAATCTTGACCACTGTGCACCATTACCGTTCACGAAACACTTCAACATAATTTGAATGAATTAAAGACCTTCCAATATAATCAACGGTCTGATCCGATATGAGGGCTATCGAGGATCCATTGAAATAATTAATGAATCCGCCAGCAAGGGCTCCTTCGAACGTTGATTTATATTTCAAAGCTAAATTTTCCACGAACATATTTTGGCGAACCATTCATTAGTAGGAAAAGAATCAATTTTGAAACTTTTCCAATCTGGTTTTATGATATGCTTGTTTAGCCACACACCCGTTGAGTTTCGTCTGTGAAACTCCCACACACCTTATTCAGCTGTTGCCATGGATGCTCTCCGGTATTGCCCCATTGAATTCCAGGGATACTGTTTCGGTACATCAGGAGGGAACTTTATCACAACACAACATTTGCCTCCTTGCCCTTCCTGCCTCATAACGGCACCGCCCAAAGATAGCAAGTAGAGGATCGTGATATCTGCTGAGATCCAAAAGCACAGCGCTAACAACATCTTTGTTTGTGCCCTTATCAAACATGTTCCAAGAGGGACGATAGATGCAAGAGGCAGCCTCAATGGTTCTTTTTTGTCTAGCAGTGTTGGTAGATTTGCGATACATTCACTGATAATATTTATCAGTTGTTTCCAGAAAAGATATCAGACAAAGTTTCTACGTGTATACTTTTTGTATACACTATTTTCAACGTCCATATATCACGTGGGCAACTAAGGGCAACTTCACCTGTGATGCATTGTTGGTCCAAATTTTTATGAAAAATGGACCTCTCTAAATCAAATAGACAAAACAAAATAGATCAAACCACACGCGCATGCACCCGTTGTTGTTATTTTTTTTTCTATCCATTTCAAAAGTGACCAACAAAAACAAACAAACATTGAATTGAACCAGCAGAATTTTAAAGCAAGATTGATTGAATCAGCAAAAATCCCGAAGGAATTTCGACGAACTTTAAAGCAATTTATGTAGGAATTTTAATAGAATTAGCGGTGGAGTTCCAAAGAAGTTCCCGGCAGAGCTTCGATAGAATTCTCGGTGGAGCTTTAGAAACTTTTTCGCAAGAACTGCTGATAAATCTTCGGTACAGCTCCAGAGGAACTTTGGAGGAATTGCTAGAGGAACTCCAAAGGAATGTATAGAGGAATTCTTGGAAGGAGTGCGGAGGAATTCCTGGAGTAACTCTGGAGTATTTCCCGAAGTAAGTCTAAAAAAAACAAGAACTAACTCAGAGAATTTCCAGATGAATTCCTAAAGGAGCCCCGGAAAAATTTCTGAAGCAACTCCGAAGGAATTCCAAGAGGAACTCCGAAGTAACTACTGGAGGAACTCCGAAGGAATTGCTGGAGGAACAATAAAGAGAGTCTGAGGGAATTACCGGTGCAAGCAGAACGCCGGAGAGGAACTCCGGAGGCGTTCCTCTAAGAATTTCAAGGTAATTGCCTAAGGAACTCCAGTGAAATTTCTGGAGAAGAATTTTCCAGTAAAGCTCCGAAGGAATGACCATGGAATTACTGGGTCAAATCCAGAGAAATTACGTGAGGAACACCGAAAGAATTTATGGAAGAACTTTGAGGCGATTCCCGGTGCCAAACGCCATTCAGAGCATATTTAATCAATCCCGACGTGAAATAAAGAAGTCTGACAAACAATGTTGAAAATTTATCATTTTCGACGTTATGAGATTCGGCGTTTTGGCATTCGACATTTTATCTTTCGACATTTTATCCCTAAACACTCCTAAAGAACTCTGGAGGAATTCTAGGAGAAACTCTTGAGCAAGTCGCGGAGGAACGCTGGAGGATTTCTCGGAGAAAATGTAGGAGAATTCCCGGAGTTACTCTAGAATAATTTATAGTAGAACTCCGGTGCATTTCCGAGAAGTCATTGAAAGAACTCTGAAGAATTCCTGAAGAAATCCGAAGGAATTGCCGATGGAACTCCAAAGGAATTTCCGGAAGAAAACTGAATCGTTAGAGGAACTCCTAAGGATTTTCTGAAAGAACTGTGGAAGATTTGCCGGTGCAAACCCGGAGGAAGGTCTGAGGATTTGCTGGTTGCCGAAAGAAATCCTCGGCCCCGGAGGAAACCCATGTTAAAACCTTAAGAGGGAAATAATTCCAGGAGAAAATTTGCGGATGAGTTTTTGGAGGAAATTCTCAGAGCAATTACTGTAGGAAATCTCCGGATGAAAGCCTGGAGCATATCCCCGGAGGAGTTCTATGAGGAAATCCCGGAGGAATTACTAGAGAAAATTCCCACAACAATTCCTGGGGGATCTCAAGATGAGTTCCTGGAGCGTATCGTTGAAGGAATTCTATGCAAAAATCCTGTATGAATGTCTGGAGCAAATCCCTGGAGGAGTTTCCGAAGAAAACATTCTGGAGGAATTGCTATTGGCAATTCCCAGAGTAATTCGTTGAGAAAATCCCGAAGGAGTTCTTGGGGCTATCTCCGAAGGAATTCTCGAAATACTCAAAGGAATATTTGGAGGAAATCCCCGGAGAAATTCCTGTTGCAAATCCCCTAAAACATCCATGAGGAAATTTCCTGAAAAAATCCCCGATATAATTTCTGGAGAAAATCCACGGAAGAATTTATTAATTAATTTTTGAACGAAATCCCTGGAGGAATTCCTGGACCAAATACCCGGCGAAACTCCTGGGAAGAATTCCCGGATTAATGTTTGGAGGAAAACTCAGGATCAATTTCTGGAGGAATTTCTGGAGGAGATCCCCGGAGGTGTTACTTGAGGAAAACCCGGAAGAATTACTGGATGAAATCCCCAGAGGAACTGTTGTTGAAGAAGAAAAAAATGAAATGAGAAATTGCTGGAGGAAAGCCCCAGAGGAATTTCTGGAACAAATCGCCGAAGGAATTCCTGGAGTTAATCCCCGGAAGAGTTATTGGGGGAATCCCCGGAGGGATTCCTGAAGCAAGTCGCTAGAGAAGTTGCTAGAGGAAATCTACGGATGAATTGATATTACAATTTCCCTGGAGAATTCATGGAGAAAATCTCCGTATAAGTTCTTGAAGGGAATTCCCGGAGAAATTAAAGAGAGAAATCTACGAAGAAATTCCTGTGGGAAATCTCCTGGTGCAAATCCCCAGAGTAATTTCTGGTGGAAATCATCGGATGAATTGTCTAAAAAAATCCCCAGAGGAATTCCTGGATGAAATCTCCGGAGGGTTTGCTGTTGGGAATTAGTTGAGAATCCTGGAGAAAATCCTCGGAAGAATCATTTGAAAAATCTCCGGCAGATTTTCCGGAGAAGATCCCCGTGGGAATTCCTGGAAAAGAAGCCTTGGAAAAAGTCTTCTGGAGAAAATCCCCGGAGGATTTCCTGGAACAAATAGCTAGAGGAGATTCTGGAGGAAATCCTCAAAGTAATTTCTGGATGAAATTCCGCAAAGAATTTCTGAACGAAATCCCCGAAAGAATATCTGGAGCAAAACATTGAAGTTTCTGATGAAAATCCTCGGATGAATTCCTGGAGGAAATCTATAGCCCTTTTTTTGGGAAGGAGAAGTTTTTGAGGGATATCGCCGGAGGGACCCTTAAAATCTCCGGAAGAATCCCCGGTGCAATGCCCCGAAAAAAAAATCCCAACAGAACTTCTTGAGAAAATCTTTGGAGGATTTTTTTAATTAATTTCTGGACGAAATCCCAAGACGTAATCTCGGATATCGGATAAAAGACCGGAAAACTAGTATAAAATAAAATTGGAACATCATTTGCAACACCGGTGCAAGCTCTAATTTTTAACATGGTCCACAAATTTGGACCAAAGCTGTGATTTGGACCACCGGTGAAGTTGTCTTAAGAGGAAGGTGACATCAGTCTATAAAACCACTGAACAATTCAGATCGTCAAAATAAACATAACTAGCAGCCCGGATTTTCCCAAATATGGAAATCCTCCCACAATGCGATGGTGCGCTTATCATGGAGAACAGTGGTATCTCTTCTAAATACATAACAACACGCCATTAGCACGCGTTCGTTTAGCTTGTCTAGCTGCCCAAAAAAACAAGAACAAACTCAGAATACACATTCATCGTCAACAGCATCTCCGACCCAGTTGGAATCCAAAACAACAAGACAACAACCAGAGAGTTACAATGGGTACAGTGACTCAAATTCATATTCGGTCGAGGTACTGTTTTCACATCGAGTTGGTTATAGTAGTTTGGTACGCTTGCCGAGTTGGATAATTTCGACGACGCATTCTACAACGAATTGCGTACAACATTTTTTGCAATTTAGCAGAAGACCACTTGAGGGTATAAGAAATCATATTGGGGTACATTCACAATTGTTTGACAATTTCTGAAAATTTTTGTATAATTGTTCATAACACAACTTAAAACAATGGCGTAATGAAAAAAGCGTTACTTAATTGGCATTACGCAGCTGATTCCAGTTGCGTTATGATCATTATTCTTCTTTTTTCTGGCGTTACGTCCCCACTGGGACAGAGCCTGCTTCTCAGCTAAGTGTTTTATGAGCACTTCCACGGTTATTAACTGAGAGCTTTACTATGCCAATAACCATTTTTGCATGTGTATATCGTGTGGCAGGTACGAAGATAATCTATGCCCTGGGAAGTCGAGAAAATTTCCAATCCGAAAAGATCCTCGCCCTGTAGGATTCGCACCCACGACCCTCAGCTTGGTCTTGCTGAACAGCTGCGCGTTTACCGCTATGGTTATCTGAGCTCCTGTTATGATCATTACCTGGGAGGGAGAAACCAATACAAAATTTATGTACGTCATAGTGAGCCGGGCCGCTGTCACGAACTGTCACTGTGAGCCCAGATCTCAAATATTGGACTAACATGGAAATAGCGCGTAACTGATTAAAACACATTTTCGCATTTCATCAAAAGTGACAAAAAATGAATGAAAATCAATTCAAGCATATAATGCAAGTAATGTCACGTGAGCACCTTTCAACTGATTGAATATAAAGCATTGAAAAACGCATCATTTTACTTTTTCCAATGAAAATTAATATTTAGTGCATAGAAAACTGTGGCCCATTTTCCATGTTTGTCAGGAAAGATCGAAATTACACAACAAAATAAAACTAGCGGTTTTCCCCAAGCCTGCCTTGATTGTTGTTGGCAAGCTGGAATTATCTTGCAGTTCAAACAAACTTTGTTCTATATTTCGTGTGTAGTATCGGTGCCTCCCTCCCAGATCATTAGTAAGTAAGTAAGTCGAATTAATCCATACTGCATTATTTTGTGCAGAAAAGTTGGACGTTTCAGGACATATCGGATGCTATGAATAAAAAGCGTTTAACTTCACTATATGTAGCATCTATTCAAAAACAAAATCCACAAAGTTTACTTAACTTTTGATATGAATAAAAATATTTTGTTTCGTCCCGTACGCTTGAACAAAGTAAGTCGAATTAATCCGTAGCAGCTGTCAAATTGACATTTGTTATCATAGGATAAGTCGCATAATATCACAGGTTAGTTCGGTAGACAATTTACACTCTCCCATTGTATGCTATCATTCATCACATAATATATGCACGTATATCGCCTCCACTTTTGTACGTAGAAGGCCTTTTCGCGACATCTTATAAGTGAAATTTTGCACATACAAAGCCTCCAGGTGATTTCATTATACGTACATATTGGTTGTCTGGGGTAGTACGTACTGGCTTTCAAACATTAGCTTTTACTACATACGGGTAGCAGTGAGCTGTCAACTGATGCTGCACATAAAGAAAAATCCATTCAGCGTAATCCATTTTTTCCATTTCAATTATTCGATAATCATAAACCGTTCTATTTACTCTCATCTTTGGCATAATGGAAAATTTGTACACCTGCAAAATTCAAATGAACACCACTTGAATAGTAGTTTACGGAACAAGTTGCAGAATGATGATTTTTACAGCACGAGTCGTAAATTTATCCTACGAGGCTTGCCGAGTACGATAATTATGACGAGTGCTGTAAAAATCGAGTTCTTCAACGAGTTATGTACAACTTTTTTTTGCAATTTCGTAGAAGACCACTTGAGGGTATCAGAAATTATATAGGAATGAATCCAGCATTATTTTACAATTTTTGTAAAGTTGTTGTGTTATGATTCATTACGCAACTCAAAACAGTTGCGTAATGAGAAAGCGTTGCGTAATGAATCATTACAGCACTGATTTCAGTTGCGTAATGACTATTCGCGCACTGCATACTTCAGTGCAGGAAAGTAGGCCGTTTCATGACAGATTGGCGTGAGGAAAAACAGCCTATGACGATGAGTAATTACAAAAACTACTATTCCATGCTTTCTACGATTGCTTAAGTCCTTAATAACATCGTTCAATTGTATTAGAGTACATTTTGACAGTTTATAAGTAGATAATGTGAAACCTCTATAATTTTATGAAAAGAAATTTTTTTTCAATACATTTTACATAAAATCCAGTAAGAACATCGAACAAAACCATATATTTTATAGCATTTCCACAAGAATAATATTTGCGTATTCACTTTATTTTTTACAAAATTTTCTATCTTTTCAAATGTACCTACAAGGGGTCTCATGCTTTGAATCTCATGCTTCAGAATCTTGTTTGGTATAACAATTATAACAAATCCAAACACACAAAAATCACTCATATGGCTTCTTAAATGCACACTTGAGTAGCCGGATCCAATTCTTGGCACTTTTGGTTGACTTCGGCATTTGGGTTTTCAGGCGCTACTGAGCTCATATTTGGCCACAATATGCGTCGTATTGAAGCGCTTCTTATTGCAAAGTTTCAGACAATTCGGTCGTATGGGGATTTTCCATGCCAAAGTGAATCATGGAAGTGGCAAAGCAGCTCTGCACCCCATTTTCCATATTTCATGTTTCTATTGAAAAATATTAAGTATTTGAGAGTTATTTTGAAGTTTTCACAACAGATCAATCATCTTTTTTCACAGAGAGGCCTTCCTTAGCTGAGTGGTAAGAATCCGCGGCTACAAAGCAAAGCCATGATGAAGGTGTTTGGGTTTGAATCCCGGTCGGTCCAGGATCTTTTCGTAATGGAAATTTCCTAGACTTCCCTGGGCAAAGAGTATCATCGTACCTGTCACACGATATTCGAAATCAAAAATGGCAACTTTGGCAAAGAAAGCTCTCAGTCAATAACTGTGGAAGTGCTCATAAGGGCACTAAGCTGAGAAGCAGGCTCTGTCCCAGCGAGGACGTAAATTCCAAGAAGAAGAAGAAGAAGATTTCACATTGAAATATTGGAAAAAATAAAATTTTGAATAAACTTATTCAAGTTTAAAATATGTCAACTTGTCCAAATGCATTCTAGATGTATTATAACAACATTATCAGGGCTGGTAGTTATTAAATGCCATGGAAATAAAGAACTTTAGAAATTTCTTGCCTGAATAAACAGACCAAAAAGGAATGAAAATAAGAGACCAAAACGAGGCTTAATAGTTACCAAGGAAAAAAAAACTCACGGGATTCAGGAGATATTATATTTATTTATTTATCATAATAAATTTCTCTATGACTATTTTCAAGATTTATTTTCAAAAGCTTCGTTTCACATACGTTCAAAAATTTTTCTACGGAAAACCACCGAAGTAACCTATGAGATTCAATTAGTTATTTCTACAAAGATTCTGTCAGACACAAATGTCTACAATGATTCTACCATCGTATTCTCTAGAACTTTCTTCAATATTATTGAGTAGAACTTTTCTAGAATTCATCCAATATTTTCTACATGGGTTTTAAGTATTTCATACTTAATTGCTAATCAGGATTTCTAAGAAATTTAATTGAGACTCCTTCAGAAATACGTACAGAAATTTATTGAGAAATTTCCTAAGCAGAAAAATGTCAAGGTTTATTTTTCAGAAATAACTTAATCCGTGAGTTATTTCAAAACGAAATCATAAAATACCATCTAGTGAATCTCTAAAGAAATTCCTCAAGCTTTTCCTCGAAGAATTCGAGAAGAAATACCCAAAAAACTAAAGTTGTCTCTAAAACCTCTTAAATTAAGTAACAAGAATCATTGAAAGCAGAATTAGCAAAAAAAAAATGACTTAAGAGACCATTTTGGTTAAACTCGAGACTTTAGAGACCATCCAGGTATAAGGTGTACATTACATTTGGTTGTATGTCGTTTGCCAGAAATAATATGCCAGAATGGACCATTCCCCAGAAAGTCGTTTGTCAGTATGACCATCTCCCAAAAAAAAATGCATACGTACCTACACGATTTATTTTTGGTTTTATTAAGTTTAATTAGATAATTTTGATGATTGAAATAGGGAATCATTTTGTAGGTCATAGTGCGATATATGAGATTCGTTTTTTAAGTGATAGGCATTCCTTTTAAATAAACATTTCATAGAAGATTTTCCCTTCTTTATTTAATAGGCTGTTATTTAACGTCTGTTTATATGCTTGGCATTCTTGATCGATGAGCTGATTTTCAAGTAGTAATGAACAGTTTGTTACAGCATGTTACATGTGGGGAGTAATTTGAGTTCATAGGGCACTTGCAGCCTTTGTTTAGTGTGCCCAACGGACCCCTTTGATTTGCTGTGAAACGTTTCGTAACGTGTTTTTCGTTTCAAACCGTTACCCAGCAAAATCAAAGGGGGCCGTTGGGCACACTTTTGTTTGCTGCAAGCGCCCTATTAGATATAGACAGTATAGTGGTGTGATATGCAATTCAATATTTGGAATCCATTTTTATCTGTAAGTGTGTTATTCCAATATATCTAGGTAGCCATGTAGTAATGAGAGTTATGCATTCTATAGATATTGCACACATGTCGATGTATAATCTATGAATAAAAAAAAAACAATAGAGCAGATTATCCACATTTCAGTCAGTGTTGTTCACAGCGTCGGACGTATCGGATGACGAATTTCAAAGTTGCGAGAGTGAACAAGATGCAAGCGAAAATTTTACAGTTCTCATCAGCGGAAGATCCGTAAAATTTCTACACGATGGTTACATGGGTTACATAACAATTAAGTTGATACAGATTTTTATCAGACACCGGACACGTGCTACTGACAATGTGCTCTGCATAGAGAACAAGATGGCGCTTCCAAATGTGCAGAAACAGCTCGAACCAACTTCAGGCAAGGCAAGCACACATTAATGTCCACATTTGAGCACAACCACATGCAGAGCCGCTTTGAAAAGAAAGGCAGATGAAGGATCAGAGCGTTCGGAAAAAGAATATGAGAGCGATTGCATCTGGTTTCTCCTTCGAAGTAAGCATTTCATATTTATTTGTTTGTTGTTTGTTTTGTCATTTGGATTAGCAAATATGGTATTAAATTAATATATGGCAATTTTTCCATTGTTCAGCAGCCCAATATTTCGCCAAATGATGAACAGCCCATGCTTTTTTATATACATAAATATATTGTGAGAAATAAGACCGTTCAACAATTATTGGAGATTTACCATACTTGATTGAAACTATGGCAATCTGATTCAGATGATAGCTACCACCTGAATGTTGGCTGAATGTAAGATGAGCCAAAGAATAAGAAAGCCGGTTAAACTCCCAAACGACCCGGTTGATTTTGATGACATAGATGTTTCATTCACCCAAACATATGAAGATGAACAGTTTTTACTGCACAACATAAAATTCTATGAAGGACGTCTCATGATTTTTTCGACCATAGCTAACCTTGCTAGACTGAGCAAATCGCAAGTTGTAGTACTTGATGGTACTTTTTCGTCGGCTCCTGATGGTTTCCGTCAAATATTTACCATGCATGGATCCATTGGAAGTGGCCCATCAATTATGTTCGTACTTTTCGTTCATGTACAACTTCCATCAAAACATAGGCCGGTGTTCAGAGAAGCGTTGTATTGATTCAAAACAACTGCTAGGGCAAACGGTGAAATTCTATCTCTTTCGCTCTTCAACAAAACTTGAAAACAATGGTGCCAGTACCTGTCAACTTTGACAGGTACTGGCACCGTTGTTTTCAGATTTCCCGAAGGAGAGAAGGAGAGAGATTTTCGGATGCCGTCACCGTGCAATGGGCAATTCTCGATCCACCACTTACAGTATTGAACAAAACATTTGCAACTTTTTCGATTTTCCATACAAAATGCTCAACCTTGGTAGGTTAGTTTATAGACTCTCAGTAGTTTATAGACCGATTTGAATTAAAATTTCGCAGCACGTCAGATATAACTTGAATTTTCACATATATTTTTGAGTGATTTTTTGACGTTGAATAACGTCTTACGGCAACATACTGGGGTACAATTTCGAGAAACGAAAAATCGTTCGCGTCACGAAAAGTGGTTAGATTTTGATTGTTAATAACTTACTAATGCCCGGATAGATTTTAAAGATTCTTGCACCAATCGATTGAAAATCTTTCTACGAATCAACTCCAACAATGAAAACTATTGATTTTCATGATTAAACTATTGAAAAATTGGGAAATATCGAGGTATGTCTTATTTTTCAGTCTGCATACATTTTCACTCTCCATATCTCGATATCTCCATATCTCGATGTGTTTCTGTGTGTTTTTCGTTCTCAATTTTCTCTCCGTACGTCGATATGACCAACATCGAAGATTACTAGACCAAAGTTTTTGGATTCAAAACAAATTTGGTGCGCAATATGACGTTTGTTTGTGTATTACTTTCTTGGCAACAGAGTGATTTTCAATCAAGTATTCATCAAAAAATTGTTCTTTGTCTCGATCTCTATCTATCTCGATGGTCCCTTCGATATCCAGATGTGGAGAGGCGACTGTATAAGGTTTTGACGTTTTGGAGTTTACATGTACCGTAATTTTGGGAGAAATTGATAATTTTTCATGGTTTTTCTTCTCTGTTTTCAATAATGTTGAAAATGCCAAAAAACTGAATGCAGGGAAACAAGTACGACAGTCAGCCTCTTTGGCTCATGTGCCTAAATTTTCTAACGAATGTGTTTTTAGTGCTAAAAATCATCCCTTAAATAGAAAATCGGAGATCGCATGTCGGGGTAAAATTGATCACTTATCAATGCGATTATTGTTATTTTTTTGAAACGACTCTGCATAAAGAATATGAGCTCCCTGAATCCGAAAAATGCGATATTTAAAGAAATAATGAACAGTTTATTTCAAGAATTGCAATGGAAACGCTTAAATGTAGGCAATTTCCTAAGGAAATCCCTGAAGTTTAATTATTTCAACCGCATGAGCTAATTGGTACGAGTTTAGAAGATGAAATCGGTGCGGAACTTCTCCGAGTATCAAAAGGAGATCATGCCAATCATCGTGACTGACAACTTTAACATTATTTTGGAAAATATATAGAATTTGAGCTTGAGTGGTGTTCGCGCACAGAGCGAACGTTTGTGAATATCTTAACCTTTTCTTTCTCTGTGTCTTAACGGTCATCACCCTATCGCATTACACCCTATTATTGTGACACGCACTACCCACCCGAATGCCAATGATTATGTATTGGCTGGCGGCTGATAAGCGAAGAGCGGCGGCTTACCACACCAGCACACGGAGAAATCAAAATTGGGTAAACTGCATTTAGTTTTTACCCACGGCGCATGCATATATGTGATTGCACGGGAGTACTGATCTAAGCCTAAAGTTCAACCACTGAAGGGGTAAGGAAAATGATACAACTTCTGCAATTACTTAAGTAGGGTATCAACTAGTGCATTTGTCATTTTAGGCTCAATTGACCGCGATCAACTAGTAGGGTGATGTGCTAGTATCCATCGTATTAAGCATTGATCAGTGAGTACTGCAATTTTCCCAGTATTGCAGTGAATGATGCTGACACAAACCGATGCCAAACAATTTTTTCTTAAAACGGCTTTAGCATTGTACAATAACATTTTGATAAATCTTGATCTCTTTTTGGAAATAATGCAAATAAAATGCATCTTACCGTATTCTCAGTCCGTCGTATCGTTTTCAACTCCGTCGCAATCAGTTTCCAGATTCGTCTCACAACTTACGGCTCACTGTGTGTATTGAATGGTTAAAACACAACATATCAACGCTATAATAAAATGTTTTACTAGAATATATAGATCTACTGGCATCTCCCTCCATTTCTTCAGCATGATGGAATATACTAATTTCCTTTTAAATTCATTGTTCGTTATCAGCCCAAACATATGAACACAATTCCTTTTGACCGTACAATTATGGCATTTGCTCACAGTACAGCGAAAACAACACAATCAAAGAAACCGAATTTTTACATCGAGAGTCGCGCACACATTGATGCGCACAAGCTTTTTTTCTCCGTACGACGGATTAAACTTTGTTTACATTCTCAATTATACGCGGCGGTTGAGAAAATTTCGTAAAATTTGGTGATTTATTGAAGTTTTACGGCGTGTGATTGGAATGAAATCCTTCAGTGAAGAAGTACGAAGGTTTTCCATAGTGAAAATAAATGCCCGGCGATGTAAGTCACACAGGGGGGCGGGAAGAAACTTGTGCTGGAAAGTGATGTGACTGATGTCGATCGCTAAGCATTTCTCTCAAATCGTGTTCGTCCATGCGATTTCGGTGAAAAAGTGTAAAGTGGATAATTGAAAAAAGTGTAAGGTGGATAATTGAACTTACCGAAATACAGTAGTTTTATTGCATTTTTGGTGTACAAGTGTACAAACCATAACAGCTTTCACAAAATTACACTTGGATAATGAATTTGTGTTGCAGGTAAGTTTGAATATCCGCCGTAGTGGAACATTTAAAGTTTGATACGACGAATAGTAGCGCTTACGACGAAGAAGAGCAAAACCCTATACGGAACGAAACAGTTACAAAGGGTCAATTTTCAATATTTTAAACGAATATCCCATACAAACTTCAAATTGAATGCGCCAGCTGGTGGAGCAACCAATTGGGTTGAAATTTTGAGAGAGCTTTTTTCTTACCCTGAAGCTCATAACTAAGGGGTGCCCCGTTGGGTTTTGCAACTTTTATGTTTAAGGGCCAGTCTACTGAGATATAGCCCATTATCCACATGAATATGTTTGATCCCGGGGCTCCACGTTACACTTTTGATCGTGGGACTCCTATTGTAATTAATAGAGACTTAAAAGAGCATTAAATAGAGACCAAGTGTTTTAAAAGATCCTGAGGTAAAAATTAATGAAATTAAAATATGTTTGCTGAATACACCAACTCTCCATATGCTAACCCTACCGGAATATTTACATCAATTTTTACCTTGTTATTCTTGCGAATAAAACTATGTTTTGAGGTCCTTTTATTGAATTTCTCTGCATTTTAAACTGAGGGTGGCAGTTGATGTGTTTAACAATTATTTTTTGAAAACTTTTTGAAAACATTCTAACATCCTACTGATAAAACACGTTTTAGCACGCTACTAAAAAAAGTTCACGAATTGATTCATGGGCGTTCGTCCCATTAAGCGATCATATTTAATATTTATATATTAGTTTGATGTATCATTTTGTAGTATTTTACCAACTTGATGCGAGAACAAAACCCTGTACGAATATGAATTCGAGTAACTGTGTATGGGCGATAGGATAGCAATCCCAACAGCAGTAAGAGCCACACTAGCTAACGCCTTCTTTCAGTCGTCGCCGTACAACAACGGTCAGATTGGCCGATGTGGAATTGTTGTAAGAAAAAGCTGTCCAAATATAAAAGCCCCTAATGGAGGAGCTGGTGAACCGTTTCATTCATGGACAACAAGGGGAAAAACTTTCTGGATGGTCTAATCCGAAGTGACAGGGAGGAGAACACCAGCTAATCATGTTTTTATAGTGCACCAGATGATGGACAGATTCCTTTCGGCGAGGAAACAGACAACGGGATGATGGACTTACGATCCGTTTCGAAAGTTTTCGCTTGAAATGCACACCGCTGGAAATTGAGTTGATTAAGTTTTGCTTTCGTGAGGTAAGGTAATTAATATGCTATGGTTCTATGAGTTCGAGAAAGTTTTGATGTTTGAAACAAAAATGGCATCTGAGTACAATCAATTTGTGCCTGTGAAGAAGCAATAAGCCATGTCATAATTCATGATATTACCATCAAGTTATGGTTAATTATTGTTGGACTTCTGTGATCATTTGCTGGATTGTTGTAACTATGTTCAAAGAATCTTCTTTAAATATTATTTTATATACTGTCTTGTTCTCGTCACAATAGGGACATCCCGTTTATCAGTTAAGTGTTCTTATGAGCACCTCCACAGTTATTAACTTAACGCTTTCTTTGGAAATTGAACATTTTTGCATTTGTTAACCGTGTAAAAATACTCAATGACCTGAAAAGTCCAGAAAAAATTAACCGTGGTCTTTAAAAAAAAAATGATGTTTTGGAGTTTCTTAGATCTTCATACGGGCACAATGGTTCTAGATACATAAATGCATGTTATTCAGAAACAGTTGCACCAATTTTGACCCCATCAAACTATTGTTCTTAATAACCGAACATAAAAAATATGCTGTAGCCTGAAACATTTCCTTAAGTTACAGCAACATTACGGGCCTCAAGGAAAACAAAATGTTGCAAAATCATCGAAAAACTAGAAAATTTCTGATGCTATCGGTAGAAATAATAATAGTTATGAGCTTAATTTTATAAATAAAATAAAATTAAAGAAATGCCTATAAGGTGAATGTAAAACCACTACACTGTAAGCTTTTAAGGCTTTGGAGTATAAGTTAAAGGGTTTCTTCACACCATTTATATTATTTTGTGGATCTAATTTAACGCTCTTAGATAATCATAAGAAAAAAAAACATGAATCACAGCTAATTTAATGAACAGCTTCAAAAATGTACGCCTACAAAGCAAAATAAATTAAAATCCCCCGAATCTTCCAAAAAATCTTCCTTCTAAGGACACGGCACAATTTATGTTTCAATAACTGCCGCTTTTAACACCCCATTCTGCCTCGGATCTACATTAGGGGATTGATTTTTTGCTCTGCTAAAACACAAAACCATTGTACCGGGGTTTTCTCTGACTTTGATTTGCTGCGAGGACTGTAAATCATAGAGTCGCTACTTTTTACACAGTTTTACCACCAGTACTCCAACTGAACCAACAGTAGGTACCGGGTCCCACGGGCTCATGATTAATGGTCACCTATCCACCCTCCAGAGCTGAGCTCCACTCGAACGCAGACTCAGACTGGAGCTAGGGGGACGCACAGAGGTTCAGTTTTAAATGATATTGGCGAAAACACGGAGAACAAAATATAGTGTTCGTAATCATTTTTCCGGTCAATTTAACTATATTTTAAGGTTAATTTGGAGATAACTAAAAATATAGTTGAATTGACAGTATATTGTTAAACATAACTATACCATATAGTTGTTGACAACTATATTTTTGATTGAATTTACAAACGTCAAACGTCAAAATTTAACTATATTTTAGTTGACTCAAAGTGAATTTTATTGAGTTTACAATATTTTGCAATGTTTACACAGCATTTTGTTCTGCTTTATCAACATATCTGAAAAGATTCGGTGCTGCTTTATCGATCTAAAAAAACATTGCAAAAATGAAAACAAAGGGCGAGTCGACAAACTTGATATGTGATCTCCTGCGTGAAAGGTGGTCATCTTAGCACCTACACTATTCCTTGCAAGTTAGAAGTTAGTAGATTTGTGAGCATGACTTGAAGTCTAGGGAGGTGAATGTTTCCGAATAGTGATAATTATCAAAATTATAATTGTTATAAGTACAAGTGGATAGCTCAATCAAAGAAGTGTGTGTATTTGATTTGACGTTAATTTAGTGTTGGCGTAAGTTAATTTTATTTCGATACAACTATTTGTGCGTAAGTAAAAGTAATTGACAGGATTGTAATCTTAACATACAGAAATTCTTCTGCGTGAACACAATTTCCAAACATAGTTTACATGGTTCGACCCATGTATAAACGGAACGGAATATTTTGCAAACTACCTAAAATCTACATATTATCATCCAATTTAGCGAAATTTGTCTTCTTCTTTCTGGCGTTACGTCCCCACTGGGACAGAGCCTGCTTCTCAGTTTAGTGTTCTTATGAGCACTTCCACATTTATTAACTGAGAGCTTACTATGCCAATGACCATTTTTGCATGTGTATATCGTGTGGCAGGTACGAAGATACTCTATGCCCTGGGAAGTCGAGAAAATTTCCAACCCGAAAAGATCCTCGACCGGTTGGATTCGAACCCACGACCCTCAGCGAAATTTGCCTGATCGTGCGAAAAATTTCATCAAAATTTTACATTTTCACTTAGTTTTGCGAAAAACTGCTATTTTTAGGTATATTACAATTTACCCAGTTTTTGACAATTTTTTGATGAAAATTTAGTGTGTAATTTTCGGCAAACATAAGTTTAACGCGGGTATAAAGTATGCCTGTCATGAAAGTATCAATATTTTGTCTTTTTGCCAGCGGACTTTTGCCCCATACTAGATTCGAATTCTTGCCCCACCGGTGGGGCAAAAGTTCGTTTAAGACAAACAATTTTGAAACTGTTACAACAAAAAGTGGGTAAATATTTTAACACAAGTTTATTCAGCAAAATTATAGCCAATATGTTGAAGGTTCACTGTATTTATTTTGTTTCGACTGCTTTTTTTTTGTCTGGAAGATTTGGTGATACCACTAAGGTCGAAATTTTGCCCCATTTTACTCTATGACTTTAATTTTCAGTCGAGAATTCATCTACTATTTCTTCATCTTCTTTCTGGCGTAACTTTCCCACTAGGACAGAGCCTGCTTTTCAGCTTAGTGTTCTTATGAGCACTTCCACAGTTATTAACTGAGAGCTTACTATGCCAATGACCATTTTTGCATGCATATATCGTGTGGAAGGTACGAAGATACTCTATGCCCTGGGAGGTCGAGAAAATTTCCAACCCGAAAAGATCCTCGACCGGTTGGATTCGAACCCACGACCCTCAGCTTAGTCTTGCTGAATAGCTGCGCGTTTACCGCTACGGCTATCTGGACCCCTGATTCATCTACTACAGTGTTTCCCAAACTCTTTTGACTTTCACCTTTTTGACGCCAACATTTATTTTGAGTCGCCCACTGTTATCTCTACTCTCATATACAAAAAAATGAAATTTTAGAAATATCATTCACATATCAACAAACATTAAAATGATGTACTGTGAATGCTTTATGTCTGCATCAAATAATGACATTCAACTGAAGTCGGTCATTTTTTTTAGGAAATTTGCAAACAAATAGTTTGAAAAACTGACTGGAATACTGGTAACAAAAATAGTAGTGTTGAAAAAATTAGCAGTGTTATGAAAAATTAGTAGTGTTAAAAATCATTCATTCGTGAAAAACTTGATGAAAAACATCGAGGAATCCGTACCTCAATTACAAAGTATTTCTTTAAAAATATCGTCGGTTGTTTTTTTTTTTAGATTATTCACCCACTTTAAAAAATATACATTAATTTTATGTATTTTATACAATGAAGCGCTTCGAATGGTATTAGTTAAATCTTTGTTACTTCCTGAAAAAATCTCAGTTATAGATTTTTTTTAGTCTCATAGGTTAAAAACTGATTGTTTAACATAAACATAAAGACTTGTATATTTGTGATATATGTTAGGTTACTGGATTACATGACAAATAATTGAAGGTTAAATGACACATCATAAAAATATCCATGATATATCACGCTCCAATTATATGCATTAAATATCATAAAAGTTTACATATTGTTCAAACCGTTAATTGTTGTTTTAAACCGTTTATATATGTAGAATTAGGTATTCTCCCGTTTATTCAATTAAACAGTGTTTTATCTCAAAATTTGGTCATTCTTTGATTTCTATTTCTGCCTCTTTCTCTCTGTTTTACTCATTTTCTCCCTTCTGGTCAAGAAAATCGCTCTGAGGCAAATCAGCCCACTTTGGGAATAACTGGTTCAGAAACTCAAAGTATAGGAAGAAAAACAGCAAATTCGTTAGAATTTTGACTCAGCCTAGAATAGGTTAACGTGGGTTTCAGTATCGATGCTGATAAGTACCCTGATAGGATTCTGATGAGGACTTTAAAAAGATTAAAAAAACGTGTTTGATGCCAATCCTACGGGAATTCTGACAAACATCCAATGAGAGTCCCGAGAAGATTCTGATATGAATCCAGAGGGGATTTTGATGAGAATCCTGAGATGATTCTGATGAGGATCCTGAGAGAATGCTGATGAGAACTTCGAAAGGACTTCAATATAAACGTTTCTGATGCCAATCCTACAAGAATTCCGAGAGGATTTCGATAAGAATTCTGAGAGGATTCTGATTAAATTCCTGAGAGGATTCTGATGAAAGTCCTGAGAGGATTCTGATGAAAGTCCTGAGAGCAATCTGAAGTGTATCCAGAGAGGATTCTAATCCTGATAGGATTCTAACGAGAATCCAAAGAGGATTCTAACGAGAATCCTAAGAGGATTCTGACCAGAATCCTTAGAAGATTCTGATGTGAGTCCAGATAGGATTCTGATGAGATTACTGAGAGGATTCTGATGAGAATCCTGAGAGAATTCTTAAGAGAACCCTACGAGAATTCTAAAAAGCATCCAATGAGAACTCCGAGAGGATTCTGATAAGAATCCTGAGAGGGTTCTGATGAGAGTCCTGAGAGGATTCTGTTAAAAATTCTGAGTGGACTCTGAGAGGATTTCATGAGAATCCTAAAAAGCATCCAATGAGAATTCCAAGAGGATTCTGAAGAGAATTCTAAAAGAATACTGAGAAGATTCTGATGAGAATCCTGACAGAATTCTGATGAGAATCCTATGATAATCAGCCCTGTCTTCCTGCTTAGTCGCGCTTAGTCGACGACTAAGAAGCTTTTCTCAGATTTTTTTCTTAACGCCCTTTGGGACATCAGTTGAAAATTCAAGCTGTATCATCGACTTGAATTAATTTAACTTTGTTCCATTTGGATCGGGTGCAACTAAACGCCCTGTGTAACATCAATCGAAATTGTCAAGCTGTATCAACGCCCTGGAGTAAAATGACCTTGTCTCAATAAGATCAGTTGCACTTAACGCCCTGTAGGATATCATTTAATTATTACAAGCTATATTAACGCCCTGGAGTAGTTTCACTTTATTCTATGTAGATCAGGTGCATCTTAACGGTCTGAAAACATCAATTCTTAGTTGTATCAACGCCCTGGAGTATTTTGACTTTGCTCTATGTAGATTAGGTACAACTCAACGCCCTGTATGACATAAATCGATCCATCCGCGTCGACGCTCTGGAGTAGCTTGACTTTATTTCACATAGATATTTGCGAGATCTAAAACAACGCCCTGCAGAAAATCAATCGAAATTTTCATGCTGTATTAACGTCCTGGAGTAATTTGATCTTATTCCATGTTCAGGTGCATCTTGGCGCTCTATAGGACATCAATTGAAAATTCCTAGCTTTATTAATAGGACGTAATTTGATAATTCCAAGTTGTATCAACGCCCTGGAGTAAGAGTCCACAAAGATTTTGGCGAGATCTGAAGCATCTTTACGCCCTATAGCAAGTTTTGCTTGTATCAAACCCCTACGGTTATTTGACTTTATTCTATGTAGATCATGCGCACCTCATAGCCCTGTATAACATCAATCGAGATATTCAACGCTCTGGAGTAATTTGATTTTGCCTCAAATAGATGAGCTGTATCTTAACGCCCTGTAGGACATCATTTAATGAATTCATTGCTGTATCAACGCCCTTGAGTAATTTGTCCTTATTCTATGTCGATTAGGTGCATCTTAACGCCCTGTATAACGTCAATTGACCCAGGAGAAATTTGACAGTATTCCAAATAGATTAGGTGTATTTGAACGTCATGTATCAAATTAAAACTGGTAAGCTATATCAACGCCGTGGATTTATTTGACTTTATTTCACCTATATCTTTGCAAGATCTGAAGGATCTTAAAACCGCTTTGGAAAATCAATTGAAATTTCCATGCTGCTTCAACACAGTGAAATTATTTGATACTGTGTTATGTGGATCAGCTGTATCTTAACGCCCTGATTAAGATCAATTTCAAACTCTAAGTGGTACCTACGACAGATTTGACCTTATCCTATGTAGATGAAGTGCGCCTTAACACCCCAAATCAATTAAAAAATCCAAGCTGTATCGACGTTCTGGAGTAATTTGATCTTATTTCAAGAAGATTAGGTGCATCTTAACGCCCTGAAGGATTAAATTGTAAAATACAAGCTTCTAAAACGCATTAGAGTAATCTGACATTGTCTTATGTAGATCATTTGCATCTAAACACCCTGTATTATTTGAAAATTTAAAGCTGTATCAAGGCCCTGGAGTAATGTGACCTTATCCTACATAGATCAACTGCATATTATCGCCCTTTATGGCATCAATCAAAATTATTAAGCTTCATTAACGTCATGGAGTTTGACCATGTCTCATTTAGGTTATACCTGTAGGACATAAGCTGAAAATTCCAAGCAGTATCAACGTTCTGGAGTAATTTAACTTTATTATACGTAGATCGGCTGCATCTCATCGTCATTTAGGGCATCAATTAAAAATTTCAATTATTTTCAACGCTTTGAAGTATATTGACCTAATTCACAAAGATCATATGCATATCAACGCTCTGTATGGTATTAATCAAAATTGCCAAGCTGTACAAATGCCTTGGAGTAAATTTTAGTTCAGCTGCATCTTAACGCCCTCTATGACATCAATCGAAATTAATCCGAGCTGTATTAACGCACAGGAGTAATTTGATATTGTCTCAGATAGCTCATCTTAATTCCCTGTAGAACAATAATTTAAAATTCAAAGCTTCATCAACGCCCTGCAGAAATTTGACCTTAACCCACATAGATCAGGCACAACTTTACGCACTGTAGGACACCAATCGATATTGTCAAGCTGCATAAACACTCTGAAGTAATCAGGAGCAAATTAACGCCCTGTAGAAAATCAATTGAAATTTCCGAGCTGTACGACCGACCACACACCGACAAGGACCACTGAATCTGAAATTCTTATATTCCTTTGGTGTGAAAACTAAAATGTTTTTCGTGTGAAAAGAAAAATTATGTTGAAATTATTAATACGACAGCATGAAACAATATCGATCAAATCATCTCTAGTAACTCTTAAAATTTGATGAGATACATGGAGTTTTGAAGCAGAAAAAAAATCATTTCGTATTCTTGTTCATTTTGGGCCAATAGTTTTCTTGCGATTGTGACGAAAATTCATTATAAAGTACTCATCAAAAACGGTATTTGCTGAAATGAGTTTGAAAACCTGCTGTAATGAATAATAAATAATTCTAAAATCCACTAATAGATCCAACGCCAGACTATTATAATAAACAATAGCGTAATATTTTAAGATCCAGGGCAATTGCTAATTTTTTTGCACTTTGGTATCACTTTGAGAGCGATATATTTGGCTGAAATTCGAACCTCTTGTTCGATCCAAAATTAAGGTTCAAACTTTCTAGTCGTCCTGCTTTAAGACACCTTGAGCATTTGTTCGTGAACCTAATTTTTCGGTTCTAGTTTTTATATAAAGTAATATAAGGGAATTTACGTGTTCAGCAGTCTAAGCCGATGTCGCGATTCATTAGTAATTTTTTGACATACGCAGACAAACTAAATGTTTGTTACATTTATGCGCTGCTCAATCCTGTCTAATATCACACCGGCAGGCTTGTTGGGTACTTTTGAGAAAATTCGGTCTACGGTCGAAGGGGTGGTCTACGAAAGTGTGACAGTGCATGTATTAGGTATTGGAAACAAACACGCTTCGAAACGAAATTCCGCAAAATCCCACGGAACTCATACAAGCGGAACTTTTGTTTTACGATTTCGTTTCGTTTCGCCAAATTTCGCGAAATTAAAAATGGCAACTTCGGCAAATAAAGCTCTCAGCTAATAACTGTGGAAGTGTCATCGGGAAAGGAAAGAAATGTTAGTTATACAACCATTGTTATTAAAGACCAAAGAATCGTCTGCATTTCCACAGTTGTCATGGAAGGTATATTGGGTTAGTGCGATAATGTAAGGATCTGAGAGTCACCTTTGATAGTTCATACTCCTACTCTCCCGCTGTTTTTATCAAGAAAAACAAAATGAAATGGGATAGTATTAAATTCGGTTTTCATTTATTTATTAAAATAATGTTATTCAAAATCCTGTGCGATGATCGCGATCAACTGACGACGATATGATGGAGCCGTTAGTTTGCAGCCAACTAATGGACGAAACGGAAAAGATGAAGGTTGATTTTCACATGGTGGTATCGAGGTTAAGTTGAAAGTGAATCAATGCCACAAATCCGATATCAATGTTTCAAAATTTTAATTGATTAATTCGATCGATTTTGATGACCATTTTTCTTGTAAAAAATCACAAAAAGTTATATTATGATTAATTGAATATTTTGAATTCGATCCACACCTTAGTTGCACACATCACCTTGAGCGATATTGAATTTGTGAATGGGCTTTTATCTAACAAGACATACGACATGTAGGCTTGTCCTTGGAAGTCAGAAAGGTTTTCAAAACGAAAAAATCCCAAACCGGATTGGGATACAAACATGTCACCCTCAGCATGGTTTGCAATATTATCTTCGTTTGAATTTTTCATAATTACTTACGACTTTTTTTAGTTCTGCTATGAAATTAAACATTCTTACAAGATTTAAAAAAAATGTTCAAAGTTAGGCCCTAGGGGTGCAATGTATGATGCGTATACTGTGATTGAGGGAAAAGTAGGATGTTTATTGCAGATAAGGGACCTTGTGAATTTTCGGCATCGGACATATTTGCACCCAATTCGATCAAATCTTAGCAGTGAGATGCACGTAACATTATAAAAATATTTTGAGCACGATGGGTCATAAAAAGACCACCCTCTCCTGACCAATTGAATGAACCTGTCAAAAATATTAGAAACCGCCTTATGTGTATGTTTATCAAAATTATCATATATCGTTTCGTTTCGAAAAAAATCGTGCGGGTTTGAATTTCGTATCGGTTTTACGGAATATTTCAATTATTCGTTTCGTTTCGCATCGAACAGTATTGAATATTCCGCATATCGTTTCGTTTCGTATCGCCATGGAAAATTCTCATATCGCATACCCTTACGTGACAGAGGGTGTGGGGGTCTAGAAATCCTGAAAAATGATGGACGTCATATTTGGAACTTTCCTAAGAAAAAACTGAGTTAGAACAGCTGCAAAAACTAGGCGAGTAATTGTATTAGCCGTTGGAATTGAACAATTTTCTAAATTTATGAAAACAACATGTTTCGTACAACAAAGTAATAAGTAATCTTAATCAATCGCTAGTACTTTCCTCGAGTTAACTGTAAAATGAGATTAAATTTTGGGTCTGGTGGTTATATTGTATTATGACGCCATCTTGATTTTAAGCAAAAGTATGAGTTATTTAGTATGACGATGCTTATCATGTTGAAATGAAATAAAAATTGACTTGAAGCAAATACTCTACATTTTGAGAATCTGTGTGAACTTTGATCATTCGTCCCTGGTTTTAAAGATATTCCGATATATCTAGAGGACTCGACATTATCCATATATTTAAAAAAAAATAAAGTTGCTTCTCCGTTTCACATTTTAATTGGAATGAGCATTGAACACAAACTAAACACGTGCAAATGCATATTAGTTCTCATATGTTTGGAATATATATTAATTTGATATAATTTTCTTGTGAGACTCCCTCATCAACGCCTGGGAGTACAACCGCCCTCTGGGCTATAGCAACGCCCTCCTCAAAAGGGGATGACTAAGAAGCTAAAATTTTACGACGACAGGGCTGATGATAATACTGAGATGATTCTGTTGAGAATACTGAGAGAATTCCAAAGAAAATCCTGAGAGGATTCTGATGAGAATACTGAGAGGATTGTGATAAGAGTCCTGAGAGGATTCTGCTGAGAATCCTGAGAGAACCCTAATGAGAATCCCAAGAGTATTCCAATGAGAATCCTGAGAGTATTCCGATGAGAATCCTGAGAGGGTTCAGATGAGAATCCTGAGAGGGATCTGATGAGAATCCTGAGAGAATGCTTATAAGAACCTTGAGAGGATTCTTTTTAGAATACTAAAATAATTCCGATTAGAATCCTAAGATGGTTCTGATTTGAATCTGATTAGAATCCTGAGAGGGTTCTGATGAGAATGCTGAGAGGATTCTGATCAGAATGCTTAAAGGATTCCGATGAGATCCTGACAGGATTCTGATGAGAACCCTAAGAGGATTTTGATGAGAATCCTGAGAGGATTCTGATGAGAATCCTGAGAGGATTCTGATGACATTCCTGGGAGGGTTCTGATGAGAATCCTTAGAAGGTTCTGATAGGAATCCTGAGATGAATCTGATGAGAATTCTGAGATGGTTCTGATGAGAATCCTGAGAGAGTTCTGATGAGATTCTGATGAAAATCCTGAGAGGAATCTGAAAAGAATACTGAGAGGAAACAGATGAGAATCCTGAGAGGGTTCTGTTGAGAACCCTAAATTTTTTAAGAGAATTTGGAAAGAATTTTATTGAAAAACCTTAGACTAGTCTGATGCGAATTCTGATATTATGCTGTTGATATATTTTGGGAGTTTTAAAGAATTCTGAGGAGTATCATGAGAAGATTCTGATGCAAATCCCAATAGGATTGTCATGTGATTCTTAAGAGGATTCTGTTGAGAATTCCAAAAGGTTCTGAAGAGAATTTTAAGAGGATTCTGATGAAAATCCTGAGAGAATCCTGACAGAATTTTGATGAGAATAGTGCGAGGACTCTGATGTAAATCTTGCAAAGAATCTTATGTGAATCCTGCGAGAATTCTGATTAGGATCATGAAAAATTCCTATAAAAAATCTGAGAGGAAATCGAAGTGAATCCTACGAAGAATTTCCTGGAGTCCTGAGAGGATACTGATGAGAATTCAAAAAGATCCTTGTAAGGATTTATTAAATGTGTTTTACGATTCTCACCCTTCTTTCTAGGATTATTCTCAATGGAATCAAAATTTCACAAATAAATCATTGGAACTCATGTTATTAAGCCTGAGCTAAGGTACAATTATCGAACATATCAAATATACTCAAATTTAGCCATCGATAGTTATGCCTTCAAGAAACAGGGCTTAACAGCTGGGGTACGATTTTTACGAAATTCAGTCAATTTGTTTGCTTTGCGGATGATATGGACATCGTCGGCCGAACATTTGAAAAGGTGGCAGACCTTACACCCGCCTGAAACGCGAGGCAGCAAAGGATGGACTGGTGGTGAATGCGGCCAAGACAAAGTACATGTTAGCTGGTGGGGCCGAGCGCGACAGGATCTTTGCTGACGGCTGTCAATAACGTTAGCCGTGAAATACGGAGGCGCATCAACAGTGAAAGACGAGCCTACTATTGGCTCAAGAAACTGCGGTCAAAAAAGATTCACACCCGCACCTAATGTATCATGTACAAAACGCTCATGATGCCGGTAGTCCTCTACGGGCATGAAACGTGGACGATGGACATGCAAGCACTTGGAGTCTTCGAACGTCGGGTGCTTTGGACGATCTTTGGCGGTGTGCAGGAAAACGGTGTGTGGCGGTGAAGGATGAACTACGAGCTCGCCCAACTCTACGGCGAACCCAGTATCCAGAAAGTGGCCAAAGCTGGAAGGATACGATGGGCATGACATGTTGCAAGAATGCCGGACAGCAATTCTGCAAAGATGGTGTTCGCTTCGGATCCGGTCGGTACAAGGAGGCGTGAAGCGCAGCGCGCTAGGTGGGCGGATCAAGTGCGTATCGATTTGGCAAGCGTGGGGCAGAACCGAGGATGGAGAGATGCGGCCACGAACCGAGTATTGTGGCGTGAAATTATTGATTTAGTGTTATCTGTTTAGATGTTAACTAAATAATTAAAAATGAAAATATGAGCTAAAAAGTTAAAATAAGTCGTCCACGTCTTTAAAGAGTGAATCCTGTTCTACAACACTTTTCATACCTGAAGATAATAAAATATCGAAAATGAAGAGTTTATACAACGATTTCATCAAATTCGGACCACTGTGGGTCGTTCAGTGGAGAAACTGAGCAGCGCATTCTGCTTCCTCACTCGGTGATGACTATATTTTAACACCAACAAAGGGATCATAGTGGTTCCTTTTGGGTGGTGCTGTCGGTGCAGCTGTGATTCGTCAAGTCTCGAGCGGGGTAGCCAGCCAACTGCAAGTGAGAAAAAATGAATCAGTTTCACTTGCAACCACAGTGCTCATCTTTCCACCACTTGCCATTATGGCTTGTGCAAGGTTCTTGAGAATAACTAAAATGTTATTAATAAAGCACTTTAATCAATATTAGAGATGATGCGTCTGGTTGGTTGCAATGGAAAAAGAGATGTTCAGTTAAAAGCACAATTTATTGATCAGTGACATTATAAAATGAGGTAAATATGAAAATCCTTTTTCCAGGTCAAATAAAGTAAGCTAACAGGATCGTATTGTGAACAGCAGATTTTTGGGATTACAGTTTGCAAAAGTTTCAACGAGAACATGTTCCCGAAGAGATTTACGATTTATTTGAGATGAAATATGACCATTTAAAGTCATATGATGCTAACAATGGCTGTCGAAAAAGTTTCCTTTATTTCGGTTCGGTTCAGATTTCTGTGCTGTTTCGAATGTAGGGCAAATTCTCGATTGGCGCCTTCCAGTTTGGTTCAGGCTTGTGCAATGGTAGTAAACAATATTTCTAGTTGATAGCTAGTAGTCGTTTGGATCGACTGATGCGAATGTACTGTTTCCCTACAGATTTTTAGATGATAATTTTCGTTGTTTTTCAAATCATGTTGTAGGTAGACCGATTGCACCCAGAAAAATTTGCATCCAGATTGATTAAAAATAAAGTGATATTATCTCGTGCGTATCTGGCTTTGTAGATCTCTTAAGGAAAAGAACCATGTCAAGGTGACACGGGAGACCGTGTTATTTTTCCTATCTTTCGTCTCACTAACAATTATCATCAAAACTTTGTGGAAGCAAATCGCGAGTTTTAGTGAACCGATGAAGCTGAAAATTTAAACATATATAGAATCATAATGATACATTTTTCGCATCGATATATGGAGTGGTTCTGGGGGTTTGCTTCTTGAAATGGATAGGGTGATTATGATGATGTCCCGTGCGGCCTTAAAAAAAACAGCAGCCAATGTCACATGCATCCTTATCCTGCAGTGTTGAAACGGACAGGATACCAAATACAATATGACCATTTCAATATTTTGCTAGAGTAAGTTTAGGGCCCTTCCTTAGTCAAGTGATTAGAGTCCACGACTACAAAGCAAAGCCATGCTGAAGGTATCTGGGTTCGATTCCCGGTAGGTCCCGAATCTTTTTGTAATGGAAATTTCCTTGACTTCCCTGGGCATAAGAGTATCATCGTACCTGCCACACGATATACGTTTGCGAAAAGGGCAACTTTGACAAAGAAAGCTGTCAGTTCATAACTGTGGAAGTGCTCATAAAAACACTAAACTGAGAAGCAGTCTCTGTCCCAGTGAGGACGTTAATGTCAAGAAAAAGAAGAATAAGAAGAAGAAGAAGAAAAAGAGAATCCATCCCATATATGTAAATTTCAATTTTCGCTACGGAAAACATTTATTCCTTTTGTAATCCAGCCAAAATTCCTTCAAGAATACTAGAAAAAATCACATGGAATATCCTTTGTGATTCTTCCACGATTTTTCAGGTATTCAACCATGATCTTTGAAGAGATTCCTCTGAGAATTCCTACGGGAATTTGTTAATAAATTATTTTCTTACTCTTCAATACTTTCTTCAAGAGCTCCCTAACTCCTCACTGAGTTTGTTCTGGGATTCCTGCGGAAAATCATTCTCAGACTTTCTGATCTCACTAATATATTTCACGAAGAATCTCTTTCGAATTATTCAAAAAACTCATGAAGAATTCCGCCAGAGAATGCTTCAGAAGATATGTGAATAATTTCTCCTGTAAGGTCCTCTACGTACTTATTACGTATAAATAGCGGCTTTAGGACATTTGGTTGAAAATACATTTGGTCTAAAGGACATTTGGTCGAATGGATTTAGAACACTTATTGAGGTCGAATGATGTTTAGTTGAACGGAAATTTGGTTGACAGCTTATTTTGAAATGGTTTATTGAAAGATCATTTGGTAAAATTGATTATTGTTTTCTAAGTTTTGCAAAGTTTATCTTATTAACTGTTGTTGAATGAAAAATGGGACATTTTATGTAGTCTTAGTTTTATATTTAATACACTTTTTTATTTTTTGTTTAAAGTTATATCAAAATCTAAAATTTCAATGATTTTTCTAAAGATCTTTTTAAAAGTGTTTTTGTACATTGACTGAAATACTTATTGCAGTGAATTTATTATTCTTTTAAAATATCATCATTCTTTGAAAAACTGCCCATCAAATTATTTTTTTACTCAATGATGTGAACATAATGTTTTCTTCATTTATTATTCTTTTGAAATGTCATCGTTATTTGTAATGAAGATCAGCTCATCTGAAGGAAGCAATTGGAGAGAGTGATCGGAATCTTTCTTTGCATTTCGGGTCTTACAGCTCACGGACGTGGTTAAGGTTTGTGGATAAGAATGCGGGAATCAGCATTAAATTGGCGGGGAAAATTTGCTTAAAGGAAATCCTTTATTACGAAGAGAATGTTTGGTGTCGGTAGCTCTACTTATGGCCAATTGGCTTATTGTCACATTCAGCCTAATACAATTCCTCAAGAAAATACCTCGGGTGAATAACAGAGTTTGCAGTAGAAGCTTTGGATTATTAAAAATGAAAATTATGCTAATTCTATGCATCGGGTAAGGGAAGAGTTGCCTGAGGTGACAAAAGTTTCCATTTAATATCAGCTTATCTCGAATCTTAGAACATACATGATCGAGAAAGCAGCATGAAACGTCAAAAGGCAAGAGGTAGATTAATACGTTGAAAGAGCCTACATCAAATTGAATATCAAAATTTTGCTAATCGCATATAGATTGTTGGTAAAATGGAAGGTACTTTTTCAATTATTCAATTATTCTTGTGTTAGCGACAAAATACTTCTTAGTACTCAGACTAAACGTGAAACTTTGTTTCCATACTGTTTGTGTTTTAGCACAGTTCTTTCCACGAAACGTCGGTTCGACCAAATATCACATGCTTCATGTTGCAACTAAACCTTTTCGACCAAACGTCCATTCGCCAAAAATGCCGTTCGACCAAATGTACTTTCGTCCAAACGTCATTCGACTAAATATCATTCGACCAAATGTCTTTCCACCAAATGTCATAGATTCATAAATACCAATTGTTATTTTAAAATATTTTCCAGTTGTTAATTAATAATTTGCTAAGGAATTTCAGAAATTACTGAAGCTTTTTTTCCAAAAAAGTACAATGCAAGGATTCATTCCACGATTTTTTCAAAGAGTTCGCCTACAGTTTTTACAACTTTGCTTTTGAAATCTTCCCAATGTTTTTCTACAGGATTGTTTGGAAAAATCGCAGTGAAGATTATATAGACTGTCTGCAAACAAATTAAATGATTCTTCCAGATGGTACTCTAAAGATTCCTCGTAATATTCCACAAGAATTTCATAAGCAATTGTAAGCGAAATGGCTTATGAACGGAATAACGGATTTGAATGATTACACTGCGGAACACGTTTTTGTCTCCAGCACCAAAATACCGCTAATCACTTAATTAAGGGTTGCTGAATCCATTACCGTTTTCAGAAATATCATAGCACGTCCAGTTTTTGAGATATTGACTGTTGAAAATGCAAAAAATGACTATTTCAGCCAACTTGCATGCAAGTTTCCCAGCTTGTAAGGTAATATATTGGCTTAATTTGCCACTGAATTCAAACTTTATGTGTATAACAATACTTATCATCAAGGTTTGTATTATTTTCGATACGGAAAAGTTATTTTTTGATGGTTTAGAGAATTGTTGTATTTTGCCATATAGAAGAAACGAAGAATTTTGTATGGAAACTGCAAGCATGTTGAAATTGTACTTTAAATTTCATGTAAACATTAATAAAAGCATTGTTTTGTACAACTTTGGCGACCTGTAGCTAAAAATTGTGACGTGCTGGAACATTTCTGAGAACGGCATCAGATTCAGCAGCCCCAAATCTACTAGAGACACATAATTTGGTTCTTGAGACACGCAAACATGTCATTTTTGTTACGCTGTGTTATTTCTCCGTTTTCTTCGTCAAGGATTCTGACGTGTTTGTGTGTATAAAAATCCCCGGATATTCATCGGAAAAACCGGTAAAACGAGAGTGGACGGACATGTAATTTTGTATGGGAGCGTATTTAACAGCCTACTTGATAGCAAGACGAAGTTTGCCGGGACCACTAGTTAGCAATAATTAAATTGGGAAAATATTATTCATGATTTCTCCGCAGATCTAACTACATTTTTTACAGATAATTATGTTTAACATTTCTCTTAAATCAAGGAGCAACATCCCGTATTCCTCTAAAACTGGCTCTTTTCTCAAAAACGCCAAACTAAGAAATGTTAGAAGTATTCTAACAATCTATAAAGATCCTAGCGGAATACGTCCAACTGTTCTTCCCATAACTCTTCCGCAAAAATAATCACAGATTTCCCGAGTATTTTGTTCAGGGTTTTCTTAGAGAATTATATTATTGTTTTCCTAAGATTATCTTGAAGAAATTACCGGAGATTTATCTAAATATTTTCCAAAGCTTTTATTTTACTTAAAACCACACTAACATTTTTTTGGGTTCTTCGAAAAAAAAATTCATTAGTTTTACTACGATTTTGCAATTTATTCTTGAACTTCACAAAAAAATTCTTCAGAAGTTCCATCAAGTATTCTTTTAGGATCTAGAAATAATTTCAATTCTTTTCCGAATGATGATCTCAGGATTCTTAAAATTTGTTAAAAAATAACGCCGAAAATATCTCAATAGTTTTAGGGATTGCTTAAAAACTTCCTCTACGAATCACTCAATATCAGATTTCTAGAGAAACACTCACAAAAAATGGTTTGAAAAAACTTTGTTAGTTAATTTTATTTTTTTTAATAATTACAACTTAAACGTAATCCGGGAAAATGACCTAATTCGTTTCGTAAAATGCTTTAATTCAACCTAGAATTTCTGCAATTTGTTGACAAGGTACCTCGACAGCTTAAGTGTTCCTTGTCGGATTTACTGAGCATAAGCATGAGCATTAGACTTATGCAAATTTTGAAGTTTTTGCTCCCCTATGTTTAAACGATGTCAATTATGATGAAAATGATCCTCCCATAATTTGAAGTGATTCGGAATATATTTGACTGTGCACACGCCATTTGAAGTTTATATGGAGATTACTATGGAAAACGCCAATCTTTTGGGTTCAGCACTCTATCTCTTCGTCATAACATTTTATGGAAAAGTGAATACACTCACCTCATGTGAAAACTTCCCAGCTACAACTTTGCCGAAGATCACATTTTGATGGGACGTAAGGATAATTTGTTATTCTTGATTCCAAAGTCTAAACCATGCTGAGATGATCATTCAATTTCTTTCAGAGCAACACTGCTTTTGACGTAGGACTACGTCTTTGTTTTCTATATTGGGGTGCACTTTAAAAGTACGGAAAATGAGACATGTAACGAAATTAGGGGAGATTTTGAACGTTAATAACTCAGTTGTTTATGAACCAATTATTACGATTTTAGTATCATTCGATCAGAAATGTATCCACGCATCGTTAGTAATATATCCGATAAGTGAATTTTGTTGTTAAACTATTGAAAATTTGATAAATGTTGACCCCTTTCTTATCCAACCAATCACGTTCGAGCACTTTTCGACGGTGTCGCTTCCCACTATAAAAGCAAACGGGTCCCTGCTTCTTCCCTCAGTCTTCTTTTTGCGGTCGGACTGTGAACACGGTCGGGCGAGTCATTCTCGCTTTGCTTTTGCACCCGCGTCACAGTCCAATTTGTGTCGTCGGAAGAGGAAGACGCAAGATTGATTTGCGGCGGCGATGACGATGGCTTGGGCGCTTCTCCGAGCGGCAAACTACTGCTGCTCGGAGAAGCGTCCAAGCCATCGTCGTCGCCGCCGCAAATTTATCCGCGCTCCCAGATTTCGACCCGTGATAAATTCAGCATCGGCGGTCAAGAAGCAAGCCCGTTAGGAGCCAATTACCAGAAGCCCCCAGAGTTGCTGATCCGAGGAGCTGCTGCTAGTCGAGCGTCGGAATCGCTCGAGATTCCAAGAGTGAGCATCGTTTCCAGATTTCGACTTGTGCCCGGGGATCCACTACCCGTTGCTGTTGCTGTTTGCGTTGAGGATTTCCCGTTTGACCATGGCAATCAAGTGATAACTTCCCGCTGTGCTATTTATCTGCCATCGGACCTTGTCAGGACCATCGAGCTCCTCCGATCCTGTGCAGCGACGTCCGCACCTGCCGACCTCCAAGCTAGCGTTCCAGAGTCTGGTGATCGGTGGTCAAGAAGCAAGCCCGTTAGGAGCTAAATTCCAGAAGCTGATCCGAAGAGAATAGAGCATCTGTGACCGCATCGAGGCTAAGAAAGCCATCGGCCCTTGTCAGGGCCATCAAATTTGTGGAAAAGAGTTGAAAGAATAATATTTCCGACCTTATTACATCTTTTATTCCTCAATCAATCTCACAGTTTCGTACAACATTTAATTTGTCATGAATAATTGATGGCACGACAATTTGAGACTATTCTTGGACGCTGCTGCTGTGCCGTCGCCGTCAACATTTCACAACGATTGTAAACTAGAGTGGCATTTCCAACAGTGTCTTTGATTTGCCATATTTTATGGGAGCATTTCGATAATGAAGATTATCACATGTAACAAAATTGCGACATACTTAGAATGGTTTTCAAGAGAAATTCTGATTGAACAATTTTCATCATTTTGGCACCCATTAATCAGAAATTCACCTTCATACTAAAGAAATTTATTGATTATCAATAGCTAACTAGAGAATATTTAGTAAATGTCAAGCATTCTTACTATTCATATTTGATCAATTTCTCACGCATTACCTTTTTTCGCAATTTTAAAGTAATTCTAAGCCCAACACATTATTGGCACATACCCATTTTCCAGATTGGTCGACTAGAAGAGAAGAGCACGAATGGGAGGAGCATCATCTGCTAATCTAAGGGTTTAAAGCATGCTTCCTTCGCCGGATTCGGTTTCATTCCATTTTCGTTTTCGAGCTGGTAAGAGCTCCCCGAACCTGCTTAGCGAGGAGCACCTCGTAGCCAGAAGCCTGCTGAGCTGTTGATCAGCATCTGGTTTATGAGATTTCGGCTCGTGATAAATTCAGTCAAGAATCAAGCCCGTTAGGCATCATTACTACTTTTATTAGACAAATCGAGCGTCCGGCTTGTGGTATCGCTCAAGATTTCAAACTTAGGCTACGTTTTCAGATTTCGACTTCAGCCGTGTGATCGAATAGCTGTTGCCAAGCAATGAATAATATTTCTCTCAAACCATAAGATCAACAAAGCGATGACTGAAGCTTTCATTATAATCCTCGAATAACATCCTATACACATTGCTGTTAAATACTTTAATTAGAATTACTTAGATTTTGCTTCAGCATACTGAACAAGCCTCAATCACTACTGTTCTTTCCAATGCTACCATATATTTCATAGGAGGTTACTAATATAATTTCAAAATGATTATACAACCTGAAGTGAAATTTCACATTTTCATAGATAAATATGACAAATTCATCGAATAAAGATAAAGTATATTTGGGACATGATTAAACGTACACTTGGCTGCAAATCGTTATATGCATAAATATTTACGAAAGTTTCGAGCATCAAATTCAGTTAAATTAACCATCGTGGTCCTACGTCATCAGTTCGTACAACCCCATAGGGATGTACCCTTATAGTTTTTTGCTGTAGAACATAGTAGCCTGGATAACTTTGATCTGTTCTTCCCGCCGGGAGTACCACTGTTGCCTGCCGAACAGTTGGTGAAGCATGCTACATGCAAACCAAGTTTATGATGATGAATAACAATTTTTCCTGACGTCCAATCAAAAAGTGGTCTTCGGCAAAGTTGTAGCTGGAAAGTTTTCAAATGAGGTGAGTGTATTCACTTTTCCATAAAATGTTATGACGAAGAGATAGAGTGCTGAACCCAAAAGATTGGCGTTTTCCATAGTAATCTCCATATAAACTTCAAATGGCGTGTGCACAGTCAAATTTCTTCCGAATCACTTCAAACTTTGGAAGGATGCTATTTACTATAATAAAAATCGTTTAAGCATAGGGGATCTAAAATTTCAAAATTTGCATCACTTTCGCCATCATTGAAAGTGATTTAGCCTATCGTTTATGGGTGTCTGAAAGAAGTCAATATAATCACGATCAGTACAAGCGCTTACGCAATCGAGCCAACCATAAAATAAAATTAGCTAAAATAAGATATGTTTCACAAACGGTTAACAGTTCTGTCTCCAGCAAAGACCTTTGGCGTAGACTCAAGCAACTCAATGTTACATCAAGTTCTAAGTCAGCAGTGCAGCCTATAAATACTTGTGATGAAATCAATCATTATTTTGCTAGTAATTTTTCAGAAGCCACGTCAACTGTTACAGTTTTTCCTGAAAATTCTCATGGATTACGCTTTCATGAAGTAACAACATTTGAAGTCATAAACGCAATTGATTCTATTACATCTAATGCCGTGGGTTTCGATGAGGTTCCGTTGAAATTCGTCAAAATGATCCTTCCCCATATAATAACGCAGTTAACGTCTATTTTCAATCTGATTATTAGTACATCGAAGTTTCCTAATGCTTGGAAAATGGCTAAGGTTATTCCTATTCCGAAAAAGACTGGTAGTGCTGATTTAAGTAATTTACGACCGATTAGAATTTTGAGTTCGTTGTCCAAAGCTTTCGAAAAAATCATTAAATCTCAGATTCAAACCTTCCTAGATAACAATGACCTACTTTACTCGCGGCAATCGGGTTTTCGCAGTAACCATAGCACTACAACAACTCTACTATCTGTTCATGATGACATACATCAAGAAATCGACAAAAATGGAACTGGGTTTTTGTTGTTACTAGACTTCTCGAAGGCGTTTGATAGAGTATCCCATTCTAAGTTGCTACAGAAATTATCTAACCAATTTTGTTTTTCTCGATCAGCAGTTTCACTCATTCGTTCATATTTCCATAATCGTAAACAAGCAGTTGCTGTTGACGATAAGTATTCTGAATTTGTTAATATTGTCTCAGGAGTTCCGCAGGGGTCCGTTTTAGGTCCAATATTATTTTCCCTTTTTATAAATGACCTTCCAAATGTAATAAAATTCTGTAAAATGCATATTTTTGCAGATGACGTGCAAATTTATTTATGTTCCAACAGATTGTCAATATCTGAAATTGCTCGCTTGATAAATCTAGATTTGAGGAATATTTACCGGTGGTCTGAGCGTAACCTTTTACCCTTGAATCCAGAAAAATCACAAGTTCTGTTCATGACTCGATCTCGCAACAATACGGTTTCACCACCCTCCATATCCTTGAACAATGTTCCTATGAAGTACGTTGACAAAATATCCAACTTGGGTGTAATTTTCCAAAGCAACTTAGAATGGGACAGCCATATCAATTCTCAGTGTAGAAAAGTCTATAACGGACTACGTCATCTTAAACTGACAGCTAATTTTTTACCAACAGCAACTAAACTTAAATTATTCAAAACCTTATTACTGCCTCATTTGGTGTATGGGAGCGAGTTTTTGCTTAACGCCTTTTCTCGGTCTCTCGGCAGACTCCGCGTTCCTGTGAATTGCTGTATTAGATGGATATTCAATTTGTCGTCGTACTCTAGTGTTTCACACCTTCAACCGCAATTGCTTTGATGCGCTTTTTCTAATTTTGTAAAATTTCGTTGTTTCATAACATTGTACAAAATCATCAACACAGCAAAACCTCTATATTTGCATGAAAAACTCCAACCTTTTCGTAGTATTCGTGAGAGGAATTTCCGTATGTCGCGCGTTAGAACTTCATACTACAGAAATACTTTATTCGTGCGTGGCATTGTTTATTGGAACCAGATTCCGGCTCAAATAAAAATTTCGCGGTCTATCAACGAGTTTCGCAGGGGGTGCATCTCACGGTTGAACACAAGTAACCAGTAGTTTAAATTGTATCTAGAACTAATAACTTGTTTTTGAAATAGTTGTAAGTTAAGAAATGAATTCGTCACATACATATTGTTTTTTTTTCTGAATGTAGAATTAGAAAAGGTAATAACCTTACTCTACATGTATTGGTATGGAAATAAATAAAATAAATAAATAATGAGCATAGATGACCGTACAACTCGTAGTTGCTACTCCGTTATGGAGCAGAACAATCGAAGTTGCACAGGGAACTAATGAATGGGGCTTGGGATTAGCTTACCATCCTCAATGTGCACAAATCGAGAGCTCAAATTTTAAAAGTCAATAACGGCGCCGGCCACGTCCTTACGGTCATCGGGGAAGGGAAGGAATGTTAGTGTGACCACCGTTGTTACTAGAGACTGAGATCACCTCTGCATCTCCACAGTCATGGAAAGGATATTGGGTTAGTGGGAAAAGTTTTAGATCTGGGAGTCATCAACGGTTGGTGATGCGATCCATGATATAATCACGCCTAACCGGAATCGTTAAATAATTAGATAATCGCATTATATGCCGAACAAGTGTTCATCACTCGCCCACGCAAGAGCAAGCGACGCGATCAATAGATCAAACACTACTATCGATCCGCGGCGCTTTTTCATTTCACTACGCGAATGACGCGCGACACGTTTGAACCTGCCCTTATCGCCCACTCCCGCAGGAGCAAGCGTCAAGGTCAAAGGATCAAACACAACTCAACTCCTTAAGTGGTCCTTGGTCTTTTATAATAATACGATTTGTGTAACAGATAAATGATTGGTGATAAAACAGATGGATTTTTTACTGAAAGTAGTACAGTAGAAGTTTAACGCAAAAATATTGTCGGCGTTTTAGGAACATTATCAAAGGTGTATTGTGGTTAAATTCATAATGTTAGAATTTAATGAATTTAAATCTTAAGGGAAACTTTTGCATTACTCTGAACATTGGTAAAGAACTTCTGAAGGACTTTCAGAAATCAGGAAATCTGTAATTTTTTAAAACTCTCATAATTAACCCTTTCTTGATACTACAAAATTTTGTTTTCTGAATTATGGGAATGTTTTTGTACGAAGTTCCTCAAAGCATCTTGCGAAGAAAGAAGAAACAACAAAATTTCGAAGCAGGTAGAACAATAGATGGGCAATGATACAACGAAAGATAATTTATAATCTTTTATATAGAGGTGAAATTATAGGATAGTTAAAAGCTCTCTAAAGAATTACAAATAAAACACAAAAGTTCCATCAGAATCTTTTTTAGACATTATCCTTGAAATATATTCTTTCTTGACTTCTGGTTTTCTAGAATTCTGCCCGAAAGCATATAGTAATTCCGTCCCCGTATAGCACACAAATTTAAACCAAGAATATGGATTCTGACACTAATTGGTAACATTATTTTAAGAGAAGTGTTTCAAGGAAGATCAATACAAGTTTCTTTATGAATATCTTAAAAAATCTTTTACCCTTCCTAGTTATTTTGCTACTTGTTTATCTGAAGCTTCCTCTATCACTATGCCAGCTTCGAAAGCAAAAGTTGTCTTGTTATTCAACAAATTTTCTCAGAAGATTTGAAGGCAAGAGACATTCCAAAAACAATTTTGTTTCCAGTTCTTGAATAATCTGGGGATTTTAACCAAAATCCCAAAAAAAAACATGGAAGAATTTTTGACGTAATTTCTGATAGATTTTGGAAACATTTCTTAAGGACTTTTGATGGACTTTGCATAAGAATTTGTAATAATTTTTTTGGGAAAGCTTTTTAAAAAAATGACAGAAGAATTTAGAGTAGGGTAGATGTACCAATAGTGGAGGTACTAAGCACGATTGAACTTCATTCAACCGCCTAAATTTAAGAAGCACAATTAATGTACATGTTAATGTTGTAACGGGAAGTAACGACCATTGACTTAATAAGAAAAATGATTTCATCGCAGTAATCCACGGCATGTCAGTGAAAAATAATACCTCCACTATCGGTACACTGTTCCTTTAGTTGTGGTATATTTTTAATTTGTGTTCCTATAGTTGCGGTATCCGTTGTTTTCTTATGGGACCCTCCACTATAGGAACACTTTATCGCAACTATTGGTACAAGTAAGAAGAGTTTTAGCAATAAAGTGATATTTCACCAGTTTAAAGGCAATTCGAACGCTCTTTTCAACTATTCCGTGTATCAACAAGCCAATACGTTGATTGGCAGTGTCCGTTCTGTGGCTAATTTAATAAAATCAGTGAAAACGGCACTACCGCAACTATAGGAACACTTACCCTAGAGTTTTTTTTTAATATTTGCTACAAATAACAAGATTTCTTGAAAAAAATATTGTTTACGCAATAAATTTAGTCATGCGAAAATTGTTTAAGAAAATGAATCAAAATCAAAGAGAGAATTGAAATAGAATCTGAAGAAAACTTGGCTACGCCGAAATTCCTTGAAAGTTGAGCCTTATTTTTCAACAAAAAATCCCACTATGTATTGTCTGAGGAATTGCTTTAGTAATTTTGTCTATTTTTTTCTGGGTTGATGTTATTGTAAAGATTTCTTTAGTGAATTCTCGAACAGCGTATCCTCAAAAACATGAGAAATCGGAATGCAGTGTATATGCTGCTTTGTGCTGAAACTGTATTACTTGGATTATTGAGAAAAAAAATATATTTTGGGAATCAAATTTCCAACATATTGACGCTTTTTTATACCAAGGTATTTTTTTTGCAACCGAGATGTCGAAAAATTGCCCTTATTGCATACAACAAGAAGCTAGTTCTAACATCAACCAAATAAACGACATCCGGACGGTTAAGCTTCAGAGTGTCGGGCGATTCACCGAACTCAAAACCACCACGATGATGCTGTGTAACACTAGTAAGCGAGATTTTCTCACTATTATTGTATCACATAAAATAAAGTAACTACTGTATTTTTTTTAATAATGAGAGTCATGTACATTAGGATGCGGCTTATTTTTCGATATGTCTGAAAATCAAGAATTCGTGTGCTCTTCTGAATTCAAATCGCATTAAAATTAGAGGTGGCGCAAACGACTTAAAGGTGAAATTTTAAGTTATGAAATATGGCCTTCAATAAAGTCTTCATAACATTGTCATTTTCCAACCAATTTTGTAGCTTTCAGCATCATTCTCTTTGAATTTAAATTTATGAAACGCTTGTAGAATATAAAATTTGTCTAAAACCAAAACTAGTCTTAGTTAAAACTAGTTTTCTTCAAATTTCACCTCTTTCTACTGATTTACATGAAGTATTGAAAATATCAAGAGAGAACTGAAGCCATGGCAGTAAGCTAACCAAATATTACTTCAGTTGAAGCCAAAAATTGCATGCAATTCGTTAAAACTATTATCAAGGACCGTACAACAGCAGTACACGTTTATACTTTCCATGAAATGCGTATGATAAATCTTGCTGCAAGAGGTTTGCTCTCGACGTAGAGAAATTTCTTAACAGGAGAAAGCATTTCTAGCGATTGCAAATAGCTTGTTGCGATTCAGCAATTTTGCCGTCCGTCCAGGAAAGTGCTTTGCTATGTCTCGATTTATAGTTGCTCTCTGCCATTGTGAAGCACATACACAGACACACACAGCCATACTGACAATTTGTCTTGCAGCAGAGTTTGTACGCTGAAGTGCTAAAGTCAAGTTGGTGACTTGACACAAGATAGATTATTGAATTCCATTCCGAAGGCAACGTGCATGTTGCTTCTGCCGATGTCGCACTTGAATGTACTTCGATTTATCAAGCTATGCAATTGCAGCAATTTTCCATAGGGCTATTAATCCATATTTCGCAAGAAAAGGTCGGAACTGAAGGAATACATTTTCAGGGCTGGTAGCGAAAGAAGGGTCAAAGATATTGTTTAGTGACCCGATTTGAGAAAAAGTAGTAACCTCAAAGTGACTTAAGAAAACAACATCCCAGGTGTTTTGCTGCAGGTTGTAAACCTGTAGTAGTATTGGAAACAAAATTATTTTTTCGTATTTTTTAAATATTGTATTCCAAAAAAATAAAACAATTGATTTTTTCTGCAAGGTTGAAAAAATTTTATATGGACGATGTCGGCCTCCCAAGGAAGATCTGAATATCTTCAAAAACAGGTGATCAATGGTCAAAGTAAACAAAAATGTAGGAGTTTTTATTTTGAGAGCTTGGTAAAAATGGTGCAAAAATATCAAAAACCGAAAACGTTATCATGATTTAAATATTTTTGGCAATAAAAAATACACACACGGTAGAGGGGTTGAATTAGAGAAACAAACAGATAAGAGAAATAAACAAATAAGATATTAATTTGAATTTAATTTTAGCCTGTGGTTTTTAAAAAATACACCATACTCATTAATTATAGCTTTATTTAAAGCCTTGGAAAATGCAGGATGTTCTACGATGCTGCCATGAATATTTTAAAAATGACCTTACTCAAACGATCAAGTCATAATTTTCTCTCAAAATAGTGTAAACAAAGACTTATTATCGGAAAAAGTTAATTTAGTTGAAAAGCCTTATAAACAGTGACTTTTCAGTGACTGGCTTCAATATACTTATTTATCAAAATGACGTGCTACCAGCCCTACATTTATGATATTATGAATTGAAAAGTCTTTCAAAACATAGGGTCCTGAAATGAATAATAACACCTTGGTTTTTTTTTGATAACACGGAGAAGCATGTTTTTGTTCCATGTTTGGTCAAAGGAATAGAAGGTACACCTCCCCCATATATATTAGATGTTTGTGTTGTTACTGGAGATAAAGGGGACATGGGGATGGTCTACAGCACAACATTTTTCAACGCTCCTAGCACTAAATTCAAATCCTTTTCGAAAAGGCAACATTTTTCGACAATCAGTATTCAATATCTCATCGAATTATTATCCAAGTTCCAGAATCCGTTATTAATGTTACTTATTTAATCTAGCCATGGCCGGCAACCCGAGCAACACACATGTTATAATTGTGTGTTATCAACTCATATATGACTAGTTTTGGTCATATATCATTTGATAATACACAATTATAACATGTGTGTTGCTGGGGAAGCAAATGCCAACCATTAAGATCAACGTTACTACGAAAACATTTATCGTTCATCATTTCCTGAATGCTAAAATTCCAATATCCGCCAGATAATCGAAGCAAATCGAATTCATTTCGATACGTTCTTGGAACCACCCGCACATCGCCTCAGGTACCGATAATTTTCCGTTCTTCCACGGCTGGTATACCTTCCTTTTGCTGGGATGCAGCCGCAACAGTTCTGTTTTACGGAACGCACATCGGAGGAGGAAGACAAACTTTCCTAGGAAATTTGCGGCAAAGTTTAGTACGATAAATCTAAACTTTATGTGCTATAATTATTTGCTAGTAGGACGAACCGCCAACGTCTTCCAGCACAACTCGGAAAGAGATGATGTTCCCTTGGCTAGGTTAGCATCCCGACTAACTGAATCTAACAGAATAATAACTTGGCGAGTTAATGAGTTACGATATTTTTTCTAACAAGGGTTGTTATAAATTAGATGCTGAATAATACAGCATATCAAAATTGTAATGTATTTTCTTGCACCACTTTGTGTAAAATAAATCACAGTAAAAACTATATTTTAATTCATTATTGGGCGGATGTGGATTTTTTTTCTGACTGACTGACAGGATTTTTTTGTACTGATTTAAAATAAACCAAGACATCACTATGATTCGAACTTTGACATGTACAAAATCATCAATTTGGACCCGAAGCCCCTACCATCAAGACTATTGTCTCACTTGAAATGAAGGGTGATATAAGTTCAACTCGTTCCACGTCTTTTGAGCTCATCTTAATATGGACAATGTGTTATTTAAAATGCTTCTCCTTCTGAACGGAAAAACATGACGTAACAGTTAGTGCCATAGCTAAATGACAACCCGACTAAGGGTACAAAACAAAATTATATCAGCATATGTTATTATGTTATAAGTTTTTTTCGAACATAGGTTGTTACAAACTTGATGCAGGATGTTGTTAAAATAACTAAAATTATAACAAAAAGTGTATGAATAGTAACATAAACATAACAAAATGTGTTTTAATTCTATCAAAAACATATCAAACCAAGTTATAATGTTTGATACAAAGTATCAAAATTATAATACTGTTCGACAAACGATAATATTGTATATTATTGAAATGCATAACTATCTATTTATTTTGTTATAAAGTTGTTAAAAATGAACAAAAAAATATCTTAAAGGGGAATAAAACACATTATGTTATGTTCCTGTTTTATTATGTTCTATGGATAATGAAGCCTAACAAAATTATATCATAATATGATATGCATATCATATTCTGATAAAATGTTATTATATTTTTGTTACAAGTCTCTAGTCGGGAAACTTGCTTCTTCTTCTTCTTCTTCTTTCTGGCGTTACGTCCCAACTGGGACAGAGCCTGCTTCTCAGCTTAGTGTTCTTATGAGCACTTCCACAGTTATTAACTGAGAGCTTACTGTGCCAATGACCATTTTTGCATGCGTATATCGTGTGGCAGGTACGAGGATACTCTATGCCCTGGGAAGTCAAAAAAATTTCCTTTATGAAAAGATCCTCGACCAGCGGGATTCGAACCCACGACCCTCAGCATGGTCATGCTGAATAGCTGCGCGTTTACCGCTACGGCTATCTGGGCCCCATTACTTGAAACTTGCTTGTTCGGGGTAAATATTCATCATACAATAAAACAATAATATTATAACCAGTTTCTACATTACATGTAATGTAATGTAAAAAATAATGATTTCTGTAACATGATGTGTTCTTAAATTAATTGTAATAAATTCCGATATAATATTGTTGCCGTATCAAAATTATAACGACGGTAGATATTTATATCGCAATTTAATACATTTGTGATATCATTTTAATATGAATCACTAGTCGGGAAGGTTTCGATACGAAATATTGAAGTTTGATACAAGTATGCGGCAGCTTCAGCTAGAATCAAGCTTGTTGAAATTTTGACATCTAGTGGTGTTCACTTGAAATGGATATTTAAAGAAACTGACTTAGAACTTATCGCCGAGAGTTTCGCACTACAAAAGCCTACACTTTATTTATTTTTCCGTAGAAAAAATAAATTATCGAGCTATCAGCTGATCAGCACAGCATGTTGCTAAATTTCAGAACATAATGCTAAAAATCTTTACAATTTCTGCAGAAATTTAACTCGTCGACATTAGTTTATAGTGCATTCACTTCTGTTCTCTCAAACACAGCTACACAAAATTTGGCTTTTTCGACTAACACAACACCGATTGTACCCCGTTTTCTATGAAATAATGAAGCCGTTTGTCATAAAATTATATGGCGGCATAAAGTCGTTTGGCATAAAAGCCGTTTGGCATAAAGGCCGTTTGGCATAGTGAGTAATCTAGGATGAGCATATTCAAAATCAAAATATTACGTCTTTGAAAATGTACAAATTTGTTTCATTGAATATCGGCATTTTTAAACCTTTCTAACAAAAAGCAACATTTTTGGTATGCGCTCGACAAGCATGGTGTTCTTTCAGAGATTTGCTATGGATGTCAAAAATTGTTATAACATTAGAGTAACGTAAAAACTTCATAAAACTCGTGACGGGTCTGGTGGAGGGTCTTTTCGGAATAATAATTTTCTTCTCATCCCAGAACAAAGAGAATGTTTGAGCTTATTATGATATACATATTTGAAAATAGTAAATATGCAAAGAAAGTTCGTAATTAATAATTAAGGGACGGAAAACTTGATGGAAAATACTTGGTGGAAGAAGGTAAACTTTATATGCACAATATTGTAGGCTCTAATCCAAAGTTCTATTATTGCAGCGTAATGCAAACAAGCCTGTATACGAGATCAGATTATTTTTCGTTTAAAATGTTTAAGGCTTTAAAGCAAAACAAAATCTTCTCAGAGCATAACTTTTTTCATCAACAGGTAGCCTAACTTGTAAAAAAACACTGGTTTCATTGATGTTTACATAAAATTTAAAGTACTATTCATCAAACATTGTTGAAACATTAATCAAATTGTACATTCGATGGACATCACTTGCATGCAACTTTCCATTTGAACGTCATTTATAGTGTAAAATATAACAGTTGGGGATTTTTTTTTATTTCCGTACGGGTTTGGGCCGAAAGGTCTTAGATTTTCATGAAACTTTTTCCACAGGCAGGGCTTATCAATATATGAATAAAAAAAAATGAGAAAAATTCAGGGTCGCCTATTTTCCCGGAAAACTCAGTTGGATTTTTTTTGTTTCCCCCTGATACTACTTACTTTGAAAAATCATAACTCAAGAACGAAGCATCATAGAAACAAAATTTTTTTATAAAAATGAAAGCAAATTTTCTCAGAAATAAAAAAAAAATATTAACTGGAAAAAGTTTTCCACAAAATTTTCCACCGTTGAGAAAATTCGTAAAGAAAAGCCGGAAAAACTATGCTCCAACTCGTGGAAACTTTTCAGAAATATATTTTTGAGAAGATAATTTCATAAGCTTTAATCGCTGAAATTTTTGAAATGTACTTTTTTTTCGTTTATGAGTTATGGCCAATTTTGTAAAATATGTGGAAATTTGCCATTTTGAGGCTTTTTTTTGAAACATCATAACTCAAGAATGAAGCATCGTAGAAACAAAGTTTTTTTTATGAAAATGGAAGCAAATTTTCTCAGAAATAAAAAAAATGTTAACTGGAAACAGTTTTCCACAAAATTTTTCACCGTTGAGAAAATTCGTAAAGAAAAGCCGGAAAGACTATGTTCCAATTAGTGGAAAACTTTCAAAAATATATTTTTGAGAAGGTAATTTCATAAGCTTTAATCGCTGAAATGATATGTACTTTTTTTTTCGTTTTTGAGCGAATGGATAGAGATGCTAGTATTTGAAAGTCAGAAGATATTAATAACGCCAAACAATTTTTCGACTGGGCTGTGTCGCAAAAGGTGAAAGACCAATTTAAAAAAGATTGGGAATTTAGCTATGCAACTGAAAATGACTATTCAGAGGCTGAAAAATTTCTTCAGGAAAAATTTTCTATCCTTGTTCTAATTCCTGGAACAAAAAATTATCATTCATTTCTACCAAAATACGAACGAAGCATTTTTGCTAGTGAATTCTCAGATGCACATGAAAACCAAGAAAATACAGCATGCTTTGTTCTTAATAATACAAAGAAACGAAAATCTTCTGGTGTTAGCAACCAAAGACAATCTTCCCGGTTGGAAAATAGATAGTTTTAAGATGAAAATGTAAGTTATATACTGAATAATTGGATAAATAAAATTGAAAAAAAAAATAATCTTATTTGTCCCATAGAAAAGAAAGAATCCCTTTTCAGTGTAATGAATAATTGAGGCCAAACCCGTTTTTTTTCAGTTTTTCTTAGCGGTGTAATTTTTCATGAAAAATATCATCCTGAAATAGTTGCACATTGTCCCAAGACAGCATTGGTGGGATGTGATATAATTAAACAAGACCGACTCGTTTGGTGGCCAACTTAAGATTGTATTCAATCGGTATTTTTCTTAACTCTATCGTGTGGCGCGATACACACTTTCTGCTGTGTATGCATTTGGTAGTTTATCGCACTCCAACGGCGGGTCGTTATGCTTACAAAGCATAACAGCCATCGTCCGAGTTCTACTTCAACCATTACACCACTAGCGTAGTCAGGGGTGCATCCGCCACACGCCCTATTTATTTATTTTTAAATTTTTATCTTTAGTTAAAAATTTAAAACATTCAATTTCTTTTATTTAAAAATAATTACTTTAAATGCGTTTAACTAATGTGACGTTGATGATACCTTAGATATCTCATATCTTTGGTACTGCCTTCTCAAGGCTTACAAAAATCAACATTAGAAATACTCATTTAATTTGGATATCATATTTGGTTACATATTACGGATTATTGAATATTGTAAGTTTTTAGAAATTGATACATCGATAACTGACTATTGATTACTAAAAATTGATAATTGATTATTGATAATAAGTAAAGAAAATTGAAAATTGATTGACACGTCTACGGATTGTATCCGCCACACGTCCTAAAAGCTAATTCTCTGTATTACTTGTCGCATTCCTAGTAATAAAAGGTTTTACTCTATTTTTATGTACAATATCTATTTTATCTCTAATTCTAACTTCTACATTGGTTCCTTTATCCATAACTACTGGATAAGGTCCTTCATAAATCTGACTCAACTTATTTCCCGTTTCATTCCTAACCAACAAAAGCTGCCCTGGAGAGTAATTCATTAATCTCGCGTTGCAATTTAACTTTTTAACTCTTTCTAGTTTTGATTCTACTAACCGTTTCTGTACTTCCTTTTGAGTGTTTTGAATTTTGAACTTGAGTATCTTTGAATAATCATCTAAATTATAAATTGGATTTGGGGTCTCGGAATTGTTTAAACTTGATGGTAACTTGCAAATTTTTCCAAACACTAGTTCAAATGGAGATTTGTCTGTTTCCAAATGAACAGTGGTATTATACGCAAATTGATAAAATTTTATCCATGAAGACCAGTTTCCTGGTGTTCCTGAAGCATAAATTCTCAAAAAATTTCCCAAACTTTTGTGTGAATTATCCAATGCGCCTATCGACTGATGATGATAAGCTGTTGAGTTTAATTTAGAAATTTTTAAAAGTTCACAAATTTTCGTAAAAAGTTCGGACATAAATTCTGATCCTCGATCAGTAGCAATTTCATCTGGCACTCCATAATTCAAAATAACATTTTCCACAAACGCTTTGGCTACAACTTCGGTTGTTTTGTTGATTATAGGTGTAGCAGTTATGAATTTAGTCAATTCACACTGCGTCGTTAAAATATAGGCATGACCTTCATTACTAGGCAATAATGGTCCAACTAAATCTAGATAGATTTTGCTAAACGCACTACTTGCCGTAGTAGTGACAATCTGCGGTATGTTTTTTGGTTTTATATGCTTATTTTTCTGACAAGCTTCACAAGACTTAATAAAATTGGAAATGTCTTTCTTCATTGTCGACCAAAAATATCTTCTTTGGATGTTTTTTAAAGTTTTCGTGATACCTGCATGTCCTGCTGTAGGCAGTAGATGAAAATCATTTATTATGAGTTGTTGCTCCGTTTTATTTTCAATACATTTAACTTTCGGATCCACTATTCTGAATGGTGGCATGCCATTATTTAAATTATAGGTATATACCATATTGTAAAATTGTTTCCCTGGATCCGTATTTTTTATAACGAGCTCGTTTATATTTTTACTTTTACATATTTCTCTCAGCATTACTACTATCCGCCGTAGCTGGATTTTTACTTTTACATATTTCTCTCAGCATTACTACTATCCGCCGTAGCTGGATTAGAGTCTTAGCTGGACGAATTATAATTTGATGTTTTGGAGCGTTAAATTTCACTTCAGGTATCGTATTGCTTTCATTAAAGATTATTTCGATAGACAATCCTGACAATGAGTGCTGGCCAGTCACTTCATTATCTTGATTCTTATCGGAGTTTTCTTTCACTGTTTTACTTCGTGTGGTAATAAGAACATCCTGGTCAACTTTTTTGTTAATTTCCCTTAAGTCATTGATTGACATTCGCGATAAGGCGTCTGCCAAAACATTATCTTTTCCCGGAATGTATGTTATGTTAAAATCATATTCTTCGAGAGCTAACCTGAATTTGGTTAATCTACTCGAGGGTTCCTTCATCGAAAATAAGTATACTAATGGTCTGTGGTCAGTTTCTAAATCAAACTTTCTGCCATACAGATATGGTCTGAAATGTTTGATCGCCCAAACTACAGCCAATAGTTCTTTTTCGATAGTTCCATAATTTAGTTCTGCCTTATTCAATGCTCTAGACGCATATCCTACTGGTCTTCCGTTTTTCCTATTCAACAGCACCGCTCCTAAAGCATATCCTGATGCGTTAGTTTGTAATTTAAATGAATTTTCAAAATCCGGATAATCCAAAACTGGTGGATTCATAAATTCATTTATGAATAGTCATTTGGAATTGACCTGAGGCTGTCGAAAATGCTGTGATTGGTCTGCTCTTAGGATCTATCTCACATTGATAGTACCCTTGCGAGAGATCCAAGTGCGTAAAGTACTTGGCCCCTGCTAAAGAGTCTATTATGTCTTCGATATTTCCTAATTCAAACCTGTCATCTTGTAAGGTATTGTTTACTTTGCGGTAATCAATAACCATTCTCCACTTCTTTTTGTCATCACATGACTTCTTAGGCACAAGGAGCACCGGACTATTCCATTCAGACTGGGCTTCCTCTATTATTCCACTCTCAGTCATGTTTTTAATTTGTTTCGCTATCTCGTCTTTTTGAGATTGTTGCAACCTATATGGTTTCGTATACACCGGTTGCGTGTTTTCTTTGACGGTAATTGTCGGTGTTAAAATTTTAGTAACCGTTAATTTATCATCTGCCAAACAAAATATGTCGTTATATTTTATACAAATTTCCCGAATAGTTGCTCTCTCTTGAGAAGGCAAATGATCAATCTTTAATTCTTTCAATAATTTTTCCACCCTATTCGGTTCACCTTTGACATCATTTAGTTGTAGTATTTCATATTTTTCAAGTTTTTCCAATTTTGGTTTCAGCCCATTTAAAAAGACTGTTTTTCTGGAGACATTCAAAATTTTAATCGGAATTTTACCATTCGTAGGTTGCACAATCGCATTGGCTATAAAAAACGTGTGGTTTTACTTCCTCGCTCAAAAGCACATGAGATTCCTTAATGTTCGCATTTATATATGATGTTATTTCTGTCCTAGCGGGTACACAAATAAATGCCATATCAGGTGTATTAAATGGAATTTCAAATTTTCGACCATTCGAGTATGCAGTCAATGTTTGATTTTTGAAATTCAATATTGTTTCGTACTTGTACAAGAAATTCTTGCCAAGCAAAGCAGGTATGCTTGGTGGTAAACCTCTGACAACATATGCTTTGATTGCAAAAATCGCATGCCCATAGCACAGACGAATATTAACACTTCCTGTCGAAAAAGCTGTTCCATTTATTCCTCTAATTTTTATTTTATCCTCTGTATTAACCTCCGTTTCCCGCGGAACAAGATGTGACGAAATAATCGTACAACTTGCTCCGCTGTCCAAAACAAACGGTATCTGCTCATGTTTAATTTCGAATGTGACCGATGGTAATCTTTTTCCTGCATTATTCACGAAAAAGTTCGATTACATTCGCAACGTCTTCCTCGTGTGGATTTTGTTGTTGCTGAGGTTCTGCGACCGCAACATTTGCATGTTGATGTCTTCCTCGTTGATTAGCATTTCCCCGGAAATGCTGTTGATTATTATGGTTATTGTTGTGATTGTTATGGTTCTGGTTATTTCCATTCCCATAATTATTATCTTGTTGCCTGTTATAATTATTTTGGTAATTTCGGCCCCGACCTCTTTGTCGGAAACCTCGGTTTCCGCGGTAACCTCTGTTACCTCGGTAACCTCGGTAGCTAAAATTATTTTGCTGCCTGGGGTACTGCATGAACCGTGGCGGGCCGGCGGTGAACCACATCGCCGTCTCGGGTTCATTGTCATTCACTTCTAAAGCGTCGCTAATCGCCTTAGTAAGTGTTTCTGGATTACGTGCTTTCAGAAAAAATTGTGCTCTCGGATCCTTTAATCCGTTCATAAACGCTTTTATGGCAACCGGCTGTACCACCGCATCAGCCGCTGCTTCGTCATTAAATGTCCCTCTTGACACGTGCGCTGCCGCAAGTTTCGCAGCTAAATCATTGATTTGTTGACCAAATTCACTAAGGGTCAACTTTTTATGTTTAATGCTGGCCATTTCCGATTCAATGGCCTGTGGGCTAAATTTGATATTAAATTTAGTCTTAAGTAAGGCTTTTGCGTCCGTTATTGTTGCTGCATTATTTATTACACCATGTGCTGGACCCACCAAGCGTGTTTTCAAAAATTTCAGCAGATCTGCTTCTGGGACTCCATCGTAGTAGTCCTTCAGCAAATCCACTGCTTCAAAAAAATTGGTCATCTTGTCAGCGTCTCCGCTGAACTTATCAACAAGTTTTAACGCTACCCCCAGATCCAATTTTGGCGCCATCGCTAAATTTTCAACTTCCGATTCCTCACTATAATCACTTTGATTACCTAAATCTTGAATTTTATTCGAATCTGGCGTGAATAAATCCTCCAAGATCGAGTCCTCCAACTGAGGTTGGTCTAAAAGTTCTAAGCATCCACTAATGTGCACCTTGAGGACATTATATCTCCCAAGCAAGGCACTTTTTACGTCTAGAGGTAGAGAACTGTTGTGTAAATTTTTTTTTAATTCGTTTTTAAATTCTAGCAAATTCCTAATCTTTTTATTTCTCGTTTCCTCTTTAAACTGATTAAATTTCTTCAAACTCTGATGCAACTTTTGAATTGCATCTTGAATTTTAAAGAATTTATCCATGCCATCTTCTCATTTTTGAAAATTTTCCTAATTTCACCTTAACAAAATCCAAAGATACCCAGTTTCTACCTTCAACTTTCACTCACCTCTTTTTATGATGGTTCCTATTGTTAGCCGATTACTTTATCCTTTTTGTGTTTTCCTCATTTATTTTTCTTTTTTTTTTTTCACTGATAACCTAAAAATTTTTTTAAAATACTTTCAGTATCTGACTCATTATTTATCTTAAATTTCATGTTAATTACTTCCCTCTAGCTGCTCAAACGTCCATGATCTGTTTGTATGACTCCATCGCCATTGATAGTTCTCGAAAATTCCATTGTAGGGTCTGCATCTCCTGTTGGCCGCATTCCACCGCTGCCACAGCTGCCACTCGATGCACCGCCTCAATAATTTACTTCTTTGCCTCGAACTCTTCGGTTGAGATTATCACTCTTTTTCCGGTCAGACGGTCCCAATGTGCTACTTCTCTTTGAAAGAATAAATCTTTCTTCGTCCAAACTGCGCCGTTCCGCCATGTTTAGGTAGTCCAACTGATTGTTTGTTTCAATGTTCTCCACATGGGACGAAAACGGTCACATATGAAAAATGTCTTCACTCGAAGATAATTACAGTCATAGTCACTTTAGATGTTCCCTCACGTCCTTGTCAATCACACTTCACAACACTTGGTTTCACCAGGAATGTTCTTTGTTCTAGGCTGGTAGGCTCGTCAACCTTGCGGTACGTTCTGCTACTCGTTCCGTCTGCTGTCGGTGACATCGCATTAAATTTTTCACCAGTAAGTAACTTACTGTCACTCCTGCTAATACACATAGCGCTACAGTTTGCGCTGTTTGATGCCCTGTTTCACTTGACACCACGGCTGGGGCGACAATCTCATCCGCCGAAAACCAGCCCATTTTGTACTCGGTAGTATCACTTCTGTGCAATTATATATTAAATCGTTTTGGTGGCAGTTTGATTAACCGATCACTATTCCAACACAGCCAATTATCGCCTTTTTTCACTAATTACTTTCGGTACTGACTCCTGGCAGGATCGCCATGAAATAGTTGCACATTGTCCCAAGACAGCATTGGTGGGATGTGATATAATTAAACAAGACCGACTCGTTTGGTGGCCAACTTAAGATTGTATTCAATCGGTATTTTTCTTAACTCTATCGTGTGGCGCGATACACACTTTCTGCTGTGTATGCATTTGGTAGTTTATCGCACTCCTACGGCGGGTCGTTATGCTTACAAAGCATAACAGCCATCGTCCGAGTTCTACTTCAACCATTACACCACTAGCGTAGTCAGGGGTGCATCCGCCACAATCCATTCCGACTTATACTTCATTAAAACCAATCCTATATCTTTTTTCAGATGTTTTAGAAAATTTGGAATTGCTTTGATAAAAAAATCTTTGTTTTTTCGATGCTTCGATTGAAATATGGGTCTTCAAAGAAAAGGCTTTTATGGTCATTTTCCACAAAATTGGCCATAACTCAAAAACGAAAAAAAGTAAATTTCAAAAATTTGAAATTACCTTCTCAAAAATATGTTTTTGAAAGATTTCCACTAATTGGAACATAGTTTTTCCAGTTTTTCTTTACGAATTTTCTCAACGGTGGAAAATTTTGTTGAAAACTGTTTCCAGTTATTTGTTTTTCATTCCTGAGAAAATTTGCTTTCATTTTCATAAAAAAAACTTTGTTTTTACGATGCTTCGTTCTTGAGTTATGATTTTTCAAAGTAAAGGCTTAAAATGGCACATTTGCACATTGCACGCTTTCTACTCCTATGGAGTCGTCCACATTTATTGCATCCAAATGTCAAAAAAGCATCACGCAATATTTTTGCGAGAAGTGAGTTCTTAATGTTCTGAATTCACTCAAGTATCGCAGATCATTTATGCGTGCATTAGTTCTCTCTCTTACTTCCACAACTAATGGACGAAGCTGGAACAGATGGTATCGGGACACTTTGAGGTTGAGGTGAAAGTAAATCAGAGCCACTCCTCAAATCTTCAAGAGCACAAATCTAGGGAACGAGACATCCATTCAAGCTGAAAACTTAATCGATTGGCGACACTGGTCAATCGATCAAGTTTTCAACTTGCACCACTGTCTTGTTCTTCATATTTGTGTTCTTTAAATTTTGAGGTATACCTACGATAAGTTTACACGTTAGATGAGGAAGATGCGTACATCATTTTACATCTAAAAATGAATCTAGTTTTTGGTTCATTCATGCTGTGCCTGACCACCTACTTTTCTCCCCTTCTTATAAGCTTACATCATTTTTGCGCGACTCCATTAGATTCATATTGATCACTTATTATTACAAGTATCGGAACCAAAATACCGCAAGGCAATGGTCTTAACCTTTACAGCATTGGATATCGACCAAAGAGACTCGTATCAACTTATGGTCCTTCCCGAAACACTTGAAGCAAACTTCAGGAGGCTGTTGTATGCTCAGCCGGCAAACCGACCAGCCTACCTTGAGTATGCCCAAGTTCTTCGCTTTGTTGGCCTCTGCGACCGGCAGCCTGATCGCCGCCACCTGGGTGCCCTGCGGGCCCTTTCTAAGGTGGATGACCTTACTGGCTACGTCGATGTCACACTACTCTTTAAGAGCAGCCGAGACTTCCGCTGCGTCGGTGACCTCATTTTACACTGGATAGTTGCTTCAGCAGTAAGGGATCTTACATCAACCTCGTCGCCAAGCACTTCTTGTGCCAGTTGCGTAGCGACTGCACCCTTTTCCTTGGCGTCCTTCTTTAAGACTAGGATCATTTCGCCAATCCTAGTTCGCCTTATGCTCTGCACGTCTGCGCCCAATGGCGATAGTTTCTCTGTGCTTCGCATCGCCTTCAGAACCTCGGCGTATTTTGCTTCCTCAGTTTTGATAACGAGGGCTTCGCCTAAATTCCTACGTTTCGCTGTTTTTGGTTTAGCGCTCTCCTTGGGCTCCGTTTTCGGTTTCCTCTGTTTTTTCTTATTTCCAACTCGTATCCACGGGTTGCTGTTGCCTTGCGCCCGTGGTTCCTGTGGATGCACTGCCTGGTTCGGGTTAACCCGTGGCTCGATCCACTTCTTAGTTGCAACATTTGAAGCACACCCACCCATCTCCTTGAGCGTTATGAAATTTGTGAATTGGCTTTTATCAAACAAGATATAAGACATGTAGGTTTGTCCTTGAAATTTGAAAAACGGATTAAGATTGAAACCTGTCACCCTCAGCATGGCGTGGTTGAATACCGTTTACGCAACTGACTTTGCGAAGCGCTAAACATTGTGCGTTTGGCTGAAGCAGTAAATATCATGCTGCAATATTTTCTTCGTTTCAGTTAACGACCCTTACTAGCTCTTCTATGAAATTTAAGTTGAATTAAGGACAAACAATATTTATACAATATTTTTAGAGAAAGCGCAAAGTTTGGCCTTAGGGGCGCAGCGTATTGTACTGATGGATGTGTATTGCAGATAGGAGAATTTTTGTATTTTCGGCAATTAAATTCTCTTCATAGAGGGACATATTTGCCACCCAAATCGACACAAGTTTAGCTGTAAGATACAAGTAATATATTGAAAGTCACCTTACGCATGTGTATACCAATATTATCATTACACATAGAAATTGCGCGAAATATTCCTAAAAATTTCGTTTCGTTTCGAAACATTTTGTGAGGATTTGAATTTCGTATCGGCCATTACGGAATATTTCAATTATTCGTTTCGTATCGCTACGTACAGTGTTGAAAATTCCGCGTATCGTTTCGATTCGCATTTCCATGGAAAAAACTCATATCGCATACCCTTAATAGATTAAGCAACCCTTACTCAAGTACGGTACTTGAACGGTATTTTGATACTCGAGACAAAAACGTGTTTTACAGTGTTATCGAGGGAAGGGAAGATTTGTGTTTGAAATATTGTTTTTTTTTTTTTTTCAGTACATCATTGAAACGAGATCATGTATTTGTAAAAAAAAAATATGTTGAAATATTTATAGGTTCCAAAGTTATGATCATTCTAACAGCACAGCTTGCAGGAATTATTATGATTATCTTTTTATCGAGACTTTCAGCCGGTGACTTGCAAGAATCAATAAATCCAGTAGCGTAGCTAGGGGGGTGCGGTGGGTGCGGTCCGCACCGGGCCCCGAGCTTCTAGGGGCCCCAAAATCGCAGTACGGATATCTCATAGCATTAAAAGATCGACATAGCTTGTGAGAAACTTGCCCCTGAACATCGCAGATCTAAGTCTGCTTATCATGCTCATTTTGATTATCCCTTATTTTTAATATTTTAGAGTGGGTTGAGGGCTCCGGGAGGACCGTGACTGGGGGCCCCTAAAATGTGGGGCCCACAGCCACGGTCCTACCGGGGCCCACAGCCCAATCTTAATCTACCCACATTTTACACATTTTAGGGACCTCCTCCTGCATAGTTATTTTTCTTGTTGTTGTTCAATCGATAGCACACATGAGAAATCCGAGTCTTCTAATAGCTAAACGGGGCCCTGATGTAGATACTTAAGTAGGCTGAACTACCTATGTTGAAGATGTTGAGTCTAATTACGGCTTTGGATGCATAATTATTTATATTTATATAATACTTCATGAATTCTGATTTCCAATCAAATCTAACCAAGTTTGTAGGCCTCCAGAATTTTGGAGCATTGGTGAAATTTAAACCTGTATATATTTTCTTACGATATTAGCTATTCTCATTGTCACTCATTTTAGAAATTTGACAGATATGTTTGAGATATTCTCAAAAGCTTGAATTTTGTAGAATGAGTAAGCCAACGACTTTAGGTCGTCTATTTATTTTCATTTAAATCCGAGACCACAACGGAGGGCGAGAAAAAATATTAACGTTCAACGCTCCGTCATCGTAATCATCGTGATCATCGAAACTTCAAAAGCAGTTTTTCTGTTCAAAACACGAAATTAATCGATGAAAATGTGTTCACTGTGGTTCGGTTGTAGAAAAGAATACAGTAAATACCTGATAATTTTGTTGATTTTGAACGAAAAAACTGCTTTTGAAAATTCCGAAATCAATGACGGATCCTGCCCCCTTAGGGTAGGCTTACCAGACGGTATCCTTTGGGAGGACATGCCCTCCTTTTTGATCATATATCCTCCCGTCCTCCTTTGCGCTGAAAATGTCCTCCTCTGAATTGAATAAATAATTTGATATCAATTAGTTTTCTAATTATTTATTTGTTAGAATCTCTAGGTATTTATTCACTTCGAATAAGGATGAAAGATCTTTCACTTCTAAACCCAATGGTAAAATTAACGAGTTAAGAATTTAATGTGAAATAGTATTTTGGTGTCTTATCTAAATAATGTTCGATTATTCCTTTAAAAGTATACCTTTGAAAACTCTTTATTGTCCCCTCGCTGTGCATGTTGAGCGACCTTTTCCATGCTGTTTGAGGACTTATTAATGGGTTGAAATGCTTTTGGATTTTTCAATTCACATTTTTTGCACTCAAATTTTAAGTATATTACAATTATCAAAAACAAACTTATCAATCATATAACCAACCTTTATTTTATCTTAAAAAGTGATATTGAAAAATGCATACCACGGGTCCAATTATTTAAATTTTAAGGAGAATATCTATTCCACAAAGGAACAAACCCTCTTCATCTTTTAAAAAAAATATATATATAATGTAACAAATAAACTTTAACTCTCGTATGGAAAACAAATTTATTTATTTTTTCAGAATTATTCACCAAAATTATATTTTTTGGAAAAAAATGCTCTATTAAATGAAATCAAATTAAATTCGGTAAAAAACAGACCAAAATTCTTTGCTTTTCTAAGCCCAATACAAAATATTTTTCTTTAAGGTTGTTGTTGTCTTATGTTTTGTATCAGAGAAAATAGAACACTAAGGTTTGTTGCTAAAGATTTTCGTCATAAATGAGTCCACTGCTAAGATTTTTTTCGGTGCAGATACACGGTTTTTCACAGTTTCAAGGAACAACTTTTTAGTTTATTGCTTTTCGAACAAATGACAAAAATGTCAATCAAAAAAAAAAGTTCTGGTATGACACGTTTTTGAAATGTCGTCCTTTTTCAGAGTCAGTGAAGCAAAATGTCCTCCTTTCTGGAATATTATTCTGGTAAGCCTACCTTAAAGGCAAAAACTTGAGTAAAAACAGATAAAATACAAAAAGTTTACAAATTTTAATTTAATTTATTATTTTAAACATTGAATGTAAATTGAAATTTTTCAGATTTAATTTTTATATCATCCAAAAATACCTACCAAAAATCATCCAAACTTATTCTCAAATGACCGTGAATAACTCATCAGGGCATTTCTTAAAACATTTCTCCTGGTAATTTATATAAAACTATGCCATGGATTTTTTTTTCATTAAACGTATTCAGAGAAAACGAGAAAATATTTTCAATTATTCATTTTGGAATTTTTCCAGGAATTTTTGCAGAAATTCTTTATTTTTTCGGAATAAACACAAGCAACAAATCCAGGGAACTTTTTTCAGCGCTTTCATGTAGAAACTGTACAGAATATTCTAAACAACGCCAGTAGGACTTTTCTAATATTTTTTGAAAAAAAAAAAATACACTACAATATTGCTAGTAATTATAATCTATCTGGCTTTCCTATATGGTTGTAAATTCATGAAGGTTTTTTCAATCAAATTGGCACAGAAAATCCGGAAATTTTTACCCGGATTTTATCAAGGATTGTTCAAGAACTCCTACAGAAATCATTCTAGGAATGTATCAAGGTTTTAACCACAAACTCCACTGAGAAGGCCTCTGAAAACCACTAGAGGGATTTCTTGGCGTACCGTTGGCCAAGAAATCCCATGGTTTTCCTAAATATTCATTTACCACTAGCTTCAGGGATACTTTGTTTTATTTATTTCAAATATACTTTCTGAAATTTATTTGTAAATTTTTCATCTGGTAAAAGTAAGTTTGAATTCCTCAGATAATTGGAAATCCTTTAGATACGTCCCTCATTTTTTCCAGGGAGCTCTTCATGGATTCATCCATTACTACAATAAGTCCTTCAAGTGTTAAAAGCAGTAATATTCCCAGAAACTTCTAAGCGATTCTATCAGTTTCTTCAAGATTATTTTTATATATATTGTTACAAGAATTCTGTTATAAGAAGTTTCTCAAAAATAAAAAAAAAAGAATCCAAAAATTTCAGGAATTTTGACAGAGTTCCAGGAAAATATTTTACTTCAGCAGAATTCCTGCATGTTTTTTAAGGTATATTCCAAAATTTTATCTCAAGATACCTCTATGAGTTTCGCTGGGATTCTTCATAAAATAATATCAAAAATAACATCAAATATTTCATCTTAATTGCCTCCTAGATCTGCATAAAAACCACAGAAAAATTCAATGATTTTCACAATACTAAAATAGAGCCGTTTCATCAACTATTTTCCTATGAATTGATATATTTTTCCACGGGCCTTTAAAGCGTCCATCTAGGTATAACCGTAAGCAAACTACTAAATACCGTACATCATACAGAAAGTTATCCAAGAATTCCTTCAAAGATCGAAAGAGATGATCCAGCCTCGGGCTGCAAATCTCTTAAATAAAGACGTCTATCCTTCAAAAATCCTTTAAAACAGAAATTTATAGGAACTTCAGCAGCAATTTCTTCAAATATATTTTTTTTATTCCTAAATCCTCGTACGGGTTAATTTTTACTAGCAGAAAATATTTTGACCTTTAAATCACGTTTTTTTAATAATCAACGTTGTTGACAAACATTTGTAAGCTATGTGTAATGTGTATGTGTAAGCTAATAAGACATATTTTGCAAACCTCTATTTGAGGGGCCCCCAAATCTACCTCCGCACCGGGCCCCCAAAACCCTAGCTACGCCACTGAATCAAACATCAAAATACGAAAAATGAATAACATAACAATTATGGAATAGCAGTATTAATAAAAAGAAGGGCCTATTTAAAAAAACGCTTTATTTATGATTACAACAAATGAAGATTGGAAGCCAAAAACTATTGCAACATAATAAAACTCAAGAGCAAGAAAAACTGCGTTCAGAATCATCGGAGTAACAGCAGTAATCTATTTTTCTATTCGTTGATAACTTGAGCAGATCAATGTTATCCATTGCCGCCCTTATATCAATTGGAAATAAAATATATCTAAATAATAAACAGTCGCCTTTCCACATCTCGATATTAAAGATACCATCGATATAAGGAGAGATCGAGACATAGAACAAATTTTTAACGAATATTAGATTGTAAATCAGTTCGTTACCAGGAAAATCAAAAACAAGCAGTTGTTATTTCTTCTTCGTAAATTGTTTTGGATTTCCAAAATCTAGTCTAGTAATCTTTGATAATGGGCATATCGACATGCGAAGAGAAAATTGGGAACGAAAATCACATCGAGATAGGGAGATATCGAGATAAGGAGGATATCGAGATATGGTGAGTGAAAATGTATGCAGAATGAAGGACCGGACAAGTCATCAACATAAGTAGAGAAATCGAGATGTAGAGCATCGAGATGTGGAGAGTCGACTGTAGCTCCAAAGAACAGCCTATGTGTAAATGAAGGTGAAATATATTTAAATTTTAAATCAACAGTTTTTATGCCTATAATTATGGTAACATCATATTTCGAAAGAACATCCAATGGTTGAAAGAAGCGTAAATGTGTGCTAAATATATCAAAATCGGCAGTGCAAACAATTATTTAAATAACGCAACTGAAAAGAATAACTAACATTTGAAAGAAGAGTTATTTTTGAACCACTAATAAAATACTATTGACAGTGACATTCTAATATGCTTCAATTTATTCAAGATCACATGATTGTTGAATAAAGTGTAATTTTTGTATGAATTGGCTTCAAAATATGCCTGATGTGTGATTCAGTGGGATTCAATAGAGACGTAAAAATGAAAGTCATCTTTAGAAATCCTTGGTTTCAGACTTATTATTCCAAACGACTATTATGTCAAACGACTTTATACCAAATGATTTAACACCCAACACACCGTATGTGCTACTTCAACAAATCTTGAAAAATATTTTTTTTGTTGATTTCTGTTTATTTCTTTTGAAATTTCAGGACACACATGACGAAGTTTTGCATATCGTGATTAATTCTCACTGAATAAACTTAATTGATTATTTGGATCATATATACATTTTTTAGTACAATTGTATTTCGCACTATATTTCAGTCATCGAGTCCACATAAAAGAAACAAATTCATTCAGAAAGATTGTGGACATTCTAAATATTCTTCAAAGAAATCCTTATAAGAGCTCATACCAAATCTAAATAAATTCTGATGTTGATCCAGAGTAATATCCTTATATCCATAACTTTGCAATCAGAAGCATTTCAATATAACTCATATTATGGCCAATGAGCACACACAGTAGGTTTAAAAGAACCCCATTGCCGAAGTGAATCTAAAGGGACAAGATTAGGATCCGGCTTCCTATTGAAAGCAGTTTCTTCAGAAGTATTTTTGATGTAGTTTTAAAATTATTCTTGAATAAATTTTGTAGATAACAATGAAGAAGAATTCCTGGAATGATCGAGAGAAATGAGCTTAGATTTGAAAAAATTGTAAAATTCTAAGGATTGATGAAATTATCATAAATCATCACTTTTAAGGGTTTATTTTGAGATAAAAAGTATGTTTGCTTGCATGATTCTTGACCTGATAAGATATAAACAGAATTTTAAGCGGATTCTTCGCAAGATCTGCAATGAATTTACGACTGAATCTATGGGTTTGATTTTGGTGGAAACCAGCAACTATTGAAGAAGTTCCCGACGAAATTGTTATGATTATTTTGATTATTATGATAATAAAATTTAAATTTTCTTCGTTGAACAGCGGTGGACTTCTATCAGCGATAAATTGCAATGCAATGCAACAGTCCATGATTGATAACGATGATGCTCTTGTTTGTAATGGAGGTTGGCATGTTCCTTCGAAAAGCTTTTTTACCTACGCTAAAAACATAACAAAGAAACTGAACAATACATATGTGGAACCATCAAAGCTTGATTTAAGAAATATCAATTCATACTGCATGTTGTTTTCGATGATGGATATTTCTCATATTGATAGTCCCCAAACGGTATGAATTCCGAGAAACTTTCAAATGTATAATTGAAATGGTTAAAATGCTTAGTTAACACATGTTTGTGCATCCAGCGTGAAATCAGCTGTGGTTGAAAACCAAAAGGTATCTAAGCGTAACGAGCACAGATATATGCTGTCAGATAGTCTGCTAATTAGATTATATAACGAGCCGGATATGATATATGATATGGGATCGCTGCTCCCATATTTCCGATGCAATGATTCAGTAAAACGCTCAGCAAAGGGGTTGAACCTCCGATTCCTAGTTCGATTATTTGATACAAACTTTGAGCAATTAACTTTGAAACTCTTTTAGTTTACAATTCTGGAAAAAGAAATAACACATAAGTGAAAAGACAGACCAGGTTCCAGTGCCAACATACTTCCAGTCCTAAAAACAAACGAGGATTCAGGAAATATGCTGCAATGGTAAATTTGGGTTTAAACAGCTCTCCTACATCGGAAACGACAGGAAACTGACGTGTTGTTATCGATAAAATTTATCTCGTGATTAATGGTTTTGTTTTTCGCTTCCTCCTCCCAAAAATAGTGCAGGGCTGATGAACCTGAAAATTAAGTAAACCCGTTGATTTCATTCGGAAACGATACGTGGGGTACGGTTAGTTAAAGGAAATCGAATTAATCCTGTGTATTTAACCTGGAAATATGATCCGCTTCAATTATATCCACATGGGTATCATCAAATTATGGGCAATAACTCATTACATACGTACGAGCGGATAAGAAACAAAAAATCGAAAGAAAAGAAAGTCGTTCTTCCACAAAGTAATGGTCGAAAGATTAAATTTTAAAAGGATGAATTGTCGTAAATGATTTCTCGCGGAACATTACTAAAGGACCTATGTACAAATGAGAGATTCTCTCCTCTCTCGTTCTCTTTTCATTATAACAGTGGAATACAAAAGATTTTGGGAAGTTTTTCACTATAGATCGAAAGTCATGACTAGCGTTTCATACAAAAAACGCAACAGAAGAGGTTAATGTGACTCAGTTATTAATGAAAGAGAAAGTAAACAAAGAGAGCCTCTCAATGTTAGATAGGTCCTTTAGTAATGTTCCGCGAGATTTATTTGACAGGAAATGTTTAATTTTTCAAAGAGATTTTTGACCTTTTTCAGTTTTTCTCTGCGTCCTTTTGTCATTCGACATTCGAAGTTATGTCGTTCGACTTTTTGTTATAGATTCATATTTTTTATCGTTTACCAAAACGAGTATTTTAAACCATAACTGCAAAATTAAAAAAAAAACTCTGTCACGGCGATTTATTTTTATTTTCCACGCTTTTTCTGATTTTATTTGCAAGAGTGGGAGAGATGAACAAGAGCACTCACTCACTTACGGCGGGCTGAAACAGATGCTTGAAAGTGCCAAATTTCCTCTCAGTTTTATATAAAGCTCTAGTATAGATGGAGCATTTGTCAAAATTATAAGAGCTGTTTTCTTCGGATCGGTCAAAATAGCACGAAAAACAAGAACGTTCATTTGTCGTAATTGAGAAAATGAAAAAACGAACGTTTTCATTTTTCTAGATATGTTGTTCATTCGGAAGAAAACTTCCTCTTTCTGTTTTGTAAATGCACGATTTTGAAAAGAATCTTAATATAGGGCGCTCATTTCATAAGCCAACGCTCGATACGAGTTGCTTGTCAGCACTGGCAATGTGTAGATGATTTGGAATGTGGTCGCTCACGAATACGTCACTCAGTCTCTGTCGGTTCTCACAATATTGCACTGAATACGAATGCCGTAAACTGAGATGAAAACTTGTCAGCCTATAGTCCTCCGAACATTTAGGGAAAATGGTCCTCCGGAAATCTAGGGGGTTGTCAGTTGTCAGGCCCTGCAAGCCAGCCGTGAAAACATCAAGCAACAAATAATAAACGAGAGAATACGAACCGGGACAATCGGCGAAGGCCACAGCGATGTAAAGGGACTAGCGATTGGATGCTCGGTACGTGGAACTGTAAATCTCTCAACTTCTTCGGGAGCACACGTATACTCGCCGACGTGCTGAAGAACCGCGGATTCAGCATCGTAGCGTTGCATGAAGTGTGTTGAAAGGGATCAATGGTGTGAACGTTTAGAGGTAACCATACCATCTACCAGAGCTGCGGCAACACACACGAGCTGGGAATAGCTTTTTAAGGGGTGGGTGATATGCAGAGGCGCGTGATCTGGTGGTGGCCGATCAATGAGAGAATGCAAGTTGAGGCTCAAAGGTCGGTTCTTCAACTTCAGCATAATAAACGTGCACAGCCCTCACTCCGGAAGCACTGATGATGATAAAGACGCTTTTTACGCGCAGCTCGAAAGCGAGTACGACAGCTGCCCAAGCCACGACGTCAAAATCAACATAAGAGATCTAAACGCTCAGGCTGGCCAGGAGCAGGAATTCAGAATATGGCCATTTGTAGCACCTACTTCCAGCACAGCCTTCCATACCAATACACCTGGAGATCACCACAGTAGACAGAATCACAAATCGACCACGTTCTGATTGATGGACAGCACTTCTCCGACATTATCGACGTCAGACCTTATCATGGCGCTTACATTGACTCTGACGACAATCTGGTGATGGTTAAACTGCGCCCAAAACTATCCGTCGTTAACAATGTACGGTACCGACGGCCACCCCGGTATGCTCTGGAGCGGCTTAAGCAATCGGATCTAGCAACTGCGTACGCGCAGCACTTCGAGGCTGCATTACCGGAAGAGGGTGAGCTGGATGAAGCTCCTCTTGAGGACTGGTGGAGAACAGTAAAAGCAGCCATCAACGATGCAGCTGACAGCAACGTCGGGTACTTGAGACGGAGTCGACGAAACGATTGGTTCAACGAGGAATGTAGGTAGATTCTGGAGGAGAAGAATGCAGCGCGGGTGGTCATGCTGCAGCAAGGGACCCGGCAAAACGTTATAGACCGAAACGGCAACAGCAGGGCGGGAGAAAAAACGCCGTCTGGAGGAGACGAAGTGCAAGAAGATGGAACAGCTGTGCCGGTCTCTAGAAACAAGTTAGTTCTATCAGAAGCTCAACGCATCCCGCAACGGCATTTTGACTGAAGAGCATGCGGTGATCGAAAGGTGGAAGCAGCACTTCAACGAACACCTGAATGGTGCTGAGAGCACAGGCAATGAAGGACGGGACAACGGAGGAAACAACTTTGTCGGTACTGCAAGCAATGGAAACCAACAAGCCACCACTTTGAGGGAGGTTAAGGATGCCATTCATCAGCTCAAGAACCATAATGCTGCTGGTAAGGAGGGTATCGGAGCTGAGCTCTTAATAATGGGCTCGGAGAAGCTGGCCATTTGTCTGCACCAGCTGATAGGCACAGAAATAGAACAGCAACCGGAGGAGTGGAAGGAAGGGTCAATATACCACATCTACTAGAATGGCGACAAGTTAGATTGTGAGAATTTTCAAGCGATCACCATTCTAAATGCGGCCTACAAAATATTATCCCAGATCATCTTCCGTCGTATGTCACCTGTAATAAATGAATTCGTGGGAGGTTATCAAGTCGACTTCGTTGACGGCCGATTGACAACGGACCAGATCATTACTGTACGGCAAATCCTCCAAAAATGTCGTGAATACCAGATTCCAATCCATTCCGATCTCATGTTTTTCAATAGTGTTGACCGCGTAGAGCTATGGAAAATCATGGACGAGAACAGCTTCCGCGGGAAGCTCACGAGACTGATAAAAGCGACGATGGAAGGTGTGTAAAATTGTGTGAAGGTTCCAGGTGAACATTCCAGTTCGTTTAGATCCCGTCGGGGACTACGACAAGGTAAAGGACTTTCATGCCTGTTGTTCAATATTGCGCTAGAAGGTGTTATGTGGAGAGCCGCGCTTAACAGCTGGGTTACGATTTTTACGAGATCCAGTCAATTTGTTTGCTTCGCGAATGATATGGACATTGTCGGTCGAGCATTTAAAAAGGTGGCAGACTACACCCGCCTGAAACGTGAGGACTGGTGGTAAATGTGTCCAAGACAACTTTCGTGCATGCTAGTCCGTGGAACCGAGCTCGACAGGGCTTGCCTAGGTAGCAGTGTTACGATAGACGGGGATACATTCGAGGTGGTCGACGATTTCGTTTACCTTGGATCCTTGCTGACGGCTAACAATAACGTTAGCCGTGAAATACGGAGGCGCATCATCAGTGGATATCGGGCCTACTATGGCCTCCACAAGATGCCAAAACGCTTATAAGAGCATGAGTCCTCTATGAGCATCAAACGTGAATGATGCTCGAGGAGGACTTGCAAGCATTTGGAGTCTTCGTACGTTGGGTGCTTAGACCGATCTTTGGCGGTATGCAGGAAAACGGTGTGTTGCGGCGAAGGATGAACCACGAGCTCGCCCAACTCTACGACGAACCCAGTATCTCAGGTGGCCAAAGCTGGATGGATACGATGGGCAGGGCATGTTGCAAGATCCGGTTGGTACAAGAAGGCGTGGAGCGCAGCGAGCTAGGTGGGCGGATCAAATGCACAACGAGCGTGGGGCAGAACCAAGGATAGAGAGATGCGACCACGAATCGAGTATTGTGGCGTGAAATTGTTGACTCAGTGTTATCTGTTTAGACGTTAACTAAATAAATGAAATGTCCATAATCGGAATCACCTCACTACCTCTACATCTCCACACTTGTCTTCTTCTTGACATTAACGTCCCCACTAGGAGTGTAGTGTTTGTAGTGATAGCTTTCTTTGCCCAAGTTGCCATTTTCGAATTCGTATATTGTGTAGCAGGCACGATGATACTTTTTGCCCAGGAAAGTCAAGGATCTAATGTAAAACGAAAATATCCTGAACCGACCAGGAATCAAACCCAGACACCTTCAGCATGGCTGTGCTTTGTAGTCGTGGACTCTAACCACTCGGTTAAGGTCTTCCTCCACACTTGTCATGGATAGTACATTGGGTTAGCGTTATAAACCTGGAAAGCGGTAAAAAAAATCTGGGAAATCATGAAAAAGCATCTTCTAAAACTTCCTTATGTTGTGAAGAAGGAAGAATAAATAAAGAAAGCATGGGTTAGTATGCAAACAAAAAACTGTTGGTTCGGAGCCTTTTGGCTAGGATTAAAACTAAGGTTCGCGCATTTGCATGTGAAGGCAGAAAGAATTCAATGAATGATTTCAAATTTTTTTTTTATTGTGTCATTGCACTACCTGAAAAAGAAGAGACAATCGGTTAAAAACTCGAGATTTGAGAATGAATATTGTATGAGCGAATATTAAACGTTTATATCAATTATATTATAATATTCTAAAACAGCTTTAGCGTTAATTTCACACCGATATAAAATATCTTCCACGGATAAAGAATGCTTGGTCAATAGTGTTCAGTGGATACTTTCTTTAAGATTTGGGTTTAATTTTATTTAATTTATTCACGTCCATCATATTTTTTATTTTGTGGACAATGAAGCCTATCATGCATTTAATGTGGCAAATGGCTATCCATTTGCACTTTTTTTTTCAACCACAATGAAAATCTAAAGCACACATTTCATCTTGATGCGGACCAGAATCACTCAACAAAAGCCTGGACACGCAGAGCAGTTTTTCTCTGCTACTTTTCCTCGGCCGCAGTTGAAATCGGATCGGCAAAGAGCTTCCACGAAAACATTCATTGAAAGCATAGCCGGTACATAGCAATGCTAGCTCTGAGGAAATTCTTTTCATAAGAATAACAAAAAAAAGAAACGAAAATCCGAAAACGGTGTTGGATGTTGCAAAAATGGCCACCGTCATTTGCATAGGTCACCCCAGAACAGAACAAGGCTCATAAATTAGCTGCTTTCGCGGGGTTTGTGCAACACGTTCTACGCCAGCCCGACAGAAAACAGGAATGACTAATGGCTTTGGATAAATGTAGGACAACAGGTTAACGAGCGATGCTCTCACATATGTGCGGATTTGTTACCCATCCGGTCATCGCGAGGACGAAAAATGAGCAAACAGTTTATTTAATGAGCCACATTTAGGAGTTTTGCGCCACATGGGATGGATCTGCCGGACTCACAGGATCGCATATGAAACATAATGGGGATATAAGGCAGGGGCAGGGTTGTGCCGGAAATGGACCCATTGGTACTCATATTTTCATATTTCTTTTTTTCTTTGAAAGGTTCTATATAAGTTTCCTGGTCGAGCACGATAAGCGTGTGTACCAATGCAGATGTTCAACAAAAGCATCACTTCAAAGAGAGTGAGAAAATTTCCAACCGTTTGGATTCTTTGGCATGGGATTTTATTCAAAACGTTGTGGAAGCATGGAACTGGAAATTTGAATTTCGTTTTCAATTTAAGGTCTTTGAAGAGTACCTTCTTCACAGTACTTACTATCTGTTCGAACAAAAAACATAACAGAAGTAAAACAAGAAATCTTTGATTACCATAAGCATTGATCAAGTTATGTATATGTTTTTTGAACGAAAAAGATAATTGGTTAAAGATATTCTTACATAATCATGATTCGGTACGGCAGTTGTAAAAAATCTAAACTGCTAAGGCAAATGAAATGTAATATGTTGTTAACAAAATGTTAATAAAAGCTTAAATTTGTTTTACCAAATTAGGGTGATAGTGCTGTCTAACACAGAACACCTAAATGTTATAAATGAATGTAATGTTTAGAATAATACTAATAAAGAATTTAAACAAATGAATTGGTGAAGATAGCTTGTTATCTCAGCTTCAAATCCAATCCAGCTGATGGTCTAGTTCTTCTTGAGTGATTAGAAAGCAGCACCAGCAATATCTTCCAAAATGGTGATCCCCAAATATTTGGTCGAATAGATTTCATTGGGGACACCCGAAACATTCATTGTAACAGTCTAGTTGCATCCAATTGTAGATAAGTCTTAAAGTTTCAAATAACTTCTTTTTCTTGATATTAACCTCCCTACTGAGACAGAGCTTGCTTCGCAGATAAGTGTTCAATAAGCACATCCTACCTACCTTGATACCTTTAAGGCTACAGCGTAGCGTCACGCCATTGCCGAGTGTATTGTAGAGCTCCATCTTCGTCGGTCTTGGGCGAAACTTCTCCAGTTGCCTCGAACGTGTAGGGCCGCCAGGTCCTCTTCCACTGCGTACAGCCAGCGTATTCGTGGTCTTCCCCGAAGCCGTTGACCTCTACCTGGTTCCCTGCTGAATATTATTTTCGCAATTCTTTCTGCCAACATTCGCACTAAGTGACCAGCCCACTGAAGTCTGCCGTATTTTACACACTTGATAATATTCGCATCTTTGATACAACTCGTGATTCATGCGTCTGCGACATACACATTTACATTTTCGAGTCTTCCACCGAGTATTGTCCGCAGCACTTTACGCTCGAAAACACCGAGAACTTTCCGGTCTGACTCTTTTAACGTCCGCGCTTAGTGCCCGTAGAGAGCCAGCGGAAGAATCAATGTTTTATACAGGGCGAATTTTGTTTCCGTTTGCAAGGTGCGGGACCTAAGCTGGTTACGTAGTCCGTAAAAGGCCTTATTCGCAGCCGCAATACGTCTTTTCACTTCGCGACAAACGTCGTTGTCACATGTCACAAGTGTTCCAGGGTAAACAAACACTACCTCAGCACCTACATCACCACGTCTGACTCTATCTCTACCTGCAACCATGTACTTCGTTTTGGTAGAAATAATGATCAGGAGTATGTGCGACCTTTTGATAATAGTGCTACTTCTCTGCACACTAGATCTCCTAATAGCACCCTCGAGTGCAAAGTTGAACAGTAAATTCGAAAGTGCGTCTCCCTGCTTCTACCCGTCTAACGTCACGAACGATGTTGACACCTCGTCTGCGATCCGAACACTTCATTTCGAACCATCCAGCGTAGCACGTATTAGCCTAATTAGTTTCGGCGGAAAACCATGTACAGACATTATCTGAAACATCTCATTTCTTTTCACTGAGTCGTACGCCGCCTTTAAATCAATAAACAGATGGTGAGTCTGCTATAACTCCCGGAATTCATCTAGGATCATTCGCAAGCTAAACATCGGGTCCGTTATCGAATATCCCTCACAAAAACCACCTTGGTATTCGCCGACGAAGGACTCTTGTAGCGGTCTCAGTCTGTTAAATAGGATGCGTGACAAAATTTTGTACGCCGAATTCAACAGGGTAATTCCTCTGTAATTGGCGCACTTGTAGATTGGGCGTATGAGGCCATCCAACCAGCCGGTGGGCAATTCTTCGTCCTCCCAAACCTTCAGAAGTACTCGGTGGATTGACTGAGGAAGCTGCTCACTTCCGTGCTTGAGAAGCTCGACCGGGATCTCGTCTTTCCCAGCAGCCTCACAGTTCTTCAGCTCGCTGATAGCCTTTTCAACCTCCCTTATGGTTGGTGGGTCCACAGCTTGATCGTCGTCATCAATGTGCATCCTGTTCCTCGCTACATTCCCATTTTCACCGTTCAACAATTGCTTAAAGGGCTCCACATTTATTAATTTGGAGATTACTTTGCGAAAGCAGTCATTTATGCACTTGTATATCGTGTTCAATGCATGACTTTGGTTTTCTTGTTTCCAATACGGTGCTTCATTTACCGTTATTATCAAGAGTGTTTGCATGTCCTCCTCGGGTATCGTTCACGTTTCATGCCCGTAGAGGGCTATCGGCCTTATGAGCGTTTTGTACATGGTACGTTTGGTGCGGAAGTGAATCCTTTTTGACCGCAGTGTCTTGTGAAGGCCATAGACTTTCACTGGTAATGCGTCTCCGAATTTCACGGCTAACGTTAATGTCAGCCGTCAGCAAGGATCCAAGGTAGACGAACTCGTCGATCACCTTGAACGTATCCCTGTCTATCGTAGCACTGCTACCTAGGCGAGCCCTGTCGCGCTTGGCCCACCAGCTAACATGTACTTTGTCTTGGTCACATTCACCACCAGTCCAACTTTTGCTGCCTCGCGCTTTAAGCGGGTGTACAGATCTGCCACCTTTTCAAATGTTTGGCCAAATCTCGTGAAAATCGTACCCCGGCTGTTAAGCCCGGTTCTCCGCATAACATCTTATTGAACAACAGGCATGAGAGTCCATCACCTTGTCGTAGTCCCCGGCGTGATCCAAACGAACTGGAGTGTTCGTCTGAAAGCTTCACACAATTTTGTACTCCTTCCGTCGTCGCTCTTATCAGTCTCGTAAGCTTCCCGGGAGAGCTGTTCTCGTCCATGACCTTCCATAGCTCTACGCGATCGATACTATAGTATGCCGCCATGAAATCGATGAAAAGGTGATGCGTTGGGACCTGGTATTCACGACATTTTTGGAGGGTTTGCCAAAGAGTAACGATCTGGTCCGTTGTCGATCGGCTGTCAACGAAGCCGGCTTGATAACTTCCCACGAACTCGTTTACTATAGGTGACAGATGACGGAAGATGGTCTGGGATAATAGTTTGCAGGCCGAATTAAAAAAAAGACAATTTACACCGTCCTCAGCCAAAGGCTGCACAGACTGAACGATCACTAACATTAGGCAACGGACAACACGAAACACCCAGTGGCACAGTGATTAATTTTTCGTTTGACGAAAAGTTTTCACCGACTGGTGCGGGAATCGAACCCACACTTCTTGGCACATTACGCCTAAACGACTGATGCCGCTAACCGCACGGCCACGAAGCCCCACCCAGAATGGTGATCGCTTGGAAGTTCTCTTTTTTTATCTTGTTCGTTTATTTGAGGCTCAAATGCGTTTAACGCTTTACGGAGCCGACATTATTTTTTTGTATTTTTGTTATATACAATCAATTGGCTTTTTCAGTTTAAGATTAATATGGGATGGAGCCAGGGTACTCGTGGCAGCTCGAGGTTAGTGGTCACTATTTTTGAAGGAAGAACATGGTAGGGATTGGGATCAGGGTTCTCAGCAGCTCATCCGGGAGGTATAACGTGGCATCTTGATTTTCGTTTCATGGCGTTGGTAGCTATTTCTTGCCAGTATTCGTCTGCTGGATGGCTAGGATCCTCAATCCAACACAAAGGGGACAAAACACAGAAAAAAACTGGGGAAGAGAACACAAGAGAATTAAACTTTTATACAACACAAGCGAAGGAAATCGTAAATTGCGACCATATAAATGAAATCGCGGGTGCGCAGCACATCTCTAACTGGAACATAGGGTTGTCTACCTCGGGCCGCAAGGGTATCCAAAAGTTGCGCTCTGGAGGCGTCCATATTCGGGCACTGCCAAACTACGTGATCAATGTCATCATAACCGGAACCACACCTATTACAGATATTGCTCAGCGCGAGGTTAATCCTGTGCAGAAGTGCATCTAGCGAGTAATGGTTCGACATAAGTCTTGACATCACGCGAATGAAATCTCGACTTACGTCCAAACCTTTCCACCACGCTCGCAAGGAAACTCTTGGAATTATGGAATGTAATCACCGTCCCAGTTGGCCATTTAGCCAATCGCTTTGCCAACCGTGAAGGGAGCTTTGACGTACTAAATGAAAAAAATCATCGTGTGAAATTCGTCTATCATAAATCTCACCTTCCTCAGCGCCCACCTTTGCGAGAGAGTCCGCCTTCTCATTGCCATAAATTAGGCAATGTGAGGGGACCCATACAAAGGTAATCTTATATGATCTTTCGACCAGTGCATATATCTGCTCTCTTATTTTTGTAAGAAAGAAAGATACATGCTTAACAGGTTTCATCGATCGGAGTGCCTCAATAGAACTGAGACTATCCGAGAAGATGAAGAAGTGGTCTGCGGGCATGTTTGAGATCATCCCCAAAGCGAAGTTGATTGCTGCCAGCTCAGCAACATAAACCGTGCAAGGTTCCTGAAGTTTTCGGAAGGCGGAAGAGTTTTCATTGAAGACACCGAAGCCAGTGGATCCATTGATACGGGACCCGTCAGTGAAATATCTCCTGTAGGAATCGACATTCTGGTACTTTGCATCAGAAATACGTGGGATAGTTATACATCGAAGTTGATCTGGAATTCCATGAATAGCTTGTTTCATGGTCAGATCGTATTCAACAGAGGAACTGTCATTGGTGAAGCGTACACGTGGAGGGTTCTAACATGGAAGGCTAATGTCAGATGACATGTTGTAGAGATAAACTCTCATGAATTTTGACTGAGTATTCAGTTCGAGCATTTCTTCGAAGTTTTTGATAACGAGTGTGTTGCTCACTCCACACTTAATAAGTATTCTTAGCGAGAGCTCCCAGAATCGGTTCTGTAGCGGTAAAACCCCTGCCAGAACCTCTAGGCTCGCATTATGTGTTGAGTGCATACACCCTAAGGCGATACGCAAACAACGATATTTAATTCGTTCCAATTTAATCAGGTGGCAGTTTGCTGCTGAGAGAAAACAGAAAGAGCCATACTCTAGAACGGATAGAATGGTTTTTTTTATAGAGTTTCAAGAGGTCTTCCGGGTGAGCACCCCACCATGTTCCGGTAATTGTTCGTAGAAAATTGATCCTTTGTTGACATTTTTCCGTTAAATACCTAATATGAGTTCGCCAAGAGCCTTTTGAATCAAACCAGACCCCAAGGTATTTTGAAGTCAAAGACTGGTCGATGTCTGTTCCCAAAAGCTTAAGCTTTAGTTGGGCAGGATTCCGCTTCCTAGAAAATACAACCAGTTGTGTTTTTTGCGTAGCAAACTCGATCCCTAAGTTCCTAGCCCAAGTGGATAGATTATCAAGGGAATTTTGCAATGGTCTTTGCAGAATTTCTGCTCGTGGGCCCTTCATAGAGACCACAGTATCATCTGCAAGTTGTCTAAGCGTGCATGGTTCTTCCAAACAATTGTCAATATCTTTAACATAAAAATTATAAAGCAAGGGACTTAGACATGAGCCTTGGGGAAGGCCCATATAGCTAATTCTGGAAGTTGTCAGTTGACCGAGAGTGAAGCTCATGTGTACAGATTGATTCAATATTCCAGGTAGTCCACTATTTTGCAAGTTTTCTGACAATACTTCTATGGAAACTGAATCAAAAGCCCCCTTATATCCAAGAAAAACGAAGCCAATTGCTCCTAATCAGCAAGGACTAGTTGAATATCTGATGAAAGCAACGCTAGACAATCGTTTGTTCCTTTACCCTTGCGAAACCCAAATTGAGTACTGGAAAGCATATTGTTTGATTCGACCCAGCGATCGAGTCGGTATAGGACCATTTTTTCTAACATTTTCCTTAAACATGATAACATAGCGATCGAGCGGTATGAATTATGATCAGACGCTGGTTTCCCAGGCTTTTGAATAGCTATTACTTTGACCTGTCACCATTCGGGTGGAACATTGTTGTACTCCATGAAAAAGTTGAATAGGTCGAGCAACCGTCTTTTTTCGATATCAGGGAGATTTTTAAGAAGATTGAACTTAATCATATCGCGTCCCGGAGAGGAGTTGTTTGATGAAAGAAGAGCCCCAGCATAGTGAATGGTCTGTCCAAAGCATCGTCTCTCTGAGTTTCCCAGAAAAGCGGATGAGCTGGAACTGAGTCTGGACAGACCTTTTTTGCGAAGTTGAATATCCAACGATTGGAGTATTCATCACTCTCATTTGTAGATGAGCGGTTTCGCATGTTGCGAGCCACTCTCCAAAGCGTCGACATTGAAGTTTCTCGCGAGAGGCCATCAAAGAAACGCCGCCAATAACTACGCTTCTTCGCTTTGAGCTTAAGCTTTTTTTCGAGCTTCGAGTACTCTAAATAAAATTCCGAGGTACCATATCTACGAAAAGCTTTGAAAGCATTAGATTTTTCTCGATACAACTGAGTGCATTCATCAGTGGCTGGTCTTATTTTGAAGGACGCACTTGGAACTCGTTGTTTTTGGGATTATAATGCACTTTTATAAATCATTTACCAGTCGTATTATAAGCAACAAGTTTTGATAAATGGGTTATGTGGTCGCTTTTATGATGCGAAGCAATAGGGTAACGACTGTTTATTTCGTTCATAACCGCTAACAGTTGGCGCCAGCGGCAAAAAGTACATACAACAACCTTTTGAACATTCAGTTTCTTCCACTGGCCGCCGTGCGACGACACTGTTGTTTGTATCCCTCTCACTGATCGCGCTACGCTGGATTCTCAAATTTCTCAAACTTTCAACACAAGCGCATGGAAGAATGGTAGTCGGAGAACTGTCAAAACGTATGGAAAATAATGAAAATCGTAAATTGCTTGCAATTAGGAAACTTAATCAAAAAAGTAGTGATTAGAAATCAAGTGTAAAGTATATACATAACTTTTTGTGTTTAGTCCATCTTCCGGGGTGCTTTCTTTGCTTCAGGATTTCGTTTTTACTACCACTGAAAAAGAGCCATCTATTGCCTTTTCAGTTTTGAATATCGCCCTATTGTTTTAAGAGCTGGTGGAGTAGTGAGTATAGGAGAAGATTGATGATCTTAAGATTGATGATCGGAAGTTCGATTCTCGTTCATATTTTTGTTTTCATTTGTTTTCTGATAAGTATTTTGCAACAAACAAGCAATTTCGATGCAACTTAAATATGTTGCAAACAGACTCCACCTCTTGTACATTTTGCGTTGGTATACAGTGCAATTGTAAGTCATATTTTCAACAACTGACAACTCTGATCAGTTTCAAGAGATAATTTTAGATTTTAAGAATTTTTTTTATATATATTTTATTAAATGATTATTAAACTAACAAACGCGAAATAAAAAACAAACAATTAGCATACACAGGTGTAGTGCAAAAACAAGAGAGTAAATATAACTAGGATCCAGTGGAAATAAGCTTTCCTTCGAAGGATCCATAAACAAACCTATTAACAACCGACGTTGGTATGCTTAAGCATTAAATAAATCTTAATAAAAATTCGAGTGATTGAAAGTAATGTTGATATCAATAGATAGTTGGATGTGTGCCACACTGCTCATAAAGGCATAACTGTTCCATATGGAAATAGTAGGCATTGAGAAAATTGCGCTCGAAGTTTGAGTTTTGTATTCTCATACAAATGTTCATAATTTTCTAGTACATTTCTGCATGCCATATTTATTTAGCACCACCGCACAGATAACTCATTTTGCTTCTAGGCATCAGCAAAAAATATAATCTTGAACACAACTCACGTTTTATAATTGTTATTCGGGTTGAAAGTTCATATAGAGACTGTTATGCCTTTATTTTTCAATATGGGACTGCACCAGCTTCATATTTTTCCGCAACTTTTCCGAACAAAGTGTGATAATTTTTATATGCATAGTAAACTGCCGTTATACGCATAATTGTCCCATGTTCCAAAATATGCAATCGAGAAAAACGTGTTTAAAGATTTTAACACATTTAGGCCTCGTATTGACCAGGTGTGTGGTAAATTTAATTAAAATCTTTACAACATTATAAAGAATAGCGTGTTCATTAGAGTCAAGAGTTTTTATTATGGGAATAAAGTAATTTTAGCTACGAAATTCAAAGTGGGACTGTTATGCCTAGAAATACGGTGTTTTTGATGAATTTCTACGCATAACAGTCCCACTGATATTAGTGACCAATTATGCTGTAGATGACCGTTCTTACGTATAGATTGTACCGAATGCAGCGGACGTATATCCTCAAGACTATCTTAAGGCACCTAATGACGGCTCAAGTGACATGTGCCAAACGGAGCCACGTGTGGGGAAGTGAAGAAATACGATTTCATAGTTTGAGATGGAAAGCAAAGTTTTCTGTATGTGTGATAATGAGACAATGTACGAGTTAGTGAAAGAAAGAGCGGATGAGTGATAGACTGGCCCACCTCAGTATGGGAGAAAAATAAAGTTGTGTAATTCCACGGGGCACCCCCCAGGATTATGCCTTAGGGTCAGAGGAAGACTAGCGGTAAACGCGCAGCTATTCAGCAAGACTAAGCTGAGGGTCGTGGGTTCGAATCCCACTGGTCGAGGATCTTTTCGGGTTGGAAATTTTCTCGACTTCCCAGGGCATAGAGTATCTTCGTACCTGCCACACGATATACACATGCAAAAATGGTCATTGGCACAGTAAGTTAATAATTGTGGAGAAGCTGGATCTGTCCCAGTGGGGACGTAATGCCAGAAAGAAGAAGAAGAAATATTTAACTCAAAATTCACGACACAAATCTTCACACGATTTGACATTTCTTTGGACTTGGTTTGAAAAATCATGATTTTTGATACATCGCAAATAAAGCTTCGGAACCATAAACATATTGGCCACTTGCATCGAAGAACCAATTACCCAGAATAACCCAGTGTGTGGCCAGGTCACCCAAAACCTCTTGAACTATTCTTCTTTTGACATGACTTTGACTTCATCAAGTTTGATGTGTCGCAAGATAGGTCTCAGAATCGCCAATATAATACCACCGCTTCTGAAGAACAGGGTACCCAAAACAACCTGGCATGTTATCAAGTTATCCAAGAACCTTTGAATAACCCTTCTTTAGCCTTGATTTGGGAATTTATGTAGTTTCATGCAGCCAGCTAGGTTTCAGAACCGATGGTTTAGAGGCCATTTCACCCAGGGAACAGGGAATTCGGAACAATCCGACATGTGGTCAAGTTATTCAAATACATTTGAACCACCTTTAGACATGATTTGCAAATTCATGAAAATTGATATGTCGCAAGCCAGGTTTCAGATTCGCCAATATAATATGGCCACTTCCACCAATGAACCGGTATTCGGAACAACCCAGCATGTGGCCAAGTCATCCAAAAACATTCAAACTATTTTTATTTAGACTTGGTTTGCTAAATCATGAAGTTGATTTGTCGCAAGCCATGGACTCGAAAATAAAAAATAAAACAGGTTGTGTTCCACATGGGATGTAAAGCCAACATCAGAAGGTATTCAAAACGAGTTTCCCAAACACCAGCTAATTCAAAACTGCCTACTGACTATTTTGTTCGAGATCAGCGCAGCGAATTGTATAGTGTGACAGTTATGCGTAGAAATACAGTAGTAGGACAGTTATGCGTGGAAATTCAACAATGGGACAAATTGACTTGGCTTGCTTTTCATTGAGTTTCCGAACAAAGTTGATTTTTGGTGTGTGTTTTCTAAAACTATACGTAAAAATAAACTGTTTAATGACAAAAAGTCAAAATGCACAAAAAGTAACATGGGACAATTATGCGTATAACGGCAGTAAAGTGCACATAAAAACATGAATGTTGCGATGAAAAAAGGTGTTGGTTCGAAAATCCATATGGGATAGTTATGCTTTTATGGGCAGTACAGCAGATATGCAATAGTGTTACCTATATAATGTTGTTTCAATTTGGTTTTGAAAATATCACGATTATTTATCTGTTTAAGGTATTCCGGGAGGGAATTGTATTTCAGAGGACCGAAATAAGATATTTTTGTTTGTCCAAAACTAGTCCATGCTCTTGATTGCACTAAGCTATTAGCTTGTCTTGTGTTGTGACCATGATTGGCTGTTGTAAGAACAAAATTATGATGCAACTTTTGGTTTTTTAGTATATCATACACAAAAAGAGATGATTGCAGTTCGCATAGGCAACGTATTTAGATTCTTGAGTTGCAACAAACTGTGCTGCTTGGGATATTTCGTCACGCATAATTCTCATTTTTTAGCGTAATAGATTAAAAACAGAGCCCCAAAATCAAATAAATTTTACGATTACTAATACCAGTTTTGATCTAGTGCCCAACGGTGTCAGAACAACTCGTTTATAAAAAAATATTCCATAACTTAAAGCTTTCTTCATGTGCCGTTGCAGACTTGGTGCCTGATAAGGAATCTTGCTGATTTCACGGCAAGATTTCTCGTGCTAATCCGGCTACTTGCCGAGTGAACCGATGTTTTCCTTGCATTGTTTACCTTCCATCAAACCTACTCTGCGCCGTACATGTTCGAATCTTTACAGCCAACACGAAGAGCAGACAAGAAGTTTAACCGTTTGCTTCGGGTGGCTCGAAAAGTCAATTCCAGCACAAATTCATGGTAAGAGGTTCTCAACCAGCGCATGGTATTCCATCTCATTTTTGAATGTTGAGTTTAAAAAAACGATCAAATCGATAATGCGTATTAATATGATTTTTTATTTAAAAGAATTATTCAAACATCGTTATATCAATTGTTGAGACATTTTTAGAACTATGCGGAATAGTTATGAACTCCGAAATATCCAGAATTATCATTTCCATTTCAATTCCATTTTGTTGTAACGATTTAGAAAAAAAAAAATGGAATTATGGTGATTTCATCAAATGTTAGAGTTAACTCATTAATACTCACGTCTTATTTTAAGCGTAATATGTTTTATTTATTATAAATATTGTATCTAGCATAATAATTCGGTAAGTAATTGCAGTTTTAAATAATTTAAATCGCATTTCTCTAGCTTATTCTTTAGCTGCAAGGTCTTTGCCAATTTGTACCTAAAAGGAAGTGCTTCATAGAAATCCTTCACTTAACTCGAAAAGACCATTGAACCGTCAAGTATTTCAGGACCACTGCTCGAGCAGGCCATCATCGGAAGACGTCGAGCCAAGTCTGCCTTATCCGGCGAGCAAATGTTTGACATAGTAAGGAACGGTCCCATACCGGTTGGATTATACCAACATAAGTCCACCATCACAAGCGAGCGAGCAAAAGCTCAATCACATCCTGCGACGAGGTGTATCTTCTTGCTCTCCTTGCGGTGAGGCTGTTGTGATAAAATGTTTTCATTGGCGTCAAGATCCTAAATTGAATTGCAGTTACCGTTGGAGAATGGTTTTGCGGTAAACATTTGCATTGCGATTCAATTTTATGAGATATGGTTAGCTTACTCAAGAGTGTACATTTATATTAAATGCTTTGTGCTCACTTAGTGGTGGGCCTTAAATGCCAGATATAATTTTGAAAATTATTTGTTTGTTATTTGCAATTTCCTTTTTCTAAGCCATAAATTCTTTTATCAATTCTTTATCAATTATCATTCATTTCTTAAATCTAGGTGTTCAGTGTTAGGAAACACTATCATCCTAATTTGGTAAAACTAAATTAAGAATTTATTAACATTTTGTCATTTTTTAAAGTTAAGTTTTTGTCAAGCATGCGCGCTAGATACTTAACTTCATATGACTAATTTATTGGAACCCGTCTCATCGTGACAATATATCTACTTGAAGGTTTCAAATAAAGAGCTTTTGGTTTGTGTGGCAATATTATAAGTTGAGTTTTGGAAGCATTAGGCCTGACTGGATGATTCTGGGGGAGGGGAAGCCTAGCCCCCCATGACTCCCCTGTTCCTACGCCAATGGTTTCAAGCGCATTCGTCAGTAATGAGATTATTTTCTCATAATTGAACTCGAACTGAAAGAAAACGAAATTTGTTTTCTCCATGCAAAGATTTTCAATTCCCTTGTCAAACATCAAGGTTTAACGTTTTGCCTTTCAAGTAAAGTTTGCTACACTTTTATATAAACCCCGGAAACGCGCACATTACAAACTTTCTCAGCAGTAACTTTTTCATCTCGGTCGCACTAAGCACTACTCTTACTACATAAATTTTGCCATCAACGTTAGTTGCCTGACTACATATGTATAAGACCTAAATTCAATTAAATTATCTCGCCTACCCCTTCTTCACATCGCCACCATCGTTCTTGCTTGCTGCTGCTATACTGCCTCAGATACGCAAATTTCCGGTCTATAGCTACAGCGGGATGCAAACACCATCCAGATAGTGAATATCTCGGCGAAATGGTTGTTCAACGACGTCTAAGTATATGTATAAGGCCGACTTGTGTCTTGGGCGCAACAGAGAGAGACAGGGGAGAAAGTGAAGCCAGACTGCCTCGATAAGCGCGATGTTGAGATAAAAATGTAATTTCTCTGTTAGACATACAACTCGGTGCGAACGGAAACTGTCGCTCGGATCATAGACTGACGACTCACAGTGGCGGGCCTTCGTTCAAAAGTCGGACAATGTGTCAAATGTATCCGATTGGAAGTAAATGGCATATTGAAAACTCGATTTACTAGCAAAATGTGCTCAGATTAATTGTTTTCTTCAAATCAGATCTGAACTTGCTAGTTGTTGATAAGCTCGTGAGTTACTCTTTCGACAATCAAGTTTTGTCAGTATTTGTAGTGTTCTCTCAATCAGCGAGAAAGTTTAACTGTATCTATATTTATATCAAAAAAAGATCTGTAGAGTTCATTTCTTAAGTACAATCCAAGCTATTGGTTGCTTGACTCTCGTGAAGTCTAGCTTTCAGAAGTATAAGAATGGTAACTGGTGATTTTGAAAACTTTACTTCTGTCCGACCACATGCCACTGTGCAATGGTTCAGTCATAGCCACAGATTTCTGTAACATAACTCGAAAGCTATGCTGGAAGATAGATCGCACCATGTTTGCAGAGAAATTTGTCTGCAAATTAAAATCATGCAAATTGAAGGTGAATCGAGGCAGTCCTGGAATGCCCTGGAAGTTTGTTAATTTGGTTCGCACGGGAAGTCGGTTCGAAAATTATACAACGGATGAAACCATTTCTCGGTTCGGAAGAGAGAGAGAGAGGACAATATGACGATGTAGGTCGGGGTGTAGTTTAAATTGCCTCGTCCTATGTAAATAAAGGCGTAGGGTGATAGCTATGATTCCATTGTCAAACTGTTTGTCTAGCACTGTATGGAATTCGCTTGTGAGATTCTATGATTAAAATTTCAATTTGCTGTTACATATTGATACAACCGTAATCGAGATGCTGAATACGGGAATTACGAAGAATGAGAACATGCATGTCAAGAAGAATGCCATCAAACTGGAATATTTTTCGAACGGTTTGATTGATCGGTGAGGCGAATTTTTTTCAGTCATGACGCAAATAGTAATATCTTTCAATCAATTTAGCTTTTAGAAAAAAAAAAATTGCATAGTCATATCCATAAAGCTGTTAAGAAACATCAATTGATGTGAAAAATAAGGTAAGTATGTATCTTTATGAAGTCGTCAAAAGCAAAAAAGCACGTGATATACAGTGTGAAACACATAATCTGAAATCATGAAGGTGTTAGTTAAGCATCACCTATAATGAATAGTATTTCGATATTTTGGAGTTATAGAACTTTCAACCGTGTTTAAAATTCGTCATTATGTCTTTACTATTTTTTTTCAAATTGGTTTTTTATCATTCTTGTTTTTACGCTGCTAAACTCAAAAGTGGTGCAATACTTTTGGGGGATATGTTGACTTCTCAAAAGCGGCAGTCTATAATAGTTAACAAGCATTGGATGTCCAATTACACAGTCGAAAGCCATCATTATACACCATCCGTTAACAACCACATCGTAAATGACACATAACTTGGAGCTGCCATAAAGTTCTTCATCTTTCTCCCCACGCGGAAATCTTCCATCGTTAAACAGGACAGCTTTATTTCGGTATTTAATTTAATTTATTCGGCCATATATTATCCCAATTATTCAGCGAGTGTCTTCCCAAACCGGGAGCTGCACATCAAGGCAACGCACCAAACTAAGTCTATATTTGTTGGTCGGAGTAGCTATAGTTGTATGGTTGGAAGCCTATTTCATAGTGCTTTTGTACTCTTGGGAGCAGGATCATAAATTCTTCACCCGTTGACTCGAGCTTTGTTTGGCAATGTATCCTTTCCACCCCCCTTTAGTATCTCCACGCTCGCATAGGTTATCCGTAACCTGACACAAGTGTCGTCCCGTAGCGTCCGCCTTCGCACCAAGGCATTGCTTAGAGGGGATGGTTCAAAATGTACTCTTGGGTAAAATTACCCAGTTTTCATATTTATAATATTAATAATATTTACAGTACGTACCGGGTTTAAAGTGCAGTACATTTGTGACATGAATTTCGATTCTTTGGATACAACATATACACAAACTTACAAAAAATGTGTTTGAAGTTATATACTTGTCAGGTGATAAGAAGATTAGATTGATGGAAACCTCATTGTGCAGTTTATTCCACATTATATATCTATTCGCCATTTGCTACATCTCTACACCATAGATGTATGGAATTTTTGAAGGATCGCCTTCATTTTAGTTCGAATGGATGTCTTATCAGCTATTTATGGTATTGTTCACCAGTTTGGAGTTTTTCCGTAGGGTCGCTGAGTCAGATCGGGTAAATATAACCCAAAATTCCTTTTCGATCTAGTTTTATCCAACTAATTGGTATAAATCTGACTCCACTTCAGTTTGTTGTTATAGCTTCATGGGATCAGTTTTGGCATTGTGTTCTTTTTTGAGACATTGGAAAGTCCAGCCCAAAATAGTCCAGTTTTGTGTTGTAACAAACTTAATCATTTTGAAATACTAGCTAAGACCTGATATGAGGAAATTATTTAAAGGGTAGTAATAGAACGGGGCCCAGATAGCCGTAGCGGTGAACGACCAAGCTGAGGGTCGTGGGTTCGAATCCCACCGGTCGAGGATCTTTTCGAATTGGAAATTTTCTCGACTTCCCAGGGCATAGAGTATATTTGTACCTGCCACTCGATATACGCATGCAAAAATGGTCATTGGCATAGAAAGCTCTCAGTTTATAACTGTGGAAGTGCTCATAAGAACATTAAACTGAGAAGCAGGCTCTGTCCCAGAGGGAACGTAACGCCAGAAAGAAGAAGAAGAATAGAACAAAGTTGACAATATTTATGAAACTCATTTTTTTCCCATTTTGTTAAACAGCTGGTTGATAACTAAGTGGCTAGGTAATCAATAAAGGGTGTCCACGATGAAATTGCTTTTAATTGCTTGAAACTTTTAAATCATTGGGTAGAATTTAATGAAAATTTGGGTGGATTTAGTTCATAGTGCATTATTTACATCCTACAAGTTTTAAAGTCCTGTGATCATAACTCGCGGAAATGGAGTCGAAAGAACAGCTCGTGCGTGATAAAATCTTGCGCATTCATCACGAGAATAAAGATCTCTCGCATCGTTCCATCGCTTAAACGTTGGGAATCGCGAAGTCCACGGTGTCGCGAGTGATTAAGCGATTCGAGGAACGGTTGACCACCGATCGGAAGCTCTCAGAAGATGTTCAAATTTGCGAAGAAATTCCTGGTTTGGCAAGCCATCTGCACGTACGGGAAGCGGAGTGCACCTTTCGTGACCCAGGACACGATGAACGGACAGGTGTACATGAAAGAGTGCTTCCAGAAGCGGCTGCTTCCTCTCCTGAAGGCCCACAACGTCCCAACAATCTTCTGGCCGGATTTGGCCTCATGCCACTACTCCAAGGACGTGCTGAAGTGGTATGCGGACAATAAGGTCAATTTCGTGCCGTAAATGTTCAACCCTCCCAACACTCCGGAGCTCTGCCCCATCGAGAAGTTTTGGGCGATTATGAAGCAGCACCTTCTTAAGGTGAAGATGAATCGAAGCCAAACCTCAAATTTTCAAAAGCACTAATCGGGAGAACCGAATACTTATTTGAACTGAAAATTTAATCGATTGGTCACCGCCAGCTAGTCACCAATCGATTAAGTTTTCATATTAAAAGGATGTTTGGTTTTTCAGATTGGTGCTCTTGAAAATATGAGGTTTAGCTTCGATTCATCTTCACCTTAAACGACCTAAGGTACTAAAGACAGTCGAGGAACTGAAGAAAGTATGGGTTTACATGCAAAAAACGGTTGATTCACAGGTTGTGTAGAATCTTATGGCCGGGGTTAAGGCCAAGGTGCGGGCATTTGCGTATGGACTGTAAATAAAATACGAGTCAAACGGTAAAATGAAGTTTAATAGTTGTTTTTCAATCCCTGAAAATTTGATGGCAATCGGATGAAAACTCTAATTTTATGAATCAATTTTGTTTGTGGCAATTTCATCGTGGACACCCTTTATTCTTCAAATGGTTTCCCAATACCATGTCTGAATTATCTCTTGAAAATAATGAAGTTCAATACCCAAATTTCGACAGTTTAGAAGAAAAATAAAATAGACCTACCTTCAGTCGGTTCTGATAAATTCTCTAAGAGAATTGAATAAATACACATTTTCTGACATACAACCCATTTGACAGAATTTCGTTTGCCAGAATCTTTTTGTCAAAATGGAGCATTTGTTAGAAAACCATTAGCCAGAATTACTTACGATGTGTATGCACTAGTGTAAGATTGACTCAAGCAGTGTTTTTGTTTAAATTCGTAGTTTAGGAGGGGGGGGGGGGGTTTATAAGCAACAAGGTACGTCTACCGTTCATATTTTGTGAGTGCGTTAGTGTGACTTACAACGTGGCTAGACATCCCGTTGGTTGAGTGTTGAAAAGCATAAACGTTTGTTGCCTAGCTTAGCCCGCGTTTTCGACCTGTGCTGTTTGGACCGGCCCGCGTGAGAGATGATTGTTAGGCGAGCTTTGTTCGTAGTTGACAGTCATATACCCGCCCTGTTTGTCTCTCCATATAACAGAGCGGTGAAAGTAGTGGTTGGGTTGCGTAAGTTGAAAGTCTTATTTCATCGTTTTGTAATTTCAAAAAATATACGTTATTGAAGTGAAAATCGAGTTGGTTCAGACTGGAACGCTTATAATATTTCGTCTGCGAATCATGTAGGATTGATTAACTACGTTTTTTACTCTTCTGATGACGGCTGTTTGAGCTTGAGCGCATCATTCGATGTATGCACCTCATTGATGATGTATTCGAAACTGGCCCACAGTATACCGAATATACCCCTGCATCTACGCCATTTCATGCGGGATGATGTAGGGGTGGTAATTTTACGGCAGAGATGCTTGGTTTTATGTTTACCAGACTGCCTATGTATCAGACGTAAGGAAAGGCGTGCTATAATGATGGATCCTTGGAAACGTCGGGAAATGTCTTTTGTCCGTCTATGAATCTAGCAAATGTAATCCGTTCATAACTGTGATCAACCTTGTTAGATTAAGAATAAAAGATAGAAGCAAGTGAAAGATAAAACTACAAAGTGCGAGGTAAGGGACGGGCCTGGAATTGAACCCATGACTTTCTGCTTACGAAGCAGAAGTGGTAGCCCTTTGACGCGGTTTTCGCGGTCGAAACGTGCACAAATAAGTGGTTGTGATAGTGAAGAATCGTGTTGAAAATAGTGGTTTTGTTTTGCCTTACGTGCTCAGATAGAGAAATAGCAGATATAGATGATAAGCGAGAAAGTTATTCGTGTTCAGCGGATCACTCGTAATGAAAGGGTAAGAAAAGTTAACTTTCCGGTGTTGATTCTTACTTTCTATTAGACCACGTACCCGGATTATCTCAAAGCTGGCTTGTTACGTGTTCCTATACGTCCGTATTACACAACCCAATGCATTGCAATGTTGTGTTACGGTTGCTTTAGCTATGGACACGCTCGTGTTCGTTGCCCTGAACGCTGCGTCAATTGCTCGCAGAACTTCCACGGAGAAGAATGCAGTGAAGCTTCGGTCTGCCGTAACTGCAAGGGTGACCATCGGCAGTGCTCAGTATAAAAGAAAGAAAAGGGAGTAATCAAGGTGAAATTTAGCGAAAACTTGAGTTTCTCGGAAGCGAGGAAGTCCAAGTAGCCGCCCAGCAAAGCATGTTGGAGAAGAAGTTGAAGGAGCTAGAAGCGGCTATGCTGGCTAACGATAAGGAGATCGCAAAACTGCAAGAATAGAGCAAGCGGAAAGATGAAAGGATCGAACAGATGATGGCCTTCATCAAACAGGTGAAGCAGCAGTTTTATCCAGAGAGAGTACACCATGCCAGCGACCCAGACAACCAGAAATCGCATGAAAGTTCACGTTATAACTCGTTTATTCATACTAATTACATCAAACCCGCAAAACACCGTGGATAAACTCGGCAGATTGATTAGTTTCCTCGCATAAAACACTTGTTTTCTGAGTTCATTTGTACATTTCGTTTCGTCACGTACACTCGTATAAAGTAAGTCGAATCAATCCGTAGCAGCTGTCAAATCAACATTTGTTATCATAAGTTAAGTCGCAGAAGATCCCAGGTTAGTTCGGTAGAATATTTATACACTCGCATTGTATGTTATTATTCATCACATAATATATGCACGCATATCGCCTCCACTTCTGTACGTAGAAGGTCTTTTCGCGACATCTTATAAGTGAAATTTTGCACATATAAAGCCTCCAGGTGATTTCGTTATACATACATTTTGGTTGTCTGGGGAAACCATCGTCACGGAGAAGCTGCGCTATACGAGTGTCCTACTCGACGGCAGGTCCAATGATGAGATCTACACCCAAAAGTTGAAACCGTCATTATAGGCGTTTTCTGCGTCTATTGATGGCGGAAAAGTGTTCTTCTGAGCGACATGACGTTTTTGAGCGTCTATTGATAGGCAGATAATCCGGTCATTGAGTCGAGCAGTTTTTACGGTACAAATGGGGAAGTACAACTTGATATGCTTTTTGAACCACGCATACCAACAAGCGGGTTTAGTGTTGTGGTATAGTATTTGGTTCTAACGCTCATGACCATGGATCGATCCTAGTTAATGTCGCATGTGTTTTTTTTTTTCATTTGCGTGCATCACCAACACATGTATTAAAAAATAAAACTTCCACACATATGCCTCTTTTAAGTGCATGTATTGGATGTTGGAAATACACAAAAAACCGAGAGGGTGCAAACCAGATTCGAACCATGATCATCGGATCGACTAGCACACTGTCTATCTACTGCTCCAAACTTACTACTGAAGTCAGGAGTAACCAAAGTCGATGTGGTTTTACGTTTCATATGCATGATTGCTCATGCTGTTGATAAACATGTGAACATGTGTTATCCCCAGCAAAATAAAGATATACAGTCAAGTCTCCTTTAAAGCGTTAATCATCGTATGTTGAACAAGTTTAATGTATATTCATAATAATTTATCACCTACCAGAGTAGCCACATTCTCTATTGTAGAACTTACTTAAGGACTGTTCATTTTATAAAGTGGACACCTTGTGCATTCTATATCTTTATAATATATCAATAGAATCGTAATCGGTTTTCTGTATACAGTATCGTTAGACTATTATATTATTGCACGATGGTGTTATAACAAAAAAGCCATCAAAATAATTATAATTCACACGAATAAGGAACAATGTTTAGAATGGTCAAAGATTGGTAGGTCTGGAGCCAAGTATAATAGTTGAGTATACCAAAACACAATTCATTCATAAAAATTTGGATTTTTGGTATGTGAAAAATATTGTTTAAGTTTGAAGTACATCTTTTCTAGGAAGTTTTTGTCGAAACTTCTTTGTTCTTCTTTGTAAGATCTTATATTTCCATATAAGAGGAAAATAATAGTATTACGATGCACAGAAAACCGATTATGATTTCATTGATAAACTAGCTAACCCAGCGTGGCTAGTCACGTTCCATAAGAATTTTCAAGCAAAAACCTCTTTCAAAGATTAATAATGTTTATGTTCAATTGCAAAATGATAAAATGGAAAGATAAATTTCTCTGTTGATTAATATGCCATTGGTGTATGAATAATAAGCTGAGACACGCATGATATTTATGAACGCAAAATCGCCCAAATTTATGCTCTAACCATATTCCATTGTTATAGTGCCGTTATTCTGATCTGAAATAATTACAGCCTTAAATGCTGTTGTGAAATATTTCAAAAGTTCCAGAAGCTTCTATAAATTAGAGAGAAGAATCTGACTGAAAATTCTAGATAATTGTATTGAATCCCGATTAACCAGTGCTACAATTTCTGTATAGATCTTTGTGCTGCGATGGCGATCGTCAACGATATACAACGAATCAAATTGTAATTAGGGGACTATCGACTAATGAATATATCGAGTCATCGAACAGGAATGCTTTGGAAAGCTCTTTTAGGGGACCATTATAGTTACCATAAAAAAATATTTTTATTTTGCCTTCATAAGTCGATATCGAACCATGGAACATCGACTCAAGAAGGTTGTGTAAATAAAAAAAAAACTAGAATATTCGGCCCACAATCATGTTTATCTTTCCTTTGCAAATATCTTATTTGTTTTTGAACCTTATATTGAAATGACGAAACCCGTAATGAATCACATTTTCAACTTGCATCGGAATTTAAGTGCGGTCGAACAGCTTAAAGTTGGTTTGTTTACATTTTGATTACCGTCCAAGTTCATAAAACCGGAAAACTACAATGATAAAAAAAACGTGACTTTTATACGAATTAGGAAGGACAAAGCTCCGGAAAACTCTAGAACACCCTGTGCAATAGCTGTTATAGTGCTCCACAATTTGCAATAGGGTCCTAAAATGGTTAATTAAATCTTGTTTTCATTTAATAACACGAAAGATCATATTACTGCAACTACTTTAGCAATTTTTCTCGCTCAAATAACGGATATATCATATTTAAACTTTAATTTCAAAATTGGATCCATAAATGAACCTTGACACTTGAGATCATGTTTGACGTTCGCTTAGTCGACAAAAATATCACAGGGGTTTTAGTTTTAACACTGGGGTTGTTCCTATCTGACATTTCGGAAGGGACACGGAAAACAAAATACACCCGAAATTTGAGTTCAAATCAAGGAGTGTGACAAAATCTATAAAAACATAAAAAAATGTTTTTTGTACTTAAACAAATGAAAAACAATAAAAAATTGAGTAAACATGTGTTTTTGGCCTGAACGTAAGCGTTTGGCACTAAAATTGGTACAGGGCTTTAGGACCCTATTGTAATGTTGTTACATTCAAATGTACTTTTGCAGTGCCCTTAATTTGACTGTTGTTGTGCTCTTAAATTGCTGTTGTATGCTGCTCAATGAAACCTTTCAAAGCGTTACTGACAGACAGAAAACTCTGGGATTTTATATACATGATAAAAAAGATATAGCATAAACAAGGTGTCCGCGACGGAACCCAATGCGTTCAGTACCGCCCGGACGTCCACTGAAAAGTGACAAATGGGACGGAGTGGAAACCTGCACAAAACATGAATTTGACGTTTCCAAATTATATCTACACATTATCAAACACAACCACCAAAAGGCATACGGTGAACACGTTAAAATTAATTAAAATAATATTAAAATTGTTTCCTAATTTCTATATTTAAAAACCGTAAGTAAAATTGTAAATTTAGAATTTATTGAACTAAAACATGAAATATCTACAGAACGACAAACAACACTGAAGTTTAAAATTGTTACAAGAGACGGGAAAAAACACGAAGAAACTAAAACTGTAAGTAACCTTGAAATATTTGTAAAATCATGCAGTAAAATAAATATCCTTTGTAGCTTGAAGCTTACTCCCATAAAAGCGAGTTTGGCTAAAGGGATTCCTCGTCCGTCCCGTAACAATCTTCAAGAGTTTTATTACTCTACGATCGATTGGACGAAAACATCCAGCACGGGACAATCGATAGATGTCGAACATCGATCGCACTTGTTCTCTCTGCAAAGAGCTAGACAGCCCGGGCTCAATGATCGAATGTGCTAAATGCCACAAACGGTACCACCACTCATGCGCCGGTGGGGAAGATGGAATTTCGGGCACTTCTAGTCCATTTTACTGCGCATTGTGCGTCCCCCGCGGTCCAGCCCCCTCCGTTTCCATGTCATCGACGGCTTCAACCACAGCCAGCGCGCGAGAGGCAAGACTACAGTTGGAAATGCTGCGGTTGGAGGAGGAGAAACGGGTGGAAGAAATGCTCATGGCACAACGAGCAGAAGCGGAAAAGCAGCTACAGGAACGAGAGCTGCGGTTCGAGAGGGAAAGGAGCGAAAAAGCGATCGCCGACAAGATCGAATTGGAGAAGGTGTTCATCACGAGGAAGTACGATTTGCTGCTTGCACAGGTAGACGGGAGTAACGACGGCAGGAGTGTACGGAGTCGACGGAGCAGCGCCAGAAGCATCGAAAAGGTGCAGAGTTGGATGGAGAACCACCCAGTGACCCTGAGTTCCAATTCTGGGGAACGCATCCCCACTGGAATCACGTCACAGGAGGGTGGCTCATCAAATCTGCGGCTGATTCCAAGGTCATCCACTAGCACATCAGGGCTGCCAAATCGCCCATCAGTAGCAGAAAGTAGTTTCGATGCGTCCAGTGGTGCAGCAGGTCTACCTTCAAGTAGTTTGGGAGTGATAAGTGAGATCCAGCCGCCATCTACTACCCAATTAGGTCCGACAACGAGAGCTAAAACGTTGCTTCCATCGTGCCAGTCTACTCCCTTCGCCCCTCCAACAGCTACAAGCCAGCCCGCGGTGAACGACGTCGCCTATGATGATCAGCTCAACCGAACGTATTCGGTGCAGATGGACAAAACCGTGGACACAGGCAAGGGACTGGAGGCCGAACAGAGTATGTATATGCGTTCGGCTCCGGTAAGTACACCCAGTAGACCACCTAGGCTAGTAGAAACCAATTCAAATGCAGGCAGTAGTTCACAGAATATAATTCCGCACAGTACAATACCAAACGTAAATCCCAAAGAGCAATGTTTTGATATAAGCTCTTTCTGCGTAGCTAGGGCCTTACCAATAGTAGACGATCATGTGTCGAACCAGCTTAGGGTAAAGAAACACACTATTACAGTCCCATCTGGTACAATCACACACCAAACGCTCCTTAAACCATCACACACTGATAATGCTCCATTGCTGAGTGTCTCGAGCCATTCGCGTCCAATATTCTCGCTACAATCGGGTTACTCTGCTCCCCTTTTCCCTCCCGCGTCAAACATACCATCGTTCGCGAGTGATACGATCTATGCGATCTCTACAAGCGCAGTGCCCATTCATGCGGCCGGTGTTCCAGTGACAGTGAATTCGAGAGTGAGTGATCCTGCAGTGGTTCCCAATCGTTTCAATAGCGGAACGATCGCATCTGAACCAGTGATGAATTCGGGAGTGGATAACCTATGCCAGCCGTCTAATATGCCTCCAGCGAGTTCGGGATCGTTTCACGTCCCTCCAGCGGCCGGTTTGGCGTCAATACACGTTCCAGCTATGGTCAACGCGGCGTCAGTCAACATCCCGGCGGCGATCAATGCGATGCCAGGAAATCCGTCACAATTTTTCTACAATCCTGCGTTCCAGCAGGAGGTGGGAGGCGTTTCAATTAACCCAGTGCCGTCTTCAGGGTCTGGCGCACAAACGGTCACCTTTAACTCTCCAACCGCGCAGCAACTGGCAGCCCGTCACGTTGTCCCGAAGGAACTTCCTCATTTTTCGGGAAACCCCGCAGACTGGCCGCTTTTTTGGAGTAGCTACGATACGTCTACGAGAATGTGCGGATACAGTGATGCGGAAAACCTCATGCGCCTTCAACGCTGCCTGAAAGGGGATGCTAGAAAATCTGTCAACAGCTTCCTGCTTCATCCGTTGAACGTTTCGGAAATTATTCGCACGCTGAATACTCTCTACGGTCGGCCTGAAGCCATCATTGGAACTCTGCTGGCGGAAGTACGATCTGCGCCAGCCCCACGGTCGGAGAAGTTGGAGAGCATCATCAATTTCGGATTGGTCGTTCGCAATCTCTGTGCTCACTTGGTCGCTACCGGTCAAGAGATGCACTTAGCCAACCCGATGTTAATCAGCGAGTTGGTGGACAGACTTCCAGCCAACATCAAATTGGATTGGGCGCTGTACACGCAACGAGTGGCACGAGCGGATCTGAGAACATTCTCGGATTACATGAACGTCATCGTCGACGCAGCGAGTCGTGTAACGCCGCTAGTTGACAAACCGGATAGAACGAAAGGGAAAGCGGTCGTAAATGCCCATGCATCCAGCGATCGTGACAACCAGAGCCAAGCAAACCACAGGTCGACGGAGACAACAGCGAATTTCAACAAAGTTTCCACTGGTGGCGGCGAACGGCCTTGCATGGTCTGCAAGATCAACGGTCACAAGCCGAAGGACTGTTCAACGTTCAAATCCAAATCACTGGAGAACCGATGAAAGGCTGCGCAAGAGTTACACCTTTGCAAAAGGTGTCTCTATCCGCACGGAAAGTGGCCTTGCAAGGCGTCGTTATGTGGAACGGACGGCTGTGAACAACGGCATCATAGACTGCTTCATCCTGGCAATCCAACAGAAAGACGACAGCCTGCGGCGTCTTCTAATGCCGTATCAGGAGTAGTCAACGTGCACCAAAACTCCCACAGCAAGGTTCTGTTCCGAATAATCCCGGTGGAACTACACGCAAACGGGAGATCTGTCCAAACGTATGCCTTCCTCGATGGAGGGTCCGACTCAACGTTGGTGGAGAAGTCGCTGGTCGAACAGCTAGGCGTACAGGGACCTGTATCACCACTGTGTATGCAGTGGACCAATGGGATCAAAAGATTGGAAGAAGATTCGAGGAAGGTGTACATCAAGATTTCCGGTGTGGGCCAACGTAAGCAGTTCCAGTTGAGAGGTGTGCAGACCGTGGACAGTTTGGACCTTCCGCGGCAGTCAGTTCGCTTCAAGGAACTAGAGGATCGTTTCGCTTACCTACGAGGGCTACCTGTTATGAGCTACGATGACGTCATTCCCGGTATTTTGATCGGGCTTGATAATACCAGTGTGAAAAACTCCTTCAAACAACGCGAAGGCAAGGCCGATGAACCAGTAGCCGCCAAAACCAGGCTAGGATGGGTTGTGTATGGCCGCACTGGATGCAAGGATCAAGCACTGTCGCATCGAATATTCCACGTTTGCACCCGTGCCCACGACGACGATCTGGATGAATCTATCAAGCAGTTCTTTTCGACGGAAAGTGTTGGCGTGTCTGTAGCGAAAGCTGTGGAATCGGCAGATGATCAACGGGCACGAGAAATTCTCCAAGCGACGACTGTACGAACTCCTGCCGGTAGATACCAAACAGGTCTGCTTTGGAAGTACGACGAATTCGAATTTCCGAACAGTCGTCCGATGGCTGAACGGCGCCTCAAATGTCTCGAACGCCGTCTGTCCAAATCCCCGGAGCTTTACGCAAAGATGGGACAGCAGGTAGCAGAATACCAGACAAAAGGATACGCCCATGTAGCTACACTACGAGAACTGGAGGAATCGAACCCTAAACGCGTCTGGTATCTGCCGTTGGGTATTGTCGTAAACCCCCGGAAACCAAATAAATTGCGGATGGTCTGGGATGCTGCAGCCGTCGTTCAAGGAGTGTCGTTCAACTCGGTCCTACTGACAGGTCCGGATCTATTGGTGCCCCTTCAAGCGGTGCTCAGTCGCTACAGACAAAAGAAAATTGCCATTAGCGCCGATATCATGGAAATGTTCCACCTGGTGGAGATCAGGCCAGAGGACCGACAAGCTCAGAGGTTTCTATGGCGGAATAATCCAGGAGATCCAATTCAAGTTTTCGTTATGGATGTGGCCATATTCGGTTCGACTTGCTCACCGTGCTCTACGCAGTTCGCTAAGAACCTCAATGCGGATGAACATTCGGCGAAATTTCCAGAGGCATCTGTGGCGATTAAAGAGAACCACTACGTCGACGATTATCTGGATAGCGTCGACAGCATCGACGAAGCAGTTCAACTAGCGACAGACGTGAAAACGGTACACAGTCGAGGAGGCTTCCAGATAAGACATTGGATGTCAAACTCTCCCGAAGTATTGAGGCGCATCGGAGAACAAAATTCGCTCACAGTGAAGAGCTTCGTGATGGATAAGGACAGCCAGCAAGAACGCATTCTAGGTATGGTCTGGTTACCCAACGAGGACATGTTCTCCTACAAAACAAGCTTCCGCCGCGACTTGGAGCGCTTGTTCGAAGCTTCCGTCGTTCCGACAAAACGTGAAGTGTTGAGACTGGTAATGAGCCTTTTCGACCCATTAGGGCTCATCGCATCCTATATCATCGAAGGAAAGGTCATCATCCAGGAGATATGGAGGTCTATGGTCGGCTGGGATGAGCAAATTCCTGTCAAACTACTTAAACGCTGGGAACAATGGTTGGAGATACTCCGGGCGCTGGACAAAGTGAAGATCCCGCGGTGTTACTTCCCAAACTACAGCAAGGCAACCTATGAATCGCTGGAGTTGCATGTCTTCGTAGACGCGAGCGAAAGCGCGTTTGCTGCCGCCGCTTATTTCAGAGTTGTGGACAACGGGAGGATTCGGTGCTGCTTGGTTAGCGCGAAGACCAAAGTAGCTCCATTGCAATCAATCGGGATTCCGCGTCTGGAACTGCAGGCAGCTATGATTGGAACGCGACTAATGAAGACCATCACAGACAACCACACCATTCCTATCAAACGGAGGGTAATGTGGAGCGACTCACGAACCGTCCTCACCTGGCTCCGATCCGACCATAGGAGATATCGACAGTTCGTTGCATTCCGGATTACGGAGATCCTCGAGGAGACGAAAGTTGTTGATTGGAGATGGGTGCCGACTAAGCTGAACGTGGCGGACGAAGCCACAAAATGGGGAAAGGGTCCCAACTACCACGAGAACTGCAGGTGGTTTAACGGATTAGCATTCCTTTACGAGGACGAATCGAAGTGGCCAGAGGAAGACACTACACTAGAGGAATTTGCGGACGAAGAGTTACGAAACGTCCGTATTCACGTGCAACGAATGGCTGAACCTATCTTGGATTTTCAACGGTTCTCTAAATGGGAAAGGCTCGTAAGAACAGTTGCGTATGTACGCCGTTTCTATAGGAATTGCCAACACAAAAGGACTGGCTCAGCGACCATTACGGGAGTCCTTTCATGTGAAGAACTGAAGGCAGCGCAGAATTCGATCTGGAAGCTAGTGCAAGAGGAAGCCTTCCCAGCAGAGTTTGCAGTTCTACGAAGCAACCAGCAAGTGCCTTCGGAGCAACGGAAAGCGGTGGAAAAGAGCAGCTGTGTCTACAAGCTGGCGCCTTTCCTGGACGAGGAAGGAGTAATGCGGAAGGACGGTCGAATTAAAGCTTCGCCTTACGTTCCATTCGAGACGAAATTCCCGATCATCGTACCTAAACAGCATCACGTTTCTCATCTCCTGGTCGACTGGTATCACCGGCAATACGGCCACGCAAACGGAGAAACCGTGGTGAACGAAATCCGGCAAAAGTACGTCATACCGGAGCTTCGGGTTGCTGTAAGGAAGATTGCGAAACGCTGTACTTGGTGTTCGGTGTATCGAGCTGTACCCCAGGTCCCGAAAATGGGTCCTCTCCCGTTGGCGCGACTTACACCGTACGTACGAGCCTTCACTTTCGTTGGAATAGATTATTTCGGACCACTTACTGTTCGCGTCGGACGGGCTAGTGTAAAGCGGTGGGTAGCCCTATTCACTTGCCTGACTACCAGGGCAATACACCTGGAAGTTGCGGCGTCGCTATCTACCGACTCCTGTAAACAGGCAATCCGCAGGTTCATCGCCCGCAGAGGGACCCCTCAGGAAATATACTCCGATCAGGGAACGAATTTTCAAGGTGTAAGCAGTGAACTGGCCAGGCAAATACGGGCCATCAACGGAGCGCTGGCAGATACTATCACCAACCACAGAACACAATGGAAGTTCAATCCACCGCACGCCCCTCACATGGGGGGCGTTTGGGAGAGACTTGTACGCTCCGTGAAGCGCGGTCTCAGCTGTCTACTAACTGATAGGAATCCAAACGACGAGACTTTGGCAACAGTAATTACGGAGGTGGAATCTATGGTCAATTCGCGTCCGCTGACCTATCTTCCTCTGGAGAGTGAGGAGACTGAAGCCTTGACGCCCAATCATTTTCTGCTCCTGAGCTCTAGCGGAGTAGTTCAACCACCTACGAAGATGACGGATGAAGCTGAAGCCCTGCGTACCAACTGGGAAATGATCAAGGTAATGCTGGACAACTTCTGGAAGCGTTGGCTGAGAGAGTATCTTCCGGTTATGTCGCCACAATCAAAATGGTTCGGAGAGGTGCGGAATGTCCAGGTCGGCGATCTGGTGATGTTGGTGAATGAAAAGGACAGGAATAGCTGGACACGTGGACGAGTTCTCCAGGTCTATCCAGGCAGGGACGGACGAGTTCGCCGAGTCGACGTGCAGACTACAGTGGGTATCGTTCAACGACCTGTGTCCAAGTTAGCGGTACTAAACGTCGCTGAAGATCTTGGTATGGCTGAAGGTTCTGGCAGCAATACGGTCGGGGGTATGTCCGCGACGGAACCCAATGCGTTCAGTACCGCCCGGACGTCCACTGAGAAGTGACAAATGGGACGGAGTGGAAACCTGCACAAAACATGAATTTGACGTTTCCAAATTATATCTACACATTATCAAACACAACCACCAAAAGGCATACGGTGAACACGTTAAAATTAATTAAAATAATATTAAAATTGTTTCCTAATTTCTATATTTAAAAACCGTAAGTAAAATTGTAAATTTAGAATTTATTGAACTAAAACATGAAATATCTACAGAACGACAAACAACACTGAAGTTTAAAATTGTTACAAGAGACGGGAAAAAACACGAAGAAACTAAAACTGTAAGTAACCTTGAAATATTTGTAAAATCATGCAGTAAAATAAATATCCTTTGTAGCTTGAAGCTTACTCCCATAAAAGCGAGTTTGGCTAAAGGGATTCCTCGTCCGTCCCGTAACACAAGGTGTCCTCTTTATAAAAAATAATAAATGAATAGTCTTTAAAACATGAAAACTCTGTGGAATCTTTTGCTGGTGCTATTCAAAGAAAACAAGATCACGGTTCTACTTTCACATTGATAAAAAAATATCGATCCAATGCTGATGAATGCTACCCAGAATGAGCCGATTATAAGAAACCGTGCCCCATATATGGGATTAAATTTTAATCATGGTTTTAGTATAATAGTAAAAGAGTTTCTATAGATGAATCGATCATTTTGACTCAAGAACAACTTCTGCAAATTGGCTATTAGTTTTTGCAAGCAATTTATTTTAAGAATTATGGCACCGATATGTTGATTTTAGAACAGAACGTTCAGTGGGGAGATTGTAGTAAACCGTTTGGAGAAGTCAAGAGAACATATATACTGATTTTTTTTATCATGAAAAATATGAAAACAAAATTTTATTTTTATATAACGCAATAATCTTTTTTTATCATTTTTAATTATGACTATCTATGAATTGTGATAGGAATTAGTTGTTCAGGACAAAATTTCAGAGACATTTTCGATAGGAAAGTTTTTCTAAGAACAACTTATGCTGCCCATAAAGGCCCATATTGAAAAAAGTAGGCACTGAGAAAATAGCGCTCAAACTTTGAAGTTTTTCTTTCATACAAATGTTTATAATTTTCTATTAGTGGCCGTTCATAAATAACGTGGCATTTTTCACTGATTTTTTACACCCCCCTCCCCTCTCGTACCGTTTCGTCACAAATGCTGATACTTCCCCTTGGAAAATACGTAGCATATCAAGCACCCCCCCCCTTCTTCTTCTTCTTCTTCTTCTTCTTCTTCTTGGCATTGACGTCCTCACTGGGACAGAGCCTGCTTCTCAGCTTAGTGTTCTTATGAGCACTTCCACAGTTATTAACTGAGAGCTTTCTATGCCAAAGTTGCCATTTTCGCATTCGTATACCGTGTGGCAGGTACGATGATACTCTATGCCCAGGGAAGTCGAGAAAATTTCCAACCCGAAAAGATCCTGGACCGACCGGGAATCGAACCCAGACACCTTCAGCATGGCTTTGCTTTGTAGCCGCGGACTCTAACCACTTGGCTAAGGAAGGCCCCCTCTTTGTATTTTTTATTAATTTTCCTCAGTGATTGGGTTGAAACAAAAAATTAGAATTCAGAAGTTCAATACAAAATTTGATATTAATTACTGACTAAAATGTTAGGATAATCTAATCTAACAGTATGATGTACAGTAGCGCTCGAAAGTAATTTGGAAAACAGTTTCAAATAAACACAGTTCCTGTTACATAATTTTGGTATCTAGTTTCATATAGGCTAAATTGTATTACTTTTGCTGTTGTCACCAAGACAAACAAGTTTACTATAGAAAATGTTAAAAAAAAAATTGATTGGATTGATGAAGCTCGTTATTGTTGAGTTAGGGTACAATATATTTTTACTTTATTTTTATTTAGAACAAAAATTTCGTTATTAGAGGATTGTTTTTTTTTTAATTATTCTTTGTTAGGAAATAGATTTCAATGAAAATGAACAATACAATATATTAATTCGAAATGAATTATTATCCAAATTCAAATCCATTTGGCAATCAGTGGCCAGATATAGAAAAGATTACACTTGATATATTTGGAATGTTTAGAAAATTTTAGCGATTATTATACCATTTTTTTTATCTTTATTAATATTTCAGCTGAACTTCATTATCTTTCTTCATAATAAAATAAACCTACACAACCTATAATGAAACAGTTAAATAATAAAAAAATATCAAATTACCAAGTTATCAATAAAATTGAATGATAGGGCAATTTCGATATCACTCGAATCTGTTGTCCTCATTAATATTCAGGCTATTCCATCAAGAGCATTAATACATCAAAACTAATCGATGAGTTGATTGAGTGAGATCTCCTGCAACATTGAATGCATAATACACGGTATAAATATCTTGTTTCATGTAATATTGGCCGAAAAGAGCATATTTTATTGTCTTGAAAACGGCTGACTTTATGACTTGTTAACAAATGAGAAAACAATGTACTCCAAGTAGTTAAAGCATTGATTTTTAATTTATTTATTAAACTTTGATTTTGTTTATTTATAAATTTATCAATTAAGACACGAATATAATATAATATTTACATAATCATTTAAAGCTTTGTAAAATCTGTTTGATTGCATTTATCAAGAAAATCTAAAATTTCTCAGATTTCTTTTCAATCTTGATGAATGTTTTGAAGCTGAATCCAGTGTTGATAGACTCACACGCAAAACATCAATCAATACGCTCTCCAGTGAGAGCAAACTCATAAGAGATCTGCTTCGCAAATCTCACGCTTGAGATTTTGATGCAAAATCAACTCAATCAACTCAAACCGTAAAAAATGATTCAGACGCAAAACCCGACAAAAACTCGTGAAACCCGAATGTTGTTGTTTACGTTAGAAAGGATTAACATAATTTTACCAGACTAACAAGAAATTATGGCCGTGTGTGAGTAAACTGTGGAATAACGAGACAATGAGTTAAAAAGGTGAGCCAACTCATCCATGATTTTTTGACTGCTGAGTTGCATGATTGACAACTCACGCTTGAAAAATCTCAAGCGTGAGTTGTGAGAAATTGAGTTTTTCACAACAATGGCTGAATCATCATTTTATAAACCAAGTTTATAAGTCAAACAAAACAGAGGACAGAGCCTGCATCTCAGTGTTCTTATGAGCACTTCCACAGTTATTAACTGAAAGCTTACTGTGCCAATGACCATTTTTGCTTGCGTGTATCGTGTGGCAGGAACGAAGATACTCTATGCTCTGGGAAGTCGAGAAAATTTCCAACCCGAAAAGATCCTCGACCGGTGGGATTCGAACCCACGACCCTCAGCTTGATCATGCTGAATAGCTCCGCGTTTACCACTACGGCTATATGGGCCCCGTAATGATCCCCCTCCCCCCTAAATAGCTACCTACGTCATTTATGGATGACCCCTTACATTTCTTCCTGACATATTTAACACAACCGCATAGCTTACTAATTTTGCTTCTAATGATCAGCAAAAAATAATAAACTTGAACACAATTCACGTTTGCAGCTGAAATTTAAATTAAAAGTTCATATGGAGACTGGTATGCCTTTATTTTTCAATATGGGACTGCACCAACTTCATATTTTCAAACAATGTGTGTTTATTTTTATATGCATAAAAAAATGCAGATTAAAATAAGTTTTATTGCACTCATTCGATAACTGTCAAGCTAAGATACATAATTTTGACATCATGAATGCTCTAAAGCATGTCTTTAAATCGACAATATATTGAGCATTATTATTATAAGTAAATTTTCTGGGATGTAGAAAAAATATTGTTCGGAAAAGATCTTCACGAGTTTTATTTAGTTATGCGGCTTGGCAAACCTCTGAACGAACACCAACACCAAAAAATCCACTTAAGGGTTGAAGAAATCATTTCGTGACGCGTTCACCATTATTTTGCGATTATGTTGTGCACATAAGTTTTTTGAGAATTATTATTTATGTATATCAATTCCAAAAATATAGAAAATCTGGCTTTGGTGTAAAATGTTGAGTGCGATAATTAAACCTTATTGTAATTTCTGTAAATTCCAGTTAGGTACTATTGCATCTTCTTTACAAAAAAAATATAACGGTAAATGTAAATGACTGCTAATAAGAGCGGTTTAAAATTTAAAAAAAAGTTTGAAATTCCAATCCCCATATCTTTCTTAGGGGTCGTCCATAAACCACGTGAACATTTTTCCTGACTTTTCAGTCACCTCCTCCCCCCTCGTGCTTTTGTGTGGTTTTGACGAATAACCCCCCGCTCGCCCAATAATCATGTGTTTCATTTGTTCTTGAATGAAACAGAAATTTGAAAAAATGGGAGAAGAGATATTTATGAATTGATTTGCTATTGTTAAGCGAAATGTGAGATTATAGTGTGACAAACTTCTGCAAAAATCCCTAACAAAATTAGCTCAAAAATATTTGTTTCTACTGCAGTGTTCCTTATTATCGTTTGAGGAATTAGTTTTCACTTAGAGATAATTTTGTATTAACATTACAGTACTAACATGTGGGGAACATTTTTTTTTTCCAAATTTTGTCATAGTAATTTCCATAGAAATCTTAATCGTCTTCTAATCGTTGTTGGTAAAGAAGATATGAAATATTGAATTTTAAAACTTTTTTTTTAAATTTGAACCATTCGACTGCTAATGAAACCTTTCAGGTTTAGTTGATGGTGGAATTTTCTTTGAAACACAAATGGGTGGACTGTGGTCTTTGGCTAGATACCCCCTCCCCGCTAAATGATAACATAGTTTATCAACGGCCTCTATTTTGATAAGTAATTGTTAAAAGAATTACGGTAATCCAGTTTGCTGTATGCACACTTAGATGTTTGATTACAATATTACATCGTCAAATGAATCGAATCCCACAAACCCTGGGTCTCCTACTACTTCGTCCCCAACAATGCGACTAATAGGAGATCAAAATGTAAATAAATGAAAAGTAAATCAATCAGCAAACGTCAACGATAAAATTCTGCTTATAAAGCGCCCGACTGTTATAGTCAAGTGTGTTTATTTGTTTCTCCCTAATATATTACCCAATCCAACACGCACGGCATGAAATTCTATTTCCACTGCAAATGTATAAGTCATTGCCGATAATAAAGATATACAAACATATAGATTTTGACTCTGGTATAAGTAAGAAATTCCCGCAGCACCGCGTTGGTACTTTAAATATATTTATAGAACATATCATCTCACCCCTTCTCGCACTTGGCTGTCCAACGGGTGTTGTATTTTGCTCCTCTTGCAGGTTGTCCTCCGTGACAAGATGGTTCCATCTTATGTGATGTAGAAAACTCCATACATAAGAAACTGTGATAGGCAAGTGGTGTGGGTTTATGTTTAAGGATCCGAAGGTTGCGGTTCCGAATCCAATTACTGTTATTATTTTTTTGTTTTTCATATTTTGGTGTCTAAGGCAAATTTCTTGTGGCGGAGCCTTGGGGCAATCGGGTATATGGGGTAGCTAACAAGGGAAGGTCAAGATGTGTTACACGGGGTTTTCAACCGGACTATTTTTGTTGGATTCAACATGTCGAAATATGTAAAACCCCAAAGCCTTTCGGGTGAAGAGCCAGGGAGATGTAGTATGTTGTTAAAAAAATGTTAATAAAATCTTAAATTTGTTTTACCAAATTAGGATGATAGTGTTGTCTAACACAGAACACCTAGATATAAGAAATGAATGTAATGTTTGGAATGATACTAATAAAGATATTAAAAAAAAACATGTACATCGTAATGTTCTGAACGGCTTCAACGGATGACGCATGAATTTGGATACTAAGTTCAAATAATGACTTATTCAGTAGGTACAAGAATGTTGACACTTTTGACCGGGTTGAATCCGCTCGATAAAGGCAATAAATACATTATTTAGAAAAGAGATAACTTAACTTTATATAAAATGAGTAGTAGAAAATCGGTAAACTAGAATGGTGTTTTGATTTTCGATGATGTTATTACTTTTAATAAAAGTAACATTGTTGCTAAATAAATAACTTTACTCAAGAAAATTGTTTTAAAAAGAACAAAATGTTTATTATTTATGTGTGATTTTTTGTGTATTCATACACTAACAAATGAGGCCATTTGAAATCACAGATCTGACTGTTATTTTTTCAGTTTCAGTTCAGTCATTTAAAACGACAATATTTTCACTTGTGTCACTAGTTTCCAAAATTTTCAATATTTACCTTAAACTTTGGCACAAACATTAAATTTAAATATAGCATAGATTTAGTAGGAAACAATCTGAAAAATATAGTAGATCTTATTCATTTTATTTTTTTACGATTTCTCTATACGATTTCCTTTACCCATTTGTCCACACGGTACCTTATTTCGATAGTCACTCAAGCAAAATGATTATCTAAATACAGGGACCGGAATCTATTATGATAATTCGCCACAAGAAATCGGGTTGAATTTCATAAATTTGCCTGAAGAACCAAAAAATAAAAACAAAATAAACACTCGCGCTTATTCAGAATCGAACCAAGGACCTCCCGATTCATAAACCAGTACTAACTTCACGAACCTGTCGACGACTTGATGGGAGAAGTGACAAAAGCAATATATAAAGCGTTTTATATTGCAATATTCGTTCCATTCCTCTGACATGTCCACCATCCATTTGCCGCGTGACCATTTGCCTAAGTGTGCGTTTCCGATGCCATCATTCGGCTTCGGATTGGTTGTGCAATTGTGTGGGTCGGGCGTAAACATTTAGATTGCTCGAATTTTCAAGTCCAATGTGCTCGATTTCAATTGACGGGTTTGCCCGTCTACGCTTAGGAGGCGAATCTTACCATCAATAGGTGGATTTAGCACCTAATACGCTAGGAGGAAAATCCGCCATCCGAATTATTTTGGGTGTAGAAACAACTCCCCAGGTGTTCAGGAGACGAAGCGAGGAACACCTCAAAATTCGTTTACCCCAAACCGGCCACCTCGCCAGATACCAGCTCGCCCCCAAAGAAGAACGCTCCTAGCACACAAGATCTCACCCAAATGGATTATTCCGGCGAAGAGTCTGAGGTATCGGAGACACGCCCTAACCAGCGTCTTCGACAACCCCACTTTCGAACAGCGTTCGGAATGCAACGATGACCCTTGCACGAATATGGACTTTGAGACTCTTCGGTTCGGAAGTAGGGAACTTCCGACGCAAGCACGGTAGGCTGAAGGAGTCAACCGGTACGTTTTATCCCCACCTGTTGATGAAGAATTCACCTCCGTAGCCGATGAAACCTTTGATCAAACCACGATATCGCAAATTCATTGAAACTTCATCAACTCTGCATTAAAATCAACCAACAGTACTGCGTCGACTGTAACATTTTCAGATATAAAACAAACATCCGCAAAAATTGATCAACAAGCCACAACATCAATCGTCTACCAACAACCAACGCATTAAAGATACTACACAAAGTATTTCCCCAATGCCGACCGTTGCCGGTGTGTCTGGAAGCAGTCGTGTAGTACTTTTGGCAACAGCTGGCACTGTGGGATAAGACGTCCCACAGGTCAGTTTCCGTTTATTTAAATCTCAAACAGTTTCTGCCACGCCTGAAATCCTTTCAGGTTCTAGGCAACTCGCACAGGCATATGGTTTAATCCACATCAGCAGCAAACAAACGATTCGCAAACAACAACCAACTCACCAGAGACACTACACAAAGTCTTTTCCCAGTGCCGGCTGTTTCCGGTAGTTCCAGGTCAGTTCTCAAATACAGCAACCACAAACAAATACCGCCGCGCCTGATATTCTTTCAGGTTATCTCGCATTCCCTTCCCCGGAGAAGGTCCTTCCGCAATTCATCGAACGAACATTAAACAACGCTCTTCCTCACTGCCAGCTGTTGTCGGTATCCACTGTAATGGTTTCGACGGCAGTTGGCACTGTGGTGTAGAGCGTCCAACAGGTCCCCTTTTCTTCTCCAGCTGATCCGCCAATGCGAAGAACGTCGACGTCATCATCCAAAACCCGTTCCGTCACCGACTGTCGTTCTGGCTACTGGGGTTCTCACCAGTCGAAGGCGCTTGGCCGATATGTTGCCGAAGTGGTTATCCTAAACGATGACTCCCCACTCGTATCAACCCGGCAACAGGTAACACCTCAGCAATCGACGGGTCCATCTGTTCTGAGAGCCCGGCACGAAGTACACCTGGCGGACCTCGTCGGACACACACAACAGCGACCACTTTCCGACAACGGTGTCCATATCCGGATGGTCCAATCATCGGACGACACGGCAGGAATGGCTGTACGACCAAGCAGATTGATCGTTGTAACGCCCAGATGTCGAGTGGGATGTAGAAAGCTTCACGGAGAAGATAAGGGAAAAGCACTAATTTTCGACCTACAAGAGTTTTGTGCAAATTTTCGGATTTTCATACAAAGTAGGCCAAAATCGTATGCATGGGTCGAAAATTAGTCCTGGGTCGAAAATTTGGTGCTTTTCCCCTAATAGCAGCAGCGAAAAAGCCCGTACTGCGGACTAATCGACGCATTGGACCGTAAGCGGTACCTTGGTGGAGCCCTGAAGTAAAGGCGGCAATTCGTCGCCGAACCGTGGGAATATTTTGTGACGAAATTCGTGGTACTGAAGAAGACGAACGGATTTACAGACAACCCCAAAGAAGCAGCAGTAGAACTGGCGAAGTATTACAGCAAGAGGTCTGCGACTCCAAGCTACCCTCCTGCATTACAGATGGCGAGATCGGCAGCTGAACGAGAGTCCATGGACTTTCGCCTAACATATCACTCTAGCCTACCTTCTGTGGGCTCTCGACAAAAGGCGAGACGCCTCAACGCTCTTTCTATAGAGTATCCTCCTTTTCAACGACTTCCTCTGTCTGTGATGATGACACTTCTTGAGGTGTATGTAATCTGGCGAAGTGGGGAGCTCCCCGCCGGCTGGCGGAATGCTATTGTGGTTCCAGTCTCTAAACCGAATTACCAGGACTCTGGACCGGCTGCCTTCGTACCAATCTCGGTTACCAGTTGCATGGCGAACTTTTTTGAGCGCATTATTACCCGCCGTTTGATCACGGAGCTAGAGTCGAGTGGGTGGGTCGGTGAACGCAAACACGCCTTTGGTGCGGGACGTGGCACTGATATGATTGTACGACATTTCCCAGAAACCCATTGCCCAGAACGACATTCCCCAGAACGCTATTCCCTAGAATGGGACAGTCCCCAGAAATCCATTCCCCAGAATAGGACATTCCCCAGAATGGGACATTCCCCAGAAAAATATCAATAAGAGAGATTTTAGGGCTTCTCAAATCCAGGTAAATTGACACTGTGCAAACAGAATACGATATTTTGTAGCCATTTGGTTCAGTTGCAAAACTACTAAAACAGTTTTCATAAAAGACAAAGTAACTTCTATAGTGAAATTGTGTTTCATTATATGTATGTCATAATTAATAAGAACAGTCAATGTTCAAAAGAAGGGAGAATATGCTATGAAAGCAATAGAACAAATTCCAACAATTTATTTCTTAATACAAAGCATATTACATTAGTCCAAATAACCTTCTTGACTATATAAGTAAAAAGAACAGCAAATTTTTAAAGAAGGTAGAATAATCAATGAAAACAACGAAATATTGATTTTTTATACAATAGCTTGAGGCAAGTTTTATAATAAAATACAATATGATACATGCAAGAGTTATTTATGTTAAACCATGCATGAAAAAAATCGAAGGATCTTCTAGACCATATCTAGATATAGTCAGAGGCTACTGTTAAAATAATTGTTGTTTTTAGTAATCAACGATTCTCAGGATTCAAAGTAACTGTGGAATACTGCCGTTCTACGCATATTTGTCCCGCTGCCCATAGGTTTACATAGAACATGGGACAAGTAAGCGTAGATGGGCAGAATACCTTGTGCACAAAACCTCGTAAAAACCTTTTTGGCCAATCAATCAAATGTTCATGCGGTAACACTATTGCTTATTGAAAGCTAGAATGTGGTACATGTGAGAATGTATTTGTTATACAAAAATCCATGATTCTGACTTCTGTACATCATTGTGCTACAAAGCGTTCATCATGACCGATCTCTTCGATTCCAACAATTCGTGTGAGTACAATGGTGAAAATTTCACCATTATAAAAGACGGCCGGTCAATCAAGCTATTAAATGATGGCTTCATCTACCATAAAGACAAAATGGTAAGTATATAGAATAATTTTAATCTGACATATAGTACATTTCATTATTCTCCCAAATGGAAAACAGACTTCAGATACATGGTACTGGCAATGCTCTCTGCGAAGGGAACAAGAGGCTTCCAATAAATGCTCAGGCCGTGCCAGAACAGCCATAAGCCACGGTAAGCAAACCCTGATAAATTGTTCCAAACATAACCACCTGCCTGATCCACTAGCTAGCGAAACTTCTAAATACAGAGCTAAATTGAAAAGAAAAGCTTCTGAAGGAACCGAGAAGCCAGAGAAAATTATCCGGATAACAGCGGCTCAATTCGCTGCAGATGTGAGTACCACGTGGCTTGTACAAGCAAACAATTTTACTCGCTACAACTAATTGCATGCAAGTTATAATGAAAAAATTGTATACAATTCTAGCACGACCAATTTACACTTTTCGTTTTCATGCTTGTTTCGCTTTTGATAAATAAGTACCTATTGATTATATTTCGTCTATAGGTACAGGCCACTACTTCTAAGCAAGCCCAGCAGAAACTGATACAACGCAGACGTCAGAATGCAAAACTTCCGAACGATCCCGACGACTTTGACTGGATAGATGAGCAGTACACAGACTAACGATGGAAAGCAATTTCTATTGAAAAATGTAGCCTTGAGAGGTGGTCGTTTGATGATTTTCACTACTTTAAACAACTTGGTGAGGTTAAGTAAGGCTAGAGTTGTGATAGTAGACGGTACATTTTCATCGGCGCCGAAAGGGTTCAGGCAAGTCTTCACTCTTCATGGTTCAATCGGCGCTGGGTCGGCTCCCAAATTTGTCCCATTTGTACATATGTTACTTCCATCGAAAAAGAGAAATGTCTACAAGAAAGCATTTCGCTTCTTGAAGATGATTGCGAAAGACAACGGCATTGCTTTAAATCCACCTACTATTTTAACTGATTTCGAGGTGGCAGAGATAAAAGCGATCGAATCCGTTTTTCCTCAATCGGAGAGGAAAGGTGGCTTCTTCCACTTAAGTATGAATTGGTGGAAGAAAATCCAAGATCTTCGATTGAAAGGAGAATATTCGAAGAATATACACCTACAACGAGCGTTTCGACAAGCTGAAGCATTGGCGTTTTTAGACCCTAAGAACGTACCAAGAGGCTTTAAGTTTGTCCGAAAATCGGCACCTAAGTCCATGCAGCCTTTCTTTAAGTACCTTGAAAGGAACTATGTTTTGGGCACAACTAACGGGAAGCAAAAAGTACCGCCGCGTTTTCCCCCTACATTCTGATCAGTACGTCAGAGTACATTGGATGATTTACCTCGAACCACAAATGCTATAGAAGGATTCCATAATAAGTTCAACGCGTTATTCAAAGGAGGAGGAGATCACAAATTCTATGCGGTTCTCAAAGCATTCCATGTAGAAGAACAGTCTACTTCGGCGGAATATATGAGATACTTGCAAGGCGAATTTTGTGTGCGACGAGTAAATAAAGCGTTGTTGATCAAAAACAAAAAATTGAAGCTATACAACGCACAGCTGAAGAAGGGTTAAGTGTCCAAGACAGCATTCAAGGGATCGCCTCCATTTTAACTAAAAAGTGAGAAGGTTAGCAAACAGATAAGATTTTACATTTCTTACGGCAATAAAACTAAATAAAACCAAATTTAATTTTTTTCTTGATTTTTAAAAATGTATCAGTCCGATTCTGGGGAATGTCCTATTCTGGGGAATGGTTTTCTGGGGAATGTCCCATTCTGGGGATTGGATTTCTGGGGAATGTCCCATTCTGGGGAATGGAATTCTGGGGAATGGCATTCTGGGGAATGGCATTCTGGGGAATGTCATTCTGGGGTTTGACTTTCTGGGAAATGTCCTACAACCACTGATATATACTTTGCCGAGCTGGAGAGATCGCTTCCAAATATCGACGAGCACTGCCAACCTCCTTGGATCTGTCAAAGGTGTATGATTTTTTTTTTTTGTGTTGGGATTTAAACCACTGTGACCATGAGTTTGATCTATTGTGGTAAAGGTGTATGATACGACCTGGCGAATACGTGGTCGAATGATCAACTTTCTGAAAAGTTTCCTTTCGGCTCTCATCAATTGACCGTCGTATACACTGATGTGTTCAAGTTACAGAGCACCGTAGGTGCCGCTTGTCACACTACAGATTTGAGTGGTGCGTACAACCTACTGGAAGAATGTGGTGTCTTCTCTGCGGGAGCATACGCCATAAATATGGCAGTTTCGATTCCGAACGTGGCTAGTAAACTAGTTATTCTTACGGATTCTGCGAGCTGCATTCAAGCGCTGGAGGCGGGTAAATCCATGCACCCGTGGATCCAGGAAGTTGAACAAATAGCGAGGACTTAGTCAGTCCGATTCTTTTGGATACCTGGACACGCAGGCATCAGCGGAAACAGTGCAGTTTATCGAATAGTCAACGAGGCTAGAAGGTTACCCATCGATACCACCCTCCCACGCGCTAAGAGCTGTCAAACAGCTAATACGACGCCACTGGAACAATCAGTCGTACAATTCCCGTGAATCCAAGCTGCGTGAAGTCAAACAAGACACGCTTCGATGGGCAGATCGCGGTAGCGCAGCCGACCAACGTGTGCTAACACAGGTGAGGATAGGCCATATGCGGCTTACCCATACGTTTCTATCAAATAGAGAATCCCCACCAACCTGCGAATGTTTCGGAACAACTGTGGACGTACAGCATTTGATTCTGCAATACAGGAACCAGTTTGTGAGACGACCAAGCAGATGAAGAAAACGATGAGTTTACTGAAGTTTCAACATGACACAAATCTATACAAACAACTATGAACTTGCTTCATGAATTGGTTAATGGAATGTAAACAAGTAATTATCTTATTCTGACACGAATGCACCCCTGTGGTGTGAAGTGTCGTTGATTAAAAAAAAACACCTACCTCATCATCTTCTGACTTCCGGCTGTTTGAATAAGCTTTCAAGAAATATTGTGATACCCTGTCATTTTTCTCCTAAAATTCGGTTGAGCTTAAATTGTAATTTTGAACCATCTTCTCCTTATGTGATCTGTTTGTAGCACGCGACCCAATCGGCTAGGGACAGCAGCATCTCCTCCAACCATAGTGTATGCTTTTGTGCTGCAGCAGATGACATGTCCAAGCAGCGAATTCCTACTTTCATATATTTTTTTTTCGCTACCATGAAGCGCGAGAGCTATCCTTTGTTAGTTTCCCTTTGGAATATCGCTGTGTCAGGAAGGCCCCATTCTCAAACCAAAGTGTCACATTAGCACCAGCTGCAAGTATCCTCACCGGTAGGTATACCTATCTGACGGTCGGTAGATCATTCGCGGGGATGCATTTCTCCTATGCATATCTATCCAGTGCTCTCTCGCTGACGTGCTGCCAATGAACGATGTTATGCTGATTAAGGGTGTGCGATATTTCGAATGTTTCAAATAATTCATAGGTTTTAGTGTGGAGAGAAAGTTCAGGAAAATCTCAAAAATAATTGGAAAGATGGACGAAATAAAAAATGTTGCTCAAAAAATCAGGATTACTTTTCACTCTTTTGCAAATCATGTAAATAACAAGACCAATAAAAATCAAAAACCCATATAGAATCGAACAGTGCAGAGTCCCATAACGAAATTTTTCTTAAGATATTTTAACAGCCCACTTGATGGAAAAACAATATCAGCCGAGTATCAGTGCTAACATCTAAAAGACAGAGTTTGATATAAGCATTATCCCGCGTCTCGAGAAACCTGGGAAGCGTTCAATTTTTTTTTGTGGGATAGGGAATCCCGGAACATAATTCCCAAATTTTGGTTGTCTTCCTACTCCTCTACGTGGTTTTTGAACAAACCTGAGGGCAAAAAATAGTTCAATGTGTGTGAATTGGATGTCCGATACGTTCTATGACATACCGTGTAAACGCATATTTTGTCAATTTTACAGACTGTATTATACTATATTTGGATTATACAGTAGATAAAGATTTTGAATCAATTCGCGAAAATTTATGAAGAACAATAGGAGATATTTTGTCCTACCGAATCAACTGTATATATACGATACAAGAAACACTTCATTGTGTCGTTCCGTTTCGATATTATCAGTGTTAAAAAAAATCCGTGTATCGTTTCGTTTTCGTATCGACACGCAAAAAAATGCATATCGCATACCCTCAATGCTTATGTTGGAGGTTGGCTGAATACAACAACGACGCCAACGGAAGGGGAAATAATGGATTGAGAAGCATGCAGTCTCGTCGACGTTCAGTTTCCTGGATATGTTAACGTCAATGAATGGCTTGACACATCCTCTCTAACTAAGTGACACTCGCTCTAATGGCACAGCTGCCATGGTGGTTACTTGCCAGGTAAGAAGCACAGTCACATAGTGATTTGAGATGACGACGATGACTGCCATCATGTAGTGGTTGTCGGTTTCAAACGGTACTTTATGCTGTTTACTAGCAAAAAAAAAAAAGATTTTGTTTTACAAGTTCAAAAGTTTTTCACTAGATGATGCACCGTAAAACATAGCGTAAAGCATGTTACGACGAGAAGCATAATAGTAACTTTAAAAAGGCAAGCAAGCTTAAGTTTGATATGAAGAAAATATATTTTCATTTAAATGAAGTAGAAACTGATGATGTTTGATCAGCTGTGTTTTGAGAATCCCAAAAAAAAATCCGACCGTCAGGATTGCATTGCGTAGTTGTCGAGGATTACTAGCATATACTTTGTACTTTACGTATTAACCACCGAACTATCCAAAACTATCTTGCGTTTGAAGTGGAGATACAGATCTCCTACTGAACTATTGAATTGAATTACTGACGCATCCGAATTCAAAACGGTTTCTTCGACAAAGTCTTAGCTGACGAATGTATTTATCGGCATCAGCGTAGCTCATACCAGCAAGAGCACATGGGATAACACTTTGACTGATTGCATGAATCTGTTGCTTTTCCCATAGTAAATTCCATACAAACTTTGAAAGGCAGAGCACAAAATTGGAGAAAACATTCAGAATTTGATCTGGCATCGAATGAGGGATATTGAGCAAAAATGATTTTTGGACCACCCTACTACATATATCTAGAGTGGTAAATGAATGGGTATAGCGTACCATTGGTACTTCGCGTACTTGCAGGTATAAAAAAGACCCTATTTGTGATTCTTAGCCTCTTAGCTTAGCTTAGCTTAGCTTAGACTGACTACACATATCAATGGTTGCTATTCCGTGATTGACCGAAGTCAGTGAAAATGCACAAAGAATCAACTAGAAGTTCGGCTGTGATTGGCCATAAACTTCTTCAGTGTGCATAATTCAGTGCCTCTATGTATACTGGGTCAATAACGGCGCCGGCCACGTCCTTGCAGTCAGGTGGGATTGGGGGAAGGAATGCTAGTGTGTAACCTTTGCTATTTAGAGACCGTTTTTGGCTCTGCATCTCCACAAAGGTTACTGGGAGGGATGTTTTTTAATGAGGAGGATCGTTGGATCGCAGGATTCACTTTGATAAGCGATTAGACCATGATAAATAATGATTTGTGAGATATAAACATACTTATATGTAAATATAATATTTTCGTTTAATATGAACAATTTCTATGTAGAGGAAAATTATGCCGACACTGGGGTGACGAACCATTCAAAGTTTTTTGATCAAATACCTAAATGTAACATTCCTAACACTCTTATTCTTATGCCGACACTAACAGTGACGAACTATGCAAAGTTTGTTGAATAAAGTAAACCTTTCGCAAGTCTACACTTGTAGTGTCGAACCATTCAAAGCTTTTTTTAATTGCAAAAATTAAGGTAAAAAGAAAGGGGTGTTTTGGACACAAAAATGTTAAACATAAATAATTTATGAATCAGAGTTTATGTCGACACTCACAGTGACGAACCATTCATAGTTTGTTGAAAAATCATATTTACGATTGATTGTGCAGTCTTACATATTTTATAGATTAGAAATAGTAGCATGAAACGAGCTCACCAATTGGTCCATCATCCTTGACTGAGCAGTAACAATCCACTTTCAGCTCCACTCGTTTGCTCGGCAATATAAAAGCTACCGAAAAGCTAAACATTACATATATTTTGAAATTGGATTCAATGGACAAATTGATGTGAATTTTTGCGAAAAAGTTTCTTAACCACTTGGAAACATAACGTTTTCGGCAAAGTTGCTCATTAACACAAGGGCTGACATTATTTGAGCTAAAAGATTCGAGATTTTGCCACCAGGTGGCGCTAGTGAGCAAGTCACTTTTGTTTTGCGAATAGCTCAATACTCTGACTAAAAGATTTTGAATCAAATAATATTAGCCGTTTTGCTACTGAACAACTTTGCCGAAGACGCCATCTTTCTAAATGGTCAGACTAATAAGATATCCACAAAACAATAGTTTCGAGCAGACTAGCACCACCTCTTGGCGTGATTTCGCACATATCAACCCTTGAGATACTGGGTGACTCATCCGAAGACATCAACCTTCCATATCATCAGGATCCCGAGGTACCATATGTTACACAATTGGCATTCTTATCCCTCAAGTGTCATATAGCGTAAATCAGAAAAAGCGCTCCTATTGGTGAAATTCTCATCCTTAAGCATGATACTCAACCCGGGAGCATCATGACAGCTGCAGTACAACGTCAATGTACCGAAAAATTTTGGTCCGTGGTACTGTCAAACTCAATGAAATCATGGAGTGTGCTCAAAATAGGGCGTAAACTAGAATTATGCTTGATGGGCATAAACAAAGTTTTACAATTTTTGTTTGGCATTTGTAACATCATTATAAACGAGTGATCACCAAATAGTGATTCTCTGAAAGGACTTGTATGGTCATCGGGAAGATTTTGTATGGCCCACGAGCGAATTTTGGATAGTGGTGTGATGTGGTCCGCATACTGTAAGATGCTTATAGTAACCGTTCCTTTGTTTACGAAATTACTTTTTTGACCACTTGGCAATTCAAAGTAAGACAAATTTGTTAGGGATCGTTCAAATATTACGTAACACAATAAGGGGAGGTAAGGAATATTTTGTAGTGTTTCGGTCCATACAATAAATTAAAATTTTCCATACAAAACCTGTTACTTCAGTGAGGGAGGGGGTTTAAATTGGGGTTCAAATTTCTTCGTTACGTAATATTCGAATCATCCCTTGGATATTTACGATAATCATTAATTTATGAGAAATTGACAGTAGTTATAAGCTTGAAATCAATCTAAGATCATATCAACTCGCAGTACATTTTCTTTTGCGGATTTGAACACTTTTTTTCTCATACTCACCACCAGATGTCTAAGTTTCAATCTGATAAGCTTATTGGATGAAGTATCCCGCTTTTACGAACGCTAGGGTCAGTGTTTCCTTAGTGGACAGTCCCCTATAGTCGCACTAGTGGCTTTTTACGGCCGTTTTGCTATAAATCTTTTCAAAATATTTTTTTACATGAAGGTCAGAAGTTATTATCTAAGTACCATTGATACACAGCTTGATTTTGTTCAAAAAATTATCGAAATAATTAGTTTTGCTTAAAATTTAAGCTCCCTTGCGCCTATAGTTAACCTATTGTTCCTATAGTAGCACTACTGAGAGAAACTATTTTTTATTATACGATATAATTGATGAATTAAGATTTTTTTTTACATCAAACGAAAGCTTTTTATCCACACTTTGAAGGAAAAATATAGAAGCTTTGTAAAAATACGGTTTTGATTAGTATTTTGCCAACACCGTGAAGCTAGTGCTACTATAGGAACAGAAATTAGAAATAGTGCTACTATAGGCACATGTATTCCTATAGTGGCACAAGCGATAATAAATACAAACATATGAGTTTTCGTAGTTTTCAAATTTTTCCCACAAAACCAAGATAAAAAGCTTTCAGATGATGTAAAAATAATGACGCTAGCGTTATTTTTCGATTTTATACAAATGTTTGTTCTTAGCTATGCGGCTATTGGTACATGACCCTAATATCACCAAAAATTAGGCCACTTTTACAAAAAGGGATCTAGTGATCTGACGTTTGACTTGGGTCGCTTGATATGGACTTATCCTCCGGTGCACTAAATTTACTCAGTCCAAGAATTTTGACACTTGACCGAAACACGTGGGAAGCATCTAGAAGCGTGACCCGCTAAAGTGTCAAAATTCTTTAACCGAGTGAATTTATCACACCGGTGGACAAGTCAATTGACCGGACCAAAGGGCTCATTCATTTATTTCATAACGCTGAAATTGGCAATTTTGGACACCCACCCACCCCCTTGTAACGCTTTTTGTATGAATGTCATTAATTTTTTGTGTGGGCCGTAACATCGTTAGGACACCTACCCACCCCCTCCAGCGTTATGAAATTTGTGAATGGGCCCAAAGCCAAACGTCAATATGTTGGATCCTTACCAGAAAGTAAGCTAATTTTTGGCGGCCATTACCGCTTTTTAAAAGCTGGATAGTTCATCCAATGGTCTTCTTTTCTTGTCCATTTTTTCCGATCTAAATATGTTTACATAAAATGACATCCACGCCAACACGAATGTTTACCGGATGAACAATGCGTGGATGAATGTGCAACGAAATCGTTTATTTTTCTGTATACATCGCCCGCAGTATAGGTTTTCTTCACGCTGAAAGTTGCAGCGTGACGTCATCGTATATTAGTTCACAGGCTTATTTGATTGAAACTTAGACCTCTGGCGGTGAGTATGAGAAAAAGTGTTCTAATCTGCCTAGAAAAAAAAAACTGCTAATAAACAAATTATCACTTTTTGAATTGATTCGATCTCAAATAAAAAGATAAGCATTGGCGTAAATAGGGAGGGGCCATGGGGGGCTTGCCCCCCCTGAATCATGGGCTTGCACCTCCCCCCCCGAAAAAAAAATGGAAAAGGAATGACAATATAGTTGAAATTAGTGTATAGTATCAAACATGCCCTTATGATACTAAACGCGTTTAATGACAGGCAATAGAAATATATAGTTTTAAAACGTCACATACTGCCATACTATTTACTTTCTGTCCTTTCCCGATATTGAAATTCGTTGAAACACGTTTTAGATTTAGCAAAACTGATTTGATCCATTAACAATACTCGTATGTTAATTAGAAAACCATAGTTTCTTAAAATTTTAAAACAAGCAGCTGTGATCCATTGTCTAGAACGAATCGTTGTTACTGTATGTGTGTATGAGTTATGGTTAGTTTTACAAAAAATGTTTTTTTTTTTTCAAACATAAACAATGATGCAGCAAGCAAATTTTATTTTGTACCATCAGTGTACCATTATCCGCTCATGCCCCTATTTTCGCTCACTAGTGTAAACATTGATTTTTCATGTCAAAAATCAACATTTTTCGCACGGGTATATTCTAGCAATCAAACAATGAAGCAGCTTTTAAATGAAGTCGTCTGACATTATTTTCATTTGATAAAATAAATCTTTATATAGAAAACACAAGACCTCGTGAGCGGTTATTGGACCACTAGGTATTTTATGGGCCATCCTTAGCCGAGTGGTTAGAGTGGTTTTTGGTACATAACAATTAATCCTGTTTTGGTCAATTTTTTGATGAAAATTTAGTGTGTATTTTTCTGTAAACATAAGTTTATGGCTGGTATGAAGTATGTCTGTCGTAAAAGTGTCGATATTTTGTGTTTCGGCCAGCGAAGACAATCAATTTTGAAACTTTTATAACTAAAAATTGGTAAATATCAATTATGCTTTTCGGCTACGCAGTCTTAATTTTTGCAACGGCTTATTTATTTGCCCGACGTTTCGAAACGGGAAATCCTTTAGCAAAATACCTTCCATCTTGCTTTATCCCTCTAATACCCAAATTTTTATTTTCGATTTAAGTATTATTTTTCGTTATCTAAAATCGTCCTAAACACGTTTTGGGCATTTATTTATTTTTATTCGCAAATTTTTAAATTTTGGTTTCTGATTTTTATAATTTTTATTTTTGAACATCCCTAGCTTTTTTCATTTTTTCTTGAAGCCTTTTCTAGTTGTTGATTTTTGGCAATAATAAAAATTTTAATTGTTACGGTATTTTGAAAAATATTAAATTTTTAATTTTTTTTCGGAGCGTATTTTATTTTCCGTGTAACTAACGGAAAAACAGGTTTGAAATGATTTTAATACCATCAAGCTCTTCGTTTGTGATAGGTTAATCGTAGAAAAATATAAAAGGTACGATTTTTTATATTACACGTTATATGAAGCCCAGGCATTTGTAGGTTATGTAAGAATGAAATTTGTCAAACAATTTCTAAAAATACAAAAAAGTTTCAAAAGTCATAAAAAACTTTTCTTATATGCGTGTTATGAGTCAAGGTATAAGCCAAAAATAAAATCATTTTGATTTCCGAGCTACGAAAAAATACACAAAATTCCAAAATGTACCCCGTCTAAAGGCGGGGTTGGGTATTAGAGGGTTATACAAACACTGTTATCGTACGAATTTGATGAAGACAGCTTTATTTGAAAAGAAAACTTTTAATCCTTCAATATGACGATAGCCAAGCAGCTTAAGGATGTAAAGTATTTAATTCGAATAAAAAAGGTATTATTCAATCCTATGTTAAAATTTTGGTTTCGAGAGGTTTAGACAAATAAATCACTAGCTACAGAAATACTGAGCTACAATAACCCATATTTTCAAACTAGCAAGCGTTTTTTCTTTGAAGGTTTGGGTTTTGGTCTGGCTTTTCGGCTTCAAGGCTTATCTAAATCCGAAATCAAATTTAAAACTTTTATTTCTCATGATAAGGGGCCGTGGCCCCCCTCAATTCTGATGGCTATTTACGCCCATGAAGATAAGGACACCGTTTTCAGCCATTTAGCTGCACGGAATGTAACTTAACACTAGACAATGGATAAGGATGCTCCAGTGGCACAGCCGAGAAACATTCCTGACGAAAACTTTCAATGGCTGAAGCGGGAATCGAACCCACACCCCATGACACGATGCGCTTAAATGCCTAACGACACTAACCGCACGGCCACGAGGCCAACAATATTTTATTTTATTTTATGTTACGGCCAGCGCTTTCTTTTGAGGGCATAAAAGCGATCCACAAATCAGTTAGGCTGTATTGTAAGTAATTTCTTATGGATTACTTTTCCGCAAAACAAAGCACTAACAGGTCATTTAATCTTTTCACCAAACGAATTGGTACGCTCTTAAGTTCATTTGATGCTTAAACTTAGTGATTTTATTGAATTTATTTCCATTGGCTGACGAAAATATCAGACTCGCCCTTATTTCATTCCATTCCATTCGTTGTTTTGCACCCGTCAACAACGAAACAAAATTCCGATCTGCCATAGTGAAAAATTGTGCCGGCAGCAGTGGATGGCCCCATTGTTTACGTTGAAAGTAGGTACGTGAAAATTGCGTTATCTGTCACTTCGCGGGGGGGTTGATGATACTCAACTCCTAAAGGTAGATCGTACTGAGCACTGTAACTTCGCCTAAGACAGTACTTGGGAATCTTTCAACGCATACGAGATATTCAACAACACCCCGAAATTGATGAAATCCCATAAGCTCTAGGTCCCCTATAACACGGATTCCTATAACGTTCCCAAGCATGTATCTAATAGGAGACCTCACTGTGTCATGAATCGAATCACCGATTAAAAGTGACTCCCAGATCCTCACCTTATCCCTCTAACTCTTTATACTTTCCATGACAACTGTGGAGATGCAGAGATATGTTCAGTCTCTAGTGGCAATGGTTGTCTAACTAACATTATTTTCCTTCCCCGATCATTGCATAGACGTAACAGTTATCGACTTTTAAATTTTGAGCTCTCGATTTGTACACATTGCGAATGGGTAGTTAATCCCAAGCACCACGCATTGAATATACGTGCTGTTGACAGTGTACTGGTTAACCTCAGAGGCAGTTACGAATTTTGTACACGGTCTTCTATTCTCATGCTTATGCTTTTTCCATGCTCATTTTACTTCCAATTCTGTAAAATAAAGAATTGTAAAAACTACAAATGTTTGTTATTCTGCAATCTGCCTTATGGCTGCTACAACTGGATATTAAATGCACCTAATTTGAACTTCACAAAAAATGAATCAACGTAAGAGCAGGCATAACTCTCCTGTGCGTAAAATCTTTTTAATACTCTGACACAAGCTCATCATCCACCAGAAAAGGCTTCTGTTCCGAAGCACCATTTACTGCAGAGGACAGCTTTCTACACCTACAAATAAGCCGGTAATAAAAACACCTTCTCTATCATTAAAGTTTTTTTCTTCTACGCTTTCCCGAATATTTCATCCCGCAGGAACTGGAGATCGTATTCTTTCAATTCTGGAAAAACCACACCCCATACATTCCAACGCTTCCTCGGAGACGATGCGTGAGCCGCCAAAATCAGCACAAATTCGGTCATAAAATAACATCCGACCCAGGCCCACAGCTGCCACATATCCTAGGCCTGGAATTTCCTTCCGTGGCACAGTGGTACGGAATTAAGAAATAATGGCAAAAATTACATTACATTACAATTGGGAATATATTTGTTTTTTAATTTTCACGTGTTTAGGTGAAGATGTAATAATTAAGATTTAAAGCAAAATTAAGATGTTTAAGACATTTACACCAAACATGAAAAAACATATATTCGATTTATGTTTTCTAAACTGTTTAATATTGTACAAAAATGTTTGGCTTTGTTTTCCAATAAATAATATGTTTTAAAATTGGTGTTTTGCCAGCTTTTAAGAAAACTGGACCTCTGTGCATGGTGAACCCAGAAACACCTTCCTAATAGCACACCTGCGTGGAACAAGTCATCCCACTTGGCATAAATTTGCATTTCCACCATGCTGAGACTTTTTTTTCATATCGGACAAACACCTATCGCAATGGCTTCTGCTTCTTTCCGACAGCTGACTGCCTTCCGAATTGCTCTCATATGAACCGGAGAGCGTCCAAAAGATGAAGTTTTTATTTGGTTATGTGGATGACTCCGGTGAAATCCTGATAGATACCGTGCCCTTACGCAGGCGAACAGCGAATCCTGAAAGAAAAGCAAACGGACAATGTTGGTTTCCCAAGAAAAAATGTTTGCTCAACTGTGCGACAGGGTGCCACATAAAACAGCGTCATACGATTTAATTTTTTTTTTCTCTAATGAATAACGAATATCAATGTAAACTGCATTAAATGATCAATATTTGCCTTTCGGTTTGTCGAATTGTATGTTGTATGTCATGCAGCTACTTAGCTGTATCTTTAAGATGATTGCAAATTTCGATCCATTCTTCGGGAATAAATCAAATGACTCTTCATGTAGAGCTTCACATCTCTGGTATCGGATTGCATTATCGTAACTACCGAACCAAATCAAGGGGTATTAGAAAGTTTTTCTACTTTCAAATTTCCAGGAGCAGATGGAATTAATCCTGCCTGGCTCCAGAGGGGATTTGAGTATATCAAACATGTTTGAAAAACATCACTATTATTTGCCGTTTTGCTGCCAGGTGTATTGCTAGATCCTGACGTGATGCTTTTGTGAAGATTAACATAGCAGGGGGTGTGTGCCATATGGAAAAGCAAAGAGTTTTTCACCAATTAGTCAGATCTCCTTTCTTTGAAATGCTTGGAACGTATTATCTCTCATCATATTCATGCTATCTATCTGGAAAACATGCTTTCAGATAAGTAGTTGGTAATTGTTATCTTGTTCATTTGTATAATTGTAACTTACATGAAGTTCAGTATTGCATAAAAAATGTATCAAATGCTGTGCACCACTGACACAACCGGTAAAACGATTAAGTCACCAAATGGAACCCTCCTAGTGTTTGAAATACACTTCGCCCGAAAAGGTGTGGTGCTCCAAAATCGATTCTCTCGATGACTGGCACTTTATTGTTCCGCCAGGGAGTGTGTGAATATTTGAACATGTCAGTGGAAATAAAAAGTGGAAGCTTACAGTACCTACGACCAAGTTGTGTAATACAACGTGTCGAGCAAGTTCATGTTTTTTTTTTCTTTTTTCTTGTTATTTTCGTTGAAGCTGTAAAACGGTCATATTTGCTCAACTTGGAATGAGGATTGAACGTTCGTTTCCATCAAATTATGGTGAGATATTTTTTAACAGAAACAAAACCGTAATGTATTTCATGCAACTACCGTTTTGTTTCATATTACGGACACTTAAGGCCTCAATGAAGTATAACCCAACGGGAAGCATATAAAATTATTCAATCTGTATGATTCCTCGGCGCTATCGAGTTGAAGGCTTAACTTTCGAATGGTGGGTGAAGATTTTGATTCTGATGCATGAATAATTTTAAATGAATGGAAATGTGTGGACTTTTCATGATTCTTATTTCGGACGCTTCCTTTCTTTTGCCCCATATTCCGGACACATTGATTCAAATTCCGGACAGCTCATGGAAATCATAAAAAGACAAATCAAATCATTATTTGAAATTGGCAAACCACTAAAGAGGCGTCTAAGGCAGTTGAGTATTATATTTTTTTATAGATATCTATAGAAAATTTTGAATAAAATGAGCATCGAAAGTGTGAATTTTTGAACGGCAAAAATTGAAACGTTTCATGAGAATTGTTTCCCATACAAAGAAGAGTGTCCGGAATAAGAAGCTGTCCGTAATATGAATCAAAACGGTACTTGATTTTCTTAAGGGATGTCAAAAAACTTTATCATTATTCAATGCAATACGCACTGCATCCGCCCACCTTGCGCGCTGCGCTCCACGCCTTCTTGTACCAACCGGATCCGACTCGAACACCATCTTTGCAGGGTTGCTGTCCGTTATTCTTGCAACATGCTCTGCCTATCGTGTCTCTCCAGCTTTGATCACCTTCTGGATACTGGGTTCGCCGTAGAGTTGAGCGAGCTCGTGGTTCATCCTTCGCCACTACACACCGTTTTCCTGCACACTGCCAAAGATCGTCCTAAGCATCCAACGGTCGAAGACTCCAAGTGCTTGCAAGTCCTCCTCGAGCATCGTCCACGTTTCATGCCCGTACGTAGAGGACTAGGAGAGCGGTTCCATTTGAATTCGAATGTCGGTTTACTTTTGTATTTTTTGATTTGGATGAAATTTTGCACATGCTTTCTTTATGCCCAAAAATGCCTTTTTGCATCATCGGCTCGCCATTTTGACTCTAGCCCTACTTTTGAGAAGGGTCTAAGAAAAAAACCCTTAATAATTTTCAAAAAATTATAACTTAGAAACGGTTTGTCCGATCAGTTTGGTGCCTTCAGCAAAGTTTTAGGTTAGGTTAGGTGTTGGGACTATCTGGAAAAAAATATACACTGTAAAAAAATGTTGTAATTTTTTATATATCGAAAATAAAGCTTAAAAATCAATTTTCTCAAAAATCGTATTTTTGATTTTTTTTTTTTTTATATATGTTAAAGTAGACAAAAAATTAAGTCTTTTGCACAGTGGGTCAAGATGGAGGAATCATGGACAAAAACGTTATGAGTTTTTGAAAATAGGTGAATTTTTGAAAATGGTCATAATAAACTTTTTAAATATTTTTCAACTCGATTTTATGAAAGTACGCAAAATTTACAAAAAAGGTATACGGAAAAATCAGGCTAACTTTTACCTTTTTTAAGATACAGCGATTTTAATACAAAATTATGATATAATTTTCAATTTTCGGTTATTATAATGTAACTTAGAAACGGTTTGTCCGATCAGTTTGGTGTCTTCCGCAAAGTTTAAGGTTGTTGTTGGGACTATCTGGAAAAAAATATACACTGTAAAAAAATGTTGTAATTTTTTATATATCGAAAATAAAGCTTAAAAATCAATTTTCTCCAAAATTGTATTTTTGATTTGTTTTTATATGTTGAAGTAGACAAAAAATGAAGTCTTTTGCACAGTGGGTCGAGATGGAGAAATCATGGTCACAAAAGTGGGTGCAAAAGACTTCATTTTTTGTCTACTTTAACATGTAAAAAAATAAAAAAAAAATCAAAAATACGATTTTTGAGAAAATTGATTTTTAAGCTTTATTTTCGATACATAAAAAATTACAACATTTTTTTTTACAGTGTATATTTTTTTCCTGATAGTCCCAACAATAACCTAAAACTTTGCGGAAGGCACCAAACTGATCGGACAAACCGTTTCTAAGTTATAATTTTTTGAAAATTATTAGGGATTTTTTTCTTAGACCCTTCTCAAAAGTAAGGCTAGAGTCAAAATGGCGAGCCGATGATGCAAAAAGGCATTTTTGGGCATAAAGAAAGCATGTGCAAAATTTCATTCAAATCAAAAAATATTAAAATGAAATTTGGGAAAAAAAGTCGTCATTTTCTGTGGAACCGCTCAGGAGCGTTTTGTGCATGGTGCATTTGGCGCGGGTCTGAATATTTTTTGACCGCAGCTTCTTGTGGAGGCCATAGTAGGCTCGACTTTCACTGATGATGCGCCTCCGTAATTCACGGGTAACGTTATTGTCATCCGTCAGCAAGGATCCAAGGTAGATGAACTCGTCGACCCCATCGAACGTATCCCCGTCTATCGTTACACTGCTACCTAGGCGAGCCCTGCGCTCGTCCGCACCAACTAGCATGTACTTTGTCTTGGTCGCATTCACCACCAGTCTAACTTTTGTTGCCTCGCGTTTCAGGCGGGTGTACAGGTGTGCTTCGTTTTTAAAATGTTCGGCCGACAATGTCCATGTCATCTGCGAAGCAAACAAATTGACTGGATCTCGTAAAAATCGTACCCCGGCTGTTGAGCGCGGCTCTCCGCATAACACCTTCTAGAGCAGTGATTCCCAAAGTGGGCTAATTTTCAAGCTCAAGGGGGCAAAAATTTGTAAAACAGAATTTGGGGGGCGAAAAAGGCTAACACTTGATCATTTGAAAATAATTACACATAACCTTTGGAGGCCACACATCTGAAGGTTAATCAATTCCAAACTTAACTAATTCTAGGAATATTTTACCTTAGATCGATATATCTCTAATAATGATCATTTTAAAATTATGATAGGCAGCACTTGATAATTGTCATACACAAAATGTTTGTTTTATGCATCCATGTTTTTTGATATCATGTGAATTTTCAGAATGGTCGGTATTTGAGATTCTCACAAGGTTGTATGATAAGTCACAGATAACTTTTAAAACACAGCAAATTTTAGATGCATAAAATATGTATCTGAGAATTTTTAGAACTTTTTGCAAATGCCCTTATATTTTAAACAAGGGATTTTCTTGTGAGAGAACTTTGAGGTTGGGAAGCTAATATTTATTTTATTGGCATCCAGCTTTCCACGTAAAAATCTACAGTACTCATTTTGAAGTTTCAATTGCACTTATTCTTATCATTTCTTATGGTTCAAATTATATTAGCGACAAATTTTGAAAAATTTAGCAGACCAAAATCGGGTTCCAACGATAAAACCGTTTGATGCCGAAGACGAATAACACTCTATTTAAAAATAAATTTGAAGAAATATCAGTGAGTGATTTATACCTTTATACCTTCAGTATGTCCAAAAAAACAACGGAGTTTTTCTTGGTATGTATGTATGTATGTAGGTAGCCACCATCCTTGCTTGAGTCTTGCTCTGCTTGCGGTTCCACTCAACAGTAAAGTCAAATTTCATTACCAATCTGAATTCAACATGCCGCTGTATGAAGGGCCAAAAGGGAGGTGGCGGACCCGTAAGCAGAGACACTTACGCGAAACCCGCGGGAAAAAGAGAATCTCCTTCCAACAGTATGATCCAACGGATTGAATATTGAAATTTGCAGTACTTGTCGAGCTTTCCACGGGATGGTTTGTTCGAAGAAGGGCGCGTCAAATCTTTTACAACTGTTGGAGATAAAAGTATTAGTCGCGAACGAATAATATTCTCTCTCCTGACTCCGATTGGCACTCCACTTCATTGTCCAGTTGTAACTTCAATGATGCCCTGATGCTCCCACCCGTCCCAATAAATGTTACATTTATTTATAATGAAATGTTATGTAATAAGATAATATGAAATATATAGTAAATACGTATATAGAAATATAATATTTCAACAGAGAACCGACATCCAAGCTTTAATTTATCAGAGATTAAATGGTAATTTGCAACAAAAATCTAAGGATCCACAGAATCCAATATTTTTTTATTCTTGGATGTCTTTCCTCTGTGATTTATCACGGTTATTAAGAAAATTTTCCGGTTTGCGGTAGCCGCCGAGTTCTACCGCAGCTGTCAAAGTTCTACCGCAGGCTTCGAAATCATTCTATCATTGAAGCAAACAACTCAATCATAGTATGCTTGAAGGAGAAAATGGTATGGAAAATAGCAACAAAACAACAATCGTCAAGACGGTATCCAAGGTATCATTGAAGCCTACTGATGATTTACCAGTACAAATCAGTGATGTGACAGCTGCGGTAGCTTTTCGATGGACCGAAAAACGGAAAGTTTTCTCTGAAATTGCAATAATTTAATAAAATATACATAATGCAGAAAAATATAGTATCATAGAATGAAAATGCTACATAAAAATATGGTTATAATCATAACAAATCCCAAGCGAACAGACATAACACTTGTGCATTTGGGTATTCATCTAACATTTCTAACCAACGATGATGCGCGGTTTCCAATCTTAAAAAAAAAAACATTAATCTTTTCTGTCCAATCGAGCATTTAATTTGAAAGTGTTATGTTTAATTTTGATTCTAAAACATATGGTACCTACACGGAAAAAAATTCTGTGGTAAAAATAACTATTTTAGCTGACTACGCCCATTCTTAAAACTACCATGGAAATCCAGACCAATTTACTATGTTTACGGTACACCTCACCGCATTACTGGTACATTTGACAGAAATAATTTACAACAATCTGATTCCAACTACAGACATGGTAAAATCAAGCGCATTTCTGGTCTGCTGAAAATTGTCGGTGCGAGCGCTTAAGTTAACCCCCTAAAATGGTAGTTTTTACCGCACCATTTTTTTGCGTGTATTAATTTTATATTAGTGCCTGCTCGCGATACAACTAACATGAGACTCATCTTTTAAAATATGAATTGATCTTTAAGAGGTGATAAAGCTTTCTTGGGAACCGAAAAATTTAATAATATAAAAAAATATGGCTAATTGTTAGCTATAGACATCCGATTCTGATATGGTAAGAATGTTTACCGATATATGTATGGCAAAATAATTACGTGTTTTTTGGATTTGAAATTATTTAAATTACATTTTGAAATGTTATGTGTTATGTCTGTTTGTCTGTGTTTAAACAGTGCAAATATAGTTCATAAATGCGATAATAAATATTTGTATTATATTTCCAAAATTAGTATTAGCTGTAAATAATTATGAAACTATTAATTGTGCTGCATTTCCTCTCCGATTCATGCCTTTCTCTACCTGTAATTAATGGTTATTAAATATAAATGGGTTAATCCTGATCAGTTCGTTGATTCCCATCTAATCGCTTCAAAATAAAGCTGTAAAACTGTTTAAAATTGATTGTTAGTACAGATAAACAGACACAAGTATGGAGTGGGTGATGGATCTAAAAGGGGTTGTTTCGAGAGTTACGTCTGCTTGTCTGTGGCAATAGCGTTGAAGAGACCGCGTTTAATACAACGTTTTCACAGTTTGTTTTAACATAGAACTAAATGAATGAGAGCCGCCATCAAAATTCTGAAAAAGAACGTAATTATCGGAAAATGTCGGAATATCGCCACAGTAATATACTAAAAATCATCAAATGTTACAGATTAAGCAAATTTGGAACATTCACGTCCTTGAAAGACGAGTAATCCAATCCTACTTGAATTGGGTCCAAAATTTTTTAATGAAATCTTGTTTTTATTTAATAACACGAAAAAGCATGTTACTCTAACTACTTTAGCAATTTTTCCCGCTCAAATAATGGCCATATCATATTGAAACTTTAATTTAAAAATTGGATCCATAAATGTACCTTGACACTTGAGATCATGTTTGACGTTCGCTTAGTCGACAAAAACACCACAGGGGTTTTAGTTCGACCACTGGGGTTGTTCCTATCTGACATTTCGTAAGGGACACGGAAAACAAAATACACACCCAAAATTTGAGTTTAAGCCAAAGGATGTGACAAAATCTAAAAAAATGGTTTTTTGGGCTTAAACCAACGGAAAACATTAGAAAATTGAGTAAACATGTGTTTTTGACCTAAACTTAAGCGTTTGGCACAAAAATTGGGACAGGGCTTTAGGACCCTATTTCTAAGTTGCGTTCAAACTGCGCGTATATTGTCTGGTTTCGCCTCCGCAGGGTGTGGATTTAAAATGAGCACCGCAATAAAAGAAAATACACGCATCAGCACCTTCTATGTTTTACACTTTTTTCGCTGTTTTAATTTTTTACTAAGGTACTGGCAGCACGGGCAGCACAGAGAGCATACCGAAGAAGAAGGCATAAAAAAAGAAAAAAGAAAAAAAACACACACACGCAGTATTTAGGTCCGATGTTGCCTATTCCTACCTAGATTCAAAAACGAAAAAAGAAAAATCATTGATGACCTTCACCAACACCACCAAACCGCAACACCCGTCGTTACTCTCAGGTCGTTACTTCGTCTATTATTGCATTCTGCCACTATCACCACTTCGGCTATTCTAATACACAGAACTCGTTGCAAAGAGTGAGAGGAAAAATGAAACAAACTATCATCGTTATTCACCATTCCTATGCATGCATTTGAGGAATGGTAAGCACGTGTAATGATGATACGCAACGAAATCAAACGTCGTTCTCTTTACCTGTATTGAAACAATCAGTGTCACTAAATAATATTATCGAATGATACCATTTTAAATAGCTATATCCCAATTAAGTACACATATTTGTCTTCTGTGTTTGGTATAATGCTTTTAATAATGTTATAATGTTGTTATTAATAAGTAGCAAATAACCAAAAATGATTTAGGAAACAAAACTTTTTCGATATATGACTAAAAGTTAAACGAATCGTTGAAACGGTTCACACCCTTAGTGTACGTAACATATGTGTATGCACTTATTCATCGGCGAACGGAACTCACCCGGCCCAACAACCCAGACACCTGAGCGGGGCCTGAACACGTTGTGTGCGTGCACTGCTCATGCGTCAAAACTCCCGGATCGAATGAATTCAGTTCTCCGATGGATAAGACCATGGTGCAAAAATGCATCACAAATACAAGCGAGCAATCTCAAAGCGTATTAGATTTACGTTTCTTGATCATTTTTAGTTTTTCACACCTCGACACATTATTTTGAATTTCCGAATAGACAACAAACTTACGAAACACACACGTACAAACTTAACGAAACAAACAGGTAGACTATTAATTTACTACACAACACAGACAAAGTATGCAGGAAGGATCTCACCAAGTTTGATGTTGCTGATGTAATTCAATGACGTAGATAAAATCCACTGCTTATATCACTCCAAAATTACACCTTCGCTGCTACACTACTTTTTTCTTTCACAATAAATTGCAGGTCATCGTGGTCTCAGCAGTCCAACACTCGATTTTCCTAATATTTTTTATTACTTTTTTTTTAATTCGCAACCACACGCCCTTCTAAACGGACACGCACACATACACTTTTTTTTCTTTTCGTCGGCAAATGCTTTCGATGATTTTTTTTTCGGATTTGTTCACGATTTCACTTATGTTGCGCACTAATAATCTGACGGAATGCAAAAGAAAACACTTCACCATTCAATTAAAATAACACCACCCGAAAGATTTCCTTAAAACAACACCAGAAGATGCACTACGCGAGAGCCCGCATTTTCTAAAACCAAATATATTTGAAGACAGCACGTCAACCGAACTCAAAACACGTCTTGATTCGACAGGCACTCAACACAGACTGGGAAAACAACGGAGTTTTTCTTGGTGTAACAAAAAATACCATCATTTCATAATTGAAAAATGAGTTGAAAAACATTCTGGATTTCCATACACTTTTCCAGTAATGTTTGATTGCATTAAAAAGCGAAATTAGAAGGTTAATATAAAGCATGTCAGCTTTATAACAGCACTATATTTGCGCGCAGGGCGAATTAAAATGCTTTTTGGTTACTAAGGGGGACTGTCTATTTTGAAAACTTTTGAGTATGCGTTGATTTTGACACTATTCATTTAATTGGTTTCAGTGCTGTAAGAATTTCGAAAGACGCCCCACTATGCGGATATATGCAAACTTAGAAATTTACAGGTAACAATAGCAATTTTCTTAGTTTCTGTTAGTTGTTGAAATTTCAAAATTTCAAATCAAAAATGTCTTCTTTATCTTCAACTAGTTCACTGGATTTCTACTAGAAATAAAATGCTTAAAACAATATATTTCAATGATTCCAGTTCAGATTCACAAGCAAAGATGTTCTAAAATAAGAGAATAAATGCTTAAAATACTATATTTCAAAGATTCCAGTTCAGATTCACAAGCAAAGATGTTCCAAAATAAAAGATTTTTGTAAATTTTGAAGTTATAAAAGTTTTTAATGTGATCCAGAGTTTCTCTTTCTGGATAAATAAAGGTACTGTTTTGTACAATCAAATTTATGACGAAAAACTACATATCATCGCTTTGGAAGCATTTTAAACAAACACAATTGATAGGAACAATAATTTTTTTCGTAATTTTTCTGTAAAATAAATTTTGAGTGTATCTTAATATAACTGTTTTTGTTCAAATTTATTCACAAAATTTTTACAAAAGAATTCATACACAAAAACTATAGGCCAGTGCTTTGAACATTGTTTTGCAGGCCAACGAGATGATAATTTAGGGTTTATCGTATGTTTTGTAATAAATTTAAAGTTGAAGTGAACCCAACATTTTTATTTTTGCTCAAGCATGTTCACTGCAATCCAGTTTATGCCGGAAAAATACATGCCACCGCTTAGCAATTTGATTTTCAGGCAACTAAAAAACTAGGATTTCTTGAAGTTTTTTAATTAAAATAAATTTTGAGTGTGATTTCGAATTCTTATTACTACAAGAAATGTTTTGTACACTAATGCAATCAAATTAACGTCAAATAACTACACATCATTGCTTTGAATTTTGGTTCCGAGGAAAAGAGTTGAGAAACAAAAGTATTTCTTTGCTCTTTTCAGTAACATAAATTTTGAGTGTAATCAAAAATTGACCTGCTCGAATATGTTCACTGCACTTATACAAGCAATTTTGTGTCGAAGAAATTTCTCATTGAACAACAATGCAAAAGGAGGATTTGAACTAGAATGTTCATAATAGAAGAAAAAACTGATTTAGATCAGTTATAAGTTTTCTAGATCAAAACCAAAGTGATCTAAATGTAGTGCAAGTCATTTCAAAATACTTTATCGAATAAACCAAGCATCCAGCACGCAGAACCAAATCAGCAACATACCGAAATTTGACTCGTTAGGGATGCTCGAAAATATATGTTTTCAAGTAAATGTGATATGCTTCGTATCATTCACGATTATTCAAATCTGAGAAACTTGAAATAATAAATTTTTCGATGAGATTTGACACGATTTACAGTTTCAGTTAACAAGAAAATTGTTTTGATTTATTTGCTCTAGGTGAAATTTGAACACCCCTAGGAACATTGATTCCATTCATACAAAACGTAGGGATATGGACATGAGATACGTGAAAGAGTTTCCAAAATCGATTAAGCTATTGCGGATAAATAGCCAATAATCCATATAGATGTTTTTGATCCCGCGGCTTCGCATTACTGTTTTGATCATGTAGATAGCTGCAACAAATTGCTCCATTTTTTCACAACATACTCTCATTAACACTTGGAACATGTTGTAAAAAATGAAGCAATTTGTTGCAGCTATCTTTGAGTAATGGTCATTTATGTTTATGGTTCCACGCTGGCCAAATAAAGATCTCTTACACTTCAAAAAAACATCATATCCTAATTTTCATATATCTCCAAGAATACTTAACCGATTTGTATGATTTTTTCAAAGAAGTTTCTTGCTACCTTTTTTTTTTTGATAAATTGACCAAAAACAAAATGGCCGCCAACGTTTTTTCAAATAAAGAATGTCGGCCTACAAGAAACATCGGAATATCTTCCAACCCAGATCACCATTGATTAATACCGACATGGTTGAGAATCCAAGAAAAGTTTTTTGATAAATTGTGTAAAAATTGTGCAAAAATATTGAGAAACAAAAGTTATCGTGATTTAATTTTTTGCAATAGAAAATTAAGCTGCTGATAGTGGGATTAATTATTGCTAGCACTACTGAAGTATGACTGAAGGAACCAATGCTGTTGCTCTCTAAAGATTTCAAGCTTTACATAACTTGTATACCAGCCCCTTCAGTAATAATTATGATGGTAATCAATCAAAAAAATCAATGCCCATTATCCTTCTACCGTTCCCTTCAACTCCAATTTAATTAGAAGAAACCACGAAACGAGCAGCTCAATCGCTTTTCCAAACAGCATCATTCAATAGCATCGCTTTCAACGTAGTATGATTGTGTTACCCACCAACTGAGAAAATATGGAAAATAATACGCCAACCTAAAAATACTCAAAAAACGCGATTGGCTACATTACATCATTGCGAAGGCGTAAAATTTTCAACTCATTCACGGTAACGATTACTTTTAATGACTAGTACAAGGGGGGGGGGGGGGGTACTTGATCGATCATGGTGTTTTGGGTAGGCCGTGTTTGAGTCATTCCATATCAAGTGTCCAAAGAAAGAGTAATCGGCTATCGCCGATTTCAGACCAAGTTTTGGTCCAATATTTATTAATCTAAAGCATGCAAAAAAAAAAAGTAATCCAAATTTGACAAAAACTTTTGTATGTTTCTTGTTTCATTTTTTTTTTCAATTTATGTCTTCAAAGCTATTAGACATGAAAATAGATGATTTCCAGCACTTTTGAAGAAAATCGTGTAAGAAGACCAAAAAACAGTTTTGATTGATAGAGAGGACAAATACAGTTATTTTAAATATTTAAACATGATATCAATTTTTCGTCGAATGATTTTGTCATGGCCCTAAGGATGTTTATTAAAATTTGGTGCTTTACACATATCAAGTTAATGAACATTTGAACCAAATTTGTTTCAAATCGATGATGGTCGATTGTACGTTTGAACTTTTATGTTCAAACTTGGTGTGGAATGATTCATATTTGAAAGTTTTCTCTTACACTTCGTGGCACTTCGTTACACTCTGGGCTTCGTGGCCTTGCGGTTAGCGGCGTCAGTCGTTCAGGCGTATTGTACCACGAAGCGTGGGTTCGATTCCCGCTCCAGTCGGTGGGAATCTTTTCGTCAAACGAAAAATTCATCACTGGACTACTGGGTGTTCCGTGTTGTCCGTTGCCTAATGTTCGTGATTTTTAAGTCTGTGCCGCCTTTGGCTGAAGACGGTGTAAATTGTCTTTTATTTTACACGCTGATCTGTAGTTTTGTTATCAAACATTTAAGGGAATCTGGGGTAACAAGCACCCTTGAGACAAAACGACCCACGAGGTCCCATCTATGTATATGCGAAGTGTATGGCAAACATATAACGCCAAGTGGCAATACTTAGTTGGGATCCATAACATAGGTACGATTTATCAAGACAAGCTGTAAGAAAAATGTGTAAATTTTTCATAAATCTTCCTAGAAAGTTCGAAAACTCGTGTTGCTGTGGTGGTGCGGGTAAAATCATGACAAAACATGGAGGAAAGTAGGTGCAGTGTAACTTTTCCTTTGGTATGCATTTTCAACCCTCATTCAAATTGAAATTATGCCAATTAACATATTGATATGTGACTCAAAGCAGCTGTTAAGCGTAAAAACAAACCATTTTACGTTGAAATGTAGATAAAGCATCCTTGCTCCGTTGATTGCGCAAATCGATTCATGTCTACTAAAAGTTGGTGTGAAACCATCACCAGCAACCAGATTTAAAAAAAAACAAAATCGTGTGAATAAACTTCTCTCAAAACGTGAACCAATCTGCATTTTTCATTCGCAAAACCCCCCAGACAATGAATGGTTTCCAGCTGGAGAGACTGCACAAACGTTAATGAATCCACTCGTTCTTGGGAGGTCTCGTCTCGTGGATTCCCGCGTGACTTCCATTGTCCATAAATTGCGGCTTGAGATTGAGGTTAACTGCCTGGAGTGCGCTCTCACTTTACTTCGAGGATGTGCTTCTCTTAAAAAGCCACAAAAGAAGCAATAAAAATGGAATGTTTACTTCAAAGCAACATTCCTGACCATGGGCAATGGGATGGATGGGGCGGAAATGTAGCAAAGTGGCTGCGGATGACTTCAGGAAAATCTTGCTTTGGTAATAATGTCAAGAAGATTTTTCCGAATCGTATTAATCAATAAATAGTATACGATTGAAATAAAAAAAATGGCATATTGAAGAAATTTAGGATCAGATTTTAGTGTTTTGTACTTTTAAATTCCGCATTTAATACTTATCTCTAGAATGTAAAAGTTACAGATTGTGTTTTTTTGTTTGTTTGTGGATAAATGAATACTTCCGTTGAATGATGAAGAGCTCACAGCATGACATATTGTCTTTAGACTCTACCGATTGTGCGATATTTGCCAAAAAACCATTCGCCAGAAAGCTATTCGCCAGAATGGCATTCGCCAGAAAGTACCATATGCCAGAAAACCATTTGCCAGAATGTACCATTCCCCAGAATTGACCATCCCCTAGTTTTTTTTTAGGTTCTGATAAATCAAGTTTGCAATTGTAGGATAAAAAAAACGAATCAGAGCGTTAAAAAATGTTGTGAGATTATTTTTGTTAATATACTTAAAAAAAACAGTTGGACTAGTTACTAGAGATGGTCGGGTCTCGGGTTTTCAAACCCGAAACCCGACCTGAACCCGAACCCGACGGGTTCGGGTCGGGTTCGGGTTTGAAAATTTTTATTTTTTCGGGTTCGGGTTCGGGTCGGGTTTGAAGGCTTAAAAATTATCGGGTACGGGTCGGGTTCGGGCATGAAAAAAGTCGGGTTTAGTCGGGTTTGGATCGGGTTTGGTGAGAATTGTTCACAAAGTAACAACCTGAAAGCTTCCCTATGCTTCAGAAACGATGAATTTATCATCTTTTCGAGCTCGGGTTCTATTCGGGTTTTTCTTAGAAAACTTTTTCGGGTTTCGGGTTGGGTTCGGGTTTGAACAGCGAAAATTTTTCGGGTTCGGGTCGGGTACGGGTTTGCTTTTTAATTTTTGTCTCGGGTTCGGGTCGGGTCGGGGTTTGAAGAAAAAAAATAAGTCGGGTACGGGTCGGGTTCGGGTTCGAAAAATGTGAAACCCGACCATCTCTACTAGTTACATATAGTAAAAATATCGATTTCTCGAGCATTCAAGGATCAACATCAACATTTGAAGCTTTATGAATATGAATTGAAAAGGTAACACTTAATCCTGAGGTACCGTGGAACTAGAAAGAAGAAAACAAACAAAAGAATGAATAATATATTCATTAAAAGCTGCTCCACAATGTATAAAAGATATTGCTTTCTGATGTAAAGATTTGATTTTCAGCATGATGGATAATAAAGTATGGTTTTTTTTTTTGAACATATTTTGTCCCTGTAAAATGGTATTATGGTTTGGGAGAATTCACAAGAGAATTGCCCTTCTTTCAGCATAAGCTGTTCTTCAAAGTTTTGTTGCTTCTTATGGACTAATTCATTGAATATTTACGAGATTTCAATATACGTTGAAACTATTGTTATACAGATATTAAAGCATGAGATTATGTTTCTTTTTTTTATAATTAGTTAATTCCATACGATTGTCTTTCTGATGTTTTTAGTTTCAATTAAATGTTTTTTTATAATATTAAGTTTTACAGGGAATTATGGTTTGGAATATTTCACAAGTGGTTCTCCCTTTTTTTCATCATAGGTTGTTCTGTAAAGTTTTGTTGCTTCTTAAGGACTAGTTCATTGGATATTTACAAGATTTCGATATACGTTGCAACTTGTCGTGCCGTCTCTTCGATGGAATAATTGATGCCTCCACTCACAAACCAAAGTTACATTTACTATAACAAGTTTCAGGAGCTTTCAGACAAATAAGACAGTTGTAAAATTAAAAAGATCATCCTATACATGGAGAATGGAGAATTCTTATTTGCCAAAAACCATATCAAGTAGCGGTAGGCAATGATTCTTTTTTAATTACTTTTTTATATACTGAAATTTAAATGACCATTATTACTAAAAACCTTCTGGTCTACTTGAATGTTGCTCCCTCGAATATAATTTCACCGAACGCCAGTTACCCGAATGACAATCCATTCTCCCGAATGACCCGAAATTTATATGGATCGTGGTATTAGGATAGAACCACCCTCTTCTACTTCCCTTGAACGACCACGTGGCTCATGGACGGCCCCAAAATGGATGCAGTTCAAATGGAAAAGAAACAATCTTCAGAGACAGAGTGGTAAACTAGAAAGTACGATGAAGAAAATAAGAAAAATTGCTGAGTTCGGAATAACTTTAAAGAACCGCTGATCAAAAAAGAAGGGTGCATGTCATATGAACCGTTCATCGCCCTGAAATATACAATAAGTTATGATAATTATGAGTGCCAAAATATTTTCAAAAAATAGGCCACTTGAGAAAACGTGATATTCAGGGAACTGGCATTTGCGGAACTGATGTTCGGGTAAAAGATATTCAGGGTATCGATATCCGGGAGTAAGTAGCACAACCCCAATAAACTGCCCATTGAATAGCAAAAATTATCTGGTAGTTGTACGAAAAATTATGTGCAATACAATATTCTGATGAAGAACAGCTCGCGGTGAAAAGAAATGCAATTTTCTTAAAACTAGATAAAACAGCTGAAAAAGGGGTAGCAATATTTCAAAACCTCATAGGCAAAATTCTCACATGAGATGTAGAATAACAGTGTTATATTGTATTCGCTCTGTGCACTAGCAGAAAGCTTGAAATGATAAGTACGAGATAGTTATCGTACTATCAGTTCAATTTAGTGCTTTTGAAGATGTGAAAAGTGGCACAAGTCGAATATTGTGATGACCATCCTTGGATTCCGAGGTATTCCATGATCAAAATCGAGAAGAAAAATAATTCTGGGGAATGGTACACTCTGGCGAATGGTTTTCTGGCAAATATCGCACAATCGACTCTACCTATAGTCATGTCATCTGTTGTACATCATAGTGCCTTGAATAGCTCTTTGCTCTGCTAGTTTGAATCTAATTAATTTTCCAAGCTATCCGTTTTACAAGATTGATTTCTAAATATCCTTCATGCTTCCAGCCTGCGGTGAAACAAGAATATCATATGTAACGAAAGTTATTTTTGGCAGACAGACGTTAGAACTCAGGTTCACTTCACCGTAATCGGCGTAATCTCATCAACATTGCACAAGCACATCTCGAAATAGTTTTCACTAACTGCCAGTGTGCCGCGTACGAATCTTACTATACCTATAAAACTTAAAGATAAATAGCTACAGGCACAGGTTATAACATCCCACTTGAGTAAGTGCTATATTGCATAATTTATCTTGCGGGGCTAAACTCCGTACACCTAGAAATTGTATGAAAATCTGTCTTCACCATACAAGCCGACGTTCCTTCGTATTAACTTTGTGGATTCAGAGCATCACTAACTTCGGTATACCACTACAGGGTGCCCGTAATTATCCGAGCAACAAAATTTGGGAACCATTATTCTATAATCGAAAAATAAAATAAAATCAATGATCATATATATTTCTAGCAAACAAATAGATTTTTTAAACATTTCAATACAATTGCCACGCCCTCAGACAACCACGTTGAAATTTGCCGGGAACTTAGTCTTAGTGCCGCTAACCATTCTAGAGGTTACCCAACTAACAATTCAGAGCCACAAACAAGCATGCATGTTTAATTATTGTTCAATAATAATAATGGAATAAAAATAATAAAAAATTTGCTCTATAAAGAGCTGAGAAGGTGCTTTTTTAACACAAACTTAGATCAATGTTCAACGTTATGCATTAGAACGAACAAAAGTTGAATCGCCACTTATTAAACGTTTCCAAAGATTCTCATTCGACTAGTCAAGATTGTTCTACAAATGAGCTGAACAAGACATGTTTCCCCCAATTAAAAAGCCAATATTCCACTAAACAAAAGTATATGTATAAAAGGATATTCAGAAGATGAACTAACGTTTTACTTGCGTCGCACTTCAGCTATTCCCACATGTTTAACATAAGCATGAATAAGAGCTGAATAAGTATCTTATAAAATCCTAATTCAGCTTCAGTATATTATAAGAACAGTTGATCCAATAGAGGTCAAAATGACGATTAACAAACACATTGTTCAGCAATAAAAAAAAACCTTGTAAAAGCGATCACACTATATCTAAATTTCATAAAATGGACAAAATATCCGAAATTCGTGTTGAGTTCCGAATGCATTTCAGAGCTCATAAATTATGCTTTCTCAAAACTTTTGAAATATCTGTTCAGAAAAAAAACATGGTCAGTCTCCAGAAATGCAGAATTATTGTGAAAAACAAAAATAAACATTTAAGCTAAGTATTCCGAGTAGGAGCAAAGTACTGACAAACAAAGCGAGATATTGACTTGATTGACTTAAGAGATAAAATATCTGAAAACAATATCAAAATATTGTTCCTGGAACTTCTAAACCTATGAAAAAAATGATGTACGTAGATCTAATGAATAGCTCGCAGCTATTGGTAAAATCTAAATATGACATGCCAATTTTGTTTGAGTAGTTTGTTTTAGATATCATTTCCAGATATTTTATATCATATATCTATCAAGTTAATATCATTTTTAGCTATTCATATTATATTTTCTATTGCTAAGTTTTTTTCGCCTGCTCGGGATGTTTTTCCGTACAAGAAAAATGGAAATTTCTTTGACAGAATTGATTAAATAAATTTCTATAGCCAGCTACATTTGAAATGACATTCCTTCACAACTGAAGAAATACTGCGCTCTAAGAAAAATGATTTACTCGGCCATTTCCGAAAATAAAAATCACTTCAAGATATTCGAATATTTTTCTATTCAGGTGGGTTCTGAGGACTAACCCTTCAAATGATTCAAATATATTCATACAGAGAACTTTTACTTCAATGCATATGTAATAGGTTTATGAAAAATACAAATAAAAAAATATTCAAACTATAATTTATAAAAATATTTGAGTTAATTAATCAGTTTTGAACAAACTAAAACTTATTATGAAATTAGATTAATCATTTCAGACTGTTTTTGATTTGTATATGTAATGCATATGTAATAGGTTTATGAAAAATACAAATAAAAAAATATTCAAACTATAATTTATAAAAATATTTGAGTTAATTAATCAGTTTTGAACAAACTAAAACTTATTATGAAATTAGATTAATCATTTCAGACTGTTTTTGATTTGTGTAAACATTATTTTGACCAACATCGACATAAATTTTCGCACTGTGCGCTAAAAATAGCCGACTGAACTCAGCTTGTATCAGCACTAAACAGCAGCTGAATAATATGCTTGTTCAGTTGAAGATTAGCGTACCATGTGTTGATTAGACGTTGTCGAATAGAAGCTCGAACATGGTCAATATTCAGCTATGAGAAGTTTATATTTTGCACTGGACGGTATAATCATCAATTCTAGGATGGCGCAGATGGCAAGGCATATCGCTGAAGATTGGAAGGTCTCGAGTTCGAATCCAGTATACAGGCGATATTTAAATAAGATTGTTATACTATCATTATAAAAATGCACACTACATTTATAAAGTGCCTAGAAAAATATATTTTTGTTTTTATTAGTCTTTAATTATTTTTAGACCAGTCGTATAAAAGCTGAACTAAATGCTTGTAAAACGTTTTTAAAGCTGAAAAATAAAGTTGGTATTCAACGACATGCTTTAAAGTTTCTCCAAATTTGTGTGAACAATGCTTTAACAAAGGTTGGCTATGGAAATTATTAAAATGTTATAAAACATGATGCTGGATAAAACTGCCATAATGGTGTTTGTTAAATGAGTGAATGTTAGTTGGGTACTTTTCAAAATTTGCTGTTTCTTCGTTACTCAAAAATCAAAATTATCAAAATATTACCGTTTCACACCTCAGGTAGCTGTTCCGTTAGCCGATGCAGACAAGTGACCATCCTCTCCTGGCCCATCTTGATGAATTCGGCTCCGATACCATCTTGGCTAGTGTCCTTGTTGTTCTTTCTCCATCGTGGCATCTGGTTGGTTTCCACTTTCGGCTGTGCTGACGTAGACATCACCTTCGCTATCGTGAATGTCTATGCCTTTGTTTTCTGCGCCGTTCTGGTGTTCCTTGTGGTGCTGCTTCGTCCCTTCAATCACCTCGAGTCCGTCCGTCAAGATGCTCTCATCCTTATCTCTGCACATTTTAGCTCACTGCATGAATCCTTTGCGGAATGCGCTGAGCTTCTGATATACATTCTGCGTTTCTTGGTAACGATACAGCAATTCTATCATTAGGCCCCCTCTTCCAGGAAGCGCTTTTTCTCCCCAAAATGCAGTCGGGTCTCCTATTAAACGCATTCCTATAACGTGCATTCCTATTACGCTCACTCCTATAAGACACACCAGAACGTTATAGGAGACCCAGGGCTTATGGGATTTCATCACTTTGGGGGTGTCGTTGAATATCTCGTATGCCAAAAGAGATAGCACAGTACTGTCTTCGGCGAAGTCTAGTGCTAAGTACGAGGAGTTTAGGAGTTGAGAATCATCCTTTTAGTTGAGAACTTGGCCAGTAGGGGCGCTTTTTCTGATTTGCACTATACGAACCATGAGGGATAAGAATGCAAAATTTTGTAACATATGATATCTCTAGATCCTGATGTTTTGGAAGGTTGGTGTCTTTGGAAGAGTTGTTCAGTAGCTCAAGGGCTGACATGCGGTGGTCATTCTGATATGGAATTACGCCACTAGGTGGCGCTAGTGGGCATGGGATTTTTTTTTTCGCATAGCTCAGTAGCCAGACCACTTAGAAAGATGGCGTCTTCGGCAAAGTTGCTCAATATCACAAAGGCTAACATTATTTGAGCCGAAAGTTTCGAGTTTTGCCACTAGGCGGCGCTAGTATGCATAGAATTTTTGTTTTGCGGATAGCTCAGTAGCCTGACCACTTAGAAAGATGGCGTCTTCGACAAAGTTGCTCAGTATCACAAGGGCTAATATTATTTGAGCCGAAAGTTTCGAAATTTCGCCACTAGGCGGCGCTAGTGAGCAAAGAATTTTTGTTTTGCGCATAGCTCAGTAGCCTGACCAATTAGAAAGATGGCGTCTTCGGCAAAAAAGCTCAGTATCACAAGGCTAACATTATTTGAGCCGAAAGTTTCGAAATTTTGCCACTAGGTGGCGCTAGTGAGCATTGAATTTTTGTTTTGCGCAAAGCTCTGTAGCCTGACCAAAGTTGTTCAGTATGACAAGGGCTATCGATTTTCCTCGCATCATCACGTTTAAGTGAAAGTGCCTAGAGAAAAATGCATACATTGTATATTACAATGAAATAAAAGTGTGGCTAGTATTCTAGTATTTTCGACGGATTGGGAGAGTTTTTGATCAATTATTTGATATGAGAAAGAGTTAGGATCCGTTTAGTACTCAATTGTGTGATCGTTAACTATTCATATGAACCAAAGATAAAAATTTGTATGTGTATTATTATTTTGTCATTACATGAACTCCACATTTTCCAAGATATGGATTGGATAGAAATTAAGTTAGGTTGGAATGTCAGTCATTAGTAATAAATTGGGAAATCCATTCGCTAACAATCTTGATTAGATAACTAGGACTGGTCTTATCTCTTTAGTTACACGAAACTCGTGTTTGAATATTTTTAAAATATAAACCCTCTTTTTCTAAACGATAATTCAATCCTTTAAAAAAAATTTCCTCCCGATTTCTACGTATATATAATCTCAAAGCTCTCAGCTCAAATAATGTTAGCCCTTGTGGTACTGAACAACTTTTCCGAAGACGTATTTTTTCTAAATGATCAGGCTACTGAGCTATCCGCAAAACAAAAATTCTTTGCTCACTTGCCCCGCCTGGTGGCAAAATTTCGAAACTTTCGGCTCAAATAATGTTAGCCCTTGTGATACTAAGCAATTTTGCCGAAGACGCCATCTTTCTAAGTGGTCAGACTGCTGAGCCAAGCGCAAAACAAAAATTTTGTGCTCACTAGCGCTGCCTAGTGGCGAAATTTCCAAACTATCGGCTCAAATAATGTTAGTACTTGAGATACTAAGTAACTTTGCCGAAGACGCCATCTTTCTAAATGGTAAGGCTACTGAGCTATGCGCAAAACAAAAATTCTTTGCTCACTTGCCCCGCCTGGTGGTAACATTTCGAAACTTTCGGCTCAAATAATGTAAGCCCTTGTGATACTGAGCAACTTTGCCGAAGACGCCATCTTTCTAAGTGGTCAGGCTACTGAGCTATCCGCAAAACAAAATAACTTTCAAAAATCGCATTGAGGGCATTCAAGCCAAATGTAATAAATATGTAAAATATCTATATCCTCTTATTAATAGAAAATCAAAAATTTGGTTTAAGAACAAGCTTTTGATATTCCAACAAATTTTCAGGCCAGCCATGTTGTATGCTGTACCAATATGGACTAGCTATTGTAATACCAAGAAGAAAGCTCTGCAGCGAATTCAAAATAAAATATTGAAAATGATTCTGAAGCTTCCTCCCTGGTATAGTACCAATGAGATTTTGGAACAAATGTCTAATGAAATTATTAATATTTTCAGGCAAAAATCATAACAATCTTCTATTGCCACGATTAATGCGTTATATTTTTAGATTAAGTTAAGTTAAGTAAATTAAAAACGTATTTGCTTTTTTCTCTTATAAGCAGGTGTAATCAACTGACCTGTAAAAAATCTGAACTGCTACGGCAAATGAAATGTAATATGTTGTTAACAAATGTTGATAAAATCTTAAATTTTTTTTACCAAATTAGGATGATAGTGTTGTCTAACACAGAACACCTAGATATAAGAAATTAATGTTATGTTTGAAATGATACTAATAAAGAATTTAAAAAAAGTGAAAAAATAATAATAATAAAAATAAAAAAAAACGATTCAATACATTGCATACACTTTTGATGATATATGTATTTTCTCAGAGATAAAGGAAGTCTCCATTTCATCCCGTGTGTTCATTATGGCTCTTTCCCATGATTAAATTTGCTGTGCATGGATAAACGATGGTTTGTTTGGCATTAAACGTCATGATATAAAACCATTTTGGAGTTGGTTTAGCCTTTAAAATGTGTACGGATTATACGCTGACATCCTATATACGCACTATACTCATCCAATTATTGGCAAGCTATGACATTCAAGACGTTGCGGTGCCATCAACTAATGAAAGCAGATAATGCTCGAAAAAGTCATGCTAATTGCTTCTTCTGTCGACCAAACTGTCCCAATTTTCCATTCTGAATGGATTCTAATCAGCTTGAGGCGACTGCAATCGAGATCCAATTCAACATTCCTTCTCGGGCCACGTCTTGATATGGACCAGGCAGAGAGAGAGAAAAAATAACATCATCGCCAAGCAAAGCAGCTATGGGAAACCTCGAGGCCAAAAGCTCGTTACCGAATTCGGTCCGGTCCAAATGTTTGTCAATTTGCCGTCAAACGAGTCGAAATTGGTCTCTATCAGAAAAGCTTCCACGACAAGGACGAAACGCCATTTCGGAACGCCGCTGCCACATCCATTCCCATCATCAGTGCTAAGCTATCCTTTCGCTTTTTTATTTTTTGCTGACCAATGGGATCGCCTTTACGATCAATGTCAGCCAACGGCGGATGGAGAGGACGGCCAATAATCGTTTCCTTCTCTTAGAAGATAGACTTTTATGGCCCATCGCGTAGTTGCAATTTGTTGGAGCAATGAGCATCCGGAGCAGAAAGTCTACTTCTTTGATTTCCTGACATTTGGCGATAGCAAACTGTTGATTTTTGCAAAGTCGGTGCGCAATAATGATGCAGAATTGCATTTTGAAAATAGTATCCATTCAATGCAACCAGTTTTTACCGTTTCTAGCTGTTTAGTCTTTTTCTTTGCTAAGTATGGTCAATGATTCATTTCTTTTTTAATATGTGAAACAAGGAATTCAATAGAACACACTATTTTATCTGATCTAATGCTTCTTGGAAGCAAAGATTGATCCAATTGTACATCGAGCACTGCAGTTTTCAGGATTAAAAAAAGCAATAGCCGATTGCAGCCAACTAAAGTATTTTTCCTTAACGTAAAATTACAAGATCAATACTCTGTCGTTTTTTTTCTAATTCTTCATTAGTATCATTTCAAACATTACATTACATGTTCTGTGTTATTAGACAACACTATCATCCTAATTTGGTAATACAAATTTAAGATTATTTTTTAATATTTTGTTAACAACGTATTACATTTCATTTACCGTAGCAGTTTAGATTTTTTACAGGTGAGTTGATTTCACCTGCTTATAAGAGAAAAAAAAAAAGAAAACACGTTTTCAATTTACTTAATCTAAATATATAACGTATTAATCGTGGCAATAGAAGATTGTAACGATTTTTGCCTGGAATTATGAATTATTTTATTTGACATTTGTTTCAATGTTTCAATATTGGATATTCTATGTAATTCATTGCTACTATACCAGGGAGGAAGCCTCAGAATCATTTTCAAAACTTTATTTTGAATCCTCTGCAGAGCTTTCTTCCTGGTATTACAACAACACAGTATGGCTGGCTTGATAATTTGTTTGTAGATCCAAAGCTTGTTCTTAAGACAAAATTTCGATTTTCTGTTAATGACTGGATAAAGTACTGGTGCCATTATCGGACTACCTAAGCTATAAAAAATCATAACAAAATAACGAAAAGCCTTAGCAGAGATCTTTTGGCGTCAACAGAAAGATTTCAACCTCTACTATATGGGAAAAATATAAAAAGAGTGATAAAATTAATTTTTTAACATAAAATCGTTTGAGCCACTATTGGTACACGTGTTCCAGTAGTTGCGCTACCCGAGCAGGAAAGAATAACTCGCCAATAACTTATGCATACCATATTTTAGTATCATACCACAATCAGGTATTGTTCAGTTATCAATACCTCATTTTGGTATTATAATGGTATTTGAAAAAAATGTTTAAAACAATTGAAAATACTTCATTTTGGTATTCGACAGCTATTGAGGACTGCTGGAGGTATTGAACTAGTATTGAAAAATTTCACTTTTATATGAAAATCCATCAAGTATTATTTAGGTATTACAATACCTGATCTAGTTATCAGCTTGGTATTTGTAGAATATGATGAAGGTATTATTTGAGGTATTTTACGTCTTATGCAGCGCTCATTCATACCTCATTCAGGTTGTAAGTATTGGAAATTATCTGGTATGGAATACCTCAATTTGGTATTCAGTAGATATTTTCTTCTGCTCGGGTAGTGCTCCAGTAGTAGACGTTTGGGAATTATACAAGGAATTTTAAACAAAAAGGCAAATTTTTACACAGGTTTAACATTTTTCCCTTCGAACAGCAACTAATATCTTTCGAATGAAGCATTAAGAACATCTCTGGGACTTTTCTTCATTTTTATACATCCATTTTAAAAACTGCTTCCATCCGTTGATTTACTTCTAGAACACGACGGCAACTATTGGTGCAAGGGAGCAATTTTTTTGCGTAAACCTTCTTATTTATATGACTTTTTGATGAAATAAAAAGCTGAAAAAATAGCACATGTCGTTTTTATCAAAAAATGTAAGTTTTATTCCATAGTCCAATCTACTGGTACATTACAACCATTGGTACCGGCACCCTACAGACATTTTATTTAAGGTACCGCGGGGCAAGTGGGAACGAAAAAAACGATAGTTCAAACAAATTGTTTAATAAAATTTTCAAATGTCAATATTTTTCAAATCCAACAACACAATCACATTTTGGCAACATATTTGAGTGTGTGTGCATGAAACTGATCGAATAGTTTCGAAATTGTGAAAACCTTGGAAGACAGTTTTAGAATGAGCCATTAGCCGCAGTTACCTCGCTAAACGGGGCAAGTGGGACACATCCAGTTTCATGGGTCAATAAACATCAGCAAGTCAACCATTACAATAATAGGATTGATAAATCATAGATTTTTAATTTTAAGTACATATTTGATGTACATAAGGAATCAACCATAAAATACGTAACGTTTTAGGAAGAAAACCTTTATTTAATAGTATGTCACCTCACATTTAATATTAACTGAAAATTCCTCAATAAAAGCGTAAAGAGGGATTAAACATGTTCAAAATATACCATTCATAAGTTGTTAATTAAAATGTAGCACATAAACAATCAAGAATTGACGAAATTATACACATGTTTTGTTATTATTTATATGCATGGCAGAAAACCACTTAATTGGGTGGAATTGTTTTCCATCACTACTTAATTTGGTAGAAATAACAAATAAAGTTCAAATAACATAGAAAAGTGGTCGTTCTCATGATGCATTTTAAATTTCATCTTTGTGTTTGTTCAACTTTGAAGTCTTATTTCAAAAATAAAAATAAAAGAAAAGTTACACTTTTCCTCTCCCTCTTATGCAATTACGTAATTTGAGATTGATCTTTTTTGATAAAAATCATTTGTTTGAATGTTTTAGTGCTACTCTCTAGGAAAATGTATGAAATGTATACGGAAAGTTTTGATTCTGGTTTTTGTTTTGATAGGTCCCACTTACCCCGGGTACAAAGATATTTTGGGGTAAGATAGACTATCGAAAATTTCATATGAAATGAAAATAAAATACTGGTTTATCGTTAGCAGCTTGTATTAATACTTAAAATAATAGCTTACTTATGAAAATTCGCTTAATTACACATTTATTTTGAGAGACAATGTAAGACGTGAAACGTGTCACAATTTATCATGCAAGTTGAAAATGGCGCTGAACCAACAACTGCTACATGAACCACATGGTAATATAAATAACAATATGTTTAGTGCTAAATACATTCATTGTCATTGTATCTTCAATTTTCTAGAAGAATACCCCCATGAAAAACATTTCCTAAGTGAGGTATGACGAAACGCCCCACTTACCCCGGATTCTCACTTGCCCCGTGTTACTTTATAAATATTGTTGAATGCCGTCAATGTGATTTTTGAAAGTTCAATTTTTATCAAGCATCAGCCCTAGCTACCTAACTTCATCTGACCAATTTATTGGAACCCCTCTCATCGTGACAACATGTCTACTTGAAGGTTTCAAATAAAGAGCTTTTGGTTTATGTGGGAATATTATTAGTTCAGTTTTGAAAGCATGAGGAGAAATCCTCCATTTTTGCAAGTATGAACTTCGTCCTCTGGCAGAGAGGCTTGTGTCATCCGCAAACAAAGATTTTTGACATCTCTAAGGAAACTCAGGTAAGTAAGATGTGAAAATATTGTATAATATTGGTCCCAAAATGCTGCCTTGGGGAACACTAGCTCTTACAGGAAGTCTTTCAGACATGAAGTTCTGATAATTAACCTGAAGTGTACGACTTGACTAATAACTTTGAATTAATCTAACAATATATGTTAGGAAATTTAAGTTTTTTTTTAATTTTACGATCAAGCATTCATGCCAAACACTGTCGAATGCTTTTTCTATGTCTAGAAGAGCAAGACCAGTAGAATAGCCTTCAGATTTGATAGAACGGATCAAATATTTTAACACGTAAAAGTTGATGAGTTGTCGAATGTCCATAGCGGAATCCGAACTGTTCATTGGAAATAATTGAATTTTCGTTGATGTGGACCATCATTCTGTTCAAAATGACCTTTTAATTTAGCTTTAATCCAATCAAATCTTCTTTTGTAACTTAACTTTATGTAGCAAATACCGTACAATGAATCATCGCGTCAAAACAACCCTATTGTTCTTCAGGTAGCTATTAGTTCCTCCTGGCCCTATCGATAATATAGTGATACCCGTGTTGCCAACTGAGTTCAGCGCGATGCACCGCAACACTTCCCCGACCCGTAAGGCTGGTTGAATATCTACGAAGCAGCTTTATCGCCATCAATATCCAATCGCGCTATCTTGCTCACCGGTCGCTCCATAAGTCCGGTTGCAGTTTGAACCACAGCAGCACGTACTCTTCCATCTAGCCCTTCTTTGAGCTTCACAATTCTTCCCCGAATCCATCCGTTCCGTATTTTTTCCTCTACTACGATCACCAAGTCTCCAGCTTCAATTGGCTTCACATCCGTGAACCATTTAGTTCGACGGGGAAGATACTCTCGTATCCACCTTCTCCAAAACTGATCTACCATAGACCTGCACAGTTCCCAGTCTCCTCTACACACTACTTTTGGATCCATAGACGATTTTGGTTGTTGCACCACGCCCGTGGAGCTCATCAGAAGGAAGTGGTTTGGAGTCAGCGCTTCCTGCTGCTCCGTCTCCAAAGGCATGAATGTTAGAGGCCTTGAATTAACCACGCTTTCCGCTTCTACTATAAAGGTCGCTAACGCTTCTTCCTTCGGGATTTCTGTCGTTTTTATAGCCGCCATAGCTACTTTGACGGACCTAACCAAACGTTCCCATGCGCCTCCCATGTGAGGCGCAGCTGGAGGTTTGAACACCCATCGCGTTTGCGTATTATTGAATGTTTCGGCAAGTTGTCGGTCAACGTCCATCATCTCTTTTTGCAAATCGTTGCTTGCCCCAACCAAGTTCGTCCCTCTATCGCTGCGAATTTCCACTGGAGCACCTCTGCGTCCGATAAATCTACGGATAGCTTGCTTGCAAGATTCTGTGGATAATGAGTGCGCAACCTCCAGATGCACTGCACGAGTAGTAAGGCAGGTGAATAGTGCGATCCATCGTTTCATCGTACTGCGGTTAACCCGAACTGAAATGGGTCCAAAATAGTCAATCCCCACGTATGAGAACGGTTGCTCGAATGGTTTTAATCTTGCTGCAGGGAGGGGCGCCATTCGAGGAACTTCTGGGACCGCCTTCCTTATTTTACACAGCTGACACATCTTTGCTATTTTGCGCACTAATGCCCTCATGGCTGGTATATGGAACCGCTGCCTCACTTCATGAATATAGTCTCTTTGTTCGCATGGAGAAACCTTCGATGGTACCATTCCAGGATTAATCGGGTAATCACACTCTCCTTTGGAAGAATGATAGGGAATCTGGTGTCGTACGACACAAAACTTGCGACAGAAATTCTGGAATCCGATCTGATCAATCCAGCATCGTCCATGAAAGGTGACAGCTTACGAATTTTACTGGTACGGTCAAAAAGCACCAGGGAATTCTTCTTTCGCCCTTCCAAAAGGATCGCTGTTTCGTCATGATACTCTTCGTTTTGCAACATTCGAGAAATCGTCAGCTCGGACCGTTCCAATTCCTTTTGTGTCAGTATTCCGTCGGTTAACGGCTCCTTCTTTACCTTTCTTCGCAGATTCTGGCAGAATCGAAAAACAAACGCTATCGACCGCAGCAATCGTGTCCAACTCGAAAAACGATTCCAGTCAATCACAGTTATTTTGAGGTTTTCTGTGTGTACTAAACAAACTCGCATTTCCTCGGTCGTCATCTCATCTGTTAGTTTCGTTTCAGTTGGCCAGTAGCTTTCTGGAGATCGCAAGAATTTCGGCCCCTTGAACCAATGGCTGTCGGGTGAAAAGTTGGGCCCCTTTCCCCACTTTGTCGCCATATCAGCCAGGTTTTCCTTTGTTGATACCCATCGCCACTGCGCGGGGTCCCACTTAGACAAAATCTCTCCAATACGACATGCGACGAACAGCCGATACCTTCGATGGTCCGAATTGATCCACGAAAGAATTGTTTTAGAGTCGCTCCACAGTACAATCTTGTTAATACTCAATGAGTGTGCGGTGCGAATGGTTTTTAGCAATCGAACTCCTATCACAGCCGCCATCAGCTCTAATCGGGGAATGGACAGCGCTTTTAATGGAGCCACTTTCGCTTTTCCTCCTATCAAATCTATCTCTACTCCACCAACGAACTCCACACGAACTGATGGAGGGAAGCAAACTGATAGGACGATAGCTAAAAGCTTCTGCAGGATTTTTTTTTCAGGCTTCAAAATTGGTGCAACTTTGGCATTTTTCCATTTGTCAGGAAAATATGCCAATTGAAAACATTTGTTAAATATATCAACTAAGAATGATAAGCTACTTTCAAGAAGTTTCTTGATAAAGATGAAGAAAATTCCATCATCGCCAGGAGCTTTCATATATTTTATTTATTTTACTAATAGTTCTCACTTTTTCCAAATCAGTCTCCCAGGAATTTTCGAAATCATTCTCTTGATTGAGAATATTTTCGAAGTCCTGAATAACTTGATTTTCAATTGGACTAGTAAGTCCTAACTAAAAGTTGTGCACGCTTTCAAAATGCATAGCAAGTTTTGGAGCTTTTTCGCTATTTTGTAGTAATAATTTGTTTTCCTCTTTCAATGCTGGTATTGGCTTCTGAATTTTTTTTTAATTTTTGATGATTTCCAAAAGGGCTTAGAGTCAGGGTCCAATTGAGAAATTTTTTAATTGAGAAAATCGGGTTTTTAATCTGCGAATGTATAATTTTCATAGCAGGGTCGCGAGTTCGTTGAAATTGCCTTATCCTCACGTTTTTAAGACGGATCAAGAGTTTAAGATCGTCTGATTCAAATTTTACTTCACATTTTGGAATTGCAATGTTCCTGGCTTCAACGGTGGAGTTAGTTAAAGTTTCAAGATCATTATCAATATCAAGTTTTGTTTGTGAAGAAATGTTAACATCAATAGGACTTTCGATATATATTTCATATAATCCAGTCAGCCCGAAAATAATTTAAAGTAGAGCTGATAGGATCGAGGATCGCTTCATGGGATATTTGAAATGTAACAGGGACATTATCAGAATCAAAATCAGAACGAGTAATCAGTTGGCTACAAAGATGACTAGAGTTGGTTATGACCAAATCAATCGTAGAAGGGTTTCTAGAAGAGGAAAAACATGTATGGCTATCAGGGTATTGAATTGAGAAATACCCTGAAGAGCACTCATCAAATAAAATTCTGCCGTTGGAATTACTTTGAGAATTATTCCCCATGACCGATGTTTGGCATTAAAGTCACCAATGTCAAAAAATTTGGACTAATTGCGAGTCAATTTTCGCAAGTCAGTTTGGAACAAATGAAATTGCTGTCCAAAGCATTGAAAAGGCAAATGGGCAGCTATGAATGTATATTTACCATGCTGTGTTTCAACAGAAACACCTAAAGTTTCAAAAACTTTAGTTTCAAATGACGAAAACAGAAAATCCACCTGATGGGTATGATTCTTAATCAAGCGAACGTTATTTGAAAAATGAGCATTGTATGATACTCTACCAGGGAAAACCCGGAAACAACTGTTATCGTAACGTACATAACCGTTCATCTGCCTGGCACGAGCCTCGACGACACGAGCCCTACGCGAAGAGCAAGCCCAAAATTTTGACTTACGAGGGCCCTTGCAATTTGCGCATTCAAACTTAGTGGAATCATCCTTAATAGGGCAGACGTTCTTAGCATGAGAAGAACCCCCGCAAATCGATAACGGACCAGAACTTCACTGTACGGAAAATCCTCCAAAAATGTCGTGAATACCAGGTCCCTACGCATTACCTTTTCATAGATTTCAAGGCGGCATACGATAGTATCGACCGAGTAGAGCTATGGAAAATCATGGACGAGAACAGCTTTCCCGGGAAGCTCACGAGACTGATAAGAGCGACGATGGAAGGAGTGCAAAATTGTGTAAAGGCATCAGACGAACATTCCAATTCGTTTGGATCCCCCCGGGTACTACGAGTGGGGTACGATTTTTACGAGATCTAGTCAATTTGTTTGCTTCGCGGATGATATGGACATTGTCGGCCGAACATTTGAAAAGATGGCAGACCTGTACAGTAGGATGCGCTTTATTTTTCAAAATGTCTCAAAACCAAAAATTCGTGTGCTCATTTAAATTTAAAACACGTAAAAATCGAAACCTCAACCTTTTGTAGCACTGAGAAATACTGTTTTATTGATAATTTTTAAAAAACTTCCAAGAGCAGAGAAAATTTGTATACGCACAGCACGAAGGTGCACTGAAGGAGAGAAGACCTGCTTCGACGCAGCTTGAGTCAGCCAGAGTTGATGGGAGTAACCCTGATATTATACGTATATACCCGTGGTGTATGGGAGCGAGAGTGTAACGAGTCGGTTTGACGCTATGCAAGTGTGTTCTAACCCGTATGTTTGCGCAACCTGGAAGCGCACTGCAAAATTGTTCGTTCGGTTGGAGCGTGAGATCGTCCGGATTATACTGAGGTGGGTTTGACAACTCTGCTTCACCAAGTCAAAGTGATGCCGGAAAGTGAGTCGTGGTCAACAGTGACTCCAAGCACCTGGACAAATCTGAACAGCCCTCATTTGAAAAATATGTGAGTGTGTGTAGAATGTTGCATCTAGTTTGTTTTTGAAATTCACTCTTCAGTTGTCAAAATGTCGTCCAAGCTAGAAGAGCAGCGTATCAAAATTTTGCTCACGCATCGCGAAAATCCGAACTATTCACACGCAGAGTTAGCACAATCGCTAGAAGTTGCCTAATCAATCGTTACCAATGTAATTAAAGCGTTTGGGGAACGTTTGTCAACAGCCAGGAAGCCTGGATACGTGGAAAATCGAAAACCGAAAGCCCCTGCGACAACAAACAGAGTAGCCGTTAGTTCAAACGGAACCCAACCTCTCTCTCCGAAATACCGCAAATAAGCTGGGTGTGTCAGCTACAACCGTGCATCGAGCAAAACATCGAGCCGGACTGTCGATTAACAAGAAGGCAGTCCCAGACAACCAGAAGTCGCATGAAAGTTCAGGTAGTTACTCATTTATTCATACAAATTACATCAAACCCGCAAATCACGTTGGATAAAATCGTCAGATTGATGAATTTCCTCGCAAAAATGCTTTTTTTCTGAGTTCATTTGTATTTTTTTCCGTCCCTTATATTCATTAAAAGTAAATCGAATCAATCTGTAGCAGCTGTCAAATGAACATTTGTTATCATAAGTTAAGTCGCAGTTAGTTTGGTATAAAATTTATACACTCGCATTGTATGCTATTCATCACACGAAATTATATGCACGTATATCGCCTCCACTTTTGTACGTAGAATGCCTTTTCACGACATCTTATAAGTGAAATTTTGCACATGCAAAGCCTCCAGGTGGTTTCGTCATACGTACATTTTGGTTGTCTAGGGACTCTAAATCGCAATGATAAGTAAAATTCGAGGACCAAAGCGCGATCTCGGAGGCTGTACACGACGATGCTGACAAAATTTGATTGCGTGGTAATGGAAAACGAAACTTACGTCAAAGGTAACTACAAGGAGCTCCCGGGACATACGTTTTATAAGCAAAAGGAAGAGGAAAATTAACAGATATTTTCAAGCATATGAAAATGTCGAAGTTTGCAAAGAAATATCTGGTTTGGTAAGCCATACCTGTGGCTTGGAAAGCAGCAACCCACCGGTACTGTTGCCTTCTCTGGAGAAACAAGGTAGTTCCGTACAGTTTTGACCGGATTTAGCATGTTACCATTACGGTAAAAAGGTCATGGAGTGGTACGCCGCTAAGAACAAGAACCCTCCCTACGCGCCAGAGCTCCACCCAATTAAGAAATATTGGACAATTGTCAAGCGGAACCTAAAGAATACCAAACAACTGCTAGTGACGAGAAGCAGCTTAAGGCAAACCGACGTTCTGCGGCGAAGAAGGTGGACAAGGTGGCTGTACAAAATCTGATGGCAGGGGTCAAGCGAAAGGCCCGGCAATTCGGGTTTGGAAAAGCGGAAGCTTAACTGAATATTTTTCCTCAATTTTAAACTATCTGAACTTGAAAAAGAAATATTATTTGTTATTTTAACCCGTATAGGCCTGAGTGAAAGCAAAAATTCACCGCTCAGCGAATTCTTAATGGATTCAAATGATTTTTTGTCAGTATACTGGCCCACATATCTAGTTTCTAGAAGTGGACAGAGGAATGCGGAAATATTCTTGTGGCCGGAGTTATTCCGGTGGAGTTATTCCGGTGGATCAGGTCGGGTGAGAAGGGTACTGTGCGTTAGTGCCCCTTAAGATAGGCAAATTTCAAGTCACAGATAATTTCCAGAATCGGCTATTATGTGGCCACTACATGACGGAATTTTAAGAAAATTGTATCAGTGTATACCTTTTGAGAAACGATTGAATTGGATAACTATGAGTATTGCATTCGATTAATCCTACAAATAATCATTTTCGGGTCCCGGGATGCCTCAAACTTATGATAAAGTAGCCAATTTTCATCTGAAAATCTGTGCCAAGCTTATGAGAACGCATTTTAGTGCAAAATTATGTTTGATTTCTACTTTTCGAGAATTGAAAGGGTTTAGTATATAACAAATCTACAGCCGATTCTTCCGGGCATAACGTCCGAATGGCCACATCCGGGATATCTTAAACGGTGCCAAACTCTTCATTAATAGTGTTGAATATCAGATCTTAAATTAAAATTATTTTCATTGCAAAAAAAAAGGTTACTTGGCATGTCCCAAAAAAAGCCCTTTTTTACCCGATTTGACCCAGTAACCCACCGGAATAACTCCGGCCACAGGAATATTTCCGAGTTCCTCTGGCCACTTGTAGAAACTAGATATGTGGGCCAGTGAACTAACAAAAAATCATTTGAATCTGTTAAGAATTCGATGAGCGGTGAGGGTTTCAGTATTTTTGCTTTCACTCATACGGGTTAAATAAACGATTTTCCCAATTTACACGCATTTTCCGTTGGCCAAATTTTGACCGTATCACCATTTAAACATTTTAGTAAAAGGTACACCGGGGCAAGATGAAATGCAATGTTTTAAAGGGGATGTCAATAAATGCAAATGGGGTTTTCTCTCCTAAAGCTTGGCTTCACTTGATAAATCAATGTTTCTGTACTTGAATTTCTCATCATTATCACTCTTATCCTAGCTGTTTAAACTCGTCTCAATGTCCATAGTAAGGTACATTGAGACAAATTTAAAAAGCTAGGAGAATGATAATGATGAGAAATTCAACTACTGTAACATTGATTTATCAAGTGTAGCCAAGCTTTAGGGGAGAAAACCCCACTTGCATTTATTGACATCCCGTTCAAAACTTGCATTTCATCTTGCCCCACTCGTTTAACATCATTAATCTGTTTCATTTAAAACAAGGAAATGGGTGTGTAGTTCTGTGGTCAATAAATTCGTTACACTCTTCCGAATATATGTTTGATGGAAAATTAGGTTGTTTGCGTTGAGTTTTCAAATAATTTCTCGTATTCTGCTCAACACAAAACTCTCAACGAGAAATCACAGGTTTAATAGGCATGTTTAACCCTGTTTGGAATACAACAAACCTAAATATAGAAGAAATCTGACAACACAAGCCCAATATTTCCAATGCAATCGTAAGGACACATACTGTGTACATCGCCGGCATCCCAACGTGCTGACAACAAATACTATCCGAAAAACTTCGATTCAAATTGAGCACTTCTCGGCAAAATTCTGCCCCTACCTCCTACCCCTAGTCTGCTTCTGATGGTGACCTTTTCGAGACAATATAATAAAGTATGTATATATTCCCCCGATGATGACAACGCTGCAGAGGAAAACAATAAAAAATTACTTTCTTCCTCCTAGCTGTCCCTGCACCGCCTCGCATCCCAAAAATTTGTGGAAAGTTCCGAAGAAAATCTTCATTACGTGCTTCGGAATAAACTGTGCTTTCTGGTGAACAGGCCAGCGCTCCAACATTTGCAGTCCTGTTAGAAGAAATCGACATGTACTTGTTATCGGCGGCTGTCGGGGGAAAACGGTTTCACATGCTTAAACGGGATTTTTTTTTATCATTGAAATGCATATTCATGAAATAATACAATTATCCTAATTAATAAACTAGGGATAGGTAAATCATAATTATTTACTATTCGAATATTATTTTCTTATGTTTTAGAGTATTTCTCCAAAACAGTAAGCTAACTGGTTTGTTATCTATAGGTTATTTTTTTCCAATCAAGAACATATCCCCCAAAATAAATCATGATACACGCATAATACAGATGATTATAATTCCGTGCATCTTATGATTTTTTTCCGGGACAAACCATAAACATACAAGTTTGATTAATTTCGAACCCTGAGAAGTTCCAAATTTCAAATCGAAACGTTAACGGTAATTATAGAAAAATCAATGCATATTCCGTTATAAGGCAAAAAATCTTAGAAAATATTAACCACATCAGTCATTTCTTAGAATTTCCTAAATTTATAAAAAGACTAAATGATTGAAGCTGAAGCAGCACTTTGAGCCAATTTCCCCTGCTACTATTTTGGAATGCTCGAACAAGAGTTTGTTGTCTCATTTGGGTCATACCGAAATTCATGCTTAATATGGACAATCTTCGTCCGCCTACTAACTGTATTCAGATTGTGTTTCTTGTGGAATGGATGGAAAAAGGTCATAAGTTTGCTATATATGATTTGTCTATTCTTGTGCATTGATGTATCGATGGCTAGCTTGAAATTTCACCAGAAAAATTAATTGAAAAACAGAACAGTCACTCTTGGAATTCAATTCGTCTAGCACTTGCAAATGATTCCTATTCGAGAACAATTGGTTTGTTTTATGGAAATTTTTATGATTGGAACTGGATCCCACTTTCTGTTTGTAGAAGAATCTGTAAAATAGGATGCAAAGCTACGACCACGCATAACCTTATAACGGATAGTCCGATTTTTCATCATTAACCCCTCTACCGGCAGCTTTATTTTTTACCGCTAAATAAATATTCAAATCGCAATAACTTTTTTGTTTTTCGAGTTTTTTGCACAATTTTTTCACAAGTTCTCAAAAAACTCTTCTTGTTTTCGAATATGTGTCGATATTGATTATTGGTCATCGGAATCCGGAGATATTCCAAAATTCCTTGGGGGACCGACGCTGCAGAATATATTTTTGCTGGTAAAAAATGAAGCTGCCGGTAGAGGAATTAACACTTGTACTCCCAACCGCCCTCAGAGAGTGGGAAGTGCAACTTTGACCATGCATATCTTTCTAGTTTCATAGCTATTTTCAAACAATTTTAAGCAATGGAACCGGACACTATTCAAGATTAATGTTCATCTTTGGGTATTTGAAATAGATGCGTCTACACAAAGTTATTAAGCAAAAGGGCCTTCCTAGTTTTTTTTTGAAAAACACATTTTTAACAAATTTAACAATAAAGCGAAATTCAAAGCGACGACATCTAGTTTTTTCGATGGTATATATGTACTATAGTATCTGACTAGACTCAGGAAACAATGTAGAAGGAGTTGGAACAGACGCCGTTCAGCTGGATCAGAGTCGTTCAAGTCGGCTCGCAAGGCTTACAAGAAGGCTCTTCGTTCTGCTGAACGATCCGGCTGGAAAAACCTTTGTTCAAATGTTTCCAGTTTGAGTGAAGTCAGACGGCTGAACAAAATCCTTGCAAAATCTAAGGATATCCAAGTGAACGAAATTCGATTACCTAATGGTGACTTTACTTCTTCCGATGAAGAAGTTATAGAATGTTTATTCAATACACACTTCCCCGGATGTGTGGACATAGCATCTACGGATGAACCAAATGTCTTTTCATGTAGTTACGAGTCTCTGGCCTCGGCTCGCAGTATCGTAACTACTGAATCGATTCAATGGGCACTTAATAGTTTTGCTCCTTTCAAATCTCCAGGAGCGGATGGGATTTATCCTGTTCTGCTCCAAAAGGGATTTGAGTTTATCAAACATGTTTTGAAAAAGCTACTTGGAAGCAGTTTTGCTACCGGGTACATTCCCAAATCCTGGCGTGATATTACTGTAAAGTTTATCCCGAAAGGAGAACGTGCGTCGTATGAAGAAGCGAAGAGTTTTAGACCGATCAGTCTGACCTCTTTTCTTCTGAAATGTCTGGAACGCATTATCGATCATCACATCCGTGATGTTTATTTGGCAAACATGCCTCTTCATGTGAATCAACATGCTTACCAATCTGGAAAGTCCACTGTGACTCTTTTACACAAAGTTGTATACGATATCGAGAAAGCATTCGCTCAGAAGCAATCCTGCTTGGGTGTTTTCTTGGACATTGAGGGTGCCTTTGATAACGTGTCTTTCCATGCCATATTGGAAGCCGCACGAAACCATGGGCTACCTACAATGATTACCTATTGGATTCTTCAAATGCTCAAAAACCGACATCTCTTCTCGACATTGCGTCAAGCAGCGATTCGAAAATTGAGTGTTTGCGGATGCCCCCAAGGGGGAGTCTTGTCACCACTTTTGTGGAATCTCGTAGCAGATATGCTATTGAGGCAACTCAATAATTGCGGTTTTATAACTTATGGATTTGCCGGCGACTATCTAGCTCTGATAGTTGGTATGTGCATAACCACCCTATTCGACCTGATGCAAAGTGCTCTTCAGGTAGTCGAGAGTTGATGTCGCCAATATGGCCTTTCGGTTAACCCGAATAAACCATCTATTGTTCTTTTTATGGAAAGACGAAACCGCGATGGAATTCGACTTTTACGTCTTTTTGGCACTGAGATTAATGTGACTGATCAAGTAAAGTATGTCGGAGTCATTCTAGATTCCAAACTTTCACGGACATCTCACATTGATTTCAGAGTTAAAAAAACTTGTATGGCCTTCGGTCAATGCCGGTAAACCTTTGGTAAAACTTGGGCCTAAAACCCAAATATATCAAATGGATTTACACAACAGTTGTACGACCAATATTGGCATATGGATGTCTTGTGTGGTGTCAAAAGGGCGGAGCGAGAACAATCCAATCAAAATTGGGCCATCTCCAAAGGATGTGCTTGATGGCGATGTCTGATGCGTTCTCTACAACTCCCACAGCAGCGCTCGAGGCCCTTTGCGCCACTACACATATATCTTAATCAAGAAGCACTTTCTTGCCCTTACCGTTTATGGGTACTGGATCTACTGGAGAAAAATACAGTGAATCGTAGATCTACACACACTTCGTTGTTTCCACTTCTGGTGAATTGGGACAAAATTGTCCTTGCTCCAAGTGATCTCACAATTGCTTGTCACTTTCCTTACAGGACATTTACCACACAATTCCCTTCACGGGAAGAGTGGACGTCTGGCTATTTGGAAAGAAGTATATCAAACAATATAATATGTTACACTGATGGCTCCCTTCTTGGAGGTAGAGCTGGTGCAGGAGTATATTCTCGTGAGCTAAGGCTGAATCAGTTTTACTTACTTGGTAGAAACTGCACCGTTTTCAGGCGGAAATATTTACTCTTATGTGTGGAGTGCAATCAGCACTTCAACAGCGCGTAATGGGTAAAGTCATATACTGCTGTTCAGATAGTCAGGCTGATATAAAAGCTCTCGCTTCAGCCAACTCAAGGTCGAAGCTTGTTAAGTCAACTCTGTAAACCTTGTATGGGTACCTGGCCATTCTTCCATCGCTGGAAATGAATTGGCTGATGAGCTAGCTCGCGATGGAGCATCACATGACTTCATTGGCCCTGAGGCAGCTATTTGAATTTCGAAGTGCTGGGTGAAGCTTCAGATAAATTCTTTGGCGGAAACTCAGCACAAGCAATATTGGAATAGTTTGGAGTCGTGTCGTCAAACAAAATTGTAGATTACTGAGCCATCTTCAAGGGTGGCGAAGTATTTAACAAATTGTCAAAGCAGAATTGCAGTCTCTTGGAATGAGCGTTGACAGGCCACTGCCGACTCAACATGGCAAATATTCAGTGAGATTCCAATTTTTTGATAAAAACTTATTAAGTGAAACTGAATTCAAAATCCTGAATCTTCAGGGCATCCTGTTATTCTTCCCCAGCTGTGGTAATGAGCTATAAGCTCTCTTTACGCTTGTTAGCAGGAGCGTAGCACACATTGCTAAACCTGCTACGACTGTCGCACAGAAACGATCACTCGGTGTCGATGAGGTTGTCGAATTGAAAGATGACATGAATGTGAAGAACGATAGGTAACTGTCAGAGGGAGATGAGTCGACAGAATGCCGTGTAGGTAGTATTTATCTAGAACCATGAAGTTTTTGTTGGATAAATTGAGTTTTCGCAATTACAAATAATATTTTATATCTATCGGTATTTATAATCAAAAGCAATTAATTTACGTTGTAAGTGCCTAAAAAGTCAGTATATCTAAAATATTAAACCTACGTGAACTTTCAGGTTAAAGAACTTAAAGCTATTGAACTTATTGATTAAAGTACACAAAGCGACTGGAAATAGCTGTCTAATTGTGAGTAATGTTTCTATTAGCCATTACACCATTCCATTAACTTTTATATTTAGTCCACAGGGTTTTGGAATAGCTATTTGTTGGCTCGGAGTAGTTAAGGTTGAAAAGGGTTACCAGAATTGTAAGATGTTGGTATGAAAATAGATTATGTGGACATTTGTTAACCGATTATACATTTTAGCTTTAAAGCATCGTCAATAAACTACATTGGACAGCTATAAGATCTGCGAATCCCTGTTTCTACTTCGAGGTGGCAACAACGCTCACGCGTTTTTTAAGGACGCTGTTCAAACCCATTGTGGTATGGAGCTACAGGCTCTCATTTCGCTTATGCGATCCTCCCTCTTCAAGGAACCCCACTCCTATTTCTTCGCTTTTTTCCCTTCCCTTTACTCTCCCATCGGGTAGAAGATGAAATAGGCTCAAATATGGCGATGGCACAAATCTCCCAACTGATGGGAAAGGTGCCTTTTGAGCCTTACTGATACCTGATACCTGAAGTTCATCAACGAAGCCAGCGAAGCCAACCAAAATGAAGCGAAGCAAGAAGAGCCACGACGTCGCACGTTAGAACAGCTCGACATCGAAAAAGTAGTTTCGCTATCCCTTGAAGGTGATGATGAGTTTTTCACCGATTGTGAGACAACCAGTGCAAATGAAGATAGCAGCAGTGAGAGCGACGGATCCACACATTCAGTGATTGCAGTGACTTCCGTACATCCACCGCGACAATATTCAAATCCACCTGATTTTAAAGCAGCAAACATCGGTCTTCCGCATATCAATTCCCGACAGACAACCACCGACAAGATGGCGACAGGCCGTCCACGAGCAGCGCCAACCAGAATGGATCTAGCGAGATGACGGAATCTTTGGCACAAGCCGTAGCTAGGAGGAACGACGATGATCCGGTGACGCACAAAGAGGCATTGTCCAGAGACGGCTCCGAACGCTGGAAGACGGCAAAGCATCAGGAGTAACGTAATCGGGGGGCAAATTGATCAGTTCAGTACCTAAAAACATAAAACTAACGTTACTACACGTTAATGCTTCCAGTGGATGTTCTGTCCTTTGAAGGAAGCACCACACTAGACAACAGACTAGCATACAACGCCCAGTGGCACAGTCAAAATAATTTCCTGACGAAAAGTATTCCAGACTGAAGCGGGAATCGAACCTACACTCCTTGACACGATGCGTTTAAATGCTTGGTAACACTAAACGCACAGCCACGAAGCCCACTTGTAAGTTGTAATCTTTACCTATCGTATCCCCCACCGAGCAGAAGTACTGCCTCTCGGTGGTGGGCAATAAATCAGTCCGCCCCTTCGGGCCCAAAAAGTTAATCACAACGTAGGGCCTGGTCAACCCTGGACGAAATATTGGCCATTTCCTCCCAAAGATGCTGAAGGTTTCGTTGGAATCACAGACATCCCATGTTTTCTAGTTTGTAGATGTCTAATAATGATTTTGAACTATTTCATTTTTATTAAAGCCACTTTTGCATAGAAATAATCACAATTTTTGAAGGTGTAAGACATACTATTGGAAATGTCGGTGCTAAACAATCGACTGGTGCTTTGCCTTGCTGAGTATTTAAAATGTTGTGTAAGCTCAAGTATGAGCTACTGAACTCATTTTTGATATCATACAGCATATCAAGTATAATTTTTGCTCATAAAACCGTTTATTCTCAAATAATGTGCTTATTTCAAGGGGAATTGCCTACAATACTCGAGATGTAATAATTTTGACATCATTTTCAGAATCAGGGAACCCAAATTTAGTAGATAAGGAATTTTTTTATTCTCAAACCTGCTTTGTTATATAGTGATCAATTTCGCCCCAGTGTGTCATTTTAATATTTTGGTATTGAAACTATTTTTATGATATGTTTAATATTGTTTCATGAAAAGTCGATTACATAAACTAATAAAGATCAATGGAGTACTGATTTTGTCGAAATTTATTTGACAATATTTGAATTCCGAAGGATAGCACGAAAACAAGTAAAAACAAGTAAAATAGTGATCAATTTGCCCCCGGATTACGGTATGCATGACACGCAGATCAGCAACAAAACGTGGACGTTGACGGAGATACCGAAACGACGATCCGCCATCAAGTGCAAGTGGGTCTACAAGACGAAGTAGGACGCCTATGGGAATGTGAACTGCTACCAGACACGTTTGGTGATCAAGGGGCACTCGTAGCGAAAGTTGTTCGTCACAGTTCACTGTGGTACCTGTTTGCTTTGGCGTCCAAGTAAAATCTTCAAGTAGATCAAATTGATGCCATCACCGCATTCCTTGAGGGCGAGCTAGATGAGGAGATTTACATGAAGCAATGCCCATATTTCGTAAAGTCTGGAGAACGAGAGCTAGTATGTCGCCTGAAGGCGCTCTACGGTCTCAAGCCGGGTTTGTAATTCCCAATTGGCTGCCGCTCTGGGGAAGCTGGGACTCATCCAATCGGAGTTCGATTCATGCATGTACTACTGGGCCAGAGGAGGGAAGACCCTGTTCGTCGCTACCTATGTCGACGACGTTTTGATTTTCTGCAACGATGAAGCGCCTGAAGAACGGCCTGGAGTCCAAGTTGAGCAGTACATTCCGTTTGAAGGATATGGAACCTGCGGTGAACTGCTTGGGCATCACCCATCACAACTCCGATAAACGTAGTCGATAAACTATCTAATAAGATGTCACCCAAGACTGCGGAGAAGGCCGAGCGGATGAAAAATGTCCCGTATCAAGAAGCCGTTGGATGCTTGATGTATCTGGCACAATGTACGCGTCCGGATATTCTCTTCGCCGTGAACCTTCGAAGTCGTTTCAACAACCGTTAAAACACTGGGAAGCCATGAAGTCCCAGTGAACACACAATCGTATATGAAAGGATATAAGAGTACAAAGGTGGAGGCGATATACGTACATTTTGCATGCAGCCTTATGGCGCATGTACGTATATCGCCTCCACTTTTGTACTCTTATGCGCTATCGTATGCGACTTTGTGTTTACTGGGGTACCTACTCCGCTACCTGAAAGAAACGACAACAATGAAATTCGTGTATTTTGAAACTGGCGACTCGAAGCTCGTTGGTTATTCCGATTTGGGCTGGGCGTTCGATCTCGACGATAGACGGTCAATGAGTGGGCACTCCTGCTGCAAGCAGGAGCAGTATCCTGGAGATTTAAGCGTTAAAATACCGTATCACTCTCTACGTGTGAAGCGGAATACATGGCCTTATCTGCTGCCGTACAAGAGGCGTGATGGCGAGGTCTCATTTCACAGTTCGGTGAAGAGATTGCGATCGAGTTACGCTGCGACAATCAAAGCACGATTTGTATTGCGCGGAATGGCAGATACACACCCCGGACAAAACATATCGATATCCGTCACCATTACTTCCGTGACGAGTTGGATGAACTACGTCAAGAGAGAAGAGCAAGTTGATGATGGACTGACGAAATCACTTGAACGAGTCAGGCTGGAATGTAATCGAAAAGCGATGGGATTGCTCGCTTACCAACACCAGCGTAAGGAGGAGTGTTGAAGATCAGTAAGCTTTGCTTCTTTTGAATTTATCTATAGTCACGACTACAGTAGGCTAGCTTTAGTTTTATTAAATAAACTTCCTCTTCCTATCCAACCGTAAACAAACGTGAGTTTGGTGCTAAAAATTATCTCTTAAATAAAAAAAATTGGGGGTTCCCTTTTCGGGGTGAAATTGATCTCTTATCAATACGATTATTGTTAGTTTTGAAAACAACTCCATTTACCTAGTTTTGGCTCCCTGAATTCGAATATGCTTGCCAAATTCTTAACAATACAGTATTAACGGAGAGAATAAATAATTAAATTTCATGAGTATCGCGTAAAACGCCTAAATGTAGGCAATTTCCAAGGGAACTTCAAACTAATCAACAGAAATTCTATTATTTTAACTAAATGAGTGAATTGGTACGAATTTCGACGATAAAATCTGTTTTGGGGATATATTTTAAGTATCCTCAAAAACTTTGAGGCTGACATTATGCTCAAATTCTTGTTTTGAACTAGAAGTTTATGGAGGTTTGTCAATACCACACATAACATTATTTTGCATTTTTACAATATTTTCATAGAAATAGGCATTCTTTAACCCCAACAACTTCACAACACACAATTCGACCATTGTTAAGACAAACAACGATGATTTACTACAGTTGCTATTGATATCGGAGCTCAATTTCACCATACCGATCGGTGATCAATTTCACCATACCGATCAATTTCACCCGAATTTACGGTACTTCTAGAATTAACGGCTTTTCAGTCTTACGGAGAAATCGAAACGCTACGTTTTTTTTAATACAACGTTTCGGCCTTTGGACGGTGGATTTTTATAAAAGCGTAGCGTTTTGATTCCTCCGAGTACAGCCGAGTGGCGAGCGAAAGAGGACCACGTGATTATTGAGCTGAAATCGAATTCAGGTTAATTTCTGCGTCCATGAGTCCTCTCGTGGCGTAGGGGTAACACGCCCTATCTAGTGAACAAAGAGTCGTGAGTTCGATTCTCACCGAGAACACGTGAAACTTTTTCGCAAAATTAACATCAATTTGTCCATTTAATCCTATTGCAAAATATATGTGATGTTTAGTTTTTCGCTAGTCGTTATTTTCCATAAGACGGAAAAGCCGTTAATTCTAGAAGTTAAACAACAGTCGTGTTGTAATTAGAACAAAATACTGTTGTACATCCTGTTTAACAGACTGAGACCGCTCGAGGAGTCCTTCGTCGTCGTTGGTTTTTGCCTGGAGACTAGATATTTATCTCTCAAGATTTTAATTAAATTCCGAGAGTATAACTAACAGACTCATCATCTGTTTATTGATTTGAAGGCAGCGTACAATTCGAAAAAAAAAATGAGTCTTGGAGGAAAATGTCTGAAATGTTTCTTGTTTCGGCGCAACTAACTAGACTGATACGTTCAGCGCTGGATGGTTTGAAATCAAGTTGGACAATGCAGACGAGTTGTCAAACTCGTTACAAGTTAGACGGATTGGTGCAACGAGATGACCTTTGAATCTACTGTTCAATATGCACACGAGGGTGATATTAGGAATCTGGCGTGCAGAGAAACAGCTCTATTATCATAGGTTGATATCTGCTCCAAGGCTTTGCGGACAAAATCGACCTGATTGATATTGATAACAGGTCAATGGAGGAGGTCTGATCATCAATGCTACCAAAACAAAGTACATGGTTGAAGATAAAGATAAAGGTAGCCCTGGTATTGGGTGAGCGGAGTCAAACTGCAGATAGCTCACAACAAAACAGAGCTGCTGCTAGTCAGCAGATAGAAATCAACGTTTGTGGATGAAAAATTACACCGAAGCGCGTATTGACGCACATGGGAGTAATCATCGACGATCGGCTGAATTTTAACAGCCTTCTTGATTACGCATGCGAAAAGCTCGAGGCAATGAATGCAATAGTGAGAATCATACCAAACTTAAGCGGTTCGAGAAGCAGTACGAGGCGTCTACCAGCTAATGTGAAACGAGGAGCAGTGTTGCCACATTTTTTCCGGCTCTCATCTGTGTTTTCGGTTAAAAAATTTTTTTTATCTTAAACCTCCAAAAATCTTGGGAAAAATTTGTGTCGCAAAAATATCCAAAATTTTTATTTATTAGATCAAAAAGAATTTCTGCAAACGTATTAAGATTCTTTAATGAATGTTCGAATCCTCTGAGCAGAATCTCAAATAGAGAAACTTTAAAGTAGATGGAGTACCGTAAACGGTACTCCATCTACTTTAAAGTTTCTCTGTATTAAGATTGTTTTTGGCATGCTAACAATTTTTAAGTTGAACTTATTATTCTAAAAGTAAGTTAAAGCTGCATAATAGCTTCTAAAATATTTAAATTACTTAAGTTTTTGTGAAAAACCAAGCAGAGTAATGGCTTTTCTGATTTATATCTTCCAAATCCGTTTCCAAAACTCGTGAAATTTCCTTAAATCTTAAAAATCTTTTTATCTTAAAAATCTGTGATCTGTGATCACAGATATCTGTAGGCAAGAACAGAAAAAATCTGTGTAATTACAGATAAATCTGTGTATGTGGCATCACTGACGAGGAGACACCACTATGTGTAATTTTTGACTGTCCAAGATTCGCGGAAGTGCGGAACAAAATGTTTAAGAGCAGTTACGGAGATCTAAACTCCGACAACATCTTGTCAACATCTTCATGTCGTCGTTACAACATATGAACTAATCAACGATGACGTCACGCTGCAACTTCCAGCGGGAAGAAAACCTTTACGGGCCGTGTTTACAAAAAATGAACAATTTCGCTGCACATTCATCCACTCATTGTTCATCCGGTGAACATTGATTCACTGGATGTTGGTCCGGATGTCATTTTATGTAAACACGGCCCGCATTTACAGCGGAAAAGAAAAAAGAAAGTCGACAATAAAAGAAGACCGTGGATAAGTCCATATAGCAAGAACGCTAGATAGCGTCGGGCCACGATTGAAGTAGGCTAGATCCTCCGTCGGGAACTCAGCCGAGTAGTTCGAGCGTCACGTAGTATCGGTGAAAAGTAGTAGGTACACCTACGAACCGGAGGCTTCCTCCACTAGAAACGCCGAACTGACCTCGGCACCAAATAGACCAGCATCGAGTTAACAGTCGGGGTAGACTAGATCCGCGTTGTGGACTAGTTGAGTAAACCACGAAATAGAACCGGCAAATGGTCGTCGGGCGCCTGCGAGCCAGAAGTTTCCTTCCACCGGGATCGCAGGATCGACCTTGGCATCTGCTCGGCCAGCTTCGGAGTACACTAAGTCCACCATCGGGAACTAGTTGAGTAGATCGCACAGTAACGAGTGCAAAAAAATAAGTATGATTCCAATACCTTTCTGTAATTAAAGTAAAGAGCGTAAGTTTTTTCCTCTCCTAGAGAATTTTTCTCTAGACTCCCTAAAAATGGGTGGCATATTTCTTTTCGCTCGGGTGCTGTCAGTTCAATCGAATCATTAACATGGCGTCGAAAAAGCATGCACTGCGCGAGTATGTTGTACGATTTTACTGTTTTACGTAGGGTTTCGTTCTACTTCGTCCTAAGCGCGATTATTTTCCAAGCGTAATTTTGTGAAAGCTGTTATGGTCCTTACACTTGTACACCAAAACTGCAATAAAAGAACTGTATTTTGATAAATAACCTCGGTTGAATTCAGGCTTTGAAAAATTTAACGATCATAGGACATAACGAGACATAACTTCAACCCATTTATTCGCCTACATTCATACAACATGCATGGCATTTAACGTTCGTGGAAGATAACGAGCTATGAATGAAAACAAGACAGACACACACCACCCACTCAGTGATGCCATACACAGATTTATCTGTAATTACACAGATTTTTTTCTGTTCTTGCCTTTAGATATCTATGATCACAGATCACAGATTTTTGAGATAAAAAAGATTTTTAAGATTTTAGGAAATTTAACGAGTTTAGGACACGGATTTGGAAGATATAAATCAGAAATGCCATTACTCTGTTTGGTTTTTCTCAAAAGCTTATATTTATTTAATTTATATTTTAGAAGCTATTATGTATGTATGTATGTATGTAGGTAGCCACCAATCCTTGCTTGAGTCTTGCTCTGCATGCGGCTCCACTCAACAGTAAGGTCAAATTTTATTACCAATCTGCATTCAACATATCGCTGTATGAAGGGCCAAAAGGGGGGTGGCGGACCCGTAAGTAGAAACACTTACGCGAAACCCGCGGGAAATAGAGAATCTCCTTCCAGCCATATGATCCAACAGATTGAGTATTAGAATTTGCAATACTTGTCGAGCTTTCCACGGAAAGGTTTGTTAAAAGAAGGGCGCGTCAAATCTTTTACAACTGTTAGAGAGAAAAGTACTAGACGCGAACGACTAACACTTTTCCTCCTGACTCCGATTGGCACTCCACTTCATTGTCCAGTTGTAAATTCAATGATGCCCTGATGCCCCCTCCCTTCCCAGTAGATTGACAATGTTATATAGTATAATAATGTGATGTTAAAATAATATGGTATATGAAAAACATAATATAATATAACAAAGCATAATATAATATAATGAAACATAATATAATGTAATAAAGTATTTATAATCCGCCAACTGGGGTATCCTGAAAATGATTAATGCTATAAGTGGTCACCGGACACGGCATATAGTAATAATTCCATATAACAAAAGTGTAAAACAAAGGTATGCGTCACGATCAGTGCCTCCACTTCATTGTCCTGTTGCAACTTGAATGATATTATATTGTAATATAGTATATAAGAACTCATGCAATAACTCGATGATTTGACCTAGAATCGTTGAATAAGGATGATTAATATTAAATAAATAATAACAAGCCTGAAACAAATACGATGATAATGTTTATACTAAATGTTTACGACTGCTCCCTGCAATTATGTATTGCTGATATATCCTGCAAAAAAAAACATGGATTAAAAATAACATTTGCAGTTCCAATGGTCATTGGAAATGGCGCAGAAAATCTGTAATAAATTTTTGAAATAATGGTTAAAATTAGCAACATAGCCAACGACTATCATTCTCACATATAATTATGGTGTGCAATCTAACTATAAAATTTTCATATTATTTAATGAAACGAAATAATTGTAATGAAATATATAAAAGTGAAAATTATGTTATTATATGGTTGATATGGATATTGATAATACTTTAATCTAATAAATATGATAGATCCAATCTCATAACGTACGTACGTTACATTCCAAAAAAGCGCTGCATACATTTTGTAGAGAGGAACGGCATGCTGAAACATGAAGAGCAGTGATTGAGTTAGTATCCTCGATATGCACACACCATTATGCTCCTGGAAGTAGGAATTGCAGACGGTTCTTTCAATATATGCAATCAAGCTATTTCATTATTATATGTTACAAATGAATAGTAGATTTAACAGTAAATATATGAAAATAATAGCAAACGGAATGATGTAGGTGGAACAAGATTTGGTTCGACAACAGGCCAACGGAAGATTTTTTCATCTTTGGATTCAGCCATACTTTATTACACTAGTAAAAAAATAGATCAAATAATAAAGGCATAACAAAGCACCTACACCAGATAATATCCGAAACCTAAAACAAATTCTTGTATGCTCCGATGCTGTAAAAGTAACGGCTGAATTATACAAAATTTACAGTTGTAATGTATTAAAATGTGAATATTAACTCTGTGATACAATTATTCTTACGCCACTAATGATGAATTTAAATTATGGACGTAACTTTTGAACGTTTTCATGATGTATGTTTCATGAGTATGAAGGCGAAAAATAAAATGGATCAGGGAAGCACATCTGTGAAATCGCGCTGTTAAGGCGACACGGAAGACCGTGTCTTTGTGGAAGCATTTATATATTAGAAGCTATTATGCACATTTAACATACTTTTAGAAGAATAAGTTCAACTTAAAAATTGTTGGCATGCCACAGTCATAATACGTTTGCAAAAATTCTTTTTGATCTAATAAATAAAAATTTTGGATATTTTTGCGACACAGATTTTTACCAAGATTTTTGGAGGTTGACTTAGGATAAGATTTTTTCAGCCGAAAACACAGATGAGAGCCGGAAAAAATGTGGCAACACTGCACCCACTTTTGGCGCCGATCACTGTGTGTCAACACTTGTAACATTCATTGACACAATCTCATTCTGATTAAGTAACAGAGGCGAATCTTTTTTATTTTCTGTGCTATGTTTGCAACCAAAGGTGTGTTCAATGGTCCAATAGAATATAATTAGGTTGTTAAAGGCTGAGTTACCACATATTATGAAGGTTATTACCAATTTTATGCAAAACATAAATCACCCAAATGGCTCACCCGAATGGTGCAGTCTGGGAGAGTTGCTGCTCTTGAACGCTCTCGTGCCACGCTGTGCCACGTACCAAACGAGAGAGTGAATGTTTACATTCATAGGGCTCTCCGAATGCGATGTGCCACGAACTGTAATGGTTCGCGAACTGTTACACTCTCCGAATATGGTTCGATCGGCTTATTCGGATCAAAATCCAAACACTGGTTGAATTATCCACTTTGCACTTTTTCACTGAAATCGCATGGACGATTTGAAAGAAATGCTTAGCAATCGACACCAGTCACATCACTTCACGATACAAGTTTCTTCCCGCTCCCCTGTGTGACTTACTTCGCCGGGCACTTATTTTCACTAAGGAAAAACCTTCGTACTTCTTCACTTAAGGAATGAACCAATCACACGCCGTAAAAGTTCTATAATTCACATAATTTTATGAAATTTCCTCGACGACCGCGGTAAATTGAGAATGTAAACAAAGTTCAATCCATCGTACTGAGAAAAAGGCTTGTGCGCATCATTGTGTGCGCGATGCTCGACGTAAAAAAAAAACGATTCCTTTGATTGTGTTGTTTTCGCTGCACTGTGAGTGAATGTCATTATTGTCCAGTCAAGAAGAAATTGTGTTTATATGTTTGAGCTGAATTTTGATGACGAACAATGAATTCTAAAGGAAATGAATATATTTCTCGCATAGTTTGGGATCTCGCACTAAAAGCCATTGCTAACCGAGCTTCTGGTTTCTAAGCAAATGAATGGCCCAGGATGAAAACTATCACCACTGGGAGATAGGGGAGGATCATCTCTTCATCGCAGCATTGTTTAATAACGTGTAAATCTATTCGTTTTCTCGGTCACGACAAGCTACACACTCGGTTCACAATGGCTTTTAGGGCAAGATCACAGGTTATGCGAGATTTCATCATGCTTAAGGAAGGATATGCCCGTAGATCTATATATTCTAGTAAAAGAGTTTATAATAGCGTTTATAATATGTATTTTGACCACTCAATATATCACAGTGAGCCGTACGTTGTGAGACGAATCTGAAAACTGATTGCAACAGAAATGAAAACGATACGACGGATTGAGAATACGCCAATATGCAATTTCATTGCATTATTTCCAAAAAGACTTTCAAGATTTATCAAAATCTTAAGGTGAAGATGAATCGAAGCCAAATCTCAAATTTTCAAAAGCACAAATCTGGAGAACCAAAAATTCTTTTAAGCTGAAATTTTAATCGATTGGTCACTAGCTGGTGGTAATCAATCGATTAAATTTTCAGCTCAAACGGGTGTTTGGTTCTCCAGATTTGTGCTCTTGAAAATTTGAAGTTTGGCTTCGTTTCATCTTCACCTTAAAGTAAAATGCGAATGCCGTTTTGGGAATGTTATGTTATGGAACAGTTTGGTAGGATTTATGAGGTTATGTTTTAAATCATCCTTACATCCTATTGAATTATATAATGGATCCTCAGTCACGGTAGTCGACACACCAGGAAAACATCTTGTTCTGTCAGACGAAATAATCAAATTTGCTGTTTAAACTCATGTTTCCCACATGTTTAAATTTGACTTGAAAAAAGGTATCATTATTCGCTCATCGACACAAATACGCAACATAATGCGCACACATTCCATTGGAACAAAAGTTCTGGTCATCCCTCCGACTGGGTTCATTACGGTCAGCATCAAGTGCACATGAGTGGATGCAAAAACTCGCTCTCGATTGTGAATTGTTCCAGCAGATGTTTCCCCTCAATTAGAAACCACTTGGCAGGATGAAATTCCCACGTGTACCTCATTTGCTGCTACCACCCGAAACGTTCCTGCAATCGATTGTTGATTCGAAAACACCCATTGAACATTGAAAGTCCGTTTCTGCCCCCAACTTCCCTTCCCTGACATCGGCTTGGAAAACATTGTCAGAGCTTAAGCTCCTATCCGTGTTTGGTTCAAAAACCATTGGCTGCAGAGACATTCCCCACAGAATGACTCTCGTTTAATTGTGACTGCACTGATCGCTGCTCGGATGAGAAAATCTACCCTCTTCGGACCAGAATCCAGTCAACAGTACGTTAAATTGAACTGATAGCACCGTTACTTCTGTACCAGCCATTGGAAAGCACCGTAAGTAGGAAACTTTGTCCTCATGGGACAGCGGGTATCTCTTACCGGATTGCTGAAAAATACCGAAATGCAAAATTGATTGCAAAAGTAATTTTAAAGTTTTTCCTCTCAAGTGATAATTCTGTGGGCGGAAATAAGGGCTGGTTTGCAAACTTCGTGCTGCTGCGGTTGCTATCTGATTGTTTGTGTTCGCCGATTCTTGGCGTTACTTGTAGAGTTGGAAAGCAATGGTGCATCGGTAGCACCTGTTATCGGAGTGAAGAGCAATTGCTTCAATTGAATCACATTTGTCTTTCCTGAAAACTTATTTTGAAAGGCATTATTGAAGGTTGGGTTCCATAGCAATTAAGACTGTGAGATATGCAATGTCCATATGATACCATTTAAGACTGTGAGATATGCAATGTCCATATGATACGATACCTGGAACTTCTTACAATTTCAAAGATTAAATGCAAGGATGTATAGGTTTGTTTTATGAAGGGCGATATGAAATCCAACCATGGATTTTATTTTTCAAAATATTTTTGTCCAAGTTTCCGAGACCTCATACATCCTTCAACATTGGAGATAGAGTGCGCTATGGTAAATTTTACTTACTCCATAAATTAGTGGAAGACCAATAGAATTCTATCATCGACGAAGCCTATAATAGTAACGGGCTTAGGATTGAACCTAGAGGCACTCCCGCCGTAAATCAATAGCTTTTCTGTCATTCCTTTGTGCCACATAGTAGAATTCCGTCAGCCTTTTAAAGCTTACACAACTACCCGGAGGTGATTTGCCTGGGGTGTCACCCTCCAGTTAGAGCTGTTGAACGCATTCTTCACATCCATAGTGATAACTGCGCAGTAACGGATACTGCTTTTTTATGCTGATCTAGTGGTCCCGGCAAACTTCGTCGTACCATCAAGTAGGCTGTTGAAAATCGCCATACAAAATTACAATGGACCTATGCACGGCTTCACTATTTGACGTTTTAGCGGTGCCGTGTTGTTTATGTGACCATAGAAACCAGTGAATTTGGCACCGCTCAAACGTCAAATTAGTGAACTCGAATCCATGGATCAATGCACGAGTTCACTATTTGACGTTTGAGCAGTGCCGTGTTATTCGTGTGGCCAAGGTAACGAGTGAATTTGGCACCGCTCAAACGTCAAATTAGTGAACTCGTGCATCGGTCCATTCCGTTCCCTCTCGATTGTTCGGCTTTTCCGTTGAATATTTAAAAATTCTTATACACTTACGAATATTTTACTACGGAACACTTCGCGAACATTTTAGTAAAAGAATTTTCGAAATAAAATAATCCATTCTCAAGCCATTTTGTGACATAGAAACGCCATTCTATTTGTTATTTATATAGATAGAATAGATAGATAGATTACCAGCTCAAGTATCTGGATGGCAGACTGGATTGCATCCAGAGTATGTTTACCTTTATTGAATCTTTTTATTCATTTATTTATACACCAACAGACAGTAAGCCCCAATGACGTTCATAGGCGTAGGAACAGGGGGGGGGCAGGGGGGCCTGGTCCCCTCCAGAATCATCTAGGCCTCCCCAGAATTTTTGATGATATTAAAAAAAATAAATCGAAGCAAAATCTTCTCAATGTACATGACTCTTGTTATCGACAAAAAATGTATCAGTAGTTACGTTATTTTAGTTGGTTGGCTACTGCTATAACTAGCTTCTTGTTGTATGCGATAAGCGCAATTTTTCGACATCTCCGTTGCAAAAAAATACCGAGGTACAAAACAGCGTCAATAACCTGGTAATTTAATTCCCAAAATAAGTTTTTTTTTTCTGAATAATCCAAATGCTGTTTTAGCATAAAGCAGCATGTTCACTGCATTCTGATTTTTCATGTTATTTAGGATTCCCTGTTCGAGGTGTCCGATAATGAATCTCTTATAATGTCCGAAAAAATGGATAAATAGACAAAATTACTAAAGAAATTTCTCAAACCAATACATAGCGGGGATTTTTGTCGAAATATAAGGCTTAACTTTCAAGGAGTTTCGGCATGGCCAAGTTTTCTTCAGATGAAAGAAATTTAACCTGATGTGAAAATATGTAAAACAAATCCATAAAAAAAATCTTGCTTTGGTTTTGATTCAATTTTTAAGTATTTTTGCATGAATAAATTTATTGATTAATTTCCTACAGATTTGAAGCAAATTTTGCAAAATAACTGGGAAGAAAGAAAGGATTTATTAAAAGATTCATAATGAAATTATTAATCTGCCTTAAAACACTTCACTGGAAATAATTTCACCAATTGATCGGTGTTCAGACAGACCGGATTAGACGATATTTTAGCCTTTCAAAGATGTGTCAAGTCAAGGATAATGTCGGTACGATTTTTATACAGATGTGTCATAAAATTGATAAGCACCAACATTACAGCAAACAAGGCAAATATTTGGTTATTCCAAACGCTTGAAGTACGTTTTCCAGAAATTAATAAGAAATACTTGGTCCAGTCTGTCTAAACACCGACCAATTCTTGGTCACCGAATCTATATTGTTGGTTTGAATTTTTGTGCGATACGAAGGCAGAATTTCGAGAGGCTTTCTGGCAGAATTCTAGAAAACCAGAAGTCAAGAAAGAATGTATTTCAAGAATAATTTTTAAAGAAGATTCTGATGGAACACCTTGAAAATTTTGTTTCACTTGTGGATACAATAGAGAGGTTTTAACTATCCTGTAATTTACCTAGATAAAAGATTATAAATTATCTTGCATTGCACCATTGCCCATCTTTTGTTATACCTGCCTCAATATTTTGCTGTTTTTCTTCCTTCGCATGACGCTTTGAGGAACTTCGTACAAAAATCTTTCCATACTCCAAAAAGAAACATCTAAAAATAGGTAAAACAAAGGAGTTCTAAAAAATTACAGAATTTATATGCGTATGATTCCTGATTGCTGAAAGTCCATCAGGAATTCCTCAACAAATTTTAAAAGTAATGCGAAAGTTTTCCCCAAGATTTAAATTCATTAATATCTTACATTATGAATTTTACCACAAAATATCTTCGGTAATGTTCTTAACACCGGTAATATTTTCGCGTTGCACTTCTACAGTACTACAAAAAATCGATAATCGATCCTTCAAAAAAGTTTGTTTGGAATTTATAAAGGTAGAAAAAATCATACAGCTTTAAAAATCATTTAAAATATAATATAATATTTTAGTTACAAATACCGTCAGTAGAAGTTTCATTCGTTTTAACACCAATCAATTAATCTAATAAAAAAGACGAAGAAAAAAGAACAAAAACTTTTTTAGTTAATACTAAAAGGACCCTTTAAGTTTTTTTGTGAGTCACATTGTCATCAAGTTTCAGACATTCTGCGGCTTAATTTTTGAATTTGATGTCAGGAATTTAGTAAATTTTCCTGAATTTTATTAAAGCTACAATTATTCTAAAAATTACCAAAGGTACAGGTTTTAAACAGGTTTTTTTTAATCCTGTTTTGTATGTGTTTCTTTAGAAAACTGATATGGAGTGATTCGTGGAGGAATTGTGATAGTTCTGGAGTAGTTTTTGAACCAGAAAATGTAAAGTTTGGGCAAATTTTTAAATGTTATTCATGGAGGAATCCTGAGATTACTATTCTGAAAAAATGGAGTTATTTCTAGAGTCTGAAAGAATACTTGATGGATCTTCCGAAGAAATGTTTTAAGAAATTCAAGAATAAACTGAAGAATCTTAGTAAATCTGATTAAAAATTTCTTCAATAAATTCTTAAATGAATCATTAGTGCAGTTTATAGAAAACAATCTCTGGAACATACTTAGATGATTTTCTGTTAAATTTATCGGGAGGATCTTAAGGAAACAACAATAAAATTCTAAGAATTTAGAAATTACTCGGGAAATCTTTGAGTATTTTCGCGGAAGAAATTTTTAAAGAACATTTGAACGTATTCCGATAGGAACTTTATAGGAATGTTTACATATTTTAGTCAGGCATTTTTTAAAACATTTGTTGGGAAACTCACTGCGGCCGAAACGAAAGACGTGGTTGCGTAGGGTATAGATTTCCTTCGAAATTCTAGGTCACTTTCACTGCACTCGCGATCACAATGGCGGATTTTCTCGGACGCAAAAGAACGAAGACGAGGACACTTGATTTCAAACGTGTATTTCTCGCGATGGCCAAACTCTAACTAACTTACTACATGGAATATGATCTTTGATCTAGTTGTACCGATCTAACTATCTCCTTATATCGTTAAATGAGCGTGAGTGCTATCTACTGGATCGGCGCTGAGACCGATCAGTGAGAGATGAGATATTAACTCAGAGAAACAAATTCAAGCTATTGTTACTTACACTTGCATACTAATTAAAATTTTACAATTGTTCAATTAAGGATATACGTTAAAGCTGATAATGAACTAATGAGTTTCAACATGTCGGGCCCCGTTGAAAGGCACTTTCAAAACATAATCTGTCTTATTCTAATGGAGCTGCATGGTGCGGCATTGCAGCCGGTGGAGAGGAGGCGGCTGGTTCTTCATTCGTTGCATCACCAGTTTCAATTGGCAGAGGGCATATTTCGGTAATGGCTCGTCGATAACTTCCAGTTGCCGTACGGACCTGTACAACCCGCACGTGACCGTCTTTGCCAGGAAACACGGTATCAATTCGACCGAGAGGCCATTTCATTGGTGGAACAGCTTCCCTCTTTAGCAGTACCATCGTTCCAACCTGTACGTCTGGTTGGACTAACGGCCACCGTTGTCGACTTTGGAGCTGACCAATGTAGTCTCGAGACCACACTTTCCAGAAATGCTGTACCTTCTGTTGCATGAGCTGAAAGGAAGTGAGACGATTAACGGGAATGTCACACAAATCTGGTTCTGGAAGAGAGTGTAACGGCTCTCCTATCAAAAAGTGCCCTGGTGTTAGAGCTACCACATCAGCAGGATCGGATGTTAAGGGTGTGAGAGGCCGTGAGTTCATGATACCCTCGATTTGAGTTATGAGAGTCTGGAACTCTTCGATGGTCAGGAGTGTGGTCTTCATGATGCGATAGAGATGATGTTTGAATGTCTTGACGGCGATAGTTGGGGAACTTTGAATCCAAAGCAATCCATTTGAGGATGCCACAACAACCCAAGGGTTTTCACTGAGTTCGATTTATCAATTTCCAAATCATCACGATTGTCTCGCAAATGTTCCGGAATGTGAGAGAGGATTTCGGTGTCATTAGAACTCCATTTTCTTAGAACGAAACCTCCCGAAGCGAGTAATTCTATCAATTGATCACAACTTTCCATCATACGCTGCTTATCGTCGTCTCCAGCCAAACAGTCATCCACATAGAAACATCTCTTTACTAATCGAGCTGCCAACGGGAATCGCTCCTTTTCATCATCTGCGAGTTGGTTCAAAACACGCGTTGCGAGATACGGCGCACACGCTGTGCCATAGGTCACAGTATTGAGTTGGTAGGTTTTCAACTCTTCACTCCGGTATTTTCTCCAAACAATTTGCTGTAGAGCACGATCAGAGCAATGTACCCAAATCTGCCTGTACATTTTTTCGGCATCAGCGGTGATAGCATACTTGGTCATGCGAAAATTCAAACTAGTACCGAGTAGTGGTGGCTGAACAGTTGGGCCTACATAACAAATATCGTTTAACGACAGATTATTTGCTGACCTACATGATCCATCAAAGACAACTCGGGTTTTAGTCGTCGTACTGTCCGGTCGAAGGATAGCATGGTGTGGGAGGAAGAAATGAGGAGTGGAAAGATCAGGGTCAACAGCTTCCATGTGTCCGAGCGACTTATACTCATCCATAAACTGGCTGTAATCAGAATGCAGCCTTGTGTTGGTGAGAAACTTTCTCTCCATTGCTTGGAACCTTCGATGAGCGACCGGTAACGACTCTCCGAGTTCCGACAACATTTCTTCACGAATCGGCAATCGCACGACATACCGACCATCAGGGGCTCTAGCGTGAGTGCTTTGAAAATGGTCTTCGCAATATTTTTCCTCCAGCGATAAAGCCTTCCCTTCCTCAAAACTTTCAACCTCCCAGAATTTTTGCACCGCAGTGGTCAACTTGTCAATAGTGAGAGCAGCATTACATACAACCGTTTCGATTTTCTCCGTGGTCGCATGATCACCTGCCACTGCATACCCGAATACCGTTTTACGTAGTATTGGGAGCTGGGGACCCAAAATGATCTGATGGTCTTCTAGTAGTGTGAAGAACCATTGTATCCCAATTATCATGTCGATGCCGTGGGCGACATTAAACTTTGGATCAGCTAATGGGAGGTTTCTAGGCACAACCCATTTCGAAATGTCCACATTTGTGGACGGCAAAATTCTGGTTAAGCTGGGGAGCACAAGAAAGTCTATGCTAGCACTAAATGCAGCTACTCGTGACGATAGGTTGACCGAAACCGAATGAGTAACATGTTGTACGCTGTTGCCAATCCCGTACACGTCGACGTCTGCTCTCTCTCGCTTGAGACGCAGTCGTTGAGCAAGATTGTCGGTCATAAAGTTTCGCTCTGATGCTGAATCTAATAGAGCGCGAGCTAGCATGTAGTTTCCATCAATGTCACGAACCCGGACGTAGGCTGTGAGCATAAAAATGGTCGAATTCGTCCGTGTAGCGAATGCGGACGAAGGGGTGACAGCTGAGCAGCTAGTCACCGACGAAGACCCCTGAGCCGACCGTGACGGTGTAACCGACGACGAAGAAACGAACGATTGAGAATGGCCTCCCGCCGACGACGGATTGGGTCTCATTTCCCGAGAGACCACGTGCGACTGATCGGCAGTGCACGCCCTAACCGACGACGACGATTCGACGACCGAGGCCGATTGTGAAGCATGTCGGGATTGTGGGGGTGTCGGATTTTCCACATGAACAGCCAGTGTAGTGGAAGCGTCGATATGCAACAAAGTGTGATGTCGTTTGTTGCACGTTCTACATGAACCAGAAGGACAGTCCTTCACCAAATGCGAGGACCGCAGGCAGTTCAAACATAAGCCGTACTTCTTGGCAACATTGAAACGCTGCTTTGGAGTTAGCTTCAGAAAATCCTCACACGAAGACAGGAAGTGAGTACCCTTTCGACAGGCAACACAAGGTTTCGAACTCTCGCCGGTGGTAGCTGAGTGAGATGAAACACGAACTCGAGTAGTCCGTGGTTCTGTTTTGCTGTTGGCGTTCGAGGATTGGGAGAGAGTCAAAGATTGAAGCACTCGGGATCGCTTGTGTATGAATGCAACCAACTCCTTGTATGTTGGCCGCTGATCGTCAGGCAACTGATTTTCCCATTCCTTTTGTGACGTGGGATCTAGTCTGCTGCTAAGAAATTCCACCAAAAACGAATTCCAATGATCATCCGTTTCTTCCAATTTGTCTAGCACACCAATGTGCTTTTCGAAAATATCGGCGAGATCCGAGAGTGCCGACGAAGACTCCTTCTTCAGTGGCGATATGCACAGGAGAGCGGAGAAATGTTGCTTAATTAAGAAATTCTTGTTGTCGAAGCGTTGCTTCAAGAGATCCCAAGCAATGCTATAGTTCGTTGCCGTTACTGCCAGGGACTGCACTAGACGAAGCGCATCTCCCTTAAATACTGCCTTCAGGTATTGGAACTTTTGAATGGCGGAGAGTTGTTGATTTGAGTGGATGAGTGTACTGAACAAATCATGGAAATTCATCCACTCATCGAAATCTCCCTTGAACTCTGGAATTTTGAGTTCTGGGAGCCGAACGCCTAATGCGTGGGTAGGTGGAGCAACAGAGAGTGAGGTACTTGGCGACGATGTAGACGGTGAGTTACTCAAAGCGAGCTTGGAGTCCAATGACCCTTTCAACCGATAGTACATATCTTCAAAGGTCGCCTTTCCCTCCGAAAGTTCTTCGTTTAGCCCATATTCTAATTCAATTTCAGCTTGGACCTCATTAAATTCGGTCCAGAGCGTGTCCAGCTTTTGAAGCCGAAATTTTAATTGAGCGTAATCCGTATCGGGATTATAATTTTCGTTAAAAGCCCCAATTAGCTTTGTCGAGCCGAGAATGCCATTTCGGCGAATGATCAAACGTTTGCACTGCTTAGTGGCTGGACTACCTAGGTCGGATACATCCTCGTGGCCCGATGTCGCCATTTTGTCCGGTGGCAATACAATGAGGTAGGAGTATAAAGGCTATTCACTCACCTGCTCTTTGTAGTGATACTACCCTGTGCTCACTTGGCTGACCTACCACCACGTGTTCGTAGCTGAACAAAAGACTCGTCGATTTCCGCTGATCTCGTCCGAAAATGGTCCAAATGTGGCCTGGAACTGCCTTGAAGTGCGCTGAAGCTGCTAATGGGCATCCAAAGCCCCGAAATAGCGATGATCCACCTCGAAATGTGGGATGACGGGAAAACTAAAACCCACGCTAACCTTCAAAGTAGCAATGACGATGATCCGCAGCCGAAATTCCCGGGTTTCGGCACCAAAAATTTTGTTGGGAAACTCACTGCGGCCGAAACGAAAGACGTGGTTGCGTAGGGTATAGATTTCCTTCGAAATTCTAGGTCACTTTCACTGCACTTGCGATCACAATGGCGGATTTTCTCGGACGCAAAAGAACGAAGACGAGGACACTTGATTTCAAACGTGTATTTCTCGCGATGGCCAAACTCTAACTAACTTACTACATGGAATATGATCTTTGATCTAGTTGTACCGATCTAACTATCTCCTTATATCGTTAAATGAGCGTGAGTGCTATCTACTGGATCGGCGCTGAGACCGATCAGTGAGAGATGAGATATTAACTCAGAGAAACAAATTCAAGCTATTGTTACTTACACTTGCATACTAATTAAAATTTTACAATTGTTCAATTAAGGATATACGTTAAAGCTGATAATGAACTAATGAGTTTCAACAACATTAAAAAAAGGAATACGATATGTTGCTCTCTGGGAAAAAATGCACATAGATCTGCGGAGACCTTGTTTGAGAAATCATGAATAACATTTTCCTAATTTAGTTGCTTTTTAATTGCTCATGAAATTCTTGTGGAATATTATGAGGGAGCCTTAGAGTAATACCTGAAAGAATCATTAATTTTTTGTTTGTTTTTTTGCTTCGATTTTTTTTAAACAATTCTGTAGACAAACTTTAGGAAGAACTTCGAAAGCAAAGTTGAAAATACTGTTGACGAACTCACTGAAGAATTCGTGGAATGAATCCTTGCTTGGTGATATTGAAGACATTTTTGGTGGGACTCTTAGAATTTTTTGTACTAATTTCTCAGTAATTTCTGAAAATCCTTAACAAATTATTAATAAACAAACTTAGGGATACTGTAAACTAACAATTGGAATTTATATGCAATAATTACCTGTAGGACCTTCTAGGATAAATAATTTCTAAAGCATTCTTTGGTGGAATTCTTGAATAGATTTTTAAGCAATTTGATACTCACTACCAAAAAATAATGTGATATACGTCTGTTGGGATGCACATAAAAGAAGCAAGTCGCGTGACGAAAATGTGTGTCGAATTTCAAATGCGTTAGTGTCTGATTCGGAAAATGTCGATCACAATTCCATCGTTTTTGTGTCCTTTAACATGTAAAATTACATTTCTTATTCAATATGTCGTCAAGGACACGTTTTTGTGTAGTTCCATCACTTACATCATGTTATGTCATTCAGTCATAACGTGAATTACATCCACAGTAATTTTCCGGTGAGATCAAAAAGTCTGGGAATGATTTTCTGTGGAAATCACAGGACGAACTTAGTGAAAACTGGTAAAGGAGTTCTTGAAGAACCCACTGAAAAGTACGAAAATAATTCATTAAGAAAATCCCATAGTAATTCTAAGAGAAATCTCTTTAAAGCACATGTTTGAAAATAAATTAAACCAATACAATTCTGTTAAAACTACGCAATTTGTGAAAATCTTGTTATTACGACTGACATTACTTCTATAAAACAAATATTTGCCAGGCCCCCCCTAGGCCCCCTCCAGAAAAAAATCCTAGCTACGCCAATGATGACGTTTATAACTAAAAGAATCTGAACTGCTCGTTGAAAAGGCCGTTCGTAGCTTCGGAATACGGTATTAGACTGTTGAGGGTAACAACTTCAACAACTTCCTCTAGCATATAGATATGTTTATACGCCAACGGGTCACCATCTTCTTCTTCTTTCTGGCGTTACGTCCCAACTGGGACAAAGCCTGCTTCTCAGTTCAGTGTTCTTATGAGCACTTCCACAGATATTAACAGAGAGCTTTCTTTGCCGATTGACCATTTTTGCATGTGTATATCGTGTGGCAGGTACGAAGATACTCTATGCCCTGGGAATCGAGAACATTTCCATTACTTGAAAAGATCTTCGACCAGCGGGATTCGAACCCACGACCCTCAGCATGGTCGTGCTGAATAGCTGTGCGTTTACCGCAACGGCTATCTGGGCCCCATATATAACGGGTCACCATATGGTTCCCCATTTTTGGTGATAGTATAAATTCAGTGGCTTCCATAAATCCGAAAAGATTTCTTGATATGTGCAGCGTTGCACGGCACAGCAACTGTTGTGGTAGTCGACAACAGGCCCGAAGCGCAACTTTGCAATCATTGCGATTATACCATCCTCGGTTCTGCCCCACGTTCGCTGAATCGTTGGTCCGCCTATCTAGCTCTCCTCGCTCTACGTATTTTTGTACCAAACGGATCCGATGCAAACACCATCTTTGCTTAGTTTTATTTATGTATTTGGCTTTACATCAATTATCTTGATTAAACCTCGCCAACAATATTTCGCCAATTCACACGGTTCATGGCCGCTTCTCTCCATCCTCGGCTGCGACCCCGCTCTCCAGGTCCTGGTACACCTGGTCAATCCACCTAGCTCGCTGCGCCTCACGTATTCTTGTTCCTTCCGAATTCGTAGTGAACACCATCTTTACAGGGTTGTTGTCCGGCATTCTTGCAACATGCCCTGCCCAGCGTATCCTTCCAGCTTTAGCCACCTTCACGATACTGGGTTCATTTGGGGTGGTTCATTCTTCGCCGCCACGCTTCTTTGCAGGGTTGCTGTCTGGTTTTCTTGTAACATGTCCTGTTCGTGTATTCACAGCATGCCACGAAAAAAAAGCCTATACTTCTGCAGCACAATCAGTTTCGCAGTACGTAGACAGCGATAAAGGCCCGAAAGGGTGTACAAAAGTTTATCATGGTGTTCAACGATGTTCCGGGACAATTGTGAATTGTTTAATAAAATTACTATCGTGAGACTGACCAAATTGAAACTCCTGTGACCTCTACCATTCTCTGCTCGTTGTGCTCTCGAAATATGGTTCTTCAAACCGGATGGCGTCGAAACTTTGCTAGTTCGACAGTCCTGCACTTGTGAGTTTCCAATCTACTGCCATTATGAAGCTGCTGGTGAATTCCAGAATGTTCCAGCGCGAAACCGTCATCTTTCCTAGACAACCAGAAATCTCATAACAGTTTGCGAAAAAAGTCTTTTATTCATACAAATTGCATCACATACACACTGAATGGTGGATGAAATCGTTTGATCGTTGTTTTATGAGTTCATTTGTACATTTCGCTTCGTCCCGTATACTCGTACAAAGTAAATCGAATCAATCCGTAGCAGCTGTTACTCTTACACGTGAAACTTTGCACATATAAGCATCGCATAACGCAAAAGGTGATTTCGTCATACAGCCATTCCATGAAAAACCGATCTAGTGGGTCACCGATATCTGTGAAAATTTGCTATTTTGTTCCTTATCTGAAATAAGGATACACGTGTTTTTGGATTTTTTGATTAGGGAAACCATTTCCAAAATAGGGTGACGAGAAAAAACCGCGACTTCGCAAAATTTTTATTTTTAAAAAAATCATAACTTTTGAACCGCTTGACCAATTTTTAATTTTCTTGGACGAAATGAAAGCTAAAGATTTTCTTGAAAGTTCAGAAAATTTTTCGTTTACTGTCAAATTTTCAGCGATGTATGTTTTTAGATATACATTTTTTTAAATAAAAAATCAGTTATTTTTCATCGGCACATACTGCAGCGCATTAGATTTTTTTATTTATAAAAAAATATTTCTTTTGAACTGCTCAACCGATTTCCAATCTTTTTTTTATGAAATAAAAGCTTAAGATTTCAACTTTTCAGAAAAAAAAATTAAACTTGACAGTAAACATATAATTTTCTGAACTTTTGTTGAGTAATGTATTCAATATTAGTAGATGAATTGATCAAATTCATAGGAAGTCGCTGAAGTGCGTTTTGTTCAATAACATGTTACTCAAACGTAGCATGTGTGGAACAACACCACGCGAAAGTTTATAAATATTTGACACATTGGAATTTGGTGCCGATGTTGTTTAACCTAGTTTTGGTAAACTATGAACCAGGAACTTTCGGTCTTTTCTTGATTGTTATGTTTACGTTTGAAGTATATGATTGAATAAAGACGATTCCAACTTCGGACATTGATGAAGAAGGTTCACCTTCCGTGACCATCTTTAGAACTAAAGCAAAGTGTTATAATTACAAAGTGATGCATCACCGGTATCCATTCGTAGTCCTTCTCCACCATTAGGCAAAACCACGATATGGCGACACGTGCCCTAAGCCTACAGTCTTCGTAGTTATCGAAAAAGTGAAGTTGGTGTAACAGTGAGCAAAAATGTGCCATTAATCGGTAACCAAAAAATATATTCGTCATGACCGATAATTGGCGGCCTTCAGGCAAAGTGCCATGTGTGGTACTGATTATTGGACTTGTACTAATGGCATTAATGTGTAAAATAGTAATGCAATTAATAATCGAGCAGAAAGAAGTGACCGATAAGGCTAAATTCGCCCATCTGTTTGCTCATTGGTAAGCAAGAAGAATTACGTTCGCGTAAGAAAGTGAAGCGAAGAACATTGCCAGAGAAAACATTACCTTCCACAACCTGTAACCGACACAGTTAAAGTGCGATTCCATTGCCCGGCCTCGTTCGAAAAAAGTGCCACCTAAACGAACGAAATGGGAAATACGGAAAGTAACGACCAAAACACACACGTTAAACAGTTAGGTGACCAGCAAGTCACTATTATTGAAAATCAGCAAATTAGCACACAGCTTCATAACCAGCACGATATAAAACTGTGGATAATTTTATTTATAACGAGTGCCTTATTAACATTAAAATTAGTGAGAATGATGTGGAAATGCTGTAAGAAGCAAACTCTTAAAGCATTAAGCACCGCAAATAAAGTGCAAAACGTTTGAACATTGAACTGAATCATTTAAATTAGCTGTTGCAATCGCTATAGCGAATGTGGTAGAGTGTGAAAATTGTAATGTCATCGCGAAGTGCGCGAAAGTTAACAATATCGTCAAATTCAACCACACTGTGCTTATGGATAGCGTCACATCATTGCGAACCAAAGGCATCAACAAAGCAGAGTCCCCCGCACAACCCACGGTAGAGCCGTTGAGTGGTAGAATGATTAACTGTAAACCCGCTACTGTTGCTGATACGGCTGTTGTTGATCCAGGATTGAGCGCATCAAACTACACATACAAAGTAATGGAGTGGATAATTATAATCAAAGGTTAGTAGAAATAGATAGTGTTAAGTAATATGTTGTAAATTTGTAAAATGCGTTTGACGTAGTATAAATCATTGTGTTAAAGGTGTTAAATTGTAAATGTGTAAAACCGGTAATCTTTGAACAAAGTGTGTAATGGTTTTTCGTGTTTTAAAATTCAATGGATGAAGATATCGATCCATTAATTAAAAAACTTTCCAATATTTTGAGAAATCTAAAAAAGTGTCCAAACCGAAAATATCTAAAGAGTACTTTGCAAGCTAAAGCAAGTGAAAGTCGACAAATTTATGACAATCTTATAGAATTATTTCAATAAATTGATGAAACAAGACAAAGATTTTTATCCAAAGCTGTACGTGATATTTACAGCCAGATTAATTTTTTTATTGATACCAGGCTTGATACAGGTTCAAACAAGTAGCACAAGTAGTACTTGCAATTGAAATTCTTAAAAAAGGGAGTCGAAAAGTTACCATGGCAAATAATATGGAAATTGTGAAGCTTATTGCTACGCTTTTGCCTCAATTCAATGGCAATGCAGATAAGCTTGAAGGTACGACCGCCGCCTTGAGAGCTATTGATACGATGGTAAACGATAATAATAGAGCTATCGCCATTCAGGTGATACTCTCAAGATTGGAAGGCAAAGCACGATCAGCTGTTAATGCTGCTCCTGCAACTGTCAACGAAATCATTACAAGTTTGGAACAGAGATGCAGAATTACGCAGTCTCCTGAAGCGGTAGTTGCAAAATTGAACGCAACTAGACAGACTTCCACTATCGTAGATTTTACTGACAAAATTGAAAAACTCGCCTTGGAGTTGGAAAAAACTTATTTAACAGAAAACGTTCCATTAGCATCCGCAACCAGGTTAGCATCTAAAGCTGCCGTAAAAGCGTTGACCAATGGAGTAAAGAACTCCGAAATCCAACTAATACTTAAAGCCGGACAATTGGAAAACCTTACTTCTGCAATCACCAAGGTAACTGAGTTGGAGGCTGATCAAAGTCAACAGAAACAAGTTTTCTGGACCAATGGCCACCAACCACGTTATCAACCACGTCCAACCTTTTCAAATCACCAGCCTAGGATGATAACTTCTACTTATCGAGGTAGAAGATCAACTTATAGGGGACGAAACACAAATACTGCAAATCGTTTCCAGTATCAGCCACGACCGCAAACAAACAGTTTCCCTGATAGAAACCACAGTCATCAATCAAATAACCGAGGTAGAAGAGGTACGAATTCTCGTGTGTATGTTGCACAGGAAAATTCTAGTCAACAACAATCAACAAACCAATCAAACCAACAACAAGTGACAAACAATCCTTTTTTAGAGGTACAGTACGGGCGTACTCAATAAGAGTTTCAGCATCAAATTTTGTCTTGCTCAAAACTGATCTGTCAGACACTCAGTGTACATTTATTGTAGACTGTGGTTCTGATATATCAGTGATCAAAGCGAAATGTGTTAAGCCCACCAAAACATACTTCCCAAACCAAAATTGTAATATAGTAGGTATAGGTGAAGGTACAATAGCCTCTCTAGGTAGTACCAAAAGTACAATAAATATTAGTGAACATATGATAGATCAAATTTTTCACATAGTTGAAAACGACTTTCCAATACCGACAGATGGTATAATAGGAAGAGATTTTTTTGTAAATAATCGTTGTACAATAGATTATGATTTATGGTTGCTTAATATCAGTATAAGTAACGAAGTTTTTACCATTCCCATAGAAGATAACGTAGATGGAAAATTTATTATACCTGGAAGATGTGAAATGGTGAAAAGAATTGACGTTCCAGATAATGAAGAAGATGAACTACTTGTTTGCTCACAAGAAGTTCAGCATGGAATTTTTATAGGAAACTCCATTATAAATAAGAAAAATCCTTACGTAAAATTTATTAATACATTAAATGAGCATGTAGTAGTAAAACCCTTCAAACCTACTTTAGAACAACTAAGTTGTTATAAAATAATGAACGTCTCAAATTCGAACATTAAGCATAGTAATAGGATTGAAGAATTAATTACTAAAGTGAAAATTGGGAATATTTCACACAAAACTCAGAAAAATCTTTACAAATTGATGATGAACTATAATGATGTATTTCATATATCAGAGGATAGGCTAACAGCAAATAATTTTTACGAACAATCAATAGAATTAATTGACAATACCTCCGTTTACATTCCTAACTACAAACAGATTCATTCCCAACAAACTGAAATAAATAGCCAAGTTAAGAAAATGCTCGATGATGGTATCATTGAACCATCTGTTTCGCATTTTAACTCACCCATATTATTAGTACCAAAGAAATCTGACTCTGGTAAAAAATGGCGTCTAGTTATAGATTTTCGTCAATTGAATAGAAAAATCTTACCCGATAAATTTCCACTGCCAAGGATTGAAACCATTCTTGATCAACTGGGTAGAGCACGCTATTTTACTACATTAGATTTAATGTCTGGATTTCACCAGATACCTTTGGAAAATAATTCAAAAAAGTATACTGCTTTTTCCACTAGCGATGGTCATTATCAATATACAAGATTACCCTTTGGACTAAATATTTCTCCTAATAGTTTTCAAAGGATGATGACTATCGCAATGGCTGGACTATCACCGGAATGTGCATTTATTTACGTAGATGATATTGTTGTGATAGGCTGTTCAGAAAATCATCATCTTAGAAATCTAGAAAATGTCTTCGAACGTTTAAGAATGTACAATTTAAAATTAAATCCTGAAAAATGTGATTTTTTCAAAAGTGAAGTCACATATTTAGGTCACAAAATTTCAGATAAAGGTATAACACCTGATGACGCAAAATTTTCAATCATCGAAAAATATCCAGCACCACAAAATGCTGATGAAGTTAGAAGATTCGTCGCGTTTTGTAACTATTATAGGAAATTCATTCAAAATTTTGCTTTAATAGCACGACCGTTAAATAAATTATTACGAAAAGATGTAAAATTTTTATGGACATCAGAATGCCAGGAGTCATTTGAAAATTTGAAGAAAAAACTACTTTCACCTCAAATTTTACAATTTCCCGACTTTTCGAAAGATTTTACTTTAACCACTGATGCTTCATCCTTCGCATGTGGTGCAGTTTTGTCTCAAAACCACAATGGAAAAGATCTACCTATAGCATTTGCTAGTAGAACTTTTACAAAAGGTGAAGAGAACAAAGCTGTAATTGAAAAAGAATTAGCTGCTATACACTGGTCTATAAATTACTTTAAATCATATTTATATGGACGTAAATTCAAAATTAGAACAGACCACAGACCATTAGTTTATTTGTTTGGAATGAAAAATCCATCTTCTAATCTAACCAGAATCCGATTGGATCTTGAAGAATTCGATTTTACAATTGAATATATGGCAGGAAAAGAAAACATAGTCGCTGATGCTTTATCACGAATAAAGTTGAATTCAGATGATTTAAAATCCATGTTCGTTTTAACTAGAAGCATGGTCAAACAACAAGACAACCCAAACCCAAATCAAACAGTCACCTTGCAGCCTGATCAACTCAAGATGTATGACTCGTTGTCAAATGAGGAGGTTAGAGGTATTCCAAAGCTTGAAATCGAAGTTATAAAAAGAAACAAGAAATTCGTTCAATGTGTAGTATATATTATGAATAAAAACTACAAGAAGTCTCTTCTATTAGTAGGAGAGTACAGAATTTGTCTCCAAGAACCTGTCGCATTAGAGTACATGGTTCGAGATATTGAAATAGCTGCTGAAAATAAAAGCATGCACAAAATAGGTCTTGATGTTAACACAACGTTTATGAAATTATTAGACGTCGATATATTGAAGAAACTTGCAAGCAAAATACTCAAAAAACTAAACATCGTACTATTTGAACGACCAAAAATAATTATTGATTCCCATATGATATCCGAGATTCTCGAGAAAAACCATAACACACCAACCGGAGGTCATATAGGACAGAACAAATTATATAAAAAACTTAGGAAAGAATATGAATGGAAGCAAATGAAACGAACAATCGCAGAGTTCGTAAGAAAATGTAACGCGTGTAAAATGAATAAAAACCAGCAAAAAACTTGTGAAAAATTTGTTAAAACAACTACACCACTTAAACCATTTGAAATTATAAGTATAGATACCGTTGGACCATTTGTCAAAACAATAAACAACAATAGATACGCAGTCACAATACAATGTGATCTTAGTAAATACATAGTCATTATTCCAACACCAAATAAAGAAGCACATACAATCGCAAAAGCAATAGTTGAACATTTTATGTTGATATATGGAACTACAATAAAGGCAATAAGAACAGATTTAGGGACAGAATATAAAAACGAATTATTTACAAAAATAAACAATTTTTTTGAAATTAATCATATCACCTCAACAGCATATCATCCCCAAACAATTGGCTCACTGGAAAGGAATCATAAATGTTTAAACGAATATTTAAGAATCTTTTCCAATGAACACAGAAATGATTGGGATGAATGGACAAATTATTATTGTTTCTCTTATAATACAACGCCAAATTTCTCAACAAATTATACACCTTTTGAACTAGTATTTGGCAGATCAGAAAAAATTAATAAGGAACTATTATCAACAAAAATAAATCCAATTTATAACGTAGATGATTACAATCAAGAATTTCAACACAGATTAAAAATTGCTTACAACAGAGCTAAAGACTATTTGGAACAAACAAAATTGAAAACGATACAAAATCAAAAAAATGTAAAACCGATTGAAATAATAGTAGGAGATACAGTAGGGTTGACAGTCGAAAATAGAAAAAAAATAGATGCTTTATATTCAGGATCATACATTGTTAAAAATATTATAGACCCAAATGTTACTATAGAAAATATGCTTACAAATCAAAACCAAATTGTACACAAAAATCGACTAATAAAAATTTAAGACAAAAAGTACTTGGTCATAGAATGATATAACATCATTCTCCTAAAAGGGGAAGGTGTTGAGTAATGTATTCAATATTAGTAGATGAATTGATCAAATTCATAGGAAGTCGCTGAAGTGCGTTTTGTTCAATAACATGTTACTCAAACGTAGCATGTGTGGAACAACACCACGCGAAAGTTTATAAATATTTGACACATTGGAATTTGGTGCCGATGTTGTTTAACCTAGTTTTGGTAAACTATGAACCAGGAACTTTCGGTCTTTTCTTGATTGTTATGTTTACGTTTGAAGTATATGATTGAATAAAGACGATTCCAACTTCGGACATTGATGAAGAAGGTTCACCTTCCGTGACCATCTTTAGAACTAAAGCAAAGTGTTATAATTACAAAGTGATGCATCACCGGTATCCATTCGTAGTCCTTCTCCACCATTAGGCAAAACCACGATACTTTCAAGAAAAAAATGGGCAAAAGCCCCTCTGGTTCCAAGGCCTTTTAAACACGAAAAAACGGATTTTTTTATTTTGTTTTTATGTAAAACCTAACTTTTGTTAAATTTTATATTTTTCTTGAAAAGTCAAAATCTTTAGCTTCCATTTCGTTCAAGAAAATTGAAAATCGGTCAAGCGTTTCATAAGTTATAATTGGAAAAAAAAAACAAAAATTTTGCAATGTCGCGATTGTTTTGGTCGCGATTGGTTTTGGCAATTTAATTGCCTGTAGCAGATAATTGCAATTACTATATTGGTATTGTCCGTTTTGTGTGGGCTACGCTGCTTTATACTTGACAGATCCAAATCGTGACGTCATCATGTCTACCGATCGGCTGCAGCAAACTTAGGTGGACGCTCTTTTCGAATTCACGAGTCTCTAACGTGAATCGGCTACCGAGCTTCGCAACTTACCCGAGAAGTTTGAAGCAAACGTTCCAATTCTCAAGCAATTCGCATGCTCAGTACGCGCCTTGATTTGACTAGGAGAGATTGGTAAGACTACGCTGCTTCCCATGGAAGTGCATTATCTGCTCAGACCGTCATCCGTTAAACCTTTGCAAAGTTTTCTCGAAGTTAACCATGTAGCAAAGAGGAAACGAATTTAACCGAAATCAGCTCTGACGCAACTACCTGCGGCAAGGTCACTTTTCGAAAGACTGCTCGTCATCATCATACTGTAGGAAATGCCGTGGACGACATCATACCCAGAGCTCTGTTCGACCGATTCGTTCTCATCGAAATCGCAACCTATCAAGCTACAGCAACCTAACCCGACGGAACGAACAATCTCCCATCCACCTCTGCATCTGCAATCAGCGAAATTGTGAGGTGCGCATCTGCCGGCGGCTTACAAAAGAAATCTTCCTCGATCATCGACAATAAGGCAATCCATGAGACATGCGTAATCAACATGGCTGTTAACATTCAGTCGATCGTCGATCATTACTCCCATGTGCTTCAATACGCGCTTCGGTGCAATCACATACCTTCCGATCTTGACCTTCATCTGCTGAACCACCTGACAGTTGCTGACTAGCAGCACTTCTGTTTTGTGGTTCCTCTCATCCAGTCCTCGATTGCGTAAATTGTTTCCATCACTGACATCTCTACTTCTTTCAGCGTCTCGCTCATCACCGTTAGTGACACAAAAACCTACCGCAAAACCAAGAATCTTCACCTTCTTGTGCAGCCGCAGTGTCAAAAACAATGGAAATTAATATTTTGGTAAGCTAGCTCGCTGCGCCCCACGCCTTCTTGTTCCGACCGGATTCGTAGCGAACACCATCTTTACAGGGTTGTTGTCCGGCATTCTTGCAACATGCCCTGCCCAGCGTATCCTTCCAGCTTTAGCTACCTTCACGATACTGGGTTCGCCGTAGAGTTGAGCGAGCTCGTGGTTTATCCTTCGCCGCCACACGCCGTTCTCCTGTACGTCGCCGAAGATCGTCCGTAGCACTCGGCGTTCGAAAACCCCAAGAGCTTGCAAGTCCTCCTCGAGCATAGTCCACGCCTCATGCCCATAGAGGACTACCGGTCTTATGAGCGTTTTGTACATCGTGCATTTGGTGCGGGGGTGAATCTTTCTTGACCGCAGTTTCTTCTGGAGCCCATAGTAGGCACGACTTCCGCTGATGAAGCGCCTTCGTATTTCCCGACTAACATTGTTGTCAGCCGTCAACAAGGATCCGAGGTAGACGAACTCGTCCACCACCTCGAAGGTATCTCCGTCTATCGTAACACTTTATCCTAGGCGGGTCCTGTCGCGCTCAGTTCCGCCAACCAGCATGTATCTTGTTTTCGACGCATTCACCATTAGTCCGACTCTTATTGCTTCGCGTTTTAGGCGGGTGAACAAAGTGGCAGACTTGTTTCAAATTTTCTCCCAACAATATCCATGTCGTCCGCGAAGCAAACAAATTATCCGGATTCCGTGAAAATCCTTCCTCGACTGTTAAGTCTGGCTCTCCGCATAACACCTTCAAGCGCAATATTGAACAACAGGCACGAAAGTCCATCGCCCTGTCGAAGTCCCCGCTGAGACTCGAACGAACTGGAGTGTTCGCCCGAGATCTTCACGCAGTTTTGCACACCGTCCATCGTTGCTCTGATCAATCTTTTGAGCTTCCGGGGAAAGCTGTTCTCGTCCATTCCTAACGAATATACGTGATGGGAAACAACAGATCGATTGATAATTTCTAAAAGTTTACCCTGTCCTCAAGGCAAGGTTCACATTTATTTTTTCAATTTCAAACATATAATTATCACAAGCCACTCTACAGTACAATATTCAAAATGGTATTCAATATGCAGTAAATTGCTTCGTCAAAACAGGTGACCTTTTAAGTTTTGCCTTATCTTGTTATGCTGCTTGGTACTATGCATTTCTCCCATTAAACATAATTTACACATTCCATTGAGTTTTGCATCAGCCTTCCGCTTGTACATCGCAGTTGGATGCATGTGCTCCCGCTCACTGGGAAAGTGGTTCAAAATACACCCATGGGCTATAATGATAGCATGGTACATTCCAGGATACACATAAATTACGTTTTTAATTGAATTATCTGTGGAATACTTTACTTAGTAACCTCTTTGACAATAATATTGCATCATGTAGACCAATGTTATTTGCCTGCATACTGCATAATTCAAAGATATTGGGTGTTGAGCATTGTTCACTAAAATTTGAAAGCTAGTGGTGACGCATGATTGTTAATTCTTTCATAACTAACTTTCCAAAGAGTATGTATGTTCATATTTGGGATGTCCAAATAATATTAGATTGCTTTCTAAGCTTTGGAAGAATTTTGTTAATTTCGAATAAACAAAAATAAGAAAATTCATAGCATGGCAGTTTGAATAACTCTCCTCACACAATGCCTTCGTTAACCTCTGGACTGTCACTCGGATGCCATATAAGTTTGCTGCAAATAATTCAGTAAACATCCATTTAGTATGCAAAAGTTGATGGATATTTTCAAACTTGTCCATCACCGTGGGCACTAAACCTCGAAATATTTGCCTCCGTTTATAGATACTGCTGGAGATCCTCCAGTTTGCTTCGAGGCATTACCATAAATAATAAATCTCTCCGAGTCAACGTTGCAGTTTCAAAATATCCTCTGCCAGAGTGTTCAAATTTATCCACTCAACTTGCTGCTAAACAAGCAGGAAAGCGAGAGAAAAAAAAGCAGAACATTGAGACCCTTTTGAATCCAACAGCAAACGAGTGAGTTTCGGCATCATTCGAACGCTTCGATTGCACCTGGGGAGTTCAGTTCAGCAAAATTTTCCCCGTCAAACTAAGTTTAAATCACAGCATTTCTCCGAAACTCGACCAACATACCGAACGCAAGAAAGTTCATCCCTTTCGAGGGTTACGCGGGACACATTTCACTAGTTTTTTCCTATCGACTTCAAAGTTCGTGAGCAGAACTATGCGCGATATTTACCACACTATCTGATACGGAAGAACGGGGGCGTGAGTGATGGGTCGGAAGCTCCTTGTGCCTGAAAAGTTTGATAAAGAAGGGCATGGACTTCTTGCAAAAACAAATCGAGAGTTATAAAACAATGTTGCTTACACTTCGATCACTTGCAATTCGTGAACTTACTAAAGGTTATGATAAGTTTTTGGTAAATGACATTGATAGGTTTTACCTTTCTAACACGGCCTCGTAGGGGCATTTTTTCAACAAACTTGATTGACAGTATTTCACCAAACCTACAAATATTTCCCATTTTAATTTTTATTAGTTTCATTCCAAATATTACAGTTATTTCTAATATCTAGGAGTTCTGTGTTAGACAACACTATCATCCTCATTTGGCAAAACAAATTTAAGCTTTTATTCACATTTTGTTGACAACATATAACATTTAATTTGCCGTAGCAATTCAGATTTTTTAAAGATGAGTTGATTTCTACTGCTTACAAGAGAAAAAAACACACTCTTTAAATTTACTTTCCCTAAATTAACCTCAATATATACCTAAAGTAAAGAGTAAAAAGTCGCATCAGAACAGGCAGCTGCGTTTTCAGTTCTGCAACCCGGATCGTTTACAGATTCCTACTCCCGTACAGTACCCAAACGGTTTATTATTTGTGTAATATCACCGATATTCTGTAAACATTAGAATAGAATAGAATAACGGGATAAACACATTTGACATATTTGTTACATTTGACATTTATAATTTGTTTGCCCTCAATGTGATTTTTGAAAATTAATGTTTTATCTAGCATGAGCTCTAAATACTTTACGTCTTCTGACCAATTTATTGGAACCCCTCTCATCGTAAAAATATGTCTATTAGAAGGTTTCATATAAAGAGCTTTTGATTTATGTGGGAATATTATTAGTTGAGCTTTGGAAGCATTAGGAGAAATCTTCCATTTTTGCTAGTGTGAAGAAAAAATATTCAAACTTTTTTTTGCAATCTACTACAAATGACACGCAGCCTTCGTCCTTTGGCGGAGAGGCCTGTGTCATCCGCAAACAAAGATTTTTGACATCCCTGAGGTAACTCAGGTAAGTCAGATGTGAAAACTATTGTATAAAATTGGTCCCAAAATACTGCATTGGGGAACACCAGCTCTTACAGGAAGTCTTTCAGATCTGCAGTTCTGATAATTAACCTGAAGTGTGCGATTTGACAGATAACTTTGAATTATTCTAACAATGTATGTTGGAAAATTAAAGTTTTTTTTAATTTTACGATCAAACCTTCATGCAAAACACTGTCGAATGCTTTTTCAATTTTTAGAAGAGCAAAACCAGTAAAATAGCCTTCAGATTTGTTGGAACGGATCAAATTTGTTACACGTAAAAGTTGATGAGTGGTCGAATGTCCATGGCGGAATCCGAACTGTTCAATGGCAAAAATTGAATTTTCGTTGATGTGGGCCATCATTCTGTTCAAAATGACCTTTTTAAAAAGTTTACTGATGGAGGAAAGCAAACTGATTGGACGATAGCTAGAAGCTCTTAGTGGATTTTTGTCTGGTTTTAAATTTGGAACAACCTTAGCATTTTTCCATTTGTCAGGAAAATATGCTAACAGAAAACATTTGTTGATTATATCAACTTAAAATGATAAGCTACTTTCTGGAAGTTTCTTGATGAGGATGTAGAAAATTCCATCATCGCCAGGAGCTTTCCTATTTTTAATTTTTTAAATAATAGTTCTCACTTCTTCAAAATCAGTCTCACAGGATTTTTCGAAAACGTTATCTTGATTGAGAATATTTTCGAAGTCCTGAGTAACTTGATTTTCAATAGGGCGATATTCAAAACTGAAAAGGCAATAGATGGCTCTTTTTCAGTGGTAGTAAAATCGAAATCCTGAAGTAAAGAAAGCACCACGGAAGATGAACTAAACACAAAAAGTTATGTATTCACTTTACACTTGATTTCTAATCACTACTTTTTTGATCCAGTTTCCTAACTGCAAGTAATTTACGATTTTCATTATTTTCCATACGTTTTGACAGTTCTCCGACTACCATTCTTCCATGCGCTTGTGTTAGAAGTTTGAGAAATTTGAGAATTCAGCGTAGCGCGATCAGTGAGAGGAATACAAACATCAGTGTCGCCGCTCGGTGGCCGGAAAGAGAAACTGAATGTTCGAAAGGTTCTTGTCTGTAATGTTTGCCGCTGGCGCCAACTGTTAGCGTTTGAGAACAAAATAAACAGTCGTTACCCACGTTAGTAACGAGGACATGGCGGTAGTGTGCAAACGTCAAACGCGAACAAAAACGATGCGAGCGCTGCGGGTGGCGGATTGGTCACCTACCATATTTTTGAATCGACCGTTAAAAAGGTGGTCGATGGACAATGATGAGAGTGTGACGTCTGTTTGTCTGTGGTTCAATACTTCTCCATATTAATTTTTGATATTTTTTTTGATCTTTTATCTCTTATCTCCAACAAACCAATAGCTGATTATGATCGTCAGTATTTATTTTAGAACAACAAATTATGATCTTGGTCAGCTTTTTCCACCTGCTCGGGAAGAATTAGAGGCGTAATAAAGCTTTACATTTTTTCTCAAGAAGTTTAGCGAAGAGGTGTGATTTATCCGTGGTACTTCTCAAGGGCTTTAGGACATTTCATCGAAAAACATTTGGTCTAATGACGTTTGGTCGAATGACATTTGGTCGAAGGTACATATGGTCGAAGGAACATTTGGTCGAATTGGTTTGAAGAATTTGTTTTGGTCGAATGACGTTTAGTTGAACGGAAATTTGGTTGAAAGCTTATTTTCAAATGGTTTATTGAAAGAAGATTTGATAAAATTGATTATTGTTTTCTAAGTTTTGCATTTGCATTCTTTTGAAAAAATCTGAATCAATAACTGTTGTTGAATAAAAATCGGGACATTTTATGTAGTCTTATACTTGCATTTCATACATCTTTTTATTTGTAATTTGAAGTTTTGTCAGAACCGAGGATTTTTATTTATTATGCAAATGAACTTTTTAGAAGTAGATGTGATGTACATTGAATGAAATATATAGCTCTAGTGAATTTATTATTCATTGAAAATAACGCCATTCTTTGCAAAACTGCTCAACATTTTTTTATTGCTCAAAGATGTCAACATAATGTTTATTATATATATTATTCTTTTGAAATGTCATCGTTTCTCGTAATGAACTGCTGATCTTCATCTGATGCAAGTCATACAGTTTACGGGCGTGGGTAGAATTTTTGAATGCAGAAATCAGAATTTAAACGGCAGAAAAAAATTGCTTCAAGGAAAACCATTATGGCGAAGTAAATGTTAGAGGTCGGTAACTCTACTTATGGCAAATTGGCATATTGCCTAATTTTAACCGAGATCCGCACAGCCGAGTAGTCGGCAACAGTGTTGCTCAGACACATTTCCCCGAAAATAGCATTTTCCGAACTACGAAGCCACGAACTACTACAACCATGCTCTATCCTCCTAAGATAGAAAAGCAGATGGTTAAGCTTGAGTACTGCACACAAAATCGATCAATTTTGATCCCAGAGAGCCACAATTCAAGTTTCGGTGAAATGAAATGAGTGAGTGAGTGAGTGCGAATCATTTCACCGAAACTTGAATTGCGGCCCACCGAGATTGAAACTGTCGGATCCCATGTGCAACACTAAGCCCAACCACCTCCCCCTCCATCTCAGGAATACAACGCACAGTTATAACAGTTCATGGCTTCACAATTCGAATTTCGGGGAAATGAGTCTAATCAACACTGGTCGGCAAACATATTTCCTGGGATCTCAGCAAATTAAGCCGAGTATCAGTAAATCGTGCGTCGTTGCTAAGCAACCGGACAATTTGTTAGCTGAGTCTTGGTTAAAATCAGGAAACCGAGATCCGCACAGCCGAGCTCGTGAAAACAATCTAAGTGTGCAGCTTAATAACATTTCTCAAGCCAATATATTGCTGACAGTGTTGATGACCTCGGGTGAAAAGCGGAGTTTGCAGTAAAAGTTTTATTATTAAAACATAAAATTGTGCTAATTCTATGTATTGGGAAAGAGAGTTGACTGAGGCGACAAAAATTGGCTTGCTTCTATTTAAGATCAGCTTATCTCGAATCACAGAACATGCATGAATTAAAAAGCAGCATGAAACGTCAAAAAAAACGCAAGAGGTTGAACGATATGTTTAGAGAGCGTCCATCAAATTGAATAACAAAGTTTTGCTTATCGCATATAGCTTATTGGTAAAATGACTGAAATTTTTTCAATTATTCATTAGTGACAAAATGCCACTCTCGACGATAGTCAAACTAAACGTAAACCTTTGTTTTCATATTATTTAAATTCGACCACTATCCTTTCCACGAAATGTCGGTTCAACCAAATATCACATGCTTTCTGTTGCAACTAAACCTTTTCGACCAAATGTCCATTCGACGAAATGTCCGTTCAACCAAATGTACTTTCGACCAAACGTCATTCGACCAAATATCATTCGACCAAATGTCTTTCGACCAAATGTCATAGATTCCTTCTCAAGGGTATCAATAAGAACGACGTAAACCAAAGTCTGACCCCGTTTTGAAACCAAGATGGCGACTTCAGGTTCGGGAAAATCACTTGAAACCCACTAAATATGGGTATTTTTGGAACGGGGCCGATGGGTAGATGACGGAAATCGATGTCCGACGTCATTTTGAATACAAGATGGAGACATCCGGTTTGGGAAAATCACTTGAAACCCACGATATATGGGTATTTTTGGAACGGGACCGATGAGAAGATGCCGGAAATCGATGTTCGATGCCATTCTGGAATTTAAGAAAACGACTTCCAGTTTGTGAAAATCTCTTGAAACCCATGCAAGTATATTCCGGAAATCAATGTTTCGCGCCATTCTGGAATCCGAGATGGCGTCGGACATCGATTTCCGTCATCTACCCATCGGTCCCGTTCCAAAAATACCCATATTTAGTGGGTTTCAAATGATTTTCCCATACCGGAAGTCGCCATCTTGGAATCAAAATGGCGTCGGACATCGATTTCCGTCATCTACCCATCGGCCCCATTTCAAAAATACACTACTAAATTGGTTCTCGTGGGTCATTATCAGGCAGGAGCGTAAATAGAATTTTTGGAGCGTAAGAAGAGGGAGCGTTATTTGGAATTTCGAGCGTAAAAAGAGGGAGCGTAAGTTGGAATTTGGAGCGTAAATAAAGGGGGCGCAAAAAGAGGGAGCGTAAAATAAGTGAGCGCAAAACGAGGTTTGGCTGTATCTTCCTTCACTGGACAGACGTCCTTGGCGTGAGAAGAACCTCCGCAAATCATGCATTTAGCATCCATGCGACAATTTTTTGTACCATGACCCCACTTTTGGCACCGACGGCACTGAGTGGGGAATGTTCCACTGGAAATGTTCCCTCGTCACACGGACATCGTACAAAAGTTTTGCTTTTTCTAAAGCTTTAATATTATTTAGTTCCTTTTTGTTAAAGTGAGCTAAATAATAAAGCCCTTTGCGAACAACGCCAGATTGGGATCTCTATATCTCTATAATGATTACTTGAACTGGGGAAAATCCAAGTGAATCATTTATTCCATTTTTGATCTCTTCAGGTGACTTATAGTCACACAGATAGGCGGCACTCTTTGCTTCCTCACTTGAATCAAAGAGCCTGGGCTAGAGGCTGCTTCGATTTGGTGTTCGGAAAATTTGTCTAGAGCATCGAACTGATTGCTCATTTCGATACAATTATCATTATTATTCATTTCACTCTTGGAAGAAAGTTCGCATTCCGGGGAAACTTCCTTTTTTCCATTCTTGCCACGTGTAGTGACAGTTTTAAAACCCACTTGAATTCAGAGATTCACCCTTCCTTTTGTTTGTTGTTGATACCATGTTTAGTTAATAAACGAAAGAAGACGTGACCTTCGAGAGGTTTTTTCCCAAGACGGTGTCCAAGAAGGATTACCACCGCTAGCTTTCGCCAACGGGTCCAACGAAAAATCGAAGGCACGGGTCCAAACAAGGATCGTAAAGGGTTCAATAGCAGAAAAAAAATTGTACTGAAAAGTACTAATTGAGTAGCACTGAAAAGTACCGTTTTTAATTTTAACACTAAAAAGAACTGTTTTTGAAGCACTGAAAAGTACTGTTTTATTGCTATAGGTAGTTTTTAAGAAAACTTCCAAGAGCAGAGAGAATTCGTGTACGCACAGCACGAAGGTACGATGCGCACGCTGACAACGCCTACTGATTCTAACGGATCAAGTACCTCTAATTTTGTCTTAAAAAAATGCAAAATAAATTCTACAGAGCTATCAGATATTCACGACATACTTTTAAGAATGTTTTTGGATCCTTATCATATACCGTTTTGCTTCGAATTGCCGGACGCTTCGAAAGCCGGACACTACGACTATTTTTACGTTTTTAATCATATAAATTTAAATGTTTCTATAATAATCATGCACGAAACTAATCTCTAAGATGGATTGTACGTTATAGATTTAAATGTATCGCAGTAGGCTGTAATATATTAAAAATAAAAATAAAAAACAAAATGTGTATCGATACTTCACACATTCCAGTGTTTGTTGGACTGAATCCAGACGCTCACGTAAGGTGAGTGCACCAGTTTTAACAAAACTTGTATCCACCTTTGTGGCAACTCAGTGCTTTACTAGACTTGTGACTTTTGTGATTTTGTATAGTAAACTGTTCAGAATCCTGAAATTTAAAGCTGGTGAGTTGAATTTCCTACAAAATATGCAAATAAATCGTCAAAAAGAAGTGTCCGGAATACGAAACAAGAGTGTCCGGAATTCGAAGCAATTTAGTAGTAGTGTCCGGATTTCAAAGCAAGACACATCACTTGTATTTGCATATTTAAACCTTGTTTACATAATTAATCGCATTTTTTATTACACCATCCTAAATAATACACATATAATATCATTATAAGTCACAGTGCCTTATGAAAATAGATATAATCAATTAGCAAAACGATGTTCGAAGTTGACCCGGTGCTTAAGTGTCCGGATTTCGAGTCAAAACGGTACTTATTTATTTTTGTTTTTGTTAGAACTGTGTTTACTTTATGAGAACGTAACTATTGGTAACAATTTCTGGATTTAAGCACAATTGTGGGATACCTTGGGCGTTAACGGATTAATTTTTGAAACAGTAGGGGGTATCAGGTATCAGAAGTTCAGCTCCAGAAGCACGATATCCGCCATTTGGTAGATTTGTGCCATTGCCAAATTTGAGTTTATTTCATCAACTACCCTTTGGGAGAGGAAAGGTAAGGGAAAGATGGGAGGAAATAGTGATCGGGTCCCTCGAGAGGGAAAATCGAAAGGGAAGCATGTATCTCCATACCACAATGGTTTCAAACAGCGCCCTAAAAAGGACACTGCAAGATGCATGAGTGTAAATAAAGCCTATAGCTTGTTAAAAATGACAGAATGTCATGAAGATTCAGACTTCTGAATTCAGTTTCACTTAATATGTGTTTACCAAATACTTGGAATCGCAATTGCGCGAAAACTGGACAGATACACATCAGGTGATACGAAGTTCCATATTCGGAATCACAACTATAACACATACATCACAAATCACAATTATCACACACGCTGAATATAGCCATGTGATAGTTGAGTCGGCAGTGGCCAGTCAAAGCTTTGAACAAAAGACTGAAATTCTGCTTTAACAGATTTGTTGAACACTTTGCCACCTTTGGGGATGGCTCAGTAATGTACAATTTTGTTTGACGACATGACAAATTATTCCAATATTGCTTGGGCTGAGTGGCCGCCCAAGAGTTTCAGAAGATTTACACAGCACTTTGAAATTAGAATAGCTGGCTCAGGGCCAATGAAGTCATGCGATGCTCCATCGCGAGCTAGCTCATCAGCCAATTCATTTCCAGCGATGGAAGAATGGCCAGGTACCCATGTGTCAGCAAGCCTCGACCTTGAGTTGATCTAAGCAAGAGCTTTTATAGCAGCCTGACTGTCTGACTTACTTCTTCACAAATAGCCAGAATTCCAGTCTTCCCGTGATGGATAATGATTCATCATCTGATACATGCTAATTATTCAGCTCGTGACTGATTCTGTTCGAACAGAGCTTCTCTGGCACACATCATGAAGGTTGGATTATTCCCTATAATAGGTAATCTAAGATCTGTACTACTTAAGCATTCGATCCGACTGGAGCTTCTTTAATTGATATTTGAGCTGCTTGTTTCATCATGTGATGAATACACCGAACAATAGACGTATTTTCTATTGAGGTCACCAACGGAAACATCAATTGTGATGGCACATACAACTCTGGTTGTTAGCTCAGAAATGAATGTAGCAATGATTGCTTTAATGACGGGCTCGTATGCACGAGGAATGGCACGCGTTTCATGTTTACTGAAAATAGCAAAAACTGGGTCCACAAGGTTAACAAGATAGAAGTTCTCCTACGAAAGTAAAATTTTTGAATAAACGTTACTTGGGCTGTAGCATTCTGAATAGGTCTGCATAGATTGATCGTTGCTTTTCTTTTATGCTAAAAAATGATCCGAGCTATCTTAACCGTAGCCGCTACCCAAACTATACAGGGTTAAGTACTTTACAATCTAGGCATAAAATAGGGCAGCAGCAAAAAAACAGATCGTTATCTCTTAAAAGTCGTCAAAGATGAAAAGCACAGAATGCACTGTGTAAAACCCATAAAAGTGCAAATTCAAACTAAATCACAATAAATTTCTAATCACACCCTCATTAAGCCTAAGGATTGGAAGAAAGGCCCAATAAGAAGTTCACCCTGTATTTCATTATTTGCAGTAACCTTACCGTTTTCTAGTTTGCTTATAGCTTTAATGAATTCTGACCTCTCCCATCGAATTCCATCTTCTTACACCTCTGCCAATCCATAAAACGAAAATGATAAAGTGATTTTTCTCAGTCGTCGGCATCAAGCAGTAAAAAGAACGTAAAACTATGCTAAGGACAGCACGAGAATTCTCAAATTACATTTTCTCCATCTAAAACCTAACGTTCACATTAGAGTTGGCCCTATGCCCCGGTTTTTATGTTTCAATGCCCTTGGCGGAAACTACGCTCCGGTTGCTCTCTAACAAGATTAATGCCGTTTCCCTTCCTCCGCAATTTGCAGGCAACAGAAAAAAATCGTTCGAAGCTTTCTTTTTCCTAATTAATATTCGATTGAAGTTTAATGCGGTCTTCCCTCTTTGTGTCGCCTTGCTCTGAAATTCCCATCATTTGGTTGTTTTGTTCCACTCAATGTGATCCTTCGGCAATTCCTGGAGGAATTGATTAACTCGTTTCAATGCCACACTTGGAAAACTTATTCTTCATCGATGTTGATCTGCTTCAGGAATGTTCTCATCTTCACTGTGTGATGGGAAGATTTTTCCGAGGAAAGAAAACCAATTGTTAACATACATGAACAATCTATGCGCTGTGGAATGTTGGTTGGATACGAGGAATGAAATGTTAAATATTTATTTTCTCATTCCTCGGATTTCAAGCTGATGTGGCATATCCATTCAACCAAGAATATAGTGAGTTGACTGGGTATCAGATTCACATTCGTTTTTGAATAGTTTTCTTTTCTGGGGTCTCCCACACTATGTCGTGTTTGTGAATGAAAAACATCCTCAAAGAGCACAAACAACCTAACTACAAATTTGTTCTTAAACCCAATTTCCTTTGAATAATTAGAAAAAAAAACCCATCATGATCTGATATATATTTAAATCCACGCAACGTGTTTTGTTCTATTTACATCGCCAAATACGATAGGTGGCCCAAGCGAAAGAAAGCTTAGCATCTCTTCTAACAGTCGGCTAGACATTTCAACCGACTGTACCCGAAAACTTTAAAAACATCCGTTATACACCCATTACGGATGCACTAGAGTTAAACATCGGCCCAAGGAATCATGAACAGCGTTACCGGCGTACGACAAGTTAATTGGGAAGTCATAAAAAAAGTTTAAAAGTTTCCCGAGCGTGTCCGGAGAACTTTTCGGCTGGTAGCAAAATTTTCCCCGCTTGGTGTATGTATTTCGCTAGCTTCATTTGACTTATTGCTTTTGCTTGCTAGAAATGTAGGCAGTTCATTTCTTCCGGCTCGCTTCCAGTAGTTTGGAATACATGAATCGACAAGTCTGAGAACATTGTAGTGGCAGAAGTTAGGAGCTTATACGGAAAACATTCCCCTTTATGTTTCAGTTGCAGCAAATTGAATTGATTGTCTGTTTAACTTCATTGTTTCTGAAATAAATTGGGGAGAATACATAATTTATTATTTGCGGTATAAAATTATAATGCATTAAAAATATAGTTTAAAGTATTCTTAACGCCTTTATATTGAAGACAAAAAAAAAAAAACAAAAAAAATGTATCATAATGCAGGGCTTCTATTACAGCGCAAAGTTACTTCAAACAACTGATATTTAAATCGCTACAATGCATTGCGCCATGGTTGGTAAATGCTGGGCATGACGTACCATTGTACAGTGGTTCCATTTGTTCTACGAAGCGGTCATAAATCATTTCACTCAAAATACGATGACAAATACCGTCAGAAATTGCCAAATTAATTATTTTTGACTGGCCAAACATCATTAAGGTTGTTGTAGTCATTGACACCACTTAAAAATTCTGATCAAGGATTAAGGATGCGGAGAGCATATGGCGAAGGCGCTGTTATATATAAATGATTATATGCGCAAAAGTGACTTTGCAAGTATCTATCTTTCTGAGTCCAAGAATAACTAAACTATTTCATTGTTTATTAAAAAAGACCATGAAATGTACACATTGAAAGCAATACATCAGGTTTATAATTTACCAATTGAAGAAGATTCCCTGCTTATAAGTCTAAATTTGGTATGTATAAAGAACGTTTAGATGCTTTTCTTAGTGCCGTAACCAAATAACGAACATGTGAATTAATGCGATTAACCTTGTGTTTCAAATACTTATGACTGAGAAATTATTAATGAATTATTTGTGAACAATTTTTGGCTTATTATTATTTTTTTTTGTTTTCACTGTTTTACTTTTTGACGCTGGATCTGTAGATGCTGATATGACGGGGTTGGTGGTCTGATGGCTACCGCTTCTGCCTCATATGCAGAAGGTCATGGGTTCAATCCCAGGCCCGTCCCTTTCCTCGTACTTTGTAGTTGTATATCTCTCACTTGCTTCTATCTTCCATTCTAAATATATCACACTCAAACTATACGTTCATAGCAAAACGCTAGAACCAGAGACGGACAAGAAACCGTTTCCCTAACGCTTCCTACTTCCACGCGCACGCCTTTCTTACGCCTGATACATAGGCAGTCTGCTAACCACAAAAGCAAACCTCTCTGCCATGCCTTTCCCCAATCCATACACTCCCGCATGAACTGACGTGGATGCAGTGGAATATACGGTCTACGTGGGAGTCAGTTCAATGCATCATCAATTCCTCCCCCTTCCCCTCATTGGTCTGCATTCTGACGTGGCAGGTGCCATTGTTGCCTAAAAATAGAAGATCACCAGCACTTATACACTGAGGGTGTCTGTTAGTCCCAAGCAGTCATTCGGTTGGTTCCTTGTGTAAGTGCAGCTGATCTGGCGATACTGGAGTGCATCCACGGGCGGCCAATCAAGCTCAAGCTCAAGCTCAAGCTGGATCTGTAGATGCTGATATGTTGTTGAAGATCTTGTTTTGATTCTAATAATATATTCCATAGATTATTCAAGTCCTTCCTCCCACACTTTGGGAAGTCATCTCATGTATTAGAATGACTGTTGTACCATAACTAATTTATTAGGATTTTATAATCTCTGTGCCCTCACTAAAATATATTTTGAATCGTTATACAATGTAGCAAGTGTATTCATATAACAAAGAAGTAACTGCAGCGAAAATTTTATTGTTTTGTATATTTACTCGAGTTAGTTACAAACACATTTGTTTACGATAATTTCTAAGAATATTTTCATTACTGCATTTTTTGGTGAAAACTAACAACTTTGAAGACGCGCTGCTAACTTTTTTGCAAATATTTGCAGCTACAGTCGACTCTCCACATCTCGATGTTCTACATCTCGATATCTCTCCCTATGTCGATAATTTCATAAGTCCCTTCAGTCTGCATACATTTTTACTCTCCTTATCTCGATATCCTCCTTATCTCGATATCTCCATACCTCGATGTGTTTCTGTTGATTTTCCGTTCTCAATTTTCTCTCCGTATGTCGATATGACCAATATCGAAGCTTACTAGTTTGGGGATTCAAAACAAATTAGGAGCGCAAAATGACGTCTGTTTGTGTATTACTTTCTTGGAAATGGAGTGTTTTTCAATCTAGTATTCATCCAAAATTTGTTCTTCGTCTCAATCTCTCCCTATCTCGATGGTCCCTTCGATATCGAGATGTGGAAAGGCGACTGTAGAACCTTCACAGGCTCATTTTCCTAATTAAACATGAACATTTGGTGGTAGAACTTTGATTAAATGTGATTTAGAACACATTCAAAGGCGTACTTCAAATAAAATTATGGAGTTATGAAGTAAATATATTTCTATCCTCATTACTTACATTACTACTGATTCCTAGATGCCACATTACACTTTAAAATGTACCGGAAGTGATAGATATAGATCTGCACTCAGGTTCTGCAAACTAAGCTGATAGAAAAATCAATTATTTCAGGTTTGCAAAAACAATGAACGAAAAGCAGAACTCGCTTAATTTCTAACGTATTTTTAAAACAATAAAAAATTAACTACAATGTTCAAGGTCCCACTTTAAATATTATACAAGTTTGCTAATAAAATTTATGTTTTTATATTCTTGGGATCATAATTGATCCGTGAAATGGTAAGAGAGTGAGAAACAAGACAATTTATTTTTCGATTTATGACCTATGGGCGGTACCACTGTGCATTGGTACTTCGCGTACCTGAAGGAATAAAATAGTTCCCTTTGTGTGATCCTAAGCCTTCTGCCCAGCAACTCCTATCCCTACCTCCTCGTGGTACTGGCCGGGGTACGAACAACCTTAGAGAATTGCGGGTAACCAACCCCGGTGGAAACTTTGGTCGTATGCTGACAAGGAAGGGGGGGGGGGTGGTTTACTTCTGCAAACCTGGAGCGTCTATACTCCATGTTAGGAGCGGCTCACAAAAGCGTCTGTTCCCTATGTCAAGGGCGGCTGATCATCGTCCGAGCGCCAGAGAAGGACTCTAAGCTAAACTGTGCACCATGGCCCTACGAACATTTAGGGGGATTGGTCCTCCGGAAATTAAGGAAGTTGATGTCAGGCCCTGCAAGCCAGCCATAAAACTTCAAGCAACGATTAATCAACGAGAAAATATGAACCGGGACAATCAGCGATGCCACAGCGACCTAAAGGGACTAGCGATTGGAAGCTAGGTACGTGGAACTGTAAATCTCTCAACTTCATCGGGAGCACACGCATTCTCGCCGACGTACTGAAGGACCGTGGATTCGGCATCGTAGTGTTGCAGGAAGTGTAATGGAAGCGATTAATGGTGCGAACGTTTAGAGGTAACCATACCATCTACCAGAGATGCGGCAACACACACGAGCTGGGAACAGCTTTTACAGTGATGGGTGATAAGCAGAGGCGCGTAATCGGGTGGTGGCCGATCAATGAGATAATGTGCAAGTTGAGGCTCAAAGGCCGGTTCTTCAACTTCAGCATAATAAACGTGCACAGCCCTCACTCAGGAGGCACTGATGATGACAAAGACGCTTTTTACGCGCAGCTCGAACGCGAGTACGACAGCTGCCCAAGCCACGACGTCAAAATCATCATGTTGGAAAGTTCAGCGCCCACCGGCTGACGAACGAAAACGGCTTACGACTAATTGATTTCGCCGCCTCCAAGAATATGGCTATTCGTAGCACCTACTTCCAGCCTTCCATACCGATACACCTGGAGATCACCACAGCAGAAAAAATCACAAATCGACTACGTTCTGATTGATGGACGCCACTTCTCCGACATTATCGACGTCAGGACCTATCGTGGCGCTAACATCGACTCTGAACACTATCTGGTGATAGTTAAACTGCGTTCAAAACTCTCCGTCGTCAATAACGTACGGTACCGATGGCCGCCCCAGTATGACCTAGAGTTGCTCAAGCAACCGGATATCGCCAATGCGTACGCGCAGCAGGTCGAGGCTGCATTACCGGAAGAGGTTGATCTGGATAAAGCCCCTCATGAGGACTGCTGGAGAACATTTTAAGCAGCCATCAACGATGCAGCTGAGATCAACGTCGGGTACGTGGGACAGAGTCGACGGAACGATTGCTTCGACGAGGAATGTAGGCAGGTTCTGGAGGAGAAAAATGCAGCGCGGGCGGTCATGCTGCAGCAAAGGACCCGACAGAACGTGGAACGTTATAGATGGAAACGGCAACAGCAGACCCGCCTCTTTCGGGAGAAAAAACGCCGCAAGGAGGAGACGGAGTGTGAGGAGATGGAACGGCTGTGCCAGTCTCAAGAAACACGTAAGTTCTATCAGAAGCTCAACGCATCCCGCAGGGATAAGGATGGCACCATTTTGACAGACAAGCGTGAGGTGATCGAAAGGTGGAAGCAGCACTTTGACGAGCACCTGAATGGCGATGGTATCGGAGCTGAACTCATAAAGATGGGCCCGGAGAGTCTGGCCATTTGTCTGCACCGGCTGATAGGAACAATCTGAGAAACAGAACAGCTACCGGAGGAGTGGAAGGAAGGGGTAATATGCCCCATCTACAAGAAAGTTAACAAGTTAGATTGTGAGAACCTTCGAGCGATCACCATTCTAAATGCGGCCTGCAAAGTATTATCCCAGAGCGAGTTCGTGGGAAGTTATCAAGCCGGTTTCGTTGACGGCCGATCGACAACGGACCAGATTTTTACTGTACAGCAAATCAAAAGCAAAGCAAAAATGTCATGAATACCAGGTCCCGACGCAGCACCTTTTAATCGATTTCAAGGCGGCATACGACAGTATCGACCGCGTACAGCTATGGAAAATCATGGACGAGAAAAGCGTTCCCGGACGATGGGAGGTGTGCAAAATTGTGTGAAGGTTTCAGGCGAACATTCCAGTTCGTTTGGATCCCGCCGGGGACTACGACAAGGTGATGGACTTTCGTGCCTATTGTTCAATATTGAGCTAAAAGGTGTTATGCGTAGTGACAACAGCCAGGGTACGTTTTTTACGAGATCCAGTTAATTTGTTTGCTTCACGGATGATATGGACATTGTTGGCCGAGCACTTGAAAAGGTGGCAAACATGTACACCCGCCTGAAACGCGAGGCAGCAAAAGTTGGACAGGTGGTGAATGCGTCCAAGACAAATAGGCAAATATTTTCAATTTTCTGTGCTATGTTTGCAACCATAGGGTTGTTCGATGATCATATAGATTAGAATCGAGTTGTTGCATTAGCAGAAAATATGAAAGTTTTTACCAATTTTACGCAAAACATAAATCACCCGAAAGGCTCGATACCGTTGTAGCCTGTGAGAGTTGCTGCTCTTGATCGCTCTCTCGCCAAATACCAAACGAGAGTGTATTTAGCAACATTCATATGGCGCTCCGATTGAGATGTGCAACGAACTGTTATAGTTCACGAATTGTTACACTCTCCGAATATGGTTTGATCGGCTTATTCCAAATCCAAACACTGTTAAACACCATCAATATACAACTGCTTGTGGTTGTAGATTCTTAGGACTGTATTTCATTGAGCCTTTGGAAGCCCAAGAACATAGGTATTTATCCATTTAATGCCCTATTAACTTATATGAACGGTAACGGGTTTGTACCATATTGAAAACCATCAAAAGATTGATTATCAGTAGGTTAAAGGTATTTATTCCATGAATTTTTTGTATGAACTAGAACACCTGTTGTACTAATTTAGTTACTAAAACTGGGATATTGACGATACAAACGGTTCTTCAGATATAACAATCTTCTTGAGTCGAATATTGTGAGATATTCTTATACTTTGATATGAATAATTGATCTCCATGTACTCATGTAAAATGTTATGCCCAAACTCTAAGGAGCTCTTGGCAGACCTGAACTTGTACATTTTTTAGCCTTATTAAAATCAATCGGGTCAATAATATGCTTAGTGTAATAAAAGATTATAATTTCTGGAAATTATGAAATTTTATTTCTGACAAGCAGACTGCAAAATGCTAAACCTAGTCCCTCGTTTGACGAACTGATTCAATTCTCAAACCACTTCATTTTACGAACCATCTATCTAGCCTAGCTCGTAAACTGAGGTTGCTGTGTATACTTAACTAAACACAGGCCAAAATGTCACTTACGACCCATCCATTCCCCTTGATATGGATCCTTTATTTATTAAAAATAAACTATTTCTCAAGAGGACAATATTCATGTGCGCATATATATAGTTTTTTTATAATTGGTCTATAAACAAAAAAAGTTTGAACCTATCACATTGATTGGGTTGATATTGATCTCTTAACACAGACTGAATTTGAATTGCAGAGAATTTGCCTACCATTGCATAAGTCTGTAAGTTTAAAAACAAATGTTATCACCAACGTTCACTGCTAGTAGTTAAATTCGGTTTATTGAAATGAAGAAATATTTTGTGGAAATCAGTTTGGGTCAGAGTGATCCAACTTTTTTTTTCAAGATTCAAAATATGCCAGTTTGAAACAGATATACCACATACATATAGTATAGCACTTATGCCTTTAATTTACAATTCAGCCCATTTTCCATGGAATTCAAGTTAGTAATCAAAGATGGTGCAGTACGTCACTTGAAATGTTTTGTTGATATTGAAACCATTCTAACAATATCCCATGAATGTCAGTTCAAATTCTAGAATATCTCAATTTTTAGAATAAGGCTTAATTTAGACTGTGATAAATTTTCGAAACTGATTCTGGAGTTGTAATCCCGACCAGGCGAAAGAAACGAAATTATTACAGAATGTGTTCCCCTGATATGATTTTTTATATCACCTCTTGTAATAAAACATGTACCGTTAGTAGTTGAAAATACAGAAATTCTAACAAAATTCGCACCAAATAAAACAAAAACATATCAAATCCTATTATAATTATAACAAAATTATTACAGAATGTGTTCTAAAGATGTTACATAATAACAAAAATATGTCAAATTTCGATGTTGTTCATTAGTTCGGATGTAATTTACAACAAACTTTCAAATGCAATGTAGAAAATATAAAAAATGTTGTTATAAATGTGTTAAAAAAATATAACAAGTTAAAAACAATAACATATTGATAACAAAATCATATCAACTTGTGTTATTTTGAACAGCTGTTGAAATGTGGTATAATATTGTTATGTGATTCTAGTCGGGATACTATTAATTAATCCTCTTTAATGACAAATGGGTCTTTTCTCGAAAAACTTTTAATATTCAGCTTCGAAACTAAAACTTGACTCGTATTAATTTTATTTATTCTCTTTTTAGTAGCTACCCGGGTAGAGGTGAATGAAAAATCAAAAACAATACTAAAAACGTTTTTTCTATCAGGATATTAAGCTATTGTTCAGACTTTCACGAAAAGCTGAATTTATCGTCACAATAGCAAAATATGCAAACACATCAATATATGAAATTTATTTGTTATTTTAAATACCGGTAAAATTTTCTAGAATAACTATTGTACTCAAATTTGGACATAACTACTCATTTTGTTATTGCTGAAATGTTTACAACTTTCTTTTCTTAAACAAAAAAAAAATGCTTTGTTATTCAGGGATGGTCCCTTCATCAACCAAATAGCTGGTTTTATTATTTTTCTGTTATTAATAACTTATAAATAGTTTGCAATTCTTGTTCTTCAGAGCTTTTGCCGTTGGTTTGTTCTGTTGGATAAAACTGTATTTTTTGTTGAACGTAGTCAGTTATTATTGTTGCCCTTTTGACAAAAATAATAATGATAGTCATAATTCTTTAAAACAAAATTTAGAACCATATCATCTGATCCGAACTAAAGTTTATACAGTACTGGACAGAATGAAGTACGCATTGGCCGTTTTTCCATACAAATTGGTCAAGTTTGGAGGCTTATATCTCGGTTTCTAGTTGTCCGATTGGCCTTAAATTTTCACCACAGCTTGAAAGTAACCTTAAATTTGCTAAGCTATAAATTCATAGTTTTTCATTAACAAACTTTTAGGTTATCGCAAATCTCAAATTTTGATAAAAATGGCAAAATTTTGAAGTTGAAATAGTTTTTAAATGGAAATATTTAGAGCAATACATCCTTCTGCAAAAATGTACAATTTGATAAGACACACAAGTTTGCAGAACATCATTTTTTGGTGGGACAGATTGTTTTCAAAGTATTTTCAAAATAATATTATGCAATTTTTTGCAAATTGAGAGATTTTCAATAATTCAAAAGATTGAGTTTGAAATACAGCGATATTTTCATTGAATAAAATCTATATTATATCTAGGTTGTGGTGAAAATTTCAGATCAATCGGACCACTAGAAGCTGAGATTCAGATCTCCAAACTTGACCATTTTGTATGGAAAAACGGCCAATGCGTACTTTATTCTGTCCAGTACTGTATGTTTATATATTTGTTGGTAGAAAATTTTAATTAAAAATTTGTTAGGAACGATTTGTAGGTACCAGGTAACACAGCATATATTTTTACTTCATAATAAAAAATCAGTTTTGTTTTTAAATTTAATCAGGAATGTTTTTTATAGGGGCCCAGATAGCCGTAACGGTAAACGCGCAACTAATCAGTATGACCATTCTGAGGGTCGTGAGTTCAAATCCCACTGGTTGAGGATTTTTTCGTAAAGGAAATTTTCTCGATTCTTAGGGCATAGAGTATCTTCGTACCTGCCACCAAATATACACATGCAAAAATGGTCAATCAGCAAAGAAAGCTCTTAGTTAATAACTGTGGATTGTGTGGAAGTGCTCATAAGAACACTGAGCTGAGAAGCAGGCTCTGTCCCAGTGTGGATGTCATGCCAAGAAGAAGAAGAAGATCTCTGTTTTCAGATAAAAGAAACTGGATCAGTTTTAGTGACACCATTCCACTAAACTTAGTGACGGATGGTTAGTCTGAAACTTCTCATACAGCTGTAATGTTTTTATACATTGCCCTGAGTGATAATCGACCAAAGATAAAACCCTACCCTTTCACTACATTTTCTTGGCTTATCCCTCTGCAAAGGGCATCTGCCGTGTTTGGCGTGGCCAAAGCCGTTTTTATTTGTTTAACTTTTGCTGAATGTTTTATTCACGGCTTATGGTTTACAGCGTGATATTCTGTTTTATAGTGGGCTGCAATCTTGCTAGCTAAATACATTTCTTCCAATGAGCTTGAGAGATAAAATTCATGTGCAGCTAGAAAGAAGCAGTATTTGCTATATATGATTTATGTCCATATGGATTAATTTGTGTTATGATAAAAACCTAGAATTACATAATATTCACTGTATAGCAACAACCGTCGTGACTTTCTGGCGCCCGTAGTGAACCTCTATGTATGGTTTTCAATTTTTTTTTTTGAGTTTTTTCATCATTGTTTCACTTTTGCCATATTACAGAAAACAGATTAACTTTGCCTTTTCTTGCTGTATGATTAAGAAACTCTCTACCATGAAGTGTAAGTAAGAAACATTGAAGATTTTTTCAACAAAGTGAAGCAATGAATGAAAAAGAAGATCGACAAATATCCACATTTTCCTTTGGTTTCCGCATCAAATCATTCATGGCTGAGGGAAACTACACATTGTGGTGTGACGCTCTTGCACTAATTAAATTTTCTTTAACTTTTAGATAGATCCCACCGTCCCATAATTTATTTCTCCTAAGAGCTCATATGCATTAAAAATTATGAAAAAACATATGGTGCACGTTTGAAGGAAAACTTTTTTCTAGTATATTGATGAAGATCCTGTGACCAACTGCTCGCTGAGGTTTATCAAGCTAATTTCGACTTGTTAATCTTGTTGCTGCTTTGGGAATTTCTAGCTTTTATGATTTGGGAAAACTTTTTAAAAGTAATACAGGATGGAATATGCATAGGGAGAAATGGAGCCAGAATGATACTCGATACCATCCCTAAAATTAATGCAAACCAGTTGTTAACCAAAACCTGGGTATCCAATTCCCTTGTGTTGTATAAATGAAATCTCGGACAGATGGGCCCTGCAAGAACCGGCATTGGTGCTCCGGAATGAACAACCTTTTCAAATTATGTTTATATGGGTCAATTGATCATTATCCTACGTTTTACATAAACACTCTGGTGTTGAAACTGCAATAAATTTTCTCAAATTTAGCACTCTTGTGACCCCAGTACAACCCGGAATATTCCCTGCATGATTATGAATTCAGCATCGTCCATTTATGACAAATAACTGTTACCTTTTTAAAGTCAATTGAGGATGGTTTGATAAATTGACAAAATGGTAACTGTTTGAAAATACCTTGTCGGGGATTAGGGACGCAAAGGTTCATTACATGTTTCCAATAAATGTATGATTTTGTTGAGTACTTGAACCGTTTGTTCTCTAGGGAACCATCACGTATATTTTTCTTCGACACACAATTGGATTTCCAAGCTACGTATACTGACCCACTGTCCCCTGCGCAAAATGTTAACAATTATCCAACATGTCCCTTGGTAGCTAGAATCATTCAAAAACTCCTCAGAGATGAAAAAGGAACAACAAAAGCCACTGGGTCTTTCCATGTTCGTCTCTAGTTTCCAGTGTTTGAGCCCACGCGTATGCAAAGTTACCTTTTCAAGTGGAAATCGAGTATATAATGATGATGATGATGATGTGACGTGATGAAACTTTTTAAGGAATGAATTGTGGACATGCTGGTGTATCAACCAAACTTGATGGGTAGCACAATTCAGTGTATCAAGATTAGCTGGGAGGGGGCTAAAATTTTTACAAAAGTATAACTTCAATGAAGGATATGCTTTCTCTATATTAGGGGGAGTAACGAGCGTTAAAAAAATTGAGAAAGGACGGTTGGACTAAAACAAAGATTGTCTATGTTTTGCGTTCCATGCATAAACTATGACATAATGATATCAGCCTGTATGTTACTTTTCAAGCCACACCAGCTACACATATATGCTATTTGTGCCAATTACTATTTCCAACAACAAAAAAACCATCACTATGCCGTTGGGTATGACAACTGATCTAAACACAATCTGTAATATTACAGAAAATATTGCAAATTTTAATTCCATTAATTTTGATGAAGCGTTTGTTTGAGGTGCCCACAGCCGCCTTTAGAAAAGAAGATTTCTGGAGCTTGCAGTTTATTTTTAAGATCAAAAATTAAAACTGATCGTTAAAAATCGGTTTGTTGGCAAAAGCCTGCATGTTTTTTTTTTATTTGTAGTAGGGTACACAACAGCTTCAAAAGCCTGGCCTGTTGTGTAAAGGCACAGTGTGGAACTCACGTTAGGCGAACTCAACCACTTAAAAATTTTCTCTACTACCCCTATGCCTCAATCTCTTCCGGAACTAGGATTTCAATGCAGATAATGGACCCCTTAGTAGCTAAAATTAATTCTCGACGCTTTTCCGCTATGATATCTCAGACGGATATACGCTTTGTGGAGTCTAACAACAAGTTCAATGCCTTTACTTCTTAATACGCCTATGAAACAAACAGAATCATTCGATTTTTATAGCAATATATACATTACATACTCCCGGGGTCCATAAAAGGAATGTTTACAAATTTAAAGTTTCCTATTATGGACCCTGCATTTGATTTCCATGTAATCCGGCTCGCTGCCGACGTGCCTATTATGGACCTACCTGGAAATGCCTATAATGAACCCTCTTTCGTGGTTTCATTTACAAAACTGTTCACATTTCTGTATTTATGCACCTTAGAACAAATATTTTGCCGGAAACTGCTGACTAACAATGCAATCGAAGTTACCCCGGTGGATTTTCATATGAATAATGTTGTTTTGAGTGTAAGTTTTATGTTTTTTCTGTGTGGGGTTCATAACATGCAAATGGTCCATAACCGGCATCGACTCCCTGCATCACGCAACTTCACCAGGGGAGGACTGTGCTCACTCAACAAACAATTTTGCATCATAAGAGTTGAACAAATCATTCTAAAACTAATTTCAGTGAAATATACTTTTATTTAGCTTATAATGTTACTTGGGCATGCACTTCGTCAGTCTTAGCCTCTAGCTGTTCTGCTGGTTCGCTGTTGGCGCTTAATGTCGTCAAAAACGCTGCTCACGCGGTTGAAAATCTCGCCGGGGCTTTGGAAAGCTTTCTGTGCGACGACACATTCTACTCTTGAGCTGGCCTCTTTTCAGAACTCTGTTGAACTTATACTGAACTCGCATATGCACTTCGTTACTCTTCGAAGAAGCCCCGACGATCATTTGCCGGTGCAACAACGCGATCTATTCAACTAGTCCCCGGCGGTGGACTTAGCCTACTCCGAAGCTGGCCGGCAGATGCCGAGGTCGGTCCTGCGATTCCGGTGGAGGGAAACTTCCTGTTCACAGGCGCCCCGACGATCATTTGCCGGTGTTATTTCGTTAATTATTCAGCTAGACCTCAGCCAACTCCAACTCGACGTTGGTCGCCCATGTGCCAGGGTCAGTTCTGCAATTCCGGTTGGAAGATGGTTTCCCGACGACTTTCAACCAATACTACGCGACGCCCGCTCTACTCGGTCTAGTCCCCGACGGAGGATCAAGCCTACTCCGATCGCGACCCGGAGCTCTCTGGTCTTCACGCCATCTCCTTTGCAGCAACGACATAATCGCCGTTATTCCCCTGTTTACCGCATTCCAGGTACTTTCATGCTGGCACATGTTCTGCACTATGTTGTCCGGATTTAGGATGCTTGTGGTTTCAAGCATCATCTCGCTTCGTATATCCCTGAATCGAGGGCAGTCGAATATAACATGCTCCAGTGTCTCCTCGATATTTGGACAAGCCGGACAATGTGGAGATTCTGCGTGTCCGATTCTGTGCAGATATTTCCGGAAGCATCCATGGCCTGACAGAAACAGGATCAGGGAGAAGTGTGATACCACAGATGGTAGCAGCCAGCACTAGCAGATGCAGCACACCGAGTGAGCCACCGGGATGCAGGCTTTCTGAGTCAAGTGAGTCAAGTGTCCATTTCAGGATCAAGCAGCTGGTGACGATCATCAAGCGCTCCAAACATGGATGCAGGAGAGCTGACAAAAGCGTTGGCGAGAGCGTGTGACGCAACTATGCCGAGAAAATTGGAGCCAAGGAATCAACGGCGTCCTGCATACTGGTGGAATAACAGACTCAGTACCCTCCGCGCCGCCTGCTTAAGAGCTAGAAGACGCGTGCAGAGAGCTATATCCGAAGCCAGCATGGAAGAGCGTAAAGTGACCTACCGACTGGTCTTGCGGAGAAATAATGTAATCCTTGCTTCCCGTCCGCAAAACAAGATCAAAAACACTGTTTTCAGTAAAACTAAGGATCCCATAGCACCAGGGAAGCAGAAGAATGTGGTGTACTCCATACCATGTGGTGCGGCTGATGGGAAAGTCTACATTGGACAGACGAAACGCATGCTGGAAGTGAGGATTGCAGAACACAAGAATGACAGCAAAAAAAGGAATCCAAAATCGGGATTAGCAGTGCACACGATCGAAGAAGGCCATGTCTTTGATTTCGAAAAAACGACTGTTTTGGAACGCATCGAGAACCCAGAGACCAGGATGATCGCAGAGGTCTTCCATATCAAAAAGCAGGGAGAGAGACCGTAAACCTGCAACGTGAGTGCGGTAATTTCAACTCCACGTACAATGGTCTATTGGCGAGACTGCGTGGAGAGCCACATACACGGACGACTGAGAGAGGAAATATTGACGAAAATGAAACTGGGTGATGAGCAAGGTGCGCTCGTTAATTGGGGTTTTGGGAAAACCATTAGTATAGTTGTGACAGACCAAGCTGTAAGGTTGCGTTCAGCATGTTGTAAGTGTTTATGTGAAAATTGAAATGTTCTTTGTAAATTGTAACTGTTTAATAAATGTAATTTTAGGCGTCTGATGAGGGCTGAAGTGAAGTAAGCCGAAACGCGTAACGCAAAATATGCTGTTTTTGTCTGTTGTCACCGAGAAAAGCCAATATATAATATTAAATGGTCAGAACCGCGTTCAAACGGGAAATAGCGACGAGTAAAACGAACTGCTACAAGGAGTTGTGCCGGGAAGCTGACGCAAATCCCTGGGGCAACGCCTATCGAGTAGTGGAGGCGAAGATCAAGGGCCCAGTTACCCCAGCTGAAATGTGTCCCGACCAACTGAAAGCCATAGTGAATGGTCTCTTTCCTACGCAAGCTCCAACCGCGTGGCCGCTCACACCGTACGCTGACGTAGATGAAGAAAATGCCGGTATATAAGTGTCTAACGCCGAGCTGATAACACTGCGGAACACGTTTTTGTCTTCAGCACCAAAATACCGCTATTCACTCAATTAAGGGTTGCTAAATCCATTGCCGTTTTCAGGAATATCATAGCACGTCTAGTTTTTGAGATATTGGCTGTTGAAAATGCAAAAAATGACTATTTCAACCAACTTGCATGAAAGTTTTCCAGCTTGTAAGGCAATTTATTTGCTTAATTTGCTACATAATTCAAATTTTATGTGTATAACAATACTTAACATCAAAGTTCATAATAGTTTTGACGAGGAAAAATTATTTTCTGATGGTTTAGAGAATTGTTGTATTTTGCCATATAGAAGAAATGAAGAATTTTGTATGGAGACTGCGAGCATGTTGAAAAAATTAATTTAATCGTGCAATTTAAATCAAATTTTATCTGAAATGAAAGTTCAAGTTCTATTTTGCATGGGGACGGACCTGGTGTAGTGGTTAGAACACACGCCTCTCACGCCGAGGACCTGGGATCGAATCCCATCCCCGAGATAGTCACTAAAAAAATTCAGTGACGACTTCCTTCGAAAGGGAAGTAAAGCCGTTGGTCCCGAGATGAACTAGCCCAGGGCTAAAAATCTCGTTAATAAAGATAGAAAAAAAAAATCTATTTTGCATGCTTGGTGGATTAGATTACAAAAAAAAAGAAAAATTGTACGTTAAATTTCATGTAAACATCAAGGGACATGGGAGGGAGAAACCAATACAAAATTTCTGTACGTCATAGTGAGCCCAGAATAAAACCAGTGTTTTATACAACTTTGGCGACCTGTAGCTAAAAATTGTGACGTGCTGGAACATTTCTGAGAATGCCATCAGATTCAGCAAACCCAAATCTACTCGAGACACATAATTTGATCCTTGAGACACGCAAAAATGTAATTTTTGTTACGCTGTGTAACGGTTGGGAAAGGATCCCAGACAACCAGAAATCGCATGAAAGTTCACGTTACAACTCGTTTATTCATACTACAGTCGACTCTCCACATCTCGATGTTCTACATCTCGATATCTTTCCCTATGTCGATGCTTGCTTCTGTCCCTTCATTCTGCATACAATTTCTCTCTCCATATCTCGATATCCTCCTTATCTCGATATCTCCATATCTCGATGTGCTCCTGTTGATTTTTTGTTCCCAATTTTCTCTCTATTTGTCAATATGAACATTTTCAGACCAGATTTAAGTGGTTCACAACAATTTGGAAACTCGAAATGAAGTTTGTTTGTTTATTATTTTCCTAGTAACGGAGTGATTTTCAATCTAGTGTTCATTAAATTAATGTTCTTTGTCTCGATCTCTCCCTATCTCGATGGTCCCTTTGATATCGAGATGTGGAGAGGCGACTGTAATTACATCAAACCCGCAAAACACCGTGGATAAACTCGTCAGTTTGATGAGTTTCCTCGCATAAAACACTTCTTTTCTGAGTTCATTTATACATTTTGTTTAGTCTCGTACAAAGTAAGTCGCATCAATCCGTAGCAGCTGTCAAATCAACATTTATTATCATAAGTTAAGTCGCATAAGATTACAGGTTAGTTCGGTATACGTACATTTTGGTTGTCTGGGATTGAAGCTGAACAAAGCTCCCGAACCAGATGGTATCCCTAACGTAACGCTAAGGGCAGCAGACATATTCAGGACAGCGTTGCAGAAGTGTCTAGCGGTAGGCTGCTTCCCAGACAGATGGAAGGTACAAAAGCTGGTGTTGCTGCCAAAACCGGGAAAATTGCCAGGAGATCCTTCTTTATATAGACCAATATGCTTGCTGGAAGATGATCTCACAGGCTCATTCCTAACGTGTCGGTGTGGACAACCAGGAAACATGGTGAAGTTAACTTTTTAAATTTGTTCAATATGTGAATTTGTGCATATGTGTGTTAACTGTATGTGTGCTTATAATCGATTGTTTATTGACGTAGAATGTCATAGAAGTCATAGGGGCCCAGATAGCCGTAGCGGTAAACGCGCAGTTATTCAGCAAGACCAAGCTGAGGGTCGTGGGTTCGAATCCCACCGGTCGAGGATCTTTTCGGGTTGGAAATTTTCTCGACTTCCCAGGGCATAGAGTATCTTCGTACCTGCCACACGATATACGCATGCAAAAATGGTCATTGGCATAGTAAGCTCTCAGTTAATAACTGTGGAAGTGCTCATAAGAACACTAAGCTGAGAAGCAGGCTCTGTCCCAGTGGGGACGTAACGCCAGAAAAGAAGAAGAAGAAGTCATAGAAGTCTCCAAGCAAACTGCCACGAATACACGATCAATCATATTGTACTCTTGTTGTAGCTGTTCTTGTTAATACTTATAAGTTACGGTCGGAAGAGTATAAGAGAGTAACAAGCCACTAAGAGCCACCTATTTGTCCTGAGGTCGAAGTGGAAAAATTACTCAGTCAGGAACTGAGCCTGGGTTTAATTCATGAGACAAATTCTTTCCGAGTTCAAGTGCTTATATTTCGATATCTAGGAGGTGTTGAGTAATGTATTCAATATTAGTAGATGAATTGATCAAATTCATAGGAAGTCGCTGAAGTGCGTTTTGTTCAATAACATGTTACTCAAACGTAGCATGTGTGGAACAACACCACGCGAAAGTTTATAAATATTTGACACATTGGAATTTGGTGCCGATGTTGTTTAACCTAGTTTTGGTAAACTATGAACCAGGAACTTTCGGTCTTTTCTTGATTGTTATGTTTACGTTTGAAGTATATGATTGAATAAAGACGATTCCAACTTCGGACACTGATGAAGAAGGTTCACCTTCCGTGACCATCTTTAGAACTAAAGCAAAGTGTTATAATTACAAAGTGATGCATCACCGGTATCCATTCGTAGTCCTTCTCCACCATTAGGCAAAACCACGATATGGCGACACGTGCCCTAAGCCTACAGTCTTCGTAGTTATCGAAAAAGTGAAGTTGGTGTAACAGTGAGCAAAAATGTGCCATTAATCGGTAACCAAAAAATATATTCGTCATGACCGATAATTGGCGGCCTTCAGGCAAAGTGCCGTGTGTGGTACTGATTATTGGACTTGTACTAATGGCATTAATGTGTAAAATAGTAATGCAATTAATAATCGAGCAGAAAGAAGTGACCGAAAAGGCTAAATTCGCCCATCTGTTTGCTCATTGGTAAGCAAGAAGAATTACGTTCGCGTAAGAAAGTGAAGCGAAGAACATTGCCAGAGAAAACATTACCTTCCACAACCTGTAACCGATACAGTTAAAGTGCGATTCCATTGCCCGGCCTCGTTCGAAAAAAGTGCCACCTAAACGAACGAAATGGGAAATACGGAAAGTAACGACCAAAACACACACGTTAAACAGTTAGGTGACCAGCAAGTCACTATTATTGAAAATCAGCAAATTAGCACACAGCTTCATAACCAGCACGATATAAAACTGTGGATAATTTTATTTATAACGAGTGCCTTATTAACATTAAAATTAGTGAGAATGATGTGGAAATGCTGTAAGAAGCAAACTCTTAAAGCATTAAGCACCGCAAATAAAGTGCAAAACGTTTGAACATTGAACTGAATCATTTAAATTAGCTGTTGCAATCGCTATAGCGAATGTGGTAGAGTGTGAAAATCGTAATGTCATCGCGAAGTGCGCGAAAGTTAACAATATCGTCAAATTCAACCACACTGCGCTTATGGATAGCGTCACATCATTGCGAACTAAAGGCATCAACAAAGCAGAGTCCCCCGCACAACCCACGGTAGAGCCGTTGAGTGGTAGAATGATTAACTGTAAACCCGCTACTGTTGCTGATACGGCTGTTGTTGATCCAGGATTGAGCGCATCAAACTACACATACAAAGTAATGGAGTGGATAATTATAATCAAAGGTTAGTAGAAATAGATAGTGTTAAGTAATATGTTGTAAATTTGTAAAATGCGTTTGACGTAGTATAAATCATTGTGTTAAAGGTGTTAAATTGTAAATGTGTAAAACCGGTAATCTTTGAACAAAGTGTGTAATGGTTTTTCGTGTTTTAAAATTCAATGGATGAAGATATCGATCCATTAATTAAAAAACTTTCCAATATTTTGAGAAATCTAAAAAAGTGTCCAAACCGAAAATATCTAAAGAGTACTTTGCAAGCTAAAGCAAGTGAAAGTCGACAAATTTATGACAATCTTATAGAATTATTTCAATTAATTGATGAAACAAGACAAAGATTTTTAACCAAAGCTGTACGTGATATTTACAGCCAGATTAAAATTTTTATTGATACCAGGCTTGATACAGGTATTCATCTGTTGAAGTTCAAACAAGTAGCACAAGTAGTACTTGCAATTGAAATTCTTAAAAAAGGGAGTCGAAAAGTTACCATGGCAAATAATATGGAAATTGTGAAGCTTATTGCTACGCTTTTGCCTCAATTCAATGGCAATGCAGATAAGCTTGAAGGTACGACCGCCGCCTTGAGAGCTATTGATACGATGGTAAACGATAATAATAGAGCTATCGCCATTCAGGTGATACTCTCAAGATTGGAAGGCAAAGCACGATCAGCTGTTAATGCTGCTCCTGCAACTGTCAACGAAATCATTACAAGTTTGGAACAGAGATGCAGAATTACGCAGTCTCCTGAAGCTGTAGTTGCAAAATTGAACGCAACTAGACAGACTTCCACTATCGTAGATTTTACTGACAAAATTGAAAAACTCGCTTTGGAGTTGGAAAAAACTTATTTAACAGAAAACGTTCCATTAGCATCCGCAACCAGGTTAGCATCTAAAGCTGCCGTAAAAGCGTTGACCAATGGAGTAAAGAACTCCGAAATCCAACTAATACTTAAAGCCGGACAATTTGAAAACCTTACTTCTGCAATCACCAAGGTAACTGAATTGGAGGCTGATCAAAGTCAACAGAAACAAGTTTTCTGGACCAATGGCCACCAACCACGTTATCAACCACGTCCAACCTTTTCAAATCACCAGCCTAGGATGATAACTTCTACTTATCGAGGTAGAAGATCAACTTATAGGGGACGAAACACAAATACTGCAAATCGTTTCCAGTATCAGCCACGACCGCAAACAAACAGTTTCCCTGATAGAAACCACAGTCATCAATCAAATAACCGAGGTAGAAGAGGTACGAATTCTCGTGTGTATGTTGCACAGGAAAATTCTAGTCAACAACAATCAACAAACCAATCAAACCAACAACAAGTGACAAACAATCCTTTTTTAGAGGTACAGTACGGGCGTACTCAATAAGAGTTTCAGTATCAAATTTTGTCTTGCTCAAAACTGATCTGTCAGACACTCAGTGTACATTTATTGTAGACTGTGGTTCTGATATATCAGTGATCAAAGCGAAATGTGTTAAGCCCACCAAAACATACTTCCCAAATCAAAATTGTAATATAGTAGGTATAGGTGAAGGTACAATAGCCTCTCTAGGTAGTACCAAAAGTACAATAAATATTAGTGAACATATGATAGATCAAATTTTTCACATAGTTGAAAACGACTTTCCAATACCGACAGATGGTATAATAGGAAGAGATTTTTTTGTAAATAATCGTTGTACAATAGATTATGATTTACGTTTGCTTAATATCAGTATAAGTAACGAAGTTTTTACCATTCCCATAGAAGATAACGTAGATGGAAAATTTATTATACCTGGAAGATGTGAAATGGTGAAAAGAATTGACGTTCCAGATAATGAAGAAGATGAACTACTTGTTTGCTCACAAGAAGTTCAGCATGGAATTTTTATAGGAAACTCCATTATAAATAAGAAAAATCCTTACGTAAAATTTATTAATACATTAAATGAGCATGTAGTAGTAAAACCCTTCAAACCTACTTTAGAACAACTAAGTTGTTATAAAATAATGAACGTCTCAAATTCGAACATTAAGCATAGTAATAGGATTGAAGAATTAATTACTAAAGTGAAAATTGGGAATATTTCACACAAAACTCAGAAAAATCTTTACAAATTGATGATGAACTATAATGATGTATTTCATATATCAGAGGATAGGCTAACAGCAAATAATTTTTACGAACAATCAATAGAATTAATTGACAATACCTCCGTTTACATTCCTAACTACAAACAGATTCATTCCCAACAAACTGAAATAAATAGCCAAGTTAAGAAAATGCTCGATGATGGTATCATTGAACCATCTGTTTCGCATTTTAACTCACCCATATTATTAGTACCAAAGAAATCTGACTCTGGTAAAAAATGGCGTCTAGTTATAGATTTTCGTCAATTGAATAGAAAAATCTTACCCGATAAATTTCCACTGCCAAGGATTGAAACCATTCTTGATCAACTGGGTAGAGCACGCTATTTTACTACATTAGATTTAATGTCTGGATTTCACCAGATACCTTTGGAAAATAATTCAAAAAAGTATACTGCTTTTTCCACTAGCGATGGTCATTATCAATATACAAGATTACCCTTTGGACTAAATATTTCTCCTAATAGTTTTCAAAGGATGATGACTATCGCAATGGCTGGACTATCACCGGAATGTGCATTTATTTACGTAGATGATATTGTTGTGATAGGCTGTTCAGAAAATCATCATCTTAGAAATCTAGAAAATGTCTTCGAACGTTTAAGAATGTACAATTTAAAATTAAATCCTGAAAAATGTGATTTTTTCAAAAGTGAAGTCACATATTTAGGTCACAAAATTTCAGATAAAGGTATAACACCTGATGACGCAAAATTTTCAATCATCGAAAAATATCCAGCACCACAAAATGCTGATGAAGTTAGAAGATTCGTCGCGTTTTGTAACTATTATAGGAAATTCATTCAAAATTTTGCTTTAATAGCACGACCGTTAAATAAATTATTACGAAAAGATGTAAAATTTTTATGGACATCAGAATGTCAGGAGTCATTTGAAAATTTGAAGAAAAAACTACTTTCACCTCAAATTTTACAATTTCCCGACTTTTCGAAAGATTTTACTTTAACCACTGATGCTTCATCCTTCGCATGTGGTGCAGTTTTGTCTCAAAACCACAATGGAAAAGATCTACCTATAGCATTTGCTAGTAGAACTTTTACAAAAGGTGAAGAGAACAAAGCTGTAATTGAAAAAGAATTAGCTGCTATACACTGGTCTATAAATTACTTTAAATCATATTTATATGGACGTAAATTCAAAATTAGAACAGACCACAGACCATTAGTTTATTTGTTTGGAATGAAAAATCCAACTTCTAAACTAACCAGAATCCGATTGGATCTTGAAGAATTCGATTTTACAATTGAATATATGGCAGGAAAAGAAAACATAGTCGCTGATGCTTTATCACGAATAAAGTTGAATTCAGATGATTCAAAATCCATGTTCGTTTTAACTAGAAGCATGGTCAAAGAACAAGACAACCCAAACCCAAATCAAACAGTCACCTTGCAGCCTGATCAACTCAAGATGTATGACTCGTAGGGGGCCCAGATAGCCGTAGCGGTAAACGCGCAGCTATTCAGCAAGACCATGCTGAGGGTCGTGGGTTCGAATCCCGCTGGTCGAGGATCTTTTCGTAAAGGAAATTTTCTCGATTCCCAGGGCATAGAGTATCTTCGTACCTGCCACACGATATACACATGCAAAAATGGTCAATCGGCAAAGAAAGCTCTCAGTTAATAACTGTGGAAGTGCTCATAAGAACACTAATCTGAGAAGCAGGCTCTGTCCCAGTGGGGACGTAACGCCAGAAAGAAGAAGAAGACTCGTTGTCAAATGAGGAGGTTAGAGGCATTCCAAAGCTTGAAATCGAAGTTATAAAAAGAAACAAGAAATTCGTACAATGTGTAGTATATATTATGAATAAAAACTACAAGAAGTCTCTTCTATTAGTAGGAGAGTACAGAATTTGTCTCCAAGAACCTGTCGCATTAGAGTACATGGTTCGAGATATTGAAATAGCTGCTGAAAATAAAAGCATGCACAAAATAGGTCTTGATGTTAACACAACGTTTATGAAATTATTAGACGTCGATATATTGAAGAAACTTGCAAGCAAAATACTCAAAAAACTAAACATCGTACTATTTGAACGACCAAAAATAATTATTGATTCCCATATGATATCCGAGATTCTCGAGAAAAACCATAACACACCAACCGGAGGTCATATAGGACAGAACAAATTATATAAAAAACTTAGGAAAGAATATGAATGGAAGCAAATGAAACGAACAATCGCAGAGTTCGTAAGAAAATGTAACGCGTGTAAAATGAATAAAAACCAGCAAAAAACTTGTGAAAAATTTGTTAAAACAACTACACCACTTAAACCATTTGAAATTATAAGTATAGATACCGTTGGACCATTTGTCAAAACAATAAACAACAATAGATACGCAGTCACAATACAATGTGATCTTAGTAAATACATAGTAATTATTCCAACACCAAATAAAGAAGCACATACAATCGCAAAAGCAATAGTTGAACATTTTATGTTGATATATGGAACTACAATAAAGGCAATAAGAACAGATTTAGGGACAGAATATAAAAACGAATTATTTACAAAAATAAACAATTTTTTTGAAATTAATCATATCACCTCAACAGCATATCATCCCCAAACAATTGGCTCACTGGAAAGGAATCATAAATGTTTAAACGAATATTTAAGAATCTTTTCCAATGAACACAGAAATGATTGGGATGAATGGACAAATTATTATTGTTTCTCTTATAATACAACGCCAAATTTCTCAACAAATTATACACCTTTTGAACTAGTATTTGGCAGATCAGAAAAAATTAATAAGGAACTATTACCAACAAAAATAAATCCAATTTATAACGTAGATGATTACAATCAAGAATTTCAACACAGATTAAACATTGCTTACAACAAAGCTAAAGACTATTTGGAACAAACAAAATTGAAAACGATACAAAATCAAAAAAATGTAAAACCGATTGAAATAATAGTAGGAGATACAGTAGGGTTGACAGTCGAAAATAGAAAAAAATTAGATGCTTTATATTCAGGACCATACATTGTTAAAAATATTATAGACCCAAATGTTACTATAGAAAATATGCTTACAAATCAAAACCAAATTGTACACAAAAATCGACTAATAAAAATTTAAGACAAAAAGTACTTGGTCATAGAATGATATAACATCATTCTCCTAAAAGGGGAAGGTGTTGAGTAATGTATTCAATATTAGTAGATGAATTGATCAAATTCATAGGAAGTCGCTGAAGTGCGTTTTGTTCAATAACATGTTACTCAAACGTAGCATGTGTGGAACAACACCACGCGAAAGTTTATAAATATTTGACACATTGGAATTTGGTGCCGATGTTGTTTAACCTAGTTTTGGTAAACTATGAACCAGGAACTTTCGGCCTTTTCTTGATTGTTATGTTTACGTTTGAAGTATATGATTGAATAAAGACGATTCCAACTTCGGACATTAATGAAGAAGGTTCACCTTCCGTGACCATCTTTAGAACTAAAGCAAAGTGTTATAATTACAAAGTGATGCATCACCGGTATCCATTCGTAGTCCTTCTCCACCATTAGGCAAAACCACGATAGAGGTAAACGATTCCGAATCAGTGGAGTAGCAGACCTCCTACCTTCTAGTATAAGCTTCTTGTTACAAGGAGTCTAAATGTCAAATGCAATGAAACCTGTTCACAGTTACAAAAAACGATTTTGAAACTTATAAGTAGAATCAATAATTTGATACGCTAGAGTACCGATGCATGGATAAAATCAGTATCGTTCAACCAGCTTAGATGCCGAACCTGATTGAGGGGCACGCTCTTGTGAGTTTAATGGTGACAAACTGTTTTCTCCAACAGGTAAAAATAGCGGTATCTTTTTCTAAAGAGGCTCTATGCAAAATGGTAAAGAATGATAATTGTATTAAAAACGACTACTTCATTATTGCTCAATAGTAGTGGAGTAGAACGACATGTACTAAACAAAGGGCACGGGTATACCACAAAAGATCAAAGAAAACTGGTCGCAGTGGTTCATCCCAAACAGAAACAGAAACGCACGATCAAACTTACACCAGTCGATTTACTCAGAATGAAAACGTATCGATGTTTGTTTGACGTCATTGAGCTTTAGTTCAACGTCAGTCCGACAAGGAAGTGGATGTTTTGCAGCAGTTCTGTTTATATTTGATTTCACACAGCAAACAAAGAAAGTTTTGTCAACATTGCACTACTACGAAGGCAACTGGATATTGATCAATCCGAACACTATTTTCTATTTCTCGATTACTTATTCAAATAGACGTAAGTAACTTTCATACGGTTTAGGGAAAATTAATTAGGAAGAACCACAACCTGCCTTCTGAAACTGTTTTAAAATGTATTCCCTTTTCAACATTTTCTCGCCGTGTACTTCGCTTAAATTTCGCATGCAATCAGCTCGCGTTTAAACACTAAGTAGTACCTATAGTTTCCCACAAAAATTATATGACAAAATGATAAGCCGTTCCATTCAGTTACTTACGACGTTTTTGTACCAGTGTAAAATTGACTCAAGTTGTGTTTTGTTTTGATTCGTGGTTAAGTCACTTTGTCTCTCCATACAACGGAGCGGCGAAAGTAATGGTTAGGTTGCGTAAGTTGAAACGCTCTGGTGTGCCAAAAACATTGGCCACCAGTGTAGCGATCGAACGATCGCCATCAACCGACGAAGTCAGCGTAAAACATCCGGTCGGTCGATGGTCCGGAGTTGCATCAACCTGACCGATGGACTCCACATCGATATACTGTCACAGCAGTGTCAGCAGTTTCCACGCGCTGCCTTTTCAACTATAAACGAGGTACAACAATGTAAGTCGCAGTAGCAACAGAAAATTCCGACGAAGCACCGCACGTAATAGGAGACATGTGGCCGTTCTCAAGCGACAACCCAGAAGTCACCGTGGAGAATAACATCTCCACGCACACGATGGTTGGGTACACCATAGATATCCTCTTCGTCGTCATCATCATCATCATCGTCATTGCCTGGCGATGGAGGAGAAATGCGCACCGACTCAAGGCGGTGGAGAGTGCAGCAAAACGGCTGCATCATCAGAATCCAGTATAACTCAACTCTGTAGATAAATGAAACTCAGAACTCAAGCGTGTCGCGTCGTTTCTCATATTACGGTCTTGTGATCGAGCTAGGTGGGGCTAGTTCGAAACTAATTAATTTCGATTAACGATCGTCGGTGGAAGTCCTAGCGGGAGCGGGGCTAATCGAAGGTCGTTGCCAAAATCACATTCTAAGAGTGAAAAATCGAGCTGGTTTAGAGCGGAAAGTGTAGAATTTCGACTGCGAAACACGTAGAATTGATAAGTAAGTTTGTGACTTTTTTGACTTGAGTCTGTTTGATTAAGTTTTCGAGATTTTATTATGGAAATGAAAATTTACGAATACAAATGGTCGGCGTTAAGTTATAGGGGACCAAGTACAAAACTTTTGAAAATTGGATTATTCTCTCATTAGTTTCGAAATCACTTTACCTCCGTTTCACTTTGACCATATTTGATGAATGCTGTAAACTGCGAGATATATGTAACAAATTTACTTTGAATGATCAATAAAAATCGATAAAAGTTTGCAGTCAGATTGGACCAAGTGCTTATTACCATAATAGCAAAAATGATCAGCGTCCTCAGCGCGTGAGGAAATAAAAAACATTTCAAGATATTTGTCAGATTTTTCAACATCTAATTATTCTTCTACTTATCCATCAGTAAAAATATATAATTATTACTTAAATCGATGCATTTGATTTTGATTTTTGACCATTTAGCATATGAGCAATTCTCGCTGAAACCAGGCCGCCATCGGCACCCATCGTTAGAATTCCAATTTTATGTCACTGATCGCTAGTTTTCGATAAAACTTAAGGGTGGTCCTTTCTGTTTTCTCAGATTGGTGGACCCCTCGTACGCCAGCTAGTTGAACAGTTTGCGAAAAAGCCCATTTTTAGATAAATCTTGGGTATTTCTTCACGGGATATGTCTCATATTTCGCTTGGAACACATAGCAAACTTAGTGGCATCGTATAGAGAAAGGATATAGCTTTCATTTAAACTTGAAAAAATTTTGGCGGCCATTTTGAATTTTTGTTAGAAAAATCGATTTTTCACCATTAGCGCACCGCTAGTTTTGAATTCTGAGATGACCATCAGAAAGCTGAGGAAAAATTGGGTAAGATAGGCTACAGAAACTAGGTGAGCAATGGTATTTACTCTATCAAATGAACGATTTTCTAAATCATGTTATACGATTTTGACGTATATGGCGAGTGCAATCAAAACAAACATCATTTTTTTGTACAACAAAGAAACATGTTTTCAACCTTCGGTGTTTTATTCGAGTCGAGTAAAGAATAACAATATTATTTTAAGTGAAAAAATCTGGCGGCCATCTTGGATTTTGACGCCATCTTGATTGTAGGTAGTAGAATTAATTTTTCACCTTGATAGCATGTCGAATTTAGAGGCTACCAATAAAAAATGGTTACGTATGCTCTTCTTCTTATTATTCTTCATTTAACTGACGTTACGTCCCTACTGGAACCGAGCCTGATACTCAGCTTTATTAGTTATAAATCCAGGTTATTAAACAGGAGTTTTCTTTTTTAATGCGATTTCTGACAACAGAATAATTCTTCGACATATCTTTGAATTCAGTAATAATGAATAAATAAATTCAATAAATGAAAACATTGATTGTATTAAACAAACTTTTTTTACCCTATGCATTGTTGTTCATTGTATGAAGTTTATAGATTGCGTGTCGGGACATTAGAAAGCCTTGTGGTAATATCTGTAGTTCTAACGTAAACGTAAAACATTGACAAAAGTGCATTAAATTATAATGAAAGTTTTAAATTTTGAAGCAAAAAACATCCTTGATTTTCTAAGTCATAAAGTATCGTTTTTAGTACCGCCCAACATGCATGTGAAAAATAGCGAAATTGAATGATGAGAAGCAGGTTTTCTTCTAATGTGGACGTAATGCCGAAAGGCAGGTGTATAATTTCGAGGTTAGAAAAACTGGCGGCCATCTTGGCTTTCGACGCCATCTTGGTTTTTAGCAGTTGCATGATTTTTTACCATCTCAGTGTTCAGCATGTTGAATTATAAGGCCTCCGTTAAAACAAAAATCAGATTCTATCTTTCTTATCTTATCTCAGCTGCTCAACTGATTGTTCATTTGTATCAATGGTTTAAGACCAAATGAATGAAAGAAATTATGCTATTTCACAAATCGAAGATATGCAGAAGAATCATTCAGGTAGCAAATAAGCGTTAAAAAAATCCTATTTGATAATTTGTTTTTAAAACTAGTTAAGCTGAAGGGCTGGTTCTGTTCCAGTAGGGACGTAACATAAGGAAAAAGAAGAACAAGAAGAAGAATAAGTGTAACGGTAGCATTGAAATTCAACATGTTGAGTGCTAACAAGGTGAAAACTCATTCTACTACTTAAAACCAAGATGGCGTTAAAATCCAAGATGGCCACCAGATTTTTTCACTAAAAATAATATTCTTATTCTTTACTCGACTTGAATAAAACACCAAAGGTTGAAAACTTGTTACTTTGTTGTACAAAAAATGATGTTTGTATTGATTGCACTCGCCATATACGTCAAAATCGTATAACATGATTTAGAAAATCGTTCATTTGATAGGGTAAATACCATTGCTCACCTAGTTTCTGTAGCCTATCTTACGCAATTTTTCCTCAGCTTTCTGATGGTCATCTCAGAATTCAAAACTAGCGGTGCGCTAATGGTGAAAAATCGATTTTTCTAAAAAAAAATCAAGATGGCGGCCAAATTCAAAATGGCCGCCAAATTTTTTTCAAGTTTAAATGAAAGCTATATCCTTTCTCTATACGATGCCACTAAGTTTGCTATGTGTTCCAAGCGAAATATGAGATATATCCCGTGAAGAAATATCCAAGATTTATCTAAAAATGGGCTTTTTCGCAAACTGTTCAGCTAGCTGGCGTACGAGGGGTCCACCAATTTGAGAAAACAGAGAGGACCACCCTTAAGTTTTATCGAAAACTAGCGATTGGTGACATAAAATTGGAATTCTAACGATGGGTGCCGATGGCGGCCTGGTTTCAGCGAGAATTGCTCATATTTGTATGGGTGGTCAGAAATTGCAACAATTTCTGTGCAGACAGAGTGGACCAAGTGGTGAAAAGCAATGAACTGATTGATTATTGCATTTTTTGAGTCAATTTCAGAGTCCGATAGAAATTGGTAATTGTATGGTGTATGTATGGAATGTGCTAGTGCTGTTTATTGGACTAGTATGTTTTGGTCGGTACTCAAGATTTTCACTTGGTCCACTCTGACTGAACACTTATATGAAATTTCAGGACTTCAATGACCTGACCCAGCAAAACCTTAATTTTCGAGCTATCATAATGCCACTGATTTTGGTATTGACGAATGGATTATTGAAGAATTTACGATACTGGTGTCGAACGGTCTTGATAATCTGCTTATCTTAGAGATATGCATCCAGTTTGATCATGTAAGCATTAAATGATTTTTATTTTCCTTGAAATTGTTCAGTCAGAGTGACCCAACTCACTGAACGGTGGTGTTTAGTTCAGTCAGAGTGGACCAAGTACACATAGTCCATCAAAAAATCGTTCTATCAGAGGTTTAGATTATGATTTTTTATGATTATAACTTCACATTATATTGTTTGAAAGCAACACATAGATATGTAGAAATATTGTACCAAAATTTATACGAGTTCAAAAATTACAGAGCGTTAGACTTTAAACCATCATCCACAAAATATGAAAACTTTCAATTGGTCCACTCTGACTTAACGCCGACCCAATGCTTGAGTGCGTGTGTGAATATAATTCATATGTATGTGTGTGTTTTTGCGCAGCTAATCACTGAATGTTAAGTCATATTTTCGACGTTAAAATTGAAAAATATTGAGAAAATGCAAAATTAGGACACATAGATTGAAATTTCAACTATCACATGTACGCATGTACACATAAAAACACACATTATTGAAAACGTATATCAACAAATAAGAACCATATTCATCATTTGTATACAAAATCAGCACGGTAGATCGAAAATTGGCGTGTCCGACACACAAGACTCCAATTGCCCAACTTACGGACTATTGTCTCCGTGACTTTCTTAATCAGTCATAATTGATTCACTTTTATTTGTGCTTAAATGTGTATATTATTTGATCTCCAACACAATGTTTTCATGATTTCATATTTCATTCAAAATAGATTTATGTTTTGGTTTAATTATACCTTAACGACGCGGATTTCAATTCAGTTTTAGCAAGGTACTTAATAAATTTACGAAGTTTAAAAATTTTGGGGATCTCAGATTGCAATAAGCTCCATCTCATTTTTCTCGGTTCTGCATAAATAACAAATCCCATGCTTAAGATGGTCGTAAAAGCATGCAAAAAATTCATGTTTCAGCTGTAGCTTGTTTCTCTGGAGCAGACATTCGTCAAACGCATTTTGGTCTTTTATCACGAACGGAGAACATAGGTCGATGGTACCATGAATGAATAGCAACTCCTCCAAAACCCTCTTCTTGTGTATGTATGTTTTGCTTGTCCTTCCCATTTTTCCCAGCAGCCCAAAAAGCGGTGGGAGGTAGAGGGCGAGTTCGTCTGCTCTTATGCTTGTGCCCCCTTCGTTTACGGAAAGATGCTTCGCACTCTAAGCCCATCATGTCTCAACAGCTCTCGAGATGAGTGTCGTTGTTCATGATCTTGGGACATGGCAAATGGGAACTGCAGCAGTGCAGACTCTTTTCTCCTTTCCTTAGTCAAAGAACCATAAAATGCACTGCGGTAAACTGTAGTTGAAAATAACTGCTACAAACTGATAACGACAGTTGCAAGTGAACGTGGTGACAGAAAAAAGTTCAACCAGTGCAACAAACTCTGGGGTGCTCATTTTTGTCATATTCTAATCACGACGTGGCGGGCAAGCACGCTGAAACTGAGCAGCACAACTATGAGTGGAAATATTTTTTTTTTTCTTTATTTTAGTGTTTTTTAACTTAAAGCTAGTTCAACACTCGTCAGAAGAGGTCACCGAAATGGTGTGTAACCGGTTGGTTCCAATTTTTAGATTTTCGTGTTTGTATGAGTTCATGTGTTAGTGAAAATTCACGTTTTTAATTATAAAATGCAGTAGGCTACACTATAGTGAGAATTCGTGCCGCTGTAACCAAAACTGACTACATTTCTGAAGGGGATTTCTATGACTCGCCCAATAGTCGCACAAAAATGGTGCTTAGCGATAGCCAGAATGAAATCAAATTGCTGGGCGCTGCCATCTTCTAAAATTGGAAGATTGGTCAGAAGAATACCAGGCGTCCGTGTGTAAGATCGTGCGATAGTGAAGTGCAGTGCAATTAACTATTAACGACACCCCCCCCCCCCCTTTAAGGGGATGGAATTGGGATGTTCGCCTGCCTCCGTTCAGGTAATTAGGTCGGAATTACCGTATTGACCACCCTGACGGAAAATATTAATCCACTTCAGGACCTCGTATCCGTTTATTGAAACGGTCAGCACACGGCGGCTCGGAAGTCAAAATGGCTTCCGAGCCTAACAGCAAAGGACTTGCCTTCGTCCGATCCCGGACGAATACCTCAGGCCTTCGGCCTTAACCGCAAAGGAGGTTCCCTTCTCGGCACGGTCATTCCGGTCTCGTCCTGGGCCGTGCCGATTACGCCCATGAAGGAAGACGCCTGTTCGCCGGATCTTCGTTAGCTACGCCCGCTGAATGCAGCCAAACTGCCATCACCAACCCCGAGCAGCTTCGCTGCGAGTTTCTGGCCACACGGTAGTGCAGGAGCAGCCGTGTGGGCCAATCCGATAGAAGGAGTAAAGGCAGCTGCAGCAGTGAGTACAACGATTACCCATCTCGCTTACACGCCACACAAACCTGTACAATCCACACCCACACGCCACACAAGGGCTCAATAAATGTTTAAGAATGTGAAATTTCCTGTTTTCATACTTTGTTCGCGAAGCCCCTTCGATTACCCAGTAACATGCCAACCCTGCGACAGAGTTCAGGGGTTTCATGTTACTGAGCTAGTTACCTGGGAGTGGTTGGTAGCCACTAGCTCTCCAAAGGTTCCCAAGGGAGTCTCGGGGGAGTTATAGGTGCCTCAAAAAAGAAGAAGAGAACCCTTAAAGGGTGCCTCTTTCGATCCCAACCAAGGGGTCTCGCCAAACACAGAGTAACGCTATTTTAGATGACTCACTGGACAGTCGACCTGTCGTTGTTTTACATGTAACACCCACAGACAGTCTTGATTTGAAATATCCTAATGGTAAATGCGCACCGCATAATGCGAAACTTCCTTATTTTGAAAAATTTGATAACCTAAATGCTTATAGATGTCGGTGGACATCTACTTAGCCGGACTAAGATGGCTTGTAGTGTTGGGTCATATTTGTCCGTACAGGTTGATAGCTTTTAGGAACCCTATTAAAGTTGACACGGTGGCCGCATCGTTTGCTAGGGCGCTGCGGATACTTCCCGAAATTCCGAAGGATCTCCGGGCTGATTCGTATTGCGGACATGTACATATAAAGTGCTCGACGGAGTTCTGAACGCCGCAGATTGAGCACATCCGTCTGAAAGGACCACGTCCATCCATGTTATGAGAAACTCGCGTATGCCCGGTTCTTAAACGGGAGATGACTCGTTGATCGTGGAGAAGAGGACAATCGATCCAGTTTTCGGTTGAGAGTTTGATTTTTCGCAGGTGCGGAGAGTAAGACTGAGCCCATTCAGTACCCCATACGTTCTCGAAGGTTTTCGAAATCCATCTTTTCACATCATCGAAAGGAACCGTTTCTTCGAAACAAGGAAAAGAATGGCCGGTCCCGACGAGGTTATCGGCAGCTACATTTCCGGGTATCCCACAATGTCCGGGAATCCATGCGTAGGTTGTGTTTGGCAGAGCATTCTCCAGCGTTCCCTGAATCCATGGATGTGTGGGCCTTTCAGATTGCAAGGCAGAAACCATACTTGCTGAATCTGTAAGGATTAATACTGGTCGGTCGGATGGTATGGTGGCTGCTATGAAAATAGCAGCGGCTTCCGCGGAAAAAAAAACTGAGCATGTAGGAGGAAGACTAAGGCTTAGTGAAATGTCGGAGGCCGAAACTTCCAAACCGACGCCAAGGTTCGATAGTGACCCATCGGTGTAACGTTTTTCGTGACTGGGATACTTGTTATGTAGCCAATCGAGGACGGTAGCTCTATGAAACGATGAATTGTCATCTGCGCGAAACTGATTTGCAATTGCGTTGTCTATGTTTGGTTTCGATGAGTGCCATCAAATATCTCCGTACCAGTGAACCTTGGCCACTGGGGGGAGATCCACGTTGGCGGCCGACTGGAGGATTCTGCACCCTTCAGATAGGATAAAAATCCTGTCGTCTCCGGATGTTTTTTGGTAATAGCGGCAGCTTTTCTGCAGACAGCCGTGTAAATGAAAAAACGGAAGGGTACACTGAAATCATATCTTCGTATTTTATCCAAAATCCATTTCGTAAAACAAGATTTCGTACATATAACGCTATTTTCATTCATTGTACGAATTATTTGTACTTGACAGAATTTCGCGATTCAGTGACTTTACGAAATAATCGTAAGATGTACGATATACAATTCGTAGATGTGCGTTATCGTGTTGTTCGTATTACGAATTGTTTAGTATTACGAGACTGATCGTTTAATCTACGAAATCATTCGTTGTTTTCTACAACAAAAGGTTTCGTAGACACATTTCGTAAAATACAACATGATACGACCGCAGCCGATGGAGGTAAGAAGAAGCGCGTATAAATGTTCGTTCTGAATACGAAACAAACGAATTTCAATTACGAAATGTTTCGTACATTATAACAATCATTGTTTGTTTTGATTTCAAGCTTGAATTATATTACGAAGCTGGTTGCATACATTTTACGAAACTGTTTCGTTGCAGAAAACAACGAATAATTTCGTAGTTCAAACGAACGATTTCGTAATGTAAAACAATATATATTTTCAGTGTAGAAGACTCAACGCAGCTATACGCAGCTAACGAGTCGGTCTAACGCTATACAAGTGAGTTCTAACCCGTATGTTAGCCTGCTATCGATTATGTCTTGCGCGACCCGGAAGCGCACTGCCCGATTGTTTGTTCGGTGGGGGCGTGAGATCGTCCGGATTATATTTAGGCGGGTTTGACAACTCTCCTTCACCGAGTCAAAGTGATGCCGGAAGGTGAGCCCATGGTCAACAGTGACTCCAAGCACCTTGACGGTTTTTTTTGTTAGGAATAACTGCCCCATTGACCATAATTGGGACGGGGTTATGATGATTAGATGGGCACACATGACATCTAACCCTTTTCGATGCGGACAGCTCGAAACCGACTGCAGAGGCCCACTTATATACCGCGTTGACAGCTGCTTGGGTTTTAATTCTGACAAGAACTGGTGTTTTACCGCTAACGACAAGAAGGATGTCGTCAGCGTATACAAATACATATATGCCACTGGGAAGGTAGCTAAACACTCCGTTCATTGCCACCAGAAATAAGGTGACTGCTATCACGGAACCCTGTGGAACGCTGGTCTCTTCCCGATATGAGTCGGATAGGAAGTCACCAACAAGGACTCGGAAGGAACGTTGTTGTAAAAAATTCTGCACGAAACGCATGATGTGCCCCCATAGATCCATTGAACTAGTTGACGGAGCACTAATGGACCCCATGTCCGGTTGAACGCCTTCGATAGATCTAGGGAAACGATCTCGTTATGCAAGCCACTGGAGTAAGCCGTATGTAGGACATCACCGAGTTGGGAAAAATAGGTTGAAGTCCCGTGCCCTGCTCTAAAGACGTGTTGTCTATGGTCCAAGAGGTCATGAGATTCCAAGAACTGTTTCAGTCGACGGTTTACCATCCGCTCCATCACCTTTGACATACAGCACGTGAGTGCTACTGGCCGGAATTTGGGTGGGCCACGAGAGTCACTGTTAGTCTTCGATATGGGGATGATAAGGCTTTCGCTCCATTCTGACGGAAAACTGTCCGTGAGCCATGTTTTGTTGATGAGATCCAATAGTTGTAGTTTGCCGGAAGGAGGAAGATTTTTTATGAAAGGATAACCGATGCCATCTGGGACTGCAGATTTACCGGTACTACATTTGATTGCGAATATTAGCTCACTGAGAGTGAATGGATTGTTGATTGGCGCGTTATCATGATCATCAGGAACGGAAAAATCAGCCACAGAACTAAGAGTTGGTTGAATACGGCGTTTAAAGAAATCGCTGTAGCACTCGATAGCTGCTAGCTTTGCGAAATATTCGCCTAGAGCCATTGCTACTGCTGGAGGATCCGAAATATCAGAGCCTTGAATTTGAAGTATAAGTGGTGTTGTTTTACGCTTTCCACTGACAAGGGAAGGTCACGATGGTGTTACACGGGGTTTTCAACCGGACTATTTTTGTTAGATTCTACATGTCGAAATATGAAAAACCCCAAAGCCTTTCGGGTGATGGAACAGTGGTGTAGCCAGGAGGGGATCTGAAAGTGGCAATTTTGTACGTATATTATATTATTAGGCTAATTGGAAATTTGACAAAAATATTTTTTCAATATCTATTGTGATGGTAGAGAACAGAATTGACATTAATTTATGATTAAAATGTATTTTCCATGCCATAGGCGCAATCGGGATGGATTTAGTATTGGTATACTATTCTAATAAAACCAAATTTGTTTTGGTGTCCATATTCCATGATGGTTACGCCAATGGCATGGAAAATACATTTTAAACATACTTTAATGTCAATTCTGTTCTCTACCATCACAATAGATACTAAAAAAATATTTTTGTCAAATTTCCAATTAGCTCAATAGTATAATATACGTACAAAATTGCCCCTTTCAGAGCCCCTCCTGGCTACACCACTGGTCCATCACCCGAAAGGCTTTTGGGTTTTTCATATTTCGACATGTAGAATCTAACAAAAATAGTCCGGTTGAAAACCCCGTGTAACACCATCGTGACCTTCCCTTGTGAGAGCATTTATCTTGCTCCAGAGGTCAAAAGAAGTTTGTGTAGGATTGATGCTGTCCAAGAAATTTTCCCAGCTGGCACGCTTGGCGTCCGCGATTATCCTTTTGTATTCCATATGTCGCCGCCGATATAGGTTCAGTGCATTCTCCTTGTTAGGGTGGCCAATGGGAATACGCTTGACCGTGCGTAGTGCTTTCCTCTTAGAATTGACTGCTTTTCTGGTTTCATCCGTCCACCAGTGTAGAGCCTTCCTGCCCGGTCGATTGCTAGTACGAGGTATGGATGATTCCGCGGCATTGTGGATCACTTTGGCCAAATCGGTTAAATTGGTGTGTGCATGATTTCGGGAAAGATAGCGAAAGCTTTGAGTGTATTCGTTCCAGTCTGCCTTCTCGTACATCCATCTAGGCCGACGGGCCAAAGCCGGCGGGGAGGCAAATGAGCCTATTCGAATAGGATGGTGATCGCTGCCGTACATATCGGAGTCCACACTCCACTGAAAACGGTTAACGAAAGAGCGACTTAGTGCAGCTACGTCGATGGCTGAGGAGGTATGCCCGTTAAAGAATGCATTTGCACCGTTGTTAAGGACAATAAGGTCATGTTCCTCGAAAATATTTTGTAGGGCGATTCCTCTGGCATCAGAGCAGTGCCCGCCCCAAATAGGGTGATGAGAGTTCATGTCGCCAACGAAAAGGGTAGGTCCGGGTATCACCTCAAGGATTCGATCAATCCGCTCACGCAGGTTGGGTAAGGTTCCGCAGGGGAGATAGACGTTTAAAACGGAAATCCTGATAGGCCCGTTAAGGCGTATTCCGACAACGGGTAGGTCTGAGTCGAGCCTGAGGACCTCAAAAGGAATTGACGTTAATACACCCAGGGCGACTGAGTGTCTCAAGTTACTGCCACGGAGCATAGTCCAACGATATTGGCCACGAAGCGAGCGGTTGAGCTGCTCAACCGATACCCTGTTCACTTTCTGCAGAGCTAAGCACCACGGTGCAGTGTCATGAACTAGAAGTTCAAGGTTTGCGAGGTTATTATAGAAACCAATCATGTTCCATTGAAGAAGAAAGGTAATTGGTCAGTGCGCATCGTACCTTCGTGCTGTGCGTACACGAATTCTCTCTGCTCTTGGAAGTTTTCTTAAAAACTACCTAAAGCAATAAAACAGTACTTTTCAGTGCTACACAAACAGTACTTTTCAGTGCTAAAATTAAAAACGGTACTTTTCAGTGCTACTTAAACAGTACTTTTCAGTACTATTTTTTCTACTATTGATCCCTTTACGATCCTTGTTTGGACCCGTGCCTTTGATTTTTCGTTGGACCCGTTGGCGAAAGCTAGCGGTGGTAATCCTTCTTGGACACCGTCTAGGGAAAAAACCTCTCGAAGGTCACGTCTTTCTCGTTAATTAACTAAACATGGTATCAACAACTAACAAAAGGAAGGGTGAATCTCTGAATTCACTACTTCCTTCCAAAAAAGTGGGTTTTAAAACTGTCACTACACGTGGCAAGAATGGAAGAAAGGATGCTTCCCCGGAATGCGAAGTTTCTTCCAAGGGTGAAATGAATAATTGTATTGAAATGAGCAATCAGTTCGATGCTCTAGACAAATTTTCCGAACACCAAATCGAAGCAGCCTCTAGCCCAGGCTCTTTGATTCAAGTGAGGAAGCAAAGAGTGCCGCCTATCGTGGTCAGTTGTTCCGAATTTGGGGGATTTAGGCAGGAGATCTTGAACTCCATTAGGGGAATCAAGGTTTCCTTCCAAATCGCAAAGAAAGGAGACTGTCGCGTTTTGCCAGAAACTCTTAAAGATCGCGAACTTCTTCTCAGATATCTTGAAGAGAAGAAGCACAAATTTTTTACTTATGTATGTATGTATGTATGTAGGTAGCCACCAATCCTTGCTTGAGTCTTGCTCTGCATGCGGCTCCACTCAACAGTAAGGTCAAATTTTATTACCAATCTGCATTCAACATATCGCTGTATGAAGGGCCAAAAGGGGGGTGGCGGACCCGTAAGTAGAAACACTTACGCGAAACCCGCGGGAAATAGAGAATCTCCTTCCAGCCATATGATCCAACAGATTGAGTATTAGAATTTGCAATACTTGTCGAGCTTTCCACGGAAAGGTTTGTTAGAAGAAGGGCGCGTCAAATCTTTTACAACTGTTGGAGAGAAAAGTACTAGACGCGAACGACTAACATTTTTCCTCCTGACTCCGATTGGCACTCCACTTCATTGTCCAGTTGTAAATTCAATGATGCCCTGATGCTCCCTCCCTCCCCAAAACATGATAAATTCAATTATAATGATATGTTATATAGTAGATAAGATTATAATATATATAATAATATGATAATAATATATGAAAATAAAATGGTAGTAACAATAAAATATGACGCAGTGAAACAGCATGCAGTATTATATCGGCCGACATATATTTTTCTTTTGAATATTTGTGCTACTAATGATATAAGGCTGGTCGAGGGAAGAATGATATAAATAAACAAAATATTAAAATAAAAAATCAGCGATTTGTTAATACAGTTTCCGGATACATCAAAAACAAAATTCCAGCTTATGTTTAGGGAGGACAAACAAAATAATATTACATCCAACGCTTCGTTTCATTCGCTGTAGCCTACTGTAGTAAACAAAGACAATTACATTGAAGTCATTTATAAGTAGCAGCATGTAGTGTAAGGATGTTACGGCACATTCTCCTAGATTCCGGCTGACACCCCACTACATCGTCCATCTGTGACTTCTCTGATGCCCTAATGCACCCTCTCAATACCCCGCATATAATAAATGAAATAATTATATTAAAATATATAAAATAAATTTATAGTTGCATATGATATGAATATAGATGTTTCAGAATTGACATTCTCTAATTGTGATGAATTGAAACTCGTTAGGTAGTCTCCAAAATAAGGACGAATTACAATTTCCAGAACAGAACGACATGCTGAAATATTAATAGCAGTGATTATGTTAGTATCTCCGATGACTCCATGATGCTTCTGGAAATTATGCCAATGAATTAGTATAACAAACCAATTATAAATAAGTAATTCGTGCACCTCCACTGGACTAGTAGCTATAAGGAATAAGATTGAAAACTTGTTTCTTTGTATGTATGTATGTATGTATGTATGTATGTATGTAGGTATTGCATGCGGTTGCACTTTACAGTAAAAACAACCTTCATTATCAAACTGAATTCAACATACTATTGTTTGAAGGACCCGTAAGTCAAAGGACTTACGCGAAACCCGCGGGAAATAGAAAATCTCCTTCCAAAAATATGATCCAACAGAACGTATAATGAATTTTGCAATATCTGCCAAGTTATCTACTGGATGGTTTGTGTTAAGAAGGGCGCGTCAAATCCATTACAACTGTTGGGATAGAAGAACCCATCTACAAGGATGTTACGGTTACTTCAACCCTTGACTCCAGCTGGCACTCCACTCCATTGTCCAGCTGTAACTTCAATGATGCCCTGATGAACCCTCCCAATATCACCCATGTTATATGATTCAATTACATGATTGTTATGTAAAAAAATTAAATACAATAATTTAAAATATAAAAAATATACAATAATTTAAATATAAAATATATAAGAAATCATGCAAAAACTCGATGATTTGATCTGTAATGATTTAACCTGTTGAATGAAAGATGATTAATATGAAATACATAATAAAATATTGTTCCAACTAGCCTGAAAAAAAAATACAATGACAATATTTGTACTAAAGACGGCTTCCTGCAGTTATATATTGCTGTTATATCCTGGAAAAAATACATGAATTAAAAATATCATTAGCAGGTCCTTTTCAATGATCATAGAAAATGGTGCAGAAAATCTGTAATCAATTTTTGAATTAAAGGCTAAAATTAGCATTTTAGCCAATGAAAGTCATTTTATATATAATTATGATGTGCAACTGAATTGTTTGTACCTAAAAGTGATTTAATACGATATATAATATGAATAAAATAATATATAAATATGACTTTTTTAAATATAAACACGCATACATATAAATCAGTTCATATGACAACATTTAAACACAGGCACTCATATGTATACTAAATGCTATGGATTTGATTGGGCGTGTAGTCTGTGGTACAAATATAAATGTAATAAATGAATTGATATATAAAAATACTGCCTTTTATATGTAATACACTCACTGATGTTCAATCCTAAAAAATATGAAAAGTAGTTATATTTTTTCAGCTTTATGTTCCACTGTACTTTGGTTCCTCTAAAGCAGTATAATAAAAAATAAGCAAATAACTTGTGGTATAACAAACATTACAAAATTATCTTGAAATGAGTTCTATACTAATAATTGTCTTCATCGGGTAGTAAAGCCTTGGAATAATTCTCTTGACAAATTGTACCATGGTAAATGTACCAGGTATCTGTACTAGGTAATACTGGAATAAAATAGTACAGTACTAAATTCTGTTTTCATTTAATCATAGATATTGTATTAAACAACTCAAAAATAGTACTCTATAGTTGAAGTATCCTGAAACGATATATAATATTAGGTATTTCAGAAAATGAAAGTGAAACAAGTACCTTGATCATTTGTTCATTGTAAAAACGCTGTTTGCAACATTTTGCAATTGAAAATCAATAGCTGTATGTATTTTGTAAACTTTTAACCAATGTTAATTTGCGGTAATGTTAAGCTGTAGTCTTATGTAGAGGTTTCTATATATACACACAACACATGAATAAACTAAGTAGTCTAGTTCCAGACGATATGTGCCAACACTCAATCGAGGATTATCTTCCAGTCATACATAAAATCTTACAGTTCAAGACAACTTCAATACTCAATAACGTCCTTCAACTACTTGACAATTGTGACACATCCAATCCAATTATTGTGGCTTCCTGTTTTCACTTACTGGAATAATGAGATAAAAGTCGACAAAACCTAAAAAAAAAGCATGCACAATGTTCCAATTAAAAGCTCTTTTCGCTTCGTCGAATTAGCAGTGTCCAACAGCGAAGGCTCACCAGAATTTCCGCAATCAAGTAACGCGACGCTAAGATGAATTAACTCAGCAGTAGTCCTGCTGCAATAATCATTCTCTAGATCTTGCAAGGCAAAATAATTATTTAAATGGTTTAATAAAGAAAGCGACATTTTTTACTAAAGAAGTTAAATGAAAACGTTAATGAAACAGTTGCACAAATTTTTTACTTATGACGACAAAACTGAACGTTTGTTCAAAGTCGTCTTGAAAGGTCTCTCAAGTGACTATAAGTCACCTGAAGAGATCAAAAATGGAATAAATGATTTACTTGGATTTTCCCCAGTCCAAGTAATCATTATGAAGAAGAGAACCCAATCTGGCATTGTTCGGAAAGGGCTTTCTCAAGAATATTATTTAGTTCACTTCAACAAAAAAGAACTAAATAATATTAAAGCTTTAGAAAAAGCTAAACTTATGTTCGATGTCCGTGTGACGTGGGAACATTTCCAGAAACCTGGAGGAAATTACCAGAACCCCACTCAGTGCCGTCGGTGCCAAAAGTGGGGTCATGGTACAAAAAATTGTCGCATGGATGCTAAATGCATGATTTGCGGAGGTTCTTCTCACGCTAAGGACGACTGTCCTGTGAAAGAAGATACCAGAAAATTTCAATGCGCCAATTGCAAGGGCCCTCACAAAGCTAACTTTTGGGAATGCATTTCACGCAAAAGAGTCGTTGAGGCTCGTGCCAGGCAGATGAAGGATAATATCCGTTACGATAACGGTCGTTTCCGGAATTTGCCTGGTAGAGTATCGAACAATGCTCATTTTTCAGTTAACGATCGCTTGATTAGAAATCATACCCACCAGGAAGATCATAATCATGCTCATTCACAAACTAATTTTAATCCGTCGGGTAGCCGTTCGAATCTTTTAATTTCGAATGTATCTACCCACGGTAAATCCTTTGCCGATATCGTAGCAGGTAATTTGAACTCTTCCCCTGTTCGTTCCATGAGTACCCATTCTACTTGTTTCAAATCAAATGGAAAAAACCCTACCGCCACAGGTAATTCCTACCCCGCTTCTTCGTCTATCAGGTATCAGGTATCAGAAGGCCGGCTCCAAAGGCACGTTCCCCACCAGTTGGGAGATTTGTGCCATCGCCATATTTGAGCCTATTTCATCATCTACCCGATGGGAGAGGAAAGGGAAGGGAAAGATGGGAGGAAATAGGAGTGGGGTCCCTTGAAGAGGGAAGAACGCATAAGCGAAATGAGAGCATGTAGCTCCATACCACAATGGGTTCGAACAGCGCCCTAAAAAGGGCACTGCAAAACGCATGAGCGTAAAGAGAGCCTATAGCTCATTACCACAGCGGGTTAAGAATAACAGGATGTCCTGAAGATTCAGGCTTCTGCATTCAGTTTCACTTAATAAGTGTTTACCAAGTAATTGGAATCGCATTTGCGCAAAAACTGGACAGTTACATATCAGGTGATACGAAGTTCCATAATCGGAGTCACAACTATCACACACAAATGAGTCAGCACGCTGAATATTTGCCATGTGATAGTTGAGTCGGCAGTGGCCTGTCAACGCTCTGACCAAGAGACTGCAATTCTGCTTTGACAGATTTGTTAAATACTTCGCCACCTTTGGAGATGGCTCAGTAATATACAATTTTGTTTGACGACACGACTCCAAACTATTCCAATATTGCTTGTGCTGAGTTGCCGCCCAAGAGTTTATCTGAAGCTTCACCCAGCACTTCGAAATTGGAATAGCCGGCTCAGGGCCAATGAAGTCATGCGATGCTCCATCGCGAGCTAGCTCATCAGCCAATTCATTTCCAGCGATGGAAGAATGGCCAGGTACCCATACAAGGTTTACAAAGTTGACTGAATTCAGTTCCTCAATTTGAGTTCGACATGCGATAACAAGCTTCGACCTTGAGTTGGCCGAAGCGAGAGCTTCTATAGCAGCCTGACTATCTGAACTGAAGTAAAGAATCTATGACAAAAGGTCGAAAGACAAAAGGTCGAAAGGACAAAAGGTCGAAGGACAAAAGGTCGAAAGGACAAAAGGTCGAAGAACAAAAAAGAAGGGACAAAAGGTCGAAAATCTTTTTTCAAAGAAGGAAAAATTTCCCACCATGCAAATCGTTTTCGACCTTTTGTCCTTTCGACCTTTTGTCTTTCGACCTTTTGTCCATAAACCTATGACTTTACCCATTACGCGCTGTTGAAGTGCTGATTGCACTCCACACATAAGAGCAAATATTTCCGCCTGAAAAACGGTGCAGTTTCTACCAAGTGAGTAAAACTGATTCAGCCTTAGCTCACGAGAATATACTCCTGCACCAGCTCTACCTTCAAGAAGGGAGCCATCAGTGTAACATACTATATTGTTTGATATACTTCTTTCCAAATAGCCAGACGTCCACTCTTCCCGTGAAGGGAATTGTGTGGTAAATGTCCTGTAAGGAAAGTTACAAGCAATTGTGAGATCACTTGGAGCAAGGACAATGTTGTCCCAATTCACCAAAAGTGGAAACAACGAAGTGTGTGTAGATCTACGATTCACTGGATTTTTCTCCAGTAGATCCAGTACCCATAAACGGTAAGAGCAAGAAAGTGCTTCTTGTTTAAGATATATGTGTAGTGGCGCAACATCGAAAAGGGCCTCGAGCGCTGCTGTGGGAGTTGTAGAGAACGCACCAGACATCGCCATCAAGCACATCCTTTGGAGATGGCCCAATTTTGATTGGATTGTTCTCACTTCGCCCTTTTGCCACCACACAAGACATCCATATGCCAATATTGGTCGAACAACTGTTGTGTAAATCCATTTGATATATTTGGGTTTGAGGCCCCAAGTTTTACCAAAGGTTCGCCGGCATTGACCGAAGGCCATACAAGCTTTTTTGACTCTGAAATCAATGTGAGCTGTCCATAAAAGTTTGGAATCTAGAATGACTCCGACATACTTTACTTGATCAGTCACATTAATCTCAGTGCCAAAAAGACGTAAAGGTCGAATTCCATCGCGGTTTCGTCTTTCCGTAAAAAGAACAATAGATGTTTTATTCGGGTTAACCGAAAGGCCATATTGGCGACACCAACTCTCGACTACCTGAAGAGCACTTTGCATCAGGTCGAATAGGGTGCTTATGCACATACCAACTATCAGAGCTAGATAGTCGTCGGCAAATCCATAAGTTGGAAAACCGCAATTATTGAGTTGCCTCAATAGCGTATTTGCTACGAGATTCCACAAAAGTGGTGACAAGACTCCCCCTTGGGGGCATCCGCAAACACTCAATTTTCGAATCGCTGCTTGACGCAATGTCGAGAAGAGATGTCGGTTTTTGAGCATTTGATGAATCCAATTGGTAATCATTGTAGGTAGCCCATGGTTTCGTGCGGCTTCCAATATGGCATCGAAAGACACGTTATCAAAGGCACCCTCAATATCCAAGAAAACACCCAAGCACGATTGTCTCTGAGCGAATGCTTTCTCGATATCGTATACAACTTTGTGTAAAAGAGTCACAGTGGACTTTCCAGATTGGTAAGCATGTTGATTCACATGAAGAGGCATGTTTGCCAAATAAACATCACGGATGTGATGATCGATAATGCGTTCCAGACATTTCAGAAGAAAAGAGGTCAGACTGATTGGTCTAAAACTCTTCGCTGCCTCATACGACGCACGTCCTCCTTTTAGGATAAACTTTACAGTAATATCACGCCAGGATTTGGGAATGTACCCGGTAGCAAAACTGCTTACAAGTAGCTTTTTCAAAACATGTTTGATAGACTCAAATCCCTTTTGGAGCAGAACAGGATAAATCCCATCCGCTCCTGGAGATTTGAAAGGAGCAAAACTATTAAGTGCCCATTGAATCGATTCAGTAGTTACGATACTGCGAGCCGAGGCCAGAGACTCGTAACTACATGAAAAGACATTTGGTTCATCCGTAGATGCTATGTCCACACATCCGGGGAAGTGTGTATTGAATAAACATTCTAAAACTTCTTCATCGGAAGAAGTAAAGTCACCATTAGGTAAGCGAATTTCGTTCACTTGGAAATCCTTAGATTTTGCAAGAATTTTGTTCAACCGACTGACTTCACTCAAACTGGAAACATTTGTACAAAGGTTTTTCCAGCCGGATCGTTCAGCAGAACGAAGAGCCTTCTTGTAAGCCTTGCGAGCTGACTTGAACGACTCTGATCCAGCTGAACGGCGTCTGTTCCAACACCTTCTACATTGTTTCCTGAGTCTAGTCAGATCGGAATTCCACCATGGGGTCCCTCTTGTAGTCTTTACAGACCGCAGAGGACATGCTTCTTCAAAAGCTTCCATAATGTAGGATGTTGTAGTATCAACGGCATCATCCAGATCACTTGGATTTTCAGTGGACGGAGAATATCCATGAAATTTGGTCGCAACCAATTCAATGTAGAGTTCCCAGTTTGTTGACCGGGGATTCCTAAAACGCAAAGTCTGCGCAGTTACATTTGAATGTTCAAAGAAGATGTAGCGATGATAAGATAATGATTCCTCATCTGATACATGCCAATTCGTCAACTCGTGACTGATTCTATTCGAGCAGAGCGTTATGTCTAACACTTCTTCTCTATTAGAAACCATGAAGGTTGGGCGATTGCCTATGTTAAGTAATCCAAGGTCTGTACTACTTAAGTATTCCATCAGACTGGAGCCTCTCAAATTGATATCCGAGCTGCCCCAGATGATGTGATGAGCATTGGCATCACTGCCCACAATCAGCGGAAGGCCTTTTGTTACGCAGTGTACGACAACTCGTTTGAAGTCATCCGTTGGGGATGGTTCATCATGTGGTAAATATACCGAACAATAGACGTATTTCCTGTTGAGGTCACCAACAGAAACATCGATTGTGACAGCACATACATCTCTGGTAGTTAACTCAGAAATGAGTGTAGCAACGATTGCTTTATTAACGAGCACGCATGCGCGGGGCATGGAGCGCGAGTTTGCCATTTCAAGCTTGCTAAAAGCGGCAAAAACTGGGTCCACAAGGTTACCTAGATAGAAGTTCCCTCTACGAAAGTAGGGTTCTTGAACTAGCGCCACTTGGGCTGCACCATTTTGCATGAGTCTGCAAAGATTGATCGTTGCTGTTCTTTTATGCTGAAGATTGATCTGAGCTAACCTAACCGTAGCCACTACCCAAACTAGGCAGGATTAAGCTTTTTGCAATCTCAGCACGAAAAAGACCAGCAACGAAAAAACCAGATCGGTATCTATTTAAAGTCGCCAAAGGCGAAAGAGCACAGAATACACTGTGTAAAACGCATAATGCGAATCCATATAGGTGATAATTTAAATTAAATGTCAACATATTCATAATCCCACCCTTATTAAGCCTCAGGATAGAGACTGAAGAAGGGCAGCCGATTATCTCGGAGAAACACAAGGTCACCTGCACCATTGCTCCGGGTAGCACAGGAAGGACTCAATACTGTGGAGGGCGCCCTGGTACCCCACAGGCTCCGTTTGCGGTTAGGTTTTATTTAGACCCCCCTAACCATTCATTCTTAGGCACGGTACGCATCACACCATAAATTAGGGGTCACCTGTGAGGTGGACTTTTACCACCGGAACAGGCAGTCCGTAGTGTTAATTCTTAGCAAGTTGAAACAACCGCTACCGACACTACGCGGCTATCTAGGCTGCTCGGGAAAAGGAAGTTAATATTGATGATTAACTCCTGACGTGCCCAAGCAGCCAACAAATGCATGATTTGCGGAGGTTCTTCTCACGCTAAGGACGACTGTCCTGTGAAAGAAGATACCAGAAAATTTCAATGCGCCAATTGCAAGGGCCCTCACAAAGCTAACTTTTGGGAATGCATTTCACGCAAAAGAGTCGTTGAGGCTCGTGCCAGGCAGATGAAGGATAATATCCGTTACGATAACGGTCGTTTCCGGAATTTGCCTGGTAGAGTATCGAACAATGCTCATTTTTCAGTTAACGATCGCTTGATTAGAAATCATACCCACCAGGAAGATCATAATCATGCTCATTCACAAACTAATTTTAATCCGTCGGGTAGCCGTTCGAATCTTTTAATTTCGAATGTATCTACCCACGGTAAATCCTTTGCCGATATCGTAGCAGGTAATTTGAACTCTTCCCCTGTTCGTTCCATGAGTACCCATTCTACTTGTTTCAAATCAAATGGAAAAAACCCTACCGCCACAGGTAATTCCTACCCCGCTTCTTCGTCTACCGAAAATTCCAATGGGAAATCATCAGATGATATGTCTGCCTCTGATTTTAATTTTCTAACTGAACAATTGAATCTAATGATTGATGCAATGTTCAAAGCCACCACTATGACTGAAGCAGTCCAAGTAGGTGTAAAATTTACAAATAAAATTGTTATTGGATTACGTTTTTCTAATGGATCCAAATAATAATTTAAATATTTTAAATTGGAATGCTCGTTCTCTGAATGGTAAAGAGGACGAGCTGTTTAATTTTCTTACAGCTAATAACGTGCATATAGCAGTTATTACCGAAACTTATTTAAAACCTGGATCCAAATTTAAAAAAGATCCTAACTTTTTTGTTTATCGTAATGATCGACTTGATGGGGCATGTGGGGGAGTTGCAATCATCATTCATAGGCGTATAAAACATCAACTGTTTTCGTCATTTGAAACTAAAGTTTTTGAAACTTTAGGTGTTTCTGTTGAAACACAGTTTGGTAAATATACTTTCATAGCTGCCTATTTGCCTTTTCAATGCTCTGGACAGCAAGTTAATTGGCTTCAAACTGACTTGCGAAAATTAACTCGCAATAAGTCAAAATTTTTTGTCATTGGTGACTTTAATGCCAAACATCGGTCATGGAATAATTCTCAAAGTAATTCCAACGGCAGAATTTTATTTGATGAGTGCTCTTCAGGATATTTCTCAATTCAATACCCTGATAGCCCTACATGTTTTTCCTCTTCTAGAAATCCATCTACGATTGACTTGGTCTTAACCAACTCTAGTCATCTTTGTAGCCAATTAGTTACTCATGCTGATTTTGATTCTGATCATGTCCCTGTTACATTTCAAATATCGCATGAAGCGATTCTCAATCCTATCAGCTCCACTTTCAATTATTTACGAGCCGACTGGAATATATATGAAACGTATGTTGACTCTAATCTTGATGTTAACATTTCTTTAGAAACTAAAATTGATATTGACAATGCTCTTGAAACTTTAACAAATTCCATTGTTGAAGCCAGAAACATTGCAACTCCAAAATGTGAAGTAAAATTTGAATCCGTGATTATAGACGATGATCTTAAACTCTTGATCCGTCTTAAAAACGTGAGAAGAAGGCAATTTCAACGCACTCGTGATCCTGCTATGAAAATTATATGGCAGGATTTGCAGAAAGAAATCAAGAAACGTTTTGCAGATTTAAGAAACAAAAATTTTGAAAATAAAATTTCTCAATTGGACCCCGGCTCTAAGCCCTTTTGGAAATTATCTAAAATCTTGAAAAAACCTCAGAAGCCTATACCGGCATTGAAAGAGGAAAACAAATTATTACTAACTAATTGCGAAAAAGCTCAAAAACTTGCTATGCAGTTTGAAAGTGCGCACAATTTTAATTTAGGACTTACTAGTCCAATTGAAAATGAAGTTACTCAGGAGTTCGAAAATATTCTCAATCAAGAGAACGTTTTCGAAAATGCCTGGGAGACTGATTTGGAAGAAGTGAGAACTATTATTAAAAAATTCAAAAATATGAAAGCTCCTGGCGATGATGGAATTTTCTACATCCTCATCAAGAAACTTCCAGAAAGTAGCTTATCATTTTTAGTTGATATATTTAACAAATGTTTTCAATTAGCATATTTTCCTGACAAATGGAAAAATGCTAAGGTTGTTCCAATTTTAAAACCAGACAAAAATCCTGCAGAAGCTTCTAGCTATCGTCCAATCAGTTTGCTTTCCTCCATCAGTAAACTTTTTGAAAAGGTTATTTTGAACAGAATGATGGCCCACATCAACGAGAATTCAATTTTTGCCAATGAACAGTTCGGATTCCGCCATGGACATTCGACCACTCATCAACTTTTACGTGTAACAAATTTGATCCGTTCCAACAAATCTGAAGGCTACTCTACTGATCTTGCTCTTCTAGACATAGAAAAAGCATTCGACAGTGTTTGGCATGAAGGTTTGATTGTAAAATTGAAAAATTTTAATTTTCCAACATACATTGTTAGAATAATTCAAAGTTATCTATCAAATCGTACACTTCAGGTTAATTATCAGAACTCCAGATCTGAAAGACTTCCTGTAAGAGCTGGTGTTCCCCAAGGCAGCATTTTGGGACCAATATTATACAATATTTTCACATCTGACTTACCTGAGTTACCTCAGGGATGTCAAAAATCTTTGTTTGCGGATGACACAGGCCTCTCCGCCAAAGGACGAAGCCTGCGTGTCATCTGTAGTCGATTGCAAAAAAGTTTGGATATTTTTTCTTCATACTTGCAAAAATGGAAGATTTCTCCTAATGCTTCCAAAACTCAACTAATAATATTTCCACATAAACCAAAAGCTCTTTATTTGAAACCTTCAAGTAGACATGTTGTCACGATGAGAGGGGTTCCAATAAATTGGTCAGATGAAGTTAAGTATCTAGGACTCATGCTAGATAACTTTCAAAAATCACATTGAGGGCATTCAAGCCAAATGTAACAAATATGTAAAATGTCTCTATCCCCTTATTAATAGAAAATCAAAACTTTGTCTTAAGAACAAGCTTTTGATATTCAAACAAATTTTCAGGCCAGCCATGTTGTATGCTGTACCAATATGGACTAGCTGTTGTAATACCAGGAAGAAAGCTCTGCAGAGAATTCAAAATAAAATTTTGAAAATGATTCTGAGGCTTCCTCCCTGGTATAGTACCAATGAGTTACATAGGATATCCAATGTTGAAACATTGGAACAAATGTCAAATAAAATAATCAATAATTTCAGGCAAAAATCGTTACAATCTTCTATTGCCACGATTAATGCGTTATATGTTTAGGTTAAGTTAGGTTAAGTATATTAAAAACTTTTTTTTTCTCTTATAAGCAGGTGAAATCAACTCACCTGTAAAAAATCTGAACTGCTACGGCAAATGAAATGTAATATGTTGTTAACAAAATGTTAATAAAATCTTAGATTTGTTTTACCAAATTAGGATGATAGTGTTGTCAAATAACACAGAACACCTAGATATAAGAAATAATGAATGTTATGTTTGGAATGATACTAATAAAAAAATTAAAAAAAAAAAAAAAAAAGGTAATTGGTTTTGGCAGAGTTGGCGTGGGAAAAGAAGTTCGGGAAATCGATGAGGTTCCGCTGGAGTTCTGAGACGTTTGCCGTAGAAAGGATCTGTCGCCCAGGTTGATGTGCTGAGAATGAACTGCTGCTGCAACATTGGTGGCTAAGCTGGCAGTTTCGGAAAGTGGAGAGGCAGAGTGGAAATTTGAGAATAATGGTTTAGTATATTATCATGTAGTTACAACGACTTTCAAATCGTGTTCCCCGGAGAACTTGGTGTTCCGAGCCTTGGCGCAACTTTTCTAATATTTCTAGCAATACTATTTAATATCCTATAGTTTTGAGCACATTCAAAAAGACACGGACACCATCTTCAGCCTGTTATTTAACACTAGAATGCGGACGAGCATGCTCCAGAGGAACAGCCGAGAAATATTTCTGATGAAAAGTTTCAATGGCTGAAGCGGGAATTGAACCCACACTCTAAGATGCAATGCACCTAACTGCCTGACTCGAAGATTTCCTCATCGGAACTTGCGCACTAGCCCACTCACTAGAACATTCTTCGATGGCGTCCATTTTCTTGTACCACTCAGTCTCCGCTTCCATCTCGATCTGAATAGCCGGAGAGCATCTATACAATGGTTTCCTACGTGGTTTTGCTTCTTCATTGAGTATAATTTCATGTTGGATAAGCGAAGTTCTTCCAAACTAAAGGGCATCGGTTAACTCCGCTCGTTTCTCCGGTAACAGTTCGCGCTCAGTCTCTCAGGATTGTGAAGTCGATGACCTCTAATTCCCCGTTCAAAGTAGACACCTTTTCGAGTCCTTGAGCCCCTTCCATTATTGGCTGAATACCAAGTGCCTTCCAGAAGTTATACTCAAGGATCAATTTCCTACATATTTGAGGAATCACTGGCACCACTTTAGTGACTACATTGAACTCAATAGAAAGTCGGACGTACCCAAGACTTTTGTGGACCGTTTTGTCAGCCGTCACTATCAGTAACGGACTTTCCCTTATTGTTAAACCGTTCCGTTCTGCAATGTTAACCATGATATGGGGACATCTCTCCGCCGTTGAACTTACCTCACACAATGCTGTCGTTCCCATTTATACATTCGTTCTCTAGTTTCTTGACGTCACCTGGTGAGACGATCTTGGGTGGTTTACAGATGCCTTTCCTAGAGTTTCACATACGTAGCAGAAGATTCGCTTTTCTTCTCGGCAAAATCTCCACACATGCCCTGTTTAACCGTAATTCCAACTCAACATACGTGTGGCATCTCTTGGAGCCTCTTGATTGACTTGTGGTGGTTCTGGTGTTTCTGGTCCTCGCTTTTGCAGTTGTCTACGATAATCTCTGGATCTCCTAGCTCTGTTCAACTTTTTATCCACAGCGTTCACCTCCTTCGAATCCGAGTGCAACGATTGAGCATTGCTTGACTGGTTTGCCTCTATATTGTGTAGATTACCAGTTGGCTTACTGTGTCTTTCGCGGTGGCTTCTAAACGTTGGGTCGTTACCATCTATGCGGTTTGCAAAGTACTCCAACATCCAAAGATCCCTTACTGTTCTGCATGCCAATCACGACCCATAATAGGGACGCATATTGTCCCAAATGCTTTCGAATAGTTGAATCTGTACAACTAGAAGAGAAATTGAAAATGCGCTGCTGCTGTATCTTACTGCGCCTTGCAATGGGAGATGGTTGCGATGTGACCGAACACATACATAAACATAAGACCTTTCAGTTGGGCGCCATTTTGTAGCCGACACTGGCGGATCCGGGGAGAAATCCTGCGGCTTAGGAACCAGGCAGAGACCGCAAGACAATGTCAAATTTTCCCGATTGAGACTGGTCAGGGCGAGTCCATTTAGAATTCCCGAATAAGTCGAGGATCGAGCCAGCGTGCCTACAGCCTACACAAGAACTGGGAAGTCTACTCTACGCAACAACATACTCTGTCGCACTACCAAATTATTCTTCCAAAGAACGCAGTAAGACGACATCCATACCTAAGAAAAGTTCAAAGTTGTTGCACACTACTGTCTCATCACTGGCGGTTCCACTATTGTCCACTAGAGGCGCAACCAGTGTAGAAGGGGATGCGCAAGATGGCAGTCAAATTGCGCCACGCAAACAACATTCAACTCACACGAAGTAATGGGACAGCATTTCCGTACTCTACGAAGTCTAATTAATAACTACAAACAAAGAGTTCATTGGCAAATACAAAATGAATATTGAAAAATAGTTTAAACGAATAATTTTATTATAATTGCTTGCGATCACATGACCATATCACATGCACACTAGCACCACGTAGCGGCAATATTGCTAACTGAATAGTGCTACCTCAAATTCATTTGAAGTTTCTTAACAACTTTGTTGAAGACACGAACTTTTTAGGTGGTCTAACTAGAACCTGCTAGAATATGACCACATTAAATGCACACTAGTGCCATGTAGCGGCAAAATTATGCACAAAAAATTTGCTCCTAATGAACGCCATATAATAGTTTTTGGGTGATGCTAAACTTTTTGGGGGTGCTGCAATATTCAACTGGGGTGTTGCAATACTAGGTGATGCGATTCCATACTTATGGTGGGTAGTGTACAAGCATAATGAAAAAGAGAATAAACTAGTAATTATTTTCAAGAAAAGATCAATTGACCAAGTAAGAAAAACATATTTTTATTTGTCTAGTTGTAAACTTTTAATGTTTTTTTTTTCAACATTAGCCGTTTTATAAGCTTGACATAGCAAATTTAAAAGTATACCTAAACTGCCGTGAATCGCAAGTCAGTACCATCTGTAAAAAGTAAACATTGAGAAAATTGACGGAGAAGTTTTCAATCTCGATTTCCATACAAATATTTAAAAAAAAATTAACTTTTAGCATGATCTACAATACTTTCTATGGTCTTTAGTCGTGTCTTTTGTTCTAATGTTTTATGACTATTCAAATGTTTGAGATAAATTGCTTTAAATTATGACTTATAGTTTTTATCATACTTCCATTTATAAGTGTTAGATAATTTGAAAACAAATTCCATGGCAAATCCGTAATTAGTCACTGTAATTCGTAATAAGGTTACTTCATCGGAATAAGAAAGTCTTATCTGAAATGTGATTTGCTATAATTAACATATTATTTTGAAAAGTTACATTATCAGCTCATTTTATTGGAAAAAATGTACTGTTAAATTTGTGCTTCAATTTCAACCGAAATGCTAGTTTTATTGAAAATTTGATAAATCCCGGGATACCGAGATTTCCCGGGATAAGCTTAGATTTTTGTCCCGAATACTGGGACGAGAAAAATGGCCGGGAAATGGACACTCTACTTTTGATTATAACACATATATCGTCTATTGTGCTTAAAATATGAAATAAAAACTAAATAAACAGTTCGATGGAGGCGTATGTTGTTTTCATATAAACATTATATTATTTCTTCGTCAAGACGTACTTTGAATCTTCAAATCCTACTCATCTCCCTCTAAATCTTAAATAATTCAACATTAGTCAATCGATGTACAGAAAATCGATTACGATTTAAAACAATATACAGTCGACTCTCTACATCTCGATGTTCTTTATCTGAATATCTCTCCATATGTCGATGATTTCTTTGGTCCCTTCATTCTGCATACACTCTTAAAAATAATGAGATTTACGGGTGACGTAAACCTCATTGCAATTAATTATCATGTGACCTAAACTCAAATATAATTAAATTTTACGTTTCAATTGATGTACTGGAAAATTTTTATGTCTTATAACCTACTTTTACATCATCATAAAAAATAAATGTCAGGGTAATAAATTCAAATATTTGAAGCCATGGAAGTTTGTCGTAATACTTAAATTTGAGCACCTAAGAACGTGAATTTACATGACTATCAACTTTGTTGACGGCGTCATACGAACCATCCAGTTTGTTTTCGAACATGGCCGCGGTTAAACGTTCTCGGGTGTATAATATTTAAAGCAAAAGTCATATATATATAAAAATCATCATTATTCGTTAGAACTTGTGAAACTTCTGCAAAAAATCATTTGTAGTGAGAGTTGTGCTGATTTTGATACAGTTGTGCAAATGGTGTTCGCTAACTATTGGTGATTTATTGGGGTGAAAGATGTTTTTGTTTTCCTCTTAATTTCGCTTTGTGTGACACTAAAAGATGCTTCCCATTATACCCTGTGATGATGGTTTTTAAAATGTGTTGTAGTGAAGCATCATAGTGAAAGTCTTGCATCCAACCAAACCAAATTACCAGCAGAATAAAAGTGCAGTGCTCTCCCTGAAGACGGCTTATACAAGAACATATTTTTCGCATGATAACCGCAGTTCCATCTTGATTCTAAAATAAATGAATGGGAGTGTTTCTAAACTGTTCTGTGCTCGAAAATATTAGTGCAGTTCTGCAAACACAGTTCGATGGCTTATATCGGATATTTCTGGGAGGCAGAAATCTCGTTGCTGGTAATTAATTGGTGAGTTTTTCTTTTCTCTATTGGTACATTATAGTACATTATATATAAATGTGACAGGCATGCATTCATGAAAAAAGCCTCTAGAGAGATTACACGCCATGATGTAAAAGTAAGTCTTAAATCTTACTTCTATGTCACGGCGTGTATATTTTTTTTTTTTGGTTTTTCTGTGTCATGTAATTTTAAGAACGAACGTAAAATAGTGTCAATTGGTTCGCTTCTTTTATGTGCATCTTAATGAATTTAATTTTACATGATATTTTCGAAGAGTGTACATTTTCTCTTTACGTATCTCGATGTGTTCCTGTTGTTTTTTTGTTCCCAATTTTCTCTACATATGTCGTTACGACCATTATCGATGATTACTTGGCCAAACTTATGGGATTCAAAACAAACTAGGAATGCGAAATGACGTCGGATTAATTTTTATTCTCTTGATAATGGAGTGGTTTTCAATCTTGTATTCATTAAAAATATGTTCTTCTTTTCGATCTCTCCCTATCTCGATGGTCCTTTCGATATTGAGATGTGAACAGGTGACTGTGACATGAACAAGGTATCCACTCTGTAACTATTTATTAAAAGCCTTATTAGGTTCTACTAAATAAGATGATGGAGTTACCAAACACAAAACACCTATATATAAAAAATTAACGTGATGTGAAAAATGAGATTAATAAAGAAAAAAAATGCGTAGTAGTAAACAATGTTGTGTTACTTAAGTTTACCGTGAACAAGTCCGGGCAGACGTTTGCTTTTCTTCCCCTGGTTCAGACAATTAGCTGCTTAATAATTAACCATGCGCTATTCAAGCTGTCGTCTCGATGAGTTGTCAGTGTTTTTTTTTTCAGTTGCATTCACATGAAAGCAGTTTCGGTCGGCTCGTATTGTTGTCATCGGGGCTTTGACAGCTTACGTGGAACATGATTTTGAGGCAAATGTCCCTCAGTGGAGAATTTTCGAAAAATCAAGGAGTATATCACGTGGTGATATTCTTTTTGGATATTTTTTTCCATGAAAAATGTTATTCGAATTTATCAACAAAAATTTTAAATTCACGTGATTTGTGACAATGTAAATTTAATATTTTCACAATTCAATTTCTGAAGACAAACGAGAAATTATTCATAGCATAAAAACAACAAGTTTATCAAGTTTCATTCTTCGAAGCAGTTTCCCCCACAAAGTTGCCGTCATAAGTTTTTTCGCAGCTAATTAACAATCAGCAAAGGAAAAGAATAAAGATTTCGGTTCTTGTTCGCGGCGTGCGTCCACCACTCGTAAATCAAAATGAAATATGAACCAATATTACACTGGCAGCAGTCGATAAGCTTTTGTTTATCGTTAGAAATTTTAGCGATCGGCTTGTCTGCTGTTGGCAGCTCAATAGCTATTGCTAGCAAACGGAACAAGAACAAGATGATAACTCAACTCTGCTCTGCAACATGAATGATGGCAGAAAGTTGAGAAGAACGTTTAGAATTCAAGACAATTTGCTAGCTTTAGTTCATGCTTCATTGAGAGTGAAATGTAATCTTTGATGAAGTGATTTTCGGGCTGCATCGTAGGATAAATTATGGACATTCCTGCGGAGAGTAATATTGGAAGTTTGATGGCAGGCACCTGAAATTTGGGTCAATGGAGTGACACGATACCTATTTCACTCCTGTGTTGTTATGTTATAAACAATAAACATAGTTTTATAAACAGGGTCTCCATTTAGCTCAGGGAGCATAAGCTTGCTAATAACGGGTATTAAATGAGATTTTTTCAGCCCTACAGAGCAACTTTTTGTTTTGCAACGAGATCAGTATTTTTTTTTTTATTAAAAGCAATGTTTATTCTTCACAAAAAACGTCAATGAATATTGGAGATGGAGCCCTGATCATCCGTACGAAAAAACCAAGTCGCGATGCTCTCACAAAAGCGCTGGACGCCACTGACGTCCATCTTCCGGATTCTCGCGGTCAACTGCTTCGTATCCTTGGCCCACCAATTACTTATGTACACTAGGGCACTGATGAAGCCAAAAAAATCCTCAATTGGACGGCACTGGGACAAGTTGGTCGGGTTCCTTCCTTTCGGCACGTACAGCATTTCGTAAAACCGTACAACACGCTCGCGGAGTGTTTGGTGTTTTGATGCCATCTTCGATTAAACTGACAGCACCCGAGCGAAAAGAAACATGCCACCCATTTTTAGGGAGTCTAGAGAGCAATTCTTTTGCAGAGGAAAAAAATACGCTCAGATAATAAATCATTATATTGAAATCATTCTCATTTTTTACTGAGCACCCGATAATACGTTTTGACAATTCGTAGTAGCGCTTATAAAAATATTTTACTTAAACGAGTGTTAAATATATTGTTTAAATTTATTCATATAAATTTTCATATAAATCTGCAATCTTTCATCATAAGGATGATAAGAAAAACATGGAAAATGTAAATTTCAATTCATACATTGGAGGAGGAGTTGAAATTGAAAAGTTTTCAGATTCAAAATGGCCAAACTGCACGATATGATTTTCGCTTTCTCTTCCAATCTTTTGCATTTTACTCGTTTGACTGCAAAAAGCAAGCTCATACAAATGTCTTATATCAAACGCTTCCTTCAACGTATGCTTCAGTATTCATCTAATTCACTCTGAACAAACAAATGGCAACCATTAAAAGATCAATTAGTGCCATACCATCATCCAGTCGACTTTTGAAGTCGGGGTTTGCCATTCGTACCAGAAAACACCAGCTTAAAACTGTAAGTCGGTAAAAGCTTTTTCTCTTTCAATGCCATAAATCCGGATCATCTGTTTGGCATTGCAAAGTGTAGAAATAACAGTCAGCTTTCAATTATTTGAGTCAAATTTAGTTTACGAAGTTCCTTCCCATTGCACTGTTCGGCTGGCATCCTCTCAAGTACGTTTTAATTCAGTCTTGAAAGCCGACCCTCCCACATCATTTATTGCTTTCATTTTTCTCTTTCTCGTACTAAGTCGGTCATCATCTTCTAGTCAACGATTTTGCTTGAAAGGCGTAATGATCCGCTTGTGCGTCTAGGAAAACGTCAGTCGAGAAGTGTTGACCAAAGAATCACAGAAATAAACTTTTCTCATTTCTTTAAAAGCTCGTACGATAAGAGTTGTTGAATTGTTTGTATTTTTTCCTGTTTGATAATTCTCGATACTCCGCATGCCAGTACAAGCTCAGCGTTTTAGATGTGAGCGCACTTCCTTCGTCCTTTGCACTAAAGTGGAAGTGAAAAGTAAGTTGCCGTTAGTGTGCGAAGCTTCTTCCAAGTAAAAAGAGTATGCTCTTTGAATTTATCTTGATAGCTTTTTAAAAGACTTTTGAATGAATTATTTTTAACTCATACGATTAGTATGTGGTAGTTATATGTATAATTGTCGCAAGTATAGTTAAAGGTCCTCTGCAAAGTTTGGAAAGAGAGAAAGGCATAACATCCTAATCCGAGTGTAATGTCGAGCTTTAGCAATAAACTATGTTTATATACAATATACGAATACCCAAAGTGTATGGGATGAGCTGGATCATAAGTTCAGTTTTATTGAATAACGCAAATTGTTCATACACCCTGTGCAAAAGTTTGTGATCATTCTAAAAATAAACACATGTTTGTCCACATCTTTGTGACTACATGTTTACTGAAACTATTATTAATTTTAAGGTATTGTTCTATGAATGATTGCTTGAGGAATAAATCACAATTAAATTTTAATATTTTTTGTCTCTATAAAAAAAACTTTCAATATTACTTCTACTTCATTTTTTTCCTTATATCTAACCAGACAACCAGAAGTCGCATAAATGTTCACGTAGTAACTCGTTTATTCATACAAACCACAACAAAACCGCAAGACCGGGTGGATAAAATCGTCAAATTTATGAGTTTCCTCGCATAAAACGCTTTTTTCTCTGAATTCATTTGTACATTTTGTTTCGTCCCGTACTTTCGTACAAAGTAAGTCAAATCAATCCGTAGCAGCTGTCAAAGCAACAATTGTTATCATACGTTAAGTCGCATAAGATCACAGGTTAGTTCGGTAGAAAATTTATGCACTAGCACTGTATGCTATTATTCATCACATAATATATGCACGTATATCGCCTCCACTATTGTGCGTGGAAGGCCTTTTCGCTACATCTTATAAGTGAAATTTTGCGCATGCAAAGCCTCCGGGTGGTTTTCTGCATTTTGGTTGTCTGGGTAGGTATTCTAATCACATTATCAAATACCACATTCTTTAGAAAGCTATACACATATCGCAGCAGTTCTGAGGTTTTAAAGTGAAGATGAATCAAAGCCAAACCTCAAATTTTCAAGAGCACGAATCTGGAGAACCAAATATCCGATTGAGCTGAAAACCTAATCGATTGGTCACGGGCTGATGGTGACCAATCGATTAAGTTTTCAGCTCAAACGGGTGTTCGGTTCTCCAGATTTGTGCTCTTGAAAATTTGAAGATTGGCCACGATTTATCTTCACCTTAAAATTTAATTGTAATCTCTCGGAAAGTTGATGAGTGGTCGACTTCCCAGAAACCCATTCCCCAGAATCGTTTTTATACATTTTTAAAGAGCAGAAAAAAATAAATTTGGTATTATTTAAACTTTTGTTTCTTGAAAAATTGTAGTTACTGAATTGATTCGAATCCCCATACGCTTTTCCCCGAAAACCAGCTCTCCGAATGACCCGTTTCTAAACTAAACACATCTTGCCAAAAATTCCGATGACGATGAAACTCGGAAAAATCACCAATCAAGTAAAGAATAGTGCATATCAGTAGACCGGTTTGTTCACCACCTTGAAACACAAAAAGTTATAACAATTATAAGAGCTAAAATTTTTCGAGGAACTGGGCAATTCGGGAAAACTGGGTAGTCGTGGAACTGGTGTTCGGGAAAACGACATTCGGCAACCGACAATAGGGAAAAAGTAGCAAAACTGTTTAAAAAAGCTGCTGCATCTGTCATATTATGTGTTATGATCAAACTTGACCCAAGCAATTCGAAAAATTATTTGTTTTGTATTCATAGTTCTTCCTTCTTTGGAGCATTTGCTGTTCTTCCTAGGTTTATTGTATTTGTCATTATGAAGAATAATGTGACATTGAGGCACTAGAAAATTTCCTTTGTCTTTGATAATTTCCTGTTAGAGCAAATTTGGGGTTCCTGGGGCAATATGCACCACTTAAGGGAAATGTGCCGAAATGAACACTAAAGAACAGGTATGTAGTGTTTCCATACACGAAACTAGTTGGTTTGGGTTCACCCTACATTATGTTGAGCGAATTTTCATCATAATTACATAAGATTGTTAGAAAATCTAACTTTTTTCAAACACTACTTTTGCGTGAACTAAGATTGATGTAGGGTACGATGCACCGCTTTTTGGGACAGAATGCACCACAACATTGAGGCAAGATGCACCATCGTGTTTTAAACGTTATTTTATTCATCGTAAAAACACGAGTTCTGGATGATTTTTATCTAATAGATGATACAAATGTATATACATACATGTAAAATACATTAGTAAAGACTTCAAGTGACCTAACTTTCATGATTGTAGTTCATTTCTGCCTCGACCAATGGAGTGCATATTGCCTCAACCGGGCACTCAACAGAAAATGTTATGGAAAATAGAAATTGTTGTGTTATTTCACCAAACCATGTCATCAACAACTTACCCAGTCTCTAATCATCTGATTTATGGTGAAAGATTGTAAAAATTTTCAATTCCTCGCATTCAAAACAACAATTAAAATGATCGGAAAAGTTACATTAGAATCGTGCTTTTCGAATTTAATGTTCTATCTCCCTGTTCAGTTTTTCAAAATGTATCAAATTCTCAGAGTGTCAACAAATTTGCAACGTTTCATCAATCCGCATAGTGTTCATCTCCCCAAGTAACACAACATGTCTCATATAAATCACAATGACTTCAATATGACTAATAAGAATGTTCTGTTTCATAGCGAAAAAACTGGAATTCATACTTATATATGACTGGAAAAGCGCAGAAGGTGGAGCTTGTGCAACATATTTTTGTTGTCAAAATTATGTATCATATGGGTTTAGGTATACATAATTATGTATTATACTTTGTCCAACAAACCATTAACGCAACAAAATACTGAGAACATTTGGTAGTTGAAATACATTGGATGGTCGACAATGAAAAATGTAAAGGTGCAAACATTGACAAGCCTTCATTTTTGATTGCATAACTGTAGTAGATTGATAACTGTTATTTAACACTAAATTAATATGCGAATAAAAAATTATGGTGAAATATGCACTTTTGCTTCGAAAAAATCAATTCGCCCTTATAAATTGTTCAATACCGTCGTTGGGGGTGACAATGGGTCAAAAAGGGATATGTGCGATTTATTTTTTGAATAACTATCACAATTTAACTCCAATAAACTTCAAATTTGGTGTGTATGTACTTTGATGGTACATTAACAACTGTTCAAAAAATTTAAGACAAATATTTATTCACAGCGGCACTACAAGTGAATGAAAAATGACCCAATCTCACCCCATAGAGGGGGTGACATTGGGTCACTGTAATTAAAATAAATTGTTTTTGAGAATATGATTTCAAAACCATTCACAACTGACAAATATTGATAAAAAACGATGCAAACAAGACAAAAAGATATCTAAGATGTTTCACAAGTTTGATAAACCCACTTAAAAGAAAGATTATACAGAAAATTGAAGAGCTATGAGAAAAAATATGTAAACCCAACATTTATCGTCAAGTTTACATAAATTTGCTTGGTTTTTTCCTCAAATTGTCTTCAAAGTATCATCCCCATTGCTATAAAGCCCGCTCAGTTTCCCCAAAGGTATACTGAAACAGTGATTATTTTAAACCTTCGCAAATAGTTAAATTTCGGTGCGACATTCCACGATCAATAAATTTCAGGCAGAAGTTGACGTCATAATCCCAGTATTTCAGCGATCCAACTCATATGTACTTCCGTGAGATGTTTCTATAATATGAAAACACTGATAAATAATCAAATTTAGAAAAAAAAACACCCTTTTGATAAAACATTACGATGTTGCTGCGCACGAAACACAGTTGCTGGTTTGAGAAGTTGTCAAAATGCGTTGTATTGTTATTCAATGCACGGAATACTCAAGTAGACTTGTTTGATGTTTCAGAGATGCTGTATATAGAAAGAATAAACACATCTTAATGAAAAAAGAGAACACCCGGCACCGTAAAATGTCAAAAACGTGGACTTGGAATTTCATTTACTATCGTTCTTGCTTGACCCAATCTCACCCCCATTTTTAATGTTTTAGACATCGTACCGAAAAAAATGATTTTTTTGTGGGAAAATCAAACAGATTCCGGAAAATACCTGTGATGTATAATGAAAAGACTTTCAACATTCTACTAATACAACGATAGAGGCTAGAGTGCATGCGTGATACTTTGTACAGGAGAAATTTAATGTTGTAAATTTTATCTAGTTTCAACATGCAAGTTTATTGATGTAGTAAACAAAAACTACTATTTCTAAAAATGTATATTGTTATGAATTATGTGTAATAATATGTTCCCTAACATATGTATTATTTATTTTAGTAATATCAGCGTTATTAGCTGAAATATTTCACAAAACATATTTTTCCGTTTTGACCAAATCTCACCCCCTAGACCCATTGTCACCCCCATCGACGGTATACATTTTTCGACATCAAGTCAAGTAAATATTTCCAAAAAGGAATCATCACATTTTGCAAATTAGTTCATTATTTTGTTTTCTACTAGTACACTGAACTTTTACTGAACTATTATTACTTTTTTCGAAGCTTCAGAACAAAAATCTCATCGTCATGGTAAATATTCAAAATTAAATTCAAAAATTAAAGATGGTCCCCTTAGACACACTGCATAACGAGTGTTTTGGGAAAAGACAAAAATTTCATTGCCAATCATTTGCCATTGTTTCATTCAAGGCAGTGAAAAGTTTTCAGAGACAACTAGTGTGATCATAAATTTACAGTGTGATATAAGTTTGATAAATCACTTGACTATGACAGCATAAATTGAAGTTGTAGCATGGAAGTTGCTTCTCAAATCTCACGAACCGTTGTTGATTTCTACCCGAAATAAAATAGTCTAATCAGGTTATTACCAAAAACTATTTCGGCAAACGTTATGTTACAATTTTGTTGACGGAAAACTCATATACCAAATGACTATGAAGTGTTTTCTAAATATATATATTTTTTTCCTACAATTTTTTACAAAAACACGTAAGCCCTGCATGAACACAACTGTAAGCGAGTTAGGTAATTCCATTGAACCTTTTTCGTACTAAATAGTGGCAAACAACCACCACACTCTATTCATTCATATAAATTGATGAATCGGTATTTAGAGCATATCTTAAAAATAATAATTTACTCAAAACATTTGCTTAAAAGTATTCAGTGAACACCATATGGCGAATTTCTTAGCCAGCAGTGTAATATCCATGCTATCAAAAGTATTAAATACCACTTTTGTTGCATTTGTTTTATAGACAACTAGAAAAACTTATATTTGACTGAAAATAAACATAATTTGTTTATTCAGAACATGTTTGAAAAGAGTATATATTATGACATACATGTAACATGAATATGACATATTGAGACTGTTTATTTGTCGTACATGTCTAAAACAACCGAAATAAGACATATAACCAAACACATGTTTTGATAAACATAAGAAGACAAATATAAAACATAATATGGTTGAATCATAGCAAACGTAATTAGAACATTTTCAGCAAAATGGTAGATTTGTATTGCAAAACAAATTATATGCCTTAGTAGAACATCTCCATTCAAGTTCAATATTGAAAGGTTTAACAAAACAAAATAGCGACTTACGTGAGACATGACATGTTTCAAAAACTTTCTAGCAATCATTGTAGGCCAAACTGTGTATTTTCAAATCTGGATTTATGTTTTCGGTGTTACTTGGGTCTCAAAACACATTTATTTCAAAGAAATTGACAAGATGTGTTTTGCCCAGGCAGTGCATATTACTCCAGGAGCCCCTACTGCTGTGAAAATTTTAGCAGCATCGATCTACTCTAAGGAGGGTTTAAACGAGTTTGAAGTTTGTAAGGAGAAAGTCATCGAAATACATAAAAAATGTCCAAACGATTCCGAACGAAATTTGGAATGCCATTTGACCGAATGCCGTTAGGCCGAAATTGAAAGCAATGGTGAACTACAGTTAGCATGCACTTCTAATGAGTTTAAAGCTGAATTTCAAAGAAATAATTCAGCTTCTGAGTGTTATTTGAAGAAATTGTCTTCAGCACTGACTGAAGAATATCCTAAATGTAAACATTTATTCGTATCTCTGCTAGCACCAATAGCTGCCCGCAAAGGTTTTGGCATTTCGTTTGTAGTCAGCTTTTGACAGTAACCAAAACGGTCTACGACTCATTCCTCCTTCCGCAGGATCAGTTTACTTCGATTCTTCGAATTGTACTGGGTCAATAATTTCTTAGTTCCAGCAGCCAGAAATTTCTGGCTTCTTCTTTTCTCTTTGAAAAACAGCCTATGATGAAAAGAAGGTAAAATCCATCGCCCAGTTTACACCATCATCATCTGGTGAGCATGTTGCACGAAAAAGTATTTTGTGCAACAAGGCCTGCAGATGGCGGTAGTGTGAAACGTCAAACACGAAAAAAAACGATGCGGGCGCTATTGATCCCTTTTCGATCCCTGATGAAACCGTGCCTTCGATTTTCATTGGATTCGTCAGTGAAAGCTAGCATTGTGAATCCGTCTTGGACACCATCTAGGGCAAAACATCTTAAAAGGTCACTTCTTCTTCCGTATATTCACAAAACATGGCTGCAACCACGAACAAAAGAAAGAAACTTCCAAAATGTGGGTTTTCAAACAACTATGCAACTTCTTCCAAGAATGAAATGGACAATGTTGATAATTTAGAGAAATTTTCGGAACATCAAATCGAAGCAGCCTCTAGCCCAGGGTTTTTGATTCAAGTGAGGAAACAAAGAGTGCCACCTATCGTGGTCAGTTGTTCCGAATATGGGGCAACTTAGGCAAACATATTAAAATTCAAAATATGGATAAAATTTTCAAAAGTTTTTGTCTGTCTTATGATCTTATTTAAATATCCTTATCTTCTATGTTGCTCACATATGTTTCTCAATATTGTTTCATAGTGTCGTAGTTAAATGTATTAAGCCCATCAAATTCGAAAAAAAGTTTTGAAACATTTTCAACATCCAGAACTTACAATACATTATATTAATATACCTCTAACAGATTATGGAGCCCACAATTAAAAAAAAATGCAGTCCCTTGAAACCCCACGTGTCCTTAACACCCCATTTTTTTATACGTTTCAATAATAGATTCAAATAATTTGTATTGGAATGCTTGTTCTTTGAATGGTAAAGAGGACGAGCTGTTTAATTTTCTAACAGCTGAAAACTTACATATGGCATGTTATAACTGAAACCTGGATCCAAACTCAAAAGAGATCCAAACTTTTTTGTTTATCATAATAATCGTAATAACACATTTTTCATTTTTTTTTCAACTATCAGAGTTATAGACTAAATTAATTCAGTTAAGTAATCGCTCAAACTAATGTTTTTTTAACGTTTTTAAAAATATGAAATAAAGTTTTACTGATTGAAAACTGTGTGCAGGATTCAAAGGCGTGACTCAAAAGGGACATGTTGATCTTCACTGCATAACAAATTTAAAAGAAAAAAATAGTCGATAAGTTTGTTTGGGACGCATCTGACAGATTAGCACATCGTTTTGAAACCATTATTCAATATTTGCTCCTGCATTAGTAGTTTCTGTCCCATAAAACATAGGCAAATGTTCTGTTTTTTTTTCTACAGTCAAACCTTCATGAGTCGATATCTCAAGGGACCATCGACTCATGGAAATATCGAGTCATGGAAACAAATCCTTTGGAAAGCCGTTTGAGGGGATTATCATAGTTACCATGAAATTTGGTTTTCAATATGGTTCCATGATTCGATATCGAGTCATGGAACATCGACTCGTGGAGGTATCACTGTTTAACAATAAATTGATAATGATATCAAAAATGATGAAAAAGTTGCTTGTTTTCAATTTTGTAAATGTCCCTTTTTTAAACCTAGGTTATTCTTTTTTATTTTACTGCTCTAATAATCATTTACTTTTTTCTGTTCGGAACATGAACCACTGCGACAAATATTTGATACATTGTAGTATTTTCCATGTCCTTTGTTAAGTGCATGTCGTGTTACTTTGTCACCATCGATATGTGATAAAGCATTTGGTTTTCTTACAGTTGTAATTCCTAACTTGATCACAGGAAAGGATTCTAATTGAAAGGTTCCACTATTTATTCATTTTATCAGTCAAAATCGGATTCCTTGATGGAGCCAAGAAATTACACCGATATTGTCCATGCATCAGAATCCTTATCCTTACTCCTTCAAACTAGAAAACTAAATAAATAAAAGATTTGAAAAAACAAATGTTGAGTTCGACTCAATTTTTTTCCTTGCTTCAAGATCATTCTCGGCAACTGAGGAAACCGAGACTTGTCACTTTCAACAAGGTTTAAGATGTAACAAGGGCTAATAAGTGATTCTTTGATTACTATTACATCCTGTTCTCTTCGTTCGAAGCAGTCAAGACTAAGGTTCACTGGTAGATCTTTAGCGCATAACACACCACGAAAATGTGATAATTTTAAAGCTATGCTTTTCTTTTTTCAATCGTAGCCAGTTCTTTGAAGCTTTGCTGTGTCAAAATTGTTCCTTATTTCAACAGGAATCATTCCTTCTTTAATTAGAAGGCTTTTCTTCATAGATAAATATATCTATATAAATAAAAATGGAGTAGTGTTTGTATGTCATGAAATAACTTGAGAACGGATCAACGGATTGATGTAAGTTTTTCACTGTTGCATTCGACAAGGGCTGCGACGTGATCGTGCGAGAAAAAAGTTCGGGAAAATCTCTGGAATAATCGGGAAAACGGGAGAAGAGTTATGTGTCATTTTGTATGGGGGATTGCTTGACGTTTTACAACAGCCTACTCAATGGCAAGACGAAGTTTGCCGGGACCACTAGTCAATAATAAATAAAAGAGCCACTAAAACTTAAAGCAAATTTTGTTGTGGTAATTTTATGTTATTCCATCAAATTTTTATTGTAAATGCAAATATAACAGATTTTAATGTTTTGACCCAGCATTTTCAATGCTTCCGATCTACTCTAGATAAAGATTTTTCATTGAATAGGCATTTTATTCTGTTTATGTAATGATTATTAGCCCTTTGGGTATTCATTTTTAACAAGCTCACTTTATTTGATGTTGCGGCTATTAGTTTTAGGTCATTTCGGCAAAATTGTTTCTAATGAAGACATAACAAAGATATTTATATTAACACTGATATTGATTGTCATAATATTGAAATAGAAGCATGCTAATAGTTTGTAGAAGGAAAAATCGATGTCTAGTTATGTAGGGCAAGATAAAATCGATTATTTAATTAGCCTACCATACTAAAGCTGGGCTTATGTACTTTACAGTCCTCTATGTCACGCTAAGTATTATAAAATATTGATTGTTTGACTTAATGAATATATGGCATAAGAACGTTTGGCCGAATAATGAATCTTTGCGAAATATTCCGAATCAATTTGAAAGAACAGCCTATCATTAAAAGAAGGGGAAATTCAAATTGAAATATTATCAGCTAAGTGCCAATAATTATTGAAACAGTATAGATTAAAAAAATAGCCTATAATTATAAGGAGGCAAAACTCAGCCAAATTTCCATAAGCCAATGAAACTGCCTATCATGAGCTTGATTTTTCATGTCAGGCTATCACAAGGACGATTTTTAAATTGTCTTGAGTTTAATGCACACGGCACATCATTTAGAGGCACCAGGCAGCATGTTAACTTGCTCCAAACTGACTTGCGATTCAATCCAAGAAGTAGTCTCTAGCTCAAATGACGGTTTTGCGATAGCAAAAATCAACGGCGTGTTCTATTGCAGTTGTTACGCGCCCCCAAGGTGGTCGATTGAGGAATTTTCCCACATGGTTGACAGGATGATGGCCGAACTAGCTAATCGGCAGCCAGTAGTGATAGCTGGCGACTTTAATGCATGGGCAGTGGAGTGGGGTAGCCGCTGCACCAATCAAAGAGGCCAGCTATTGTTGGAATCCCTGGCCGCATTAAATGTAGAGCTGGCAAATGTGGGTACAGTGAGTACCTTCCGCAGAAATGGTGCAGAATCGATCATCGACGTGACGTTTTGTAGTCCTAACCTTTTAGGTACCATGAACTGGCGCGTTGATGACGGTTATACTCATACCGATCATCAATCGATTCGCTATAGTATAATACCAGGCGGGCAGAAGGCAGCGCGATGTAACTCGACACAAGCCCGAGGATGGAAAACAGCGCGCTTCGACGGCGAAGTATTCACTGAAGCCCTGAGGCGCGAACGAAACACTCTGGACCTAAACGGTGAAGAGCTAGTTGCTATGATATCACGAGCGTGTGATGCTTCCATGCCGAGAAAAGCCCCTCCTAGAGAGAACAGGCCGCCAGTGTATTGGTGGTGCGAATCAATTGCAAATCTTCGAGCAATCTGCCTTCGGGCTAGACGAAGAATGCAACGCGCACGCACAGAAGCACAAAGAGAGGAACGCGGTGCAGCATTCAGAGAGGCAAAGTTGGCTCTCAAAAAGGAAATCAAGAGTCGAAAACGGGCATGCTTTGAAAGTCTATGCGAGAGTGCCAATTCTAGTCCATGGGGTGACGCCTACAGAGTGGTAATGGCTAAGACCAAAGGAGCCATAGCGCCCCAAGAGAAATCGCCCGAGTTGCTGCGATCGATAATCGATGTACTCTTCCCGCACCATCCCATAAGCCCATGGCCCCCAGCGCCGTATGCGGCAGATGAAGGAGAAGAAGTGGCGAGAGTGACGAACGAAGAGCTGGCAGAAGTCGTGAAATCATTCGCGTCAAACAAGGCACCGGGACCCGATGGTATCCAGAATGTTGCCTTAAAAGCGGCAGTGAACACGGATCCGGACATGTTCAGAACCACGATGCAACGCTGCATTGATCAAGGAATCTTCCCGGATGTATGGAAGCGACAGAAATTGGTGCTACTACCAAAGGCGGGGAAACCACCAGGTGACCCGTCGGCGTATAGACCTATCTGTCTACTAGATACGACGGGCAAGTTATTGGAGAGGTTGATTCTCAACAGACTAGTACCGTATACGGAGAGTGCGGACGGCCTGTCCAACAACCAGTTTGGATTCAGAAAAGGTAAATCTACTCTGGACGCCATCCAGTCGGTCGTTCAAACAGCTGAGGTGGCAATCGAGCATAAAAGGAGCGGCATCCGTTACTGCGCGGTTGTCACTCTGGATGTGAAGAATGCGTTCAACAGCGCAAGCTGGGAAGCAATAGCACACGCGCTTCACCGCCTCAAGGTACCGGTGCAGTTGTGTAAGCTTCTAGAAAGCTATTTTGATGGTAGGATTCTACTGTATGACACAGAGGAGGGGCAGAAAAGCGTTCGAATTACCGCGGGAGTACCTCAAGGTTCAATCCTGGGCCCGCTGTTATGGAATGCGATGTACGATGACGTACTGAGGCTGCCCCTTCCGACGGGTGTTAAGATTGTTGGCTTCGCCGACGATATCACCCTAGTGGTCTATGGTGAATCGATGGAGGAAGTAGAGTTGACAGCAGCGCACTCTATTTCCCTGGTTGAGGAATGGACGAAGTCTAGGAAACTAGGACTGGCCCGTCACAAGACTGAGGTGGTGGTGGTCAACAACCGCAAGTCCGAGCAACGGGCGCTTATCTCGGTAGGTGATTGCACCATAGAGTCCAAGCGATCCCTTAGGCATCTTGGGGTAATGATCGATGACAAGCTGAGCTTCGCTAGCCACGTTGAATATGCCTGTAAAAGGGCATCTACGGCTATAGCGGCGCTTTCGAGGATGATGTCTAACAGCTCTGCTGTAATTGCCAGCAAACGCAAGCTGCTGGCAAGCGTGGCGCTATCCATACTAAGGTATGGAGGACCAATCTGGTCAAAAGCGCTTAGAACGAACAGAAACCTAAAGCGGTTGGAAAGCACGTACAGGATAATGTGCTTAAGAGTAGCAAGTGCATACCGGACGGTATCTAAAGAGGCCGTGTGCATCATAGCCGGGATGACGCCCATCGGGCTCATCATCAAGGAAGATGTTCAATGCTTCAACCAAAGGGGTACCAGAGGAGTCCGCGACACGTGTAAAGAGGAAACGCTTAGAAGCTGGCAGCAGGAATGGGATAACTCCACTAAGGGTAGATGGACCCATCGACTAATACCAAATGTGTCAGATTGGTATGGTAGAAGCCATGGGGAAGTGAACTTCCACCTGACGCAGTTTCTGTCAGGACATGGTTGCTATAGACAGTACCTGCATAGGTTCGGGCACTCAGAATCTCCTGCGTGCCCCAATTGTGCTGGTGTAGAAGAAACAGCGGAGCATGTCGTGTTCGATTGCCCCCGTTTCATTGTTGTGAGAGGTCGCATGCTCACTACATGCGGAGGGGACACGTCCCCCGACAATATTATAGAGAGAATGTGTGCGGATGCCGAGTGCTGGAATGCAGTAACTACGGCTGTCACTCACATTATGTTAGGATTGCAGCGTCTATGGCGCGCCGACCAAGAGTTGGCTGCAGAGGATTAGCCCTGCCGAGGCTGGTCCCTTGTAACATTGTTTAAGTCGGCTAGGAGAAGCAGTTTGCCTAGGCTACTTCTGCTACACGTGTTGTGCTATATGCACTGGTCCCTTCCCGAAGAAATACCGTAAGGTGGTTCCGGGGAGATGAGGGTCTGAGTCCAAGGGTCATGTCGATGCACTGTTCACCACTTGAGCAATTCTAAATGAATTGCTCATGCACAGTGCATAGGCTGGTTTTAGCGGGTCGTCGTTGGTGCGTCATCCCCGCATTCCCTGAGTTATCTTCTCAGGGGATCTGTTTACAGATTTCCCCCTTGTTAAAAACAAAAAAAAAACTGACTTGCGGAAATTGACACGCAATAAGTCATTTTTGACGTTGGATAACGTCTTACGGCAACATATGGGGGTACAATTCAGAAAAACGAAAAATTGAGCATGTAACGAAAAATGGTCAGGTTTTGACCGCCAATAACTCAGTCATTTAGCAATAGATTTTTAATATTTATCCATGAATCGATTGGAAATTTATCTACGCGTCGATCCAAATGAAGGACACTATTGATTATTAGCAACAAACTATTGAAATATCGTAAAACGTTGACCCCTTTCTTATCTAACCAATCACGTTCAAGCACATTTTTCGGTTCCGCTTCCCACTATAAAAGCGCACCGCACTCTGCTTCTTCCCTCATTCTTCTTTTTGCCGTCAGACTGTGAACACGGTCGGCGAGCAAATTTCGAGTCATTCGCGTCCTCAGTTCAGTTTTCAATAGGACGCGAATACAACACGCATTAGAACCGAAGAACCACGCATTTCGGAGCCGCAGCAACTGAAGCCGCTCATTTGAGTGCACCAGCCAGCATAATCGTTTTCGGCCAGAAATCGTCGCTACCAGCCAGTGCTCCGCTGTCATTGCCATGCGGGAGGCTAGCGCGGTCATTCTGGTTCATTAGATCGAGCGGCACAGCCGTCACGGTCCGTGTAATATTCCCTAATTTGTACGAGATGGCTGTAGAAAATCGACCAAAGCCGCTTGTTGAAGCGCACATCGTCATCCGCACCGCAAATCTCATCGGGCGAGGCAGATTGAAACCAGTGCGCCGTCAAAATGTGTCCGTGTTACGCAAATTCAACAACTCAATCGGCCCTTTTGAGAGCCAACAAATGTGTTTTAAAGAGTTATTTGTATAATATTCCCTAATGTGTTTACCACATACTTGCTATAATCTCTTAATTCATCTCATAGCATCATACAATCATTGATTTATTACGAATAATTGACAATACGGCAATTTGAAGCTGTTTCCGAGGATGCTGCTGCAGTGCCGTCGGGTTGCAATAACAGCATAATGCTAATCTGTACATCCCTTACACAGACATCAGTTTCATATAGCCTATTTCCCAGATAAGAAAACGAAGAATATGAAAGGAGAAGCATCATCTGCTATTCTAAGGGTATAAAGCATCCCTTTTTCGTTGAATCTGGTTTCATTCTGTTTTCGCTTTGGGGTCATGCACAAATTACGTCACGCTCCAAGGGGGGGGGGGGGAGGTGGTTCAGTCATGCGTGACAAGCCTTACAAAATTATCGGAGGACTCATACAAAAAGTGTGACAAAGGGGGGGGAGGGGGTCGAAAAAGTTGAAATTTAGCGTGACATAATTTGTGTACCATCCCTTTCGAGCTGGTAAGAGCTCCTCCAAACCTGCTCAGCTCCTCGCCACCAGAGGCAAGCTGTTGTACGAGATGGCTGAAGAAAATCGACCAAAGCCGCTTGTTGAAGCGCACATCGTCATCCGCACCGCAAATCTCATCGGGAGAGGAGGATTGAAACCAGTGCGCCGTCAAAATGTGTCCGTGTTACGCAAATTCAACAATTCATCAATCGGCCCTTTTCAGAGCCAACAAATGTGTTTTAAAGAGTTGATTGTGTAATATTCCCTAATTTCCCCTTTTCAGGGCCACAAAATCAATGAAAAAGAGTTATTTTGAATTAATACATTTGAAAAACAATTCTTCAATATAATCGCCTAAGCTTTTTAATACATGTAAAGTGATTATTCTGTATTAACACAAAATAATAACACACAATGTCTATAATAAATCAGAATTGACATGCAACAAATAGTGTGAAAATTAATTGGATTTTTAGCAAAAGAAATGTTTCATAAGTTTGTGACTGTCTCAAGCCAGCAAATAGAAGAAGCTAACGTTATCCAACGTCAACTTGGCGGTCGTATCTCGGAAACAACCTCTTACTTTTTTGTCATTGGTGGCTTTAATGCAAAACATCGCAAAGTAATTTCAACGGCAGAATTTTATTTGATGAGTGCTCTTCAGGATATTTCTCAATTCAATACCCTGATAGCCCTACATGTTTTTCCTCTACTAGATACCCTTCTACGATTGATAAATCGACTCTGGCCACCTTTGTAGCCAACTGGTTATTCATGCTGATTTTGATTCTGATCATGTCCCTGTTATATTTGTGCTACGGCGTGTGGGTTCGATTCCCGCCCCAGTCGGAGAAAACTTTTCATCAAACAAAAAATTCTTCACTGGTCGTTCCGTGTGTCCGTTGTCTAATGTTAGATATGTTCAGTCTGTGCAGCCTATGGCTGAAGACGGTGTAAATTGTCTTTATTTCAAATATCCCAGGAAGCGATTCTCAATCCTATCCAGGGATTGAATCCTGAGAAAATTGAGAAAATCTCTCACGTATCGCTCTCTGTAACTATCATGATATGCAGCACATTATGAGAGAATGTTTATCGTATACTGCTACAACTATGATCAGATCGGGGGGATAGCAGTGCATGATAAACAAGCTCCAAACCTGGGGGACACTATTGTTATCGGATGTTCGGGGATTGTTTATCGTACCAATAAAGTAAAAGAGCTATCCCAAACGGTATACAAGCGAAGAAAAATGATTTTATCATCTCTCTTTGAGGCTCTTGTTCGCTGCTCTTATTTTTCAGACTTGTTACAAGTTTCGATACATTGTCGATCAAAGACCGCAAAGATCGGATGTTTTTCTTTGCTTGCTTTGATCATACTTCATAATCAAATGGGAGCGAATTCTACCATGCCTGACCCTATCAGCTCCACTTTCAATTTTTTTTCGAGCCGATTGGAATACATATGAATCAAACCAAACTTGATATTGACAATGCTCCCGAAACTTCAACAAATTCTATTGTTGAAGCCAGGAGCATTGCAATTCCAAAATGTGAAGTAAAATTTGAATCCGTGATTAAAGACGATGACCTCAAACTTTTGATCGGCCTTAATAACGTGAGAAGAAGGCAATTTCAACGCACTCGCGATCCTGCTATGAAAATTATATGGCAGGATTTGCAGAAAGAAATCAAGAAACGTTTTGCACAATTAAGAAACATAAATTTTGAAAATATGATTTCTTAATTGGACCCTGGCTCTAAGCCCTTTTGGAAATTATCTAAAATTTTGAAAAAAAAAAACTCAGAAGCCAATACCAGCATTGAAAGAGGAAAACACATTATTATTAACTAATTGCGAAAAAGCTCAAAAACTTGCTATGCAGTTGAAAGTGCGCACAATTTTAATTTAGGACTTACTAGTCCAATTGAAAATCAAGTTACTCAGGACTTCAAAAATATTCTCAATCAAGAGAACGTTTTTGAAAATTCCTGGGAGACTGATTTGGAAGAAGTGCAAAAATATGAAAGCTCCTGGCGACAAAACTATGGAAGCTCCTGGCGATGATGAAATTTTCTACATCCTCATCAAGAAACATCCAGAAAGTAGCTTATCATTCTTAGTTGATATATTTATCAAATGTTTTCAATTAGCATATTTTACTGACAAATGGAAAAATGCCAAGGTTGTATAAATTTTAAATCCAGACATGAATCCTGCAGAAGTTTCTAGCTATCGCCCAAACAGCTTGCTTCTCTCCATCAGTAAACTTTTCGAAAAGGTCGTTTTGAACAGAATGATGGTCCACATCAACGAAAATTCAATTTTTGCCAATGAACATTCGACCACTAATCAACTTTTACGTGTATCCTCTATTGCCACGATTGATGCGTTATATACATAGATTAAGTTAGATTAAGTAAATTGAAAGCGTTTTTCTACCTCTTATAAGCAGGTGAAATAAATTCATCAGTGAAAATTCTTAACTGCTACGGAAAATGAAATGTAATGTTGTTAATCAAGAGTTGATAAAAGCCTATTTTTGTTTACCAATTAAAGATGATAGTATTGTCTAACACAGAACATCTAGATATAAGAAATGAATGTAATTTTTAAAATGATACTATTAAGATTAAAAAAAAAATAAGCCTTCACTATTTCTTATGACAAACGTAATCCATATAAGCTCACGCTACATGGTTCGCTATAATTTACGAAAGCAAGCAAAATATTTTTGTTAAACGCTTCAAAACCCTGGAATTGTCTTTATTGTTTATGTTTTTGAACTTAAAAAACGTGAAACGTTACATTTTTTTGAAGGGGTTATTTCTGGATAAACGTTAGAACAGAGGTTTAGAGGTATTCATGCATTGAAATATAGTAAAAAGATATCACTGAAGTAGATATTATTAAAAAAAAAACAATGAGTCGAAATGATTTAATGGAATAAATAACTGGAAACATTAATAGGGTAAACAATTGCCTCAAGTGAAATACAAATGATTTCCATTCAACATGACCCATAACGATTGATTCTGCACATCCCATTGCTGCATTTGATGCCATCAAATGTGCAAAGATACCACAAAACCTAACATAATCTTGCTAGGGGTTGACATTTTCTTTCGTTTTCCGCTGCCTTGTCAACGAGGGACATCCGAAACCATGAAACAGGCAAATCTTATCATCGCTTGTTCATTCGGATGGGAAAAATGGGATTAAGAAAGCTTTGTCGAGTCGAGTGGTTGCCACCAGCACTGGGTATCATAGCTTCCGCTATTGTGTCTCAGCCGTCAGTCCGCGAGGGCCCATGTTGTAGCAGAAATAAAACGGAAAACAGACAGAAATGGTTCCTCCGATAGATGGAGCCGTTTTTACGTTATTTCCGGATGTTTGTTTTCTATCCCATTCAACACATTCCTACTGCGGTATCGTAGTAGGTACCGTAATTCGGGGTAACATTGAAATATTTTTGGGATGTTTTTAAAAACTCAAATGTTAAAAGTTTTATATTTTTAAATCTAGTCATGGCACCCATCACTCGTGACTTTATACTGCATTTTGTTATCAGAAAGTTCCAAGAATGTTTTAAAACGTTTTAAGCGATTTATTTTGCAGCTCTTTTGAGTTTAGAGTCAGGTTTAAAGGAAGGAAATGTTATTTGCTACCGACCTGCTCAAATTCGCCCCAGTGATTAATTTGTCTCCGGTTTACGGTACGCCTTTGGTTGTTTCACTTCCCCATATTCATTACTCTGTGGGTAGTTTGACCGAATTGTACTGGGCATAGCTTCCAGTCTGATGGGTACTTTTGCGTGCTTTTTGCAATTTTGCAAATGACCCTCCCCTAATGTGTCTGTCGAGAGCCGTGCGAGACCCACTGAGAGGCCGGATTTACCGAATGGATAAGCTGTCGTCTGTCATGAGAACTGTGGTCTTGTAGTAAACGAGGCTGTCAGTGGTGTTGAAATTAACGTGTATATGGTAGACTAAGGGTAGACGAACAACATGGGCTTGGTGTTTATCCGAAATTCGGTGCTGAAAAGTAACGAGCTTTAATCTTTAAACTTTCCCATGTACTCGATCTACATTCCCTAAATAATGATTTTTGCATAGACTCTCAAGCAAGAGGACTTCCAATAATCTACGAAGTAAATAAATGCTGGTCATTCTTCCATTGTCAACCAAGCGTATGATTCACTAAACAAGTTCACTGATTTTGGTCAAGCACTGGCCACTATAGATGTATACCGCATTACTTTGTTCTTGTCATTTATATTTGAGAATTTTATCCCTTATCTGCTTACGATCCCACGTCTGTTGGTTTTGTTGCACAGAACAGCATTGGATGGCGAACTTTCCATTCTTTGAAGGAACAAATAAAAAAAAACTAGATTCCCTATTCCAGAGTCGTTAGCCTGGTAACTGGTAACGGATCCCAATTTTTCAGAAGGAGCAGAGCGTGTAATACATATATCTACAAGAGAAAATTGATGATTTCGCTGAGCACAACCAGTCTGCTAGGGAACAGCAAGGCAAGACAAGACATCTATGTTTATAATATAAGAAGATTGGGTTCAAGATTATGGCATGTTTGCAGTGGATTGAGGGATTGAAACTGAAGTTGAAGCTCGCCGGAACACGAAATAGCAAACAACTTCAAATATAGAAATAAAACAGAACTCAATGCAAATCAGTTCTCCACATTTATTGTTGGACGATTGAAAATAGATGAGAGAAGAAGCCCGGAAAATCCTCTTAGTCAAATGATGGAGGTATCCAGCGTAAGGAACAAGCACATTCCACTTGAATATAATCTACTTTGTTACGACGTTAGGATGAAAAAATGTGAGGAAAGCTTGGTATCCGTTGCAATTTGCTGCATAATATGAACATTGCCTGATTCCATACGTTACTCGAAATGTTAAGCTTATCATAACTTCTATGTACGATAAAAACTAGAATCAAGGTAACTCGATAAGATGGGCCAGGGCACCCCTGACTTTTGGTCACGGCCACGGAAGTCGTTTGGGGCGGGTCACATTCATCTCTTTTCCCAAGGTGGGCTCCTCGCTGTTGTATTGATCAGCGCACAAATTAATTTAACACAGATTTTTTCAGTGCGCAGTATCTTCGTGCTGTACGTATACAAATTCCCTTTGCTCTTGGAAGTTTTTTTAAAAGCTGGACCCGGGCCTTCGATGTTTCGTTGGACTCATTAACGAAAGCTGGCGGTGGTAATCCTTCTTGGACTCCGTCTTGGGAAAAAAAAACTCTTAAAAGGTCTCTTCTTCTTTCGTTTATTCAGTAAATATGGTTGCATTCACGAGCAAAAGGAAGGGTGACTCTCTAAATTCTCAAATTCCTTCCAAAAAAGTGGGATTTAAAACTGCCACTAAACGTGGCAAGAATGGAAAAAAGGACGTTTCTCCGGAATGCGTCGAAATGATCAATCAGTTCGATGCTCTAGACCAACACCAAATCGAAGCAGTCTCTAGCCCAGGCTCTTTGATTCATGTGAGGAAGTAAAGAGTGCCGCCTATCGTGGTCAGTTGTACCGATTTTGGGGAATTTAGGCAGGAGATCTTGAACTTCATTAGAGGAATCAAGGTTTCCTTCCAAATCGCAAAGAAAGGTGGCTATCGCGTTTTGCCGGAATCTCCTAAAGATTGCGAACTTCTTTTATTTATTTTTTTATACACCAACAGACAGTAAGCCCCAATGATGTTTATAACTAAAAGATACAATAAAATACAAAGCTGATACTATCACAAAAACAAAGCAACAAAATGTCAAAAAGTTAAACAAATGAAAGTCACAAATATTCACACAAAGAGTCGGGATAAAATTTCTACATAATTACGACGTATTACTTGAAGGGACAGGTCAAAATCAATTCCTTCAGCGACTCTATTGAACACGCGTTGAAGACCCACCATATCACTGTTTTGGCCATAGTTAGTTCGTCGCAGTGGCAACCTCAACATAGCGTTGTTTCGCAACGTCCACTGGAGTGAGCACTCGCATTGAGCGCAGAACAGTCTATACTTCCTGAAAGCAAATCGGCCACTACCATCGCTCCATTTGAAACGCAAATATCAAATGCGGGAACACCAAACGCGTTAAGATTTTCCACAAGAAATGCGATGTCAAAGATAAGTTTTTCTATCTAGTTCAGCGGTGATTTAGATAATCGTTGCTAGGAGTCCTTTGATTGGTTTGTGTTATCGCATTTGGATGACATTTAGTCAAGATTTGCACCTCAAATGCAAACAGCAATAATTCCAGTTGATTGAGTTGGCACCTTTTTTGGTAGCTAGGCAACCGGAACGGATTTCGCCATGGAAGTCGACGGGGAGCATAACGGATGAAGCGACGTTGCACTGACTATCCTCTCCACGCCGTTACGGTAATACGGATGCCAAACTGCGGAGAAATATTCAAGTGTGGTCCGAACTAATGAGCAGTACAAAGATTTGAGGCAATATGGATCCGTGAAATCCTTGGCAATACGGAAGATGAAACCCAATGTCCTGGAGGCTTTCTCGATGACGTAGGGCAGATGGTGTTTGAACGTCAACTGAGCATCCAGAATAACGCCAAGATCTTTAACATCTTGTACTCGTTGAAGCACCTTTCCCTTGAGCTGGTAACAGAACAGGATGGGCTGCAGTTTGCGTGAGAATGTGATAATCGAGCATTTCTCAGGATTAACTGTCAATCGATTCATGTCGTACCAAACTACAAAAACAGCTAAATCATGTTGAAGAGCAACGGCGTCGGCGATGGTACGGATCCGTAGAAACAGTTTTAGATAATCTGCATAAGATAATCGAGGTCCTTTAATTACTGTGTTGACATCGTTGAAGTACAGCAAAAAAAATCAGGGGTCCCAAATAGCTTCCTTGAAGTACTCCGGAAGTTGCCGTGAAAATTTCGAAAGAGAATCCTGCCAACTCCACAGTCTAGCGACGATCAGTCAGATAGGAGCTGAACGAGGGCAACATAAGGCCCCCGACACTGAGCCTTTCCAACTTAGCGACAGTAATCGCGTGGTTTATTTTGTCGAACGCAGCGGTCACATCCATCTGGGCTCGATCAGCAAAGCTGTCAGCAATGTGTGAAGTAAGGCACAACAGATTGGTTGTTGTGGAACGCCCCGATACGAATCCGTATTGATCCTCACTAATGTAGAGTTTACAGTGGAACAGCATTGGTTTCATGACTATCAACTCCAAGAGCTTAGAAATACAACAAAGTGCTGTAATTCCTCGATAATTAATGACATCTTTACGATCGCCTTTTTTATGCACAGGAAACATATAAGCAGTTTTCCAGGCCGCAGGAAATCGTCCACTATTTAACGATAGGTTGAATGTATGGCGTATAGGAACCAGCAAATTGACGATGTGCGCCTTCAGCAAAACAGATCGAATTCCATCGGGACCGGGGTTCAACGATGATTTTAACCGTGTAGCCGCCTCGATGATCATATTATCATCGACAATGAGCGTGTTGAACGTTTCACTGAACGAAGGTACGTTGTTTGCAACATTCGCAACGTGGGCTTCGGATAACTCCTCTTCGCAGAAAACGCTGGAGATTTTTTTTAGCAAAAAGGGTGCAAATATCATACCAATCGGAAGCTGCCTCTTCATCTAGCTTCATAATGGAGGGTAGACCAGATTGCTTCTGTTGTTTGTTTATATAGAGTCTCAGAGCAGCTCTTTTTGAAACGAAATCTGCGTGTTATCTGTTGAGATAAAAATTTCGGGGATTTGATAAATAAATTTTAACAAAAAAGTTGGAAGCTCAGTGGATGATCATCACCCGAGCAGAAGAAAATAACTACTGAATACCAAATTGAGGTATTCCATACCAGATAATTTCCAAATACCTTAAATAATACCTTCTGCATATTCTACACATACCAAGCTGATAACTAGACCAGGTATTGAAATACATAAATAATACTTGATGTATTTTCATATAAAAGTGAAACTTTTCAATAGTAATTCAATACCTCTAGCAGTCCTCAATAGCTAACGAACACCAAAATGAAGTTTTTAATTGTTTTGAACTTTTTTTTCAAATACCATTATAATATCAACATGAGGTATTGACAACTGAACAATACCTAATTCTGGTATGATACCAAAATATGGTATGCATAAGTTATTGCGAGTTTTTCTTTCCTTCTCGGGCACTGATGATCATTAAAAAAAAACATAGTTAGCCACATTTTTAAGAGATGGAGTTACGCTGCCGTTATACGCATACTTGTCACATGTTCCAAAATATGCAATCGAGAAAAACGCGTTTAAAGATTTTAACACATTTTGGTATTCACCAGGTGTGTGGTAAATTAAATTAAAATCTTTACAATCAGTGGCGCGGGAAGTGGGTAGGACAGGTAGGACATGTACTACCCACAAAAACACCTGGGTAGGACAATCAAAGGGTTGTCCTACCCACGATTCCACAAAAAATAACAAGATCAGTAGAATGCTATTTATCATATGTTCAATATATGTACATGAAAACTCGATCAATGTCGTACTTATGGAGGATGGTAGACACGATAAGGTTTTTCATGGTTTTTCATGGTTCATCTCACGCCTAGTAAAGGGTGACATGGTTTGTGCAAGACCCCACAAAATTATGGCTCGTGAGAAGCACTATAAGGAATATCTATAGTGAAAATTCTAAAAAACTTAACTTAACTATAAAACTAACTGTAATAATTGCATTTCTGAATGAATCGAAGGATGGTTTCTTTAAAATATCTACGGCCAACCTGGGACAAATTACCGTGAGTATTCCTGGAAGTAACTCTTGAGAATTTTATGGAACATTCATAGAGAATTGTCAGAAGATTATTGAAGAATCTTTGGATAAAGTAATGGATAAAGCTAATACCAGTTGCATCGTGTTATACACTTGATTATAATCTTAATATAATCCATCAAAGTATTGCTAAATCTCTTGACGATTTCAGAGCAATTCTTATAGAACTCCCACAGCACACTCTCAGTTCTTGGCTGATTCAGAATTGCCGAAGGTATTTCAGGAAGTTGTTTCCTTAAAAATGATTTGATCAAATTCCAACTGATGTTTTGTGACAAGTAAGCAGTTTGGTTTATTTTTGTCAATTTGTTTAATAAAATTGATTTAAAAAACATATTTAATTTTTTTTTAATTTGAGTAATAAAAAAGTTGATCCTATGAATAATCCTAAGGACAGTATCAATAAGAAATTATTTTTTAGAGACGTGGTTTCTATTTTAATGCAAGTCTTTTAAAAGTCTCTTTTTAATGCAAGGTTTCTAAAGTGTCTATCTTAAACAAAAATGGTCTTGAAAGTCTCTTTTTTTCCTTATTCTGCTTGCATTGAATCCTGATGCTAAATCGCACCGACTCCAAAGGAACCTTCAGAGGCCATAACAGGTTCAAAAGGCTTTTAAAGAATTGCGTCTCAGATTTCTCCAGGAAAAGCTTTAGGAATTATCATAGTAACTTTATTTAGAATACCTTAAGAGTCCCCTTCAGGGATTTCTCCAGAAATTCTTCTAGAGATTTCTCTACAAATTCCCTTAGAAAGTTTTCCAGCGTTTTCCAGATGTCTCCAGAATTTGCTCCAGAAAAACACAACACTTGGGAATTCCCAAGCTACTACATTCTGTGATTTCCTCAGGTATTACTGTTTTTTATTCAAAACTATCCTAGAATTTGTTCCAGATATATTTTCACTGATCCTTCAATTGAATTCTCCAGTTGCTGATTTAGGAGATCTTCCAAATACCTCTACCGAATTTCTTTCGAAGAAAGAAATTCCATAGTTTTTGCGCAATACTATCCTGAAATTCGATGTTTTTCGATTATCTTAGCACATTATCTAGGAAACTTTTTTAAACTTATTTAAGGGTTCAGGAGGTTTTTCACAGATCCTTGTTTATTAAGGCTGACTTTAAAACCTACATAAGTTTTATCAGAGGTTACTTAGGATTTACTTTAGAAATACCTTGGTATTTCCCTGGAGACATTTCTGGAAAAAATCATGAAACAACTTTCAAGACTTACTTGAGAAAATCTCAAAGAATTACTGGGTGAATTTCTGTAGAAATCTTAAACGGAATCTCTGGAGCGATTGCTGAATGAAGTTGAAATCTCACATAAATCCTGAAAGACAATTTTATAGGTAGAGTTTTCCTGGAGCAGTTTCTGGAGAAGTAAGAACTATCTTGAAAAACTCTCAAAGAATGTTTCGATGTATGCAGATGATTGGAGAAATTCCGTTTCTTTGGTTCTGCTTGGCAAAATTGAACTTGAATTCGTAGAGTAATTTCCTAGTAAATTTCGAGATGAAATTTCCTGAGATTTAGTCACTAAACGAACTCCTTTAAAAATTTCTGGAGGAATATCTGATCATTTGGACAAATACTTGAATAAATTTCTGATAAAATTTCTAGAGAAAAGCGTGAAAAATACATTCAGTAATACTTGTCGAGAAAAAAAACTTAGATTTTAGAGAAATGTCCCCTCTGTTTCTTTATTAAAAATACAAACTCTCATTTCCTGGCTCCTATTAGGTTTCGTTTTCTTGGTTCCTTTTTGGTGTGCTTCGGTCTCTTTTTGGTACCTATTTAAGTCTCTTTTTTCAGGTAAGAGATCTCTAATTTCCTATTATTAAAGCACTTTATCGCTACTCGCCCTGGAAAGACGAAAAGCTTTCTTAATCTTGTGACCCTCCCGGGGTCCATAATAGGAATGTTTACGAATTTGACGTTTCGTATTATGGACCCTCCATTTGATTCCCATGTAATCCTGCTCGCTGCCGACGTGCCTATTAAGAACCCACCTGGAAATGCGTATTATGTATCCTCTTGTGTGGTTTCATTTACAAAACTGTTCAAATATGTGTATGCATGCGTTGCAAACCAAATATTTTGCCTGAAACTGCTGATTAACAATACAATCGAAGTTCCCCCGGTGGATTTTCATAGGAATACGATTGCTTTGGGTGTCAGTTTTATGTTTTTCTGTGAGGGGTCCATAATACGCAAAGGGTCCATATCCGGCATCGACTCCCTAGTAACTTTCAATTTCCAGCATATTCCATAGGGTTAACATTTTTCATAGTTTCACTGTGCACAAAATATTTGGCAACGTTTGTCCTACCCAAGGTTTTGAACGTGGACGCGCCTCTGTTTACAATAGTATAAAGAATAGCGTGTTTATTGGAGTCAAGAGTTTTTGTAATGGGGAAAAAGTAAATTAAGCTACGAAATTCAAAGTGGGACTGTTATGCCTAGAAATACGGGCTTTTTGGTGAATTTCTACGCATAACAGTCCCACTGATGGTAGTGACCAATTACGTGCTGAGCATACTGCTGTAGACGATCGTTCTTACGTATAGATTTTACCGAATGTAGAGGATGTATATCCTCAAGACTATATTAAGGCACCTAATGAAGGCTCAAGTGACATGTGCCAAACGGAGCCAAGTGTGGGAAAGTGGAGAAATACGATTTTTTTGGGATGGAAAGCAAAGTTTTCTGTATGTGTGATAATGCGACAATGTATAAGTTAGTGAACGAAAGCCTGGATGAGTAAGTTAGAGAGTTTATAAGATGTAATAATTTCCTATATCGACTCTTCCAGCTGCAGGCTTGACAGAAACTCATCTGCGAATTCGAGGTTATTGTGCGGAGTAAATATTTAACTAAAAATTCACGAGGCAAATCTTCACACGATTTGACATTTCTTTGGACTTTGTTTGCAAAATCATGATATTTAATACATCGCAAATTAAGATTTAGAACCACCAATATATTTGCCACTTGCACCGAAGAGTATATTATCCGGAATAGCCCAGTATGTGACCAGGTCATCCAAAACCTTTTGAAGTATTCTTCTTTCGACTTTGACTTCTTCTTGACTTCATCAAGTTTGATATGTTGCCAGATAGGTCTCAGAACTGCTAATATAATGGCCACTGCCACTGGGGAACAGGGTACCCAAAACAACCTGACATGTTATTAAGTCATCCAAGAACCTTTGAATTACCCTTGATTTGGGAATTTATGAAGTTTGATGTTGCCAGCTAGGTTTCAGAGCCGATTGTTTAGAGGATATTTCAACCAGTGAACCGGTATTCGGAACAACCCAGTATGTGGCCAAGCCATCCAAAAACGGTCGAACTATTTTTATTTAGGCTTGGTTTGCAAAATCATGAAGTGGATTTGTCGCAAGCCAAGGACTCGAAAAAAAAAATGTTTACTGATTCTTCAAGTGGGATTATTTCAGTATTCCCCGTGATGAATCCAAAATTACGGTGAATTTCTAATCGATGACCACGGTTCCAAAAACCAGAACAATTTTGTGATTAACCCTAAAAATTCAACTGAAATTCATTGAAAAACGAATGGGAAATAATATTTTGATATTGAAAATTTCAATCAAATTTGACGTCAGGCTCGCATGAATGATGAATGCATCCCGATAATACAAACACATAAAACACGTTGTGTTTCACATGGGATGTAAAGCCAACATAAGAAGATGTTCAGAACGAATTTCACAAACACCAGCTAATTGAAAACTGACAACTGACTATTTTGTTCTAAATCAGCGCAGCGAAATGTATAATGTGACAGTTATGCGTAGAAATACAGTAGTGGGACAGTTATGCATGGAAATTCAAAAATGGGACTTGGCTTGCTTGCTTTTCATTGAGTTCCCGAACAAAGTTAATTTTTGGTAAGTATTTTCTAAAACTATACGTAAAAATAAACTGTCTGATGACAAAAAGCCAAAATGCACAAAAAGTAACATGGGACAATTATGCGTATAGTTCGGAGACGAACCAGCCAACGGCTGAAAGTCTCGATAATAAAGATAATAATAATAATTATGCGTATAACGGTAGTGTAGTAGATTGCAAAAAGTTTGGATAGTTTTTCTTCATACCTGCAAAAATAAAAGATTTCTCATAATGCTTCCAAAACTCAACTAACAATATTTCCACATAAACCAAAAGCTCTTGATTCGGAACTTTCAGGTAGACATGTTGTCACGTTGAGAGGGGTTCCAAAAAACGGGTCAGATGAAGTTAAGTATCTAGGGCTCATGACGGATAAAACATTAAAATACAAAAATCACCTTGAGAACATTCAAGCCAAATGTAACAAATATGTTAAATGTCTTTATCACCATATTAATAGAAAACCAAAATGTTGTCGTAAGAACAAGCTGTTGTAATACCAGGAAGAAAGCTCTGCAGAGGATTCAAAATAAATTTTGAAAATGATTCTGAAGCTTCTTCCCTGGCATAGTACTAATGAGTTACATAGAATCTCCAATGTTGAAACATTGGAATAAATGCCAAATAAAATAATTATCAAATTTTGACAAAAATCGTTGCAATCTTCTATTGCCACGATTAATGCGTTATATATCTAGTTTAAGTTAGGTTCAGTAAATTTAAATCGTTTTTTTCTCTTATAAGCTGGTGAAATCAACTCACCTGTCAAAATTCTGAACTGCCACGGCAAATGAAATGTAATATGTTGTTAACAAAATGTTAATAAATGCATATTTTTTTTACCAAATTAGGATGATAGTGTTGTCTAACACAAAACACCTAAATATATAAAAATGAATGTAATGTTTGGAATGATACTAAAAATATTTAGAAAATCGACATTGGATGACTAATATGATGTAAAAATATTCACGGTATATGAACGATATGGAATATCATGCCATGGGATTGCTCAGGATGGTTGGATTTAGATACCCATGAAATAAATCAAATATAGAACTTGTCATTCATATGATAACTATAATGATCTTCAAGAGAATACATAACTGATGTCACAATTTGACCCCAATTTCTAACCCTCGAAAGCACGCTTGAACATTGCATCGAACTAAACTCGAGATGAACTGTCTAGAATGGTTGATCGTCCTGTCATAGTGTGATGAGATTTTCTGGTCCATTGCTACCAAACGAAGCATAAACCAGTAGAAGTGTGGTGGGTTCTTATTCTTTCAATGTTGTTACCACTGCACAAACCCTGGGATGGTTTATATATTCTAGTGAAGAACAAGATACTCGGGCGATGTTATTTTATGGGGGTTGGGGATAGCCATAAAATATTATAGTGTTAATAAAAACTAATTCGGCAGGTTTTCCCTCTCATCCGTCATGCTCCGCTATCACATAATAATGGGGACAGTCACTAGATGACGGTTTCCCAGCTGATGAACAGGCTCTAATGAGATAAGCTCGGATTATTCTCGGCTTATATAACAATAACCTGAGACTGTAGAAGAAAATAAGAAGCAAATGTTTCAATTGCAAAAAATGATTGACAGGTTAATTTTTTTTAATGAAGCAGAATCAGAGAACTAGACTTTCGATTTTGATTGTCATTAATGTACTCTGCGTTTGCTTTTCAATAGAGTTTCTTTATTATGTTGAATTATTTGCGTTAAAACATTACATAACATAACGACTATTTGTAGGCAAAACAGGCACATATTCGAATTTTACATCAGAATTGGCCACAATAAGCAGCAAAAGGTTAAAAGCATAAGAAAATATTTTATTTATGCAATCAGTTTCCGGTATATCCGCAGTGGAACTGCCACTCAAAGCAACGAGTGTGGTCGCTTATATGTAAGTGAACAATGTTACAACATAACTTCACACTTAAACCGTTCACTGCGGATGCACTTCCTCTGTTTAACGACATATCCTAAGAAAGTGACATAAGAACTGAATTTCTGGGAAAAGGTTTACAAGTAGACCGGCACTCGCGCTTTATTACCGTCTACAATTGTACGTACTTCTGACAGTTCGCGAGCGCGGCCATCAACCATGGGAACACTTTCTTTGGAAACTACCACATATGCTGCTGTCGGATTACCCCTTTCACAGGAAACGTGCACAATCATCTTTAGTGGAGGAAAGAACCCGTCGTCGTTGCTCAGTCGAGCTTTTCACGGCGTCTCCGTTGGTTGCCACGGTGTGCTTGGAACTGTTATAAACGAAAACTATATGTACAAGAATTTGGCACACTAGAGTGTCCATTTTTCGGCCATTTTGCTCGTCTCGGATTCGGGACAAACGTCTAAACTTGTCCCGGGAAATCCCGGAATCCAAAGTGTCAATAGAACTAGTATTCTGGTTGAAATGGAAGTACAAATATAAATTACAAATATTATTACAGACATTGGATGTAAGAATTTCGCAGTCTTATACTTTATGTCTGTCTTACCCTTGTGTGGGTTCAAAAACAGGGTTGTAGGACATTTCCCAGAAAGTCAAACCCCAGAAATCCATTCCCCAGAATGGGACATTCCCAGAATCGTTTTTATACGTTTTTAAAGAGTGGAAAAAATCAATTTGGTTATTTAGATTTTTTTCTCGTTAAAAAAATTTGAAGATTTGAATTCTGGACACAGAGGTCAATACAGTCAAAATATTATTTTGTCAATATTATTATGGATCTCAAGCGAATAAAATCAGAATTGAGTTAAAAAAAACCTTCTAAACGGCGAGTGTTTGCTTCTCTTGTCTCAGGCAAATCATCTAAGGGGCCGTCCATAAACCACATATATGGGAGGGCATGATTGGTCAAAGACCACGGACAAAAGATCACGAAGGGGAGAGGAGGTGGTTTTGAAAATCCAAAATAGATGACAACGTGGTTCACCGGCATACACAACCAAAGTCTTAAGGGGAAAATGCTGTTTAACAGTTTTACATCTACATAACATGATTGTGCTACTGACGTTTCCCTGAATATCATTTCCCCGAATGCCACCTCTTCGAATGACCCGTTTCCCCAAAAGACATTTCCCGGATTAACTCGTTTCCCCGAAAAGTGACGCAGTTCAAACAGGTACAAAAATAGTATTCCAGGACTGGGTACTGAACTAGAGTGAAAGCAATTAAAAGAAGAAAATAATATAGATTATAACATCTTGCCAAAAATGTTGATGATGGTGAAACTCGACAGAACCGCCAATCAAGTGAAGAAGGGTGCATATCCGATGACCGGTTCGTTCACCGTTTGAAACACAAAAAGTTATGACAATTATAAGAGTTAAAATTTTTCGGGAACTAGGCTATTCGGGGAAACGGGTTGTTCGGGGCACTGGCGTTCTGGGAACTGGTGTTCAGGGAAACGACTTTTGGGGAACCGATTATGATCAAACTTGATCCAAGCTGTTGGATTTTTTTTTTCATAGTTATTCTTCCTTCTTTTGAAATTGGCTGTTCTTTCTAATTGTATTTTCATCGGGGTAATTTGTATAGTGTATTATTCCTTATATGTACAAAATAAATTGATGAAATTTGTTTTTCTGCTTCCATAGCATATTCTCCCTTCTTTTGAACATATGATGTTCTTCCTAGGTTTATTGTCTTCGTAATTATGTAGATAGATGGAACACAATTACACTAGAATTTTCTGTCTTTGAAAATTTCCTTTTATAGCAAAACTTAAAAGCTACAAAATATCGTAGTTTGTGTGCACTAAAGTGACCCATAATAGACTTTAATAAAATACTGTACACATTTGAACAGAATCCATCAACTCTAAGGAGGGGCTAAACGAGCTTGAAGTTTGTAAGGAGAAAATCGTCAATATATATAAAAATCGTCCAAACGGTTCGAATTACATTGCCGGCCATAGGTGGCGCTGTACAGTGGGATTCCGTTTTTGGCAACAAAGTTGAAATTTTCAGTTGCCAAAAACGGAACCGTGCCAAAATCGGAACCCATATTTCAAATTTTATTTTTCAACTATTGGTTTTGAAAGCATCATTACAATGTCAATACATCATTTTTATGGAATAATAAGGCATTGAGACTTCGAAAAGGTTCACCCCGAAGCATTTTCCCGAAGCGTTATACTATGCTATGAATCTATAGCTCCGTAATATTAAATCTGGCAAACGATTTTCTGGTCGCGTGTTTACGCCTCAACGTCTTCAATTATTTTTTAGAAGCTTTATGCATAATATTTGTATAAGAGGGCCTTGTAAAACCAATAATCGCATAAGTGACTTTTATTGAAGAACTGGACATTTTCTTAAAACTATGAGAGAAAACGGAAACAAAAATGTTTTCTTTTGAAGACGTATTTGCGAATCAAAAGCGCTGGGTATTGCAAAACGGCATGACCTTTTTTTCTAATTAAATGAACATTTAAAATCAGTTTAACTTTTGGACTTTAGCATAAAATCTGAAAAATTCGGTAAGTTTAGAATTGCTCCTTCAATTTATGTTTCTGATGAAGTAAAGCATTTTATAATGAATGGTTGACTGCATCAAAAGGGCAAACATAAACATGAGAAGATGCATAAATGTCTTGTTATTGTGTAGAATTTAATTTTTACTTGAAATAATTTTTAATTCAGCTTGATATATGTTTTACACCTGCCTTATGAAATCAACTGAAATTTACAGGATCCTGTTATGAAACCTCAAGAACCTTATAGGAATCTTCAGGTTCTCAAAAGAAATCTACAGAAAAAACGCTTGAGCTCTGAAGCATCTTGCCAAGCATCCGTAGGATCTCGCACAGAGTTCTCAGGATCTTGCTAAGGATTTTGCTATTTTGCTAACATCTTGGAATTCCACTGTGATGTTGCCGTAAATTCTCAAGTTTTCGATGAGAAAAATTAAAAGTTTATTATTATTAGGCTACCACTAGCACACCTCAAATTCCTCTGGGAACCTTTTCAAAATCCTCAAGTTTTCACCGAAAATATTAAAAATACTACTAGAAATTCACATTATCCCGCTAAAAATTTACAAGACGCCCTAGACTTTATTAGAAATTACCAGATTTTGGACATAATCCTCCATTACCAGTAGGGTGCGGCTTATTTTCCAAAAGATCTCAAAACCAAAAATTCGTGTGCTCTACTGAATGCTAATAGCATTAAAAGAGAAACCTCAAAATCTGAGCCAAAAATATTAACATTTAGAGGTGGCGCAAGCGTCTTGAAGGTAAATTTTCAAGTTATAAAAAATGACGTTCAGTGAAGTAAACATAACTTTGTTATTTTTCAACCAATTTTAAAACTTTTATCATCGATACCTTCAAAATTAAATTTATAAAAAACTTTGTTGAACATCAAATTTGTCTAAAATCAAAACAAGTTTAAGTTACAAGTAATTTATTCTAAATTTTTCCACATTTTAAAAAATTTCAACTTTGTTTAACGATAACTTCATGATTACTCAACCGATTCCATACCTTTTTACATGTTTTTGAAGCTATTTCAATTGTTTTCAAACCTTTGATACATCACATTTCACTAAAATGTCTTGACCATGTTATTCAGCAAAAACTTCACAAAAACATGATTTTTCAAAGAAAAATGACAGTTTTTACCAATTTTTGCCAGTCAAATATTATCTCTAAAGCTGAAACTGGTTTTTCTCATTTGTTTAACCTTTGAGAAGGACTTTGCAACATTTTTAAAATAATTTTGAAACAAATATATGATTGCATATGTTAAAATATATATGCACTATTTAACTCATAATTAAGGCAAGATGCTTTTGAAAGCAAAGTTTTATAGAAAAAATGTAGAGTCCGGTGAAAAAACTTAAATAATCCAATGAAATTTGATATTTTCATTAAAAAATCATGTTTTTGGGTAGTTTTTGTTGAATAACTTATTCAAAACCATTTTTTAGAAAAATGTGTTGTATGAAAGGTTTAAAAACAACTTAATTTGCTTCAAAATTCTGTAAAAAGATTCAGAATCGATTGAGTATTAAAGAAGTGATGGTCAAACAACTTTGATTTTTTTAGTCATATGAGGAAAAATTTGAATAAAAGTATTTTAAACTAAAACTAGTTTCGATTTTAGACAAATTTGATATTCCACAAAGTTTTCATAAATTTAGTTGTGAAGATAATGGTGCTAGAAGTTTAAAAATCGGTTGAAAAATAACAAAGTTATGTTTACTTCACTGAAAGTCATTTTTTATAACTTGAAAATTCACCTTCAAGACGCTTGCGCCACCTCTAAATAATAAAATTTTTGGCTCAGATTTTGAGGTTTCTCTTTTAATGTGATTTGAATTCAGTAGAGCACACGAATTTTTGGTTTTAAGAACTTTTGCAAATTAAGCCGCACCCTAATAACCAGTTATACACTCTAACGATCCCTCAAGAAGCTCTTAGTGTCCACTTGGAATCTGCAGATATCCTCATGAATTCGTTAAAATTTCTGAAAAGTCCCACAAGAACGAAGAATCCCTTAAGGATTCTCCAGGGTACAGTTAGGAAACTCATAGATTCAGCTCGTAAGGAACATTTTGATAATGTTGAAACCCGTATCCTTGATTAACAATCTTGTACAGAATTCTGGATCGTCTCTTAACAAATCTAACGCCTTACAGAGTCTATAGAAAAAAGAGAACACAGCTTTGAATAGTTGACGCAGAAAGATCAATATACACACCAATACCACAGACAAAAAGTAAAAACACTCTCAGTCGTATTTATCGCACGCTCCAATGGTATTATTGAAAATAAATTGTAGTTTGGACTGTAGTCGCATTTGTCATGTTATTTAATGAAATTTAAAAAAAAAATGATACACGACATTTTGCTGTACATATTTGTATCTATTATTGCGGTGTGTTTTTACATACGCAATGTATATAAATCCATAATAATAAAGCCAGCGAGACAAAATTTATGATTGTAACTCTGTTTAAGTCATATATTTTCCATTGCTCTTATGTCGTTGCTGGTGCTTTGTTCGAACAAGCTGTTCCAAATCTGAAGAACAGTGTTTTTTATTGTATCACCTACACAGTTAAAAATAATGAAGATTACACGTCATGAAAACTTTATTTATGCGATGTAAACACGACGTCATGTAAATTTAAGTCTTGAATCATGTAAATTTGTGTTATATGTCACGTAACCACATAGAATCCTGCCGGATTACATGACATATAATTGAAGTTTACATGACATACCATGTAAATGTCCATTTTATACCACGCTCCGATTATGTGCATTATATGTCTCAGAAATTTACACGTTTCGTTCGAACTGTGTACTGGCAGACTTAAGTGGGCTGGTCACTCAACATGAATGCCTATGAAAAAAGAATGGTCTTAAGTTGAGATACTGGTGGAGATTATTGGTCTCATGAAACGTTGCCTATGTATGACCAATGACCATTCTGAGGTAAATATGCGCGTACGCGAGTCCTTAGTAGTTGGTGAGATTTGGGGAAACATCGACGAAAATGGAGATCTGGAATGTAATCGGTGTGGAGTTGACATGCTATTCAAGTGACTAAAGCAACAGACACGATAATATTTACAAAAAATTACAAATTTCAATGGTATTGAAAAATGTTGCCAAAAACGGATCCATTTTGTTGCCAAAATCGGGGGGTGCCAAAATCAGAGCATGCCAAAAACGGAATCCCACTGTATTTGATTAATTTCTAAAAATTTTGATGTAAAGATTCTCCAGTCAATAAATGAAAGACTGCAACGAACCGAAAGTCCTGTCGTTTCAAAAACAAAACAAAAATACGAAAATGTTTAACCTATGAAAACTTTAATTTGGTTTTCCTCGAATATTCCAGTTTTATTCATTCACTATTTACTATTTACCATTTACTTGCATTTTAGCACCTCAAAAATTACTTGTTATTCTTTTCTGGGGAATGGATTTCTGGGGAATGTCCCATTCTAGGGAATGGCATTCTGGGTAATGTCGTTCTAGGGAACGTCATTCTGGGAAATGTCGTACAATCGTAAAGGGTTGTAGGACATTTCCCAGAAAGTCAAACCCCAGAACGACATTCCCTAGAATGACGTTCCCCGGAAACCCATTCTCCAGAATAGGACATTTCCAAGAAATCCATTCCCCAGAATGGGACATTCCCCAGAATCGTTTTTATACGTTTTTAAAGAGTGGAAAAAAAATTGGTTATTCAGTTTTTTTGTCGTTAAAAAATGTACCTACTGAATTGATTTGAATTCCCAGAAGCTTCGAATTCCGGACACAGACGTCAAATTAGCCAAAATTTTATTTTGTCAAATCATTATTATGGATCTCAAGCGAATAAAATCGGAATTGAGTTAAAAAAAACCTTTTAAACGGCGAGTGTTTGCTTCCCTTGTCTCAGGCAAACCATCTAAGGGGCCGTCCATAAGCCACTTCGTCATCTAAGAAGGGCATGGTTTGGCCAAAGGCACATCCCTTATCAATTTTAAAACGTTTGTACGGTCAAAAGATCACGAAGGGGGCAGGAGGTGGTTCTGAAAATCCAAAATAAATGACTACGTGGTACATCGGCACACCTAACCAAAATCTTAAGGGAAAAATGCTGTTAAACAATTTTACATCTACTTAACATGATTGTACTACTGTTATTTCGCTGAATATCATTTCCCGGAATGGTGGCTCTCCAAATGAATCGTTTCCCCAAAAGACATTTCCCTGAATGACTCGTTTCCCCGAAAAGTGATGCAGTACAAACAGGTGCAAGAATAGTCTTGAAAGACTGGGTGCTGAACTAGAATGAATGATAAGCAATTAAAAGCAGAGAAGGCAACATAGATCATAACGTCATCCTCGACTGAATACATCTTGCCAAAAATGCCGATGATGGTGAAACTCGAATGAAAAGCCAATGAAGTGAAGAAAGGTGCATATCAGATGACCGGTTCGTTCATCACTTTGAAACACTAAAAGTTATGACAATTCTAAGAGCTAAAAACTTTTCGGGAACTAGGCTATTCGGGGAAACGGGTTTTTCGGGACACTAGCATTTTGGGAATTGGCGTTCGGGAAAACGACATTTGGGGAACCGACATTCGAGGAAAAGTAGCAAATCCGTTTAAGATAAGCTGCTCTCCCCAGTGAACCACGTATCGTATAAGAATGTGTATCCAAAATCACATATTCGTCCGTCAAAAATCACAATCGCACAACATGCCAAATTAAACGCTATCAATGGCAACACAAGTTGTATATAAATCCCCAATACGATTCATAAACGACAATCTATGTTGACAACAAAACATGTCGTAAATAGTGCAACATAGAATCGCGTTAAGTTGTATAAACTGACAGATCATGTATCAATCCAGAAAGCATCGTATGAAATCGCAATAACTTAGCAAACATTTCCACCCAAACTTGGTATCTGCTGACGATGGGCCTCCAAGAACAACACAGTTTCTGTCGCTGTACATGAAACATGTATCAATATTGGCAAATAATGACCCGTCTATCATGAAACCCTTGGTGGTACAGTGGTAAGGTATCGGATTCGTAATCTAAAGGTCCTGCGTTCGAGGCTTGCTGGAGATTTTTGTTTTTATTTTCATCCAAGTTTGTTGGCATCGTATATCTGATCGCAAAAAGTCTGAAAAAGTCATGCCAAGTACGTATATAGCCTCCACTTTGGTATGTATATAGCCTTTTCGTGCATTCTATACGGTTGAATTGATTCATATAGAATAATGTATAACAAAAGTTATACCAACCAATATGTTGACTGGGTCACGTATGTCATACTCTGTTTTATGATCAAACTTGACCTAAGCTATTGGATTTTTTTGTTTTCATAGTTATTCTTCCTTCTTTTAAAATTGGCTGTTGTTTCTTATTGTATTTTTAAAGGGTGATTTGTATACAAAATAAATTGATGGAATTTGTTTTTCTGCTTTCATAGAATATTCTCCCTTATTTGAACATATGCTGTCCTTCCTAGGTTTATTGTCTTCGTAATTATGTAGATTAATGGAATACAATTACACTAGAAAATTTATCTTGTCTTTGGTAATTTCCTGTCATAGTAAAACTAAAGCTACAAAAGATCGTAGTCTTTGTGCACTAGGGTGGCCCATATTAATCAGACTACAATAAAATACTGTAAACATTTGAACAGAGTCCATCAACTCTTAGGAGGAACTAAACGTGCTTGAAGTTTGTAAGGATAAAATCGTCAAAAATATATAAAAAATGTCCAAACGGTTCGAATTACATTTCTGACCATAGGTGGTGCTGCATTTGATTAATTTCTAGAATTTTGTATTTAAAGATTCTCCAGTCAAAAAATGATAGCCAATGAAAGGGGGCCCAGATAGCCGTAGCGGTAAACGCGCAGCTATTCAGCATGACCAATCTGAGGGTCGTGGGTTCGAATCCCACTGGTCGAGGATCTTTTCGGGTTGGAAATTTTCTCGACTTCCCAGGGCATAGAGTATCTTCGTACCTGCCACACGATATACACACGGTTTGGCGGCAATGGAAATGGTTTAGTGGGTCGGGGGTGTAGTCCTGTTTACTGCTTGTATGTAGTAAATGGTCCCCAACCCCACACTCCCGGACCTCAGTCCGGAGTCTGTTGAGCAGATTATCCCCCCATTGCTTAGAAGGAAAAAAAAAAACACGATATACACATGCAAAAATGGTCATTGGCATAGTAAGCTCTCAGTGAATAGCTGTGGAAGTGCTCATAAGAACACTAAGCTGAGAAGCAGGCTCTGTCCCAGAAAGAAGAAGAAGAAGTCAAAAAATTAAAGACTGCAACAAACCTGTTAAAAAATACGAAAATGTTTTACCTATAAAAACTATAATTTGGGTTTCCTCGAATTTTGCAGTTAAATGCGTTCTCTATTTACTATCAACCATTTAGCTGGATTTTAACACCCCAAAAATCTCTTGTTTTTTTCTGGGGAATGTCCCATTCTGGGGAATGGCGTTCTGGGGAATGTCGTTCTGGAGAACGTTATTCTGGGAAATGTCGTACAATCCTGTAAAGGGTCGAACACAATGCAACGACATTACGGCAAGAACGGCAAAACGGCAACACCGATTTGAATGACATGTTAAAGTTTTGATCAATGTTGACTCAATCGGATTCATCACGGACTTAACGAGAAGAGTGTAGATCAAGATGGGCTTGCCGTTGTACCGTGCTGCCATTCACATTGTGTTTGGGGCTTAAAGTCGTCTTCAGTGTCGTGTACTAGACTAGCCTTACAGTTGAGGTCGAAATACGCGTATCTGTCAAAAGATACAAACTCTAGTGAAATGAAATGGTATAGTACTAAATTCGGTTTTTCATTGACTTTTATGGTATTGTCGGCAGAATATTTTGAACGGTGACAGATCTGTCAAAACAAAAGTCGATTTGGTGGTGCATGCGTCAAAAATAAATGTGCTAATTCTGCGCGTCGTATGAGGTGAGATGAGTAGAATGAGGTGACAATTGTCGACTAACCCCCCATTTGATTAGCATTATTCGTTTCACGTCAGCCGAAGTGAGAGCGACTCGTCTCGACTCACACGCCGTGCAAAATAAGCACAAAAGTACATGCTGATAGACGGAACCGAGCGCGAAAGGGCCCGCCTAGGAAGCAGTTTAGCGATAGACAGGGATACTTTCGAGGTGGTTAACGAGTTCGTCTACCTCGGATCCTGGTTAACGTTCAACGCTCCGTCATCGTAATCATCGTCACCATCAAAACTTCAAAAGCAGTTTGTCTGTTCATAACTAAAAATTATTCGATTAAAATGTGTTCACTGTGTTTCTGTTGGAAAAAAGAATACAGTGAATACATGTTCCTATAAATCTTCTTAATTTCAAACGAAAAAACTGCTTTTGAAAATTTCAAAATCAATGACGGATCCTGCCCCCTCAATGTAACACGGGAGACTAGATTATTTTTCCTATCTTTTGTCTCACTCTAACAATTTTCATCAAAAGTTTGCAGAAGCAAATGTTACTTGCGTTACTTGAGATCTGCTGCTTCAAATGGATTGGGTGATTATATTGACGTCCCGTGCGGCCTTAACGGCTGATAACAACGTCAGTCGTGAAATATGGAAACGCATCCTCAGTGGAAGTCGCGCCTACTATGGGCTGCAGAAGAAGCTGCGATAGAAAGATTCAGGCTGGTGCAGGATAACGGTGTGTGACGGCGATGGACCACGAACTCGCTTGGCTGTACGACGAACCCTGTATCCAAAAGGTGGCGAAAGGCGAAAGAGTGTGTTGGGAATGTTGCAACACTACCGGACAACAACCCTGCAAAGATGGTGTTCGCGTCGAATCCGATGCGGAAAGCAATGACGAATTTGATATTGCTTTATCAGACGCTAATGACGATGAAAGTGATGCAATTCCATATGAATCAGATGAGAACCTAGATTTAAACATAGAAACAGAACCGGACTCTTACAATCAAGGTTCGAGAGAAGCTTTGCGAAGGTGGGCTATCTATTTGTAGTAAATTAATTAAGTACATTACTAAACTTCTCACAACATCACGGTAGTTCACTTAACATAGTAGTCATGGACATATTAGAAGAGTCAGACGTAGGAACCAAACATCATTCTGTAATAAACCATTGAACTGATAATACGTGTTGTTACTAACGCACTATATATCAGAAGTGGGATACACGCTAAAAAAAATCCTGCACGGTCGCAATCCTGAACAATATTGGACGTTCGTCAACGATCGGATCTCGAAATACCAGAGGATATCGGAAGAAGTCTTCCTTCTTTGGTTGGAGAAATTCAATTCGATTTGCTAAGTACGAAGTCAAGCAGTTTGAAGGAAATGCATTCAGGAGAAGCATCAGAAGCATCAATGTCGTTTGGTACTATCCACCATGCTGGGATACAGAACTCAAGTTGTTCCGTGAAATTGGACGAACTTCAAATTTTTCTTCCACACTTCGAGGGAAATGAAGGAGAAAATGTCGACGATTTCATAAGAAGTGTTGAACATACGCGAAAAACATTCCATGTTGGAGAAGAAATTATGAAATTACTAATTTTCAAGCAACTGAAAGGAAATGCCCAGAAATGACTGAATTCTTATCAAACCCGTTTTTCAATGAGCTTATCTGAATTTTTCAACCTCCTCAAGACAACATTTTCGGTATCCATGGTAACGTTTGAATTGAGAAAAAAACTTGAACTTAGAAGATGGAGAAGACATGAGTCGTTTAATAGTAGTTTACGGAACAAGTTGCAGAATGATGATTTTTACAGCACGAGTCGTAAATTTATCCTACGAGGCTTGCCGAGTAGGATAATTACGACGAGTGCTGCAAAAATCGAGTTCTGCAACGAGTTACGTACAACATTTTTTGCAATTTCGTAGAAGACCACTTGAGGGTATCAGAAATTATATCAGAATGCATTCACCTTTATTTTACAATTTCTGAAAAATTGTTGGGTAATGATTCATTACGCAACTCAAAACAGTTGCGTAATGAGAAAGCGTTGCGTAATGAATCATTACAGCTCTGGTTTCAGTTAGGTAATGACTATTCCCGCACTCCATACTTCAGTGCAGGAAAGTAGGCCGTTTCATGACAGATTGGCGTGATGAAAAACAGCCTATTACGATGAGAAATTGCAAAAAGATTATTACATTGAAAAAAGAATGCTGGCCTCACCACTGAACCTTGGAGAAATGGAGTTGATCGAGTATATCATCGAAGGGATTCCAGACAAAAATTTGAAGAACTTCGCACAAATCTCTGGATTCAAGTCGGTGATTTCTTTATTGCGGTCATTTTCATCAATTCGCCTTCCACCACATGAAGCTTTCAAGCCAATCGTATGCTACAGATGTAACTTCCCTGGTCATGTCGCAGCTCAATGTCGTACAACAAAACCACAGAACTTTAAGGACAGCATAGAGGGTAGTCGATCAAGACAACATCGTTCGGAGAAAACAATGAAGATTGTAGCTGTTAAAACGCAATTAGTTGACGAAGTTGTAGGATTCAAAAACAATGGACTGGTAGATATACACTTTCCACATTTTAACACTAAATTTGAAGCATTGTTCGACACAGGTAGCCCGGTTTGTCTGATACGCTTTGGTTTAGTAGAAAAGGGCAAAATACGCAAATATGATGAGAGAATTTCATATAAGGGTATCGGAGGAACCAGGCTTAACATTCTGGGATGTTTAGTAACTGATGTTTTAATTCAAAATTTATCTCTTAATATTGAGTTTTTAGTTGTTCCTGATTTGACGATGCAATCATACGATGTTATTATTGGTAGAAACGTTATAATGCAACCTGGGATGCGCACGATTATAGAAAATGGCCAAATACAAATTTTCAAAACTCCGGTCTTCGAAAGTGAGCAAATTGAACCACCAAAAATGGTAACAGAGACTGTAAGTTCTATTGATTTCCAAAAAAATTAGAGAATACTGGTGACATTGATAAAAATCATTTGGTAAATTTTGAGCATGTTCTTAAAAAATATTATTTTGAATTTTTACGACCTCTGAAACCAGAAATAGATTATGAGATGAAAATTATTCTAAAATCTGCAGCACCCTTTCATTTTAAACCAAGAAGACTTTCACAGACAGATAAATTAAAAGTTGACCAGAAAGTTGATGAATTACTTAAATCTGGTGTCATAAAGGAAAGCGATTCTCCTTTCGCTAGTCCAATTGTAGTTATTCCTAAAAAAGATGGAGATATTAGACTCTGTGTAGATTATAGAAAGCTTAATAAAGATACTTGTAGAGATAATTATCCATTACCTTTATTAGAAGATATTTTTGATAAATTGAAAGGAAAAAGAATATTTTCAATTTTAGATCTTAAATCAGGATTCCATCAGATTAAAATAGCTTTAGAATGTACGAAATTCTCATCGTTTGTAACTCCGAGTGGTCAATATGAATATACTTGTGTTCCTTTCGGGCTTTGTAATGCCCCTGCTGTTTTTCAACGATTCGTTAACAAATTTTTTAAGAAATTAATTCAGGAAGGAAAAATTTGTGTTAACATTGATGATATTTTAATAGCTTCGGCAACTATGGAAGAACATTTAGAAACTCTAAAAGAAGTATTAACAATTTTGAGTAACAATTTATTAGAGCTTAATTTTGACAAATGTAAATTTTGTTTTAATGAAATTGAATATTTAGGATATATAATCAATGAATTTGGGCGTAAACCTAGTAAATCACATATTGAATCCGTATTGGAGTTTCCAATACCAAAAAATGCTAAAGACGTTCAGAGATTTTTGGGTTTAACTAGTTATTTTCGGAAATTTGTTCAAAATTTTGCCCTGATAGCAAGACCACTTTATAATTTGCTTAAGAAAGACGCAGTTTTTGCATTTGGTGATGTAGAAATGAATTCGTTTTTGCAACTCAGAAATAAGCTTGTATCTGCACCAATATTAGCTTTATACGACACTAAAGCCAAAACACAATTGCACTGCGATGCCAGCTCGTTTGGATTTGGAGCTGTTTTGTTGCAAAAGCAAAGTGATGGATATTTTCACCCAGTTAGTTTTTTCAGCAAGAAAACCGATGAATATGAATCAAAATTACATAGTTTTGAATTGGAGACACTTGCAGTTGTACATGCAATAAAGAGATTTCATGTTTATTTATCAGGTACAAAATTCAAAGTTTATACGGATTGCAATGCGTTGGCTCAAACTTTGGCGAAAAAAGAAATTAATCCTAAAATTAGTCGTTGGGCTTTATTTTTAGAAAATTATAATTATACATTAGAATTTCGCGATGGAATAAAAATGCGTCATGTTGATGCTCTGAGTAGGTTAGCTATGAATGAAGGAAAAATATTTTCGAAAAACAATGAAAGCGAACAAGTGAGTTCCGTTGAAGCTGTTAGTGTGTTAAATACAGAAGATAAAGAAAGAAATGTAATTCTTGCTCAGGAGCAAGACGAAAAGTTAAAAAACATCAAAACACACCTTGAATCACATACATTTCCAAACTTTGAATTGGAAAATGGAATTCTATTTAGAAATGATAACAATAAGTTATTGCTAGTTATTCCGAAAAATATGATAGGCAATATAATAAAAATTTGTCATGATAATTTAGGACACATTGGGATAGAAAAGACTATTTTAGAAATCAAAAAAATTTACTGGTTTTCAAATATGAGAAAAATTGTAAAAAAATACATAAGTAACTGTTTAAGTTGCATATTTTACAGTCCAGCTGATACTAAAAAGGAAGGCTTCCTAAAGAATATTGATAAAGGTGAAAAACCATTCAACACCATACATATTGATCGTTATGGTCCGATACAGTTACGATCATCGAAAGGATTCAAATTTATTTTGGTAGTAGTTGACGCCTTTACAAAATTTGTCAAATTCTATCCAACTAAAACCACTTATACTGAAGAAGTTATTTAAAACCTATCAATTTACATGAATCACTATAGTAGACCAAAGAAAATCATTTCAGACAGAGGAAGTTGTTTTACCTCTGATAAATTCGAAAATTTTTGTGTTGATCATTTAGTTGAGCACATAAAAACAGCTGCTTACACTCCAGAGGCCAATGGTCAAGTAGAGAGAATGTTAGCAAAACTAATACACGATACTGATAAAAGATGGGATATTTTGTTACCGAATGTAGAGTTTATTTATAATAACACTTTTAATAGATCCATAAAAAAACTATCCTAGTATATTATTATTTGGCCAACTTCAAAATACTTTCAATAAAGTTGAGTTTAATTTAGAGACACTTGTCAAAAATAACCAGGAAAATATTGAATTTAGGAATCTTGTAGATATTAGGAAAGAAGCAAAGGAAAAAATTGAAAAACTTCAAGCATATAATAAAACCAAAGTGGATAAAAAGCGAAAGGGTGTACAAGATTATAAAGAAGGAGATTTCGTTGTTATAAAAACAGTTGATACTCATAAATTATCCAATAAATTTAAAGGTCCTTACGTTATAAAACAAATTTTACCAAATGATCGTTATTTAGTTACTGACATAGATGGATTTCAAGTCTCTAGCCTTCCATATAGCTCAGTTTGCTCACCGGGAAATATGCGAAAATGGTTATCTTTTCCTCATATATTTACTGATGATGATAACGATGAGGACATCGTTGAATCAGGATGACCGAATTGTAGTAAATTAATTAAGTACATTACTAAACTTCTCACAACATCACAGTAGTTCACTTAACATAGTAGTCATGGACATATTAGAAGAGTCAGACGTAGGAACCAAACATCATTCTGTAATAAACCATTGAACTGATAAAACGTGTTGTTACTAACGCACTATACTATTATAGCATTTTCCATCAAGCCTTACAAGGTTCATTGCGTTATATAAAGCACCAGTATCAAATCTTCCTTCGGATCCAAGAACATTACTTTCCACTCCACACAATACTGGTGACTGTATTACGGATATACGATGGTGGGAATTGTGTTTGAAGAATTGTTTAAATAAAATCACGGAGCATATTTCTATTAAGCTCAATTTACCGATTCATAAGAGCTCCAAAGATCAATTCTGGCCCATTCTTTGTAATGTTCATGGCATGCCTCGCATAAATCCAATGGTCATAGGAATATTTTTTTGGAAAATCAAGCCTTTGGACATTAATGCATACTTTTCACCTTTCATTGACGAACTTGTAAAGTTGGTGGCTGAAGGCGTTATAATCAACGAGCATAAAATAAGTTTACATAAGGTGTTTCATTTGCGATTCTTCAGCTATAGCGTTTGTGAAAGGTTTGAAATTTATGTAAGTATTTGAATCATGCATAATATGTTGATGTTATTTCAGGAGTGGTGCACTTTAATGGTATTGTTTTAGCAATACGGAAAACATCATAAGCAGCAATATTATCCAATTTTGAGAGTACCCGGGTTAGACATCATTAAAGGATTCACTGCATTTGCTGGAACTTGGAGTTATGAAAAGGTGTCTAACTGCATGTGTTAACGCACATAGAGCGGTAGTTCGTGTAATCAATCCCGGTATCACTAATTACGCGCGGTGATATTATCACGGAGGTAAACACTTTTTGTTCACGGTCAATGAACTACACTTTATTTCGCGGAAAGGTAAACACACTTTATTTCAGTGACAAACTCTTAGCGGTGTGTATTTTAACCGAACGCGGCGGAGGTTTATTTATTACTGATCTTGCCTAGCTATCTACTGCTTCTGCTGGCTAGAAGTGGTAAAATTAACACACACGATCGGGAAGCGATCGGTGCAAAAGGCCTATTCTATATTGCGTATAGGAGATAGTGTGTGCAATGTGTTGGACACGATTGCTGCTATGCTAGGCGTGAGTGACCACACACTAGGGTGGCTCTTGCTACATAATTGGTTATTCTAATTTTAGTATTGGCGCAATCATACGCCGGCCGCCTTGAAACCTACGGATTTCAAATAATTTGTTATTCTAATTCAATTGGTTCCTAATCTTCTACGAAATTCACTTGACAATTCTTGAAATTCTTCCTGGTGACGAAACGATTACTGCTGGGATGCCGTACTCAAAACGGCTCGTTGGTGGTGGTACTGTTTCGTGGCGAATGCGACGGCTTCTGGGCACATCGCAAAGGGGTTGGTGGTTGCTTCTTGCGGGATCTGATCTTCAGGTGCGTCTGCGACTTGATTGCTGACTAACGGCGGTGTGCCATTCCGGTACTTCTACGGGGCTGTGGTCGATTCCTCTCGTGGAAGGCGATGACGATACTCCGAGCGAGCTACCATCGATCGCTAAGGGGACATCTTCAGGGTGGAATTCGGTCGTCCTGCGGTTGCCTTGCTGTCGTCCTCGACGACGGGGAAGGGCTTCGTTCGTTGCTGCAAATGAGAGGGTGCTTTTTCACTTGGATTTATGTACAATACAACAACTTGCCTGGAGCGGAGGCCCTCGTGGCCTCCGCGACCGCTACCAGCGGCGATGACGGTGTCGAAACGGATGATATACGGTGCGATACTGACCAAATCGGTTGCCAAGGATGAAACCAAACGGTTGCGGTGAGCTCTTACCGCTTCTTGGGCTGATCGGGCGGCTACAGTGACGGTCATAGAGTTGGCCAAACTCCGACTGACGCTACAGCTTGCTAAACCAGCGGATTGTTGCAGGTTGTACCTCGGCGAGATGGACCGGATTAGTTTCGCAACGTAACGTATCCGATGGACTCGGAAACAAACACGTTGCTTCACACGGATTGACAGGACTTCTTGACTGGACTGGACGCTCACAACCACCTTCACCAACGGACGATTATACCTCGGAACGATGACTTATGGACAGGGTCTTGGATGGAAGATCAAGGTTGGCTCCAAACGATACGCTGTCCCGGAGACCCGGGACGGGTAGCACGACGACTATGGGGTATGAAAATTCCTTAAGCTTTTTGAAATACTGATAAAAAACAAAACTTACTGGAATGCGGAGGCCCTATGGACCTCCGCGGGTGCCAAAGCACCCCCGGTGGAGGCAAATTATGCCTCATCGCTGGTAGATGTTGCGTTATCCCTTATCGGAAGGACGCAAATCTTCGATATCGCTCTTCGGAAAACCCCATTCGCAGTGCGTACGTCTACCACGCGGATGTTATCGTCAGAGCCTCGGAATACTTCGGTTACTCGACCAAGGTTCCACTTCAGCGGCGGTAGCCGCTCGTCCATCAACAGAACCATGGTTCCGACGGTGATGTTGTCTCGTTGTCGAGTCCATTTTGTCCGGTTGTGCAAATCGGACAGGTAAAGTGTGCTCCACTTCTTCCAGAGCTTCTGGCTGTAGTCCTGAGACCTTTGCCAGACGGTTAGGCGGTTAGCTGGAACATTCTCCAGATCGGGTTCAGCAATCGCTGTCAGTGGTCGTTGAACAAGAAAATGTCCGGGCGTGAGTGCTTCGAAGTCTCCAGGATCGTTGCTTAGTGGAGTAAGAGGCCTGGAGTTTAACACAGCTTCGATTTGCGGAAGCACTGTCTGCATTTCATCATACAGCAGCGTCCGACTACCGACGATCTTCTTGAAGCTGTTTTTGAAGCATTTCACGGCAGCTTCCCATAGACCACCGAAATTAGGCGATCTGGCCGGGATGAACTTGAATTCAATCCCTTCATCTGCGGCGTTGCTGGCTACAGCATTCTGGAACTGTTGCTGCTCGAACAAATTCAACAGCTGTCGAAGTTCCCTCTTTGCTCCTACGAAATTCTTGGCATTGTCGCACATGATCACGGCTGGACGACCTCGACGGGCAGTGAATGTCGTAATGCCGCCAGAAATGCCGCTGTGGTGAGATCGGCGACTAACTCGACATGAACGGCCTTGGTAACGAGGCAAACGAATATTGCTACGAAGCATTTAACGGGACCACTACGGCGCTGCGGATAGGACACCAGGAACGGGCCGCAATAATCTACACCGACCTTGAGAAATGGTGGTGCCGGATTCACTCTTTCCGGTGGCAGCTCTGCCATCAGCTGTTCTTGACATCTGGGCTTGATCCGGAAGCAGGTGACGCACTCATGTAACACCTTTCGTACGAGGTTGCGAATATTCGGGATCCAAAACCTTTCTCTGGTACTTGCGATGACGACTTGTTGTCCGGAGTGAAGCATCTTCAGATGGTAATGGCGGACTACCAACGTGGCGAGGGGATGACGGTGATCGAGTATCATCGGATGTTTCCGATTTTCGGAAACGGCTGCGTTCCGGAGCCGGCCGCCAACGCGCAGTATGCCGTCTCGGAGACTTGGATTCAGCGGAGATATTCTCGAGGATTCTTTCACCTGATCCTCCCGGGACAGACTTGCTATCTCCTGCGGGAAACATTCTTGTTGCGACAGGCGGACTAACTGCAAAAGGGCGTCTTCGTATTCTTGCGTGCTGATGCAACCGAACTTCCTTGTATTCCGGTTGGCTCTCTGGGAGTTGTGGCGAAAGCGACGAATCAACGCTACGAGTCGAACTGATGAAAACAGCGAGGAACGAAGCGAGAAGATTTCACTCGGAGTTGCGACTTGCAGCGGTAAGGCAACGGACTTTCTTTCTTCGAGGGAAGCTGGATCAAGCTGCTCTGCCGCGACTTCTGAATTCTCAGGCCAGAACTCTCGACATTGACGCAACCAAACTGGCCCACTGAACCACAAAGAGTGGTATTCAAGCTGTGTTGCTGATATACCTCGCGAAAGCACATCAGCTGGATTTTCTATCCCTGCGACATGATTCCAGGTTCCACCTTTGGTCAGGTGTTGGATCTCGGACACTCTGTTCGCGACGAAAGTCTGCCATCGGGACGGTGTTGACGCAATCCAGAACTTCACGATGTTGGAATCGGTCCAGAAATACGACGGGATAGCCAACGCGGTCGCTTTGCTGGTCTTCTCATATAGATGGCTCAGAAGGAGGGCGGATGAAAGCTCTAGTCGAGGCGTCGACTGCTTACGTTTCTTCTTCTTCAAATCCTCCAGTGGCGCAACTCGTGATTTCGACATCATCAACTGAATTCGCACAGAACCGTCAGCGTAGGTACATCGAAGGTATAGGCAAGCGCCGTATGCGCTATCGGAAGCGTCGCAAAATCCATGCCATTCGGTCGAGACACACTCCTTGGTATATCCGACCCATCGAGGAATACTGATGGACTCTAGGGCGCTGAGGTTCCTACGATACTCCAACCAGAAAGTTTGCAGGTTCTCCGGGAGCGGATCATCCCAATTAGCATTCAGCTTCCACAAAGTCTGGATGAAGATTTTGGCTTCGAGGATTACCGGTCCTATCAGTCCCAAGGGATCAAAGAGTTTGGACGCATCGGAAACCACAATTCGTTTAGTAATCACCGACGCTGAATTCCACTTGGGCAGCGTGAAATAGAAATTATCGGACGACGGACACCATACAAGGCCCAGTGTCTTTACGGTAGCTGTTAGCGGCGGTGAATCCATTTCGTAGAGGACCCGATCGTCTCGCAGATGCGATTGTAGCTCGCTCAGGACTTCTCCGCAATTCGAATTCCATTTTCGCAGCGTCATTCCAGCAGAATCGGTAAGCTTGACCATTTCCTTAACTAGCTCCTTGCCTTCCTCTGGGCTGTCGACGCCGGTGATCATGTCATCGACGTAAAAGTCTTTCCGAACTACCTTCGCTGCGACTGGATGCGTGGATTCTCCGTCTTCTGCTAGCTGTACCAAGCAACGTGTAGCGAGAAACGGAGCGGATGCGGTACCGTACGTAACGGTCGTCAGCTGGAATACCTCCATTGCTTCATCTGGCGTGGCTCTCCACAAAATCAGTTGTAGCTTCTGATCAGGTGGACACATGTTGATCATCCTGTACATTTTCGCTACGTCGGCTACGATACCGATCCGGTGTAAGCGGAAACGAGCATGTATCGAAATCAAGTCGTCTTGGACTACGGGACCTACCATCAGTCCATCGTTAAGCGAAGCACCGGACGTAGTCTTGCACGAAGCATCAAATACAACGCGCAGTTTGGTTGTTGTGCTATCCGGCTTCAATACAGCATGGTGCGGTAGAAAGTAATTCACTGACCCTGACAGTTCCTCCTCGTTTACCTTCTTCATGTGGTCCATCGCCGCGTATTCCTCCATGAACTCGCAATACAACCTCTTCAGCTCTGGATTTGTAGCGAACCGCCTCTCTAAGCTCATGAATCGACGCTCCGCTATGCATCGAGAGTCTCCCAGGTGCCCGATAATGTGCTCTTTCTTGGGCAGAGAAACGACGAAGCGTCCGTCGTCATCTCGAACGGTCGTTTGCTTGAAGAACTCCTCGCAAGTGGACTCTTCCACGGAATAGATGCTCGCTAGATGACAGCTCTCTAGCTCCCAGAACCGAGAAAGTTGCTCTTGGATTTCCGACATGGAACACAATGACGCAGATGGTGAACCTGCGGAGATCACACTGTTGGAAATGCGACCCGAAACGATCCATCCAAACACAGTGTTTTGGAACGTCGGACCATCTTCGTCGAGTCTAAATCGCCCATCTTGCAACAGATCCAAGTAATACTCAGCACCGATGATCATATCGATGTCCGAAGTCTTGTAGAACTCGGGGTCAGCTAGTACAACGTTGTCCGGCAAGTTCCACTGGCAAGTATCGAACCCTTCACACGGGAGCGGAATCGTTAGCCTTGACAAAACGTTGAATCGCATAACTTCCTCGAAATCCGAAATACTGGCGAAACGAGGGCAAACTGTAGCGCAGACAGCTTTCTGGGAAACGCTTTCTGAACCACCGATTCCCTTCACAGCGAGATAGTCAGGGAATTCGCTCAGGTCCATGCGTCGGCAAAAATCGGAGGTAACGAAACAATACTGCGAGCACGAGTCTAGCAGTGCTCTGGCCAGCATTGAGCAGCCGTTGGCATCGCAAACCCGCACTATGGCGGTTGATAATAGGACTTGACGTGTGGAAGGGTTTGTTTGTGTTGGAAGCGCTACAGTGTGTTGCTGTGTGTTTGATTGGTCTGTGGCGATCTGTGGGTTGGTGCTATGCGATTGTGTTTGTACGATTGACAATGAAGTGCTGGGTTCGGTGTGGTTTGTGGTTGGTGCTTTCTGGTGTGTTGGTGGATTCGGCTGTGCTTGCTGTGTCTGATGTTGCTGTTCACTTGGGGGTCTTTTTGTCGTCTGTGGAACGGAGGATTTCGGGTTGACACTGTAGTCCACGTGAAGCATAGTATGGTGCCTCTTCCCACACTGACGGCATGATCCTTTGCTGCAGTTCCGCGCCAAGTGACCTGACGATAGACAGTTCATGCACAGGCCGTTCTTCCGTACTGCGTCGTAGCGTTCCGAGATCTTCCACTTCTGGAACTTGTTGCACATGAACGCCGAATGGAATGCTTCCGAACAGAAGCAGCACCGACCAAAGGATGTTGATGAGTTGCTGACGCTTATCTTGGGCTTCTTCGCTTCGACGGGGGAGGGTTTGCTCGCATCAACTGATTGAAGAACCGCACAATGATTCTTCAGGAAGTTCATCAGGTTTCGGTAGGTGGGCACTTCCTTGGAGTTGTGTGACGACTCCCAAAATCGTAGGGTGACGCCATCAAGCTTCGAGCAAACCATATGCACTAGGATAGTGCTCCAGCCATTGGTGTCCTGTCCCAGCTTCTGCAGCATCTGGAGATTCTTCTCAAAGTCGCTGATTAGCTGGCTCAGCGCTTCGTAGCTCTCCTTCCGCATCGGTTCTATGCCGAAGATGGCATCGAGATAAGCCTTCACGATCAGCTTTTCGTTGTGGTAGCGATCTTCCAATGCAGCCCAGGCAACTACATAATTGGCGGCGGAAAGTTCAATGGAGCTGACTTCCTGAAGTGCCTCTCCGGTCAACGATGAACGAAGGTAGGTAAACCTGTCCATGTCGGTGAGTTCCCGGTTTTGATGGATCAAGCTTCGAAATGCATCTCGATACGATACCCAGTCTCGAAGTCTTCCGCCGAACGTTGGTAGCTTAATCTCCGGCAGCTTCACCTTCGAGAACGTAGTTCCAGCCATGCTCGACGTCCCAGGATGATCCAATACTTTCTTCGGACGCCGTTCCATTAATGCTGATTTGGCCTTGCAATAACGGTTCTGCACATCATTGGTGATGGCTAAACCTTCTTCCTCCCTCTCTTTCGATGCATTCGCCAGCCTTGCCTTACGAGCCTTCTCGGATTCATCCGGATCTGGAACTTCGTCTTCAGCTACTTCATCCATCAGCACTTCAATCTTATCGCGCACTTCAAAGAATTCGGTCACAACACTTTCAAGCAGCTGCAAACGAACTTCAACTTCCCTTCTATCACGCTCTTCATTAAAGTCACTAATGAACTTCTCCACCAGTTCTAAACTATTTTGAAGGCGTGTCTCCCGCTTCAACAAACTTCTCAAGTCTTCGGGTTTCATTGTCACTGTTCTATTGCACTAGCAAGTCTCACCAAAGTCACTGTGAAAAGTTATCGCACAGGAAGTTCGTTTGCACTGTTTACAATACACTGCACTACTCACTAAATCACTGAGCTGCTGCGAGAAAATTCACCTCTCTGGACCACTGTGCACTGGTGACAACGAATCGACTCCACGTTCCACGCGCCGCGAGACGAACTGACCGACCCAATGACAACAGCGAAGGGGAATACAACCAACGAAAATGAGCCAACCGGTTACCAGCGGAATCCAAGACCAACTAGTAACGAACAAACCACAGGGACCAAGTAATCGTGAATCAAAAAACACAGTTTCGCTTGCAAATTGATTGTTTTATTATCAATCACAGCGTAATCTCTTTACCCACAGTCTAATGGCAATCTTCATGCATAGAAAGCCACAGACCCACACATGCACTGTACTTCCCTGAATTGCAGCTTGTCCGTGGTCACTGTTGTCCTCTGATCGCCGTGTCCGTCCCAAGGTGGTTGCACCAAAAGCCACGCAAAAATCGTCTCCGTTGTCCTCTCCCAACAGCTGCAAAATCACCATCCACTTTCTTCACTTCCAATGGCCGGTTTACACAAAAACCGCGCGCCACAAATCACTTATCGTGATGGCGAAATTTCACTTCACTAAGGCGCTTTTGTCCGGCACTAGCGTCCTTTTCTCAACCGCGAAACACTTCTAAACTACGCGCAACTGTCCGACACCGCGATTGATCCGGCTCGAAGGACCAATTATGTTAACGCACATAGAGCGGTAGTTCGTGTAATCAATCCCGGTATCACTAATTACGCGCGGTGATATTATCACGGAGGTAAACACTTTTTGTTCACGGTCAATGAACTACACTTTATTTCGCGGAAAGGTAAACACACTTTATTTCAGTGACAAACTCTTAGCGGTGTGTATTTTAACCGAACGCGGCGGAGGTTTATTTATTACTGATCTTGCCTAGCTATCTACTGCTTCTGCTGGCTAGAAGTGGTAAAATTAACACACACGATCGGGAAGCGATCGGTGCAAAAGGCCTATTCTATATTGCGTATAGGAGATAGTGTGTGCAATGTGTTGGACACGATTGCTGCTATGCTAGGCGTGAGTGACCACACACTAGGGTGGCTCTTGCTACATAATTGGTTATTCTAATTTTAGTATTGGCGCAATCAGCATGGAAAGACGGAAACTTTGGATTCGAAAGCAAATTCAGTGCTCGTGCTATTGAAAAGTTATCAAGTTTTTTGGTAGGAACTACACTTCCTTCAGAGATGCATCGATCATTAAGAGGAATAGATTGCTTATCGTTCTGGAAGGGAATGGAGTGGCATAGTTTTCTGAATAATGTAGGGATTGTTGCATTGAAGGACATTTTAAATAACCGTATTTATAACGATTTTTTGCTGTTATTTGTTGCTGTAGTCCTTTGCTCAAGTGATGTGTATAAGCCACACCGAAATATTGCTCAGCTCATTTATTATTTATTTAGTTGATGTAACATCAATCATTTTGATAAAACCTCGTTAGCGATGTTACGCCAATTTACTAGGTCCATGGCTGTGATCCAGCTGATCCAGCTGAACGGCGTCTGTTCCAACTCCTTCTACATTGTTTCCTGAGTCTAGTCAGATCGGAATTCCACCATGGGGTCCCTCTTGTAGTCTTTACAGACCGCAGAGGACATGCTTCTTCAAAAGCTTCCATAATGTAGGATGTTGTAGTATCAACGGCATCATCCAGATCACTTGGATTTTCAATGGACGGAGAATATCCATGAAATTTGGTCGCAACGAATTCAATATAGAGTTCCCAGTTTGTTGATCGGGGTTTCCTAAAACGCAAAGTCTGCGCAGTTACATTTGAATGTTCAAAGAAGATGTAGCGATGATCAGATAATGATTCTTCATCTGATACATGCCAATTCGTCAACTCGTGACTGATTCTATTCGAGCAGAGCGTTATGTCTAACACTTCTTCTCTAACTGATACCATGAAGGTTGGGCGATTGCCTATGTTAAGTAATCCAAGGTCTGTACTACTTAAGTATTCCATCAGACTGGAGCCTCTCAAATTGATATCTGAGCTGCCCCAGATGATGTGATGAGCATTGGCATCACTGCCCATAATCAGCGGAAGGCCTTTTGTTACGCAGTGTACGACAACTCGTTTGAAGTCATCCGTTGGGGATGGTTCATCATGTGGTAAATATACCGAACAATAGACGTATTTCCTGTTGAGGTCACCAACAGAAACATCAATTGTGACAGCACATACATCTCTGGTCGTCAACTCAGAAATGAGTGTAGCAACGATTGCTTTATTTACGAGCACGCATGCGCGAGGCATGGAGCGCGAGTTTGCCATTTCAAGTTTGCTGAAAGTAGCAAAAACTGGGTCCACAAGGTTACCTAGATAGAAATTCCCTCTACGAAAGTAGGGTTCTTGAACTAGCGCCACTTGGGCTGCACCATTTTGCATGAGTCTGCAAAGATTGATCGTTGCTGTTCTTTTATGCTGAAGATTGATCTGTGCTAACCTAACCGTAGCTACTACCTAAACTAGGCAGGATTAAGCTTTTTGCAATCTCAGCACGAAAAAGACTAGCAACGAAAAAACCAGATCGATATCTATTTAAAGTCGCCAAAGGCGAAAGAGCACAGAATACACTGTGTAAAACGCATAATGCGAATCCATATAGGTGATAATTTAAATTAAATGTCAACATATTCATAATCCCACCCTTATTAAGCCTCAGGATAGAGACTGAAGAAGGGCAGCCGATTATCTCGGAGAAACACAAGGTCACCTGCACCATTGCTCCGGGTAGCACAGGAAGGACTCAATACTGTGGAGGGCGCCCTGGTACCCCACAGGCTCCGTTAGCGGTTAGGTTTTATTTAGACCCCCCTAACCATTCATTCCTAGGCACGGTACGCATCACACCATAAATTATGGGTCACCTGTGAGGTGGACTTTTACCACCGGAACAGGCAGTCCGTAGTGTTGATTCTTAGCCAGTTTAAACAACCGCTACCGACACTACGCGGCTATCTAGGCTGCTCGGGAAAAGGAGGTTAATATTGATGATTAACTCCTGACGTGCCCAAGCAGCCGGCTTGCTCCTTTTATGTGCTTCCGAAAGACGTAAAATCATATGATATTTTTCGGAGTGTGTAGGCATGCGACGGCTCATTCTTCATGATTTTGAATACCTGTGACTCTTCTAATTCAATTACAGTAAAGACCCGATTTTGTCAGCCCCTCGATGAATTTTTGGCTGACAAAATAACCTGTCAAAATTGGGTCAATTTTTTGTTTCCGTTATTCAAATATTGACGTGTTTATATTTGCTTATGAACCGCGTTAAGAACTTACTTGGGTTCTTAAGGGGGCGGTGGACATGGGTGTAGCCAGGTTTTTTTATCAGGAAAAAGGGGGGGGGGGTTGAAAATCGGTTCTTGAAATTTCATTCACGATTTTCACTCCTAACCATATACACTACCATGAAACATAAAACATGAAACATAAAACGTGATAAAACTATGTAAGATATCCATCCAATTTTTTCACCTAAGTAAAGTGAAGTTCAAAATGCGTCTTGTTTTAGTGTTGAGAAATGGGACCATTTTAATTCGTGGAGAAATAATTATTGGAAAAAAATTTGAAGATCCGATTCTTTGTGGTCCGTTTGATCAGCAATTTTGTTATGGCCAGTAAAACAAAAGGGACCAACCTGAATTCCTAGTTATACATGACCGTTAATTTTTTTATGAATTTATCCCAAAACACCGAAATTTTTAGCTTCTTCTTTAAAATAGCAGCAATAATTGCCTCGAAGTTTTTCTTGAAATTCCTCTAAGTATAATTCAAAGAATGTTCCATCCGGAGTTTTCCACATAAATTTTCCTAAAATATAGTTTAAAATTCATACAGATTGTCATTACCTCCTATGGCTACGACCATGTGTGCATGACATCAAACATCTTCATCAGTTTCAATGTACAACCACGTTTACGTTTACATGACGAAAACAATGTTTTGACTAATTTAAAATAGGTTGAAAAAATCGGGGGCTGAAAAAATCACGTCAGTACTGTATAGCTGAATAAGCACTGGCTCTTCGGGACCACCGAAATAATTCAGGAATAGCCAATGGAGATACCTGTATTGTGGGACATTTCTGTTTTTGTACAAAAACTACTCAATCTTCATGATTTTGAATACCTGTGACTTTTCTAGTTCAATTATGGATAAATTACGACTTTGGTTCTTCTGGCCTACCAAAATAACCCAAGAATTACATCTTAGATACCCATACTGTGCAATATTTAAGTTGTTGTACCAAAACAAGGCATGCGATGACTTATTCTTCATGATTTATAATACTTGTGAATTTGTGACTCTTCTAGTTCAAATATAAGTGAATGACCACTCTGGATAATTGTTATCACCGAAAACCCCCAGGAATGACCACCGGTGTTATCTCTATCTCTATGGGGCCTTCCTTAGCCGAGTGGTTAGAGTCCGCGGCTACAGAGCAAAGCCACGCTGAAGGTGTCTGGGTTCGATTCCCGGTCGGCCATAGAGTATCATCGTACCTACCACACGATATACGAATGCGAAAATGGCAACTTAGGCAAAGAAAGCTCTCAGTTAATAACTGTAGAAGTGCTCATATGAACACTAGCTTAGAAGCAGGCTCTGTCCAGTGAGGACGTTAATGCCAAGAAGAAGAAGTTATCTCTATTGTGGGACATTTCAGATTTTGTTCCAGAACTAGACATGTGACGGTTCAATTTTCCTAGTTTTCTGAGCACGTGATTCATCTCACATAATAAAGAATGGACGGCTAGTCTAGTCCTTTGCTGTCGCTGAACGAACCCAGGAATGTTCACAGAAGAAACTTGTGTCGTGGGCTACAATAGTTTTTGTACCATAACAAGATATTCGACGGCTCAATCTTCCTGATTTTTCGGGCATTTTACTTGTCACACACAATAATAGGTAAAACCAGGTAAAACCACTCAGGTCCTCAGGTTTCAGGTTGGCCGAGGACGCTGTAGAATCGTTACCCGTTCTGTGGCGTAGTTGATTAACACGCCCAGTCTACCGTATTTGGGGTCGTGGGATCGAAGCTCACCAAAACGATTCCATTATTTTTCACAAATTTTACATATCAATATGTCCAAATTGACTTTTGTGTCTACGAAATTCAGGTTTTATTCTCGGAGTTGTGTTTGATCCTTCGACCTTGACGCTTGCTCCTGCGGGGCCCGGCGATGAGGGTAGGATCAAACATGTCGCTCATCGGTCGAGTAAAGTGAAAAAGTGCCGCGTTCGATTAGTTCTTTTTGATTTTTCGACGTTGACGCTTGCTCCTGTGCAGTTCGTCAAGGAAGCCCGAGAAGTCGTCAGTTGATTTCCCTCTCGGGCCGCACGACTATTTTCTCTAAGTGCTTTTATATATCCAAGCAAACGAGTGAAGCTGAAAGTGGATTGTTGCTGCTCAAGGATGACGGATCAATTGGTGAGCTCGTTTCATGCTACTATTTCTAATCTATAAAATATGTATGACTGCACCTTAAATCGTTACAACGGTGAGACGTATATATGATTTTTCAACAAACTATGAAAGGTTCGTCACTGCGAGTGTCGACATAAACTGTGATTCATAAATTATTTAAGTCTATTTTTTTTTAAATCCTTTTTCCTTTTACCTTTATTTTTGTATTTAAAAAAAAAACTTTGAATGGTTCGACACTACGAGTGTTGACTTGCGAGAGGTTCACTTTACTCAACAAACTTTGAAAGGTTCGTCACGTTAAGTGTCGGCATAATTTTTCTCTACATAGATATTGTTCATATCAAATGAAAATATTATATTTACATATAAGCACTATATCTCACCAATAATTATTTATCATGGTCTAATCGCTTATCAAAGTGAATACTGTGACCCAACGATCCTCCCCATTAACAAACATCCCTCCCAGTAACCTTTGTGGAGATGCAGAGGCAAACACGGTCTCCAAATAGCAAAGGGTACCCACTAACATTCCTTCCCCCAATCCCACCTGACTACAAGGACGTGGCCGGCGCCGTTATTGACCATGTATAAATAGAGGCACTGAATCATGCACACTGAAGAAGATTACGGCCAATCCCAGCCGATCTTCTAGTTGATTCTTTGTGCATTTTCACTGACTTCAGTCAATCACGGAACAGCAACCATTGATATGTGTAGTCAGTCTAAGCTAAGCTACGAAATTCAGGTCTTATTCTCGGTCACAATCAACTAGAGTGATCATTCATCTATAATTGAACCAGAAGAGTCACAGGTATTAAAAATAATGAAGATTGAGCCGTTGCATGCCTGGTTCTGGTACGCAAACTGAAATGTCCCACAATACGGGTATCTCCAGTGATCATTCCTAGGTTATTTCGTGGTAGCAATGAGCCAGAGTGGTCATTCATCTAAAATTGAACTAGTAGAGTCACAGGTATCCAAAATCATAAATAATGAACCGTCACATGCCTTGTTTTGGTACAAAAACTGAAATGTCCCAAAATACTAGTATCTCCGGTGGTCATTCCTGGGTTATTTCGTGACAACAATGAACCAGAGTGGTCATTCATCTGAAATTGAACTAGAAGAGTCACAGGAATCTAGAATCATTAAGAATAAGCCATCGCATTCCTAGTTTTGGTACAAAAACTGAAATGACATACAATACGAGCATCTCCGGTGGCCATTCCTGGGTTATTTCGGTGGGCCAGAAGAACCAAAGTGGTCATTCATCAATAATTGAACTAGCAGAGTCACAAGTATTTAAAATCATGAAGAATGAGCTGTCGCATGCCTAGTTTTGGTACAAAAACTGAAATGTCCCAAAATACGGGTATCTCCGGTGGTCATTCCTGGGTTATTTCGTGACAACAATGAACCAGAGTGGTCATTCATCTGAAATTGAACTAGAAGAGTCACAGGAATCTAGAATCATTAAGAATAAGCCATCGCATTCCTAGTTTTGGTACAAAAACTGAAATGACATACAATACAGAATTTATTGCTGTGTGCGTTAGCCTTCCGGATCGTTTTTGTTCGCGTCGTGGAACTTCTGATCGTTTCTTGAACGGAAAATGTTATTTTCGGAGTTTGATAATTATGTTCAGATTGCGCATTCTGTCCGGGCGGGTGTAACGCAACTAACAATCGGTTGTGGATGCTTTTTAACTGTTCGATGACCCTGGAGGGATCGATCCTGCTTTTCGTATAATTTTGAGCAGGAAAACCGACTGTGTCCTAGGGTGTTTAGTTCGAACGCGCTTCCTTTCGTTTTCGATTATCTAAAAATACAGTACCACCCAGTACAGTTTTTCAATGAGCACAGTACAGTTTTTCAATAGGCGTGATTTTTTTTTTACGCGTATCGTTACACAATTCGATGACCCTGGAGGGATCGGTTTTGCTTTTTACTGGTTGTTGAGCAAAAATATTACTGCACAATCGACAAGCATTACGCGAAATACTATTTATACTATAAATAAGCTATTGTTTTCTCTTTTGATTGCCGGCATTCAAAAGATTAATTTGAAAACGCTTAAACAACAAATATTTATGGTCTATCGCCAGCTTTCTAGGCGAATCCTGACAATATACCTTCCCCAACCTCCAACTCCGTAACACTTATGAGGGTGTCGCTGAGTCGGTGGCCTCTCATTAAGTAAGTGCTACAACAACATTTCCTTCCCCTATCCCAAGTTACGGTAAAGATGGGCGTGGCCGGGAATAGCGATATTCATGCTTTTAGTATTCTTGTTTATGATTTGAACAAGGTATACTCCCCTGCCTTGTTCTTGAAGGTAGTCAGGATGAGATTATTAAAAAGAAACATGAATGTTGCTAGTATCCAATCTACGAAGTATACCGTAACTACGCTAACGCTAAAAACTGAAATGACATACAATACGAGCATCTCCAGTGGCCATTCCTGGGTTATTTCGGTGGGCCAGAAGAACCAAAGTGGTCATTCATCAATAATTGAACTAGCAGAGTCACAAGTATTTAAAATCATGAAGAATGAGCTGTCGCATGCCTAGTTTTGGTACAGAAACTAAAATGACCCACAATATGGACATCTCCGGTAGTCATTCCTGGGTTTTTTCATGATATTAATGAGCCAGAGTGGTCATTCATCAATAATTGATCTATGAAAGGCGCAGGTATCCAGAATCATAAAGAATGAGCCGTCGCATGCCTAGTTTTGGCACAAAAACTGAAATGTCTCACAAAACGGGTATCTCCGGTGGCCACTCCTGGGTTATTTCGGTAGGCCAGAAGAACCATAGTGGTCATTCATCAATAGTTGAATTAGAAGAGTCACAGGTATTCAGAATCATAAAGATTGAGTCGTCGCATGCCTAGTTTTGGTACAAAAACTGAAATGTTCCACAATACGGGTATCTTCGGTGGCCATTCCTTGGTTATTTCGGTAGGCCAGAAGAACCAAAGTGGTCATTCATTAATAATTGAACTAGAAGAGTCACCGGTATTCAAAATCATGAAGAATGAGCCGTCGCATGCCTAGTTTTGGTACAAAAACTGAAATGTTCCACAATACGGGTATCTCCGGTGGCCATTCCTGGGTTATTTTGGTAGGCCAGAAGAACCATAGTGGTCATTCATCAATAATTGAATTAGAAGAGTCACAGGTATTCAAAATCATAAAGATTGAGTTGTCGCATGCCTTGTTTTGGTACAAAAACTGAAATGTTCCACAATACGGGTATCTCCGGTGGCCATTCCTTGGTTATTGCGGTGGACCAGTAGAACCAAACTGGTCATTCATCGATAATTGAACTAGCCGAGTCACAGGGATTCAAAATCATGAAGAATGAGCCGTCGCATGCCTACTTTTGGTGCTAAAACCTAGTGGTCCCATATTACGGGTTTCCCGGTGGCCATTCCGGTGCTCCAGATGGACCAGAATAACCATTCATTCATTCTTTTGGCAAAATACATCCAAACATAAAAAATCGTAAAGAATTGGACACAATTCATTTGGTTTTGGAGTCTAAATCTTAGTAATTTATTCGAATTGTCCAGATTGGCCACCTCCCGGGACTCCAGGAACCGGTTCCGAATGGACCATACTGGACCAAATTTTTCAGGGAATGTACGCCGGTAATTGGTTCCTTATAACAGAAAAAAATCATGCCAAAATATCCATCAACCGAATAGTACCGATGTGAATTATATATACAGAACTGCGATGGGAACTTACTTTTCGGATGTTCCGGGTTTCCGGAACCGGGTATGGATAACTAAGTGATTTGAGAATCTCTATTCCCAGTCCACGTGAATACCTATTCAACAATATGAGAACGGTTCAGATTGCTTGTTTAGTTACGAAACTACAGGTCGTCAAAGTAAGGGTCTCTAAAGGGACTTTTTTCAGATGTAGCAGGTTCCCGGTGGCCACAGTGACCAAATCCGGATCTCCGGGAGGGTTTCTGAAACTAGACATGTGTGCTCTTCATTTAAGCCCAACAGAATTAAATTCGGTCAACACACTGATTTTTGCGAGCTGTTTGAATTTTCGGGTCGAAAACGACCCTAAGTCACAATTTGTAACTTTTTGTTAGGGACTAAGGAAGGTTAACAGTGTAATACTAAAGCTTTTAAGAAACTTTTAACGAACGGCAATGTCTTTTGCTAGCATTTCATACAAATCACGCAATATAAAAGGTTAATGTGGCTTAATTATTAATTAAAACAAAGAGATCCTCTAAATTCTAGATAGGCCCTTTTGAAAAGTTACGATAAAAATGATAATAAAATGTGAACAACCCAGTTTGAAGACGAAATATATTTTCACTTCTTACCTCTTCCAGATTAAGAACAATTTCACCAAGACCTTGGCTAGGACCAGGTTGCCAACAGTCTGATTGAGATGGCTCCAACTGCGAAACGAGTGATTCGCTTTGCTTCCTATTTGAGGACATTGGTTCCAGTGCTGGTTCCGAAAATTCGTTTGATGTCACTGTGCTCCAAACAATTTATTAATTTGATTTACAAACAACATAATCGACATAATTACCTTGATTAATCATCATCTCATTAAAATCCACATCTGGATTTAATCCTTGTTTAGCAGCACCTTTCGTGCTAAAAATTTTCGGAGGTGGATGCTGATGTGAGTCAGAATCAGTATGACCTGATATTTCCGTTGCCTCAGCCTCAGCTTCTACGAAAGTCCTGCAAAGGCATGGAATCTTGTGCCATTTAGAGGCGGGAATCGAAGAATGATCTTTGATCAGAGCTCCTGCATTTTTGTCAGGCTACATGAGGAATTTCCCTATAACCCACCGCTGAGGAACGGTAGAAATAAGTTTTCTTCCGCTTTCCACCATTTCGAAGACTGCGAAACTTCCATAATTATCTGAAAAACAAAGAATCAAATGTATTTTAAAGCTTAAAGAGTTAGTTTTTTATAATTACCTGTAGTTTTCTTCATTACAATCGATTTTGTGGGCAAACTAGAAAAGCAAACTTCGGAAGCAAACTTATAAACATAACACAAACACAGTTTTGACAGCTATTCCCAGCGTTTCACTTTGTGCTGTATATAGCTTATTCAGCCCCACTGCAACATTCATAATTATTCAGGCTTTAATCAGTTATGGTGGTAGGTTATGCTCTTGTTTTTTAGCTCACTTGTACAGTTCCAGAAGGAGCAGATAACAAGGTAAGTGACGATAAATCCGTGGATCTCAGTTCGATTCTCAAAATAACCATAATGATCAATAAACACTTTTTAATTTCAGCAGATAATCCTCGGTGCATTTAATTTCAATCGATTACTGAAAAATTGTGGATGAAATTGAGAATTAATTTATTTTATTTCATTCATGCTGAACAAGTATTGGTTTTTAGACGAACAAGATATGGTTAAGCGATCATTAAGCTTCGAACGACAGCCTCTGTTCTAAAAATAGAATTTTCAATAACCTTCTCTTTCTTAGCTGTAGCTGTATAATTATTGAATCAATGCATATACATAGATACTTCAGCGCTTTGAGAAAAAAGCAGCTTCCAAATGAACTGTTTTAAGCGCATGTACAACCTTTATTCAACTATTTAAAGAACGACAAACAAGCTTCAGGCTGGAAAAAATCGCCAAAATTAGATGTTTAGGAGCTGAACAAAAGGTTGTAGCTCCATTGAACAGCTTTTGTTCAAATGAAAGTTGGTTTAGAAAAGCTGTTGAAACGTTTAAATAGCGTCAAATTGTTTCCTGAGAGATGCTTAATTATGAAGTCTTTCCAATGATAAATGCAAATTTTTTAAATTTTATTTCAGTTTCAGACACACCGTGATTGCTGTTGTCGGCGGCGTCATTGATGCTGCCATCATCACCATCATCATTACCATTGTCGTGAGGAAAAGGCAGTAGCGAAGGAAACGGCCCAGATGTTGGATATGGCGCGATGTTAATATTCGCCTCTCGGATGTAGGCGGTATCCTGTGAAAATCACTCTGAGCATAACATACAAATTATTCATACTTATGTTCACACTTAAGGACTGGTGGAAACATGGTACCTATGGCGAAAGAAAATCCACATCAAATGGTGGATGCATAAGAAGTCTCTAGGTAGAACTTTATTTATATTCCGGAAAACATAGAGAATCCGACACTTCTTGCTAGTTCACTGTATTATGAATCTCCACAGAATACTGCCAAGGATCTTATTCGCAGAATTACTACGAAACTAAAAATAAATTCATTTTTGAAGATTGGTCGATGAATATAATTCCTGGAGATATTCCTATAGATAATCTTACATGAGTACCGACGAGTTTTTTGTTTTTTTTTTTTTTTGTACAAAATATCACTATCCATTTGATTCCAGATTACATCAAGAATTCATTTATATATAAACCCTCTTTAAAAACTAAATAAAATTGTTAAAAACGCTTTAAAATCTACATGTACGCACAGAACATGTGTCTTATGTATAAATCTGTTGAGGGCAAAGTGAATTCGATCATCCCATAGCCTTCACCTTAACAGTATTATCGATAAACTCAACTGATAATATTCTTACATGAACCAAAAGCTCTTTATTTGAAACCTTCAAGTAGACATGTTGTCTCGATGAGAGGGGTTCCAATAAATAAGTCAGATGAATTTAAGTATCCAGAGCTCAAGTTAGATAGAAAATTGTCTTTTGAAAATCACATTGAGGGCATTCAAGCCAACAGATGAACAGAAAATTGAAGCTTTGTCTTTAGAACAAGCTTTTGATATTCAAACAATTTTTTTAGGCCAGCCATGTTGTATGCTGTACCAATATGGACTAGCTGTTGTAATACCAGAAAGAAAGCTCTGCAGAGGATTCAAAATAAAATTTTGAAAATGATTCCGAACCTTACTCCCTGGTATAGTACTAGTGAGTTACATGAAATATCAAATGTTGAAACATTAAAACAAATGTCGAATAAAATTAATACTAATTTGAGACAAAAATCGCTGCAATCTTCTATTTCCTCAATTAATGCGTTATATATTTAGGTTTAATCTGGTTAGGTACATTGAAAGCGTTTTTTATTCTTATAAACTTATAAACACAGGTAAATTCAACTCGTAAATGTAAAAAAAATCTGAACTGCTAGGGCAAATTATATGTAATATGTTGTTAAAAAATGTTGATAAATGCCTTATTTAGTTTTACCAAATTAGGATGATAGTGTTGCCGAACACAGAACACCTAGTTAAAGGAAATGAATGTAATGTTTGAAATGATACCAACAAAGGAATTGTTGGAAGATAATTACAAAGCGCTACACTGCTAGAATTGTACAGGCCCAGCATAATAACAATGATGTATGAAACCCCAAGCTCAAAGGTAACGCATCAAATGATTCCGATGGATGTTTTCTGATTCCTTTATGGTTGAATCTGTCGACAAAAATGTCCGTGCAGCACTGTCTGATTAAGCATTTATTCTTTCTGAGAAGAGTGCTAAGTAGGAAAACGTGTCCTTTTGCTGACAAACTTGATTAACTTCGTTGTACTGATGAACAAAAAGTTGGTGAGAATCCTTTTTATACAAGACTGTGTAAATGGTCAAGTTTCGGATCATTTGGCAAATACAATTATAGTGTTGCCCGAGTAGCCCTTCACCCTACCCAGCTCAGTTAAATTGTTGCAAGCAGGTGAGTTTAATTTTGAATCCGTACATAAACCGGCAACAATACGGAGCCTGGGAATCATCGCGGGGACAACAGCATGCTTGGACAAACCATAGTAAGCAACTGTCTGATGCCATTCGACAGGGAATGCAAATCCGAAAAAATATCTCCTGTTGGATTCCGCGAAAGCTTAAATACTGGATTCTCAGTTACCAACGTGTAAAGCGTGCGCTCTCCAGACCCCCAGAGAACGAACCAAAGAATGAAAATGGAACATTTTTGGCACGATGCTCAAGCATCTAGGCTAGGCGAATAGCATTGACTGCCGTTACGTGGTTCGAATATCAATTTGCATACCTTTTTCCGCTTCGATGGACGCATTCATCCGTGTTTTTGCCGCTTTTCAATAAAGCTCGATGCTGAAAAATTTCCCGTTTCCGCTGCTTTTACGACAAGATTTCTATGTCACTCACTTGCAACAATATGGCAAACTGTAGAGCACGTTGCGTCGCATTGAGGGGAATTTGGCGAATCTAGCTGGCTAAAATAGCCGTAGCGGTGAATGCGCAGCTTTTCAGTAAAATCAAGCTGTGGGTCGTGGATTCGAATCCCACCGGTCAAGGACCTTTCGTAGAAAATTTTCTCGACTACCCAGAGCATAGAGTATCTTCGTACTCGCCACACGAGAAGCAAAATCTGTCCAGATTGGGACATTACGTCAAAAAGAAAAACTAAGAATTTTAAAACATGTTTTTTTTTATAAAACAATACAATTGTTTTGTTGGAACGGATCAACTTTGTTACACGTAAAAGTTGATAAGTGGTTGAATGTCCATGGCGGAATCCGAACTGTTCATTGGCAAAAATTGAATTTTCGTTGGTGTGGGCCATCATTCAGTTCAAAATAACCTTTACTGATGGAAGAAAGCAAACTGATTGGACGATAGCTAGAAGCTTCTGCAGAATTTTTGTCTGGTTTCAAAATTGGAACAACCCTAGCACTTTTCCATTTGTCAGGAAAATATGCTAATTGAAAACATTTGTTAAATATATCAACTAAAAATGATAAGCTACTTGCTGGAAGTTTCTTGATGAGGATGTAGACAATTCCATCATCGCCAGGAGCTTTCATATTTTTGAATTTTTTTAATAATAGTTCTCACTTCTTCCAAATCAGTCTCCCAGGCATTTTTGAAAACGTTCTCTTGATTGAGAATATTTTCGAAGTCCTGAGTAACTTGATTTCCAATTGGACTAGTAAGTCCTTAATTAAAATTGTGGGCGCTTTCAAACTGCGAAGTAAGGTTTTGAGCTTTTTCGCAATTAGTTAGTAATAATTTGTTTTCCTCTTTCAATGCCGGTATTGGCTTCTGAGATTTTTTCAAAATTTTGGATAATTTCCAAAAGGGCTTAGAGCCAGGGTCCAATTGAGAAATTTCATTTTCAAAAATTTTGTTTCTTAATTGTGTAAAACGTTTTTTGATTTCTTTCTGCAAATCTTGCTATATAATTTTCATAGCAGGATTGCGAATGCGTTTAAATTACCTCCTCCTCACGTTTTTAAGACGGATCAAGAGTTTAAGATCTTCGTCTATAATCACGAATTCAAATTTTACTTCACATTTTGGGATTGCAATGCTTCGGCTTCAACAATGGAATTTGTTAAAGTCAAGAGCATTGTCAATATCAAGTTTTGTTTGTAAAGAAATGCTAACATCAAGATTTGAGTCAACATACGTTTTATATATATTCCAGTCGGCTCAAAAATAATTGAAAGTCGAGCTGATAGGATTGAAAATCGCGTCGTGGGATTATTGAAATGTAACAGGGACATGATCAGAATCAAAATCAGCATGAGTAACTTAATGGCTACAAATATGACTAGCGGTTAAGACCAAGTCAATTGTAGATGGATTTCTAGAAGAGGAAAAACATGTAGGGCTATCAGGGTATTGAATTGAGAAATATCTTGAAGAGCAATCATCAAATAAAATTCTGCCGTTGGAATTACTTTGAGAACTATTCCATGACCGATGTTTGGCATTAAAATCACCAACGACAAAAAATTTTGACTTATTGCGAGTCAATTTTCGCAAGTCAGATTGGAGCAAATTAATTTGCTGTCCAGAGCATTGAAAAGGCAAATAGGCAGCTGTAAAAGTATATTTACTAAGCTGTGTTTCAACAGAAACACCTAAAGTTTCAAAAACTTTAGTTTCAAATGACGAAAACAGTTGATGTTTTATACTCCTATGAACTTCCCCCACATGCCCCATCAAGTCGATCATTACGATAAACAAAAAAGTTAGGATCTCTTTTGAGTTTAAATCCAGGTTTTAAATACGTTTCGGTAATAACTGCTATATGCACTAGGGCGGTTCAAATTTTAAAATGTTTGAGAATCCAATCTCCCATATGTTGTTTACCATCCTTACCATAAAAATAGTGTTCTTTGAAATTTTCAGCTTTCTAGGTGGTGATTTAAAGGTGGCCCAAAGACAGTGTAGGTTTATATGGAAATTACTATGGAGAAATTTTGAGATATGTTCCAAACACGCTGTACACTGTAATTTAGATACAAACGTATTATTCCAAAGTGAAAACTCTTTCTTCAAACCAAAATGAACAGAATTGCTGAAGAGAGTAATTCAATCCGACGGATAGCAGAAGAGATATTCATGAGTTTGTTTGCTTTGATATAGCTTAATATGAGATTATAACCCTGCAAACATGTTCAAATATCCTAAACAAAATGAGCTCAAAAGGGATTTGTTTCTTCAGCAACATCCTTTATTAAGGTTTGAAGAATGAGTTTTCAATATGGGATGATAAGTTTCTACTTACGATACAGTACTAGCGTATTTGGAACATTTCTCTCAATTTTTTCTCCTCAGTAATGTCCATATAAACCCACATTGTCTTTGGGCCACCTTTAAATCACCACCTAGAAAGCTGAAAATTTCACTGAACACTATTTTTATGGTACGGATGGTAAGGAGTATGTGGGAGATAAATTTTCAAACATTTTTAAAATTTGAATCGCCCTAATATGCACGTTATAAACTGTTAGAAAATTAAACAGCTCGTCCTCTTTACCATTCAGAGAACGAGCATTCCAATTTAAAATATTTAAATTATTATTTGGATCCATTAGAAAAACGTAATTCAACAACAATTTGATTAGTAAATTTTACACCTACTTGGACTGCTTCAGTCACAGTGGTGGCTTTGAACATTGCATCAATCATTAGATTCAAATGTTCAGTTAGAAAATTAAAATCTGAAGCAGACATATCACTTGAAGTGGGTACATTTGATGATTTTATGAGAGCATATGAACTTAGTGGTATCTTCCTTCACTGGACAGACGTCCTTGGCGTGAGAAGAACCTCCGCAAATCATGCATTTAGCATCCATGCGACAAGTTTTTGTACCATCACCCCACTTTTGGCACCGATGGCACTGAGTGGGGTTCTGGTAATTTCCTCCAGGTTTCTGGAAATGTTCCCATGTCACACGGACATCGAACAAAAGTTTTGGTTTTTCTAAAGTTTTAATATTATTTAGTACTTTTAGGTAAAGTGAACTAAATAATATTCTTGAGAAAGCCCTTTCCGAAAAATGCCAGATTGGGTTTTCTTTTTCATAATGATTACTTAGACTGGGGAAAATCCAAGTAAATCATTTATTCCATTTTTGATCTCTTCAGGTGAATTCACCACGGCAGTCTCCTTTCTTTGCGATTTGGAAGGAGACCTTGATTCCCCTAATGGAATTCAAGATCTCCTGCCTAAATCCCCCAAATTCGGAACAACTGACCACGATAGGCGGCACTCTTTGCTTCCTCACTTGAATCAAAGAGCCTGGGCTAGAGGCTGCTTCAATTTGGTGTTCGGAAAATTTGTCTAGAGCATCGAACTGATTGCTCATTTCGATACAATTATCAACATTATTAATTTCACTCTTGGAAGAAAGTTCGAATTCCGGAGAGACGTCCTTTCTTCCATTCTGGCCACGTTTAGTGACAGCTTTAAATCCCACTTTTTTGAAAGGAAGTTGTGAATTCAGAGATTCACCCTTCCTTTTGTTTGTTGTTGCAACCATGTTTAGTGAATAAACGAAAGAAGACGTGGTTTTTTCCCAAGACGGTGTCCAAGAACGATTACTACCGCTAGCTTTCGCCAACGGGTCCAACAAAAAATCGAAAGCACGGGTTCAAACAAGGATCTTAGAGGGATCGATAGTACAAAAAAAATGGTACTGAAAAGTATTGTTTTAGTAGCACTGAAAAGTTACGTTTTTAATTTTAGCACTGAAAAGTACTGTTTTATTGCTTTCCAGCATGGCTTTGCTTAGCCACTCGGCTATGAAAGGCCCCCGACTGCCTAAGTATAAAGAATGCGAAAACCGCTTTGACATAATTTTGTCCATCTTTATCATATGAATACCCCCTTGTGCGTCGATGCTTTGGCTTCAGCTACTGTTTCCTAGAGGTACAGGAATCAGGTTCTAGCTGCAATCGCCTTTTATGCGATGTTGTTTGACATATTGAGAGATTCACACCATTACTAAGTGCCAAGCGGAAGGAAAGGAAGGAAACGCGTTAATGAACGAAAGTTGTCATCACATTCCAGTCAATGCTGATTTGGCTCTGGATTGCAGTTACCCGTGAGTTCGATTGGAGAACTTTTTTGCCATTTGAATGGTTTGATATCTCCATCGAAATACAAACTGGCTTGCGGTTTGGGTTTGCATGAGTGCTAACATATATATACATGGTGCTAGGCTCATGAGAGCAAACATTTTAATGGATTATGAAGCCCCATATTAGACGAAAAAAATCGTTCTACGCATATGGTCAATTCTGAACAGTTACCGAGTTGTCAAACATTTTATGTTTTTGGCTATGTTTGTCTTTAATTGTTAATAAGTTTAGAATAAATCAAAGAACCTCAGTTCTCTCGCCGCCATTTGAAAGCTAATGAAATTTCCAATTGACTTACATCTTCACATCTAATAGGTTTTGCGAATAAATCTATTTTTAAAAGCAAGAAATTTCAAAGGTAATTATTTTTTCTTGTTTTTTCAGTGTTGCTACAGCTACCTTACTGGCAACACTGGCCACCACACGTTCATCGTACCGTTAAAGCTGTGTTCGATTATTTATCTTTGCCACTCCACATTTATTTCCATTCTAAGTAAAACCGTTTAACACTACAAGCTATTTACAAATCCCAATGTTATCTAGGAACATGCAAATTTCATCCAAAAAAGGTTGCTTGTTACCGCTGTAGCCAAAATATGATTCTCGCCAGCCGGTAGGATATTAATCGATTGTTATATGCTTTAGATTAATTAGTTTTCATGATATATTGAGCAGATGAAGGATGTATAGAAGAAAAGCAAGTGATTAGTTAAATCGCTTGAACTATATGGTGCACTGTTTAATGTAGGTTGAAGTTGACAAAGAATTGTTAAAAAAAGTGATGAATTCGTTTTTCCAGTTGAAAGCCCGTAATTAAGTTGCTGTCAAGAACAGTTTGGTGGCCAGGGTTGCCATTAAGGTAGCTGTTGCAACATCTGGTTCCCATATCGGGAATCGAACCCGGGCCTTCTGGGTGAAAGCCAGAACATCATAAAGCGAAGCCAAATATGACACCATATATTGCACCTATCGTACCTCTTCCCACTTTCACCCCCTTTGCCACGCAACTGGCTAGGGCGATCGAATTCAAAGATATTATATGAATTAAATCCTCATTACCTACCAGGTTGTGGCGTAAAATTTTTCCAGCTGGATCGTGCATAGATATTTTATCTGCTAAAGCTCCATTTTATTGCAAGATTTTATTAGGAACATTAAACTTGTGCATTCTTATCATCCTGCTTAAATATGTTGCTTCCAACTGATGTTTTTATTCTTCTTCGTACTAGCGTAACATATTTTTACACTGCACAATTACATTCTATCACAAACATTCACTGACAATAGTAGTTTACGGAACAAGTTGCAGAATGACGATTTTTACAGCACGAGTCGTAAATTTATCATACGAGACTTGCAGAGTAGGATTATTACGACGAGAGCTGTAAAAATTGAGTTCTGCAACGAGTTACGCGCAATATTTTGTAGAAGACCACTTGAGGGTATCAGAAATTATATCGGAATGCATTCACTACCATTTTACAATTTCTGATTCATTACGCAATTCAAAACAGTTGCGTGATGAGAAAACGTTGCGTAATGTATCATTACAGCACTGGTTTCATTTGCGTAATGACTACTTCCGCACTGCATACTTCAGTGCTGGAAAGAAGACCGTTTCGTGACAGTTTGGTGTGATGAAAAACAGCCTACTACGACGAGAAATGGCAAAAAAAGTATTAACTTGAATTATTGATTTATCAATTGTCCATAACAGCAGTTATACCCACTGTTTAAAGTTTAAAATCACGAGGAAGTGCCTAAATATTTTCGCTTCCAACATTACTCTTAAAAAATGTAAACAATCACGACGGCGACTATTTGCTATCGTGTTGTTTTGTAGTATTGGTGACATCTTTAGTAGGAACAGTTTGGTTTTACGATTGTATTTATGATATGCTTTCTCCCTTACTAACATAGACTAATCCAGTTGCCTGCGTAGTAGTGCAATGTTGACAAAATTTTCTTTGTTTGTTGTGAGAACTGTCACAACATTCACAACATTGCTTTTGTTTGCTGTGAGAATCCAAATATAAACATAATTGCTGCAAAACAACCACTTCCTTGTTGGCCTGCCGTTGACCGAAAGCTCAATAGCGTCAAACAAACATCGATACGTTTTCATTCTGAGGAAATCGACTTGTGTAAGATTGATTGTGCGTTGGTGTTCGTGACAGTTTGCTTGGAGACCTCTATTATCACTGTTTGTAGAAAGCGGTAGATTAACAAATACTCATGCAGCAGTTTATATGGCTTCCTTTTATAATGTCCTTAAACAACAATAGTTTGGCGCGTATGAAGCACATGCTGCTGTTCGTTCATTTGCATGCTGTTGGAAACTTGAACTACATCGTTTTGTCCGATGAAATTGAACTTTTTGAAATGTTGAAGGAGTGCGTCAAACACTGATCAATGTTTTACGACACTCCTTCAACATTTCGAAATTCTGTTTTTTTTTTCTGTTGATGGTTGATCTTCAATTAAACAAATACTTTGCATTGCTTGTACCTTCACGTCAATATTAAAAATAACAGTATAACAGTATTTTAGCTTATTTCGAACACAACTTTTTGTTTTCAACTTTACACCTCATGCAATGGGTTACGCTGTGAATGGTTAACAGTTAGAATAACACCCCAAAATTGTATGGATTCAATTTTACCGGTAAAATAGAAGTGATGACCATGGATTAGATAATCCTAGAGACAACCTGGTCAAATCAATTTTTATGAACTTCCTGCTAATAGAAATTGAATAGCTACCGTAATAATCCAAATTTCAAGAGGTATTCCTTTCACATTTTTTTTTGAATTATTTAGGGGACCTATTCCATGGACACGGTCACAAGATCAAACTCTGCAAACGCGATCCGCGACACTATCATACCGTGCTATGCGAGCGACGCGCAACATGATTGATCCTTACCGCATCACCCACTCCCGCAGAAGCAAGCGACACGGCCAGAGGATCAAACACTACTCAGAAAGAAACTAGGAATGTAACATAGAAATTAAATGAAATTTGCAACTCTTGGTGCTGTAAGTATTTTATCCTTAGTGCTGTTGCCTGAAGATGTCAAATCTTATGCTGAAATTCACAGAAAGCTACAGTATCGGACATATAAAATGCATCAAAGCCGTTTATCCATACAAAATTGTCAACTTTAGAGAACTATATCTCCACCGTTTTTCAACCGATTCTTTTATTTTTTTCTGCAACGAACTTCAAGTTTCCTAAATTTTAGATAGCTATTGAAAAAGTTGTGTGCAATCTATTGATTGAAAAGTTACATTTAGATTGAATTTTGACATAACAAATGCACCAAGAAACAAAATGATGTAGCAGAAAAACTATACGTTGTATCATGTTGGTGTCTTCAGCACATTTGGTCGTTATCACTCAAATGATCCATTCGTCCTAAAGATGATCATTTAGTGTGGAAAAACGGCTTTGGTGCATTTTATATGTCCGATACTGTACTTCTTTTGGAAGTAATTCATAATTGTGACAAACAATCACTTCTGGCCCATATTATGTATCAGTAGTTGAAATTGCCAATATCCAGAATTAAGATTCAAGAATCGAGAAAAATGTTGCCCAATGATGAATTCATACTAAATCTAAGAGAGCAAAAAAAAAAAATATGACAAAATAATCAAATTTTATCACGAGTAGTGTGTGATTCTTTGACCGCGACGCTTGCTCCTGCGAGGCCGAGCAAAACGATCAGTTGAGCGTAGCACTATGCAATAGTGATAATGTATTGTTCGTGTAACTGCCCATAACTGCATATTTGTAACATTCGACAAAAGCACTTGCAATTACCACTATTTGAAAGCTAATTCTATTCTGTTAAAGTTTGTCGAACACGCTAATAAGATTAAATTGAGTTTAAGCATTGTTTGATCCAAACTTGTTCTCCACAGTACCCAGAAACAACAGTTTTCTCAATATACATGGTTTATAAAACACCCATTGGTATTATTTTTTCAGGCCCTGGTCAACGGGAATCAAACATAATACATTTATGAATTCATTGACCATCAACAGCTTACATGTTGCTTGAGGCAATAAATTACAATAAATGCCCAAAGATCGAACACCGCATCGCAACCTGACGATAGTTAAATCATGCATGACACATGTACCGAAAACGAATGAATTGAACAAGTTAGCATTGCTTTCTCTTTCCGAGTGATGATTGTTTTGATCGCATTTCACTGACCATTTAGAACGATTTGAAAACAATCATCATCATCGACTGAGAAAAGGCAGTGCTAACGTGTTCATTTTTTGTATTCTTTGAAGCTCACGGTGGTACTCTTGGCTCACCCACAGTGGATTTAAAAATGTGCTCCATAATTACCTATTTTTTACAATTTATTTTCGTAAAGTAAATGGTAACTTTGAACGGGATTGACTTTCAAATATGCATAGTCTTCATGTCTGGAAATTAAAAATCCGAAATTTTCATGCAGGCAAGCTTTTCAATGAAAACACTTCCCGAAAAATGAGATTTTCAAGAACCTCGAGCTACAAATCTCAACCAAACTATGTTAAAACTTGCTCCAATTATAAAATCGTGTTCGGCAAAAGTTCGTAGAATTGAATAAACTACTATGTTGAGGTATTTCCGATACATTTTGATGTTTCGTTCGGTAGTTATGATTTTTTAAAACTTGAAAATAGCCTAAAAACACATAATTGAATTGAAGCACAACTAAATTTACTCTAAATTAAGTGAAATTTTGGCCAGAAGTTCATTTTGCAATGAAAAATCAAAGTTTTGGTTGACTGGGGAGTGTCCAGACATTTTTGAAAATATGAATAGGTCTAATGGGCAGTGTAGTGCAGTGAAATTATATGTTCTTCTATATCTGTCTAGCTAATCCTTTTCTTTCTGTAATGGTTCGGATATATCAGATAAACGCAAAATTTATATGTAAGGTACCGTGGGGTAAGTGGATACAGAAAAATCAAAAGTCAACTTCATTGTTATGTACAGCTAACGTTAATAATGCAATTCAAACTTTTTTCTGTGGATAACAAATTAGGGACTAATATTCTTCAAATCGTCATTTATTTCGATTTTTCTGATTGTTATGTATTGAGTACGAGGGACTTGAAAATTTGCGCCAAATGATCCACTTGCCCCACCATGGTGGGGTAAGTGGATCACCAATAAAAAACTTTTGTTCTCAAAACAAATGTGGTGTAATTATGCATAGTACGAATGATATTACTATTGATCTTGTAATTAGCGCTAGTAGTGTTACATTTTAATACTTTGAAATTAAAAAGTATCTTTATTTAATCAAGATATACCGCCGTGCGGGGTGACATTGGGCCTAGGGGGTGACTTTGACCGCCCTTTTCGATGCATCTCATGGCTAGCACGGGAACCTAAAATCTAGTCCATGACCATCCAGTGGCTGTTAATAACGTATTCTTGAAGCTAGCCACATTGTTTTCATTATTCTAGTTTTAGCTTGCTGTAAAAATCTTGGCCCAAAGTTACCCTTATGGCCCAATGTCACCCCGCACGACGGTATGTATATACATATTTTATACATTGATTCCCACTAATTCGAACAAAAAATATATTTTAGCTAGAATAATTTGATGAAAATTCATCCATTTATAGACATTAGTTATATAGAAGTATGGTAGGATTATTCCTAACGATGTTTTATAAAAACACTCGTAGTTTAAAAATATTAGTTACATTTACTTTTGAATAACAAACTGAAATCCTTTTATTCCATTTATGAATAAATTTGTATCATCTGTCTAGAACAATTTATATGGTTAAATAAGGTACGATTATATGCTTTCAATTGGAAAATTTGTATATTTCGCTCTTCTACAACTCAGCTTAGATAAACCACGGAAAGCTTCGTGTAAATTTTAAAATTATTATTTTTATACATCAGAAAGGTTAAAAAATATTTGGGTGGATTAATTCAAATTTTCTTTGGACAATTTGACAAATTTAAGCTGGGGATGGATAAAGTTAAGGGAAAACAACATTTGCGGATACTAAAACTTTTTAAAATTATCGTAAGCAGTCTGCCAATAAATAATAAAAATACTTGATCCACTTACCCCACCCCATTAAAAAGTAGGGGTAAGTGTACCATGTAGAATTAATCTGTATTTATTTATAAAAATCACATATTTTTCATTGTGAATCATTCAATTAGAACTGAAATGCTCACCACGTGTCGAAAAAACTAATAGTATTCGACTTTAGACAGAGATACAGTGGATTTTTGATTGATGGAAAACAATTTTCAAAATAATTAATTTTTGAAGCTAAAAAGTTTGCTTGTGTTAGTGTACGTGCAATACTAATTTTGCAATAGTATCAGTGTGGGCGTAAGAATATAACCTAAAACGAAGCAAAGGTGCGAAAACATTCAACATATTCAAGTATTTATGCTTAATATTGACGAATGATCCACTTACCCCACTGATACACTTCCCCCACTGTACCTTATATACTTATTATCCTATATTATCAATAAGCTCAGCCCTCTATACACCCTACCCTACTAACACAATCTCCCGATCCCGTGACGTTTTATGAAGTTCGGGTTCCCTGTATCTTTTCAAGTGGACGTTGAACTAACATTCCTTTCCTTCTCACAGCAAATGTAAGGACGTAGCCAGGTGTACAACGTGGTGCGTTCAGACGTTCATCCCAGACGATTTTTTGCGACACTACATATAGATTTCTCAAAACCAATAGAGTTGACCATTGTACAGCCACCCACGATTTGTACAATCGTTAATGCTATGCTAAGCAGTCCTTTTTTTATTCTTTCATTAGTATAATTTCAAACTCAAACACATTCATTTCTTATATCTAGTTATTCTGTGTTAGAGAACACTATCATCCTTATTTGATAACAAAACAAAATATTAATAGGAGCTTAATTTAATCTTATTAACATTTTGTTAACCTCTTTTTACTTTATTTCCTGTTTTCATTTGCTGTAGCAATTCAGATTTTTTTCAGGTAAGTTGATTTCATCTGCTTATAAATTTATACATAACGCATTATTCATCGCAAAAGAAGATTACAACGATTTTGTCTAGCATTATTCAAGATTATTTTCGAAATATGTTCCAATGTTTCAACATTGGATTGCATATTCCTTAGAACTAAACCAGGGAGGGAGCTTCAGAATCATTTTCAAAATTTTATTTTAAATCCTCTACAGAGTTTTGGTATTACAACAGCTAATTAATATACAACATGACGGGCGTTAAAAATTTTGTGTACACCAATGCCTTTAATGTGTTTTTTGAAAGGTAAATTTGTTTCTAGCCTGAGCTCTAGATACACAACTTCATATGACCAAATTATTGGAACTACCCTCATCGTTGGTTTAAATGAAGAGCTTTTTGCGTATGTGGGAATATTATTAGTTGGAAGCTTTAGAGAAATATTCCAGTTTTGTAAGTATGAAGAAAAATATCTAATTTTTTTTGTAATCTACTACAGATTACACGCAGGCTTCGTCCTTTGGCGGAGAGGCCTGTGTCATCCGTAAACAAAGATTTTTGTCATCTCTGAGGTAACTCAGGTAAGTCGGATGGGGAAATATTGTATAATATTGGTCCCAAAATGCTACCTTGAGGAACACCAGCTCTTAGACGAAGAAGTTTATTTACCTGATATGTGCGATTTGACAGATAACTTTGAATTATTCTAACAATGTATGTTGGAAAACTGAAGTTTTTTTAATTCAACAATCAAGCTGATACACTGTCAAATGCTTTTACTATGTCTAGAGGAACAAGACCAGAAGAATAGTTTACAGATTTGTTGGAACGAATCAAATTTGTTACACTTATAAATTAATGAGAGGTCATATGTCCACGTCGGAATCTGATTTATTTATTGGCAAAGTTGAATTTTCGTTAATGTGGGCCATCATTCTGTTGAAAAAAACCTATTCAAAAATTTTACTGATAGACGAAAGCAAGCTGTTTGGTCGATAGTTGGAAGTTTTTGCGGAAGTCTTCAATTTTTTTACAGTTATTAATGGTGTTATATTGTACAGTTCAATTATATCTCTAAATCATGTTTATGTAGCCTTGTCAAATACAGAAATAAAAAAGGATTACAACTTGAAAAAATGTGGTTTAAAACTTGGTTTTAGAATGAGTAATTGGAGAGTTGTTGTTGTTGTTTGTTTTATTTACGACATTTTACACCGCTTGGTGCATTCGTGTCGAGAGATAAATTTACATTATTTTTTCTTAGACCTAGTATTATAAACTTTCCAATCTGAATTCATGAACTCTTCATCCACTGTACTCTCGCATTCCTGGTCACCCTGATTGCATGTTCGCTTTGGTTGATTATCTTCCTTCGTGCTGCTGGACGTTTCAGTTGACAACCGCCTTTTATTTTTTGCTGCAGGTTCTAACTCGACATCGGTTTCGTTTGCGCTACTGTCGTCGTCATCGTTGTTGTTGTTTCGTTCGTAGCGTTCATCGGATTCGCTTGCTTCAGCTGGGGATCCATCTGCTACCACGCACTGCTGCTCGTCGGTTGTATTTCGATTGTTTGCTGGTTGTTGTTGTTCAGTTTCGTGAGTCGGTTTTGCGTTTGGGTACGAGACAAATGTGCGCTCGTTGTCGATTACGATGTACGACGGCACTTTTTTCTCCATCCTCATTCGTACTACTCTGACACCGTTCGGCACCCCCTTGAAGTAATTTTTCCATACCTCGTTGTGGATGGAGATAATTTTGCCGTACTGCTCCATATGATCCCAGATGATGGTATTTGACATCGACGGTGGAAGGTCATGGATCCTTACTGTAGTAGTAGGTCCATCTACGTAGATTGGGATGTAATACTTCAAACCCTCGCGAATGAAGCAGTGTTGGAGATGATGTTCTTTTTGCAGTCGCGGGGCTACACCGGCATTATTCATCTCGATGAAAACGCAACTTTTGAGGGTGTGCAGTTGTATATTCCGCACATCCGCCATGTCGAGTTTAACGAACTTTTGGAGAAATTCTTCCACTTGTTCGATTGCGGGCCTTTTCGGTAGGACACTGAAGTCCACGACGAGCGTGTTTTTCCTGTGTGAATGCATTTTGCATTGAATGCAAATGTTTCACAACAGAAAAAAAGGAAAAAAAACTGACTGAACTAAGTGTGTACGAGCTTGCGAAAAGACGTGTATCACGCGCGGAGAGCGGTTGTCAACTGGAATTGGAGAGTGATCCACCCAAACAAGATACATATCTCAACAGGTTACTGATTGTTTCAATCTATTTCGGTCTTACCTTAAATTGAAACACTCCATAAAAGACCTCGTGACTCTCCCACCCCAATACGAGTTAGCCACAACATTCTGTCAATGCCCACTTTGTACGAGCAGCAAAACGGAGGAGACCAGGCCCATGATGAAAGATTTCGACCAGCAGATAAAACTCGAGAAAATCTTTTCCATTGAGATCTAGCTACGTGCCGGTTTCGTTTTCGCCTACCAAAAAAACTCCCCCACTTGGCCCAAAGGATTCATTATAATCCGTTTCGGTTCAGTTTGGCTGGGACGACGTGACCAAGGAGTTGTTAAAAGCTGTTTGATCTTGGGTCGTCGGAAAAAGCCGAACACCTGACCATTCTTTGATAGAGTTTGTGTATTCTTGTTGAAACCTATTCCCATAAGGTAGGCATACATAATTGACAAAAATAATTGATTTATTCGCCTACAAATAGGTTGTAATCGAGTTGAAACTTACTGGTGATTGCGTTACTTTTATATATGAACTGAAAATGTACTACTAAGAATTGATGGGGCCTTCCTTAGCCGAGTGGTTACAGTCCGCGGCCATAAAGCAAAGCCATGCTGAAGGTGTCTGGGTTCGATTCCCGGGTCGGTCCAGGATCTTTTTGTAATGGAAATTTCCTGGACTTTCCTGGGCATGAAGTATCATCGTACATGCCACACGGTATACACGCCACAAGAAGAAGAAGAAGATCTTAAGTAATTGATTTAAAGGCACTTCCTAGTTTTAAATAGTATGCTTTTTGGCACAAAGTCTACAATTCAACACCACTCAAAGCTATGATATATGATATTTATTGATAGTATTAAAACTATAATGAACATGTAAACTCAAAGTTCTCTTTACTTAGAAGCCAATTTTTCAAACCTGTTTGTCTATGAATCAAACTGTAACCCGATAACATGTAGTTTTGTCGACGTGAATTAAATTACGGAAGCACAGTTAACAGTGCAGTTTTTAAAAATCATTGTTAAAAAATAGGATTTCTTTGAGTTATCAAAATATAATCAAAATAAATGTTGAGTGTAATCTAGAATTTCTCTTTCTACTCAAAAATAAGAGGTATTTCTTTTTTTTTTTGAGCTTAAAGTTCTGCTAAGACATGTTCTCTGCAAATTTGTGTTGAAAAAAATTCAAAATTATGTCATTGAACAACATAAAAGAAGCAAGTTTTGATCTAGGATGTTCCTACCAAAAGATAAAACTGATCAAGATCAGTTATAAGTTATTTAGATCAAATCGAAGGAGATCAAAATGTAGTGCTGTCGAAGTTTTTAAACCTCAAGCATGTATATCCAGAGCCCTCAAGGTTTTGGCATGCGCATTCCGCGATGTACAAAAATCTGCCTCGTTAGGGATGCTCATAATATATATATATGTATTTTTCTTCACATGCATTATTTTTCTAGTTGACTAGGGTCATTCAGGTTCAAAAACAAACTTTAATTATAACATTTGCGGTAAGATTACAACATGCATACATTCCTATTTCTGACAGCACAAATATTTCCTCTTGAATTTCTCCAGAGTTTACGCCAAAATTTCTCCAACGATTGATTCAGTGATTCTTTCAATGTATTTTCAATAATCAATTTAAGATTTTTGCAAGGATTGCACCATGAAACACAGCGTTTCAAGCATCAAAATACCGCTATTTAATAAATTGAGCGTTGCTGAATCTATTGCCGTTTTCAAAAATATCATAGCGTGCCTAGTTTTTGATACCGTTTTGTCTCAAATTCCGAACAGACTCATATTCCGAACACTCAGTTTTTGTATGGCGATTTGGTTGAAATGTTTCGCTGAAATATGTCACCAAATAACAAGGATTTGGCAGTCAATTGCAATTCAATTTTAACGTCTCCAATATAATTTATACTGCGGGAGTAGTGATGATTCACTAGTTTGAGACCAGTAGAACTAGCTCAGATAAATTTATTTGCGAAATTATTCATTTGAATACGGGTTATTCGTGCTGTTCGGAATATGAATCAAGGTGTTCGGAATATGAGACAGAATCAACACAGTGTTCGGCATTTGATTCAAAATGTTGTTCCATATTTTTACGTAAAAACAATACTAAAACTAATTGAATTAACATTATTATCGGTACACCCACCAACTAACAGTTAAGTTTTGCGAAGAAATTAAAATTTACCTAAATATCAGCTAATTTATGCCAATCAGATGCATTTGAAGTCACTGTTGGCCTTAAGTGTTCGGAATATGAGTCAAAACGGTATATTGACAGTTTAAAACGCAAAATTTTACTATTTCAACCAACATGCATGCAAGTTTTCCAGCTTGTATGACAATTTATTCGCTCAATTTGCCACAGAAATCACATTTCATGTATTTAACATTTATTATCAACAAAGTTCATAATACTTTCGATGCTCGAAAGCTATTTTTTATAGTTTCGTAAAGTATTGTGTTTTACTATATTAGAGAAACGAATCATGCAATTTTGACCAAATTATATCTAAAATGAAAGTTAAAGTAATATATTGCATGCTTGATTGAGTAGATCACAGAAAAAGTTGATAAATCATACATTATATTTAATGTAAACATCAATGAAAACAGTGTTTCATACAACTTTGACGACCTGTAGCTAGAAATTGTGACGTGCTAGAACGGCATTAGGGTAAGTGTTCCCTTAGTTGTGGGTGTTCCTATAGTTGCGGTAGTGCCGTTTTCACTGATTTAATCACTTTAGCTACAGCACCGACACTGCCAATCCACGTATTGGCTTGTTGATATATGGAATAGCTAAAAAGAGCGTTCAAATTGCTTTAGAACTGATGAAATATCACTGAATTTGCTAAATTTTTCTTACTTGTACCAATAGTTGTGGTAAAGTGTTCCTATAGTGGAGGATCCCATAAGAAAACCACGGATACCGCAACTGTAGGAACACAAATTAAAAATATACCGCAACTAAAGGAACAGTGTACCAATAGTGGAGGTATTATTTTTCACTGACATGCCGTGGATTACTGCGATGAAATCATTTCTCTCATTAAGACAATGGTCGTTACTTCCCGTTACAACAATAACATGTACATTAATTGCGCTTCTTGAATTAAGGCGGTTAAATGAAGTTCAATCGTGCTTAGTACCTCCACTATTGGTACATCAACCCTAGATACAACAACCCCGAGTCCACTAGAAACACATAATTTGATCCTTGAGACATGCATAAATGTAATTTTTGTTACGCTGTATTTTTCTTTATTTTTATTTAAATTGTTATTTGAACTAGGCTTACTTGGATTTCTCAGTCAAAAAACAGTCATTTCTAGAGAAAATGTCAGAGAAAGGAATTTTGGAGTTATGCATATATCCCACAAAAGTTATCGGGAGAAATTTCTGAAGGAGTATCTTGTATAAGAAATCAATCCCAGTTGACAGCAGTCTGCCATCGCGTAAGCATTAATGTTTATCTGCACAGCTCCGTGCACGCTGTATCGAGTTTCTTTTATTGCGTTTCGAAACAATCACTCTATTGTTTGGTGCTCCCTTGTGAGCTCCAATATTACTGATAGATTCTGCATCGTCTCCCGGAAGATTGCTCGTGCTCTATAAAGGGGCCCACAGTGTTGATTTGTGTTGCTCGGGATTCGCATTTAAGTGAAGGAACTGAAGGTGCGTGTTGACCAAAAAGAAATAAAACTGTTGTAGTAAGTGGTGTTGTAATGCGTATATAAACACCGTTAGCCCAGTATTGAACTGGCGAGCGGCCAGCACCTCCGTCTTGGGCATCCAGTGGGCCCCGGAGGTGGACACAGCTCCGGATTGAACTGGGACCAAGATGAATATATGGGAGCAACTCTTCCATCGTTTATGGACCGTGAAGGCACTGCTGGTTCACTCCAGTACCTTAGGATGCAGGCCACGGACGGACCCTTACCTCAAGATCCATTTCTATTGCGCATTTCAGTCGAGATACATATCCGTGCACGGATTGAATGCGCGTTTAAGGAGAATAAGGGAGTATCATACGTTCTCAAGGTACGCAGTGTTGCCCAGTTTAATAATCTTCTCCGAAGGGAAAAGCTATGCGACGGGCCTGTGGTATCCATCAGCGAAATAGTTGGTCTTAGCGACGAATCGTGTCCGATGTCGTCTGCCGGATAAATCTTTTACTAGCACACCGACAATTAGCGGTACGGTCATTCCAGAGCACGTGGATTTCAGATGGACAAGATGCAAGACGAGACATTACTACCCGTCACCGATGTTGTGTTTTCATTGTTGGACCTTTGGGCACACTGGTAAATGGTGCACCGAACCGCATCGTACCTGCGGCCGTTGCTGTAAAGTACACCCAGAGCATCAAGCACCCACAACAACGGAAAATGAAAATGGAACTCAGGGAATGAACAGGATCGCTTGCTCCGCACCGGCGTTCTGCAAGAATTCTGCAGTTCTGACGACCATCCGGTATCGAGCCACAAATGCCCTATCTACCTGAAAGAGGTAGAGGTTCAGAAAATAAGGAAAGACTGCATTTGTTTTCGTACCCTCAAGCCCGTCGTAAGTTCTAAGCTCGCCAAAATGCTAGCACCAGCACCGGAACTAATTCTGGAGCCGTTGCTTTGAGTAAAGATGCGGAAATAGAAAATCTTGAGGCAGCTAACCGTCAAATGCAGTCGAACTCCAAGGCTAAGGACGTGAGAATTGTTGGAATGGAGGCTGCTCTCCGAAGCTCAGGCATCGGCGAACGCCTAGACATAGTCCGACAACACGGAACTATTCAACAGCTTATTAAGCAAGTTGCCGACTTGATCGCCACTGTACAAGAGCTGCAGCAAACCATAGAACTCAAAGATGAAATCATCTCGAAGCTCACGGCCGGAATGAAAGAGTATACCTGTCCCTGAATTAGGTGCCCAAACAACAGAGTTGTCAATCGCGGAGTCCCAAAAAGAGATCTAAGCATCGCAGGAATCGATGGATTTTATCCCAGTCACTGCTAATCCAAAACTGATGGCAAAAATACAAAAATGGATGAACCAAAACACCTCAAACAGCACGAAGAACAATGTAGTACCGAAGGACCCAATTACTCATGCGAAGAAAAAGGATAAACTGCCCAAGAAACGGAATGAAAACTCCGTCGTAAGATCGAGTCACACATCTCACACCAGACAAACATCTCCATCCCCAATAAAAGAAATCACGAAGGGTCGGATTCCAGTAACAGTTCCGACAATGCTCTCAACCTGCTGCGGAACAGCAAGACCCTCAAGACTTGCTCAGTTCCTGTCAATCAACAGTTCTCACTAGAGTGGCTACAATTAAACCTACATCTTCACTCCTCTCGATTACCCAGAAGCAAATGTGAATAAGGAATGAACTTACTATGTTTTCGGATCACGTGGGTTTGGTTTAAACACTGGTTTAGGATTCTACTTACTATTTATTCCGTGCTGATGTTGTAGGCTCGAGGAGTGAGCGAATAAAAAGAGAAAGATACATGGTCAGGGGATTGTTAGCTTTAACCTTTGCCATACCTACTGACGAGTAAACGATATTATTTTGATATTTGCAAGGATACTATCTATAAGGTACACTACAGAACTGAGCAACCACTCACAAAAATACAAAGCACCGGAAACAGATAAACAGTGTTGTTCACGGGTAGCCGGGGCCCCGTTCGTGCGGAACTAGCGGATAACCCCTGACGTTCGAGCACTTCCATTGTCAGTGGGACGCACAAGGGTATAAAAACCTATTCACCACAATTCCCAGATTTGAGACTGGATAGTCAGGGCCCCGTTCCCTGGGCTTGGGATTATATTTTCCAGGGAGCGATGAATTTTGATAATTGATCGCTGTTGTTAGTAGTTTTGATTAGATGTTGGGTGAATTTCAAAGCAATGGCAACCTTTTTATTACAAAATTTAGATTTTATCTTCTGACCTAAAGATTCTGGTTAAACTACTGTACTATGCAGTTGGGCTGCACTACGCTATCACTCATCAAAATTACTTTCACTTCGGGAAAATATAATTTCAAACTGGCGAGAAGATTACAGACTGAGGGTGGGTTAGGAGCACAATCAGACCCTTGAATGTGCAATGTGGGGTAGTAATTGGGAATGCCATTGACGGTTTGTAATCTTCTACGAGGTTTTCGAAAACCAACAGGGCGCGTGCACCGGGTTGCGGATAGGAGCAAAGGGAGATCAATAGCATCTACCTAAAATAATAGAGCAAAAAGCCGTTCCATGATTAGGTAATGTTTAGCGATCTTCTATGGTGTTCTAGTACTAAAAAATTCTTCACTCACTGAGAATTCTGGCCTTGATAATATCAATAGTGATAAAAACATACAATAATACCTAATATTTAATAAGTACAATGTAGCTTTAATGTAGCAATAAATGAAATAAAATCAATTGTCTATACTTGTCAAGGTTTTGAAGACAATCAATGAGTGAAAGAACTACCTATTAGAAAAGCCACATCAGCTAAGTCTATACATATACAAATGTTGGTCATAGGGTCATGGCGAGCATTCGATATGTATGTCTATGACTGATTCTGATCTAATAGGGGCACTAGAAGACCACGCGGACAATTTCGAAACAAATTATTTTTATACATCGGTCTTACGTTCCGAAAGGCTCAGCTATGCTGCAAAGTAATTTTATAAGTTATTCATTACTGCTGTTTAATTGTTTATAATTCTAACAAAACTACATAATTAACTCATTACTAATCACTGTTCCTATATTCTCTTTTTCTCTTCTTCTTATCTGTTGCATGATTATGAGCATCACTAATATAATGCATGAGCATGCACAATAAGAATAATTTCAGGATTGAAAGCAGTATATGGATACCTGGATAGAATAGCTTCGAAAAGGGCGCTCAAAATATAATATTTCTGGTCAGGGAAGTATTTCATCAAGGGTATGTAACATTTTTCCATTATTAACACCTAGATCACACAAACAAATGAACTAATATCAAATATTTTTTAAATATTTTTATATAAATCAGCATCGTCAATCAGTGTAAAAACAGATAAAGTTTGTAAAGTTATCACCATCGATTAAATTGCGCTCTGTATAGTAATGTTCATTCAGTATCAAAATCTCCTAAAGCGTCGCATTGTGCCATCAGCAGCCCTTAGCATCACTCTCATATTGTTATTATTTTGTTGTTTATAAAATTTCTAGAAAGCGATCAGCATATTCTTTCTTACTTGTACAATGGCCGATCTATTTGGAATTTTAATAAGTCAAATCAAACTTCAAAACTCAAATTAAATTGCTTTCAGCACATTTACATTTTGCAGCATTAATCGCATTACTGTGTCAAGTCTTCTCCATTCCCTATACCCTACCCCAACCCTTCTTATCCTTTCCGATGGTGTTCAAGTGGTCCGCATAGACTATTACGGCCATTACCTATCCCTTACCCCGGCTTTGGACTGACTTGCGCTCTCATTGCCCCACCAAACGCTGCAAAATGAAAATGAAATGAAATGATAGTCAGGGCCCCGTTGGTGTGGAAGTCAATGTCGTACCGTAACCGGCGGACAACCTCTGGCGTATGTTTCCACTGGAAGACGCACAAAGGTGTCACAACCCTGTTTCCCTATGGACAGCGTGGGAGTAAGGATGATACGCAGAAACTCGAGACGCCCAATTCTTTGATGGACATCGAGGCAGTCAAGCCTTCAACAAGAAGAAACCCTCTACGCAATTGTCGACCTCCAACTAGATTCGTCATCGAATACCAGGCTCGAAAACATCCACTTACAGCACCATTTTCGGTACTGGGGCCGGAGACCAGCAACGCTGAATTATACGACGCTCTTCACAAGGTGCGATACGGGTTCTCTACCAACATTGCCCCCAGCACATCTTCTATGGATCTCTACGACGACAACCCGTTATGAACCCGGATATTTGCTCCATCCGGTCTCCAAGCAAAATTATCGGAAACAACCAAACACCGCACCAACCTGGCCCCACCGCTATGGCAGGATGTAGGGGTAAGCCTGTCCATAAAAACTGCCTAACTGACTCAACCGCTTTCTCACAATTCGACAAGTCTGGTCTGCTTTTGGCGATTGGTGATAAGCTGCCTTTCACTGGTGGAATGTCATCTCGCTCATCTTCATCTTCATTTCATCCCGTTACCCTGCTGGAAAATCACAATAATAGTTCAAGCCCTCCTGGGCACCATGGATTACCAAATCCGGGCGGTGAGTCCCATCTGCTATCTTCTGCGCTGTCGGATCACCTCTGCCTCTGGAGGGTGGCATAACACCACCTTTCATGGGTGGAGCTTTGTGTCGTTCAGCAACTCCCACAACCTCACACGCGCACTCTGACAACCACAATGTCCTTCCTCGAAACCGAACCACACTCAGTGTCCAATGGAACATGACTGGCTCCATCCTATAACGCTTGATATACAGGAGATTCATCGTGTAACCACCAGTGTTAATAGACTCACAATCAAATCTCAATCAATACGCTCTCCTGTGAGAGCAAACTCATAAGAGATCTGCTTCGCAAATCAACTTATAAACAACTCATAATCAACTCGTAAAAAATGATTCAGTCGTAAAACTCGTCAAAAACTCGTGAAACCCGAATGTAATTGTTTACGTTAGAAAGGACTACTATAATTTTACCAAACTAACAAGAAATTACTGCCGTGTGTGAGTAAACTGTGGAAATATGAGACAATGAGTCAAAAAGGTGAGTCAACTCATCCATGATTTTTTGACTGCTGAGTTGCGTGATTGACAACTCACGCATGAAAAATCTCAAGCGTGAGTTATGAGAAATTGAGTTTTTCACAACACTGGTAACCACAGCATAAATGAACAACACCTTGAGGCAACAGTACCGATGGTATATAAAAACCGGCAACAATATATACCAATTGCCTGCAATAGAGGTATCTGCAGATATTCCTGCGGAAGAACTCGATATCGACTCGGATTTGCCCATCATAGGGGTTTGCATTCAGTGGCCCTTCGCTGTCTCCGTTGTCTCGTTGTCTCTGCTTGAAAAAATACTTCAAAAAGTTCCAAGTCCAGTGATCTTACTCAACGACGCGAAAGGCCATCACATGGCGTGGGGAAGCCGTTACAACGATTTTCGCGGAGCGTCATCGCAGAACTAGCCCACCGGTACGATCTCACAATTTTAAACGACGGCTCTCCCACTTTTTCGCGGGGAACACTGAAAGTTCCATTGATGTCTCTCTCGTTTCAACCCGGATTACAAACCGTCTTCTCTGAGCCGTTGAGACAGACCTCCATGTCTGTGACCATTCTCCAATATCTCTTACGCTGGAAGGTACCACAGCGCCGAAAACAACCCGTCGACCAAAATGGCTGTTCGATCAAGCCGATTGGTCAGCTTTTCAGAACGAAATCGATGGAAAACTGGCTTTGTCTCCTCCAGAGTCACTTGAAGAATTTGCCGACCTGTTATTCTCCACTGCATCCCAAACAATCCCGCGATCTAGCTCAAATGCCGGTCGTCATGCACTTCATTGGCGGAATGAGGATACGCAAAAAGCTGTAAAGCTGCGTCGGAAAAGCTTAAGAAAACTCTGAAGACTACAGAAAAAAAAAACTGCCGCAAGGGCATCCTGACTGAAACAAAGCGCAGGAAGAATACAGTACATCTAGAAACGAATGCCGACAAATGATTCTAGTGGCAAAAGAAACATCCTGGACAGAGTTTTTGGCCGAAGTGAGGAACAAACGGCATCTGAGCTCTGGAGAAGAATAAATTGTCTCCAAGGGAAAAGAAGAGCGAAAGGCATGGCCCTCATAGTAGATGGTGTGTTAACACGAGATCCTGGAAAAATAGCAGATACTTTGGCCGAACATTTCCAAAAACTATCATCTTTTCATCGTCATCCTGAGAGTCTAGCTACAGACGCCGGCAGTTATCGCCCTATGGCCCTCAAAAGCTGCCTATCCAAGGTGACTGAACGGATGGTGAACCGAAGACTAATGAAGACTAAATAGGGCATCTCAGGCAACATGTTTGCCTTTGTAAAGAACTTCTTGAACGGACGGAGTTTCCATGTTTTGATCGGGAAGCACCGCTCCAAAATCGCAAAGGAGGAAACAAGGGTACCACAGCGATCTGTCATAGCGGTTACCTTATTTCAGGTAGAAATGACTGATGTGTTTCTTGTGCTTTTGAATTGGGAGTATGTACTTCCTTTCCAATTCAAGGCTATCCTTACACTTTGTAACCGAATGATAGGATAATTTGAACGCACCAGTGATCAGGGGCCGGTTTACTTCTTGGCTAGATGGATGGGACCACGAAAGCCAGCTTCCGTAGGAAGGCCACACCTGAGAGAGTGAAAGTCCACTTTATTCAGAAGATTGCAAACACCTATAGGGATCATGAAATCAGATTCACCGACGGCTCAAAACTTGAAGACCGGGTCGGTCTAGGAATACTTTGTAAAAAATCCAACTATGCTTCAGTTTACCAAATGTTTGTTCAATCTTCTCGGCTGAGGCAGCGGTAATTCATATTTTGCCGCAAGGTAAAAAATACTACTAACCCATGGAAAGATCTGCCGACTCGGAGGGAGCATGTTGTTCTTTCAAGATTAAGGACCGGGCACAGCAGAATATCCCATGACATGAACGGAGAAGCAACCAGGTTTCGTCGACAATGCAAATCATATGGAGAACGATGCACTACCGAGCATATCGTAAGTAACTGTCCGGCTCTCGAAGATTTGCGGAGAATACATGACATCACCGACGTAGTCAGAGCGCTTCAAAATGATCTATCATCTGAAATACGATTTATAAATTTTCTGAAGGACGCAAGAATTTTCGACAGTATCTAACTCATGTTACATTTATATAAGGTAATCTGACAGCATTTCTTTATTGATAAACCCTTCCAGTATAATTCTAATACTAGATTTAATTGTGAGTAAGAAAATATCAGGATATACTCTGTAACAACTCTGTAATCTGCTGCTGCCCTTTAGGTAGCTTCAAAACATTTTTCATTTTCATATGGAGATGAGCCAGTCGTGGGCTGAAAATCTCCCTAATAAAGATAATAATAATAAAAAATCAATCAGTACGAAATAATTTGTTAGTTAAAGTATAGATGCTGATGATGAACGTTGAGAAATTCAAACACTAGATTAACTTCCGTGGCAAAAATTTACAATCGACCAGGGAGAGACGTCAACTCACGATTTTCTGCAGCGACTTCTGGTAGAATTCTGATATTAGGTTGAACTTATGCAGCCAAAAAGTGGTGTCCCAGATCATCTTCCGTCACTTACTACTAGAAGGTGTTACGTGGAGTGCCGAGTTTAACAGCCACGGTACGCTCTACCACAGATCCAGTCAATTTGTTTGCTTAGCAGATTATATGACCGTTGTCGGCGGAACATTTGGGAAAGAAGGCAAATCTGTACATACGCGAGGCAACAGAAGTCAGACTATTTCTACTGCAATTTTTCCGATTCTTAATTCAAATTTCTTTCTTTATCAACAGTCTTCAAGACGGCAGAGAAAAGTCACAAAACTATAGGCTTAACCCAACGCCTAATATTACATGCTATCCAAATTATTCTCTTTAGCTAGCTCAGTTCTGTGAACGTGGTCTACGTATGGGGAACTCACGAGAGTGGTGAGCATTCCCTATTTTCTCTGAGCATCTCACAAGTACTGTTGCGATATGGCTTTCAACGGCTAGCGTAGTCTCCGGTTCAACTTCAGTAAAAACATTCAGTTGGAGCCAAGCGTCCTGAATCGATACATGCTCCCAACCAGCTGGAGGGAATATCAATCGATACGTTCCGAAGTTTGTCCTTCAGCGAGGCACATTCCGCGGACACATCAAGAGCCCTATTTTTCTGCAATGAAACAAAATTCACGCTGAGGAAATTGACTTTTAACCTCGTCCCTCGCCGTTATCTTTAGGGTTCCCCAATTTGGGCCTTTTGAAGGGTAAATGTTTACTAATGACTAGTGCAAACGAAGAGAGTGCCCTCCTTTGGCGATGCTCTAGTCTGTGCGATCGTCGGGGAGTCGTAAAATAGCAATTTCATTACCAAGTGCATTGCTGCCAAAAACTACGCACTCTGAAAGGATTATATTTTTACAACCGTGAGGACCACCCGACTAAGTTTGTCATCGAGAGTACATGGCTGCAGTTAGTTGGATCCCACACTTTGCCGGAGGAGAATATTTTGATTAAATTTTGATGTTTAACAAGAAGGCACGTAAAGCAAGACACATCATAAAATCTTCACAGCAGTCATTTTCTGTGAAGGAGGGTCGCCATCCCGACCACCGGTAGCTACTACTTAGGGTTTGGGATAGGACCGGATGGCTTGACGAAGGGTTGCTTGTATGAAGGTGTTTTTATCCCGACAATAGCTGCAATGGAGACGCAAGAAGATACACATGTTAAAACAACGCTACAGAGCCGAACAGAAGGACGTGTTCTGTTTAATGTTTTTCTCTTTGCTGTGTAGATGCGGAAAGCGGAGTAAAGGATTCCATATTGATGACTTGACGCTGATTCTTGTTTCCCGCTTGAACTTCATGCTTCTCACCGGCAGGCTGCTGCAGTGTGAGATGATTAATTTCCGGTTTGATAGGATGCGATGCGTCTCCCCTTTTTCGTTGGCAATGAAGGCTGTTTGTGGCATGGCGCAATTTCGTCCGGTGGAAATCCGGCAAGTGATAATGGCGCAATTAGCACTGTCGTTTTGATTAATTATTCTCGCGCTATGTGGTTTTGGTGAAGATTTCGCTGTATTCGTAGGGTCAATGCGTAAATCATCTCTCTTTTATCTAGGGTTTCAATGCTAGTAATGGACCCCATAGTAGCTGAAATTCATTCTCGACGCTTTTCCGCAATGATATCTCAGACGCATATAATATACAATATTATATACAGTTGTGTTCAAAATAATAGTAGTGAAAGCCGATTTTCATACAAAATGCTCAACTTTGGCATGCTGTAACTTTGTTTTCATATGAGCAATCGGCATGAAATTTTGGCAGTGAACTACAAATATGCTCAAATTCATTATCACAATATTTGAAAATTTTCACACTACCGGCTAAAAAGTTAAGCACCAGGTGAAATCGCTCAAAATAATAGTAGTTTTCCTCTTGTAAATTTTTGTTCAGCAACAATTTAGTAAAAAATTGTATTGTCTATACATTTAAAGCTTGGGTGGAAATGGTTGTAACGATGTGTAAAGAAAAAATCTAAAACTCAAAATACAGTAGATATTTAAATTATTAAAACTACTATTATTTTGAGCGATTTCACCTGGTGCTTAACTTTTTAGCCGGTAGTGTGAAGATTTTCAAAGTTTGTGATAATGAAATTGAGCATATTTGTAGTTCACTGCCAAAATTTCATGCCGATTGCTCATATGGAAACAAAGTTACAGCATGCCAAAGTTGAGCATTTTGTATGAAAATCGGCTTTCACTACTATTATTCTGAACACAACTGTATATAATAATATATAATGGAGTCTAACAACAAGTTCAATGTTTTTAGTTCATAGTACGCCTATGAAACATACAAAATCATTCGATTTTTCCAGCGAAATATGCATTTGGAAAACTGTTGTCCGATTGCCTATTATGGATCCTCCCTGAGTTCATAATAGGAATGTTTACAAATTTAACGTTTCCTATTATGGACCCTCCATTTGATTCCCATGTAATATACAGTGAAACCTCCATGAGTCGATATTGAAGGGACCATCGACTCATGGAAATATCGAGTCATGGAACAGCAATTCTTTGGAAAGCTACTCCTAGGGACCATCATAGTAACCATGGAATCTTGTTTTTAGTATGGTTCCATGAGTCGATATCGAGTCATGGAACATCGACTCATGGAGGTATCACTGTAGCTCGCTGCCGACGTGCCTATTATGGACCCACCTGGAAATGCGTATTATGGACCCTCTTGTGTGCTGACTAACAATGCAATCGAAGTTCCCCCGGTGGATTTTAATAGAAATAAGGTTGCTTTGAGTGTTAATTTTATGTTTTTCTGTAGGGGGTCCATAATACGCAAAGGGTCCATAACCGGCATCGACTCCCTAGTTCGTATATTTCAGGCAAGAATGCTTTACGGAGCTTAGATTCTATTTTTGTATTTTGTGTATATACAATTCATTGTATTGAACATGCAAAAATTAATAGGAGATAAAGCACTCGTGGTAGCTCAAAATTAATCGTCACAGAGAAATACTAATACTTTCAAGAATGAAGGGTTAGTATTGGGCAATATGCTATGTGCAATGTGTTAGATCCAATTTCCTGCGAAGGTGTCTGGGTTCCATTGTCGGTCGGTCCAGGATCTTTTTGTAATGGAATTTTCCTTGACTTCCTTGGGCATAGAATATCATCGTACCTGCTACACGATACATGAATGCGAAAATGGCATCATTGGCAAAGAAAGCTCTCAGTTAATAACTGAGGAAGTGCTCATTGGACACTAAGTTGTTGTTAAAGTGAGGACGTAATTCCAAGAAGAAAAAGAAAAAGAAGAGGATGAATGGGAGCTGCAGTATGAAAGTGTAAATTTCTTCAACTGCTATTAATGATAAAATAAATACTAGACTCTTACGCTTTGTTGTCTATTCCTATACAAATCCTCACAAAAGCGATATCACAAGTCTGTAAAATTTTGTTTAAATAAGACAAAATCTCAATTCCATGTGATATACTTAGAGGATATTAAATTTGAATAGCAAATATGCCATGTGTAGCTTTGATGATATTAGTTTTTACGTATTTCCTGCTGCTTCCATCACGCAAATTAAATCGTAACATGTAGATAATATTCCGGAACCGGAAACGTATCCTAGTATGATGCATAATCACTTAAAACTTTCGTCAAGCTCTGTTTAGCTCAGGTGAGGGAGTTGGCAGTATTAATTAGCTTTTGACTACATCAGCTTAAACGATATTGAGCACAAGCACAAAGCATCTGGTATCCTGGTAGTGAACTCGCACCTCTCTGCTGCAATCTGAAGGGATACATATCAAGTAAAAGCTACGGATGCAATTAGTTTGCACCCTTTGGGTCTCATGAGATGGCTTAAGAGTTTAACTGATTCTGTTAGCGGTAGCTATGGCAATGTGAGAACTGAAATACTGGATATATCGTTAGTATAAGAGTGGTATGCGGTCTCTAGTGGTTTGTAATTTCAGTGGATATAGAATAGAATAAAATGTTTTGTTACGTTTAGGTACAACCTTTCTTCTAAAGTTATATTCGACAGCATATGTTTTGGGTAGAGTTGATGCAACAGTTATGGTCATATAACTAACTGTGATCATATTATATTTCACTTCATTGAAATGGAAAAGATCCGTTATTAAGTCCCAAGTGAAAATAGAGCAAATGTCAAAAGTGAAAAAGCAGTTTTCGCCGTTACAATCAACAAATCGAATAAAATAAAAACACACATCTGTTTTATTTTCAAAATACAAAGGCTGTGTGTTTTTATTTTTTCCGATTTGTTGATTTCAAGGGCGAAAACTGCTTTTCCACTTTTGACATTTGCTTCATTTTTACTTGCACCTTAATTTAAGAATTTTCAAAAGCAGTTTCTCCATGCAAAAGAAAATCAAGAAAATGTGTCCACTGCATTCTATTCAACGATCGAAACAGTGGACATTCAACTCATTTATTTAGTTAACCGCTAAACAGGTAACAATAAATTAACAATTTCACGCCACAATAGTCGGTTCGTGATCGCATCTCTCCATCCTCCGTTCAACCCCATGCTTGCCAAATCGAACCGCACTTGATCCGCCCACCTAGCTCAGAGCGCTCCACGCCTTCTTATACCAACCGGATCCGAAGCGAACACCATTTTTGCAGATTTGCTGTCCGGCATTCTTGCAACATACCCTGCCCATCGCATTCTTCCAGCTTTGGCCACCTGCTGGACACTGGGTTCGCCGTAGAGTTGTGCGTGCTCGTGGTTCATCCTTCGCCGCCTACACCGTTTCCTGCACACCGCCAAAGATCGTTATAACGGGTGCTTAGTTCAAAGAATCCAAGTGCTTGCAAGTCCTCTTCGAGTATCGTCCACGTTTCATACCCCTACTGGCCTTTTGAGCGTTTTGTACATGCTACAGCTTCTTGTGGAGGCCATAGTAGGCCCGACTTCCACTGATGATTCGCCGCCGTATTTCACGGCTAACGTTGTTATCAGCCGTCAGCACGGATCCAAGGTAGACGAACTCGTCGATCACCTCGAACGTATTCCCGTCTATCGTAACACTGCACAATGGTCCAAAGGCGCCCAAAACCTCAAAAATCAAAGTTGTTTTATCCGAACAGTTATATTTTTCCCGATTTCCTTAACACTTCTGTGGTTCAAATCCAAATTTTTAAGCAGATTCATTGGGTTTTGAATTTTATACAGCTCGTAGAGTGGACCGTGGGCATGATTTTTCAAGAAAACGAATATTTACAATCCATCTTTCACAAGCTATTTATGAATTCAAAAAGAGCTCAAGCTGCAATGGTATCTTCAGAGAAGTTGTTTGTATATACATAAAGTACATCTGAATTGAATAAAAATTTTCATAAAATTCATACAAAGTGAATTAAAGTTAAAATTGTTCAAAAACAATATTAATTTTTAGAAAAGTACCTTAAGACATTAGTAGCCCGCGAATGCCCGCGATGAGAATAAGTTTATTCGAAAGCTTAAAACAAGAGCTTTCAAGCAGGGTACAAATTATTTTGCGAAATCTTGCGATAGACCACTTTCAACGCGTTTGAAGGTGTACGGAGTGCAATTCTAATTAAATAATAATAATCCTGTGATACGCTAGTACGTGCATTGCAATCGCAGTAGCCATGAATTGCATACCAAGAAGAAACGAAAAACTCGCTGCTATCTTCTTCTTCTTTTTTCTGGCGTTACGTCTCAACTGGGACAAAGCCTTTTTCTAAGCAGGCAGGTGTTCTTATGAGCGCTTCCGCAGTTATTAATTAAGGACTTCCTTTGCCGATTGACCATTTTAGCATGTGTACATCGTGTGGCAGGTACAATGATACTTTATGTTCTGGCAAGTCGAAAAAATTTACTTTACCAAAAGACCCTCGACTGGTGGGATTCGAACCCACGATTCTCAGGTTGGTCTAGCTAAATAGCTGCGCGTTTACCGCTTGGACTCTGGGACCCTACGTATACAATATTTTACTATTATACCTTAATTAAATATTGTCCACACCTATATTTGATATTATTAGGGTATTGAAATACTTTGAATTCAAATTTGAACGGTCACTAAATAATAAAGCACAAATGTGGGCTTCGTAGCCGTGCGGTTAGTGTCACCAGGCATTTAGCCGAATCGTGCTATGGAGTGTGGGTTCGAATCCCACTGCAGGCCAGAAAACTTTTCGTGATGAATGTTCTCCGACTGTACCATTGGGCGTTGCATGCTAGTCCGTTGCCTAATGTGGGCAAAATGTCCACTGGAAGCATTAATGTGTCGGTGTCTTGAAAAAAAATTATCTTGGCTTATTTAAATGGTTGAACGAAACTATTTCCTTCAACATGCAGTCTCCAGATAAAATGAAACTAATTGGAAAAATCATTCCCTACGTGGACTTGCTTTTGCTTTTAAAACAAGTATGATAACAGACTGAAGCTATAGACATGACAATCATGCTGAAACTGATTAAATGGATGATACTTGCATCAAGGCAGGGTTAGATATGAGATATTTATGAACAAATGTTCATGAAATTTTCACAATTTTTCAGACACCACATGAATTTTAACATATATTTTTGAGTGATTTTTTCAATCACAAGTTCATTGTAGTGATTTATTTAACAAATCTGAAAAAATGGCGTAATAAATAAATAAGGTGGACATTTAGACGATCATATTTACTTATGATGGTTTTTGTGTAGAGTTTCCATATCTTTGGATGAATAGTTTATATTTTTTTGTCAAAAAATTCACTTTAGCCTAGATGTTTTTACTATTGGAGTTGTGCATGGAAAAATTACTCAAAAATATATGTTGAAATTCAAGTAATGCCTGACATGCTGTGAAAACTTCATTTCAATCCGTCAATAAATAACTGAGAACTAGCTTGTCCAAGTTGACCATTTTGTATAGAAGATTGAAAAAGTTGAAAATGTATTGTCCGAACCTGAATATTCTAATTATCAGTCCAAAACAAGAAAAAAATGAAAACAAAAGTCCATAATAGTTAAAATATGGCATAAAATATCTCAAATATATGATTTCAGCTATATAAAAGAGAGTTTGAGGTTTTGTCCGACATTTGTTCTAGATCGAACCACTGTGCACTGCTACCTAGGCGAGCCCTGTCGCGCTCGACTCCACCAGCTTGCATGTACTTTGTCTTGGTCGCATTCACCACCAACTTTTGCTGCCTTGCGTTTCAGGCGGGTGTACAGGTCTGCTACCTTTTCAAATGTTCGGCCGACAATGTCCATATCATCAGCGAAGCAAACAAATTGACTGGATCTCGTAAAAATCGTACCCCGGCTCTCCTCATAACACCTTCTAGCGCAATATTGAACAACAGGCACAAAAGTCCATCACCTTGTCGTAGTCCCCGGCGGGATCCAAACGAACTGGAGTGTTTGCCTCAAATCTTCCCACAATTTTGCAACACATTTTTGGAGGATTTGTCGTACAGTAAAGATCTGGTCCGTTGTCGATCGGCCGTCAACGAAGCCGGCTTGATAACTTCGTACGAACTCGTTTACTACAGGTGACAGACAACGGAAGATGATCTGGGATAATACTTTGTAGGCCGCATTTAGAATGGTGATCGCTCGGAAGTTCTCACAATCTAACTTCTCGCCTTTCTTGTAGATGGGGCATATTACCTTCCTTCCACTCCTCCGGTAGCTGTTCTGTTTCCCAGATTGTGCCTATAAGCCGGTGCAGACAAATGGCCAGCCTCTCCGGGCCCATCTCACTATGGCTTATCAGGTGGCCAATAATCAAAAAAGTGATGTGCCCCAAATTTCAATTCTTGTTCGCCATTTCATTGTCAACATGTCTGCTAAGAAATCCCCAAAATATTAGGGCATGATTTGCATTGCACACTCAGATATGAGGTGCCAAAGTTTAACCTATGAAGAAAAACTTGTTTTATTAACAAAAACTATGGTTTACTCATATAAATATAACTTTTTTTCTATAATACTTACGTACAATGTTTTTACACCATTTGAAAGCTTACAAAAAAGACTTCCTAGAAACAATAAAAATATAACAAAAAGCTTCAGAATAATGGCTTTTATGATGTTTTTTTATAAAGCAGTTAAAAAAACCGAATAAGCTTATAGTTAACACATCGAGTACTTTTTTGTCCCAAGTTGTCCCAGGCTTAAATTCAGTTCCAAGGGTTCTTTGAGATGTAAACTAAAGGATCGTGAAGAGTTTAGCTGCACAAATTAGCACTTTTTTAATTTAAGGCTTTTTGAATTTTTTCAATATTTTTAACCATTTTCTATTGAAAACAGCTAAAAACTAATTCAGAAAATAACTTAATGACGCTAAATCATTCAAATCATCATTTCTATGTATGTTTTAACATTTATAATGATTTGCACAACATTAATCGCATAAATGGCATATATGCATTATAAGTAACAAAGTTTAATATTTCGGTATAGGCCCTATTCAAAAGTTAATCTCGAAAACTTGTTTTTGAAAATAAAGCATCAAATTTGTTTCATAAAACTCATAAATACGACATGAGATGGAAAAAATATTTTTGGCCGCCAGTCTGTATGGAAACAGCCCATAGTGCATATTTATGAGTTAAGCTCCGATAACATCCTTACCAGCAGCTTTATTTTTCTTGAGCTGGTGAATGGCATACTAAACCCCCCTCAGAGTGAAGGCTGGTTGGTTTTCATCGCCCGCAGTACTGGCAAAGACATTCCCTCCGTTGTCCCGTCCTTGATTGCCTGTGCTCTCAGTGCCATTCAGGTGTTCATCGAAGTGCTGCTTCCACCTTTCGATCACCCCACGCTCGTCCGTCAAAATGCTCCCATCCTTATCCCTGCACATCTTGGCTCGCGGAACGAAGCCGTTGCGGGATGCGTTGAGCTTCTGATAGAACTTACATGTTTCTTGAGACCGGCACAACTGTTCCAACTCCGCTCATTCCGTCTCCTACAGGCAGCGTTTTTTCTCCCGAAAGAGGCGGACATGCTGTTGCCATTTCCGTCTTTAATGTTACACGTTCTGTCAGGTCCCTTGCTGCAGCATGACCGCCCGCGCTGCATTCTTCTCCTCCAGAATCTGCCTAGATTCTAGAGATGGTCGGGTCTCGGGTTTCCAAACCCGAAACCCGACCCGAACCCGAACCCGACGGGTTCGGGTCGGGTTCGGGTTTGAAAATTTTTATTTTTTCGGGTTCGGGTTCGGGTCGGGTTTGAAGGCTAAAAAAATATCGGGCACGGGTCGGGTTCGGGCTTGAAAAAAGTCGGGTTTAGTCGGGTTTGAGTCGGGTTTGGTGAGAATCGTTCACAAAGTAACAACACAAAGCTTTCCTATGCTTCAGAAACGATGGATTTATCATCTTTTCGAACTCGGGTTCTATTCGGGTTTTTCTTAGAAAACTTTTTCGGGTTTCGGGTCGGGTTCGGGTTTGAACAGCGAAAATTTTTCGGGTTCGGGTCGGGTCCGGGTTTGCTTTTCAATTTTTGTCTCGGGTTCGGGTCGGGTCCGGGTTTGAAAGAATAAAATAAGTCGGGTACGGGTCGGGTTCGGGTTTGAAAAATGTGAAACCCGACCATCTCTACTAGATTCCTCATCGAACCAATTGTTCCGTCGACTCCGTCCCACGTACCCGACGTTGCTCTCAGCTGCATTGTTGACGGCTACTTTTACTGTTCTCCAGCAGTCTTCAAGAGGGGCTTCATCCAGCTTACCCTCTTCCGGTAATGTAGCCTTGAGGTACTGCTCGTACGCAGTTGCTACATCCGGTTGCTTAAGCCACTCTAGACCTGGGGCGGCCGTCGGTACCGTACGTTGTTTACGATGGAGAGTTTTGGGCACAATTTAACCATCACCAGATAGTGGTCAGAGTCGATGTTAGCGCCACGATAGGTTCTGACGTTGATCATGTCGGAGAAGTGCCGTCCGTCAATCGGAACGTGGTAGATTTGTAATTCTGTCTGCTGTGGTGATCACCAGGTGTATCGGTATGGAAGGCAGTGCTGGAAGTAGGTGCTACGAATAGCCATATTCTTGGAGGTGGCGAAATCAATCAGTAGTAGGCCGTTTTCGTTCGTCAGCCGGTGGGCGCTGAACTTTCCAATAGTCGATCTGAATTCTTCCTCCTGGCCAATCTGAGCGTTAAGATCTCCTATGACGATTTTGACGTCGTGGCTTGGGCAGCTGTCGTACTCGCGTTCGAGCTGCGCGTGAAAAGCGTCTTTATCATCATGAGTGCTAATAAAAGTACTTAATTCTTTTTTAACTTATTTCCCAGACAACCAGAATATACACGAATAAACATCTGATTCCCACACCATGATTTACAAGTCATGAAATTTATAAATTGGTTAGGCCGTGATGTCAGGACGACAAATCATGGTTCCTGGCGTCATAATCATGATTCTCCATGAACGTAACATCCAGAGCGTCAACACAAAGCGGTGCACTTTGCTTCAAGTCAGTCACATCAGCCTTGAAAATCGCAAAACACCCGTTGCTAAGGGCAACCCAGGTATCAGGTATCAGAAGGCCGGCTCCAGAGGCACGTTCCCCGCCATTTGGGAGATTTGTGCCATCGCCATGTTTGAGCCAATTTCATCATCTACCCGATGGGAGAGGAAAGGGAAGGGAAAGATGGGAGGAAATAGGAGTGGGGTCCCTTGAAGAGGGAAAATCGCATAAGCGAATTGAGAGCATGTAGCTGCATACCACAATGGGTTCGAACAGCGCCCTAAAAAGGACACTGCAAAACGCATGAGCGTAAAGAGAGCCTATAGCTCATTACCACAGCGGGTTAAGGATAACAGAATGTCCTGAAGATTCAGGTTTCTGAAATCAGTTTCACTTAATAAGTGTTAACCAAGTAATTGGAATCGCAATTACGCGAAGATTGGATAGTTACATATCAGGTGAGAAGAAATCCATAATCGGAATCACAACTATCACACACAAATGTATCAACACACTGAAGGGGGGACAATCTGGTGTAGGGGTTAGAACCCACGCCTCTCACGCCGAGGACCTGGGATCAAATCCCATCCCCGAGATAGTCACAAAAAAAAATCTGTGACGACTTCCTTCGGAAGGGAAGTACAGCCGTTGGTCCCGAGATGAACTAGCCCAGGGCTAAAAGTCTCGTTAATAAAGATAGAAAAAAAACACACACACACTGAATATTTGCCATGTGATAGTTGAGTCGGCAGTGACCAGTCAAGGTTGTTACCAAGAGACTGCAATTCTGCTTTGACAGATTTGTTAAATACTTAGCCACCTTTGGGATGGCTCAGTAATGTACATTTTTTTTTTGACGGCATGACTCAAAATTATTCCAATATTGCTGGTGCTGAGTTGCCGCCCAAGAATTTCTGAAGCTTCACCCAGCACTTCGAAATTGGAATAGCTGCCTGAGGGCCAATGAAGTCATGCGATGCTCCATTGCGAGCTAATTCATAAGCCAATTCATTCCCAGCAATGGAAGAATAGCAAGGATCCATATAAGTTTTACAGAGTTTACTGAATTCAGTTCCTCAAATTGAGTTCGACGTGCGATAACAAGCTTAGACCTTGAGTTGGCCTAAGCAAGAGCTTTACAAAGCAGCCTGACTATCTGACATATTCCTTTGCAAATAGCCAGACGACAACTCGTCCCGCGAAGGGAGTTGTGAGGAACAAAGTGACAAGCAATTGTGGAATTCACTCGAAGCAAGGACAATTGTGTCCCAATTCACCGGAAGTGAAACATTCAAATCACTAGGATTTCCAATGGACGGAGAGAATTCATAGAATTTGGTCACAACCAATTCCCAGTTTGTGGAGTATATGTTAATATAGAGATGTAGCGATGATCAGATAATTATTCATCATCTGATAACGCCAATTCGTCAACTCGTGACTGATTCTGTTCAAGCAGAGCATTATGTCTAACACTTCTTCTCTAGCAGACACCATGAAGGTTGGGCGATTCCCTAAAATAAGTAATCCAAGATTTGAACTACTTAAGCATTCCATCAGACTGGAGCTTCTCAAATTGATATATGAGCTGATCCAGATGATGTGATGAGTATCAGCATCAGTAACCACAAATCAGCAGAAGGCCTTTTCATAGGCAGTGAACGACAACTCGTTTGAAATCATCCATTGGGGGTGGTTCATCATGTGGTAAATACACCACACAACGAAAGACGTATTTCCTATTGAGGTCACCGACAGAAATATCAATTGTGACAGCACATACATCTCTGGTTGTTAACTCAGAATTGAGTGTAGGAACGATAGCGCTATTTACGAGGACGCATGCACGAGGTATGGCACGCGAGTTAGCCATTTCATGTTTATGAAGGTAACAAAAACTGGGTCCACAAGGTTACCTAGATAAAAGTACACAAAAGTTTGGGTTTTGCTCCATTTGAACTGTACCATTTGCATGAGTCTACATAGATTGATCGTTGCTGATATTTTATGCTGGAAATTGGTCTAACTAAGCTATCCTAACCGTAGCCACTACCCAAACTAGGCAGGATTAAGCTTTTCGCAATATCAGAACGAAAAAACCAGATCAGTATCTCTTAAAAGTCGCCAAAGGCGAAAAGCACAGACTACACTGTGTAATACGCATAATGCGAAACCATCGAGGTGAAAATTTAAACTAAATTACAACGTATTAATAATCCCACCCTTATTTAGCCTCAGGCTTGAGACTGAAGAAGGGCAGCCGATTATCTCGGAGAAACACAAGGTCACCTACACCATTGCTCCGGGTAGCACAGGAAGGGCATAATACTGTAGAGGGCGCCCAGGTACTCCACAGGCTCCGTTTGCGGTTAGGTTTTATTTAGACCCCCTAACCATTCATTCTTAGGCACGGTAAGCTTAAAGCCGCATGAATTAGGGGTCACCTATTAGGTGGATTTTTACCACCGGAACAGGCAGTCCGTAGTGTTAATTCTTAGCCAATTGAAACAACCGCTACCGACACTACGCGGTTATCTAGGCTGATCGGGAAAAGGGAACTAACATTGATGATTAACTCCTGACGTGCCCAAACAGCCCGCAACTGATTCCCACACCATGATTTACAAGTCATGAAATTTATAAATTGGTTAGGCCGTGATGTCAGGACGACAAATCATGGTTCCTGGCGTCATAATCATGATTCTCCATGAACGTAACATCCAGAGCGTCAACACAAAGCGGTGCACTTTGCTTCAAGTCAGTCACATTAGCCTTGAAAATCGCAAAACACCCGTTGCTAAGGGCAACCCAAAATTACTGTAGAAAAATGTTCTATTTCCCACATTTAGAGCCTTCAATGACCCTAACGATTTAGAAAATTCATGCAGCCAACATAGGTTACTTGATGAGTTTCACGTTTTTGAACTACTGTACTGAGAAGAGCCATGTGATTTTCGCGAAATTCAATTCTACTACTATTAAAAATTCCCAGCACTGGAAGTAGGTGTTCCAGTTATGTACATAGTGGTTCCTTATTTCGCCATACGGGATAATTCAATAGTTTTCAAATTTTAAATTATTTGGTGTGTTTAAGCATTAAGATGTTAACTATTTCTTGATGTAATGACATTCAAAAAGTTTCAAAATGTGAACGTTTTCGATATTTTTAAATGCAAAATAGGGAACCACTATGGCCATAACTGGTACACTTTTCCAAGTAGTTACGAAATTTGAAAATATTTGCGTATTCCTTCAGGCGCGCTCCAAAATTGATATTTGTTGATACCATGTTTTCATATTTTGCTTAACTTGTACCCAATGTAGGGTGTTTGACAGAGCGTTACGCGTATATAGTTTGGCAACTTCCATTTGATTTTGTTGTAATTGGCCAAATAATATACGCGTAACGGTCTGTCTAAAATACTTTTATTACCCTATTGCTGTTTGAATTTGACGAGCAAACCTTGGCTATCTGGGCTTCAAATGCGGTAGCACAAAGCAATCAAAGGAAACTTAGCAATCGTGATACCGTTTTGTCTCAAATTCCGAACAGACTCATATTCCGAACAATCGGTTTTTGTATGGCGATTTGGTTGAAATGTTTCGCTGAAATATGTCACCAAATAACAAGGAAATGGCAGTCAATTGCAATTCAATTTTAACGTCTCCAATATAATTGATACCGCGGGAGTAGTAAAGATTTTCTAGTTTGAGACCAGTAGAATTAGCTCAGCTAAATTTATATGCTAAATTATTAATTTGAATACGGTTTATTCGTGCTGTTCGGAATTTGAATCAAGGTGTTCGGAATATGAGACAGAATCAACACAGTGTTCGGCATTTGAATCAAAATGTTGTTCCATACTTTTGCGTAAAAACAATACTAAAACTAATTAAATCAACATTATTATCGGTATACCCATCAGCTAACAGTTAGGCTTTGCGAGGAAATTAAAATTTACACAAATATCAGCTAATTTATACCAATCAGATGCATTCGAAGTCACTGTTGGCCTTAAGTGTTCGGAATATGAGTCAAAACGGTACATGTCACTTCCAACCTAGCAATGAAAATCAAACTTTGAGTTCACCTTCCATGTGTAAAATTTTACCACGTTTGGTGTTCCCGCATTTCATATTCGCATTTCGATGGTCCCTGCAATGTCGAGTTAGGGAAAGTTGACTGATTTATGATTTATGAATAATTCATAGATCTCACTTATGTAACTAATGATCACTAATGCGAAATTGTTGAGCGTTCTATGAAATCATAACTTAACTGGTTTATAAGCCGTAATTTATGGAAAACCTAAGCATTTTTGCCTCAGCGGGAAAGATACGTACTGCGTTTCGAAACCTCCAAATTTGTTTTCGATCCAGCGATAGTTAGGAATAAACTTTTGCTAAGCATACCAAATTCTGATCCAGCATATTTTCCTTATGAAGATAACGTTGTTGGTCTGCACTTCAACCTAACACATACAATCAACTACGTGAAAAGCTCTCCGTAATCTGCGTATGCTAATTGATTCCCAAAAGTAAAATTCAACCAGCTTTTAATATTAATGAAATTATGATTTTCCAAACGTTGGCATATCCTCTCCGAGCCCGGTTTCATCCTTGAAGTTTAACTTTTTCCTCGTATACACGAAACCAAGTTGAGCAAACTGCAGTGCTCTTCATTTTCCTTCGTGCATAAAACTGGTTTTGCTGAAGTGGTCCGTCGGATAGGAGGGTCAAATAGATAGAATACATAAGAAGGCCCACTCTGCAGCAACACAAAAGGATCGTTTTAATACTTTATAAATTGAAAGAGCCAACAGTTTGGATCTAGTTTAACTGTTGTCGGCTTTGCATTTGAGTTGGCTTGGCGAGCCTGATGGCTAGTGTTTAAGGTGAGTGAAACTGTGATCTGGCGACATGTGAAAAGTCAATGAATGGAAAGTGTTAAGCGTTGAGTGAACATAAGAAGTTAAATTAAATCCCGATTTTATGATTATTTCTTGTAAAGATTGCATAACACAGCGTAACAAATATGAAAATTTGCGTGTCTCAAGGACCAAACTATGTGTCTCTAGTAGATTTTGGGTCGCCGTTCTCAGAAATGTTTCAGCACGTCACAATTTTTAGCAACAGGTTGCCAACATTGTATAAAACACTGGTTTTATTGATGTTTACATGAATTTTAAAGTATGATTCATCATACTTTTTTGTGATCTAATCTACCAAGCATGCAAAAAAGAACTTGAACTTTCAATTTACATATAATTTAAATAAAATTGCACGATAAAATTCAATTTGAATCGATTTTTTCAGCATGCTTGCAGTCTTTATTTAAAATTATTCGTTTCTCTTATATGGCAAAATACAATACTTTTTTGAATCACCAAAAAATAACATTTTACCATCGAAAATATTATGAACTTTGTTGATAATTATTAAATTGACGCTTATATTGAGCTGTTCGGTAATCCAATCCACATGGTTATCAAATTAATTAACTCATTACGCGTGGTAAAGATGGACAAATTATGGGTAAACTTATGAAAAAAATTCAAGTGCTCGACTGGGATCCCAGCCGAGCACGTGTATTTTTTTTTTCATAATTTCACCCATAATTTTTCCAGCTTTACCACGCATAATGAGTTAATTAATTTGATAATTATTGTTTTATACATGAAGTTTGAACTCTATGGAAAATTGAACAAATAAATTGCCGTACAAGCTAGCAAACTTGCATGCAAGTTGGCTGAAATAGTCAAATATACCATTTTCAACAGTCAATATCTCGAAAACTAGACGTGCTATGATATATCTGAAAACGGCATTGGACTCAGCAACCCTTCATTTAGTAAATAGCGGTATTGTAGTGCTTGAGAGAAAAACGTGTTCCGCAGTGTAATTGTTATGATTCATGATTCAGATTTTTTCAATAACAGGAATACGCGGTCGCTTCTTGAATAAAACACAAATCATGTACAATGCATGTTCGGTGAGTATTAACAAGAAGCTCATTTCTTATTCAATAACTCAAATCAAAAATCGGCATACAGTAAACTTTCTATAACTCGATATTGAAGGGATCATCGAGTTAGGAATGTATCGAGTTATAGAACACAAAACTAGAGGAAACACGGTCCAAGGGACTATCTAGGTAGCCATGAAAACAAACTTTTACTATGGTTCTCTAACTCGATATCGAGATACCGATTATCGAGTTAGGGAGAGTTAACTGTATAATCCTATTATCATGAAATGACAACATGCGGATCACTGTTGTAAATACTTGGACCAATATTCTATAGAGCCCTTGAAGGAAATTAAACATCCACACAACTCAATATTCCGTTTACCAAATTGGAAGCGTTAAGGCCCAAGTAAATATGGTGCAAATGTCAAAACTGAAAAAGTAGATTTCTGCGTTTAAATCGGAAAATCGTGAAAAATTAAAACACTCAGCTATTTTATTTGGTTGTGTGTTTTAATTTTTCTCGATTTGTCGATTTGAACGCAGAAAACAGCTTGTTTAGTTTTAACATTTGCTCCAATTTCTCTTGGGCCAAGAATGCCTCAAGGATGTACAGCATAAAATCTATGGAGCTTTCAACTAAGATATTTCTAAAGGGATCTTTCTATGTGCACTGGCCAAGCCATTGCAGGAATCTTTGAGTAATTACGATAGGAGAAACATTGATTGAGTTTTGGTCATCCAGAATTACTTCTTCCACAGAACTCCTGTGTGAAGTAATCAAATTCGTTCAAAGGGTTTTTCATCTTGATAGGTCTGAGATTTTCCTATGTTTTTGAACGTATCTCAAATCTCTTGAAAACTCCAGAAATGCCCTTAAATACTCCAATTGAATTTTATCAGACCCCTTCGAAATTCAGTGATAGCTCTTGGAGAAGCCTGAAATCTTTGGAAAAGAGAGAAAATTCCAAAATGGTTAGGAGTTTCTAATAATATGTTAAACTTCTGAGAGCTCTTTGTTAACTCCTGGGATTCTCAAAGTATCCCTGTAAACTTCATGATTGATATGGGAACCTTTGAGGGCACCGGTAAAGGACCTTGCATTGATAGCTGTGATGCATTTGAATAGGAGGTAAAAGCACATTCCTAATATATAAACAATCAGTATCACCTTGGATCTATAAAAAAAACATTAAATATCGCTCAACAGATGGTATTATTGCTACACTTAAAAGCACGTAAAATTATAGCGACATTTTCAAATCGTAACTCGAAACTGATTCGAAGGCACCCTGAAAAAGCTTCCTATTAGTGACTGCGTGCATCAGCTTATTTTAAGTATGATCAGCAATTTTAGAAGCTACAAACAATGTAAAAATAAGTGGATATAACGATAATTTATCCAAAATTTTAGCATATTTGCTTTTATTCAAAAACGCTGTGGTGTGAGATAATTGACTCTGTTAACCTGATCCTCAGAAATGGCGTTTTTTTAATGTCAGTGAATCAGTTTACAGAAAATATTGTATTGAACGACGAAAAAGAAATATAACTTAATTTGAAATTCACAGAATATGGTTATGTCAAAATAAAAGAGTTCAATAAAAATGAGTTTTTCAGCGAGTTCATTATTTTTTCAATAAAAATAATGTTTGAATTTAAAAATAAAACCCCAATGAATATTGGAGAAGAGACTCAGCCGTACGACGCTACTTAACAGCGATGCTCTCACAAGAGCGCTGGACCTCACTGGCGGATGTTCGTGGTCAGTAGCTTCATATCATTGGCCGGAAAATTATTTTTGTGCACTAGGGCACTGAGGTAGCCGAAAAAATTCTCAATGGGACGGTATTGGGACAAGTTGGTCCGGTTCCTTTATTTCGGCACGAACCTCTGGTCGCGGAGTGCTTGCTGTTTCGACGCCATCTTTGATTGAACTGACAGCACTTGAAATAGACATACAAGAAATTAGACTGTTATTGTCGCTGCAAATCTTTTGATCAACATCTTGTACGCGAGACTTGGAGATGGTACTTAAAATGTCAATTTTTTTCCAATATAACCATAGTGTAATGTCGTGCAGAAATGAAACACTGGACTTTCACTAATCACTAATTTATTATTACGGCTATCGTGATACTTACTCCACGGTCGATCGGCAAAAGAGACCGATCATGGGGTCGCATGGTCTTTTATAGGGTGCAGAACAAAAGGCATTGTTTTACAATCTATTGAGCGTGGGGAAAGTGTGAGAGAATAATCTACGTTCAAGGTCATGACTATTTCTATACACTACTACTATTGCTAATTTACCACAGTATACAGTTGATGGATTCTGCAATGCTAATAGGGTTCACAACACTTCTCCCAGCTTTAAATGAGACTGTAGAGCTAATTCTTCTGTACAAAAAAACTGTAATCCAACGATATCGAAAACGCGAAACAGCTATCATACTTGAAAAAATTGTAATTCCTAACTGTCAAATACTTTCGATACACGAAGGGACAAAACATCCGTTTTCCTAAACCCACACTAGCGCTTACAAGTTTTATCGCGAATAGGTTTGGAACGACGGAGTTTTGGTGATGTAGAATCGCTGCGTTTTCTTTTTTCCGATTTCTTCTTTTTCGGAGATTTCTTCTTATTCAACGGTCTTTGTTGAATCGCGGTCGAGGAACCAGGCACCTCTACCTTTGTCGTTGGTTGCTCGGACTCAGGGATAGGACATATTACGGGTATGGAAGGGTGGAATTTGTCCGACAGATCAGACATACGGATCTGATTGGCATGAACCATACGTACATTCCCGTTGAGGTTTATCAAGTAAGTGTGAGGACTAATTTTCTCTAAAACAATCGCTGGAATCCAACGGACATAATCATCCATGTGATTGCGATACATAACCTTATCACCTCGAGAATACGTTTTGGAACATACAAGGCTCCTGGACTTTTCGGGACGCAACGAAGGTTTAACCACATTCTTCTGTTCATTTTGAATGTCCAACTTGACCGGATTACTTGAATTCAAAAGTGTGCGAGGCACGTAAGAGAACATCATAGACGAGGGCGTTCTACTGGTAGTGGTAGACGGAGTATTTCTGTAGTTGAACAGAATGCGGTTAAGTTTTCGCTGAATTGGCATCGGTTTGAATTTCTCGTCCAACAGATACTTCTTCAATACAGTCTTGATTGTCTGTACTCCTCTCTCCGCTAATCCATTGGACTGTGGATGGTATGGAGGAGATTTCAACACATTGATATTGTTTGCTTTGCAAGCTTCAACAAACAAAGACGAATTAAATGGTGAACCATTAACTGAACACACTTCAGTTGGAAGACCGAAGTATGTGTATATTTCATCCAATTTCTCCAATACACTATTGGCATCCGTTCTTCGCAGAAGTTTAACATCAATAAATTTCGAATATGCATCGACGACAATTAAAAACGTTTGACCTTCAAAATGAAACAAATCCAAATGAAGGCGTTCAAAAGCATGATTTGCTGGAGGCCAACTAGACTCGACTACTTCTCTGGGCACTTTTTGAGTTTTCTGACATGTGACACACGATTTTACGAAATTCGCGACATCTTTATCGAATCCTTTCCACCAGAAGTAAGACCGACCGATCATTTTCATTCGCACGACGCCATCATGAATCTCATGAAGCTTCTCGAGCACACGTCGCTGAAGGGACTTCGGAATCTCTACGCGATCTTCGAAGTAAAGGCAATTGTCCTCCATTTCGAAATTTGTGTTAATCTGCGCGAACGGTTTCAAATCGGTTTCAACAACCCGAGGCCATCCATTTTTAACAAAACGAATAACCTTACCGAGAATAGGATCACAATGCTGCTGTGTTCTAATCTCACCGATACCGACGTAGTTTTGTAGGTTATGTTCAGCTACCGACATGTGCTCAATCCGATTTTCGACGGGTAAGGGTATACGAGACAACGCATCGGCATTGCTAAAACTTTTTCCGGGACGATGTACAACGCGATACGAATAATTCGATAGTGTTACTGCCCAACGGTGTAATCGAGACACCGCAACCGCCGACGAACCTTTATTCGGATTGAAAATTTGTTTTAACGCGGAGCTATCGGTCACGAGAGTAAATTCCGTACCATACAGATACTTATGGAATTTTGACACACCGAACATAACTGCTAAGGCTTCTTTGTGTATTTGACCGTAATTAACCTGCGCGGGGGTTAATGTAGACGAAGCAAAACACACTGGTTTTTCGATTTGACCGACAAGGTGAGACAAAACCGCACCGGTACCATACGGACTCGCATCGGTAGTGAGAATCAACGGTTTCGACGGATCATATGGTTCCAACACATCGTTAGCAACCAAAAGCTTTTTACTGATTTCGAACGCTTTCTGACACGCGGACGACCACACGAATTCTTGATCTTTTCTTAACAGATCGTACAACGGACGTAACTCGGTGGACAAATTAGGCAAAAATCGATGATAATAGTTCAAAAGACCTAAAAACGACTGTAACTGACCTACATCTTTTGGTGCAGGTGCACAACAAATGGCTTCGACCTTTGAAGAACTAGGTCGAATTCCATCAGCAGTTAGCCTGAAGCCAAGGTGTTCAATTTCGGTTTCGAAAAATTTTGACTTGGACCAATTAATTTGCACATTGTGCTGATTTAGCTTGTCTAAAACCTGGAAGAGGTTCCTTTTACACTCTTCAACGGTTCTGCCACCAACTACAATATCATCTAAATACGGAACGGCTACTGTTCCTAGCAAAATTTGATCGATAATGGACTGAAACAACGATGGTGCTGAACTGATACCGAAAGGCATCCGGGTGTACTTAAACAATCCTCTATGGGTGTTTATCGTACACAACTCCTGCGCTGCGTCGGACAATTTAACTTGCAAATATGCACCAGTTAAATCGATTTTGCAAAAGACTTTGAAATTTGATAGACTAGCGAGGACATCATCAATCAAAGGTAACTGATAATGCTCAGTGGATATGAACCGATTCAAGGTTGCTTTTCCATCTAGACAGATACAAATTGAGCCATCCTTTTTCGGAGTGATCACAATGGGACTCGCCTACGTGGAGAAACGGACTGGAACAAGAATTCCGCTCTCCACCATGCGATCCAACTCTTGATCTACATTTTCGCGAAATTTGAACGGAATAGTGTACGGTTTATGGAAAATTGGGGCTGCATTTTGCTTCAAAACAATATCGGCACTGAAACCTTCAATTGCCTGGTTGGAGTTGCCAGCAAACAAATTTGGAAATTTGCTCTGAATTTCAGACTTAAGACTGTGTTGAATAGCACTGATAGAAGAAAAATTGAAACTCACCATGTTTCTCCATTCAGGAACCAGGATATCGAGACTCGAACGACCAAGTAGAGGGGTGATGCTCCTATTCCTCTCCGGTTGAAGAACAAAAAGTTGAAGCGACACTAAATCACCACTCCGATTTCTTACCTTGACCGCTAGTTCTCCCTTTGGACGGATGTCTTGGCCCGACACTGACTGAAAGCACTTGACAGTCCGTCGCAATTTGACGTGGGAAAGCTTATCTTGATACGTATTTTTCGATATCACTGAATCACACGCTCCTGTATTAACTTCAAATTTCACTGGCACTCCCTCAATTTCTAGCTCCATAATCGCAGGCACATCTATTCGCGCTCGACTTGACTCAGTCTCCCCAAGAACGAAAATGCTGTTGACACGTTCCGCCGCAGCTACATCTTCCGAAGGCTCGCTCGATGAGGACAACCGGTTCAACTTCCAGTTTTCGACGACTTCCGACATTTCTGCTACTCGATTCTGGTTGCTCGGCTTTTGCTTCGACGACCGACACATTGTGGACACGTGGCCGACCTTGCCACATGCGAAGCACGTCCACTGCTTGGCTGGACACGACTCTGGGTTGTGGGACCTACCACAACGGAAACATGTCTTCGAGGGCTCCGATGATTTCTTCGCTGGGCTACTGGCTTGCTTCTTCTTCTCCTGGACGATGAACTTCGTCTTTTCAGGCTTGAACAACTTCTGTCCCGGCCGCCGGTTGAGGGCAGCAATTTTGGATGCTCCCTGCATTGCTTTCGACTCCTGTTCCGCTGCTTCCCAGCTGCGAGCGATTTCGCATGCTCTTTCGAAAGTGAGGTTAGCTTCCGTCAGCAACTTCGTCCGAAGATTCGTATTATACACTCCGGCCACGAACTGATCACGCAAGGCTTCTTGAAGGAAAGCATTGTATTCACACGACTGGGATCGGGCCTTGAGGTCGATGATGAACTCCGAAATGGTATGACTTGAAGACTGCTCACACTTTTGGAATTTATAACGCTCAGCCACCACATTGACGGTTGGGGCTAGGTGCTTTTTCAATAACGCGATCAATTGCTCGTAAGATTTCGTACACGGGTCTTCCGGAGAACAAATTCTCGACGCAATCGAATACAGGCTCGGACCCGCCATTGTCACTAACATCGGCACTTTCTTATTATCGGGCACTTCATTCACCAAGAAAAACTGTTCTAACCGACTGACGTACTCGACGAACTTTTCGCCAACCACGAATGGTTCCATGTGTCCGAACATTGGCATCGACATTTTTATCACTCCCGGAGTTCCCGACGTACCCGGTTTTGGTTCATGTCCTTCTGCCATCATTTTGTTCGTTTTTCACCGCACCGACACTACACTTATCACTGATCTCAGACGCATGATCGCACTGACTACAGTCACCACGTGTTCCGAACCGACGTTGTTCTGAAAAGTGAGGTTAGACTTCCTCCACTCACGTGTGCACTCGACCGACCGACTTTACGACACTTTCCGGATTACAGACGCGTTTTCCGTTTCACTCGTCGCCAAAAATTTGTAATGTCGTGCAGAAATGAAACACAGGACTTTCACTAATCACTAATTTATTATTACGGCTATCGTGATACTTACTCCACGGTCGATCGGCAAAAGAGACCGATCATGGGGACGCATGGTCTTTTATAGGGTGCAGAACAAAAGGCATTGTTTTACAATCTATTGAGCGTGGGGAAAGTGTGAGAGAATAATCTACGTTCAAGGTCATGACTATTTCTATACACTACTACTATTGCTAATTTACCACAGTATACAGTTGATGGATTCTGCAATGCTAATAGGGTTCACAACACATAGTAACCCGTTTTAGAAATTAAAACAAACTTTGTAACAATTGTTCCCATCAAATGCGAGTTGCGTTTTATCGGAACAATGAGATGCACTTTGATGAGTTTGAACTCCATATGCAGACGAAAGTTCCGGCTAGGTGTGTTGTTTTACAGGTAATTATGTATTTATATTTTGTGCTTGTGTATCGCTCAAGAATATATAACGATAGTTTTTTTTAAAACCCAATTCAACAGTACTATCAGGTCTGTAATGTAAAAACATATTTTGTCATTCATATGAAAAATACAGTTTTTGCTTTTCCACTAAGTTTAATACATGTTATGTCGTTAGAGATTTGCACGAATATAGTTGATGAAACTAGCCTAAACCAAGCACGTCATGCGTTGACTAATTGAACGCTTAAGGTGAAGATGAATCAAAGCCAAAGTTGAAATATTCAAAAGCACGAATCTGGAGAACCAAACACCCGTTTGAGCTCAAAACCTTATTAATTGGTCACCACCAGCTAGACACCAATCGATTAAGTTTTTAGCTTAAACGGATGTTTGGTTCTCCAGATCCGTGCTCTTGAAAATTTCAACTTTGGCTTCGATTTATCTTCACCTTAACTGTGATACACGAATGATCACTATGATCATTTCACTCGTTGCACTTTGCTATTGCTATATGAGCTATAAAACGTTTGACCGCAGACAGACGTTCAAGTTAGACTCAGCCACTTGTGTAAAAACATGGCCGCCACAAATCGCCGGCGTAGGGTAGATGTACCAATAGTGGAGGTACTAAGCACGATTGAACTTAATTAAACCGCCTAAATTCAAGAAGCGCAATTAATGTATATGTTAATGTTGTAAAAGGAAGTAACAAACATTGACTGCATAATACCTCCACTATTGGTACACTGTTCCTTAGTTGCGGTATATTTTTAGTATGTGTTTATATAGTTGCGGTATCCGTTGTTTTCTTATGGGATCCTCCACTATAGGAACACTGAATCATTTTTAAAGTGATTGTTTTGATATTTTTGTTCAGTGGGTGGTGGACAGGGTGGTAAGTAAGGGTATGCGATATGGATTTTTTTCATGTCGATACGAAACGAAACGATACGCGGAATATCTTGCGCTGATAATGACGAGACGAAACGAAATTAAAAAATGTTTCGTGTAACTCGATACGAAATCAAATACCTCACGGAATTTTTCGAAACGAAACGAAATTTTTGAATTTGTTTCGCGGAATACACGTTTAAGTTTTTTTTCTTGTCAAAAAGCTGGAAATTTGACAATAGGCCTTAAAAACGTCTTTTTTAAATCCTCTATCATATGGAAACCTTAGCGTTGCTCAGCGGTATCCTTACAAGTTTTGGTAAGACTTTTTTCTGTTACAACTAAGAAGTGGGTTGAAAAGCACTTACAAAAATTTAAAACAATCTCAAAAATATTGAGAGGAGCCCAAAATTAATTTGATTTTTAGAAATGCCTTACAATTTTTTAATCATGTGTATGTGATGTTATGCTAATATATACCATAAAAACATGGAATAATGATATTCATTTTTTTTTGCTGTACTTTATGCTTTGTGGCTTGAATGAATGTGATTGGGGACACAAGTCGATAAGTGATCATGAAAACACTAAACTAAGAAGCAGACTCTGTCCCAGTTAGAACATAACGCCAGAAAGAAGAAAAATAATAAGTAGAACAGAGGAATCACTGGAATATTTGTTTTAGTATTTGCTGGAGTATTGAATCAAATTAAATTTTAAAAAATTCATCAACACATACCTAAGAAATCAATTAAGATAAATTTAAAAAGAACTGCGAAAGTAATAAACTCCAAGAAATATTGCGACAGCAACTTAACCAGGATTGCCTGTTGGGGTTAATTTAGAATTCCTAAAAAAAATTCTGGAAAAGCCATGCATAAACTGTGAATTAATTTTTGAAGGGATCAAATCTGGATGAATGCAAACTTTTGGAGTAAACCTTGTAGAAAATACTGAAGGTATTTCTATTATTTTGTAGAGCAAATACTGGAGAAATGATCCTATTCCAAAATCTGTGAAGGAATTTCTGGATGATTTCTGGAAGAATTAAGGAATGTTGATATTATCTCAATTTCAGATTCTTTGTTTAAAACTTACTACAAAATCACATTTTTCACTAAATTTTGAGCCTCGAGAGTATTTTAAAGAATACTATTTTGAAAATTCGCAAAAAAAAATGTTTTGAACCTGGACTACATAGCATAGAGGAACCGCAAATAAGATTGAACAAGTTCACCTATGTTTGTTAAGGACAATCCGTCTTCAATAAGCTTTTAATGTTTGGCTTATTTTTTTTTCTCGAGATTTAGATGTGTGAAAATCGAAAAAAAAATTGTTGCGCTTTTCCATTGTGAAATACCCTAGGTACCCCACCAAACTTGAATCTAAATCCGGAACCAATTTTGATGGTGCATGCAATTTATAACTGATTTGTGATTTTTACAAAAACAAATTATCAAATCGATCGAAAGATGGCAAAACTAGAGAATTTGTAATAATATATTATCAATATTCGCATTTTTTTTATTGGGGGTCGTGAGGAATAATGTCACGTTATAAGAGGAGAGAGGGAGTTGGTAGTGTGGTACAGCGTGAATAAAACAATATTAATTTTTCGAATATAAAATAATGTATGCATCTTCCTTGTTTAAGTGAATATAAATCGAAGGCATACCTTAGAATTTCAAGAGCACAAATTCTAACGTACCCGACAGCGGTTCAAGCTGAACACTTGATCGATTGGCCATCGAGTAACCAAACGATAGAGTTTCAGCTTGAATGGACGTCTGGTTCTTAAGATTTGTGCTCTTGACAATTTAAGGTGTGGCTTTGGATCACCCAAATCAACGCGATTTTTTACGGCGACAGCGACAAACAATCGCTGCGGTTTCGCTGCTACATGTAGAAATTTTATGACACAACAACGAATTTGCGGAGAGCCTTTACTCATTGATGCGTTTTTCTCTTTTATTCTCCCGCTGTTCTTATGCAGAGTTGGATTAAACGGAGATATCTCATCAAATAGAGTAGCAATTACACAAAACCAATTTTTACCTACGCGAACCATAAATCTATACAGAATCGCAATCAACAATAACATGCTTAAACACATTTGTTCCATTCGTAAGGAAATAAAATGTCATTCATATGCCTAGAAGCGTTGATTCATATTTGTGGGGCATCTAAGATAAGACGATTCCTAAAGAAACGCCAAAAACGTATGCTTTCACTAGCACACCATTCGTTTGCCTCGCAGATAATTTGCTGTTATAGTGTTCTGATCCATAATATGAGTCGATTTGATCCATAATACGGACCCATTTTTGACTGTAGCTAGGAGTTAGAAGCGAACGCATTGCTTTTTTTTTTGTTTCGAAATTAAACTGAATTTCGCGAAATTCCGTTTTTATTCCGTTTGTTTTCAATTTTCCGTGGACATATTTTAACATTTGGCGAAACGAAAGAAATAGCAAAATACAAAATTTCGCTGTGAGAGTTCCGTGGAATTCCGCGAATTTCGTTTCGAAGCGTATTTGACGGAATCATTCGGTATTTCGCATACCCTTAGTGGTAAGCGAGAAGTTGAAGCCACGTGCTTTCACGAACTGTAGCAATTTGCTCCTAGGTGACACCACGGTAGAATTTTACACAGGCATTTCGAATAAATTTGTTCCTCCTAAACGTCTGTCTGCGGTTTGACTTTTACTGTGCGCCCTGTTTTCTCTTATAGCAAGGTTCAGAAGAAGTACAACTTTTGGGGGACGGTAAAAAAACTACGTCATCATTATAGGGGAGATGGGGTGTACGAAGGTGTGCCAGTGCATGTACTAGAGGCTTGTGAAAAATCGTGATATTGGGCATAGGAGGATTTAGACAGACTTTTAAAACAACGGACGTAATATTTGAATCTTCCCTTGCAATTGATAATCTGTCATACCATGTTGACGGCGATAATCCCTTTTGGTGTTCTACAATGCATGCTGGTTCAATATATGCTATATATTTATGAAGTTGGACAACTGGAGCTGAAAACCTCACTAACTATTTGCTTCTGAACTGCAGAGTCTTTTCAAATGGCATACTAATGTGCCCAGTAAACACACCATCGTATATGGTGAGATATAAGAGTACACATGTGGAGGCGATATACGTACACCTTGCATTCAGCCTTATGGCGCATGTATGTATATCGCCTCCAACATTTGTACTCTTATGCGCTATTGTATACGAGTTTGTGTTTTACTGGGTGATGTATCCAACCCATGTTCAAATTATTTCAAAAATGTTTGTTTATGGTGTACGAAATGCGTTTTATATTGAGTAAACTTTGAACTTTTGGCAGTACTATGAACTAATTTACTAAACTATCAAGCAATGTATAAAGTTTCTGTAGTCTAGATTATCCGTTCAGATAAAATTATATCGTTTCGTTTCTTTTACCTAAAAAAATATACTGTCCGAAGTCTTAAACTTTGAGACTTACATAAGTTTATATATTACAAAATTAAAATCTGAACTTCATGGTCGTGCGTATAGTGTTGTAAAGTAACTAGCTGCATCGACCAAAGCAGTGTGGGTTCCATTCCCGCTTCAGCCCGGTTGTTTTTTTTTTGTCAAGAACGTATTGCGACTGTACCATTTGGCATTGCATGCTAGTCCGTTGATTCATGTGATGCTCCCTTCAAAGGTCATTATCGTACATAATGCTTTCCAGGAAGACTTTCCACGGTAGGACTGACAGCTAAAAGTATCCATGCAACCGAAACAAAATGGTAACCAAAACTTACGAGTGTGGTCAGAGCTTTACATTTTCCTTTGTAATTAACGGTCACACCGATCGCTGAAACTTCAAAAACTCACGGCCAAAAACCAAAAAGGCCCGCTGATTACAGCTGTCTTATGGATTGTCTTATTTAGGATCATTTGTCATTGTCCTATTTTCAAATCTGATAATATTCCAAATATTTAAATAACACCCCAAAAAACAGATTTAATTGTTTTGTGTAAAATTTTCAAATAGCTGGGGGCATATTTCCTGCTTTAATTTGGTTGATGACCTGAATTTTGGACAATCCTTCTTTAACCAGGTTTTAAAAATTCCCTGTATATGTAAGCTTATCTGTTCTTAGTTCTTTTAGTCCCTACACACAACTATCACAAGTAGGCTTCGGTAAATTTAAAAAGAAGAAGAAGAAATTTGATGGTAATTATTTGCAATAAAAATACGTCATTCTTGTTAATTTACGTCCAAGTGACTGCAATTTATTGTGATCCGAATAAAAATAAAGTTCATTTTTGATGGCATTAAGGTCAATGTTATGGGATTGCGTTATTTTGAACTTGGATTTACCTCATTTACTTGCTCCAATATATCGGGCACATATGATGTAAATTTACATGAATGTTTAGGAAAGTTTCTTACGCAGACTGTATTTTTTTAATTCTTTTTAAATTCTTGCAATAATTTAAATGATTCCAGTTTTTGAAAATTAATCAGTTCCATGTTACCAACCTTTACAAAAATATCGCTTAAGTATCACTTGAAGGAGGGCTATGTGATTTCAAAAATGATAGTGTATGTTGTTGAATACAGGTAAAGTGAGTGAAAGAGATTGGATTGGGTTTTTAAAATATTCACTTAATTTTCGATTCTAGTACACGACTCTGATAACTCTGATAACTCCACTATGGTCGAACAAGACATAAACAAACATAGCAAAACCAAGACGGTTTAATTGAGACAATTAGTTTTCAAGTTATTCATATATGTATGTTTACCTATTTTTATATGACTAGAAGACTAGTTCTTGAATTATCGCGATAAACGTCATCGTCGCCTAATGCTTTGAATCTTAGAGAGAATATGAAGTATTTTATCTCAAGTACATTGTTTCGTTCCATTTATAAAAAAAATACTATAAATTAAAGTAAAACAAAAACCTGAATTTCTGGGTCACCTTGTCCCATAAAGAGCACCCTAATGACGAAATAAAAAAATACGGGACCAATTTTTTAAAGGCATAACTGAAACAATTTTTGAAAATATATAAAAAAGAAATTTTTTTCGATTATTGACCGCTTTGGGGACGGGACCAGCACAATTGATATGAATTGGACCCTAAAAAGTTCATAGTTTCAATTTCTACTAAATAAGTTGTTGAGTATGCATGTTTTCAGCATAACTTTAAGGTAAAACCTAAGGGGTGTGGACTCACACATTTAGGTCGTTCAAATTGAACACAATCTTTTTCCACGAGTGCTAACCGTTGTTCGTTTGCTTGTCTCGCAGATAACCAGATTCAAAATGCACACCAAGCATACTTCACACAAAAGCTCCATCAATTAAATGCAGGCAATGAACCCAATAAAGAGACTCAATCAGAACGCTTCTGGCCGTATGTAGTAAGAATCATATTTGGAACAGTTGTGCAAGATTTATGCAGAATTTGGATCAAAGCACAAACTTTTGTTTAAGTTGGTGGCCTTTGTGTTACATAAATTGTATAACAATTTTTAGCGTGACGAATCATGGCCGTACATTTCTCGGCATACTCTGATCATTTTTACGAAAATTTAAGTTTAAGTCAGGCTGCTTGTTGATTTCCAGCTCGTTTCCCCCAGGGTAAAACCAATAACTGCATAAGTGAATAAATTCAGTACGTTTCCTTTGAATCTGCTTCTTTGTCCCCACGGTAATGCACTCGAAATACCACAATATGGGTTCTGAAAGCACGCTCAGTCTACAATTGCTAGTCAAGATATCGATTTTAATTATTTCGAAACACAACAAAAAGCTTTCCCAAGGGTCCACCTCAGCAAACGAAAATTGAAACAAGAAAGTCAAACAGGAAGGGAGTGTCTACAGCTAGCTATCTGAGGGAGGCCCAGAGCTACAACAAAGCGAGCGCGCTACGAATTTACATAAACGACGCTGAACGGAATCGATTGGCAAGGATTAGGAAGGTTGATCAATGAGAATCCGTTTTGTTTTACTAAAGGTAAGCCTCGGTTTGAGCATTGCCAAACCCATTTACGAAAGGCCAGCGTTGGGCGGAAGCAATCAGAATTTTCATGAAACGGATTAACTTCGAGAAACTTTGGAAGATAAAAGGATGATTATCATCGGAGATGGGATTAGAAAATCATTATTAGGTAAATCAGTTTGAACGTATTAGATTGATCCAAGTTTCTAAATTCAAACAGTTTAAATGTGTATATTAGATAATTATTGTTGGAAATATATAGAGGTCTTCTGAAGATAACGTTGGCTTGTGAATAGTTCCGGTACAATTGTATTTAATTAGTGATTGAATATGAAGCATTTTGATAAAGTAGTTGAAATACATGAAAAAAATATTAATCTAGTATCAAAGCTTTATTGCGATGTATGTTATTGCCAAAGCTCACTACTGTTATTTTGACGTCTGCATCAAAAACATGAATAAGATCTACGGAAAACTTTGATTGTATAAATTCGAATCAGAATTCTTCAATTTTTTTGTACACATGAACATATCGGAGTCACTTATGAGCCTAACTATGAGCGATTAACTTAAAGCTCCGTTGACTCGTTCCCAAGCCATTTCATGACATACACATTATGTTTTTTATTTATATTGAAAATAAAAGAGATTTTTTGAAAAAGCATCTACGAAAATGTAACATAAATTTGTTGTAACTTGTCAAAAGATTGTTTTTAAAAATTTTCTCAGTTAAAACAACACAATCCGCAGCAGAGCCGACAATTCAAATTAGGTTTGTTATGTGTAGCTTGATTTATGATTCAATGTCTGCGGCTTCTGTATGAGCACAAATTTCTCTGTTGTCTAGTCTTTTGATTGATGAATGCGATGGAGGAGAAGGATTATGTTATGTATGCAGAATGCCGACAACGAATTGTTTTCGTAATTCAGCCTAACACGTGTGCCGTTGGAAGTGGTCAATGCAAATCATTCCGGCGGACGGGTGATGATTGTTCAACTGTTTTCATAACCCTAGTCTCAACAACTCTAATAAATACCGTTTTGCTCAATCAACAAGTTTTATGCATGGACTACTCAGATGATTATTAGGAAATTCACATCATTATAAATAGCTGTAAATAATTTGGTAAACAAAATTAAGCTTTTATTAACATTTGGTTAACAACATATTCCAACTCTTATAAATGTATTCGAATCCTCTAAGCAGAATCTCACTAGCGAAACTCAAAAGTGGATGAGTACCTTGTACTTTTAAATTCCGCCCCTAAAAGCTTATCTTTGACAGATAAACGTATTTCGACTACCACTTGCAGTCTCCTTCAGTGTCAGTTACTCGTATCCACTGGATTGATGAATGGTCGAATGTCCATTAAAATTGTCAAAAATTGAATTTTCATCGATGTGGACCATCATTCTGTTCAAAATGACCATGTCATAAAGTTTACTGATGGATTAAAGCAAACTAATTGGACGATAGCTAGAAGCTTCTGCGGGATTTTTGTCTGGTTTTAAAATTGGAGTCAACCATAGCATTTTTTCCATTTGTCAGAAAAATATACCAAAGGAAAACATTTGTTGAATGCATCAACTAAGAATGATAAGCAACCTTCTGGAAGTTTCTTGATGAGGATGTAGAAAATTCCATAATCGCCAGAAGCTTTCATATTTTTGATTTTTTAATAATAGTTCTCACATCTTACAAATCAGTCTCCATGAATTATTAAGTCCTATATTAAAATTGCGCGCGCTTTTAAACTGCAAAGCAAGTTTTGAGCTTTTTCGCAATTAGTTAGTAATAATTTGTTTTCTCTCTTTTAAAGCTGGAATTGGCTCTTGAGGTTTTTTTTTTCAAAATTTTAGATGATTTCCAGAAGGGCTTAGAGCCAGGGTTCAATTCAGAAATTGTTTTTTTGTTTTTAAAATGTTTGTTTCCTATTTATGAAAATCGCTTTAAGACGAATCAAGAGTTCAAGATTGTCGTCTTTAATCACGGATTCAAATTTTACTTCGCATTCCCTGGCTTAAACAATGGAGTTTGTTAAAGTTTCAAAGTCTTTGTCAACATCAGGTTTTGTTTGTAATGAAATATTAACATCAAGATTAGAGTCAATATATGTTTCATATACATTCCAGTCGGCTTGGAAATAATTGAAAGTAGAGCTGATGGGAGTGAGAATCGCCTCTTGGGATATTTGAAATGTAACAGGACCATGATCTTAATCAAAATCAGCATGAGTAACCAGTTGGCTACAAAGGTGACTAGAGTCGGTTTAAGACCAAATCAATCTTAGATGGGTTTATAGAAGAGAAAAAAAACCATGTAGGGCTATCAGGATATTGAATTGCGAAAAAATCTGTAGAGCACTCATCAAATAAAATTCTGCCGTTGGAATTACTTTGTGAATTATTCCATGACTTTGAAAGTGTATTTACCAAACTGTGTTTCAACAGATACACTTAAAGTTTCAAAAAATTTTAGTTTCAAATGCAGAAAACAGTTGATGTTTTATACGCCTATGAATGATGATTGCAACTCCCCCACATGCCCCATCAAGTCGATCATTGCGATAAACAAAAAAGTTAGGATCTTTTTTAAGTTTGGATCCAGGTTTAAATATGTTTCAGCAATAACTGCTATATGCAAGTTATTGGCTGTAAGAAAAACTTCCCAGTCAACATTTCGGTTGGTATATTTTTTGCTATACATCATTATATATGAATCAAATCACTCGTATAAAATGCATGAAAACGTTATATACACACCAAAAGTGGAGGCCATATACGCACTTACCACGACTTTTTAAGACTTTCCATGGTCAGCAATACGATGCCACAAAATTCCGATAAAAATAAAAAAAAGCTTCCAGTGAGACTCGAACACCGGACCTTTGGATCCCTAAAACCGGTACCATACCACTACACCACTGACCGCTACATGAATAATGAGTGATTATTTGCCAACATTAAAGGAAGTTTGCGATACAGCACACACGCTTTGCTGTTCTTTGAAGCCCACCACCAGAAGATACCAATCTCGGGTGGGCAAATTTTGCTAAGTTATTGCGATTTCATTTGATGCTAATCTGCATTGATATATGATCTGTCAGTTTAAACAACTTGATGCGATTCTAGATTAAACTATTTACGGCATGGTTTGTTATCAACAAAGTTTGTCGACAATGAATCGTAGTGGAGAATTATATACAATTTGTGTTAACATTTATTCCTTTTGATTTGACATATTCTGCGATTCTGATTTATGACGTATGAATATGAGATTTTTGGCTTACATCCTCATATGATACGTGGTTCACTGGGTTAACAGCTCGTCCTCTTCACCATTCAAAGAACGAGCATTCCAATTTAAATTAACAATTTGGATTAGTAAATTTTACACCAACTTGGACTGCTTCAGTCATAGTGGTGGCATGGAACATTGCATCAATCATTAGATTCAATTGTTCAGTTAGAAAATTAAAATCAGAGGCAGACAAATAACTTGATGTGGGTACATTTGATGATCTTCCGTTAGAATTTCGGGTAGAGCGAAGAGGCAGAGTAGATGTTACCTGTGGCGGCAGTTTGTTTTTTTTTTTCATTTGATTTGAAAACAAGTAGAATGGGTACACATAATTCCAATAGGGAGGAGTTCAAATTACCTGCTACGGATATCGGCGAAGGATTTTCCGTGGGTAGATACATTCGAAATTAAAAGATTCGAACGGTTACCCGACGGATTAGTTTGTGAATGAGCATGATTATGATCTTCCTGTGGGGTATGATTCCTAATCAAGCGATCGTTAACTGAAAAATGAGCATGTGTTTGAAACTCTACCAGGGAATATTCCGGAGTAGCGTAAAGGACCTTCTCATCTGCCAGGCGCGAGCCTCGACGCTCGCCTACGCGAAGGGGCTTTCCCAAAAATGTGTCTTATGATTGCCCCCGCAATTCGCGCAAATGAATTTATCGGTATCTTTCTTCACTGGGACCAGTTATTCTTAGCGTGAGAAGAACCTCCGCAAATCATGCATGTAGCATCCATGCGGCAATGTTTATTCAGTGACCCCACTTTTGGCACCGACGGCACTGAATGAGGTTCTGGAAATTCCCTCCAACTTTCTGGAAATGTTCCCATGTAACACGGACATCGAACATAAGTCTAGCTTTTTCTAAATCTGTAGTATATTAAGATACATTTTGTTAAAGTGAACTAAACAATATTCTTGAAAAAACCCCTTTCCGATAATGCCAGATAGGGTTCTCTTTTTCTTAATGATTACTTGGACTGGGGAAAATTCAAGTAAATCATTTATACCATTTTTGATCTCTTCGGGTGACTTATAGTCACTTTGACTTTGAACAAATGTTCAGTTTCGTCACCATAAGCAAAAAAAAAAGTGTGCTTCGTATCTTTAAATTGTTTAAGTAGTTTCTTGATATTTCAGAGTTTCCGGCAATACGCGGCAGTCTCCTTTCTTTCAGATTTGGGAAGGAAACATTGATTCCCCTAATGGAGTTCGAGATTTCCTGCCTAAATCGTCCAAAGTCGGAACAACTGACCACGATCCATGGCATTTTTTTTGTTTTCTCACTTGAATCGAAATGCCTGGGCTTGGGGCTGCTTTGATTTGGTGTTCGGAAAATGTGTCTAGAGGCATCGAACTGATTGCTCATTTCGATGCAATTATCAAACATTATCCATTTCACCCTTGGAAAGACAGCGCGCATTCCGGAGAAACATCCTTTCTTCCATTCTTGTCACGTTAGTGACAGTTTCAAACCCCACTTTTTTGGACGGAAGTTGTGAATTCAAAGATTCACGTGATTGTGGTTGCAAACATGTTCAATGGATATTTAAAAAATGGAAGAGACCTTCTAACAGGTTTTTTTCAAAGACGGTGTCCAAGAAGTATTACCACCGCTAGCTTTTACTAACGAGTTCAACGTAAATTCGGAGGCAACGACGTAAAGGAATCAATAAAAGAAAAAAAATAGTACTGAAAAGTACTGTTTCTGTAGCACTGAAAGTAGGTACTTTTTATTGCTTAAGTTTTTAAAACTTCGAGAAAAATTTGAGTGAGAATTTGTGTACGCACAGCACAAAGGACGATGCGCACTTCCTCGAATATGGCATAATCCATCAAGTCTAAGGGGTGCCCTACGTTGAAGTTTAGAAAAACTCATTATTCTAAAATTATTGGTTTCAGGCGACTTTGTTATCCATTTTTAATAAATGAATCATAAAAGATGGCCATCTATCCAAAAAATATGAAATAGTACGCATTTTATTTGATTGCGTTGCATCCTCATCAAATCGCTGTTCTGAAAATTTGAGTGCAACGATTTAAGCTAAATGAGTGCATGTTGCTTGAGGTTTTATGAAAAAAGTCACAAATTTCAGGATTGAATACATTTGTTAATTGATTTCGTTGTAAAAATCAATTAAAACCAAATTGAAACTTGTTAGTGTTGGAGAAACGTCCAACGTCCAACCTGTCGGCAAAGCGATCCAATATTTGTAAAAAGTTATATCCTATGCAAAGTTTGCTGAAGCAGCATTATATCATTACTTGTATTATTCTTTCAAATGCCAGAGTGAAACGTCGCCAAACTTGACCTATGGCATAACTTTATAACGAGCATTGAATCGTTTTAACACAGCCATAGTCAACAGATATTTTTTTTTCGCAGCGACCTATCTCTCAAACCGCTTAATTTCCACAACCAATGGTGAACGGTTCCATTCAAAATGTGGAACCTAGGAAGCTTAAAGTGAGTATTTAATTGAATTCAATCAGCGGTAAAATCTTCCAAATGATTGATTTTCCACTCTAGCCCAACGTCCAAAGGAGGGAGGGGAGCACCTCTGCTGTGGGAGGCACCGAGGCTTTTAGGAAATCATACCAAGAGTGAACAATGACACTCGTGAAATGATGCGAAATTGATACTTCATCCGAATGAAGATATCCCCGCGGAATCGTGCAGTAAACCCAGCCAGCAATAGCACTTGAGGCTCGCTAGGCTCGTGCGTGATTGATAGCACGCTGAAGTGTAGATAATACCTTGGCGATAGGCGGTTGGGTCGCACAGTTCAACCTATGCACTTTGGGCAGTTTTTTTATGGCCCTGTGGCCATAAATATGTTTGCTATCTTATGTTTTATTTTTGAGTTTTGTGATACAAATGTAATGATTTGTTTTCAAGAAACAAGTTCTCCAATCAAACATTTGGATAGAGCCTGTAACGAAAAAATCAGTTATATCTTTAAATGAATCACCTGAAGCAACATTTAGCTGTTATCAAAGGAAAATTGTTAAAAATATTAACCTTCCAGTCGTCGCGTGGTTTGCCACCGACAAAACCACCTCGCTACTGTTGTGCACGAAAAGCGCAGGTTTTTTCAGCAGTGTTGTTACAAAAAAACGCATGTGGGAGGGCCAAAACACAAAGAAGTGTAATTGAATTTTTGATCGGTTTTGAAGTTAAGTATACTCAAAATCTCTATTGTTTCCATTTTTTAGCAGTATTTTAACATCCAAAACATAATTCGTAACAGATTGGTTTGTTCTTTTTTTTATGGCTCCCATGCAATTTGTATTATATAAAAAATGAATTTTTTTTTACAATTTTTCATACAGTTAAAATTGTATGGGAGCCAGAAAAAAACAAACCAATCTGTAACTAATTATGTTTTTAATGTAAAAAATACTGTTTGAAAGTAGTTTTGCTCAAAACTTATTTTTGTAAGTATACACCCTCAAATGTGCTGAAAAATGAATGATATTCCAGAAATCTCTTGCTAAAATACATGTGTACTATAGAAAAACTTAGAAAGTAAAACCTATCAGATCAAGCCCTTTTGGCTCTCGATTTTTGGCCGCCTGATCACCCACAATGCTATGGTATACTACATCACCGCATGGCCGCTTCAGACAGCTGTTGCAGATGTTATCGGACATGGCGCCAACGTTGGTAATTAATTGCGATTCGCTTCGCTTATGGGATTTATTGATGGCATCTTTGAAGTACTGAGCGAGGGTCCATCATATGTCCTGCCCATCATTGGGGATATCACCGTTCCTAATTGATTGAGCGGTCTAATCATTTGGAATCGTGCGTTATTGAATTGAATACAATATTAGGCTTCTAATTCATAACTCATTCCATTGGGCAATTTCCTAGTGAACAGGTATGTTTTGTTGTATCTGAGAATGGGAACCCTGTGAGTTAATGTTTGGTTTTTGGAAGAGAGTGAAAAACTAACTAAAGTCTCAAACTATGTCAAAAAATTTCTTTTATGTTCTATATTTAATATACAATTGTATGCCAACCTATAAAATACGTACATATATCGCTTCCACTTTTGTACGTATAAGTCCTTTTGAAGACATCTTATTCGAAATTATGCGTTTATAAGCATTGTATAACGCAAAAGGTGATTTTGAAATACGTACATTCAGGTTGTCTGGGATATATCCCTGAGAGCAAAACATGCGCCCTTCACCCCAGATAAAAAAGACCATTGATCATGTTGTTGAGATATTTTTCATGCTATCCAATTTAAGGACAGAAACACGAGCTTTATTTTTGCACCTTTGGCTGTACAGAAACTACTACAATACAATCATTTCCATAAAAAGAAACAAGATACCATTATCTGTAGTATAACTTGAATATTCATCTTCGTGCTGGCGTTACGTATCAACTGGGACAAAGCCTGCTTTCCAGCATTTCTCCATAATGAGACAATTATCCGACATTGCTCCGATAGCATGCATCGAAGCATCATCAACATAAAACTGATGAGTAGGTGTTTCAAGGGTTGAATCAATTATCTCCAGAGCTATGCTCTGAAGCTATTTTATCTTCGGTTCTCTACTTCTTTTCAGATAATAAATGAACCAATCTGAAAGGATTATAGATGAGTGAACAACAAATAATCACTTTTTCAGTAAATCATCCACTCTCTCCGCTATGTGCTGTAAGTTTAAGATTATTAATCGATATATTCATCACAGACAACATCTAGCAAAAAACCATCTAGTTGAACAAATTTGATGTGAGCAACTTCATCACGGTTGCTTCCTAGATTCCAATCAAGCGAACGATACCAGTTAAAGCTGTCGAAGTCAAAGAAAAAATCCTTCAAGTAGCTTGATGCCAATATCAGATGACGTGGTCCATCTTTGCCGATCTGGGCCTGACTGGCAGTTAGGGTTACCATCTATGTATAAGCTTTTTAGAGTACATATACTCCATAAAAAATGTGTACTATTATTTTTTGCTAAGCGGCATCAAGTATACTCTTTTTAAAAAATTTAAGGTTGACGATAAAACTGTTGAACATACCCGAAAAATTAAAATCCAAACAATTATCAGAAGGCCGGCTCCAGAGGCACGTTGCTCGAAATACCATAGTCTATGACAAAAGGCCGAAACACTTTAGGTCGAAAGGACAGAAGGTCAAAAGACAAAAGGTCGAAAGGGCAAAAGTAAAATTTATTTTCAAAGAAGGGAAAAAATCACACCAAGCAAATAATTTTCGACCATTTGTCCTTTCAACGTTTTGTCTTTCGACTTTTGTCCCATAAACCTTAATCATTGCATGAAATACTAAAAATGCACTTCTGTTGATCAACGCGAATATGGTAACCCTACCCTGGCAGCCGGATTATGATTTATAAAAGCCGCTATAATTCCTCGGCAGCTTAATTTTATCCGCGTAAAGCCGACCGGGCAAAAATAACACAAGACAAAGTGAGAGCTGATGGATAGAGTTTCATCAACAGGCTCAAGTATTCGTGTTTTGATTCTTTTTTTCCACCGCCCGTTATTGATCGACAAGTGAGCAACCAGTCAAGCGGAAGGAAGTCATTGGCTGCCATTTTTTGGAAGGGAAATAAAAGTGAGGAAGCCACTTGCGCCAAAAGTCTCCATTAATGCGGTTGTTTGGTGATTCATCATAAATCATAGTGAAAAATAGCCGATATCCGCATCGATTGCTGACCGCTCAGCAGCAGATCCGGAGAACCTATTTATTGGGCTTGTTTGAAGCATGAGAAGAGTAACAGTTAGATTGGAGGGAAAATATTACGCTATTTTTGAAGGCGCAATGGCAGGGTATGCCTTCAATCCGAATGTATGACATTTCGTCGAATGACATTTGGTCGAATGACGTTTCATTCGAATGACATTTTGGTCGAAAGTACATTTGGTCGAATGGACATTTCGTCGAATGGACATTTGGTCGAAAAGAATATAATTTGCTTCAAGAAGCAATATGATATTTGGTCCAAAGGACAATTTAGTCGAGAATTTGGTCAAATATTTCAGATTATTTTTCAGAGGGATATTTTGACATTAATACAAAGTGAATTGAGATTGAAAGAGCGGAAAGCATGTATGGTAGGAGCTATTACTGGAGGTTGTAGATGCAAGATCAACATGATCAACACAATTATCTTGTTTGATTACTTTCGAATTAATTAATAACCAACTGATTATCGATAGAAGTCATCAACTCTGCTATCAAACACACATGTTTGCCCAAGGAATGTAATTTAGCTGAAGTAACATCATAACGATAATTCACCATGAGTAGGAAACGTATCCTACAGGCGGAACTTCCGATGACTCCGTCAAAATCGTTTCCTAAAAGCCATGGCCAATCAAAATTCGTCCTCTTCAAATCAACGTGACCATGCTCAACCGATTCACGTCTGATCCCCGCATTTAAATTCTTACCACAGGTCGTACGCTGTTAAAACCTGATACGTAATAAAGCTTCCGAGCACTTACACTCGAAGTTGTTATAGGATAAAGATCAAGATATAAAGAACGATGACCATTTTTAAAGAATAATAAATTCATCATTGTTCAATATTACAATAACAGAGCAACAAAGATATTAAGGATATAAAGGATAATAAAGATATTTTGAAAGGAAAAGAAACGTTGAACAATGAATACCAGAATGACTACCAGAACAATTACCTTTGAACTTCTGCAAAATTGTGTAAAATAAAACGTCCCATCTTCCGATTCAACACTGGATGACGAATGAGTACATGTACAAGAATAAATAATCCTATATAGACACTAATCCATGTATGCTAACCACGCTTCGTAGTAGAGATGGTCGGGTCTCGGGTTTTCAAACCCGAAACCCGACCCGAACCCGAACCCGACGGGTTCAGGTTCGAAAATTTGAAATTTTTCGGGTTCGGGTTCGGGTCGGGTTGGAGACTACAAAATTATCGGGTACGGTCGGGTTCGTGCTTGAAAAAAGTCGGGTTGAGTCGGGTTGGTGAGAATTCGAGACAGAGTAGCATCCTGAAAGCTTCTCTATGCATCAGAAACGTTCAATTTACCTCGAAAAAGATGGTCGGATATTATTCGGGTTTTTCTTTACAAACAATTTTCGGGTTTCGGTCGGGTTCGGGTTTGAACAGCGAAAAATTTTCGGGTTCGGGTCGGGTCCGGGTTTGCTTTTCCATTATTGTCTCGGGTTCGCGTCGGGTTCCGGTTTGAAAGAAATAAAATAAGTCGGGTACGGGTCGGGTTCCGGGTTTGAAAAATGTGAAACCCGACCAGGTAGGTGGCGTAGGCAAAAAAGTACAGATAGATTCGTCATTGGATTCTGATGTAAAGTATGTTTGCCCAAAATAGACTAACGATCATTCATTGTTGCAAAATATATCTGTTGAACCAAACAACATTTTTTTTATAAAATTAATGCAAAATAATGTTTTAAGGTTAATTCGACAAAACGTCCATTCGACCAAATGTCCCTTCGACCAAATGTACTTTCGACCAAATGTCATTCGACCAAACGTCATTCGACCAAATGTCTTTCGACCAAATGTCCTAAAGCCCTTCAATCCTAATTGAATATTGAGAAAGCTTTTATGAACCACACCCGCAAATTTGGTACACATTTCTTTCCGGTACAAAAACGATTGTTTTTACCAGAAAATGTTCCCAAAATTCCTGCTGCAAGCGAAAATGTTGAGTTTTTTTATAATTCTTTAAGCATTTAGGTAAGGGTTATTAATTGGATTAAGCAAATTGATTGAAGCATATGGATTAAGTGACAAAAAGACAGATTTAAGAAAAGCGGCTTTGAAGTTTTTTCAGCACTATTGCATTCCATTAAAATTGTATGGGAACCAAAAATACAAGCCAATTTTCATCGAATCATGTTAATTCTTCTTTTGGGAGCGAAATTTGCCCGAGAACACCGAGGAAAAATTCGAAAAACAAAATAGTTTTTCAATGTACCCAACTCAAGACTATTTGCATTAAAATTGTTTTGTATGAATCTTGAACACAAATCTCACAACACGTTATACAATATTAATTTTGTATTCCGTGTCTCACAAGTTAAGCAGAAAAGAAGCGGGGAGGGGTGAGCAAGGTCAACAACTTTAATTTCCTTTCCTATTCCTTTCAAAACCAACTAAAAATTACTATCACGATAATAACACTAAAAAAACCACTGCCTTTATTGTTCACAACATTGCTTAGTATTTGCATTTTAAGTTACATGTTTACCTATTTTCTTCATATTTGGTCGACGTGGACCAAGTGACATTTTTCATATTCTGAGAAAAATGAGCTTAAAGTCTAACGCCTTGTCATTTTTTAACTCATTAAAATTTTGGTTCAATTTCCTACACATCTCTGAGTTACTTTCAAACAATATAATGTGAAGTGATCATCCATGAAAAATCATAATCCAAACCTCTGATGGAACGATTTTTTGGTGGACTATGTGCGCTTGGTCCACTCTGACTGAACTAAAGACCACCATTCAGTGAGTTGGTACCGACCAAAATATACTGGTCCAATAAGCGGGTTCTAGTACATTCCAAAGGTACACCATGGAACTACCATAAACTTCTATCGGACTCTGAAATCCTCTAAATAAATGTAATAATCAATCAGTTTATTGCTTTTTGAACTCTTGGGTCCGCTTTGTCTGCACAGAAATTGTCCGCAATTTCTGACCACGTCATCAAAATATCGAATTAAGTAATATTTATGGATTTCTATTGATGGATGCGTAAAAGAATCATTCGATGTCGAATAATCTGACAAATCTCTTGAAATGTCTTTCATTTCCATGCCTTGCTTAGCGCGCTTATCATGTTTGCTGTTATGGTAGCACTTGGTTCACTCTGACTGCATACTTTTATCGATTTTTATTGGTCATTCAAGTAAATTTGTTACATATTTCTCGCAATTTACAACATTTATCAAATCTGATCTAAGTGAAATGGAGGTGAGGTAATTTCACATCTGATGAAAGAATAATCCAATTTTACCATATTTTGTACTTGGTCCCCTCTGACTTAACGCCGACCATTCCTTCTATAAAAAAGAGATGGACATTTTGTCAAACTTTTGTATTAATTTTCTTTTCGACGTTTTATCCCTTCGATGTCTTATCCTTTCGGCGTTTTGGCATTCGATCTTTGGCATTCGACGTTTTGGCATTCGACATTTTGTCTTTCGACGGTTTGTCACCCAATCACTTACGTTACTCCGTTGGGAAAAGAAGAAGCCAAAATTGTGGTTGCTAAGAAATTAATTAATTCACTAAGTACTACCCAGAAGGATTGAAGCAAATCGTACTACAGAAAGATGAATAAGGCATTAATTAGCTGACTACAAACGCAATGCAAAAACCTATGCTAGCAGCTATTACTGCTACACAGCTAAAAAATGTTGTAAATTTAAGTTTATTTTGATGTGCATATTTGGAGCATCAAAATAAACCTAAATTTTGACGACCAATCCATCATTTTCCAATCGAATTCACTTTAAATTTACACGATCATGAAATATTCAACATTTTTTGTTTGGAAATTGAATGCATATTTATTTAAGTTTATATAATGCTGTAACACCACAAGATGATTTATGTTTACAGTTGTATTCAGTTTACATCATTTTGAAAATTAAATATTTTCTCTGTGGAGCAGAGAAGTTAATGATTGCTTACATTTAGAGTGCTCTTCTTTCAGAATTGACTGTTTCTTGAACTAACACAAAAGAGCTGTATATCAATAATGATTTATCCTTCTTTTTACTGAATTCAGTTTTCATTTACTTTCATTTCGTGTTTTAGGTAAGTTATAGTGACTCAAAATGTTTGCAAACTATTGCATGATGATTTGAATGACTCTTTTATTGATTTGATAGTTTCCAAATTTTTCCACCAAAATTGTGAAAGTGCTCTGTAAAAATCATGAAATAACGGTTATAATGCCTTACTGGTTTGAATTACTGATTGATCCAATGAAGAGAAAATAAGCCATGTTTTTCAGTGCACTTTTGGAAAATTTCAGGTAAAAAATTTAGAAATAAAGCCTTGTTGCAAGAATGACGGAAAGTAAAGATAATGTTCGCTTCGGATATGATAGATATAACAAAGCGTAAAGCTCAGCGAGGTAGGTGGGTGGACCAAGCCGATAGGCGTGGGTTCGATTCCCACAGGCAGAGGATCCTTTCGGGTTAAAAATCGTCTCGACTTCCCAGGGCATAGAGTAACTTCGTGCCTCGAAATACGATACACGAAAGCAAAAATGGTTAATTGACAAAGAAAACTCTCAGTTAACAATTGTGGAGGTGCTCATAATAACACTTAGCTGAGAAGCATGGTTTGTTCCAATTGGGACGCAACGTCGGAAATAAGAGATGATGGATCAGATACATCCAAGATATCATTGAACTATGAAGTTAATCACGAATCAATATACGATTTTTATGGTCATTTCAAGAACTGTTTGTGATGACCCACTGCAGTGCCATAAATTACAAACTTTAAAAATAAAATCATCTTCACATAAACTTTCACAACCCCGCAGGAAGAGTGCCCCGCCATGATTCAAAAAAGAGAAAACAGAACAAGCAGGAAATAAAATTCGCAATAAGCCAACGCCTTTACACCACCAACTGACACTACGCAAGGGCGATCGGAAAAGTTTAATGAGCTGAAAGTATCTTCCTCGGTTTGTTTCGGTCGATTCAATCGCAACGTTGGCGGTGGCCCAAGGCTATGGCGGAAGGTCACGTTCCTACTGGGTGGGCTAATTAAATTTAAAGTACTCTGATGGGTTTTAATTAAGGTGTGAAATTGGCTATGTGCAAATATTTGGAAGAAGTCCGAACTAAGGCAATCAATAACTTGCTGGATTGACGGGGTTTTCATTGACGTTTCTGGTGTTTTTTGAAATGCGTTGATCAGTGTGAAATACGAAAACTCTTGAAGGTTGCTCATTACATGCAATTCGATTAATTGGTTGGTTGGTTTGACTTTATTAACGAGATTTTTAGCCCTGGGCTAGTTCATCTCGGGACCAACGGCTTTACTTCCCTTCCGAAGGAAGTCGTCACTATAACTTTTTACGTCATAAGTGACTATGTCGGGGATGGGATTCGATCCCAGGTCCTCGGCGTGAGAGACGAGTGTTCCAACCACTACACCAGGTCCGTCCCCAATTCGATTAATTGTTTCTCATAATGGATGTTCAGCGTCATGCCTTTCCAATTAGTTGGCAGGGTGATTAAATCTAAATGAATTTACAGTTCGGCACACAAACCATCCAAAGAATTTCGTGGGCATGATTCAATATTTAGTTTAGCCAGTATTGGATTGGAACTTTTTTGTACATTTTTTGTAGTGAAGGTCATTTAACCGTTATTGATTTTTGTGAAATTTCTGCTGTAACCATTCTATACATGTTCACTGAAACTTCCATTTAACTAATGGGTTGGAGCTAGGGACCTTCCGATATTTCTGATATATCGGAATATCTATTGTTTGTTTTCGGTATTCGATATTTTGGGTAACGATATTTCCTATTCAATATATCAGTGATAGAGATATTTCCGTGCGATATATTGTACACTTAAATATTGAAAATAATTGTGTTTTTTGAATAAGCAGTTTCCGTTCGAATTTTAAAGTGAAACGGGGGCAATTGATCACTATTTACAACTTTTTGTTATTGAGATATTGTCAACCCAGGACCAGATTTACAAAGGTAGGAGTCCGGGTCACAGTAAGATTCACGTAAATATAAGCTGCGCAATTGGATTCAGCTCCTGAATCCATCAGAAAATTTGAACTGGAATCCTAGCTTAAATAAAATGTCATATGTTTATTAATAAAGTCGTGTATAGACCTAGGGGAATTCGAGGTAAAACCGACACCCTAAGCTTATTGATAAAATTTGTGTACTTTAGCTAGTTCTTCTTCTTCTTCTTCTTCTTTCTTCTTTGTGGCGTTACGTCCCAACTGGGACAAAGCCTGCTTCTCATATTAGTGTTCTTATGAGCACTTCCACAGTTATTAACTGAGAGCATTCTTTGGCATTGATTGACCATTTTTGCATGTGTATATCGTGTGGCAGGTACGAAGATACTCTATGCCCTGGGAATTGAGAAAATTTCCTTTAGGAAAAGATCCTCGACCAGCGGGATACGAACCCACGACCATCAGCATGGTCATGCTGAATAGCTGCGCGTTTACCGCTACGGCTATCTGGGCCCCTCAGCTAGTTAAACGAACCTAAAATTGTTGTAGAATCACATATTGGTTATAAATCTTTCAATCCATGCAATCGCTGGATAATATATTAAGGTTATATAGTGATTTAAATCAAATTGATATATCATCATTTTAAGGTGAGATAATTGAGAGTGCGGGTAAGATCGACACCCTGTTGGCGTGAAACCAACATATGTACTTTGAGTAGAATTTATACGTTGTAAACATCACCATCACATACTATATTAAAACTAATGTTTTAAACATGACTTTCGACTTGTATGACCCCTTCCTCTAAAGGATCATTCACATATTACGTAAATTATTGAGGAGAGGCCAAAGATCTACTAAATATATGTAAAATTTTCAAATGTCCCATGCTAAGATTATAAAGTTGGGGTGAATACACAGGGATATTATTAATTTGTGTTCATGGCATGTTTACGAAGATGAAGTTGTGTTGAATAATTGGTTTTGAAATTAAATACTGTTTTATTTTTACAAAACAAGAAAGTGTAATTATGTTTAGGTAATAAAAACTGTCGTACCTCATGGTTTGTAAATAAACAATAAGTTTAATTTATGTGAAAATAATTCAAATTCTTTTAATTCTTCAATTTAAAATGAGAAAACTTTCTTCAAGCTTCATCAAATAAGTTGAAATGTGATAACATAGAAATATTTTTTTTAATACTTAATGATAGGTGGAATTCACTGAAATTCGAAAATAAAGACTCACATAAACTACAGAGATAGTACTCCGACTAGAAAGGTTCCCTGAAGTTAGATTATGAAGCAAAGAAAGGTGTCGATTTTACCCCAAATGAAAGTGTCGGTCTTACCCAGAGTGGACATTTATTTTTCAATAGCGTTTTCAGCTTTCGAAAAACCAAAAAAAAATTTCCCCTTCATGTTGTGTCAACGTAATAATAATAAATGATGATGTAGACGCAGAACAAATAATGACATTTAAAAAATTTCACATGCGAAATAGTTAAAGAATAACAGCAAAATATTGCAACTGCTGTTGCTTCTATGTTATCCAATATGATTTTGTTTATTATTTTGGCAGTTTATTGGTAGCGTGTCATAATGTCATTCGAAACACAACATTTCATAAGTTAAGATAGAGCGTGTTGGAAACTGTATGAAAATCTGCTCAAAACATGAAAAATCAAAGGGTGTCGATCTTACCCACAGTGTCGGTTTTACCCTGATTTCCCCTACCAGCTGCCAGTCAGCAAGGCGAAGAGTCCAACCCAGATATTTAATCGGAAAAATCATTCGCGCCCAAATGAATTCAATTGTCGACTCTGGCGCCCTGCTTGGAATTCGGAATGTACAATTAGTGGACAAACATGCTGGGCTGTAAAACGGTTAGCATTCTCTTCGGAGAATGTTTGTACAGCGGAATGACACGGGATTAAATTTATGGCACCATAAATAACGGGAAATTATTCCACAAAATCCTGTCTTCGGAGCAACCCAAGACCATATGAAATCACGTTTCACGATGGAAAAGACATATGCCTTCACATGCTTTCGAACGGATGCCAAACGATTCGCTTTGATCTCAAGCCAGTCTGATTGTGGATGGTTTGGCTTCGACAGCAGAGCTTTGGGTTGTTCAAATTCCGAAATGGGCAATGTCTAGCACCATGAATATGCTGCTTCGTAGCATAGTTGTGTTCTTTTTCGGCATTCGTTGAACAGCTTCATATCGATAAATAGTTACCATTCTTCGGCAAATACAAGCGCTTCATAAAATTCAATTATCTGCACAACTCCAACAGGCCATCTAAATTAGAATTTATCATCGCAGAATGTTGTGCAGCCCCACAGCTTCACGTGGCTCCCTGATGGGCAATTGCTGTCGTTATAAATATCTCGCTAGGGTTTCCGGAAAAGACCAGCCCGCATTCTTCTCGGCTGGGAGCATATTGCCGTACGGTTGGGTTACCACACTTTGGCAGTGTGAATATAGGGCGCACACGATGTGGTTTACTTGTGCCTTTGAGCTGCCTTCAAATACAGAAAACAGTTGGCTTTTCAGGGTCAGCTTGTTCAAATGTTAAAATGTTGGTTCAATGTAGAAAAATTAAACCATATTATAGAAAATGTTCGTAAGCAGGGGTAGTGTTTGATTGTTTGGTCCCGTCACTTGCTCCTGCGAGGGCGAGCGATGAATACTTGTTCGGCGTACAATGCGTATATTGAATAATATCGCGAATCCTGTTAGGCGTGAATATACATCTCAGATGCTAACCTTATCCCACTAACCCACTATCCTCTCTATGAAAACTGTGGAGAAGCAGAAGATTCTTCGATGTCTAGTAACAATGGTTGTCTAACTAATATAACCATCCCTTCCCCGATGACCGTAAGGACGTGGCCGGAGCCGTTATTGACTTTAAAATTTAAGATCTCGATTTGTGCACATTTAGAGAGGTAAGCTAATCCCAAGCCCTATTCATTAAATCTCTGTGCAACTTCGATAGCTCTGATTAATCACGGAGTGGCAACTACGAATTTAACGGTCATCTATGCTTATTCTCATGCTTATACTCATATTACAGAAAATGTTAAAAACAGTTAAATATTTAGAAAAAAAATGTGTTTATCTATCAAAACAAATGATAGAATTTGAACAAAACTTTTGAGCAAGAACATTACTCAATTCGATATTATTGAATAAACTATCATGATTCAACACTAAGATGAGACTTGAATCTTTTACTTTATAAATTCACGAATGCGAAAATGGCAATATTTGCAAAGAAAATTCTCACTTAATAACCGTGGAAGTGCTTATAAGAACACTAAACTGAGAAGCATGCTCTGTCCCAGTGAGGACGTAATGCCAATAAGAAGAAGAATATTGAAAGGATCAATGTTTAACAGCTTAGGGATCCTCATATACGTAGTGGTCCTATAAAACACTTAAAATATATAAAATATTAGTGGTTTTTGCAGTAAAACTTTACCTTCTTATGTCAGAACTAATATTATTTTTATTACTAAATAACAATTCTTCATTTATTAAAGAATCAACATAAATCCACAATAAGGAAGAACCGACCCTGGTGAGATGGATTGCATACCGCTGTTGTCGCTGCTTTTGGTGGAACTGCATGATTCCTACCAAATAAGCAGTAGCTAGGCATAAGCATCAGATGCTGAAACAGAATTATTATGTAATAGGCCAATCATGACATTTTTTTATGAAGTATGTGAAAATCGGTTGGGCGACAAAACATCGAAAGAAAAAACGTCGAACTCCCAAACGTCGAATGCCAAAACGTCGGAATCAGACAATGGGATGGAAACGAAAACTTCTTGGAAGAATTATACTCTTCCAAAAGAATAAATAATTCAATATGTGACAAACGAACTAGATACGAATAAATAGATCTGAAAACAATTCCATTTCGCTGTTGAAATTTTACTGCTTTCGACGTTTCGTCCCTTTTTTTGGATTCGACGTTTTTTTTTTCGACGGTTTGTCTTTCGACATTTTGTCCCCAAACCGTGAGATTCATACATTTTTATAGAAAATTGAGCTAAACACACAAAAAACATTTTTCGAATTAACTAACACTTAAAAATATCCAAGAACAAACTGAGTATTGATGAAGGTTTTCTAGTGTTGGCATAAGTCTGGATTTCTGAAATGAAGTTAAAAAGTAAGAGAGTGTCAGACAGACTTGAATGTCATTGATAATTGAGTTGCCATTCCTCAGAGTAGTGTATATCATCAATTGGCACGGTAAATGGCTGGGCATGGCGTACCATTGGTACCTCGCGAACCTGCAGGAATAAAATAGACCCCTTTGTGTGGTCCTTACCCAAGTAACAATTTCAATGATCTTTGATCTTAGATATTATTTATTGAGGTTTTATTAGAGTTGCATTAAATCCTAATAGATTTAATAATGCATTGAAAAGAGCTAAACGGTCTTTTCAGTGAAAATCACTATAGATTGCTTTGTAGGTTCCTATAAGTGCTTCTGTTGAAACTAGATTGCTAGCTAAATTTGTTGATAATAAATTATATTCTGAAGGAGCTGTATAGTGTCTATTAAAACCTATACTTAAAACCTCAGCTTGTTTGTCTTACAATAAAACTCCTAAGAGTGCACTAAGTCATGTTAAAGTCTTCTTAAAACTCAACTACCTGATGCTTGTTGTTGGAATGCAGTCATGATTAATAAACAACTTGTTGGCCGATGTTTGTTTCATCGTCAGCTTTTAACATTGGTTTTATTCCATATTTTAGGATATCGCAAAAGATTCAATACTGCTAGTTGAGCTCAACAAGAGTATACAATGGCTCTTATATATGCTTTATAGTACACTACAAGGGTAGATACTATACAAAACTAAGAAGTTTAGAAACGGTTTTAAGGTATAGTTTTAACAACCTCCTGTAGTGTGGGCCTCTCGGGTTTAATGGAGTTTTATCAAAGGTTTATTATGGTTGTTAAAACTAATAAGTTCTAAAATGAGTTTAAACGATATGGTGGTAACAACAGCTTGTAGTATGTGAAAAAAATAAAAATGTTACTTGGGTAGCCTCCTGCTCAGCAACTCTTATGCTTACCTCCTCGCGGCCGGGATACGAGTAAACTTAGGGAAGATCGGATAGGATCGAACAACCCCCCGGTGGAAACTTTGGTTGTATGCTATCAGGGAAGGGGGGTTTGCTTTTGCTTCTACAAACCTAGAGCGTCTGTACTCCATGTTAGGAGCAGCTTACAACAACGTCTGTTCCCCATGTCAGGGGCGGCTGATCATCGTCCGAGTGCCAGAGAAGGACTTTAAGCTAAACTGCGCAGCGACGGAAATGGACTAGCGATTGGAAACTCGGTACGTGGAACTGCAAATCTCTCAACTTCATCGGAAGCACACGCATTCTCTCCGATGTACTGAAGATCAGCGGTTTCGGCATCGTAGCGCTGCAGAAGGTGTGCTGGACAGGTTCGATGGTGCGAACGTATAGAGCTAATCATACCATCTACCAGAGCTGCGGCAACACACGTCATCTGGGAACAGCTTTTATAGTGATGGGTGATATGCAAAGGTGCGTGATCGAGTGGTGGCCGATCGACTAAAGAATCTGCAAATTGAGGATCAAAGGCCGATTCTTTATCTCCAGCATAATTAACGTGCATAGCCCAGAAGCACTGATGATGACAAGGACACTTTTAACGCGCAGCTCGAACGCAAGTACGACTGCTGCCTAAGCCACGTCATCAAGATCATCATAGGAGATTTGAACGTTCAGGTTGACCAAGAGAAGGAGTTCAGACCGACGATTGGAAAGTTTAGCGCCCACCGGCTGACGAACGAGAACGGCCTATGACTGACAGGTTTTGCCGCCTCCAATAACATGGTCATTCGTAGCACCTATTTTCAGCACAGCTTCCCGTATCGGTACATCTGGAGATCACCTCAGCAGACAGAATCGCAAATCGACCACGTTTTGATCAATGGACGACACTTCTTAGATATAACCGACGTCAGCACCTATCATGGCGCTAACTTTGACTCCGACCACAACCTGTTGATGGTTGATGGTGAAACTGCACCCAAAACTATCCGTAATCAACGATGTACGGTACCGACGCACGCCTCGGTACAATCTCGAGCGGCTGAAACAACTAGATGTCGCCAATGCGTTCGCGCAGCATCTGAAGGCAGCGTTGCCGGATGAGGGCGAGCTAAATAGGGCCCCTCTTGAGGACTGCTGGAGGACTGTCAAAGCAGAAATTAACGACGCTGTCGAAAGCATTGTCGGATAAGTGGAACGGAGATCAAGAAACGATTGGTTCGACGAGGAGTGCCAGGAGGTTTTGGAGGAGAAGAATGCAGCGCGGGCTGCATTGTACACGACAAAACATGGAGCGATACAGACTGAAGCGGAAACAGTTGGAGTTGGAGTTGCTGTACCGTTCTCAAGAAACGCGGAAGTTCTATCAGAAGCTAAACACATCCCGCAAAAGCATCGTGCCGCGAGCTGAGATATGGGGATAAGGAAGGGAGCATCTTGACGGACGGACGTGAGCTGATTAAAAGGTGGAAGTAGCACTACGATGATCTCCTGAATGGCGCAAAGAACACAAGCACAGAAGGCCAGGACAGCGAAGGCGATGTCTATGTCAGCACAGCAAACAGTAGAAACCAAACAGCTCCCAGGATGGGGGAAGTTAAGGATGCCATTCAACAGCTTAAAAACAACAAGGCCGCTTGCAAGGATGGTATCAGAGCCGAACTCATCAAGATGGGCCCGGACAGGTTGGCCGCTTGTCTGCATCGACTGATAATCAGAATCTGGGAAACAGAACAGCTACCGGAGGAGTGGAAGCAAGGTGTTATATGCCCTATCCAGAAGGACGACAAACTGAAATGTGAAAATTATCGTGAAATCACTATCCTAAACGCCGCCTACAAAATGCTATCTCAGATATTCTTTCGTCGTCTATCACCTATAGCAAACGAGTTCGTGGGAAGTTATCAAGCAGGTTTCATCGACGGCCGCTCGACAACGGATCAGATCTTCTCCGTGCGGCAAAGCCTCCAGAAATGCCGTGAGTACCAGGTCCCTATGCACCATCTGTTCATCGTTTTCTAGGCGGCATACGACAGTATTAACCGTGTTGAGCTATGGAAGATCATGGACGATAACAGCTTTCCCGAGAAGCTCACAAGATTGATTAGAGCAACGGTGGACGGTGTGCAAAACTGCGATAACCATCTGTCTATTGATTTCAAGGCGGCATACGGTGTAGTCAAACAAATAAGCTGTGGCAGATAACGACTGTACATGGTTTTCAGGCGAAATAAATTGATATGTGCTACGCCGGATGGTTTGAAATCAAGTGTTCGGATCGCAGACGAGGTAACACTCTCGTTTGTGACGTTAGACGGATTGAAGCAGGGATACGCACTTACGAATTTACTATTCAACATTGCACTCGACGGTTCTATTCCACACGGTCGCACACGCTGCTTGGAATCGATTGCAGGTCATTAGAAGAGGTCTTCTTGCATTCGAAGAGAGATAAATCGAGGATAGGCTTGACCATTAATTCCACCGAAATAAGTACATGGTTGCTGGTAGATATAGATGTAGGCTTGGTGGTGTAGGTGTTGAGGTAGTGTTTGATAGGGATTTGTTTGAAGTTGTTGAAGAATTTGTTTATCTTGAAACACTTGTGACATGTGATAAAGACGATTCCCGTGAAGTGAAAAGTCGTGTTGTGGCAGCAAATAGGGCCTTTTACGGACTTCGTAATCAGCTAAGATCCCGCAACTTGCAAACGGAAACAAGATTCGCACTGCATATAACATTGATTCTTGCGGTGGCTCTCCAAGGGCACGAAGCGTGGACGTTGAAAGAAGTAGACCGGAAAGCCTTCGGTGTTTTCAAGCTTAAAGTGCTGCGGACAATACTCGGTGGGAAACTCGAAAATGGTGTGTGGCGCAGACGCATGTCCCAAGTGTACAAAGATGTGAATATTATTAAGCGTGTAGAATACGGCAGACTATAGTGGTCTGCTCACATAGTGCGAATGTCGGAAGGAAGAATTACGAAAATATCTTTCGGAAAGGAACCAGGTTATTAAAAAAATACTCGATTTTTCATGTTGGTACTGGAAAGATTGAATAATCATTTGTTATTTACTCTTCAATTTAATAAAACCCATTTAAGTTAGGTGTAGAAATTGTTTAAACTTAACATACAAAAGCTAGGAGCTAACCTGATTCACAAAAAGTTAAAACTTTCCAAAAATTGATGATTACAGGTACTATTACTAAGCTTTTTTTGTTCTCGAACATAGAGTTCCACATTGAACCTAAAGCATATTTAATCACTACTCGTACCTGTACCTTTTTTTCTCATAAATTGCTAATACACAAGAGAAAAAATGATTGACACATGTTTGTTAAGGTTTGTATATAAAACTTTTCCACAGCATGCCACATTCGAACGCTATCGATCGTTTGTTTAGTCGCTCCAATCAAACAGCTGTGAAAAATAACGGCATCTTGTCACATCTGCAGCAAAGCGAAAACATGTTTTTTCGCAGTCGTCAAACTTGGCAAATTAATTTGGCCCATACCTTCATCACTGTCAATGTCCATCATCGTGCCATGCATTAGTAGCACGCTTTCCACCATAGTGGCAAGAAACGGCGCTACCCTTTCGAAAGAGGTTTGTTATCTTTTCGGATGGCTCTTGGCTTAGGATGTTGTTTCGCAGAACAAAAACTAAATTTAAATTCAAATTTGTATATTCATGAGTCGGGTAGCAGAAACTATAGCTTGGCATGGCTTAATCATACATGGAATCTGGGTTTGGTGTCACAGAATCGTAATCTTGGATGATGAAGGTTACCGAGAGATTTCCCAGACAATATGCGATACAACTAGGACTAATTCTTCGATTCTCCACATCCCGATTTCGAATAATTGAGCTTCCATGCAGCATCATGGCAAGTATTGCCTCTGGTATTTTCACACTCCATCAACATTTGAGCTGCAGTTTTTTTTCAGTTAAATTTTCTTCCAGTCGACGAATCATGGCACGTACAAATGTACGTGCGATGGTGCACACTGCCTGAAGCTATGTCCTAGCCGTAAAGGCGAATATTGCACAGGGTTACAATTGTTTTTTTTTGTGCAAAGAAAAGCGATAAATCCTTTTGTTCAGATTTAATAAGACAACGCAACAATGCTTAAACAAGCTATTCTAAACCAAAATAGTAAAACATTTGTTTATGTTGAGATTTCTAGGCTACATGCTGAATATTCAATTATAAACTCTCATTATGGCGCGGTAAATGGCTGGGCATGGCGTACCATTGGTACCTCGCGTACCTGCAGGAATAAAATAGACCCCTTTGTGCGGTCCTTAGCCTCTTGCCCAGCAACTCCTATCCCTACCTCCTCGTGGTACTGGCCGGGGTACGAGTAACCTTGGGGAAGATCGGGTAACCAACCCCCGGTGGGAACTTTGGTCGTATGCTGACAGGGAAGGGGGGGTTTGCTGTTGCAAACCTGGAGCGTCTGTACTCCACGTTAGGAGCGGCTCACAACAGCGTCTGTTCCCCATGTCAGGGGCGGCTGATCATCGTCCGAGTGCCAGAGAAGGACTCTAAGCTAAACTGCGCACTATGGCCCTCCGAACATTTAGGGGGAATGGTCCTCCGGAAATCTAGGGGGTTGGTGTCAGGCCCTGCGAGCCAGCCGTAAAAACACATCAGCACAGGAACGTCAACGAGAGAATACGGACCGGAACAATCGGCAAAGACCACAGCGACGAAAATGGACTAGCGATTGGAAACTCGGTACGTGGAACTGCAAATCTCTCAACTTCATTGGAAGTACTCGCATACTCTCCGATGTACTGAAGACCCGCGGTTTCGACATCGTAGCGCTGCAGGAGGTGTGCTGGACAGGAGCATTGGTGCGAACGTTTAGAGGTAATCATACCATCTACCAGAGCTGCGGCAACACACGCGAGCTGGGAACAGCTTTTATAGTGATGGGTGACATGCAAAGGCGCGTGATCGGGTGGTGGCCGATCAATGAACGAATGTGCAAGTTAAGAATCAAAGGCCGATTCTTTAACTTCAGCATAATCAACGTGCATAGCCCACACTCCGGAAGCACTGATGATGACAAGGACGCATTTTACGCGCAGCTCGAACGCGAGTACGACCGCTGCCCAAGCCACGACGTCAAGATCATCATAGGAGATTTGAATGCTCAGGTTGGCCAGGAGGAGGAGTTCAGACCGACGATTGGAAAGTTCAGCGCCCACCGGCTGACGAACGAGAACGGCCTACGACTGATAGATTTTGCCGCCTCCAAGAACATGGCCATTCGTAGCACCTATTTCCAGCACAGCCTCCCGTATCGGTACACCTGGAGATCACCTCAGCAGACAGAATCGCAAATCGACCACGTTTTGATCGATGGACGGCACTTCTCCGACATAACCGACGTCAGAACCTATCGTGGCGCCAACATTGACTCCGACCACTACCTGGTGATGGTGAAACTGCGCCCAAAACTATCCGTCATCAACAATGTACGGTACCGACGCCCGCCCCGGTACAATCTCGAGCGGCTGAAACAACCGGATGTCGCCAATGCGTACGCGCAGCATCTTGAGGCAGCGTTGCCGGATGAGGGCGAGCTCGATAGGGCCCCTCTTGAGGACTGCTGGAGGACAGTCAAAGCAGCCATTAACGACGCTGCCGAAAGCGTTGTCGGATATGTGGAACGGAGCTCAAGAAACGATTGGTTCGACGAGGAGTGCCAAGAGGTTTTAGAGGAGAAGAATGCAGCGCGGGCTGCAATGCTGCAGCATGGTACGCGGCAAAACGTGGAACGATACAGACTGAAGCGGAAACAGCAAACCCGCCTATTCCGGGACAAAAAGCGCCGCCTGGAAGAGGTGGAATGCCAAGAGATGGAGTTGCTGTACCGTTCTCAAGAAACGCGGAAGTTCTATCAGAAGCTCAACACATCCCGCAAAGGCTTCGTGCCGCGAGCTGAGATGTGCCGGGATAAGGATGGGAGCATCTTGACGGACGGACGCGAGGTGATCGAAAGGTGGAAGCAGCACTACGATGAACACCTGAATGGCGCAGAGAACACAGGCACAGAAGGTCAGGACAGCGAAGGCGATGGCTACGTCAGCACAGCGGATAGCGGAAATCAACCAGCTCCCACGATGGGGGAAGTTAAGGATGCCATTCAACAGCTCAAGAACAACAAAGCCGCTGGCAAGGATGGTATCGGAGCCGAACTCATCAAGATGGGCCCGGACAGGTTGGCCGCTTGTCTGCATCGGCTGATAGTCAGAATCTGGGAAACGGAACAGCTACCGGAGGAGTGGAAGCAAGGCGTTATATGCCCTATCTACAAAAAGGGCGACAAACTGGAGTGTGAAAATTATCGTGCAATCACCATCCTAAACGCCGCCTATAAAGTGCTATCCCAGATTCTCTTCCGTCGTCTATCACCTATAGCAAACGAGTTCGTGGGAAGTTATCAAGCAGGTTTCATCGACGGCCGCTCGACAACGGACCAGATCTTTTCCGTGCGGCAAATCCTCCAGAAATGCCGTGAGTACCAGGTCCCTACGCACCATTTGTTCATCGATTTCAAGGCGGCATACGATAGTATCGACCGCATAGAGCTATGGAAAATCATGGACGAGAACAGCTTTCCCGGGAAGCTCACAAGATTGATCAGAGCAACGATGGACGGTGTGCAAAACTGCGTGAAGATCTCGGGCGAACACTCCAGTTCGTTCGAGTCTCGGCGGGGACTACGACAGGGCGATGGACTTTCGTGCCTGTTGTTCAATATTGCGCTTGAAGGTGTCATGCGGAGAGCCGGACTTAACAGTCGAGGCACGATTTTCACGAGATCCGGACAATTTGTTTGCTTCGCGGACGACATGGATATTATTGGGAGAAAATTTGAAACGGTGGCAGATTTGTTCACCCGCCTGAAACGCGAAGCAACAAGAGTCGGGCTAATGGTGAATGCGTCGAAAACAAAGTACATGCTGGTTGGCGGAACTGAGCGCGACAGGACCCGCCTAGGAAGCAGTGTTACGATAGACGGGGATACCTTCGAGGTGGTGGACGAGTTCGTCTACCTCGGATCCTTGTTGACGGCTGACAACAATGTTAGTCGGGAAATACGAAGGCGCATCATCAGCGGAAGTCGTGCCTACTATGGGCTCCAGAAGAAACTGCGGTCAAGAAAGATTCACCCCCGCACCAAATGCACGATGTACAAAACGCTCATAAGACCGGTAGTCCTCTATGGGCATGAGGCGTGGACTATGCTCGAGGAGGACTTGCAAGCTCTTGGGGTTTTCGAACACCGAGTGCTAAGGACGATCTTCGGCGGCGTGCAGGAGAACGGCGTGTGGCGGCGAAGGATGAACCACGAGCTCGCTCAACTCTACGGCGAACCCAGTATCGTGAAGGTAGCTAAAGCTGGAAGGATACGCTGGGCAGGGCATGTTGCAAGAATGCCGGACAACAACCCTGTAAAGATGGTGTTCGCCACGAATCCGGTCGGAACAAGAAGGCGTGGGGCGCAGCGAGCTAGGTGGATTGATCAGGTACACCAGGACCTGGAGAGCGTGGGTCACAGTCGAGGATGGAGAGAAGCGGCCATGAACCGAGGGAATTGGCGAAATATTGTTGGCGAGGCTTTATCAAGATAATTGATGTAAAGCCAAATAAGTAAGTAAGTAAGTAAGTAAACTCTCATTATACAATACTTTTAATTGGTTTTATTTATTTATGAAACAGGATATACAGAGACCTTTATTTCCCCCACACAAACTTTTTTCCTAAATCTATTCATAAAATGTATTTTCAATTCAACTGCTGATCCACATGAGGTTTTATTCTTTTCGTACAGTGTTATCTATCTGATATTTTCGTTCTACACCATTACCCTACTCATCCTGTAGTTGCTGTTGAATGAACATAATAACGGTTGTATTCGAATAATTGGGGACTCTTCACTATCTCATTCATGGACAAATTGAAATTTTTGTTTTGATTTTCAGATTATATATCGAACATACTTTGCCGTAAAGGAAGATTTTTCCTTTACATCCGATACACATATATAGAGTAAAATTCCACGAAAAAGTAAGACACAACTTTTTAACGAAAATGTAACTTGTTCAATTACCCTTCGAATTTGCGAATTTTAACTCATTTTGTGATGGGTTCAAAGTCACAAAAAATCTCAGAAGCTCATAGGAAGTGCAATACAGATCACACTTATCTGAATATAGGAAATTTGGCAAGCCAGACTCGGTAGACGCAAAGCGTTCTGAAGTAGAAGCAAGCGTCGGCGTTGTAGCAGCATTAGGATAGGCAATCAACGGTGTTGAATTGGTAGTTTTTGCTTGTAAATGCGTAGCAGCAGGCATTGCCGCAGAAGTAGCAATCATGATTGGCTCGTATCGTTCAATGAACTTCTTTTCCTGTGGAGTGTCCACCGAAACGTCCTGTAGATCAGCGCCCACACAGACTATGTGGTCGATGTGACGCTCCCAGATTCGTCTCGGTCCAGGTATCCAGGAACTGATGTACGATAATATCCGCCTTGCATGAAGTTTCGTTTTTCGTAAGTGGCAGGTCTAGCCTCTGTAGAATCTGTCGACCGAACACGAGCATTGACGACGATTTACCAGTAAACGGATAAATCATTGTACGGTAAGTTAGTGGGATGTTACACAATTTCAGGTTCAGCTGAGACTTGGAGCATTTTAACACCTTCAACTTCTGTTTGATGATTTGAACGTACCTCTCAGCTTGGCCGTTTGTTACTGGGTAATACGGTGCACCCATCTAGTGTACTACACTGTTCATCTTCAGGAATCGCTGGAATACCTCCAAAGTAAATTGGACGCCATGGTCTCTCACCAGAACTGACGGGATGCCAAACTTACTGATATTCTCGTGACACATGCTAACGGTGCACTCGGCTGTGCTATATATGCAGATCAGAACCTCCGGCCACTTGCTGTAAAGGCCCAAACGCAATGATAGCGGAACGGCAACGGAATGCGGAACCGGTTCGCCAGCATGAACTATAATCAGCTTGTCGAATCAGTGTTGATCCAATTTCATTCGTTGTCAGCTCAGTCGAGATGTTGTGATACATGCTGGCGAACCGGTTCCGCATTCCGTTGCCGTTCCGCTATCATTGCGTTTGGGCCTTAAGCGTCAACGTAGATGAAGAAGTATTTACCCATGAAGGAACCAGTAGAGTCGACATGGGCCCTTTGGAAAGGAGCACTCGTAGTTTCCCAGCAATGAAGATCCATCTTCGTTCGACTCGGCATGTACCGACTGCCAGTCGGCGCAATTTGATATCATCTTCTCTTTATCCCATTCCAACCCAGGCCACTAGCAATATCCCCTTATCAACGAATTTGTACGAGTTGTCCCGAAGTGAGCAGAATGTAATTCCCCCAGAACACGATTTCGGAGAGCAGTAGGCACGTACACTCGAGTTCCCCAAAGCAAGTGTAGAGGAAAAGATTTATAACAAAAGCTAATGAAATAAGATCTATCTCAGTAATCGAGAAAATAACAGATCGCATGAGTCAAGTATAGGGCTCTGCACTGTTTTGATTTTGCATGGGATTTTGACGTTCACTGGCCTTGTTGTTTACATATTTTGTAAAGGGGTGAAAGAGAGAGAATGATTTTTGTGCAGAGCCCCATAGTAAGACAAGTTTAAGAAAGTAGTCTTAAAAGAGATTGGAGAGGAAAGAACTGAAACCAAGTGGTCGATCTTACCACAAAAACTGCCTGGAATCCCTACGTTGTGTCTCGCCTTTCACGTTCAATTCCAGTCGTTTTATCCACTGAGCCAAACTGCAGAAGACCGAGCAGCAACGGAGCAACACGGGTAAACATTTTCTCTCCTTCACAGGTTTCAGGTGAACAGCGACGAAAGTACAGCACAACACTCAACAGGTAAGTATCTTTCCTATTTGATACAGGTAAGTACTCAACTGGATGGTTTCAACTACACTTTATTCTTCAACGAACTCGACACTTAACAAATTTTGTTCTAGGTTCACTGACTACGATTTATTGCTTCTTTTCTTCTAGTTCTGCACTTGATGACTAGCATGACTAGCAAAACATATCTGACCTTGAAATTCACTTTCGCTTACTATCAGACCAGCATCACATAGCTGATGCTGCTCGGGTCGAGTAAGATCGGATCCGATCGGCTCAGTGTTGCCAGAACACTTAAAAAGTAGTTCAAACTGAACCGGTTGTCCGAGAGCCGAGGTGAAACTATACAAGATTATGGCTAATCCGATGACCAAGTCAATATTTAATTACAAAGAAGTTCGGTCCGCTAAAGTTACTGACTGGTTATTTTCCGTGCCCCAAAAATCAGAAAATGTCCCTGAAGCTACAGCTGTCTTGTCAGCCGTCGGTCCTGATGCATGTCTCGCTGTCCGTTCGTATGTAAAGTCCATAAAGATCCCTGTTCCGTATGCCATCTGTTGGTCATCAGTCAATTGAACTATGGAAGGTCACTACTGTTAGGTGTGATCGCAGCACACCGTGCGAAATTTTAATTTCGTATCTTTACCATTAGCAACAGATTTTAAATCATAGCAACCTGCAAATTGCCCTAGCATAACTCGGTCTCTTTTGTCGTGAACCGTAGAGTAGTGAAGACGTAATAAAATTAGCTCTGGTTAAGTGAGTCAAATCACGTATTTCACTGTTTCGGATGATCCCGAAACACAACATTTTTTGGCGACGAGGTAAAAAGCGAAGAAGACTACCCTACGCAACGCACTCGAGCAGACGCGGAAACGGAAATGGCGACAAATTCGATCAACGCAAACAGTGAGGAAATCCGGGAAATCCGCGCTAGGAGCATTCCAACGGCTGATCGACGACATGATTGCCGACATTCCAGGTATTCGCTCCTTCATCGATGACGTCATAGTCTTCGGTCCTACCTGGAAGGCACACTCGGAGTCGCTCAGCAAACTGCTGATTCGGCTGGATCAGTACGGGTTCCACGTCAAAGCGGAAAAGTGCATGTTTTTTCAAACCGAGCTTGATTACCTGGGCCATATCGTGGATCGCCATAGTATATGTCCGGGTCCAAAGAAGCTTCGAGCCATCACCAACATCCCAGCTCCAACCAACGTGACCAAACTTCGCTCGTTTCTTGGTGTCGTTAACTTTTACGGCAGATTTGTACGCAACATCCACGAGCTTCGCCACCCAATGGTCCTGCTACTGAAGAAAGACGTCAAATGGCGGTGGAACATTAAATACAGCAAACGTTCGAAAAGTTTAAGGCGATTTTGCAGTCGGAAATATTGTTTACGCACTACGATCTGACGCTACCCATCATCGTTGCAGCATATGCCTCCAACACCAGCATTGGTGCGGTGATACTGCACAAATTCCTGGATGGCAAAATTAAGGCAGTTCAGTATGCTTCTCGTTCGCTCTCACCCGTAGAGCAAGGTTATGGACAACCGGAGAAGGAAGCACTGGCTCTGGTCTACGCAGTGACGAAGTTCCATAAATTCCTTTTGGGACACCATTTCACGCTGCAAACGGATCACAAACCGCTCTTGGCAATCTTCGGCTCGAAGAAGGGCATTCCGTTGCACACCGCAAACCGACTGCCGACTGTTGAAAATGCTCAACTACGATTTCGACATCCAGCACATTTCCACCAACGATTTCGGTTGTGCCCTCATGCTATCTCAGCTGATTGATCGGACAACATGGCCGGATGAGGAATATGTCATAGCAGCAATCAACCTGGAAGATGACCTGGTAAGTATTGTAAACGGCTCGCTAGACAAACTTCTAGTCTCTTTCACAGAGTTACAAGACGCAGCGAAGAACAGCGTTTTGCCATCGATGGCAAAGTTCATTGATGACGGCTGGCCGCGAAATTCCAAGTCAGTCACCAACCCAGATGTCTTGCAATACTTCAACCGACGAGACTCGCTTTGCATCGTTGATGACTGCGTGATGCTACACGACCGTGTAGTAGTTCCTCATCAGTTCCAGAGAAAAATCCTGAAGCAATTTCATCGGGGCCACCCTGGTGTGGTTCGCATGAAGGCAATCTCTCGCAGTTTCGTGTACTGGCCTGGCATGGACGACCAAATCGAGGATTTCGTCTGCAACTGCAATTCTTGCTGCGTGGCTGGAAAAGCACCAATCAAAACGACGTTCGAGTCGTGGCCTGCACCGTCGAAGCCATTGTCAAGAATCCATATCGACTACGCCGGCCCTGCCAATTGAACGTATCTTTTGATCGTGGTGAATACGTTTTCGAAATGGCCAGAAGTTTTCGCGACCAGGACTACAACAGCTAGTGCCACTGTGAGACTGCTTTTTGAATCCTTCGCTACCTTTGGCACACCGGAAACCATCGTGTCGGACAAATGTCCCCATTTCGTCAGTCACGAATTCCTAACGTTCTGCCAAGGCCATGGAGTACAGCATCTTCGAACAGCATCATACCATCCGCAATCAAACGAATTAGCGGAACGCTTCATTGACACGTTCAAGAGGAGCCTTCAATAAATCCGTTCGGGGGGGAAAACTCTCGACAGCGCACTACAAACGTTTTTGCAAGTGTATCACGCAACTCCGACCAGCGATCTCGACGGAAAATCACCAGCAGAAGTAATGTTCGGTAGGCCCATCCGAACGATTGAATCGCTCTTGCTTCAACAGCCGGAGTGCCGCAATCCGTTATCGAAGAAAACTGAAAACCAAATATCGTCGTTTAATAAGAAGCACGGTGCAATTCCGAAGAGTTTTCAACCCGGTGACTGTGTTAATGCACAGCTGCATCAAGGAAACGCCTGGTATTGAGAGGCAGCCACTGTCATCGAGTGCATTGGGAAGGTCAATTATAATGTTTACCTGGTTACTCAAGAAGCGCTCAGCTGATCCAGTGCGAACAGATGGTCCTTCGACGCTTTCCATTTCGTCATACAATCCAATAATCAGGTAGCACAGCAGTTTCTGCAATATCCGCACCAGAATCAGGCGATTCCGAATACTTTTCGGAGTCCGATTCCCAACATGAACCAGCACCGCAATTGACGGTTAACAACAACAACAACAACAACCGACCAGCATAGCTCGGTCTCTTTGGCCGTGAACCGTAGACTAGTGAAGACGTAATAAGATTAGCTCTGGTTAAGTTAGTCACAACCACTTTTTTCACTGTTTCGGCTGACAGCGAAACACAACGAATACAGCAAGCATCCTTTTTGCAGGAAGAACTCGTGCTGTTCTACTCCGAAGCGATCCTTTGCATCCACCAGTTGCCCGTGTCTTATTCCTTGAAAAAGCGTTTGCACCGATTGATCCTCCAGCAGTCAATGGAATTGTGTCGATTTAACCCAACTCCATAACATCGAATTCTTCTATCTCGTTCTCGGAAATTTCGACATGGCATCAGCATCTGAATGATTATACGACTTACGGAACCGATTATGATAGTCGAAGCTCTGCAAAAAGATAGTATAATGCTGCATCTTTATGCAGATATGACCGGCAACCCATTATGCTCCCCGAAGATTTTCAAGATAGCCTTGTTGTCGGTAAGAAGGGTAAACCTCCGCCCGTAAAAATATTGGAATAATTTCTTTATTTCAAATATGATGCCGTACGCCGTATCCATCCACCTGCATGTATTTTTGCTGTACACTACTGAAGGTTTGAGACACGAACTGAATATGACGTTCAGCCTCATCGGGATACACGTGGCTTAGTACCGCCCCTACTCTGTAGGACGAAGCTCCTGTATTTTGAACAGCCTGCACCTTTTACCGGATTCTGTGGATGCCGTCTTTATCAATCGAGTATCCGCTATACTCAATGTTGTCCACGAAGAACTCGCACTTACCCTTGTTGACTCGTATTCCGCACTCGTTCAGTCGCTGAAGTTCTTCCTCCAGTCGACGCCAGTACTTCCAGTACTTCTTCCAGTCGGAGCAAATAAACTGCATCGTTCTCACCCGTTATCTTAACATCGTCCAATAAAACACTAACGCAGTTCATACACCATAGGCAGTGAATGCTTGTCCACTATGAGATTCAGATTCACTGTTCACTGTTAACATCACTCGGTCACTGAAGCACGCAGTTCCAGACCACCGACATCTCGTTCAGCAACTCGTTGCGAGCAATGGATGCTACCAGGAATTCTCCACGTACAGCGGCAATTTCATCATCGCATCGTACTCATCGTACTCTCCCAAATTCTATGTCACCGTCTATCACCAATTGCTAGAGAATTCGTTGGGCAATATCAGGCAGGCAAACGAGCAACAACGGAACAGATATTCGCCATCCGCCAGGTGCTGCAGAAATGCCGTAAATACAATGTACCCACACATCATTTATTCATCGATTTTAGATTGGCCTTTGATACAATCGATCGAGAACAGCTATGGCAGATCATGCACGAATACGGGTTCCCGGACAAACTTATAAGATTGATCAAGGCGACAATAGAGCGAGTGATGTGCGTAGTCCGAGTATCATGGACACTCTCGAGTCCGTTGGAATCTCGCAGAAGGTTACGACAAGGTAATGACCTTTCAACATTGCGTTAGAGGGTGTAATAAGAAGAGCGAGGATAGACACGAGTGGCACGATCTTCAGAAAGTCCGTTCAGTTACTTGGTTTTGCCGACGACATTGATATTGTTGCTCGCAACTTTGAGACGATGGCGGATACGTACATCCGACTAAGGGCTGAAGCTAGGCGAATTGGACTGAACATCAATGTGTCGAAGACGAAGTACATGATAGCGAAGGGCTCAAGGGAAGACACGGCACGCTCCCCACCTCGAGTTCATATTGACGGTGATAAAATCGAGGTTGTTGAAGGATTCGTGTACTTAGGCTCACTGATGACCGCCGACAACGACACCAGCAGAGAAATCCAGAGACGCATGGTTGCTGGAAATCGTACCTACTTTGGACTACGCAGAACGCTCCGATCGAGCAAAGTTCGCCGTCGCACAAATTTAACCATCTATAAGATTGGTCCGGTACTCCTCTATGGGCATGAAACATGGACCCTACGTGCAGAGGATCAACTTGGTGTTTTCGAACGGAAGGTGTTGCGGACCATCTACGGCGGAGTGCAAATGTAAGACGGAACGTGGAGAAGGCGAATAAACCATGAATTGCACCAGCTGCTGGGACCAACCATCGTCCACCTCGTAAAAACTGAGAGGCTGCGGTGAGCCGGGCATGTCACCAGAATGTTGGATAGCAACCCGGTGAAAATTGTTCTTGAAAACAATCCGACCGGCACAAGATGACGTGGCGCGCAGCGAGCAAGATGGGTCGATCAAGTTGAGGACGATCTGCGGACCCTTCGCAGTATGCGTGGCTGGCGACGGGCAGCCATGAACTGAGTCGAATGGAGACGTCTCCTACGTACAACAGAGGCCATCAAGGCCTTAGCCTGACTGGTAAGGTACCCAGCCAACAAATTTGTTCACACAGCAGAGTTTCAACTCAGTAATGTGAACGCTTATTCGGAAATAATAGATTGTTTAAAATGCATAGATTCCCTCTATGTGTACAAATCTGGAGGCCATATACGTACATTCAAGAAAATTAAGTGTGGTAAATACAACTTCAGACGAGTGCGTTTGATGCTTTGTGTAACTTCGCATATGATAGTGTTTTGCATTTTATGTAACTTTGTTTTAACAAACAAACAAAACATAAAAAAGGTAGAACATGCAGGTGTAAGCCTCCATGCAATGATCTTTAGATCGCTAATCATATAAGCTACCACTGTGCCGTTGAGTCATTATTGAATGACATGGAAATTTGGCAAATATAAATTCAACAATATAGTTCATCTGCAGTTATCCCTGTCCATACTACGAGCTATGCGCGAGAGAATTAGTCATAGGCATATTTCATAATTACATCAATCATCTTCAAGTATTACACAGTTGAAACATGTTATGAAGCAATTGATTTGTTCTTCTTTTAATAATGACACATTAGCAATTATAATTACTACTCAGCCAAACATTTTTTCACACGACGGAGACTCCCACGATTCGCATAAATATGGAGGCCTTATACATACATTTAAGCCATTGCATTATGGTCAATACAATTCCAGGCAAGTTTATTTGGCGTTTACTATAACTTCATGTATGACTGTGTGTTGCAGTTTATATAACTTAATTTTTACAAACAAAGATAATGAACACGAGTGGAAGATCGCGAGACAAGCTGCAAATTTCTGACCGTCGGTTATCGAATTAAAACAATAAAAGTTCTTACAGTTTTCCAGTGAAACGGAGGGGTGAAAGTCTTTATTCCCGTATAATTCAATATTTTCATCGAATAAATGTAAGTATGCAGCTGTGACCGCACTGTAAGATTGGGGAACAAAAAAGGACCGATTAGTGACCCCAGTCGCCCCTCCTCAAAGTGAAGTTGAGTAATTCTTGGAAAATATACATAAATGCTTATATCAAGTGATGTTATTGTGTTTGTATAAAACTTTGATTTTTGTTATCTAGTTTGTTAGTTTTATTAATGGACATCTCTTTTTTTCTGCCTGGTTTTGAGATGCATCCGGCGATGTATAATCTTCCCTTGCATGATATTATATTTACGTCTGAAGAACTCATATGTAATTTCACATTGGAGATTATAATTGAAGCAAATCAAGTAAAACACAAATCGTAAGAAAATGACAATATGAAGTTGCATATTTTGTCAAATGAAATTTGTATTTGATAAGATGCAAATTCAAATCAGATCTTATTACTGGCTCCATAAATGATTTCAATCGATTCCATTTTGCATCGTATCCGATTCCAACGTATACTGTACATTTATACAATTTGAAACTGACATCCTTGTATGATCTCTGGTTTGCTGGGTAAGTATCGTACTCAACATTCGCGTTGAAAACACCAAGCACATCGATGGTACTGCTGTAGCTAATCAAAATTCGCTTTTGCATAACCGCGTATCCGGGACGAACCTGTTTAGGTCCTTCGCACTGATGATACTGACCGGCAAACCAGTATCAACCTCGTATTGAACGCACTTGGCATTCAAGTGAACATCTATTAGCAGCTGTTTGCAACGCGACGACGATTCGACTGTACAAACTTCTCGCACTTCCACACGTTCGGGGAGTTGACGATCGCCAGATTGGTAAACGAAATTCGTTTGAACCGAGTGAGATTTGTTAATAGTTCATCCATTGTTTCGTCGGCACATGCCGCCGCATCCGCAACGGCACTTGAAGCGAAATTTTTCGCTGATTTCCAGGAGCTGCGGGCTGAATAAGTTGTCCAACGTCAATACGACTTCCTGGTACGTCTTCGTACGGAGGAAATCAGGGGCAACTTTGTCGCAAATGACATCGTAGGTTTTCGATCCCATGTACTGCAGAAGAAAAAGCCCTTTCATCTGCTCGTCCACATATCCGTAGATGAGGACAGCAGTCTCGAGACGCTCAACCCACCGCATCCATTTTAACTTACGTTTGTCGAACGATTCTATCGCAAACGTTGGTGGGGGCAAAACAGCCAGAACTCCCGAAGCAGCACTGCCCTCGTCAGCTTAAATTTCACGGGGATTTGCCATCCTCCTTCGCCAGAACTATTGTGACGGCCTAGTAGAAGTACTCACAATAGTAAAACTTCACTAATCAATTTAACAGTAATCAAAGAATACAATTTTCTTCAGCGCCTAGTGCGGTACTTTTTTTTATTTCTTTATTAGTATCATTCCAAACATTACATTCATTATTTCTTATATCTAGGTGTTCTGTGTTATTAGACAACACTATCATCCTAATTTGGTAAAACAAATCTAAGATTCTATTAACATTTTGTTAACAACATATTACATTTCATTTGCCGTAGCAGTTCAGATTTTTTACAGGTGAGTTGATTTCACCTGTTTATAAGAGAAAAAAAAAGTTTTGAATATACTTAACCTAACATAACCTAAACATATAACGCATTAATTGTGGCAATAGAAGATTGTAACGATTTTTGCCTGAAATTAATAATTATTTTATTTGACATTTGTTCCAATGTTTCAACATTGCATATTCTATGTAACTCATTGGTACTATACCAGGGAGGAAGCCTCAGAATCATTTTCAAAATTTTATTTTTAATTCTCTGCAGAGCTTTCTTCCTGGTATTACAACAGCTAGTCCATATTGGTACAGCATACAACATGGCTGGCCTGAAAATTTGTTTGAATATCAAAAGTGTGTTCTTAAGACAAAGTTTTGATTTTCTATTAATAAGGGGATAGAGACATTTTACATATTTGTTACATTTGGCTTGAAGGCCCTCAATGTGATTTTTGAAAGTTAAATTCTTATCTAGCATGAGCCCTAGATACTTAACTTCATCTGACCAATTTATTGGAACCCCTCTCATCGTGACAACATGTCTACTTGAAGGTTTTAAATAAAGAGCTCATATGCCTAGTGCGGTATTATTTAACCGAATGTGAGGTTATAGTCCGGAAAGCTTCTGTTTATCTCGAAATGATTTTGCTTCTTCAGCAACTTTCTTTACTACGGTTAGAAAAATAAGTTTCCAGTATGAAATGATAAGTTTGTATTTACATTGCAGTGCTTACATATGTAGAACATGTTTCCAGATTTTTCATAGTGAATTCCGTATAGACCTACATTCGTTGTGAGGATGGTAACAAAGGTATGGGAGATAGGATTTTCAAATATTTTTAAATTTTGATTCACCCTTATGAGGCATCCTCTAATTTAAGAGTAAAGGAGAATGATCTAAATGTACGGAAATTGTATCAGTTTAGATTTTGAACAACTTCCGTAGGTATCTTCAACGAATCATGATTTTCTGACTTCGCGACAATTCGCCAACCACAACAGCAGCAATTCAAACCGAACTGAACAGTGCTGATTTGCTATCTAAATCGAATTCAACAGTATTGTTCATTAATCAAGCTAGAAATGAAACCAATCATGCCCGCTACAGAAGATACGGACTAGCTAAAACGTTCTTGTAATGATGCTTCTAGCTATGTAGTAGCTAGAAACAGCTAACAGGTACAGAGCTCTGTTGGAAATTCATACGATACGCAACAAAGACTAATCGGATGTATATACTAGACTGGCTGATATATAATCATCCGTGGCCGTAGATTTTTACGTTCTTTGCGTTCTTAAATTGCATAAATTGAAGAAGTTAATAAAGTTTTGAACTCAAAATTTACTTTTTCAAATGGATAGGTTGATGATAGATAACTACAATGGCATTCCGTGTGACTTTCATGAAGTATGTATTGATTAAATTTAACATCAAATTTCAGCGTATGGAACAACCTTATAAACTTTCAGAAAAAGCAAATGCGTAGGGTCAGTGTTCCCTTAGTGGACAGTCCCCTATAGTCGCACTAGTGGCTTTTTACGGCCGTTTTGCTATGAATTTTTTCAAAATATTTTTTGACATGAAGGTCAGAAGCTATTTATCTAAGTACCATTGATACACAGCTTGATTTTGTTCAAAAAATGATCAAAATAATTAGTTTTGCTTAAAATTTGAGCTCCCTTGCGCCTATAGTTAACCTACTGAGCACTACTGAGAGAAACTATTTTTTATTATACGAAATAATTAATGAATTAAGTACTTTTTTTACATCAAACGAAAGCTTTTGATCCACACTTTCAAGAAAAAAATATAAAAGCTTTGTAAAAATACGGTTTTGATTAGTATTTTGCCAACGCCGTGATGCTAATGCTACTATAGGAACAGAAATAGTGCTACTATAGGCACATGTATTCCTATAGTGGCACAAGCGATAATAACTGCAAACATATGAGTTTTCGCAGTTTTCACATTTTTCCCACAAAACCAAGATAAAAAGCTTTCAGATGATGTAAAAATAATGACGCTAGCGTTATTTTTCGATTTTATACGAATATTTGTTCTTAGCTATACGGCTATTGGTACATCGACCCTATAATAAAAAAAAATCATGTTTTCAATCATAAAAATATGAACTAGTCTATTACGTACGCGCAGAGCCAATAACAAACGATCAACTGCTGACCGGAAGACCGGTCGGTTGCTTCATCAATCATAAGAGCTTAATCGGAAAGCACTTGAGTGGAGGTGGAAGCGATTAGCTTCGGCCGTACCATGAGCATTAGCAAATGCGAAAATTGAGATCAAAAAGTTTCGTCTTTACTACGATGGTACATAATAGAGGTGCAGTTTTTTTTTCATTTGTGTTTTAACAATGCGATACTGGAGAACAATAGATTCCAGACATGTGACGAACAGATAGAATTTCCAGACATGTGAATCAAGCAATTTAATCAATCGTAAAATTGTTTCTAGATGATGGTCCTTAAAATATATTTAAAAAATGTCGTTTTTTTTTAATGGTTTGTAACGTGGTTTCCACGAAGTCACATTGCGTTTTATGCGAGTTTGATATTATTAGAACAAGTTAACGAGTGTTTTTTACAGTATGTGAAGCCTCGGGAGCAAGTATCTTCATTTTATAAGATATATGTACAATTTCTTAAACTGTAATTTCTACCTTCAGTCAGTAACTGTACGACTTTGTGTATCTCTAGAAAGTTTGCTACTTATTAGATGATGAAAAAATATTAAGAAATCCCAGGATGTCACACCTGGCTTAAGGAAGAAATAAGGGTTCCAGTAGTCGCAAATGCTTGTAAGGTATGCCCGTTTTAAAAGACATGTATTTTATGACACATGCATCATTGGCAAAAGAAACGATATCACAGTAATTCTTATTCATGAGAGCTAGCCCCATCCCTTCATGCTCATGCTGGACCATGTGGTTTAACCGTACCATTGGAAAACATTTGGGACGTAACAGTTTAGTTGAGCACCATTCCAAAGAATTATTTCTTTCGTCCTTATCGTGGCAAGCAAGAAACAATTCTTCGTAATTGTGCTTCACATTTTAAAGTTTCGTTCCTCTACTGCGTCGATCTACGATTAACATATCTGTGTTATAGCCAACAATATTGTACAACCAAGACATAATAATGCAAGCATGCATACTTGTTGTGCTTCTCATTAAAATAATATACATTGTTTGGCTGTTGCTCCCAGCAGATACACCTTAGTGATGGCTACAAATTCTGCAAACTTTTCTTATTTTTCGTTCGTTTCCATTTTGAAGCTATTAATTTCCCCCATTTACTCAAACTCGACAAGCTGGCGAATGCAAATGTTTGTTAGGTGCCTTAAAGTTTCAATTTTACAATCTACCAGTTTACTACCTTTATTGTCTTTAATAACTCTTGTCAAAAACGTCTGTTACGGGAAAAGATTGCGAATTCGACGGACAACGATCGGACACTGGCCTACGACACTTTCGGACACGTGTGGGAGAGCTTCGATTACGGTCAAACTTGGTTTGACCGACAAACTAGAACTTTTCGGACCGCGAAACTTCGAGAGATGTGGAACGCGCACTTCACTTCACGATGGCTTTTATTAGACTAACTTTAGCGAACAATGTCTATGGGTTTTGTTGTAGCGTTAACAAAAGAGTGTGTTCATGAACAAAATTACAATAGGGACCAAAGTATAAATGTAGGTAAGGTAAGTATTGGTTGTACAATTCTGTGTATTGAATTTTAAGTAAGTAATTGCTCTCAACATGCCGGCCGCCGTTGAAACCGTCCGTTTCAACCATTTACCGCGTCACTAGTTGAAGGTAGGAGCGAAATTTTCTCCTCTTCATCGTCGGAGTCGATCGGTAAAACGGCGATCTCGGTGATAGCCCGCTTGTATTCTCCCGAAGCCGTCTTGACTACAACGACACGGATTCGGCCGTCTGAACCAGCAATGGTTTCTACGATGCGACCAAGAGGCCACTGTAGCGGAGGGTAGTTTTCGTTCTTCAACAGTACCAGTTGACCTTTCCGAACGTCTACGGATGGGCGTCTCCACTTGCTGCGTTGATGTAGCTGGCTAACGTAGTCCCTTGACCAGCAGCGCCACAGGTCCTGGACCGAGCGTTGCATCTCCTGGAAACGGGTGATGCGATTAGGCGACTTCTGAAGCAAATCCGATTCGGGAATGGAGACAAGAGGCTCTCCAATCAGGAAATGTCCAGGAGTAAGAGCGGACAGATCATCGGGAGAATCGGAAATGGGAACGAGGGGACGGGAGTTAAGGACAGATTCAATCTGGGCTACTACAGTTAGGAGCTGGTCCATGGAGAAAGCCTTCTGTCCCATAATACGACGAAAGTGATACTTAAATGATTTCACTCCAGCTTCCCAAATGCCTCCAAAGTGTGGAGAGCGTGCAGGAATGAAGCGGAAGGTGATTCCATTTCCGGAGCAGTAATCGTCCCATTCCGGTGACTTGAACTGCAGCTGGAACTCCTTTCGCAGTTGTCGGAGCTCGCGATCTGCACCGACGAATGTAGTCGCGTTGTCACAATGCAACTCGAGAACACGACCGCGACGCGCCACGAAGCGTTTAACTGCGGCGATGCAAGCGACGGACGACAGATCCGGCACAACTTCGAGGTGTACGGCCTTCACCACCAAACAGACGAACAACGCGACGTAAACCTTTACCGACGTACCTTTCCCAATTAGCGGACGAACGTAAAACGGCCCACAGTAATCCATCCCAGCGTAAGTGAAGGCTCGGGCCGGTTTGAGGCGAACTGATGGCAACGGTGCCATAATCTGACTTGCGGGTGTTGGATTGCATCGGAAACAGGTAACGCATTGACGAACAACCCTACGAGCCAAGTCTCTACCCCGAAGTGGCCAAAAGCGTTGACGAATTGTAGCGAGTAACAGCGAAGGTCCACCGTGAAGAGTCTGCAGATGTACGGACCGTGCAATCAACCAGCTAAGTTTATGGTTTGCTGGTAACAGAATCGGATGACGTGTGTCGAAAGGGGCATTCAGCTTCTTCAGCCGTCCATCAATCCGAAGAAGTCCGAATTCGTCTATGAAAATATTGAAATTCTTGAGTGGAGATTTCGATGCGACATAAGCAGTACTGTCTGACTTATTGCGGCTATACAAGCCTATTTCTGTCGGAAATTCCTGGCGCTGGGCAAGACGAATCATTGACTTCAGTGCAAAATCCACTTCTTCAGGCGACAGTGATGAAAGAACTCGTTGATTCTTGGGAAGTTTGCAGTTGTTTCGGAATCGAAAACAGTAAGCGACGAATCTTATTAGCTTGGCTAGTTCAGAGAATTCGCTGAAGATGGATGCATCTTCGCTCATCAAAGGTAGGGATACCAACGGACGCATCTCTTCTTCCACTTCCGACTTGGTCGGCATCAAAACCGCACACTTTGGCCACTGTTCGACGGGGGATGTGAGAAACGCTGGACCATGCCACCACAGCTTGTCTGTAAGGATCTGGCTTGCAAGCATTCCTCGGGAGATGTGGTCAGCAGGGTTCAAATCAGTCGGTACGTGCATCCACGTTGAATTCTTCGACAGCCGCTGAATCTCCGCGACTCGGTTTGAAACAAAGACTTTCCAGGAATTCGATCTGGATTTGATCCAGTGAAGTGCGATAGAAGAGTCGGTCCAAAACGTGACTGACGCATCGATATTAGTATTAGCCAGGAGATTATCCACCAATTGACTTCCGAGGAGAGCTGCGCAAAGCTCCAAGCGTGGAATTGACTGTCCCCGTAGAGGTGCGACACGAGACTTCGATGTGAGTAGATGCGAATGGAGCTGGCCTAGTTCATCCGGTGATACGATGTAGACACAACATCCATAGCCTTTCTGTGAGGCGTCGCAGAAACAGTGGATTGAATATTTGTGTTTAGTGTTCCACAGTACCCTCCTCGGGACTACCAGCTGTTGAAGCTGTTTGATGTCAGCACGGTAATTTCTCCACCAGGTTGCTGACTCTTCTGCAAGCTCAGAATCCCACGACAAGTTAGCTGCCCAGAGAGACTGAATGAACATCTTGGCGTTTACGACCACTGGTCCGAGAAGTCCGAGTGGGTCGAAAAGTTGGGACATCTCTGAGACGACAATCCTTTTAGTCACGACGGGAAGATCTGGTAGAGTAGGGACCTTGAACTTGAAAACGTCCCGTTGGGGGAACCATAACAACCCCAAGGTTTTGATAGCTTCCGAGCGATCGAGCTCCAATTCTGCAGAGGTTTCCCAAAGTTCTTCAGGAATGTGGATGAGAACTGTTTTGTAGTTCGAAGCCCACTTACGGAGTACGAAACCGCCGGATTTCATCATCTCACTAAGCTGCTTACAAGTTTCAGCCATTGTGTCGTGATCGTCGTGTCCGGTAATAACGTCGTCTACGTAGGTGCCTTTCAGTATCACTGGCACCGCCAGCGGGAAGCGATGACTTTCATCGTTGGCTAACTGGTTTAAGACTCGAGCAGCATGAAACGGTGAACTTGCAAGACCGTAGGTGACGGTTTTTAACTGATACGTGCGGATCGGTTCCGTTGAACTTCCACGCCAGATGATTTGTTGGAATTTACGGTCATCTGGGTGGACCCAAATCTGCCGGAACATTTTCTCTGCGTCGGCTGTTATGACGAAGCGAGGCAGACGAAAATTAACGACAGTTGAAAAAAGCGCAGGCTGAACAGTAGGTCCGACATATAGAGCCTCGTTCAGCGATAGTGAGGCAGCTCCACGACAGGAACCGTCGAATACCACACGGGTTTTGGTGGTCGAACTCTCTGGACGCTGGATGGCATGGTGTGGGAGGAAAAACTGTGGGTTACGCGACGCGACGGGAGCCAACTCCATGTGACCCAACCTCTCATACTCCTCCATGAACTCATTATAACTGTGACGCAGACCTTCATCGATGGCAAACCTTTTTTCCATTTGTTGGAACCTTCGGAGCGCAGTGTTGTGCGAATTTCCAAGCATCGACAGTTTTTCTTCCTTGAGAGGAAGACGAACAACATAGCGACCTGAATTGTCACGGGCGACAGTGCTTTGGAAGTGATCTTCGCAGTATTGTTCATCTGGAGTGCATGCTTTACCTGTATCGAAGTTCTCGATTTCCCAGAATCGCTGAAGCTGGGTATCGAGCCGATCTTCAATGCAGATGTTGCAGGACTGCATGTTAGTGATATCGGGCGTTTGCTGCTCTAGTTTCCCACAGACGATGTATCCAAGAACCGTTTTCTGCAAAGTGGGATACCCAGAGGCGAGCGAGACTTGATCGTGCTCTAGAAGATCGAAGAACAGGGCAGCTCCGATGATGATGTCCACACCTTGACTGATGTTGAACTGTGGATCAGCGAGAGGAAGATTCTTCGGGATTCTCCAGCGTGAGACGTCGATGTGGTGACTGGGCAATGCAACGGTTAACTTCGGCAATACTAGGCAGTCTAATTGAGCAGTGTAGGTTTCGAAACGAGATTTTAGCGATAGTGTCACAGCGTAGCGCGCATTAACGACGGATTGTCCGATACCACTGACCGGTGAATTCAGCTTTGTTCGCTTCAAACGGAGTTTTTGACACAGTGATTCAGAGATGAAACTTGGCTGTGATCCACTATCCAATAGGGCTCTGGCGCAAACATACTGGTTATCTGCATTTTTCACTTTTATCACTGCTGTTGACAGAATGACCGTTGACTGACGAGGTTGGGTAGTAACATCTGCACTTTGGCAGGAAGTAGATGGAGAATTGGCAACGAAATCAACCGACGAACTTGGGAAAGGATTACCGCGCGACGACTTTGAACGAAACGACGACGAGACAGGTGGTGAGGCAACGGCGAGCTCTACCGACGGAGAGCTTTCGACAACGTTCGGAATGGAATGCGACATTTGACACGATTGCGAATTGCTTGCTTCAGCGGATCTACTTGATGTTGTTGCTGGTTGAGAACCAGGAACTGACGAAAACGGTGGCAGATGTAGTAACGAATGATGTTTCCTTGCACAACTTTTACAGGAACCGCTGGAGCAATTCTTCGCTTGATGTGTTCCCTTCAGACAGTTAAGACACAGACCGTGCTTCTTCGCTACTTCGAACCGTTGTTGGGGAGAGAGCGTTCGAAATTGTTCACACTGGAACAGGAAATGTGCCTGCTTGCAGCTGACACATTTGGGAACATTGTCCGAAGTAACGTGGGAAACGTTTCGTGATTTGGGATGTTTTATCTCGGATTGGGTATTTGCCGAATGGGAGAGCTTAAGGGTTTGAATAACACGCGATCTTCTGTGGATAAACTCTAGAAGTTCTTGAAACTTCGTGTATTCACCATCTTCGGAAACCAGTGTTTCCCACTCACGGAGTGTAACGGGGTCGAGACATTGGCTCAGTCGCTCGACCAGAAAAGAATTCCAGTGGTTCTCAGCCCCTTCGAGTTTATCCAGCAGCTGTACGTGACGATTGAATTCATCGGCAAGATCTGCAAGACCCTGTGCAGATTCTTTCTTCAGTGAAGGAATCGAAAGCAATGCAGACATGTGTCGCTTCACTAGTAAAGTTGGATTTTCGAAGCGTTCCTTCAACAGATTCCAAGCTACGAGATAGTTATTGGCTGAAATCTCGAGCGAAGAAATGATGCGAGCTGCTTCGCCAGAAAGCGCAGCACGCAAATAGTGCATTTTCTGTACTTGCGTAAGCTGCACGCTCGTATGAATGAGCGAGACAAACAGATCGCGAAACGAAACCCAATCATCGAGATTCCCAGAGAACTCATTCAGTTTGATCTCTGGCAGACGAACGCACGACGAGATCGGTACTGACGAAGAGATTGGTTGTACGGGAGTGGGGGGTGCTGCAGGTTGTTGCGGGGGCATTTTACTTTGCAACGACGCTTTCAACTCGCAGTAAAGAGTTTGGAAATCTTCCCGCTCTTGCAAAAACCCTTCTTGTGCATCCTCCAGAACCTCAATTTCTTCTTGAGTTTCTTCAAATTCACGCCACAACGCATCAAGGTGTTGGACGCGAATAGGCAATTGATCTTGCTTGGTTGCATCAAATTCGTCATTGAACTTTTTGATGACATTCGCGGAACCCAAAATGTTTGTCCGCCGACGGTAAAGAAGTTTTAACTTTGTTTGCTTGGCAGTCGCCTTCTCAGTAGGCATCATTTTATCGCACCGTTCACCGAAAAAAGAAATCAAGTACCTGTGTTTTCCGCTACTGCTGCTACCTTACCACAATCTCCCCTTTGGGCGCTGAGTACCTCTCGTCCGGCGCACGCTGCACGGAGACTCTTGATGATGACGACGAAGCGATGATGGTTATGCCGATAGGGCACACTGCTGCTATTGGAGCAATCAACAACGAGATGACGACGGCGACGACGAAGATGATGATGAGGATGATGTGCTGCCGATGAGGAGACAGCACGCTGATGGTGATGACCAGTCAGCGGCTACGACGACGTTGACGACGAGATTGATGCGATGACGATTCGATCAGCCAATGAACCAGATCCTGATCGTTGGAACAATGGAGCACGAGATAACCTTCGAGCCACGTGGTGGTGAGGTTAGGTTCACTTATCTTGCAACCTCAATCCCGGGTTTCGGCACCAAAATGTTACGGGAAAAGATTGCGAATTCGACGGACAACGATCGGACACTGGCCTACGACACTTTCGGACACGCGTGGGAGAGCTTCGATTACGGTCAAACTTGGTTTGACCGACAAACTAGAACTTTTCGGACCGCGAAACTTCGAGAGATATGGAACGCGCACTTCACTTCACGATGGCTTTTATTAGACTAACTTTAGCGAACAATGTCTATGGGTTTTGTTGTAGCGTTAACAAAAGAGTGTGTTCATGAACAAAATTACAATAGGGACCAAAGTATAAATGTAGGTAAGGTAAGTATTGGTTGTACAATTCTGTGTATTGAATTTTAAGTAAGTAATTGCTCTCAAAATACGGTTTTGATTAGTATTTTGCCAACGCCGTGATGCTAATGCTACTATAGGAACAGAAATAGTGCTACTATAGGCACATGTATTCCTATAGTGGCACAAGCGATAATAACTGCAAACATATGAGTTTTCGCAATTTTCACATTTTTCCCACAAAACCAAGATAAAAAGCTTTCAGATGATGTAAAAATAATGACGCTAGCGTTATTTTTCGATTTTATACGAATATTTGTTCTTAGCTATACGGCTATTGGTACATCGACCCTATAATAAATAAAAATCATGTTTTCAATCATAAAAATATGAACTAGTCTATTACGTACGCGCAGAGCCAATAACAAACGATCAACTGCTGACCGGAAGACCGGTCGGTTGCTTCATCAATCATAAGAGCTTAATCGGAAAGCACTTGAGTGGAGGTGGAAGCGATTAGCTTCGGCCGTACCATGAGCATTAGCAAATGCGAAAATTGAGATCAAAAAGTTTCGTCTTTACTACGATGGTACATAATAGAGGTGCAGTTTTTTTTTTCATTTGTGTTTTAACAGTGTGATACTGGAGAACAATAGATTCCAGACATGTGACGAACAGATAGAATTTCCAGACATGTGAATCAAGCAATTTAATCAATCGTAAAATTGTTTCTAGATGATGGTCCTTAAAATATATTTAAAAAATGTCGTTTTTTTTAATGGTTTGTAACGTGGTTTCCACGAAGTCACATTGCGTTTTATGCGAGTTTGATATTATTAGAACAAGTTAACGAGTGTTTTTTACAGTATGTGAAGCCTCGGGAGCAAGTATCTTCATTTTATAAGATATATGTACAATTTCTTAAACTGTAATTTCTACCTTCAGTCAGTAACTGTACGACTTTGTGTATCTCTAGAAAGTTTGCTACTTATTAGATGATGAAAAAATATTAAGAAATCCCAGGATGTCACACCTGGCTTAAGGAAGAAATAAGGGTTCCAGTAGTCGCAAATGCTTGTAAGGTATGCCCGTTTTAAAAGACATGTATTTTATGACACATGCATCATTGGCAAAAGAAACGATATCACAGTAATTCTTATTCATGAGAGCTAGCCCCATCCCTTCATGCTCATGCTGGACCATGTGGTTTAACCGTACCATTGGAAAACATTTGGGACGTAACAGTTTAGTTGAGCACCATTCCAAAGAATTATTTCTTTCGTCCTTATCGTGGCAAGCAAGAAACAATTCTTCGTAATTGTGCTTCACATTTTAAAGTTTCGTTCCTCTACTGCGTCGATCTACGATTAACATATCTGTGTTATAGCCAACAATATTGTACAACCAAGACATAATAATGCAAGCATGCATACTTGTTGTGCTTCTCATTAAAATAATATACATTGTTTGGCTGTTGCTCCCAGCAGATACACCTTAGTAATGGCTACAAATTCTGCAAACTTTTCTTATTTTTCGTTCGTTTCCATTTTGAAGCTATTAATTTCCCCCATTTACTCAAACTCGACAAGCTGGCGAATGCAAATGTTTGTTAGGTGCCTTAAAGTTTCAATTTTACAATCTACCAGTTTACTACCTTTATTGTCTTTAATAACTCTTGTCAAAAACGTCAATCAAACAATCTGAGTAATTACTGGAGATTGAATTTTGAAAGTTGTCTGTTTCATGCCATAAGGACTGATCATTTTATGAAGTGGACATTTTGTACATGAGGCCTTCCTAAACCGAGTGGTAAGGTATCAGGTATCAGAAGGCCGGCTCCAGACGCACGTTCCCCGCCATTTGGGAGATTTGTGCCATCGCCATATTTGAGCTTATTTAATCATCTACCCGATGGGAGAGGAAGGGGAAGGGAAAAATGGAAGGAAATAGGAGTGGGGTCCCTTGAAGAGGGAAGATCGCATAAGCGAATTGAGAGCATGTAACTCCATACCACAATGGCTTCGAACAGCGCCCTAAAAAGGGCACTGCAAAACGCATGAGCGTAAAGAGAGCCTATAGCTGGGTTAAAATAACAGAATGTCCTGAAGCTTCAGGTTTCTGAAATCAGTCACACTTAATGAATGTTTACCAAGTAATTGGATTCGCAATTACGCGAAAACTGGACAGTTACATATCAGGTGATAAGAAGTTCCATAATCGGAATCACAACTATCACACACAAATGTATCAACACACTGAATATTTGACATGTGATAGTTGAGTCGGCAGTGGCCAGTCAGAGTTGTAACCAAGAGACTGCAATTCTGCTTTGACAGATTTGTTAAATACTTCGCCGCCTTTGGGATGGCTCAGTAATGTACAATTTTGATTGACGATATGACTCAAAATTGTTACAATACGGCTTGTGCTGAGTTGCCACAAAAGAATTTCTGAAGCTTCACCCAGCAAATTGGAATAGCTGCCTGAGGGCCAATGAAGTCATGCGATGCTCCATTGCGAGCAAATTCATAAGCCAATTCATTCCCAGCAATGGAAAAATAGCAAGAACCCATACAAGGTTTACAGAGTTCACTGAATTCAGTTCCTCAAATTGAGTTCGACGTGCGATTACAAGCTTAGACCCTGAGTTGGCCGAAGCAAGAGCTTTAAAAGCAGCCTGACTATCTGACATATTCCTTCACAAATAGCCAGACGTCCACTCGTCCCGCGAAGGGAGTTGTGAGGAACATTTCCTATAATCAAAGTGACAAGCAATTCTGACATCACTCGAAGCACTCAAGGTCGGCGACTTGACGCTCGCACAGAAAATTGTTGAAGAACACGATGGACATCACGAAGTGGAAATAGACGGAAAGAAGCACAAGCTTCGAATAACTATCGAGGATGGAAGTGTCGAAGTGAAGGTCCATGACCTCCCCGAAAACGTGACGAAGGAGAAGATCTTGGAGTTCTTCCGTGTGTTCGGTGAAGTGATCTCGGTTCACGATGGGTCACCATCGATGGGCAGCAGGTGTACGTGGTGTGCAAGAGGCAGGTGCACTCATGCAAACACTGCAACGAGCAGGCACACTCTGGCATATCATGTGTCCAGAATAAGAAACTTCTAATGCAGAAGAGCTACGCCAACGTAGCGAAGAAAAGTGACAACCGTCAGCCACCGAAAAAATCGTCCGCTGTGAAACCACCGAGCACGAAATCTGTAGCTTCTACCGCGCCATCGCTCGCCTCACCGGCTGCTTTTCTCAAGCTGCCGAAGCTTCCGAGTCGGACCGAACAGTCTGCCTTGGCGACGAAAAGCATCAGTCAATCCGACAAGATTGATTTAACGGCATCCCCCAGCCCGCAACAGCATCGTGTGCAAGGTCCGTTGTCATCTCACACGACTCAACAAGCCACCGAAGCTACCCAACCCAATGTTGCTGTGGTGGGCTTGTTCAAAAAGCCAATCCAATGATCGCACAGCAAGAATGGCAACGGCAACGAGACGATGAATCGTCGGCATCCAGGCAGCGGGCGAAGCAGAGGCCGAAGACAATGACGACGAGCAGGATGAGAATTCTCAACAGTAATGGCTCTCACATCTTACAATATCGCGTCCCTCAACATCGGCAGCATCACTAATTCCACGAAACTAGCGGCGCTGCGCACCTTCATCAACAGCCAAAGCCTCGATATTGTGTGTCTGCAAGAAGTGGAAAACGACCAGCTCTCCTTGCCTGGCTTCGTCGTATACACGAATGTAGACCACACGAGAAGAGGAACAGCTGTTACTCTGAAGGACTACATTTAGGTATCTCACGTCGAGAAAAGCCTGGATAGCCGCCTTATCGCTCTGCACCGCGCGCAGCACGGGGGTATTTTTTCAACGACACTTTCGCCTACTATCTCCGCCATCCCACTCAACACGTCATCCTCGCTGGCGATTTCAATTGCGTGCTTCGATCATGCAACTCGTCTAGCGCAAACATCAGCTTGGCCCTCAAAACAGCTGTGCAACAGTTGCAGCGCCACGATGTGTGAGAAAAGGTGCGCCCCCAAGATGCCGGTTTCACTTACGTTTGCCGGAACGCACAATCGCGCCTCGATCGCATATATGTGAGCAGCGATTTGCGGGAGCATTTGCGTACCGCGCATACGCATGTGTGTTCGTGCACGAACCACAAAGCGCTGACACCTCGTCTTTGCTTTCCCCAGCTAGGACATGAGTCCGGCCGTGGTTTCTGGTCCCTTCGACCGTATCTTCTCTCTGACGAGAACATTGCCGTGTTCCAAACACAGTGGCAATATTGGCCCAAGCCAAAAATCAAAACCTTTTTTAAATGCAAATCACGAATTGTCTATGACGAATTCCATGACGCACATCAGCGTCTATATGCAGAATCACGGCTAGCGTACGATGGGTACTACCAACACCCAGAAATGTTGGCCACAATCAATCGCTTGAAAGGCGAAATGTTGGCGCTTCAGCGAAATTTCTCGCACATGTTTATGCGTATGCTTAGCTTAGCTTAGCTTAGACTGACTACACATATCAATGGTTGATATTCCGTGATTGACCGAAGTCAGTGAAAATGCACAAAGAATCAACTAGAAGTTCGGCTGGGATTGGCCATAATCTAATTCAGTGCCTTTATTTATACAGGGTCAATAACGGCGCCGGCCACGTCCTTGCAGTCAGGTGGGATTGGGGGAAGGAATGTTAGTGTGTAACCTTTGCTATTTGGAGACCGTGTTTGCCTCTACATCTCCACAAAGGTTACTGGGAGGGAAGTTTGTTAATGGGGAGGATCATTGGGTCACAGGATTCACTTTGATAAGCGATTAGACCATGATAAATAATTTAACGCGAGCAAAGGATCAAACACTACTAACCTGCTTCGCGATCCGCGCCACTAATTTATCATACCACGCGAGCGACGCGCAACACGATTGATCCTGCTCACATCACCCCACAGTATTTCGATCGGCTGAAATTGTGAACTTAATTCTGTAGCACCTTTAAACGTAATTTTTTCGAAATTATAGCGCATATATTGACGGTAAATGTTAGTTCGCAACTTTGCCACGGGCGACGCTGCGAAACTATTTTTTTTTTTTAAATGACGATCTTTAAATATGATGTCTTCGGCAAAGTTGTAGATAATTCAAATACAAACAACTTTGCCAAAGACACTGTGTGTGTATACAGCCGCATTTCCTAAATACGGGAGTATTTTATGAACGACCCCCTAAAACTAGTTTTTATCGTTTATTTTGAAAATGCGAAGTTTCCGGTAGCAACAATGTTCTACGAAATAGTGTAAAGCCATCGGTTACACATAGCATGAGTACGACTTACACAGAATTTTCACTCAGCCAGAGAGTCCTGCATTGGTTGCCTCATTCTGTGTAGTTTTAACTCATGCGCTGTTAGGGGGGTCCGTAGCCTTGAGGTTACGCTTTCGCTTCATAAGCGGAAGGTCATGGATTCAATTCCCAGCCCCTCCAAAAAACCCGTCCAGCCACCAGAAGACGCCGCACGGAGGACCGTGCCTAGGGGAACACATCCATCCTCCGTCAGTATTAGATGGTGACTGAGACAAACTGACCCACTTCGCAGGCAGCTAGCCTCAAACGACTCAGGAACACGGCAAAACGAACCACCGCAAGAGCAATGGATTATGGCTTATGGAAATCGATTGGACCAACAGCAGAGCACTCTCCTACCTGCTCGGTGTGAGAGCAAAAGAGCAGAAGAGAGTGAATGCAGATGTAAATATAGATTAGCTAAAAAATAGAACTGTATCGGTAAGGAAGATACAGATAAAAACTGATTCCGGCACAGTAGTGGCCATGAGCACGAGTTGCCTTAAAAAAAAAAAAAAAAAAAAAAAAACTCATGCGCTACGTTGAGCAGGCTTAGCGTGTTGATCCACCTCTCAGATGCTCATCAACGGGCGTCTCTCACGTCCGTTCGAGATTCAACGTTCGGTCCGGCAGGGTGATCCGTTGTCCATGCATATGTTCGTGCTCTACCTCCACCCAGTCTCGAGCAAGCATGCGGCAACGATTTGTTGGTCGCATACGCCGACGATATCAGCGTCATCGTGACGTCAGCCGGGCAGATCGAACTGATGAATGAAATATTCACTCGGTTCGAGGCTGTTGCCGGCGCCCGCTTGAACTTGCGAAAGACGGTGTCAATCAACGTTGGATTTTATGAGGGCAATGCGATAAATACCCAGTGGCTACAGACAGCCGATGTAGTTGAAGTTCTGGGTATCAGTTTCGCAAATTCCATACAACTGATGACAACGATAAATTGGAATGCGCTGGTGGGGAAGTTTGCGCAACGAATGTGGCTACACTCGCTGCGTTTGCTTACCGTACACCAGTAAGTGATTATGTTAAATACGTTCAGCACGTCGAAGCTTTGGTACGTTTCGTCGTTGCAACCACGGCGAAAGTCACTTCCACGATGGGCGCGTTCTTGTGGAGAGGAATGCATGCCCGCGTACCAGTGTTGCAGCTTGCGCGCAGCAAAGAGTATGGGGGATTTAACCTTCATCCGCCAGCGTTGAGGGCAAAATCACTTGCCATCAACCGTCATCTTAAAGAGATCGATTCCCTTCCCTATTATAAATCTCTTCTTTTCCACGATAATCCTCGCCCAGCAATTCCAATAGATAATCCCGGCCTGAAAATACAAATCAATAATCCTTTCAAATTACTCCCACATTCCACTCCCTATCCGAGAAAACCCCTCCGCCGATATCATCCATCGGCATTTCGTCGCGCAGACTGACTTACCCAAGGTGGAACAAAATTATCCAACGATTGACTGGCCACGTGCGTGGCGTAGCATCCACGTTAAGTCTGGTATCCACATCCTAAGTAGAGCGATCAAGTACAATTTGTTGCTAATTAATGGTTGGTATCCACTTCGTAAGTACTGTGCAAAAGGATAGGAAAAGTAATGGTCAAGAAATACTTCAGCTGTTCAAATTACTTGAGCTGTATCTAGTTGACAAGTAGAGCTGATTTCGTAACATTGGTAACGCCTGCTGTACAAATCAAATGGAACTGTCACTATTCCGTACGGAAAAATGTTCCGCTCAATTATTCCGCAAGTAAAAGTGACACTTCGCTCATTCTGGATCAGCTGTCAAAATTACAGCGAAAAGGCTGAAGATGCTCGTAGATGCGGAAGTTTTTTCCCCATTTGCTTCCGCTTCGGCTATTCGAATGAAAAAATCTCTGAAAACATTAAAATTTGAATGTATTTTCAATGTTTTCAGAAGCAAAAACAAAAATGTAAGCGTATTCCGCATTCTCCTCTGTGCGCATTTCACTCATTCGGTTTGTTTACCACCGTTTGCACAAAACTGTGTACAGCCCCCTTTGCACAGAATCTGTGCTGCATGAAGAGAGGCCGATTTTGTGTACTCGGCACTCATTTTTGAGCGGATGAAGTTTAGCGTGTGTTCGTGATTCGGAGAGCAGAGAATGAATTTTGCGTGCACTGCGATGGACAACAAATCGAAACGCTCCGGCATAAAATTCAGCGAATGTGCTCGTGTCGGCCCGGCATGGACGGTCGAACAACAGAGGGTAACCGCGTTGGTGAATGGATGGAGACGGCTATCGTTCGAAGACATGATGCGACCGGCGTTGCCCGGAATAAGGAAAACGACAAGAGTTGAGATGCTATTTTTTTGTAAAATATTTCTGCTTCGTTAATGACGCTAACGGTTTACTTTATGTTAACCAACTGTTATGTTCATCTCGATGTGTAAATAACTGTTTGTATTTGACTTGTAAATAACTGTATTGTACCCTGAAATAATCTGTAAATAAAACTGAATTGTACCACCACAAAAAAGTATGAAATAAAACACAAGAATAAATATCAACATAATGTTTGCAGAAATTTTGGAGAAATCCTTAGATTGTTTTTCTGAATTTCTAAACAAATTTCGTAGGAGATCGATGGAAAAATCCTTGATAGAATTCTGGTACATGCAGTTAACTCTCCCTTACTCGATATTCCGTATCTCGATATCGAGTTTGAGAGCCATAGTAAAAGTTGGTTTTCATGGCAAACTCGATGGTCCCTTGGATCGCAGTTGCATTGGTTTTGTGTTCTGTAACTCGATACCTCCCTAACTCGTTGATCCCTTCAATATTGAGTAATGGAGATATGACTGTATATAAAAAATTCTAATAACAATACTAGGAGTAATGTCTGACAATATCGTGATGATATCCATAGAAACAAAAATAGATGAAATTTAGAAAAAAAAATCTTGAAATAATTTTGAAGTGATTCATGTGATAATTGACAGTAGAGTAAAGTGGGGCAAAAGTTCGAGTGGGGTAAGAGTTTTTTTTTTTAAGATTTCTAGCTCAATTCAAAACAAATCTTATAAATGTCATGGTAGTTCAATTGCTATTCAAGTAAGAGACTTTCACTCCAAATATCATAAAAATCGATTGAGATTTGGAAAAGTTATGGCTATTTGTTGTTTTCGACGTGAATATTGTAATTTTTGGTCAAACTTTCGTTGCATGGAACCAATTGGAGATAAAATCTTTTTCAATATTTTATGTAAGGGCGTTTCTAGACCTATCATACGGTTGCTTTGAGGTGTATTAGTTTTTGCATAAATGCTTGAAAACAGTTTTTGGCCCATAGTGGGGCAAAAGTTCGAATCAGCGGGGCAAAAGTTCGACCCATGTATAAAATCACGGAAAAATTTGCAAATTGCCTAAAATCCACATATTTTCTTCAAATTTAGTTAAATTTGTCTGATCGTGTGATAATTGTCACCCAAATTTTACATTTCCACTTAGTTTTGCGAAAAACTGCTATTTTTGAGTATATTATAATTAACTCGGTTTTGAGCAATTTTTTGATGAAAATTTAGTGTGTATTTTTCGTCAAACTTAAGTTTACGGCTGGTGTAAGGTATGCCTGTCAAAAAAGGATTGATATTTTGTGTTGTAGATAGCGAACTTTTGCCCCACACTTGATTCGAACTCTTGCCCCACCGGTGGGGCAAAAGTTCGAATAAGACAATCAATTTTGAAACTGTTATAACTAAAAATGAGTAAATATTTTGACACAAGTTTGTTCAGCAAAATTGTAGCCAATATGTTGAAGGTTCACTGTATGGTATTTGTTTTGTTTCAACTGCTATTGTTTTCCTGGAAACTTTGATTATACCACTAAGGTCGAACTTTTGCCCCACCTTACTCTATTACTGGAAATCCTGACTCTAACCAATGACAATAACCCATTCTTTTATGGAATAGGTGTATGACAAATCTAGAAAAAAAAAAGTTAGGCTGAGATTGTTGAGGAGTGGCACTGGGCACCCAAACTAATATGTTAAGGTGAAACAGTTTTGAATCAACTTTTAAGATTGCACTAAAACTTCAAAGGCACAAATCTCGCAAAGAAAGCATCGAACAACCGTGCACTTTTTATTTTGGCTTTGTGCACTAGCAGAAAGCTTAAAATAAGAAGCTCAGAAACGTTTGCCAACTATTTCTCCAGTTTTGTGCTTTTGAAATCGTGAGTAGGGGCACAAGTCGGCCATTGTGCCGGCCATCTTTGGATTCTGAGATGTTTCACCTTAAGGTGTGTGGTTTCGATTTCCTGATTTCATGTTTTGATCCAGTCTACTTACACGTTGATTCCACTAATCATTAACGATTGGCTTCCGACCTGGTGATATGTTTGTCACGACCTATTATACTCAGTTGCTGTTTTCTGATCATTTTCTTCTCCTCTGATATTATTGTCGTCCATACCCAATCCCAAAAAACGGCCAGCATTGACACTTTTTCAACACCGAATCCAGAGATTCAAAGCATCGCAACGATCTTTTCAACTTTTATCAAAGATAAACTTCCATTGTCCCCATACGCTCAGGCAGAAGCACATTACTGTTCCTTTCTCCACGGGAATCATTTCCATCCAACTTTTCATCTTTTCTTCGGGGAACTTTTTTATTCCTCCCCGGTTCCCGGTCTTTTCAACACGGAACATCCTGCGGCAGTGCAACATGAACAGGCACTTGCAGAGTGTCCCTCGAAATGGGTTTCCTCTGCCCTGGAAAAGCAATTCATCTACAACAAACTACTCTGCTACTCATCCATATAGTTTCTGCTGCCCTGCTGTGGAATTCTGTTGTTGCCCTGTCGTCGTCGTTGGGTTTACGTTTATTTCAGGACGACGTCAGTTGGGCGACGATGCTGCGGTCCCGGTTCGGGTCGTAAATATGATGATGTGACGTGAGGTTACACACTATGGGTAGAAACTGGAGAAAAAATGTAGATTGGAATTTTTGGAAAAATAAGTGAAATTATACGAGCATCACATCATGCAAATTTAATATAGTTAATTTTTGAATAGCAAAGATAATGTTCTGCTATTCTATTAAAATACTCTGACACCAATTCTATAAAACCGAGAAAACAACCAGTTATTCTTCAAACCTACATTAACACAATCATAAACATCTCATTAGACTAAAGAGGCTCTAACTAGAGAAGGTGTTGGAGAACAAATTTCAACTATCTCTTGAAATTTATAATCATTGACTTCTGGTAGTCCTCAATACTTCAACGAACCTTGGTTAACAAATTCATAAATACTCGCCAACACAATTTCACCAATTCACTCAGCTTATGGCTGCCTCTCTTCATCCTCGACTGCGATCCACGCTTTCCTGATTCTGGTACAGCTGGTCAAAGCTCGCCTAACCCCATGCCCAGGGCAAACGCTCCCTTAGTGGAGGTAGTGTGTTTTGGTATGTTTCGCATTAATAAATGATTATGTGATATTTTTCTATGATGTACGATGCGAAAATGATACAAGTAATCGAATAATATTCATGAAATTAAACTGTAAAACTATTTAAAACAATTAATTTGCTTTAAATTTTTGCTCCTTTGCACCTATAGTGGTGCTTCAGTACCCATAGTGGAGGAAATCAATGGTTTGTGCCACTAAAGGAACCATTCTTAAAATCAACCTCCACTAAAGGAACAGTGTTCCTATTATTGGTGCAAGGCTTTTTGCAGGGAAATTTCAAATGAATCGTGATTTTTATACATTTGACTGATAGAAGGATGTGAGATCTATCGAATGATATGTACAGTACTGGACAGAATAAAGTACGCATTGGCCGTTTTCCCATACAAAATGGTCAAGTTTGGAGATCTGAATCTCAGCTTTTAGTGGTCCGATTGATCTGAAGTTTTCACCACAGCCTAGATATAACATAGATTTTACTTAATTAAAATATCATTGCATTTGAAACACAATCTTTTAAATTATTTAAAATCTCTCAATTTGCAAAAAAAATGCAAAATTTAATTTTGAAAATATTTTGAAAACAATCAGTTTTACCGAAAAATGGTGTTCTGTAAACTTGTGTGTCTTATCAAATTGTACATTTTTGCAGAAGGACATATTGCTCTAAATATTTTCATTTAAAAATTATTTTTACTTTAAAATTTTGTCATTTTTCTCGAAATTTGAGATTTGCGATAACTCAAAAGTTCGTTAATGAAAAACTATGAATTTCTAGCCTAGCAAATTTGAGGTTACTTTTAAGCTGCGGTGAAAATTTCAGGTCAATCGGACAGCTAGAAACCGAGATATAAGACTCCAAGCTTGATCATTTTGTATGGAAAAACGGCCAATGCGTACTTTATTCTGTCCGGTACTGTATATTTCATGGTTTTACACCATGTCTTAGCAGTTTTCCCCTAGGTGCACCACCAATGGTACACTTGCCCTACTTGTTCCGAACACATCCGAAACGAACACCTGTGCTGTTGTCTGACATTCTTGCAACATGACCTGCCCAGCGTATTCTTCCAGCTTTGGCCACCTTCTGGATACTGGGCGATCTCGTGATTCATCTTTCAGTGCCACACACCGTTCCCCTGCACGCAACTAAAGATTGTCCTTTGATCTCGGCGTTCGACAACCCCAAGATCTCGCAAATTCTCTTTGAGTATAGTCCATGTTTATGCCCGCAGAGGACTATCGGTCTTACATGCATTTGGTGCAGGGGTGAATCTTTCTCGACCGCAGTTTCTTCTGAATGCCATAGTGGCAACGACTTTTTTTTCTTCGGATGGCCCACCACATACCTATACACATCTTTTGTAGTATGGAAGCTTTACGAGCAGATATTTTTCGATAATGTTTTCCACTAGCTCATGAGAGATCCCTGAATCTGACTCCACTTCCGTGTATTCCCATCCATTTCTTTCTGTGGTTTATTCTATTGATCTCTGTTCTACAAATATTGAGCAAAGGCGTTTGAAGTCTCGCAGATTGTTGGTTCGCTTAGCATCTTCTGGCAGTTGGTTAAACAAGCTATATCCCTTATAGAACAGCGAATTTTGCGTGCATGTTTTTCTGCAGTTCAACAATATGAGGTCTCCTGCAGGCCTTCAATATACGACGACCCATATTTTAGGATTTCAGACTCCCCAACATAATCAATTTACCCCGTTGTTGATGTTAAGGTACCCCGGGGCAAGTGAGAATCCGGGGTAAGTGGGGTGTTTCGTCATAGCTCAACTAGGAAAAGTTTTTCATGGGGGTATTCTTCTAGAAAGTTGAAGATACAATGACAAGGAATGTATTTAGTACTAAACATATTGTTATTTTTATTACCATGTGGTTCATGTAACAGTTGTCAGTTCAGCGCCATTTTCAACTTGCATGGCAAATTGTGACACGTTTCACGTCTTGCATTGACTCGCAAAAAATAAATGTGTTTTAAATCGAATTTCCATCAGTGAGCTATAATTTTTAGTATTATTATAAGCTGCTAACGATAAACCAGTATTTTGTTTTCATTTCATATGAAATTTTCGATGATCTATCGTACCCCAAAATATCTTTATACCTGGGGTAAGTGGGACCTATCCAAACAAAAACCAGAATCAAAACTTTTCGTACACGTTTCATACATTTTGCTAGAGAGTAGCACTAAAACATTCAAACAAATGGTTTTTATCAAAAAAAGATCAACCTCAATTTACGTAATTGCATAAAAGGGAGAAGAAAAGTGTTATTATTCTTTTTTTTAATTAATTTTTTATTTTTGAAATACGACTTCAAAATTGAACAAACACACAGCTGAAATTTGAAATGCATCATGAGAACGATTACTTGTCTATGTTATTTGAACTTTATTTGTTATTTCTACCAAATTAAGTAGTAATGGAAAACAATTCCATCCCATAAGGTGGTTTTCTGCCATGCATATAAATAATAACAAAACATATTTATAATTTCGTCAATTATTGATTGTTTATGTGCTACATTTTAATTAACAACTAATAAATGATATATTTTGAACATGTTTAATTCTTCTTTACGCTTTTATTGAGGGATTTTCCGTTAATATTAAATGTGATGATGACATACTATTAAATAAAGGGTTTCTTCCTAAAAACGTAACGTATTTTATGGTTGATCCCTTATGTACATCAAATATGTACTTAAAATTAAAAATCTATGACTTATCAATCCTATTATTGTAATGGTTGACTTACTGATGTGGATTGACGCATGAAACTGGATGTGTCCCACTTGCCCCGCTTAGCGAGGTAACTGCTTCCATTGGCTCATCCTAAAACTTTCTTCCAAGGTTTTCACAATTTCGAAATTATTCGATTAGTTTCATGCACACACCAGCAAATATGTTGCCAAAACGTGATTGTGTTGTTGGATTTGAAAAATATTGACATTTGAAAATTTCATTGAACAATTGGTTTGAACTATCGTTTTTTTCGTTCCCACTTGCCCCGCGGAACCTTATTTGAAAAAAAAAGTCAAAACCTGACCGGAAAAAAAATTACTGATAAAACCTAGGCGTGAAACTTGTTTAAATAAATGACAAGAACAGTATTTCTTAAGCAATAAATTCGCGGGTTAAATTACTTTTCCTCTTTTCTCAACCATACTGACTTTCGACACTATGAATGCAGTGAATGGACCAAATAACTGAAATAATTAACTCTCAAACCCCCAACGTCTGACTTTTCATTAAAAATGAACTTTAAAAAATCATAACTTGGCCAATTATTAATCAATTTTGGATCTTTTGGTCTCAAACAAACCGCATACTCCTCAAAATCTATTGTGTTCCGGAAGAAATGGGATTGGCCACTTGGTTTCGGAGTTATTCCGGATTCAAATGGGGTATATTCGTTCAGGAAGTAATAGTTCCCTTAGGTTTTTCAAGATTTTTTTTTTATACCCGGTCACCTGGCACCGGTTCCTGAATGTACCCAGAGAGGACATTTTCTGAAACTCAAAGAATACTACCGTGCGACGGCTCAAAATTCCTGATTTTTTATCCGGAATATCATAGATATAATGCCAAAGACCAACATGAGGTTCCGGCCACATCCGGATACCCCGGAATCGGTTCCGGGAGGGCCTCAGTGGAACACTTTTGTAATCTTATTCACTCATATCGTGCGGCGGCTTAAAATTCATGATTTTTTATCCGGAACATCATAGATATAATGCCAAAGACCAATATGAGGTTCTGGCCACATTCGGATACCCCGGAATCGGTTCCGGGAGGGCCTCAGTAGGACCCTTTCATAATCCTACTCATTCGTATCGTGCGACGGCTCAAAATTCCTGATTTTTTATCCAGAACATCATAGATATAATGCCAAAGACCAATATGAGGTTCCGGCCACATCCAGATACCCCGGAATCGGTTCCGGGAGGGCCTCAGTGGGACACTTTTGTAATCTTACTCACTCATATCGTGCGACAGATTAAAATTCATGATTTTTTATCCGGAACATCATACACTCCCGTGCATAAGTTTGGGTTCACCCCCTAAAAAACATGCAAAAGTGTTCAGTCCATATCTCTGTGATTACACGTCCAATTGAAACTCATTAAGCTGCATTCGGAAGACAAAGAGTTATTCTTACTTCGTATGTATTTTTCCAAAATCATTCTTTGAACTTTGTATACTAAATTTTTACTTAAAGTTGTGACATTTTTCAAAAAACACACTGAAAAATCAAATCCAATTTCCTCAGCATTGGATCGACCAAAATTTTAAAACAAGGTGTCTTTAGAATCGCAATCTAGTATTCTTTGAAGAGCATTCATGAAATTTTGGCGGGAAAATCTGGAAAGTATTCAAAATCAATGAAACAGCCAGTCAAGTCATCGTGCAAAAGTTTGGGTTCACTCCTCGGTATGGTGTATCGTGCAAAAGTTTGGGTTCATTGCGCTCATAAAAGCTTTAAACTATTAAAATCGGTTGAAAAATGGTAGAGATATTGACAAAAATGATGTGTGTGCAGCTCAGGTGAACCCAAACTTTTGCACGATTGACATCATACTGAGGGGTGAACCCAAACTTTTGCACGATGACTTGACTGACTGTTTCATGGATTTTGAATACTTTCCAGATTTTTCCGCCAAAATTTCGTGAGGTTTCTTCAAAGAATATAAGAATACGATTCTCATGAGACTTTGATTTAAAATTTTGGTCGATCCAATGCTGAGGAAATTGGATTTGATTTTTCAGTGTGTTTTATGAAAAATGTCACAACTTTAAGTAAAGATTTAATATACAAAATTCAAAAAAAAAATTTTGGAAAAATACATACGAAGTAAGAATAACTCTTTGCCTTTCGAATGCGGCTTAAAGAGTTTCAATCGGACGTGTAATTACTGAGATATGGACAGAACACTTTTGTATGTTTTTGAGGGGGTGAACCCAAACTTTTGCACGGGAGTGTATATATAATGCCAAAGACCAATATGAGGTTCTGGCCACAGCCGGATACCCCGGAATCGGTTCCGACAGGACCTCAGTGGTACACTTTTGTAAATCTTTTCCTTCATATCGTGCGACGGCTAAAAATTTATGATTTTTATGCTGCACATCATAGCTATTATGCCATGGATCAATATAATATTCTGGTAACATGCGATTACTCCAGAATTGTTCTGATAAGACTCATATGCACTCTGTGTAATCTTCGTTGAATCCATTGAGATAGCTTTGGATCCATATCGATAAGTCCATGAGACATTTCTGGCTAACCGTTTTTGTCAACATAAAAAAACACGATAAAAAACCGTGTTTTTATTTTATTTCTTTTATCGCGGATTTAAATGTTGTTTTAGCGATTCGATTATCGAGTCCGACCTGTATTTGAATCTACAGACATATTAAGATTAGTTTGTTTTTCATTACACAATGCAACTAAATTATCTATTGGTACTACAGATCGGACTCGAGTATCGATTGTTTTTCACTCCGGATAATCGAATCATCCGGATAAACGAATCACTAAAAAAAAGTAGAAATCTGCGAATAAAGAACTCAAATATTTTTCATTCGTTATTATATTTATATGATGCAGTAGCGTAGCAAGATATTATTTCTAGGAACATTTGCGGGTCTTGAGAAGAAAAAACATTTTTTGACCAACGTACACAAAAAAAACTTTTTCAAACCCCCTTTTCTTACCTACGTCCAAAACTGCTAAACCATTCATATTGTATAGTGCAATACTAAATTATCTCAAATTTATGCACAAATACTGAAAAACAAGAATATCAAATATCGTTCTCCGGATAATCGAGTCTAAAATTCCGGATAATCAAGTCCGACTTGTACTGAAATTTATATACAAAAAAATACATCATGGGTTAGTCCCCGATCTTGGTTATTTTAATGTTTCTTTGTGTCTTTTTTTTTCAAAATAGTTAAATTTAATTCGTGTTTATAAATACAAAAGTATGATTAAAAACAACTGTTTGATTTTGACACGGTTCGATATTGGCAACATAATTTTTTTCTGGAATTCTGCCAAAATCAAACGGCACTATACCTTATCAAAATTTATAGAGTCCCTTTCATAAATGTTGTTGAAAAAATTAAATATTTAGAGAAAATTATAAGACATGTTCGCTACAAATTCTTTTGACTATTTCATCCTATATATCCTTTATGACAACATGTCGTTTTTTGGAATTCGTTCGCAATGCTAAATACATTCTTATACAATTTATTGTTAACCTTGATGCAATTGACTAGAGAAAAGTAAAATTTTATTTTTAGAATATCAGTTAATCTTGTGGCAGAAGTGCTCCAAATTTAAATAATAAAGAAATTTGAAAATGTCTTTGAAAGTCGTATGATGAAATTCTATATCATTTGTTAAGCTTTGATGCTGGTTCATAAACTACATCATTTTATTAATTTGTATTCGTCCTTAAAATTAAGCCTTTTTTACACCTTGTATGCCTTATTATAGTTGCTAACGACAGTATTGAAATTAGTTGCCAAGCTCTTCTGTGAGCTCCTCCCAACCAAATTCACCTAGCATCAATTTCTCCAGACTACCAAGTTCCTTCCAACACTGTTGACCAGTTCCTTAGACGAGTCAGCATTCGCATCACGCTGAATTTGTTCAACGCGTATTGACCTTCAAATCTTTATTAGATTTTCGTCCATGCTAACTCTTCCTCCAGACTACAGCTCAGCCTCCAGGCTATATCTCCACGAAGAGGTTCTGCTTCCGCGTCCAGGCTCTGTGTCTTAGTCCAGGTTCTGTTTCGTTCGAACCAGCCTCAGCATTTCGCTAAGATTTCAAGTATCTAGTCAGAACCTTTATATTGATTTATGGAGTGATGCTGTTGGATTAACAATTCGGGGTATCCGGATGTAACCAGAACCTCATATTGGTCTTTGGCATTATATCTATGATGTTCCGGATAAAAAATCAGGAATTTTGAGCCATCGCATGATATGAGTGAGTAAGATTACAAAAGTGTCCCACTGAGGCCTTGCCGGAACCGATTCCGGGGTATCCGGATTTGGCCAGAACCTCATATTGGTCTTTGGCATTATATCTATGATGTTCCGGATAAAAAATCAGGAATTTTGAGCCGTCGCACGGTAGTATTCTTTGAGCTTCAGAAAATGTCCTCTCTGGGTACATTCAGGAACCGGTGCCAGGTGACCGGGTATAAAAAAAAAATCTTGTAAAACCTAAGGGAACTATTACTTCCTGAACGAATATACCCCATTTGAATCCGGAATAACTCCGAAACCAAGTGGCCAATCCCATTTCTTCCGGAACACAATAAATTTTGAGGAGTATGCGGTTTGTTTGAGACCAAAAGATCCAAAATTGATTAATAATTGGCCAAGTTATGATTTTTTAAAGTTCATTTTTAATGAAAAGTCAGACGTTGGGGGTTTGAGAGTTAATGCTATTTTTAACTCGAAGATATGCAGAAGAATCATTCAGATAGCAAATAAGCGTTGAAAAATCCTATTTGAAAATTTGTTTTCAATGCTGATGGAATGGCTCTGTTCCAGTAAGGACGTAACGTCAGGAAAAGAAAAACAAGAAGAAGAGTAAGTGTAACGGTAGCATTAAAATTCAACATGTTGAGTGCTAATAAGATGAAAACTCATTCTACTACTTATAACCAAGATGGCGACAAAATCCAATACGGCCGCCAGATTTTTTCACTCAAAATAATACTCCTATTCTTTATCTGACTCGAATAATACACCAACGTTTGAAAACTTGTTTCTTTGTTGTAGAAAAAATGATGTTTGCATTGATTGCACTCGCCATATACGTCAAAATCGTAGAACATGATTTATCGTTCATTTCATAGGGTAAATACCATTGGTCACCTAGTTTCTGTATCCTATCTTACGCAGTTTTTCCTCAGCTTTCTGATGGTGAGCTCAGAATTCAGAACGAGCGGTGCACTAATGATGAAAAAACGATTTTTCTAACTAGAGTTTTCAATCCCGGGAACATTTCCCGGGAATTGAGATATCCCGGGATTCCCGGAAAACGATTTTCTATTTCCCGCGACTCCCGTATTTCCCGTAGTTTTCATATTTCCCGGGAAGCTATATTTCAATAAAGAGTTGGCCATCTATATTCATATAAAACCATCGCACAATTTACTCTCCATATCAAACCAACCAATGTCCACAATAGATCACTAATTATATATTAATGTTTGTTGGTTGTTTTTCGTAACCAATAGTTATTGAAAAATGTCGACGATTTTTTCAAGAACGATTATATGCAATACAATATAATGGGACTTTCGAGGGATCTGTTCCATGATTTGAGCAGGGTTATAAAGTTTTTACAGTTTCTGTGTTGGAGAGCGGTACTACCCAGAATTCAACCCTGTTCACGATGCAGATAACTGACCTACATACGGAACGAGAATGCAGCTGTTCTTATTTTCTGCTTGAACTGCCGCACAGTCGATGGTCACTGCAAAGGTCAAGAGCGGGAGAATTTGGTATGAGCTCCATGTATATACCGTGGATGAGAAAGGCGCAGCAGTGGTGAATATGATCACCACTGATAAGGAGAGATGAAGAGATGTAGCCGACTCTCACAGGGCCCATTGAACTCGATGGTAAAACATCGCACATGGGCGATCACTGGGGACTGATGACCTGCATGATATTGATCGGGCAGATACCAACAGACCACCGATCGTGTGTGGAGGCTGCGCGCGGGCTTTTTTAATCCGTTTTTGTGTTAGTCGATAAGAGAAAATACATGTTAGAATTTAAGTAAATAAATGTCCAGCTTTGTAGTGAATAAATGTAGTGCTTTTGTAAACCGTCTTTGAATAAATGTCGCGTGTGTAGTTTTTTGAGTGGTCCGAGAATTTGGATGGCCTGTGACCCAGCTAAAACGACCGGAGAAGGTCCTCAAAAACAACTACATTCCGAGTGTTGAGGAGCCATCTACGAAACAGGATTATCGAAGGCGAAGGTTAATTGGTTCCCCAACTTTCTGTTTGGTACATTAAACAGAAACTGAGTCACAATTTACAACAAAAAAATCTACAGTCAACTCTTTTTTACTCGATATTCTGTGTCTCATTATTTCCCTTAACTCGATGGAATGCACAGTCCCTTCAATCTAGCATACTTTGATCTCTCTGTAAGTCGATACCTCACTATGGGCGGTTTTCATACAGACTGGCGGCCAAAAATATTTTTTCCATCTCATGTCGTATTTATGAGTTTTACGATACGAATTTGATGTTTTATTTTCAAAAACAAGTTTTCGAGACTAACTTTTGAATAGGGCCTATAGCGAAATATTAAACTTTGTTACTTATAATGCATATAAGCCATTTATGCGATTAACGTTGTGCAAACCATTATAAATATTAAAACTTACATAGAAATGATGATTTGAATGATTTAGCGAAATTCAGTTATTTTGTGAATTAGTTTTTAGCTGTTTTCAATAGAAAATGGTTAAAAATATTGGAAAAATTCAAAAAGCCTTAAATCAAAAAAGTGCAAATTTGTGCAACTAAATTCTTCACGATCATTTAGTTTACATCTCAAAGTACCCTTGGAACTGAATTTAAGCCTGGGACAACTTGGGACAAAAAAGTACTCGATGTGTTAACTATAAGCTTATTCGATTTTTTTAACCGCTTTATAAAAAAACATCATCAAAGCCACTATTTTGAACCTTTTTTTAATTTTTTTTATTGTTTCTAGGAAGCCTTTTTTGTAAGCTTTCAAATGGTGTAAAAACATTTTACGTAAGTATTATAGAAAAAAAGTTATATTCATTTGAGTAAACCATAGTTTTTGTTAATAAAAACAAGTTTTTCTCCATAGGCTCAACTTTGGCACCTCATATCTGAGTGTGCAATGCAAATCATGCCCTAATATTTTGGGGATTTCTTAGCAGACATGTTTACAATGAAATGGCGAACAAGAATTGAAATTTGGGGCACATCACTTTTTTGATTATTGGCCACCTGATAAGCCATAGTGTACCTCTCTAACTAGATGTTAACTAACTCGATGCTATCTGTTCCAATTTCCTATGCAAGTTTACTTCTCTAACTCAACATTTTCATGAAATTTTTCAAATATCCTCCAAATGTTAACCAATTTTATGAATATGAATATTATGATTATACTTAAAGTAAAATGAAGGTTCACAACCCTTTCCAGGGTAACAAAATTTTAGGAAATTCCAGGCTGTTAAAAATGTAGTTCAATGTAAGTAGTGTTAACTTTTTTCACGTTAATTTTACTATTTCGAATATATTTTGACAAATTGAAGAAAATTCAATAAATTCAAAAATGTGTGTTCAGTATCTCGATACCTCCCTAACTGGATGATCCCTTCAATATCGAGCTAGAGAGAGCTAACTGTAGTTGATCTTTATTCTAGTGTTAAGAATATTATTTGAACTTCATACGGTTTTTGTAGAATGATTTCCACGTTTTTAACTTAATTTTAAAAACTTTTTTTGTTCTAAAGCCTAGGAAAAAACGAAGCCAGCAGATTTTCGAAGAAACATAAATAAATTACTCACAAAGAAGAGAAATTACTTTACAAATTTACTGGTATTAAATATAATATACGTTATATATTAAAAATTCAAAAAACTCCTTCAAACTTGCTTAATTTTCGCGCTTTTGAAAATTTCCCGTGATTTCCCGAGAAATGACCATTTTATTTCTCGTTTCCCGGGAAGTCAAATCCCGGGATTTTTTTTTATCTTTATTAACGAGATTTTTACCCCTGGGCCAACGGCTCTACTTCCCTTCCGAAGGAACTCATCACTGAAATTTTTAGTGACTATCTCGGGGATGGGATTCAATCCCAGGTCCTCGGCGTGAGAGGCGTGAGTTCTAACAACTACACCAGGTCCGTCCCCATCCAGGGAAAATTGAAAACTCTATTTCTTACAAAGTTCAAGATGGCGGCCACTTCAAATGAAAGCTATATTTTTTCTCTATACGATGCCACTATGTTTGCTATGTGTTCCAAGGGAAATATGAGACATATCACGCGAAGAAACACCCAAGATTTATCAAAAAATGGGCTTTTCCGCAAACTGTTTAGTTAGCTGGCGTACGAGGGGTCCACCAATTTGAGAAAACCGAAAGGACCGCCCTTAAGTTTTGTCAAAAACTAGCGATCAGTGACATAAAATTGGACCTCTAATTATGGGTGCCGATGGCGGCCTAGTTTCAGCGAGAATTGCTCAAGTACTTCATTCAAACAGGTTCGAAATAAAATTATTTATAAACCAAATACGATCAATTTATGGTAACATGAATGCCAATTGGATTCTATTAAGAAATATAACTTCTTACAAATTATTAGAGACTTATGATGGTGTTTATCATGTTTATTTCAACTCAGCCCACTGTACAACATGACGAGTGGGTCAGTTCAGCAACTTAACGAGAGTTTATTGATATGATGTTCCCATTACTTCCATTCCTCTCATGGCACATAATATAGTTTTTGGTGAACAGGACGTGTCAGCGTGAACTTGTATGTCTCTATTTTAAAGTTTGTTTTCGTGGGTAAAAATACATAGTAACAAATATAGATTTATATGCGGCCATGTATATTGCAAATACCACGAATGGGAAAAAAATGTTTTATAAACTAATTGGATTGGATTTGGATTAAATTCTTTATGCCCGAAAAAGCTAAGAAAATTTTCACCACGAAAATATTTTAAACTACCCAGGAATTGGACCTAGGAACCATAAGCATTTCTCGAAAACTTATTCAAAACTTCGAGAAAGTATACAAATTTTTTTTATCGATCCTACGGGCTTAACAGACGAAATTCTACACGTTTCGCTCTGAACTATCTCGATTTTTCACTTCTAGAACGTTTAATTTCAGGATTTACAAAACAACGAAAGTAAGATTTTCAACTTTCGCAACCTAACTACTACTTTCACCGCCCCGCTGTATGGAGAGACAAAGTGACTTAACCACGAATCAAAACCAGTGAATCAAATTATCATCAAAATAGACAAAAAACAAACAACAAAGCAAGCTCGCTCACAACCGTTTGTCGCAACTGTTGCGGATAAGGACACGATAAAAAGTAAAATTGTCATGACAATCACAGAGCGCAACATTGTTGCAACCTTTTCAACTCGCGATTAATCAGTTATTTTAAACACAAAACCAAATTTATTTTATGGATGCTGCTTGATAATGTGTCGATGTTTACCAACACGGAGAAAGTTCTCGAAAATTGCAATGCGAAGCCCACAAAATCTCTGCGCACGTGGTGATCGATCTTGTTCATGTTCTGTTCAAGTGATGTTAAACTCATGTTGCGGAATAAAATTGTTCAACAAGAGCAGGAGGTGACAATGTCTTTGTTGCTGCGTGTTGGGTGACAATTGATTCACTGATCAAAACAAAATACTACTTGAGTCGATTTTACAATAGTAGAAAAACGTCGCAAGTAACTGAATAAAACGGATTATAATTTTGTCATAAAATTCTTGTGTGAAATAAAAGGAACTCCATAGTTTTTGAACGCGAGCTCATTGTATGCAAAATTTAAGCAATGTACACGTCGAAAAAATGTTAAAAACGGTATTCATTTTAAAACAGTTTTAGAAGACAGGTTGTGATTCTTCTGAATTAATTTTCTCAAAACCGTATGGGAGTTACTTACTTCGATTTGAAAAAGTAATCGAGATTTGTTTGTTTCGTAGCCATGGATGTTACCACAAGAATGTGGAAGGCCCTGAAAGTATACACCATATCATAAGAAAAATATAAAAACCGCCGTATCTTAACAAACTTTTGTATCGTTTCCATTGTCTTTCGTCGTGAATTTCAATTTCTGGATCTTTATTCACTCTCATACATTTGCATAACCATTCTTCGGGCTGTACCGAGATGAGGAAAGGAAAACTTTCAATATTGCCTGCTATGAATCATGCAAGCGGATAACATCCACAAGGTATCTCCAACTACACAGACAAGACTCGAGCCTGCGTTGCCTTTATAACATTTGTACCTACGATGCACTGTGGAGTGCCTTCTTACAAAGGTCGGACAAAACCTAAAAAATTATTGAAAACGATAACTTCCCAACTTTACTTGAAGCTCAAAGCAATCTTCATGGAAGTCAACAAAAATTTAAAATATAAATTTCTCGATGTAATATATATTATCTCGACGTAATATCTTTTTTCATGCTTGCAAAACTGGAAGATTTCTTCAAATGCTTCTCAACCTCAACTTATATTATTCTCTCATAAACTAAAAGCTCTTTATTTCAAACCTTCGAGTAGACATGTGTTCATGATGAGAGGGGTTCCAATGAATTGGTTAAATGAAGTTGAGTATCTAGGGCACGTATTAGATAATAATTTAACTTTGAAAAATCACATTGAATGCCTAAGCCAAATGTAACAAATATATAAAATATCTCTATCCACTTATTAACAGAAAATCAAAACTTTGTCTTAAGAACAAACTTTTGTTCTTAGAACATTTTCTTTAGGCCGGCCATATTGTATGCTGTACCAATATGGACTAGTTGTTGTAATACCAGGAAGAGAGCTCTACAAGGGAATCAAAATAAAATTTTGAAAATGATTCTAAAGCTGGTAAAGAACTTAACATCCAATGTTGAAACACTGGAACAAATTTCGAATAAAAATATTCATAATTGCAGACAAAACTCGTCTATAGCCACCATATAAAATCCTAATTCAGTTTTACCAAATAAGGATGATCATGTTTTTTAATACAGAACACCCAGATAAAAGAAATGAATGTAATATTTGGAATGATACTAATGAAGGAATGAAAAATAAAAAAATGAGGTGCTGGCATCTTCCGTACTCACTGGAACAGAGCCTGCTGCTCAGCTTTGTGTTCTTATGAGCACTTCCACAGATACTTACTGAGAGCTTTCTTCGCCAATGTTGCCATTTTCGCAATTGTTTATCGTGTGGCAGGTACGATGATACACTATGCCCAAGAAAATCCTGGACCGACCGGGAATCGAATCCAGACACCTTCAGCATGGCTTTGCGTTGTAGCCGCGAGTTCTAACCACTCGGCTAAGAAAGGCCCCTTCTCACTTAATATGGGGCCAAAATCAAAAATTAACCCGATATACATATATATATATATATATATATATATATATATATATATATATATATATATATATATATATATATATATATATATATATATATATATATATATATATATATATATATATTAAACTTTAAGAAACATCATTCAACATAAATTTAAAAAAAAAAATGTTAACAGGCAAATTTAAAAACTTCACTTCTTAAGGTCATGCGCCACTGTGCGCTTATTTCTTCGAGAAAAGAATCGTGAAATCGAGACCAGAACGGAAAAGAATTTCCCGCATGGAAATAAATCCGGGGAGCCACCTCCTCTGGCATGCAGCTGAAACCACCAAAGCTGGAAGTGTAAAACGTTGCCATGGGCTGTTTGACATCGAAGCAAAGATGAAGAATAAAATATTCCACCTTACGGAGCGATGCAAAATCAACGTAGGAAATTGTTTTGTAAACACAGCCATTTACTCCCGTATTTTATGACAAATTTGTTTGGTGAGGAGAAGTAACAAAACTTTTTACGGGTATTTTCAGAAGTAATTTCTCCGAGGAAAGCCACCGCGACTATTCCAGTGGGAAAGATGGGTTGAACATGCGACTTGAGGCTTGAGTGTTATTTTATTGCGCTATAAACAAATATCCGGATTGCACGTGAAGTGTCAGAATGGATACAAACCTATGCCTTGTGCAATCAGAAAGGCATCGTTTGAAGCGAATCGTAAAAATCAGAAGTTAGTTTAATTGAACAAAATTTATGGTTCTTCGATGCTCACATAGGAGCAACTTCGGACCGTAAGGTTCGCTCAAATCTATAGGTGAAGCTTCTTTAAGCTTAGTTTGTGTTTGAATAACCATATGATGTCATAATGTGATACATAATATCTAAAAATAGCTAAAACCTATCGTATTGTTAATAAGTTGTAAAATATGTGACTAGGGAACACTTATTTCCGGTTGAAAAACATTTCCAGATCTGAACTTCCGGTTTGAAAACACCACTCGCAGGAAGTCTAACTCATCCCATCGATCATAGATCATCGATTATCGCATTTCGTTAAACTTATTTGTTTCTGAGCACCAGACGATTGGAAATAAAAGGTCTGTCCCGGGGCTTTGAGGATTAAGTTGATTATAGAACGAAGCCACACCTCAAGTTTTCAATAGCACAAGACTTGAGAACCGAACAGCGTTTTGCGTTAAAAATTTATCCCATTGGTCACCACCAGCAAGCAAGTAATTTGATTAATTTTCAACGCGAACTGTTGTCAGATTCTCCAGTATTATGCATTTGAAAATTCAAAGTTTGGCTTCGTTTTATAACCACCTTAAAAAAGATTCAATGTTCATCCATTGTGCAAAAATTTCGATTCTGTTCAAATACAGTTGTGTTCAGAATAATAGTAGTGAAAACCAATGTTCATACAAAATGCCCACCTTTGGCATGCTGTTACTTTGTTTCCATATAAGCAATCGACATGAAATTTTGACAGTGAACTATAAATATACTCAATTTCAATATTACAAGATTTGAATTTTTTTACACTACCGGCTAAAAAGTTAAGCACCAGGTGAAATCGCTCAAAATAATAGTAGTTTTTCTTTTGTAAATTTTTATTCAGCAACAATTTTGTAAAAAAATGGCTTGTTTATACATTCATAGCTTGAGTGGAAATGGTTGAAACGATCAATGAAGAAAAATTTAAAAACTCAAAATACAGCAGACATTTGAATTATCAAAGCTACTATTATTTTGGGCGATTTCACCTGGTGCTTAACTTTTTAGCCGGTAGTGTGAGAATTATCAAATCTTGTGCTAATGAAATTGAGTATATTTGTAGTTCACTGCCAAAATTTCATGCCGATTGCTCATATGGAAACAATGTTTCAGCATTATTCTGAACACAACTGTATATCTGTTGAAAGAAAGGATCCTTCAACCAACCAACGTTCGACCAAACGTCATTGGAACAAATATAAATTGATAAAATATTCTAAAGCTATTCGATCAAATGTCCATTTGACCATATGTACTTTCGACCAAATGTCATGCGACCAAGCATCATTCGACCAAATGTCTTACGACGAAATGTCCTTAAGCCTCACCGAAGAGCGAACTTACGATGCAAGGCTCGGTTTTCCTGTTGCTAGTAAACGTACACCTGAAGGAAGCTGGTCGCTATTGAAATATTGCATTCTAATACCAATTTTGAATGCTTTTTCGCTAGAATAATTGAAAATCGGACAAGCGGTTCAAAAGTTAAATTTTTTTTAGAAATAAAAATTTTGCAAAGTCGCTATTTTTTGGTCACCATATTTTGGAAATAGTCACCCTAATCAAACAATCTAGAAACACGTATAGAATAAGGTGGGGCAAAAGTTCGACCTTAGTGGTATAATCAAAGTTTCCAGGAAAACAATAGCAGTTAAAACAAAACAAATACCATACAGTGAACCTGCAACATATTGGCTATAATTTTGCTGAACAAACTTGTGTCAAAATATTTACCCATTTTTAGCTTTAACATTTTCAAAATTGATTGTCTTATTCGAACTTTTGCCCCACCGGTGGGGCAAGAGTTCGAATCTAGTGTGGGGCAAAAGTTCGCTGAATAAAACACAAAATATCGATCCATTTATGACAGCCATACTTTACACCAGCCGTAAACTTAAGTTTGACGAAAAATACACACTAAATTTTCATCAAAAAATTGCTCAAAACCGAATTGATTGTAATATACTCAAAAATAGCAGTTTTTCGCAAAACTAAGTGGAAATGTAAAATTTTAGTGACAGTTTTCACACGATCAGACAATTTTAACTAAATTTGAAGATAATATGTGGATTTTAGGCAACTTGCAAATTTTTCCGTGATTTTATACATGGGTCGAAATTTTGCCCCGCTGATTCGAACTTTTTCCCACTATGGACCAAAAATTGTTTTCAAGCATTTATGCAAAAACTAATACACCTCAAAGCAACCTTATGATAGGCCTAGAAACGCCCTTATATAAAATATTGAAAAAGATTTTATCTTCAATTGGTTCCATGCAACAAAAGTTTGACCAAAAATTACAATATTCACGTTGAAAAACAACAAGAAACCATAACTTTTCCAAATTTCAATCAATTTTTATGATATTTGGATTGAAAGTCTCTTACTTGAATAGCATTCTAACCACCACGACATTTATAAGATTTGTTTTGAATTGAGCAATAAATCTTAAAAAGAAACTCTTACCCCACTCGAACTTTTGCCCCACTTTACTCTATCATTATTTCGGATAAGGAACAAAAGAGCAAATTTTCACGGAATTCGGTGCCCCACTAGATCGGCTTTCCATGGAATTGCCGTATAATTCTAAGAACACCTTAGCGAATCCGTCTACCGAATACCTAAAAACTTTCCTCAAAATATTACTATTTGAAATTGGAATAATACTGCAGGAGATATTATCAAAAAAAAAAAAAATAACGAATGCCTTAAGGCCATCAAGAAAAATTATGGATTTGTTCAACACGTTTTTTGAAGATGTTTTTAGAGAATTCTCTTAAGGTATCTAGATAAAAATCTTTGAAAAAATATTGCTTTGACAGATATTCTTAGGTTTTTGAAGTATTTGCCTATTCTTAAGGTGATTATAGAACGAAGCCACACCTCAAATTTTCAAGAGCTCAAGCACAAGAAAATTTATCCCATTGGTCATCACCAGCAAGCAAATAGTTTGATTGATTTTCTACACGAACTGTTGTCAAATTGTCCTGTTTTGTGCACTTGAATGTTCGAAGTTTGACTTCGTTTTATAATAACCTTACACTGGATAAACGCCAGAAAGTTTGCACCAACGAAATTGTTGTGAAAAAAAGTAGAGCAATTCTAGATTGAATTTCTGTAATAGTTACCCGACTAACAGATCATATCAAAATTATATCATAAACATATCATACTGAGTTATAAATATCTCCCGTTGATTTAATTTAGATATGATGTTATATTTTTCCAATGTTTCTCAACAAGGTTATATCAGAAGGTGTTACAATTAATTTTATAAAACATCGTGTTACAAGAAGTTATAACAGTTATATGTAATAAGCAATCCTGTTTTAACATAAACATAATGTTAGCTACATTCATCATTAAAACAAAATTATATCATAGGACATGATATAATTGTATTTTATTGTATGAAGAACATTTACCAAGAAAGAGCAAGTTTGTCGTTTATATACGTCATTAACTGTTTTTCAGCTCAGACGCAGGAGAAATTTTAACAATACCAAGTCCATTCATATGAGCTAAGAAGACGTATGTAGAACCAGTTGAGCTTCCATCACCCTTTACTTCAAGTGTACCAATAGCCTCAACGGTAGGGGCGTACATGTCTCGGTTCGATTCAAGTTACTTGGTTTTTTAAAAACCACATAAAACTTTTTTATTTCATTTCTGTCATTATCTAAGCATGGACTAACACACTTTAAAATATTTACTCAAAAATGTGTAAAATTATATAGTTTTTACCCTAATTAATTTTTACCCAAAGCGGTATTTGCAACAATATATGTTACAAATTGATATGCTGTGGTGAAAAGTTTTGTTATTTTTACAACATCCTCATCTAATCTATAACAACTGGTGTTACAAAAAAGATCGTAACTTAAGGACATATCCCCATGAGTACCAAAATGGCCTCTAATATGGCACCTTACTTCCCCCTTTGCTTTCCGCTCCCTCCTCCCACACTTCTCACAGTGTTTTGGAGAGCGATCACAAAAAAATGATTGTTTGAATTAACTAACCTTATCGTAGAGCGGTGGTTTCTTAACTGAAAGCATTCCATAATATGTTTTTCACAAATCACCAGTTTTTGAATGCAAATACGTAGTTATTGCTGTGATTTGTGTTGTAAAATACCATGCACTTCCGAATCACTTCTTTTTCACGCACCGAGATATTGTTTGCTGGCTTTTCGGTGCCCGTTCTAAAACTCACTTTTAATCATATTTCTACTAACCGTAGCAATTCAAAAATCTAATGCGCTACTTGAAACACTTTGATTTTTCGCGCACAATGCTCCTGGGAGCAATAAATCACTTATATTAGTCAATGTGTGCTCGAAAACAGCACCGGAACGCGAATTCACTGAGCCAACATTGTTTATGAATCGGATGCGCCGATCTCACTGATTGGAAGTGATGCCAGTTTTTATGTTAGCAATTAGAATGGTTTGGATATTCATACACTTGCTACAACCACGTACTTTACAATTTCATAATACCGTAATCCGGGGTAACATTGATCATTTTTTTGAATGTTTCTTTAATATTTCGTTTAAAAATACAAATGTTGCAATTTTTTTATTTTTAAAACAAGTACGGCCACCCATAGCTCGAGACTATATACTGTGTTTTGTTTATTGAAAGATTTAAGCATGTTAAAACAAATGTTAAAGGCGATTTTTTGATTTAGCTGATATGGGGTAACATTGATCATCTATGTAAGCAACGTTCGGTAATACTTAAAATGTCGTTACTTACTTAAATCATGGCCCCTGAAGCCGAATATGAAGGCCAATCGCTTATAATTCATTTACTTTTTGAGTTATTTTTAAATTAAAAACACCTTGAATCACGGAATACGCCTAAAGGTAGACAATTTCCTAAGGGAATTAAACATTCTTAACAGTAATTCGGTAATGTTACCTAATTGAGCATACTTATAAAAATTTTGACAACGGAATCGTTTTCGGCGATGTCATTTTTAGTAAGAACCACATTTTCCTTGCTTATATCGTTTGCATAACTTATGTGAGACATGAATCTTTGGTAGTGTCATCCTTAACAATTAAAATTATTATTTCGAAAAGTCGACAAAGTTACGCATAAGGTAAACGCAATACTCGCAAAAATATTAACTTTCATTAGCTCATAAATATAAGAAAGAGAAGCACCATTCATGATTTGGAAATGTTTCATCAATAAATGATAATACGAACTTTTGATGAGATGAGTCATTCCGATCAATGTTACCCCGCTGATCAATGATACCCCGGATTACGATATTCAAAAGGTGTAAAATGTGCACAAGTGTTGCAAAACATTTTTATGCGTGAGAAAAACAATGTACAACGCAATTTAACAGCAAAACTGAATATAAGATATTATACAATACAGTTGACTGTAGAATTCAAATACAAACTGATGGCAAAACTTCCAAAAATAGTAAACAACACACGCATGGTGTGAAAAATGCTTATAACTTTGGTTAAAAAACATATTTTCACTACCAAATGAAATAAATTGTGATTTTGAGTTTTTATGAAGTTGTTGATGAATTCATATCGACAATAATACCTTTGTATTAAACGTGTGCAGGTAGCACTACCTACATAATTTTGTTGGTGGAGGTATACATGAAACATGATGATTTATTTTTGGCCGACGCACATAACATTGTGCTCCGCCTTGTTGGGTGGCTCGAGAAGGTGCTTTAGCGGGTGGCTCGGGTGGGTGGCAACATTATGTTTACGTGCTCAATGAACCTTCACCTTAAGGTGAAGCCCTAGGCTAGTTCATCTCGGGACCAACGGCTCTACTTCCCTTCCGAAGGAAGTCGTCACTGAATTTTTTAGTGACTATCTCGGGGATGGGATTCGATCCCAGGTCCTCGGCGTGAGAGGCGTGTGTTCTAACCACTACACCAGGTCTGTCCCCAATGCAAATAAATATTCTTCCACTTAACAAAAAAAATTTGATTGTCCGAATGTATTTTAACTTTTGAGGATGAAATATCAAAAAAATAAAAAGCTTAGTGCTAAACACAAAAACTAATAAATATTTTACTACGCTATTGAGGGATTCCACGGAGGCATGCAAGTCGATTCTGATCGACCATTTCAAAAATATCTGAAACTTTGCACAGTTTTTCAGTTCCATCTAAATCGTCATTTTCCGATATCAAATCTTCAAGTTGAGTCACGACTAACTTTTCAAAAGGGTGTATGTGAAAATGGTTCAAAAATATTCAAAAAGCTGCACAGCAAAAACGGTTCGTTCGATTGTTAGACAACTAAAGAAACAAAGTTAGACAACTAAATAAAGATTCCAAAAAAAAATACACACAGTAAAAATTTTTTTTTTGCATTAAAAAACATCATTTTTGACACAAATATCTCAAAACCCTATCGGAATACCAACGTAATTTTTTGAGGGAAAACGGTCCATTATATTAGCTATCTACCATAAAAATTTGGCGATGGTAAGCCAATAAACAAAAAAGTTATGACATTTTAAATATTTCACAAATTTGACACTTAGTGAAATTTTTTTTTTTTTTTCATTGTTAATTTTTTTAGGACCGCAGTTTATTGCTGAATTTTTTGTTAAGGGTACCACATGAGGTTAACAAGTTGTTTTCATGATATTTAATTATTCATAACTATTATAGCATCTATTAGAAAGTTAGACGCGATCCAGTGTTGTGATCTAAAGTCTTGATAGTGTCATATTTTTTATTGTACGTAGCTGAAGAAAAATTCTCTCAATAGTGTTGAAACCTTTTGATAAAAGAAACCTATAAGAAATCTAATATTGAAGACAAAAGCTACAAAAAAAGTTTTCTATACAGGTATACGACTAGTTTACCTGCAAAAAGTTTACCTCGTAGAGAACAAGGCGGGTCTATACCCAGGTGATCTAGTATACGTAAAGCAGGTCGGTTTTCTCGGCGCTGGTTTTCTCCACAAAGTTAAAATCTGATTACACCTGGGTATAGACCCGCCTTGGTAGAGAACAGACTTTGTTAATCATATTTGGGAGAAAGCGAGTAACTTCAACAACATCAAAAACATGATAGGTACATACCATGAACATACTCACGAAAAAGCTAAAAATATACTACCACTATGGTTATAAAAGATTTAATTGTAAAATTTTTCTTCAGTCAAGCAAACGACACCAAACTAGTCAGTAAAAACTTAAAAGTGATTTTGTTTATTAAAATCTAACGAGCAACATGAGTAGTCGCTTTCTCAACTGTTGCAGGCCGTTTGCAGAAAAAAAGTGTTCGAAAGAGCTACGAAATCTCACCGAAAGCACCATAGATAAACTGAAAGCGGCTGGTTATGCTCCAATGTCTACATTGAATACAAATTTACGCATTTGTACGTCCTGCCGTTTAAACGTTGACAAACGGGCAATCTGTACATTATCGGTGGATCAGGTTGCAGGAAGTTCGAAAACAACAACAACTGAGGAATTACTAGATGCACCGACAAAAACTGAGGAGTTACCAGAAGTACCAAGTGCAGATAGTCTTGCCACGGTACCATCAGCGACATCTGTTTCAACAAATCAATCAGAAGATGAGTGCATCCAGAAAGTCAACATCGAACGCTTCAACGAAGGGAGAGCTGGAATAAAAGTGACTCCGATTAAATGGACGAAGATGGGTTACGTCAATTATCCCGAGAAAAAATACCGTGAAATCAACGAAGCTGTACGAAGAAACCTCTTCAAATTAGGACCTGAGGATGTGGAAAATACAACTACGATGAGGTAATTATGAATATGAAGGAAAGGTTCTCGAATCTAGCCATGACAAGGAAAGAAAAATTATTGATTTTGTCGATGCTGCCAAGCTCGTGGTCTATTCAAGACGCCATTGATGAGTTCAAAACCAATAGAAATACAGCAAAAGAGGCAAAACAATTCAAAAATAACTGTCTTGCAACCAAAAATGCTAGGTCGAGTACTTCATTAACAAATGAGACAAAAGAAAAAATAATTCAATATTTTGAAGACGATGAAGTAAGTAGAGCTATGCCTGGCCAAAAAGATTATGTATCTGTAAAAAAAGATGGAAAGCGTCAAGCAATCCAAAAACGATTAATGATGACTACTTTGAAAGAAGCGTATACACGCTTCAAGGAAATTAACGAAAATATTAAGGTAGGTTTTTCCTCATTTGCAAGCCTTCGTCCAAGGCAATGCAAGCTTCTATCCAATTCAGGAACACATAATGTTTGTGTGTGCACAACACACGAAAATATTAACCTAATCTTACATAGTTTGAAAAGAATCAATTTATCAAAGGATATTAAAATGTTAACTGGTAGTCTTTTGTGTGAAAATACAACATCAAATTGCTATCTACGATCTTGTTCGGATTGTCCAGATTCTTCATCATTGGAAAATACTTTATTCGCTGAGTTTGAAGAAAATTATATTGATCAGTTATCATTTGAGCAATGGGTGACCACGGATAGGTGTGACCTAGAAACTATTGTAAAACCTGTAGATGAGTTTGTGTCATTTTTTTGCTTGAAATTAGAAAGTTTAATTCCTCACGACTTTATTAAAACAGAGCAATCCCGCTTTTTAAAGAATACGAAAAATACATTACAAGATAATGAATTTTTAGTCATTTGTGATTTTTCTGAAAACTATAGCTTTGTATTGCAAGATGAAGTGCAGTCCCATCACTGGAACGTACAACAAGCTACAATTCATCCATTCGTTATTTATTTCAATGGAAGTACGCAAATTGAACATTTTATTTTTATTGTAATTTCCGAAGATTTAAGACACGACTCAGTATCTGTAAATTTGTTCATTGCCAAAATGATTAACTTTTTACGCGTTGATAAGGATAAAGAAATCAGAAAGATATATTTCATGTCTGATGGAGCAGCATCGCAGTACAAAAACCGTAAGAATTTTTCGAGCCTATGTCAATTTAAATCAAAGTACGGAATTGATGCAGAATGGCATTTCTTTGCTACGTCACATGGCAAAGGTCCTTGTGATGCTATTGGAGGAACCATAAAGCGCATGGCCACAAGAGCAAGTTTAGCCAAAGAACGTGAGCATCCAATTAAAACTGCAAAAGAACTATTTGATTGGGCGAATCGCAGAAAAGAAGAAGATTTAACAAAATTATCATTTTGTTTTACTACTACTGAAGAGTACGAATTAACGGCATCAGAGCTCAGCGAGCAATATAATAACGCGAAAACGATCCAAGGAACCCAAAATTTTTACTGTTTCATTCCATTGTCAGAAAATAAAATTAAAGCAAAACTATACTCGAACTGTACTGATAATGATGCAAAAGTGTTCGATATTGTAAAAAAATTGAATAACAATAAATAAATAAATAAATAAGTATTAATAAAATGTTTTCATGATCTCATAACGCATACCCAAATCCAAAACTTTTAAAGTTTATGTATAACATTTAGAAACTCATCGATCATACTCTAAAAAAAATATCCTGGTAAAAAAAAAATATATTTTCGTGTAATCTGTTAATTCATTTCAATTTATACATATATACATATACATATAATATTTATACATATACATAATATTTATACTTATAATATACATAATACTAATGAATACATGAAAACGACTTGTTTAATTCACGCAAGGCCCTTAACAATAAAATCAGCAACAAACTGCGGTTCCCGTAATAATTTACACCGAATTTTTTTTTTTTCTACTAAATGTGAAAATTGTGACATGTTTGAAATGTCATAACTTTTTTGTTTATTGGTTTACCATCACCAAATTTTTATGGTAGATAGCTAATATAATGAACCGTTTTCCCTCAAAAAATTACATGTTTGATTTAACCCTCCTAAAGCTCCAATAATTATTGAAAGTAAAATTGTAAAATAAAAAAAAAATAATATTGGTTGGTATTCCGATAGGGTTTTTAAATATTTGAGTTTTTGTGTCAAATATTATGTTTATAATACAAAAAAAAATTTTTTTTACTGTGTGTATTTTTTTTTGGAATCTTTATTTAGTTGTCTAACTTTGTTTCTTTACTTGTCTAACAATCGAATGAACCGTTTTTGCTGTGCAGCTTTTTGAATATTTTTGAACCATTTTCACATACACCCTTTTGAAAAGTTAGTCGTGACTCAACTTGAAGATTTGATATCGGAAAATGACGATTCAGATGGAACTGGAAAACTGTGCAAAGTTTCAGCTCAATAGAAAAAAATGAATTAAAAAATTTACCAAATTTTGGTGCTGTTGCTTGGAATCACTCTATTGTTATACCAAAGTTATATCAAAAATAAATTGCAGAATATAACAACTAAGGTTATCCTCATCCACGAAGAGCTAAATGTTATGTTTTGTAATCAGTATCATAATAATAAATGATATTGATATTTCTTCTTGTCGATTGAATTTTGCCATTAATTTGTTATTAGAATGACAAACAAGATACAGGTCGGACTCGATTATCCGGAGCATCGATTTTTTTCCGGATAATCGAATCACTAAGAAAAAAAATGGAATCTTCGATAAAAGAGCTTAAATATTATCTTTTTTCGTTGTTTCATTTAAATGATGCGGTGGCGTAGCCCGAAATTATTTCTAGGAACAGTAGGGGTCTTTACAAGAAAATACAATTTTTGATCAGCATACACAAAAAAAACACTTTTTCAAACCCCCCTTTTCTTAAATACGTTCAAAACTGCAAAACCATTCATATTTTATATTGCAATACCAAAGTATCTCAAATTTATGCATAAAACTTGAAAAAAAAGAACATCAGAAAACAAATTCCGGATAATCGAGTCTAAAATTCCGGATAATCGAGTCTGACCTGTATTCCTAAATTTTTATGCCTTACAAAGTAAGTTATTATATATGTTATATTAACTTTTATTTTAAACAAACCAATATAAATTTCTACCATTCAAGCATTAGACTTTAATGAGAAAATTTGATATACATTTGCCATTCTCCTTTACCCAAGTATATTTTCTTCATCTAATCTAAATACCAACTACCGTGCAGCTTTGAATTACCAGACGGTTCAAAAGACGGACATAGTTCTCTCTACGGTGTTGTTCAACTACTATCTATTTTTTTTTCACGTAGTATCCATAATTTTAACATAATAATAGTTGCGTAAACTAAGGTCGGTGTTAACCCTAGCATAACGCGGGTTGATCACCTTTTCAAGGTGCGTTACGAAGTTGTTAATACTTATAAGCAACGGTCGGAAGAGTAAAAAAAAAACGAGCCACTAAGACCACCCATTTGTCCTGGAAGATGAGGAGAGGCCTTCCTTAGCCGTGTCGTTAGAGTCCGCGGCTACAAAGCAAAGGCATGCTGAAGGTGTCTGGGTTCGATTCCCGGTCGGTCCAGGATCTTTTCGTAATGGAAATTTCCTTGACTTCCCTGGGCATAGAGTATTATCGTACCTGCCACACGAAATACTAATGCGAAAATGGCAACTTTGGTAAAGAAAGCTCTCAGTTAATAAGTGTGGAAGTACTCATAAGAACACTAAGCTGAGAGCATGCTCTGTCCCAGTGAGGACGTAATGCCAAGAACAAGAAGAGAAAATTTAGAGGTCGAAGTGGAAAAATGGCTCAATCAGAATCTGAAGCTGGTTTCATTTCATAAGGTAAGCCTTAACTCTCCGAGTTCAAGCGCGTATCTGTGAATATCTAGGAGGTAAACGATCCGGATCAGTGGAGTAGCTGCTTCTAGTTTTACGCAATCTAAATGTCTAATGCGATGAAACCTGTTTACAGTTACAAAATATAAACTTTTAAGCAGAACCAATAATTTGATACGCTAGAGTTCCGATGCATGGTCAAAATCGGTCAAATAGTGGCCGAGAACTGAATATTGTTCGGATTTCAAATATATTCAGTAATTTTACAAGAATGACGTATTTTAAATAAAAATTCCATCAAATTTGCGTCGTTTTATTCTTACATCGAGGATTTTACTTACCATGAAATTTTACAACTGACGTAAATAAGCTTTCTCTTAGTGTGTACATATGACGTAATTTTCATGATGAGCAAAGTATGTAAAAAATGAAACATCGTCATTCTTGTAATATAGGGGGAGATCCCCCAGTACCGGACACTTAAGCCACTAAATTCATAATTCGAAAAATATTGATTTTATGTGCTCGTGTTAGCCATTTATGATAAATATTATCATTTTTATAGTGTACAAATAAAAATTTGAAAATATAAGTATGAATTTTGACATTGAATTTTAATGATGTATTTTTGTACCAAATTGATCGATCTTGAAAGGTGGCACCCAATACCGGACACAATCTGGAAATGCCTCGAATTCTGTAAATTTGAACATTATTGAATGTGTTTACTTTGGGAATAGTATATATTTGCCAATTCAATGCATTTGCAACATTTACAAGAACACTTTGAGTATATCCTAGTTTGCAAGATGTCCATCAAAAACCTCTTTCTTATATGATGAAAAATAGCACATTTTACGATGTTGTACTGAATGTTCATTTTTCTTAATTTTATTGCATGTTTGATATCATGATCGACGGAATCCATGAAAAATGAATGTATTTTGAGACACTCGTGCAATAATTACACAGATATCATATAACAAATCAGGCTGTCCGAAACTGGGGGACAGGAGGTGCTTAAACAAAATTGTAATTTGTCCATATTTAGTTAAATTATGGTACAAAATTCATTCATACTATCAAATTAGGATTATGTTCGAAAATGCTTGCGTGATCCAAAGTATATTTTCGTATTCAAAATAATTACTAAATAGGCTCAAAATTAAGGCAATACATCAAATTTTTTGAAATTTTCAATCTTTTGTACTTTTTAATAAGGCATGCATATTTCAAGGATGTGTTATTCTACGCAAACATTAGTCTCCAGAATAGCTTCCTTTACTACTAATACACCATCTTGATTGGACCATGATTTCTCAATGTTTCGACTTTGTCCGGTATTGGGTGCTGTCCGGTACCGTCAAACGGGGTAACTTGCAACAGGGGTGAAACTTGCAACACTGTAACCGAGTTATCGTTTCGTTCAGCATTGTGTTAAATAATTATAAATTATTCCGCCATTTATTGATCTTAGGTATACAATAGAACATTTTGGCGAGGGTTTGAGTATTGTTTCATTTTTGGTTGGTTTGCTGGAGGTGAAAATCATATTACACGTAAAATTGTATGAAATTTATGCTGAAAATCGTTCCCCATACCACACAAACGGTACAAATATGTCATTCAAGGCATTTGCTCTCAGTTACAGTACTTAATAGTGTACAAATTGACAATATGAAAGTTTTGATAATTTGATGCTTAAGCACTATAAAAATTCAAAAACGATTTTTACTACCCTTGTGGGGTAACTTGCAACAGAAATTTTGATCTCAATTGTTTGATATTTCTTGCCGTTTGTTATCGAAAACACATGAAAAGGCAAAATTTAAACATATATTTGTTCAGTGACATTAAAATTATTGTACCTCAACCAATTTAATGCATGTTTGGTAATAAATATTGAAATATTTACATAAATTCATTATTATTAGATTTAGTTTTATTTTCTTCATGATAATAATGAATAATTCTAAATATCTGCATAAAAATTAACATGCAGATCTTCCATTGGGAACTTTCTGCATGAAAGTTATGTCAAAACACCAACATAGACCATTTTATGGCATAAATATCAAAATGTCGCTTTGGTTTAAATATGTAAAAAAATATGTTATGTAAACTAAACCTAAAACACCATTGTATTTGTGAAAAATTGAATTAATACATTTAATTGGCTTTCCAATAACTCTCAATACTCATGATATGCTAGAATTTCCCTGTTTGGAAAACCTATGCAATGCCAATGGAATGGAATTTCGATCGAATTAGTTTAATACCCATAATTCAATCAATAATTATTTTTCTAAGGATAGAGTAGCCTGTTTCTGATTATTGTCATGCTTTTACTGCAGAAAATTATTAAATGGTCATATTAACACGATATAGGATAAGTTTTTAATAGTGTACTTTAGGTAGCACTGTGTGTTGCATGTTACCCCACATCAGGGGTAGCATGAACAATGCATATTTTTCGTCTCTCCTGATCCCAGAAATCCAAATACTGATTAAATTAATACCGCGTGGTATTCTTCACGTGGCGATTAGGGTAACAGATGGTTTTTGTCTCATCTGAATCCTAAAATTTGTTATCCATATAGCTTTGAAGTTGAAAAATGATGCAAGTTACCCCGTTTGACGGTACTGGGGGATCTCCCCCTAACGTATAATGTGGTTGATACTTTTGGTGATCAGAACAATATTGAGTTTATTACGTAAATTTCAATGACTTTTTCTAAGTGTGTTGAGTACAAAGACATCTGCGGTAGCTTTCAGTTCAAACGTAAAACGGAAAGTTATCTAAAAAAATGGCAATATCATGAGTCCAAATCATAGTGTTCAATAAAAAAAAAACACTGAAATCATAACATTATGAGTCATAATCATAATTTTAAGACTCTGATTTGTATCCTGTAAACAGTTACTCTTTCACCATATACTCTTTGTCAAAATCAATGCATCACCCTAATTTCTTCGATTTTTGGGAACATATGTTGTAATGTAACTCACATTTCTATGTTGTTTAGCTAAAATAATGCAAAGAAAATCATTTAACTGCTCTCAATAGATCTTAAATAACTCTAAAATACATATGATTATGGGTATGGCACATCCGACATTTTTTTTCCATACAACATTTTTCATTTTTCCGCATGTAAGATTTAAACTTGCGTTAAGTTTGACGTACGCTTTTGATGATTTAAAGTTGAAAAAGTCACAAGTTATTTGGGGCTCAAATGCGTGTAACGCTTTACGGAGCCGAAGTTCATTTTTGTACTATTTACAATTTATTTACTTATTCATTACCAAAGTTAGTATGGGATGGAGCCAGGGTACTCGTGGCAACTCGAGGTTAATGGTCACAATTTTGAAAGGGAAGGACATGGTAAGGATTGGGTTTAGGGTTCTCTGCAGCTCATCCGGGAGGTATAGCGTAGTAGCTCTATTATCGTGTCATGGCGTTGATACCAATTTCTTGCCGGTATTCGTCTGCCAGATGGCCAGGATCCTCAATCCAACACAAAAGGGACAACGCAGAGAAAAAAAACTGGAGAAGAGAACACAAGAGAATTAAACTTTTATACAAGACAAGCGAAGGAAATCGTAAACTGAAATTCGTCTATCATAAATCTCACCTTCCTCAGCGCCCACCTTTGCGAGAGAGTCCGCCTTCTCATTGCCATAAATTAAGCAATGTGAGGGGACCCATACAAAGGTAATCTTATATGATCTTTCGACCAGTACACACATCTGCTCTCTTATTTTTGTAAGAAAGTAAGATGCATGCTTAACATGTTTCATCGATCGAAGTGCCTCAATAGAACTGAGATCATCCCCAATGCGAAGTTGATTGCTGCCAGCTCAGCAACGTAAACCGTGCAAGGTTCCTGAAGTTTTCGGAAGGCGGAAGAGTTTTCATTGAAGACACCGAAGCCAGTGATTTAAAATAGTTATTTATGCTACAAGTTGCAAAACGATTACTTCTTTTAGCACGAGTTGTACATTTGTCCAACGAGGCTCGCCAAGTTGAATAAATACAACGCGCGCTGGAAAAATCGAATTTTGCAACGAGCTGCATTCAACATTATTTGCAATTACGAAAAATGCCGCTTTACCCATATTATTTCTAAAGCACAAACAAACATTTCAAGACAATCCATGAACGCATACATCCATGCATATCGATTCTGTATTTTCAATCACGTAGGCTATGATACAGTCGTACCTATGAATTTCACAATTTTTCTGGCTCCCATAGGCAAGGATGGAAAAAAATCGTCTCTAGCAACAAACAATACGGTATTTGAACGGTCTAAGAGAGCCGTCGCTCTTGCAGCAACATGATTTGAACACCTTACGACGCGCGCGTCGTACCGATATATGAAGCATCAGATGAACTGTTTGTCGTGGGACAAAGAATTAATCGGATCTTGTTACAACTAGCGATCAACTCGAATCGTGCCGACTGCGCGCTATGATTTTGATTCATTAAAATGATTTTAGTTTAATGATTAATCATTAAAATGAATAAAATGATTTTAGATTCATAAACAGCATATTCAAAAGTAGATCACTAGTTAAAAACGGAAAAATCCATAAAATAATAAAACATTGACTCGCGAACGATTAGTCGCTAGCGCACATGCAGAACGATGCATTATTCACGGAGCGTAGTTTGTTGTGATAACTTAACGACAAAAGGTTAATCGTTGTTGCTATGATCGCAGGATAAAGACAACCGCGATGCATCATGGATTTTGTCATGGTCACTAGATTTCCATCCATAGGTACCGTTTTGATTCATATTACGGGCAGCTTCAAATTCCGGACACTCTACTTTGTATGGGAAACATTTCACACGAAATGTTTCAATTTTTGCCGTTCAAAAGTTCTCAATTTCGAAGCTCTTTTTAGTAAGAATTTTCCATAAATATCTTCGTAAATTTATAATGCCCAACTACCTTGGATGTCTATGTAGTGAATTGACGATTTTAATTGATGATTTGACTGTTCCATTAATGATTATCATGAGCTGTCCGGAATTCGATTCAAAGTGTCCGGAATATGAGGCAAAAGTGAGGAAGCGTCCGGAATAAGAATCATGCAAAGGCCACACATTTTGATTTATTTAAAATTATTCAAGTTGCCGAAGTGTATTTTTTACCCACCATTCGAAAGATAAGGCTTCCTACGCTCGATAACGCTAAGGTATCATACATAATGATTTATTTTGTATGCTCTATGCTGGGTTATACTTCACTGAGTCCTTAAGTGTCCGTAACATGAATCAAAACGGTATCAGATCAGTATTCCATATTGAAGGACAGTAGAAGTAAGACCTTAGTTAACTCTGCTGCCTCCCCTACGAATGCTGAACTATCCGATCAAAAAACAGAATCGCCAGCCTATGCCGAATCCAAATCGCTCAATGGATGTAGTTTCAGATGCTATGCTAAGATGTTTGATAGAAGCCTCCCAAAACAGTACTGAAAAGTAGCACTTTTTCTATCGTTAGGCAAATCAGGCGTTGTGCATCTTGTTAATAAAAAGTTAGTCGATGTGCAACGGAATTGCAAAATAGTAGTTTACGAAACAAGTGGTAGAATGATGATTTTTAACCTTCTAGTCGTCGCGCGGTTTGCCACCTTCAGAACAACCACGCTGCTGTTGAGAACGAAAAGCGAGGTTTTTTCAACAGTGTTGTACAAAATACAACAGCGCGACGACTGAAGTGTTAAAGCATGAGTCGTAAAATTATCCTACGAGGCTTGCCGAGTAGGATAATTACGACGAATGCTGTAAAAATCGAGTTCTGCAACGAGCTAGGTACAACTTTTTTTTTTTGCGATTTCGTAGAAGACCAATTGGTCGGCATTAAGTCAGAGTGGATCAAGTGACATTTTTCATATTTTGAGAAAAATGGGTTTAAAGTCTAACGCTCTGTGATTTTTGAAGTCGTTTAAATTTCGGTTCAATATTTCTACACATCTTTGTGTCACTTCCAAACAATGTAATGTGAAGTGAAACTCATGAAATTATAATCCAAACCTCTGATAGAACGATATTTTGATGGATTATGTGTAGTTAGTCCACTCTGACTAAATTAAAGACCACCGTTCAGTGAGTTGGTTCACTCTGAAGGCACAATTTCTAGGAAAATAATAATCATTTAATGCTTGCATGGTCAAACTGGGTTCATATCTCTAATATAAGCAGACTATCAAGGCCATTCGACATCAGTATCGTAAATTCTTCAATAATCCATTCGTCAATACCGATAGCTTAAGGTTATAATTAATTAAGGTTTTGCAGGGGGCATTGAAGACCAGAAGTATTCAAATATGTGTTCAGTCAGAGTGGACCAAGTAAAATCTTGAGTACCGACCAAAATATACTGGTCCAATAATTGCGTTCTAGCTCATTCCATACATACACCATAGAGCTACCATAAACTTCTATCGGACTCTGAAATTGATTCAAAAAATGCAATAATAAATCAGTGTATTGCTTTTCAACACTTGGTCCGCTCTGTTTGCACAGAAATTGTTGAAATTTCTGACCACCCATCCAAATATGGTATATGATCAAAAATCAAAATCAAATGTATCGAATTAAGTAATTTATATAAATTTCTATTAATGGATAAGTAGAAGAATCATTCGATGTCCAGAAATCGAACAAATTCCTTGAAATGTTTTTCATTTCCTCGCATTCCTCAGCGCGCTGATCATTTTCGCTATTATGGTAATAAGCACTTGGTCCACTCTGACTGCACACTTTTATCGATTTTTATTGATCATCCAAAATAGAATTCTTACATATCTCTCGCAGTTTACAGCATTCATCAAATCTGGTCAAAGTGAAACGGAGGTAAGGTAATTTCACATCTAATGAGAGAATAATCCAATTTTCCCAAGTTCTGTTCTTAGTCCCCTCTGACTTAACGCCGACCAATTGAGGGTATCAGAAATTATATGAGAATGCATTCACCATTATTTTACACCAATTTCTGAAATATTGTTGTGTAATGATTCATTACGCTACTCAAAACTGTTGCCATTATGCGACGCTTTCTCATTACTCAACTGTTCAGAGTTGCGTCATGCATCATTACACAACAGTTTTTTAGAAATTGTAAAATAATGGTGCATGCTTTCCTATATGATTTCTGATACCCTCAAGTGGTCTTCTTCAAAAAATGTTGTACGCAATTCGTTGCAAAATTCGATTTTTACAGCGCTCATCGTAATTATCCAAGAAATAAATGTACGACTCGTGCAGTAGAAACCGTCATTCTGCAACATGTTGCGTAAACTACTAAAACATAACGAGTAATTTTGCAGTAAATGTTCGAATTTAAAATAATTATAAAACGAAGCCAAACCTGGGATTTTCAAGATCACTAGTTTAGAGCACCCAAAAGGGCTCTGAGTTGATCGTTTGATCATCACCAGAATGCATTCAATCCATCAAATTTTCAGCGCGAACGGTTGTAAGGTTCTCTAGATCTGTAAACTTGGAAATTCGAAGTTTGGTTTCGTTTCTCACCTTTAATCACAAAAATAGGACTTTCTTTTCAAATCTCAACGGAGCAACCTCAATTGAGAATTAATGTTCCCCCCATACAAAAAAATAACTCTCAACTTTTCTGTCAAAGTGCACTCTTGGGACATCTTTTCCAGGGGTAAAACAAAAACATATTAATTCGACACTGTATATTTCAATCCCTTTTTCTGCCAAAAAATGTAATTGTTTGTGCCACAGCATTTGGAAACCATTCATTTCAAGTTCCAAAATGATGATTCCATTTTGCATGTCATATACATTTTGCAGGCGCCTACATCATCATTTATTCACTTACCATTTTTCCCTTCCAAGCATTGTCCCATGCATCCTTCCATTTTGACGCAACACAGCTTTAGATACTACCATGCCCACACAATTACGGATCATGTATAGTTATGGAAGTTCCGGCAAGTGATCCATAATATAGACCAGGAACTGTTTGTTTTCCGTAATTATGGATCACTTTCAAACAAAGTACATTTCTGTCCCCCCGAAAATATAAAATCGGAGCAACAATTTATTTCGATATCATGTGATAAAATATGAAAACAATGACAACTTTATGGACGAATCGTAAAAGCAGGTTTTTCATAAGTGTAAATAATTTGCTAAGCTCTCTCCCAGATTATTCATCGATCCATTTCAAATTCATAACGATGTTTGAAAATTTTTCAGTGTCAGTTCTGCTGTAATTTACTTTAAAGATGTGAAGCAATATTAACTTATCGCCAAATCATTGCAATACAAACAGAGGCGAATAGAGACATAGTAGACGGTTTCAGATCGGGTATTACTTCTAATACTGCATTTTATCCCTTTTTACTGCATGAGGTACCTAGTTTGACAGAACGCAGTACACTTTTCACGGCATTCTAGATTTTGCTCTATTACCTCATGTACCATAATATTTTTTGGCAACTGTTTTATACAAATGATTAAAGACGAAAGTTCTTAGTTTTGCGCTAAGAGATTACACACAAATATTAAAATAATTGCAAGGTAACTCCAGCTTGCCAACGAAAATCAAGACAGGCTTGATAAAAATCGCTACTTTGTTGTGTACCTTCGATCATTCCGGACAAAAATGGGAAAAGGGTCACAGTTTTTTTTTCATTTCAATCAGAATTTAAGATGCTCTCGTGACATTACTTTAAAATAAACATGAAATTATATTTCTTCAATTTGTGTCACCTTTGATGAAACGCAAAAATATATTTTGATCAACTACGCACTTTCATTAAGTTCGTCCATTGTTTGAGATCCCAGCTTACAGTGACATTTCGTGACAGCAGAATCTCGGCTCACTTTTGTGAAACTTCATTATTTAAGCTGACAATCACCCAACTTGCACTGTCCATCGCGAGCTGCCACACACGACCGGGCGTCTTCAGTGTCTCCTGGTGACTGACTGGATATGTGAGTGTGTTGAAGACATACATCAACACCAAGCCAAACGTGCCTTAGGCTGGTCCATGTAATAGACTGGCACACACCACACATCCTTCCCCTTCTCCAAAAAAAAATGGTTGGTATCCCAACTGGTTTTATTGCATTCAATCTGAACCCTGTTTACTTGAAAACTGCTTGTTTTTGAACTTACTGTAATATTTAAAAATATTAGAAACTATAGAAAAAAAAGTTTCTTGTTCTGTTTGTTGTACTTCTGTTATACCTCGAAGCTACACAAGTATGTGTTGAAAGCAAGTTCCGGAGTAATATAGCATTTTCATTCTCGTATAGTGGATCTCACCAATGTACAATTCCTATTATTGCGTTGTCATCTCGATTCACACGTTATTGTCTTTTCATTAGACATTATTTATCCAGCATGGTCGTCCCGAGCTACATGCTATCTCTATTATTGTGTGGTCGTCCCGATCAACACACGGTTGCCTTTTCGTTAGACAATATTTATCCAGCATGGTCGTCCCGAACTACATGCTATCTTTATTATTGTGTGGTCGTCCCGATCAACACACGGTTGCCTTTTCGTTAGACATTATTTATCCAGCATGGTCGTCCCGAACTACATGCTATGTCTATTTCCGCGTGATCATCCCGATCAACACGATGTTGCCTTTTCGTTAGACAATATTTATCTAGCATGGTCGTCCCGAACTACATGCTATCTCTATTATTGCGTGGTCGTCCCGATCAACACACGGTTGCCTTTTCGTTAGACAATATTTATCCAGCATGGTCTTCCCGAACTACATGCTAACTCTATTTCCGCGTGGTCATCCCGATCAACACGCTGTTGCCTTTTCTTTAGATATCATTCGTCCAGTATGTTCGTCCCGAACAACATGCTATTTCCACATTAAATTACATATCATTAAAAAAACCTTGTTCACAAATGATTATTGAGTAAATTAATACTAGTTAAATATATATATATATATATTTATCCAAACCATGCTCCACAGAGCGTGCATTTTTCTTTAGTTTAAGTTTATCTAACTTTCTTCTAAACACTTTCATTCGAACAATGCTTCAAGGTGGTGTATTAGAAGAAACAACCAATTTTGCAGTTGTAGATGAGCAAAGTGAGCACATGCAGTGCAAAGCTCTGAACACGAAAGACGACACTCACGTCACATATGCACCAAAACAGAGGTCTCGAAGTAAACTGCCATGAATACTAACGCACGATCAATCTTACACAAGTCGATTTTCTCGGAATGGAAACGTATCGATGTTTGTTCGACGTTATTTGAACTTTCGTTCAACATCAGTCCAACAAGTGAGTGAATGCTCCGCAGCAATTCTGATTATGTTTTCTTTCTCACAGCAAACAAAAGCAATGTTGAGGCAGTTCTCACAGCAAACAAAGAAAATTTTGTCAATATTGCACTACTACGCAAGCAATTGGATTGAACTATAATAGAAAGCCATTGATATTATGAAAGCAACAGGAATGAATAAAACCAAGATTATGTTTTTTTTGCCGAATATTAAGTATAACTGAAGTTTGATAATACTTATATATTCCGTAAACCAACGATTAACTGGATAGAGTATTAAGGAAAACAAACCACCGTAAAGAAATCATGTTCTACGATCATATAGAATTATTCATAAATTGCATCTACAAAATTACATCCGTATGTAATTCATTATTTATATCTGATATATTATTACTTCTACTCTACTTTGCATTTTACACAATTCTCATTTTGGTTACATTTTGAACCAATCTCTTTGTATATTGTATCTCCGCAAAAAAAATAATAATAATTCGACAACAACGAGCTTCTATTTATATCCAATAGCAATATGCCGAAACTAAACACTGTATATTGAAAAGCCCTTTTTTTATTTGTATTTTATTTTTCAACCATCTGACTCCATCACAACGATCGAATCCCCACTGTAAATTTATCATGAATGGAAAAAATGACCCGCGCTGGCAAAATTGTTCTCTAAAGTTAAATAACATCTATAGACTTAACCTTCAATTCGTTCAGAACAGTTGAGATGAATTTTAGTTTGATAAGAACTTGATGCTGTGAGGTCTATGCAAATGTTTAACTATTCCTACATTTTTGAAACATGTATCTGTGCACCAGTAGGAGGTCAACCAGCCTATGGCTGAAAATCTCGATAATAAAGATAATAATAATAATAATCTGTACACCAGTAACGATAGAAAACAAACAGGATTTGAACCGAATAATCCCAATTTGGACAGGGGGTTGATTGTATTCACGCTCACTAAATTTTAATAAAACATCTCAACAGATATAATCCAAAAATAGAAAAATAATCATGTTATGAGCACATTTAATGATTGCCGCTAGCACATTTCTTTCAGTGCAATCATGATCATCGCATCGGTCCTTTTAGTTAGGCTCAAACACAAGTGAGACGAACCCGAATTCATGCATTCACCAAGAATCGATAAAGAAGAAATAGTGCAGAGCGACTGGACTGATGAATCCAGAAAAGAAACGCTCATTGAATCACAACTGAAGCTTAACGGACTGCTGAAAGCGGAGGAGAGGAGACAGGACATCGTCTAATGTCGAATTCGTTTTTGAACCTAGGTTGGAACTGGCGCAACCCGTTCTGAATCACAGTTTCAACCCCAACCCGATTCAGGTTCGACCGAACTACAATTTATTTGACTTTGGTTTGTTTATGTGTTGATCACCGACCCAGTTCCTAAAAACGAAAACGATATAACTGTCGCTCGCGGTGGCGGCGAGGCCTATCGATGTGCAACGAATACGACACCTACCTTGAACGTTCATTTTGTATCATCAACAATTTTCCAAATCTCTTCAGCAGAGTCAAATTGACTAAACTATTGCTAAATAGTTCCACTAGTCTTCACCATCAAACTCACACTATTACACAAGCACATCCTATACTACATTTTCACTACAGCTCCCACATCACACAATTCGGATTCGCTTGTTCTGTTCTTTTTTTTCATCTTCACTCAAAAACACAAATAATTCAATGAAACTTAACAAAAATAGGTTTCTACATGCTGGGTGATTGCGGATTGTTTTGATTTTAATAAATCAAACCTGGCAGGATCGCCAATGTGAAACTTCATTATTTAAGCTGACAATCACCCAACTTGCACTGTCCATCGCGAGCTGCCACACACGACCGGGCGTCTTCAGTGTCTCCTGGTGACTGACTGGATATGTGAGTGTGTTGAAGACATACATCAACACCAAGCCAAACGTGCCTTAGGCTGGTCCATGTAATAGACTGGCACACACCACACAACTTTGACGTACAGAAATTTCGTATTGGTTCCTTACTCAAAGGTTTTTACACTGATTCATCAACCATTTTGATCCATAATGTGAATTTTTATCCATAAACACTATTCAGTGACTGATTTGATTTCTTTTTTTATGCAATCCGGATTATATATTAATGTTTATACTTTTACAATAAAATTGTTTGTTTTCTGTTATTTTATTTTATTCAATTGGTTGTATTCAACGTGATTGATCCATAACTGTGGGGCGACGGTTTGTGGTAGTGCGTCGTCATTGGCATGAGCAGACTGTCTCCTATCGTCTGCGTGTGGTCAACTATGAACTACAGACTAGGATCAGGGTGTCGTTCCGTCCGTGCCCGATGGACTGTGAAATGCGCCTGTATCAGGAATATTTATGGCCGTTAATGTAGGGCAGACTTTGAATATTTATGGCAAGCTTTCAAACGAGTACCCATCGGCAGGAATGCCCTTATGGTGAAGGTGATTTGAATCAAAATAGTGCTTGTAAAATGGCAAACAGCAGGATAGGATGGGTCAAAGTGTGAACTACTTAAAACAGCTTAGCCAACATCAATAAATCTTTTCTGATGAGATTCGAGATAAGACTATCAGGGAAGATGAATTTCTGTGTTTCAGAGATGCAAATGTCTTCAAATGCAGATTTCAAATTTGAATAAATAAATTTACATATGTTTCCTAGACAAATATCACATTTATTAGTTGAAAATAGAACTATATATGCATTATCAAAATCATAATTTGATTAAACCACAATGTTTTTACATGGGGTAGGGAAAAAGCACAAATTTTAGACCTAGTATTATTTTTCCACCCATTCATACGATTTCGGCCTAGGTACTTTGTATGGAAATACGAAAATTAACACAGATTTCATGTAGTTCGAAGATAAGTGCTTTTCCCCTATCAGAGTGACGCAAATTTTGAATTTTTGGCTCCCCTATGCTTTAACGATTTTTATTATGGTAAATAGCTGGGAGGGAGGCACCGATATTACACACGAAATATGACACAAAGTTATTTAGAATTGCAAGAAAACTCCAGCTTGCCAACGACACTCAAGGCAGACTTGATGAAAATCGCTAGTTTTCTTTTGTTGTGTTCCTTCGATCGTTCTGGACAAACATGGAAAAAGGGCCAAAGTTTTCTGTGCATTTCATTTTCTTTTTTATTGGAAAAAGTAAAATAATGCGTATTTAAACACTTTATATTCAATCAGGATAAAAGGTGCTATTGTGACAATACTTTTGCATAAGTATGACTAGCTTTTCAATCGATTTTTTGTCACATTTGATGAAATGCAAAAATACGTTTTAATCAATTACGCGCTTTTATCATGTTTGTCCATTGTTTTAGATCTGGGCTCACAGTGACAGTTCGTGACAGCAGAATCTCGGCTCATCTTGACGTACATAAATTTCGTATTGGTTTCTCCCTCCCAGGTAAATAGCATTCGCTCAAAGTTTTTAGTGATTCGGAAGAAATTCGACTGTGAAATATCGGAGCACAAGTAAAAGCCGACTGGTTTACAATACTGTGATCGAAAAAGAGACCGTTTATTTATCATGGCAACTATGATCTACAGAATTCAAAATCTTTATATAAAGCAAACATGTAACGTGTAATCGTCACCGACACTACATTCCCTCTTCTTCTTACATGTCTTGAACTGTAGCCAAACTATAGTCATTCAGGTAACCCGGTTGTCGATAACTTCGATGAGGTCTTTGTTGTGGCACTGTCTGTTTTGAATTCGTCGCCGTCCCTTGTTCTTCCATATGCTGATCCACTCTGAATGGCGACGGAATTCCGGTTGGTTCTTGTCCAGTACCGGACTCTGATACATCCTCGGTTTGAGACGGTATTTCCTTATCTTCAATTTGGTGTTCTGTTGCAATCGGTTTGAGATGAGTAACATTTCGATGAAACGTCTTTCCGGTTTCCTTAGATCGCAGCGTAGCATCTGATCCATTTCGTTGGACTACCACCAATTCCTCTGGATTAAAGTTACTGGATAGTTTGTTCTCTTTATTAACACGCTTGGCCACCACAGTATCTCCCACAGATATGGAGTTTGGCATAGCACGTCTACGCCGATCGATGTAGTCAGAACCTCTCATTTTCATCTCAAGATCTCTATCCTTTACTTCCTCGATCAATTTGTTATCAAATGATGGCATTGATGGTAGTTTGTCTCGTAGTACTCTTCCAAACATTAGAGCTGATGGAGCAACTCCGGTGGTTGAATGTGGAGTCGAATTGTACATCAAAAGATACATTCTCAAATCCCACTTCCAATCAGAATTTGGTGTTTCCTGACTGATCTGCAGACGTTTCTTCAAGGCTCTATTAGCTCTTTCCACTTCACCATTTGCTTGAGGCCAATAGGGAGAAGTTTTAACTAATTCGATTCCAAATTCTGATGCAAACTGATTTAATGTCTCGCTTATGAATTGTGGGCCGTTATCAGTTCTCATCGACTCAGGAATTCCATACCGACAAAAGGATTCGTGAAGAGCTTGTACCGTCAACTTAGCTGTAATTTCTCGCATAACTATCACTTCTACGAAGCGACTGAAGTAATCAACGAGCACCAACAAGTTATGTCCTGATGGTAGAGGTCCCATAAAATCAACGGCTATGTGAGTCCACGGTTTCTCGGGTATTTTCGTTCGAATCAGTGGTTCCGGAGGAGAAAGGGAAGACACTAGAGTGCATTCTCTGCAACGTTTGACAAATTTTTCGACCTCTTTATCCATATTCGGCCACCACACTTTTTGTCTCAATCGCCTCTTCATAACTACGATTCCAGGATGTCCTTCATGAGCCAGGTGTAACACTTGATCATGTAACGATTGTGGAATAACAATCCTTTCTCCACGAAGCAGAACATCTTCCCATACACATAGTTCAGTGGCTTATGGTTTAAATGGCGAAGCTATCTCTACCCATGGACTTCCTGCAAGTGCGCGAATTACTCCACAAATAATCTCATCTTCCCTGGATTGAGCTTTTATCTCTTCAAGTTTCAAAGCAACAGGTGTCGATGCATTCGTAAGAAATTGTACATACTGTTCATTTTCTGCATCAAACGGCAGAGAGTCTGCAAGTGAGAGTCTTGATAATGCATCTGCGAGATTAGAAGCACCTGGCTCGTAAACTATGTCGTAGTTATATGATTGGAGCCGCAATACCCATCTTTCCAAACGAGCACAAGGCTTCGACCGTGGACTAAACAAAAATAGTAACGGCTTACAATCGGTTACTAATTTAAACCGTATTCCTTGAAGATACAAGTTAAACCGATCCACTGCCCATACTAATCCCAGGGCTTCTTTTTCGGTTTGGAAGCATTTACGCTCTAAATCTGTTAAGGATTTACTAGCGTAAGCAATTACTCTTTGTTCTCCTTGTGCATTTTCTTGCAAAAGTACAGCACCGAGACCCGTGGGACTTGCGTCAGTTATCAGAATGGTGTTGTCGTAGACGTTGAAGAACCCCAAGTGACTTATTTTGCAGATGGCGCTTTTTATCGCCTCAAAGGCCAGTTTTTGTTTGTTTGTCCATTCAAATTTGTTCCCAGATCTCAGTAGAGCACGCAGTGGATCTGTTTTGGTAGCCAAGTGAGGAATGAATCGACCCACATAAGTGACCAATCCGAGGAAACTTCTTAGCTCCGCTGCATTAGCAGGTTCACGACACTGTTGAAGAGCCAAAACTCGGCTTTTATTCGGCTTTATTCCCTCTGGCGAAAGCTCATGACCCAGAAACTCCAATTTGTCCACGCAGAACAGACATTTTTCCATATTCAAAAGGACCCCGTAATGTTCTAAACGGTTCATCAGCTCTTTCAATCGCAAGTCATGCTCTTGCTGTGAACGGCCAAAAACCAATATATCATCCAAGTATACCACTACTCCTTCTAAACCTGCCACAATGGTGTCCATTACTTTTTGGAAAAGTTCTGGAGCACAGCAAATTCCAAACATTAAACGTTTGTATCTGAGAATGATTATAAAATAAATAAGTCTTCATTATTGTATGTCTTTATTTATTTTTATCATTTGATCATGTTAAGTGACTTTACCTGAACAATCCATACTTTGTGATAAACGTAGTGATTTCGCGAGATTTTTCGGACAGTTCCAGTTGATGATACGCCTCTTTAATATCTAACTTCGAAAACTTCACCGCATCGCCTAGACTTCCCAATAACTCCTCAATAAGCGGCAGGGGATGAGACTCTCGAAGAATCGCTTGGTTAGCGCGCCTCATATCGACGCAAAGTCTTATCTCTCCAGATGCTTTCATAATGGGCACCATTGGTGACACCCATGGTGATGGTCCATTGACCTTTTCGATAATGTCCTTATCCAATAGTGATTTCAACTTCTCATGTATTTTCCCTTCCAAAGCTATTGGAGCACGCCTATACCCTTGTTGAACAGGTTGAACCGAATCGTTGATTGGGATTTCCACAATCACGCCTCTGATTTTCGGGAACTCGACAGATGTATTTCGAATTGAAGCAATGTCGAAGCCAACCTTCAAAACTTCCAGCTGTTTAGCGGTTTTATCGCCGAGTATATTACGCTGTCCTTGTTCGACTATGTAGAATGTTGCCTGAACTTCTTTCAACCCAGCACGTATCATTGCTTGAAACATTCCTGACATTTTCATGGGCTTGCACGTAGCATATCCGATCAGATTACGATCAACCTCCTGACTGAATCCCAAAACCTCAATACCTGCATTACTCACTTTCTGCCACGTTTCTTCAGTGATGACGTTAGCATCGGCACCAGAATCTATTATCATCGGAATCTTAATACCGCCTACGATAAATTCGAATGTGTTCTTGCCCATCACATAGAAAACCTCATCATTGATAACGTCACGTGGCTCTTCTTCAATCAACCGCAAACGTTTAGGTTTAAAACTATTGTAATTAGTATTGGATCGCTTTAAGCAACGGTTTGCATAATTTCCCAGCTCTCCACATTTTAGACATTTAGCTTTCTTTGCTCGACAAGCGGGATCGCCTTTAAAATGTCCTCGTTGTCCGCAAGCAAAACAAGTCTTCGCTCCCGAACGCGCATCCGTAATAGAATTTGGTTCATTTCTACCAAAAGCTCTATCCACCCTTCCAGAATCTCGATGAACCCTACCAGAGTACCGGTCAGAACGATTTTCTGAAGAATATGAATTCATGTTAACAGAGCGCTTGAATATCTTGTTCATACCTAGGCCAAGACAAAATAAATTTGAATTAAAAATGGGGGACCATCAACAACATTGACTACTCCATAGTATAACGCATTTTCATACCTCCCGAAAATTCATTTTCCGTTGGACCACGATCCATGTTCTTCACCTGTTGTTGGACATCTGCCAAGGTGGTTCCAAGAGAAACGATTTCCTCCAATGACATATCTTTCGCCAAAATTTGTCTACGGAGTTCGGTAGACACGCATGCTTCTACAATCTGTTCGATGATTCTGTCATCGTTTTCACGACAATCATATCTGTCGAACTCGCATAGTTTGGCTTGAATACGCAAACGCAACACAAAATCCGCGAATCTCTCATCCTGCTTCTGTACTACTTGGCGAAATAAATGACGCTCATAATTTCTATTACGCATTGGCTCAAAATGTTCGTCAAGTCGCTGAATTGCCACATCATAATACGGCGGATCAGTAAGTACATGCGATACGTTATTCACTCCAGGAAGATGATCAAAAATCTCCTGAATTTCAGAACCAGCCAGATGTAACATTTGAGAACGTTTTTCCCACTGAGAAGTTATTCCACACGCGTCGAAGTATCTTTGCAGTTCTCGTTTCCATTTCTGCCACGCCGTGGGCAGCTGAGATCGATCAGCACCAAACACGAAGGGCCGCACGCGATGCATTGACGATTCCATCCTATTCAAACAGTTTAATATCGGTTGGTATGCAATCAGTAAATTATATAATGTATGCCGAAAAACGAATGGAAATCAGATAATATTTTTGATTCAGTGTAATGAAAAAGCTAATGTAGCAGTTTTGTTTTACATACTTTTATTCATTTCTATTTTTGAATCATTCACTTTTTTTTACCGCTATGCTACCTTGAAATCTAGGTGTCATTCCAACACACCATAACAGTAAATGTTTCCATTGAATAAATTCAAATTTCTTATAAGAATCATCAATCATTACAGGCCACTTACCTCCTTTTCCAACCAACAATGGTACTAAATTGTTCTCTAATTATTCAAAATAATCATAGTGAAGCACACGGTTGCTCTCCAGGCCAGAAATGCCGATTATGTTGTAGCACACAGTTGCTCTCCTGGCACATATCTGCCGACAATTTTTTTTTTCAGCACACAGATGCTCTCCTGGCAATCATTTGCCGTTCTTTTCATAGCACACAGTTGCTCTCCTGGCACATAATTGCCGATCACTTCACAACACTCATCATACCATTAATTGAAATTCCTACATCTGATTCAAAATCGTTCACAAAATACAATCTATACGTTACGTTTCATTTAATTTCAACCATTTTCTTCTAGCACTAGAAATCAAGACTGACAAACCTGATTCCATTCTTATTTACTTTCGATTCATTCATGGACAAAACAAACAGCTGTCAGGTGTATTCTAATAGGAATGACATCTGATACCCCAGTGTTAGAAATGTGCGGACTTAAATTTTCTCCAACATGGCAGTGTTACCATAGAAACGGAAACGAGTGAAAATTTCATTCTTTTTTTTTCAGCCAATTTTTTTTTTCGGGAGTATTAATATTCCAAAGCACAAATTTCACTAATTTCCATCCATTTTTCTGCTGCAAGTTACTTCTTTTGGGCAACGCACAAATTTGATTCCTCTCACTTCCTTACATCGAGCATTTCTAGACTTACCTCCAACTACAATTCCGCAATCTTTCCACAAATTATTTCACAAAATTTTCACAAACCAACCGTTAGCTCAGGAAAAATTCTCGATTTATCTCTTCAAACGATAATTCACTGTATTATTTTCAACTCGTCGCCAACTGAAATATCGGAGCACAAGTAAAAGCCGACTGGTTTACAATACTGTGATCGAAAAAGAGACCGTTTATTTATCATGGCAACTATGATCTACAGAATTCAAAATCTTTATATAAAGCAAACATGTAACGTGTAATCGTCACCGACACTACAGACTGTGCACACGATATTTGAAGTTTATATGGAGATTACCGTAATTTCGGGTGAAATTGATCATTTTTCACGATTTTTTTAGTCTGTTTTCTATAATGTTAACAATGCCAAACAACTGAATGCAGGAAAACAAGTACGAAGGTGAGCCTCATCGACTTATGTACCGAAATTTTCTAACAAATCTCATTTTAGTGTTAACAAATATCTCTAAAATAAAAAATCAGAGGATCTCATTTCGGGGTGAAATTGATCACTTGTCTATCCAATTATTGTTAGTTTTCAAAACAACTCTATATGATAAATTGGAGCTCCCTGAATCCGAATATGCTTGTCAAATTCTTAACATTGCAATATTTATATAAACAACAAACAATTAAATTTCAAGAATAGCGCGGAAAACGCCTAAATGTATGCAATTTCCTAAGGAATTCAATGATATCTAACAGAAATTCAATTATTTCAACAATATGAGCTAATCAGTACGAGTTTTGGTGATGAAATCTGGTTTAGGGATATATCTCAAGCATCCCCACAAATTTTCTGGTTTATACCATGTTCAAATCCTTGCTTATGAATAGAAGTTCATAGGTGTTTGTCAATAATGCACCGTGCATGATTTTGAAATTTTACATTATTTTCATAGTAATAAACATTCTTTAACGCAAAAAACTTCACAACACACAATTCGACAATAGTTACGACAAGCAACGTTCATTTACTGCAGCGCACATTGATATTTGTGCTCCATTGCGAATAAATAAAATCGTGTGATATGATGATCAATTTCACCCTTCTGATCAATTACACCCGATTTTACGGTACTAGGGAAAGCGCCTACCTTTTGTGTTCAGCCCTCTATCTCTTCGTAATAATATTTCATATAAAAGTGAACTTTTGTAAAATCTTTCCAGCTACAACTTTTTCGAAGACTACATTTTAATTGGACGTCAGGAAAAATTGTTATTCATCATCATAAAGTGGGTTTGTATGTTGGATGCTTCACCAACTGTTCGGCAGGCAGCTCCTGAAGGGAAGAATAGATCCAAGTAATCCAGGCTACTATGTTCTACAGAAAAAAAAACAGTGTTGCTTTGAAAGTAACTGAATGATCATCTCAGTATAATTTAGACTTTGTTATCAATCATAACAAATTATTCGTACGTCCCATAAAATATGGTCTTTGGCAAAGTTGTAGATGGGAAGATTCCACATGAGAAGAGTTTGATTACTTTTTTATGACGAAGAGATAGAGAGCTGAACACAAAAGATTGGCTTTTCCATAGTAATCTCCATGTAAACTTCAGACGGCTTTAGCACAACAAAATTTGTCCAAATCACTTCAAATTTGGGAGAATGATTTTCATCATAATTGACATCATTTAAGCATAGGGGTGCAAAAACTTCAAAATTTGCATCAGTCTTCGAGTTATACGTACCGTATAAAACTACCATGCAAAAAAAATCTTTGCCGCATGAGTAACGCCTTTAAAAACCATTCATTTCTCGCTTGTTTAATACTTAAGGCGAAACTGGAGGCTTTTCCGTTTTCCATATCAACTTTGCGAGATATCGGCGTGCAAAGCCAAAAGTTGGCTCAGGGGAAATCAAAAAAAAATCACAGAAAAATGGTAATCTCGAAAACGGAAAACATTTTCCACTAGGAAAAAAATTCAGAAGATACCTTGAACCTTCCTCTATCTTTCGACGAAAACCGATTTTGAAAATAATGAACCAAAAAAATATGAAAAATCGTGAGAGCCGAACATGGAAATCCAATCCAGTTTCGCCTTAAATGCCAGGAAAGTATATTCGGTTCCTCGAATTACTTTTAAATTGCCACTTATTGTCCCGTGATTTCCATCAACTTTTCACAAATCCGACCCTTAAGCTGCACAATACCTGGCAGCGTTTATTGTCTTGATTCACTTCAGAGTAAAAAATAACAGAAACAAACTCCGGCGCACCTGAGAAACCCGTAAAGATGGTAGATTTTTTTTTCTTAAGCAGTGTTCCAAGCTGGAAAAACTCCCCCGGCATTTTGTTTTCTCGTGGCCTAAGTGAGTGACATTGAATTATTCATGCCATCTTTCCACTCACGCCACACTGCAAAGCACCCTTGAATAGATAGCTGAAGGTAGGCCGTTGGCCCTGGACTGCGCTCTGCTGGAATCTTCATTTGCTTGTTTGCAAGGAACTGTTATATTTTTTCTGCCGGAAGGCTGTCATACAAAACCGACCGATTGACGTTCCGTGGAGCCCATCACGAAAAACATTGCCTATGCCCGACAGCTTTACATTCACTTGAACACGTTTCTGTTGGGCGCCATTGTGCTGATTGGTTTCAATGGAGTGATGTTTGCGCTCCGTCTAGTGTCATTCTTTCATTTCTTCCAGAATCCATGAGAAGAGCGTTGAGGATGATGGTCAACATAAGGAGAGGATGCCAGAATAGTGAATCGAAGCCATTTCTACCTCACTGAAGCATTTTTATATTCTTTCTCTGGCTAGATGTTAAACCTTTATAGGGGATCGTTTGACTCGGAATCACAATTTTAGGAAAGTGGTTTGTAGGTTGGACAATTAACATTGGTTTATTCAAAATTCTTGTGGCCTCGACGAGTATATCTGCATGAAAAAGTTTAGGCATAAAAACATGTTTTGAAGAATATAAATGAATATAATACAAAAGACTTCTTAAAATAGATTCTTATCATGATCTTAAAAAGTAGGTTTGATCAAAAAAATGTGTTTGCTTGTTTTTTCGATTTACATTGCTACAAACGCGTCGTAGCCGCTAATATTTCACCATTAAATTTCTCCGGGGCTATTCTCAGAAATATTAACATAATTTGTAGAAGATATTGCTTGTTTTTTTTTTGACGTCCATACAATTTTTATATAATGGAAAAACATAAGCATAAACATAAGCATAGATGACCGTACAATTCGTGGTTGCTACTCCGTGATTGACTGGAACAATCAAAGTTGCACAGGAAATTTATGAATGGGGCTTGGGATTAGCTTACCATTCAACAATGTGCACAAATCGAGAGCTCAAATTTTAAAAGTCAATAACGGTGCCGGCTACGTCCATACGATCATCGGGGAAGGGAAGGAATGTTAGTTAGACAACCGTTGTTACTAGAGACCGAGTATACCTCTGCATCTCCACAGTTGTCATGGAACGGATGTGAATCATTTTCGCGACTTTCGACTATTTTCTCGCAGCAGTTTTGCTCGCTAGTTTAATGCTTAGGGGTCATCCAAAAATGACGTCCATCATTTGGGGGAGGGGGGAGGGTTTTCTATGAAAGTATGAAAGTACATGTATAAGGTATTGGAAAACGCGTGACAGCGGGGGGGGGGGGGGTGTTCTAGAAATCCCGAAAAACGATTGACGTCATATTTGAATCGTCCCTTACGTGATTTTGCTAGTCCGCTTCAACTAAGCGCGGTAATCTCACCCGCATTTTGCTGCGCGAATGTTTCATTCCGCTTCATCTCTGCGCAGCAATTTCGCTCCCTTATTTAGTGCGCGACATTTCTAGTCCGTTTCTTTCAAGCACGGCCATTTTACCCAATCATCTTTTACCTGACTGGGGATGAACCTGCCTCTGGCAGAAAATCCCTTCAATAAAAAAGTAATTCAATTCATTCAAATTTTACCCAATCATTATCTGCGCGTCTTTTTCAGACCGCTGATGCAAAACGTGGCTTTTCGTTAAGGCCTATATATCTGTTAGTTGTGCAGCATGACTGTAGAAGCATCCAGATTGCTGGATAACAGATCTTAAAAGCATTACTAGACTTTCGTTTTAGATAAATCGTTGCATTACAATTTATGAAGGATCTCATAAAAAAATCTCTGGGGAAGGAATAAGCTAAGGAATTGATGGATTGATTCATGTCGGAAACTCAGCGAAATTATTATGAGATATCCTGCGGATAATTTAAAACAAGTGTTGGATTATTTTGTAAAAATATTCTATAAGAATTTTATCAATTTTGGAAGATAAGACTACAATACTGAATAACCAAGTATTTCTAAATAATCTCATATTCTGAATAAAAGAGAAATATTTTAATACATCTGTTGAGATTTTTGAAATGTGTTTTTTTTTTTATTTTGTTAAGAAACCTTGTTTGGGCAAAAGATCGTTTATTCACATATCCAAACTTTTGTGCGAAACGTCCATTCTACCAAATAAACAAATGCTTAACTTCCTATCTCAAACATCTACATATATGCCAAACGGGATATCGTCTGAAAACAAAAAGTTTTTGCTATCAACCTTTCTACTAGTAGCATTTTTTATAGCAAAAAAATAATCGCAAAAACTTGTTTGTCTTCCAATATGTCTCAAATTTCTCAAAAAACTCTTTTTTTTTATCTTTGTCATTGATTCTTAAATCTGTGATCATTGATCATCTGAATCTGGAGATATTCCAAAATTAAACCACGTAAATATATCAAGCTACAGACCTTTTCTCATATTCCGGTATCCACTGCTCAAAACAATGCTTCAATGAGGGTCTGTTGTGAAAATTTTAAGCAAATTGTTGGAAACGTTTTAGTGTAATGAACATTTTTTTGTGGTATCACTCTGGCCGTAGAAAGATCTTGAGAACTTCCAAAATATCTTTATGTTAATTTCAATTTTCAATAACCGATTTGTATGATTTTTAGAGAGGTTTCATATAATCTGACATTGTATAGCCCACATTTTATCGTTTTGACAAATTGAATAAAAACAAACGGCGGCCAAATAAATTTTAAATAGGGAATGTCGGTCCCCCAAGAAACATCTTATAATCTTCAAAAGCAAATAGCTAATGATCAATATTGACACAAATTCCTAATATAGAAGAGTTTTTGTCGAAAAATCGAAAGCTATCGCTTTTTAAGTATTTTTGTGGTTAAAATATGAAGCTGCCGGAGAGGGATTAAAGTGATTATAGAACAAAGCCTCACCTCAAATTTTCAAGAGCACAAGACTTGAGAACCAAACAGCGCTTCGCGTTAAAAATCTATCCCATTGGTCACCACCAGCAAGCAAGCAAGTTGATTGGTTTTCAACGCGAACTGTTATCAGATACTCTCGTCTCGTGCACTTAAAAATTCAAAGTTTGGCTTCGTTTTATAATCACCTTTATGTATTTTTTTTTTTCAGGTTAAAAAAAACCTGGTGTGGGAATAGTTCCAGGTACATAGTACACAATAATTTATTCTGAATAAAAGAGTCGTGAATTTATCAAACATGGCTTGACGGGTTGGAGAATTATGGCAAGTGCTGTAAAAACCGAGTTCTGCGCCGAATTGGGTACAAAAGCTTTTTTATGGTATGATAAATCACATCAAATTAATGAAAATAATATTTGCCCGTTGAATTTTAATTCTCAAAGAAAATTAATTAATTACCAAAAAATATTATTTAAGGGTGTTTCCAAGACGCAAAATGTCAACTTTGCTTAGCAATTAAAATAACTTTGTCATTAAGTTTTACCTAAATACCTTGTAAGAGATAAACGGAATCGCATTGCGTGTGCTTGTTTGCCCATTTTCATCTTTCAAAACCAGTCTTGTGCTGTTGAAACCCTTTTATCAAGCACACTCGTAATATCAAAACTTCAACAATTAAGCCCTGAGAAAACAGATTCACTTTTAGCAAAAACTCATCCGAAGCTCTGGGAATGTTCAACCAAAATTCATTACGCAGTTCCCTTTTCACAGGAGTTCCGGCAAAGAGAAGAGGTATCCAATCGAAAGCAGCAAAGTACACCCTGGAGCGCAATGTGCGCCAAAATTACAAGAGTTTCTTGTAAGCAAAAGAAGGTTTTCCTGTACATATTTGAATTCAACACGTGCGTCGTCGTGCAAGAAGGTGGCTCACGTGCATACCACACGTGGTGATACGCGTATGAATGGCAGCATGCGTCGAACCTGAATTTTCTACTAGCGCAGATAGGCCTATCTAGATGTAAAGAAATGGAGAAACTTGCTAAAAGTTTTGGCTTCTCCCAATTTGTTTAGCAAACGTTGTTGAGTGCAGGTAAACGGATATGAACATTTTTATTTGAGCAAATCATGTTTCACAACGGTAACACATGGAAAGGACTTCTAGGAGGGAATAAATGCATCCTGTTTATTTATTTATTTATTTATTTATTTTCTTCGTCTTCAGCATTGCTGTACAGACTGTATTGGTCTTAATCTAATGCAATACTCTTATTCTAGCTTTAAACTTATTTCTACTCACATCAAAGTCAAAAACATCAACATTTAACAAATTAGAACATCTTTCCATCGGGTGATTTTGTCCAAATACCGTACGATGTCTCGCGGTCCAGAACAACGAACGTGGGCGGGATCTCCGAGCCGGAACAAAAAAGTTCGCTTCTTGCAGAAGATCAGGGCAATCAATCCGATTCGTCAAGACATCGAAAGCAAACATTCTTTGGAGAAATACACGACGTGTTTGCAAAGGCTCAAGCTTAATTAGTTCACAGCGGTTCTCGTAAGGAGGCAGTCTGAGCAGATCGTTCCATTGTAGTCTCCGTAACGCAAACCGCATGAAACAACGTTGCACCCTTTCTATGCTAGAAATATGCGTTTCTTGATATGGTGCCCAGATTTGAACAGCATATTCGAGAAGGCTGCGAACGATTGCGCAGTAAACGGTATTTAGGGCGTACACATCTTGAAACTCGGATGCATTACGGCGAATGAAACCCAACATAGCGAAAGCTTTCGTTGTTGTCTTTGAGATGTGTTCAGCTTACGGTTCATTATCACTCCCAGGTCTTTAATCGACGTTACACGTTCAAAGCTGACACCATTTGCAGTGTAGTTGAAGCTCAACTGCGATCGTGATTTAGTGAAGCTTATCACTTTGCACTTCAACGCATTCATTTCCATCCCGTTCATTACGCACCAGCGTGCTACAGCGTCGATATCTTCCTGAAGAGCAACACAATCGACCATGGAACTGATGATACGGTACAATTTCAAATCGTCTGCGTACATAAGGTGCTTCGAATTCAGTCGATGACTCAAGTCGTTGATGAACAAAATGAAAATCAAAGGACCGATGTGGCTACCTTGCGGCACGCCAGACGGAGTAGCGAAACTAGTTGATTTAGTGGATCGTAGATTAACAAAGGCGATTCTGTCTCGTAGATATGATCGTAGCCACTTGACCAACCAGTCGGGAAATCCTAGCCGCTCAAGTTTACGTATTGCTAACTCATGGGGTACCTTATCGAAAGCTTTGGAAAAATCTACGTAAACGCCATCCACTTGGCAGCGTTTTTCCAAGCTAGAGTTCACAGCACTAGCGTACACCATGAGGTTAGTAGCTGTTGACCGATTCGTCACGAAGCCGTGCTGATATTGCGATATTACTGGCATAGCCGCAGCGTACATTCTACTGTGAACTAAGAGTTCCAGTGTCTTAGCTAAGCAACAGAGAATCGAGATGGGTCTATAGTTTTCACGTCATGGATATTTTCGGCTTTGTGAATGGGCGTTATGGCAGCAACTTTCCAAGCATCCGGAAAAACAGCTTCCGACAACGACAGGATGAACAACCGGCAAACAGGTGGTCCAAGTACCTCAGCGCAACGTTGAATGAAGACCGGAGGGAGTTTATCAGGTCCAGGGCCCTTGGAAGGGTCGACAGAGTTGAGAGCACTTACGACTTCTGCCACGGCAAACGTTGGAAACGGTAAATGTATGTCGAAAGACGGCAGGGAATTCAGCATCTCATGCGGATCCGGTGGAGTTTCAACGTTATAAACGGATTTGAAGTAGTCGGCGAAAAGTTCGACAGACCCTTCGATGTCGTAACTTAATGAGTCGCCGTACGACAATTCGGATGGGATTGCCTGCGCATCTTTCCTGCTTTTGAAAAATCGCCAAAAAGAGGAAGGATCGGCCTTGACCTCATCTTGAATACGAAAAATATACTCACGGAACGAAGAAGACACACATTCGTTGTACTCAGATTCAAGATTACGGAGAAAACTCTTGTTTTCTTCAGTGCGATGGCGAAAGAAGCGACAGCGAGCTTTGCGAAGAACATTTCTTTGGTGTCGAAGATCCGAATTCCACCATGGCTGATAGTTCGACCGCTGAGGATTAGCTCTGCGGAGCGGAGTATGTCTGCTAATGATTCCGAATACCAATGTGTAGAAAGTATCGACCGCTTCGTTGATATTTGCTCCGTTGAAGATTTCATTCCAGTTCAACAGATGTAGATCATCAATAACAGCTTCATAGTTACATCGTCGAAAATCAAAATCTTGGCCTACTGCAACGTCTGGATTTTCACTGGCGCTGCGCGGGACTAGGCGTAGCACAAACGGTTTATGATGACGGTCAGTTGGTAAAATAGCTGATGGCGCTTCAAGAAGTTCAACCTCACTACTGTTTACAAAAGCCAAGTCTAGCAATCTGCCGTTGGAATTACGCACGTTACAAATCTGCTGTAGTCCAGTAGTGATCATGTTTTCAGCAAAAGAAAGCTCCTGCTCAGTCGAGGCATTCGTCGGAATGTAGGAGTTCACGTCGTCATCGTATGACCATAGTAAATGTGGCAGATTATAGTCACCAACAATCACTACAGAATCGCCGAAACTTGTTTTGTTGATAATTTGCTCAACACAGTCGGAATGTGCGGCATATTTACCGGGATCGCTGTTGGGTCTCAAATAGATTCCACAAACATAGACGTATTTGTTCGACGAGGATACTTTTACAGCAACCTGTTCCAACGAGTCAGATCTGTCCAGCTGAACAGCCATGCTAGCAACAGACTTCTTGACAGCGATGAGTGTTCCCCCTCCTCTTTGGAAACGACTAGTCATACTGCTTCGGTCGCATCGATAGATGTTATAGTCAGACGACAATAGCAGTGTTGCCAGAATTTAGTTTTTAGCTGTTTATCAGCTTTGGAAAAATAAGCAAACCTTGAAGAAAGGAGCTTTACTACATTTTGAAAATAGTAAAACGATCGCTATATACTCGTCGATTCCGTTCCTAAAATACTCATATTGCAAGGATTTCATGTGATTTTTCTGCTCCAAAATTACCCATATTACGTGGGTTTTAAGTGATTTTCACAAACCGGAAGTCGACATCTTGGGTTCCAAAATGGCGTCAAACTTCGTTTCCGTCATCTCTATGGATACCCTTGAGAAGAACCACCTTTTCGTAAAACGCCTTGAGAACAACTAACAACTTTTTTTACGCTTCTAAGTATTTTTATGCTCTAATTATTTTTACCTTCTCCCAGTTAAAGGCTTAAAAAGTGGTTTTACTGTAATCCGCTTCTATTTCCTGAGATTTCATGACATGTGTTTGCTGACTATTCGGCTGTGCACATCTCGATTAAAATGAAATCCAAGTAAAAATTATTGTAATTGAACTACTTTGAGTCAAACAAACAAAAATAAATTTTTGCTCCACAGGATGATTCAAATTTTCAAATCTGCACTAAGTACAAGTCCTGGTACACAAATCACAAAAATCCATCTCAGAGAGATCATCTATTTCCGCTTTCACAAGAGAGATAAATCAGTTATTCAATACAAACCCCTTCACCAAGAAAAGAATAACCTTTCAACTGATCCGCCGAAAGTTTTCTCTCCGGCTGGTACTTACTCCGCACCATTATTTTAAAAACGTTCCATTAAAATGATACCAACAAAATCATCACGTCCTCTTTTCCTCCTGAAGCGCTGATCTCGTAGTCAAGCAGATGCGAATGCACTTACCATCGTATTATTTGTACACCTAGCAGACACTTTGTATACAGCTTGTGAACGGAGTAAATTTAGCGGAAAAAGTTGCACGATGCTTGTGCTGTCGAGTTTTAAGGTTAAACCAACCGACGCAGAGTATGCCACCAACCGGTGCGAGGAGAATGAGATTTTCTGTAATGACAATATAATAAACGATTACTTACCGCAATTTTTATTTCCGCTAATGGACGAAGGTGGGTAATGGACGAAAGTGTTTTGTTAAACACCCCACAGGGTGAAGTGAAGGTCGCGAGAATTTTCGTTTTCGCTTTTGGTTGGTAGTTTCCACAGACTAATTTAATTTTGGCAAAATTTAATAACTGCTTCATAATGCTTAGATACAAATCAAGGTGTTGCTGATAGGATTGAGAATCGCTTCATGGGATATTTGAAATGTAACAGGGGCATGATCAGAATCAAAATAAATAAAAATGAGTAAACAGTTGGCTACAAAGCTGACTAGAGTCGGCTAATCGTAGAAGGGGTTCTAGAAGAAGAAAAACAAATGAGGCTATCAAGGCATTGGATCGTGAAATATCCTGAAGAGCACGCATTAAAAAAATCTGCCGTTGCTTTTGCTTTTCGAATTAATCCATGGCAATGTTTTGCAATGAAATCATCAATAGCCAAACATTTCGATTTATGACGAGTAAATTTTCGTGAGTCAGTTTAAAACAAATTAACTGCCCGTCCAGTACCTTCAAAAGGCAAAAAGGCAGCACTGAAAGTTTATTTACCTAGCTGAGTCTGAATAGAAGCACACAAAGTTTCAAAAACTTTGGTTTGAAGTGACGAAAAAGTTAATATTTGATGTGTCAATGAATGATGAAGCAACTCCTCCACATGTTCCATTCAGTCGATCATTACGTTAAACAAAAAAGATACGGAAAGCCTTTATTCGGATACAAAACGGTGGTGTAAAATTATATTTTGGACAGAGCATTACGCGGGTATTATTTGGGCTTTTTCGGCAAAATAAAATGAAAATATCAAAACTATATTCGAGTAACGGTCTGTCCGATTTACATTGAATAACATACTGGCATTGGCGTGGCAAGGATTTTTTTCTGGGTGGAGCCTATGGAAGCCTACCAAATTTCTGTTTAATAGAAGTAATGTCGGCTGCAATAATCACGATTTTCACTAATTTCGTAAATTGCATGGAATTGTATTGATTTTATTTGTTTGAAATTTTATCGCATATCGCTGCATATCAGTTATATTTGTTAATTTCAATTTTCCCCAGGGAAACATTCATTCTATGTCTAATCTATTTTTTTAAGGAAATCTTCCAAAGAACTAACGAGGAATCTTTCAAGTATTTAACCATGTGCTTTTAACAGATTCCTATAAGAATTCCCACGGGGAATCATTCATGATTTATTTACGTACTTTTTCCGAGTTTCTTCTGGAATTCCCACGAAAAAACGGGCCTGCGATTAGTAAATCATATTCAAACGATTTTTCCTGAAGCATCTTTAGGCTTCCTGATCTTACCAGAAAATTTCTCGATGAATCTCTATCAAACTGCTTTGAAAATCTATTGATGAATTCCGTCAGAGAACACTTCAAACACACTTTTAACATTCCTTCAGAAATGTCATTTACGTACTTATTACGTATAATTTCCTATTGTTAGTTTAACATATATTCCATCCAGTGGCGCAACCAAGAACAGATTTTTTTAAAGAATTATTTCCAAATATACCATTTAAATTTAAAACTACAATCCAAAAACATCGGACTAGTACGTTGTATTAACAGTAATGTTCTTCAAAATTGAAGCTTTTTAATAGTAAGACCCCCAAAGAGTTTTATTAAATTGAAATTATCTTGCTTATTCGAAATCGCAGCAGGCTGTACGCGCGAGCGACTGAGTTTTTGAATTCGCTGTCACCTTTATCTCGGTTACGCCGATTCGGCCGATGACAGAGCAAAACGGCTGGTAGTGCTATGCCACCCGACATACAGTGGTTCAATTTCATATTCGTACAGGATACTGTTTCCACATCAAGTTAGTAAAAAACTATTAAATGAAGTATTGAGCTACAAATACTTTATCCACATTGAAGGTAACAGGTGTTATCTATTGTTTGCCAATCACAAAATGTTTCCATTTACATTCATCTTTGGATTAATGGAAAAGTATTGAATTAATGTCTAAAATTCACCCAATTCCATATTCGTACACCTACCAAAATTCATACGCACAACGTTCAAAACTAAATTTAGAAGCTCTATTTGATTACTGAAATGCTTTATTATGATGTTCAGATGTAGTGAAATACATTTGGACAATTTATTAGTGGACATATATGAAATTTAGGTAAAGTTATGAGAAATGACAGTTTTCCAATGATTTTTGCTATTAAATCCTATAATTCGAACAATAACATTTATTTTTGTCATTGGATCCAATCTATAGATTATACTCGTAAGCTCTGATAGAAATTCAGTTGAAGTATATATAGTTTACAGAAACCATAAACAGTTTTTATCCCTTTTGAGTTCAGAAAATTGTTGTGCCATAAGTTCAAAACTCTTCTAAAATGATACTTTTAATCAATATAAACCAAATTTTCATTCTAAACAACATGTAAATGTTAATTTTGAATTTGTCTGTAAAAATAATTTGAACTACGAACTTCGTTTTACAATAAAGTACCCTAAACTACGCTGTACATACCTCCACATAATTGATGTCATCGTAATTTTCAATTATCTTTGAAATAATATTCAAATTATATTCAAAGTAGCACCCTATTTTGCAATTTATTGATTTTATAAGAAAAATACAAATAACTTGAATGAGCAGAGAGCATTGATATACTATTTAATAGAACATATCCTGTTGTTTTCATCATTTTAAAAAACGTTTGTGTTGCGGTTATGGCAATAATATTTATTCTTTAAATCTCTATAATCATGTTTGGTAGTAAAATGTAAATTAAAAATGATAATTACGCAATGTTTTGATAGGAACATTAACTATGGATTATGTATATACATTTAGGAGCCAAACATAACGAAATTGACTAAAATATTTGGTTTTGGATTTGTTATAAATGTTATACTACCTAAGATTCAAAAGTATAAGTTGTCGATATTCACTCCTAGCTACTCTAAAACTGACTATAATTTGTTGAAACTTGTGCAATATTCGCAGTTACCCATAACGCGGGTAGATCACCTTTTTGTGGTGCGTTATGGGGTAAAGATCTACCAGTGAACCCTAGTCCTGACTGCTTCAAACGAAGAGAACAGGATGTTATAGTAATCAAAGGAACACTTTTAGTCCTTGTTACATTTTAAACCTTGTTGAAAGTGATAAGTCTCGGTTTTCCCAGTTGCCGAGAATGATCTTGAGACAAGGAAAAAAAAATGAGTCGAATTCAACAATTTGTTTTCTAATCTTTTATTTATTTTGTTCTCTAGTTTGAAGAAGTAAGGACTAGGATTCTGATGCATGGACAGTATCGGTGTAATTTCTTGGCTTTATCAAGGGATCCGATTTTGCCTGATAAAGGGGCGCGCCTGTGGAGAGTGCATGCTCCACACTCTTCGAAGGGTAGGAACCTTTCAGTTAGAATCCTTTCCTGTGATCAAGTTAGGAATTACAACTGTAAGAAAACCGAATGCTTTATCACTTCTCGATAGTGACAAAGTAAAACGACATGCACTACACAAAGGACACGGGATATACTACAATAGATCAAATATTGGTCGCAGTGGTTTATGTTCCGAACAGAAAAAAAAAAAAAATATTCGCAGTTATCATTCTTAAGGAAGTGATGTTAAAAAAAAATGCAATTTATTGTTCGCCTTACCTAATATTTTAGCAAAAAACATTGGAAAACTGGTATTTTTCTTATATTAACTTAAGTTTCAAATATGTCCGCTTTTGAATTTTCCAAATGTATTCTACTGCATCTGAACAACACAACGAAGAGCTTAAGTAATCATCTAGTCCATTAAAAATTAGTTTTGAATGCTGTATATTTCTTTTTTGTTAGGTGTACGAATATGGAATTGGGTCAATTATAGACACAATCTCAATACTTTTCCATTATTCCAAAGATTCAAGCAAATGAATACAGTTTGTCATTGCCAAACAATAAATGACACCTATAACCTTCATTATTGATAAAGTATATCGAAGTCCATGCACCATTTAATAGATTTATACCAACTTGATATGAAAACAGTGCCCCGTACGAAAATGAGATTGAGTCACTATACATTTAGAAGAAAAGTGCTGCTTTGTGAAGTTTTACCGGCGTAATCCATGCGAAAATAGTAGGTCTGTGAAGTTTTTAAATATCGGTAGTGTATTATGTTGGTGTATGGCTGATTTTGAAGCTATAATTTTGCGATTGTAGTATTTAGGTGGTTTGGATGATACAATGCCACCCGGAATCGATGAAGCTTCGTAGTGTTTAATGCTTTGAGCCAAATTGTGTATCACGTTTGATGTTTGCCTCAATATTTGGGAGTTAATCACGACAAAATTTACTCAGTAATACCGTTCGGGCCTGTAGTGTCTTGTTTGACTAAGAGAAAATATTCGAATTATTGGGTCAACAGCGTCGTATTTAAGGAATTTGGTGAGATTGTTCTGATCTGTATTGTTACCTTAATAAACTAAATTCGTGCCAGTTCCAAAAAGCATATCTTTGGATTTGGAAGTGTGTTTGTATTATCATTATCCATTTGATAACGGTAATGCACACATGCGGGGCTTATTGTTGGTGAAAGTGACTTCTGAATGGACGTGTATCTCCAGCCATTCTGAAATTGGTCACTGGATCTGCAATAGAGCTGTCACCTTCTAACTCCTAGACTAAAGCTATCTGCAATAGCATCAAAAAGCATTGCAGAAAGATTTCTTCCAAAATATCACTGGCGAACAGTGGGTGTTAGTTGGATTACACACACATACACACACATTGACATTATCTTGCTTATTCTGATAAATAAACAGGTTTTTGACGAGAAGTTTGTCATAATACATGCAGATATGCATGCATATTGAAAACGTTTGACCGTATTGACAGATGATTGATGCAAATTCTGATGCCTCAAAAATCTCAAAGTTGGCTCAGCATTTAGGTGAATTTCATAGCTTTCGGAGCACGTGAATTACAGGAAAAGCAATACCTTAGTTTTTAATGATTACAAATAAAAATCCTGAGAGAGATTAAAGGAGAGAGCGGTTCCGATCCTGAGCTAAAAAATCACAAACATTCGTCTACAAGCTGGAAATGCTGATTTATCTTCGACGAACTGCTAATAATAATCGCAATGGTTTATATTGCAACCTATTGCACTTGAAGATCATAATGATTGTTGAAAAACTTGGAAACGTATTTAGGGGGCGTAGATTGATTGCATCCACGTAGCCTGGATAATATTTCAAACATACTACGAAGAATGTAGATTGAATCGATACCAGAATATTGTATTCTCGTTAAACCAATCATGCTTTAGAAGTAAAATCTACGCCAATTTTCATAAAGAACGAAATATTCTTTGGGATCCGAAAGTTCTTTTATCTTCCATCATCGTCCTTAGGAAAACTTTTGGGAAATTTCGCCAGGTACAACATATTACCTTTGGCTAGCGGAGTTAGTTTATATAGAAATGTATGTCTAGGGTGGAGAGAGAAGCTTAGGTTTGCAAATGTTGTTTCGTTATTTATTGATTTCAATACAGGAAAAAAAAATCTGCCCAAATTTTTTACCCCGAATAACTTTTATAAAAAACATTACTTTTAAGTTTGCAAAACCCCCCCTAGAGCCAAATCCTGATTGCGCTACTGTCCATCCATGAACATTAATTTGTTTAAGATTTTCTGAAATCACTGAGGGTTTTCCAAAGAAATGGTATAAGAAATTTATGAAATCTCATCCAAATTATCTACAAGATCACCAAGCAAGGATTTATTTTACAAATTCTTCTAAGAACTCATCAACAACTTTTTCAACTTAGCTTTTGAGGTTCTTCCTACAGTTTCTCTTCAAATTTCTCGAAATTCAATAAGAATTTTCTGCAAAATAGCATTAAAGGATTTTAGCATGTGCCTTAAGATTCCTCCTAATTTTCCACAATGTTTCCATAAGCAATCAAACAGGATTCGATAAGGACAATTTTCTGGGTAATTATTCAAAGAGGTTCTTCGCAGATTTATGCTGATATGATTTTTACACAGAAAATGCCTCTTCTTCTTCTTATTGGCATTAACGTCCTCACTGTTACAGAACGCGCTTCTCAGCTTAGTGTTCTATGAGCACTTCCACAGTTATTAACTGAGAGTTTTCTTTGCCAAAGTTGCCATTTTCGCATTTGCATTTCGTGTGGCAGGAACGATGATACACTATGCTCAGGGAAGTCAAGGAAATTTCCATTACGAAAAGATCCTGGACCGACCAGGAATCGAATCCAGACACCTTCAGCATGGCTTTGCTTTGTAGCCGCGGACTCTAACCACTCGACTCAGTCGACTAAGGAAGGCCCATTTGTACAGCCCGTGTTGGTAGCAAAGCTCAAAGCTTTGAGCCAACCCTTCTCCAGTAGAGAAGCTATGTAGAATACAGGACGCTTCGATGCTTACTGGCTTGCTCAATTTTCACCACCTTATTAAATTTTAATCCATTTGCTCCCTTGTGACGCCTATCCACCTATTCATTTCCATCATTTGCTTCTATAGACTCCCATTACCTTTGAGTCGCATGACCGCTACAGCCATAAAACAAAAATAATATAGAACAATCACGGTTGATACCTTCTCCTATGCAACATATTATAAAATGTTTTGCTACAAAAACACGCAACCTGAGTAACAAAACCTGTTACAATTCTATTGTAATCCAATGCAATGATCGGGAAGCCTCAATACCAATAATTACAAAAAAAAACTACAGCAACTGTAATGCAATTGATAAAGAACTGCCGATGATTTAAAGAAGGTAAAATTTCTTTTAAAAATATAAGTTTAATAATTGCCCATCGGGGCCTTCCTTAGCCGAATGGTTCGAGTCCGCGGCTACAAAGCAAAGCCATGCTGAAGGTGTCTGGGTTCGAATCCCGGTCGGTCCAGGATCTCTTCGTAATGGAAACTTCCTTGACTTCCCTGGGCATAGAGTATCATCGTGCCACATGATATACGAATGCAAAAATGGCAAATTTGGCAAAGAAAGCTCTCAGTTAATAAATGTGGAAGTGCTCATAAGAACACTAAGCAGAGAAGCAGGCTCTGTCCCAGTGAGGACGTTAATGCCAGAAGAAGAAGAAGATGTAAACTTTAAAACGTAAAACCTTATAACAGCAGGATTCCTTAGGCGGGAATTGCCTACATTAAATAACTGTGCAATTAAAAAAAAACTTTTTGGCAAACTGTCCAGCTTGCTGGCGTACGAGGGGTCCACCAATTTGAGAAAACCGAAACGACCACCCTTTAGTTTCATGAATTGGAATTCAACCGATGAGTGCCGATGGTGGCCTGGTTTCAGCGAGCACTGCTCAGTGGTGATATCTCTACAGAAATTACTAGTTGACTTCTCACTTTGGACTTCCTGGAGATATTTCTGATAGAATATTCATGTAATTTTTTTTTCAAAAATATCTTAGTTAAAAACCTATAAAGAGAAATTTCTTAAGTTATTCTAACAACAAAATTCAAGTTCAATTCTGACGGAATCTTAGTTGAAAATCTTGATGAAGTTCCTTATAAAATCCGTAAAAAATCACAAAATGAACTCCACAAAAAAAACTTCGAAGAAATACCTAAAGTGAACTTAAGGCAAACACCTAAGTTGATACATATCTAAATAAATTTTTTAATAAAATCATGACAACATACATACAACTATATTGGCAGTGATATTTGGAACGTTACGATGAATTCTCATAAAAACTATAGAAAAGTCAAGAGTGAAATATTTGGTTCTATTATTTGGGGAAATCATATGAAAAACTTATTCCTTGATTTCTATTTGTTTTAATTTGATATCTTGACCCCTCTTTGATCTCGTTTTGGTTACTTTTTACTATTTGCAAGACCGTCAGTAAGTACCAGAACTGAGTATACAGTCGTAACTTGAATTAAGCTATGAAACAAGATGTGTCTATCCAGCCACAAATTTTAAATTTTCAATAATGATTATAATTAAATTTGTGATCCTTATCGCAGTATCTGATTTATGGCGCTCAAAAGCCTGCTAGCTCAAAATACAATTAAAAACGCGCACCTGTCTCGTAATTAATTCAGTTGTTAAATGGTTCGATAAACCATCCGTAATTGCTTACAGAATGCGATGACAAAACAGTGACGAGGGCAAAACAAACAGCGACGATCGTAAACCAACAGGCACAAGGCACTAAGGCAGGCTCCTCGCAGCGAATATGAACAGGAATTTGTTTGCACATACAAATCACGCCGAATCATAATTTTTATTTCCGCTTTTGGCACGCTGCTGCTCGCTCGCTTTTCCCGTAAACAACAGCTTGTACTGCTCATTAGGGTATCCCAGAGCTACTCATGAAAAATGGTAATTTTTATGATAATATTGTCTTATTTTGACGTTTTGTGCAGGTGTTTTCGAAGCCTATTATTTTTCTAATACGTTTGTATTTTAGATGAGAATTATTTAAAACCATGTTATTGTGAAGGGGATGTATAAGAAATTTCTGAGTAATGGTAGTTTTAGTGAGCCAAGAATTGTCAAAAATGGAGGACATTTTAGGATTAATCTCAATTACTGAGAGGTCCTTCGATTTAACCATCCGAATGCAGTTGGACAGAAGCTTGCGAACAAGCATATATTAGAACATTATGAAAGACAAAGTGTTAATATTGACAATTCGAACTTCGGCGTCGGCATTCTAATTTAGTGTCTCGCCGACGCATAAGGAATGCCTTTGTCGGCGTAGCACTTTGGTAGAATGCCGACGCCGAACTTCGGCGGACTTTTGTTGGTGAAATTTCATTTCTCTTATGAACTTCGGTCTAAAGTTAATCTGAATGCACAATAGTGGGCCGGTCTTTGTGAGAATTTAAATGATTAATAACGAACATTATTATTAATACAAAAATATACGAAAAATAGTAGGCCATGCAAACATCTTTCCAAAACGTCAATATTTGACAGTTTTGTGACAATTATCATTTTTTCATAAATATCTCTGGCGGAACCTTTATACGACTTTCGAGAAATTTTATACAGTCTAGTCGCCAAAACTCGATATTGTTAGGGAGGTATCGACTTACATAACACAAAACCATTGCAATTGCGATCCAAGGGACCACCGAGTAAGCCATAAGCCATAATCTGTCATTTGAGGGTTGAGCACCTTGACTTTTCAGACATAGATTTTCCTGGCATACCCTACTGCTCTTTTTCATACCTTCCCATTTGGCAGTGAACGCACGTAGCTCGATGAGAAAATGTAACTTGGTAGGTAGGCAGTAATCATATCCATAGCACAAAGCAAATTTCGTTTTCTCGTCTCAATTTACCGAGACATTTTTTTTTTGTTCTAGAATCGCTGGGTTGGGCCAAGGAAGCCAGATCATTTGCATTTGCCTGGTTTTCCTACCCCAGAAACGAAAATACCGGAGAAAGCTCCCTGTATCGTACCGGTTACGTAACCATGTCGTTGAACAAGTTTCAAATTATTCTCATTAACTTTTTTTCTAATCTCTTGCTCTGCTTCCGCTTCGGTGTATTTGTACATATTTGAAGCTACATAATTTCTCCCACCCCGTAAAAGAAATCCCTATAATGTTCAAGTGGGATTTGGAAAGTAAGAACAAGCAAGAAGAGCATATGGTAGATACGTGAAAGCAGTAGGCAAATATAATTTCTCAAACTGGCGCTAGTATTTGCGGTCATGTCGCAGAAATTTTTGATAATTCGCTTTGGTTTTTGATAAAAATGAAAAAGATAGAAAATATATTGAAATTTAATAATTTATTATTGTACTCAGAGCTTTGTGGATAACAAAAAACTACATCAGGATTACCTCGTGGATGTTGTTCAATGTGCAAAGGACAAAAGCGTGTCAATTTTGGTATTGCTTTCGAACATTTGATTTTTCTCTCCAGTAATAAGGTGAAATATTTTTTTTTTATTTTCCCCACATATTCGTTCAGGTAATTGTTTCACAAAATAATGCACTATTTGGCCAAAAAATATATTTTATTTCCAAGAAACCTTCAACAGTTCTTTCAAATTTATTTTTAATTTCACCTTAATTTATTCCGATATATATTTCAATAAGTTTTTATAAAGCAAATGGCAAAACAATTCGAAAGAGTTTAGAAGCAAAGAAATCCATCAGATATTCCATTAGTTCTTCTTTGCTTTCGTTCTGACAAAACATCCTCAACTGATTAGAACATGAGCATGAGCATGATTGACATTGAAGTAACTAAAATTTTCTTTGGGGGGGGGGGGGGTGTTGTGGTGTTCACAGGCGGGGGGCTAGCAAATACTTGTTTTACAGAAGTAATGTCAGTCGTAACAATCAAGATTTTTACAAATTTCGTGGTTTTGACAGATTTGTATTGATTTTATTTATTTGTTTTTTTTTTTTTTCATTTAAAATTTATATTTTGCGCTACTGAAAAGATTTCTTATTTTTGTAATCCAGTTCATACTTTTCAGTGCATTCAAGAAAAACCCCTTTACCAGCTTTTAATGAGTTCGTCCTGGGATTTCCACGAAAAATCATTCCCAGACTTTCTGATCATACCAGAAAATTTCTCGAAGAATTTCTATCGCATTGCATAATGAATCTCTTGGAGAATTCAGTCAGAGAATGCATTAGAAATTATTTTATTCATTTTTTCTGGTCCTTCACGTACTTATAACATATAAATTTTAATTGATAGTTCCAAGCATCCTTCAGTTGTTCATTAATAATTTGTTTAAGGTTTTAGGAATAACCGAGGATTTCTCCAAAAAATAGTACAAATAATCCTAAGAGTCTCACCACAAATGTCTTCAAGATCATCAAGCAAGGATTCATTCCACAAATTCTTCAGAAAACTCGACAACTGTTTTTCCAACCTTTTGAAGTTCTTCCTGAAGTTTCTCTACATGATTGTTTGAAAAAATCGCTGCAAAAAATAGCCAGACTTCCTGCAAAACAAAATTAAATAATTCTTCCAGGTGTTACTCTAATGATTCCTCGTATTATTCCACAAAAATTGAATGAGAAGTTAAAAAGAATTCAATTGGGAAAATGTTATTCATGATTTTACAAGTTCTCCGCCCGCAGATCTCGCTGAATTATGTTCACTGATAATTATTTTTTGATGTCTCTTAAATCAAGAAAACATCCCGCATTTCTACAAAACTCTTTCGATTTTTTTTCGAAAATGTCTAACTTAGACGTTTAAAGAGTTCTAACATTCCTTTAAAGTTCCTAGAACAAAACGTTCAGCTGTTCTTTCAAAAACTTTTCCGCGAAAATACTCAAAGAATTCCCTAGGAATTTGTTCAGGGATTTCTTAGAGAATTATATTATTCTTTCCCCAAGATTCTTCCGAAAAAAATCATCTTAGTATTTTCCAGAAGTTGTTGTAAAATCGCACTAACGATTCTTTTGGGAATATTTTGTTTCTCCATCAACCAGTTCAGCTGCTCTTCAAGAAGAAAGTTTCTAACGGTGAATATCAACGGGTCTCAAGTCACTCTGCAGTTGGACACCGCGTCTGACATCACCATCATTTCGAAGAAGCGTTGGAAGAAGAACCGGGGCTCGCCAACGCTGACTCCCACAACACGGACAGCCCGGACTGCGTCGGGTGAGGCTCTTCATCTATTTGGTGAGCTCTGATACCCAATCAAGCTCGGAGAAGTCACCAAAACCGCATCTTTCTACGTGACCAACAAAAGCATTCACCTGTTCAGTCTGGACTGGATCGATTTTCAAGCTGTGGGATACCCCACTATCTGCAATCTGCAACCAGGTCCACATTGCCTCTAGTCAAGTTAACCAAATCCAAAGCCTCAGACACTGCAAGAAGATGAAGGTCCAACTCTATTTCAAGCCCGATGCCGAAGTGCCCAGTTCCTTTCACATCCATGGAGAAGTTTGATGCAGAGCTGGACAGACTTCAATCGCTGGGAACCATCACGCCAGTGGACTTCTTCCAGTGGGCGGCTCCGATCTTCGTAGTGAAGAAGCCAGGTGGAAAAGTACGAATCTGTGCTGACTACTCAACCGGACTGAATGCTGCTTTGGAGCAAAACCCGCTACCGGTTCCTGACCACATCTTCACCAAGCTCAATGGGTGCCGGTATCTCAGCGTAATCGACCTGAGTGATGCATATCTGCAGGTGAAAGTTGACGACGACTCGAAGCAGCTTCTCACAATCAACACTCATCGAGGTCTATTCCATTTCAACCAGTTCACACCTGGAGTAAAATCCGTTCCCGGGGCCTTCCAGCAGTTGATGAACAGCATGGTTGCCGATCTCGAAGGAGTGGACACATCTTCTTATACAGCAAAACTGAAGAAGAGCACCATAATGTTCTCAACGCACTATTCTAACGCCTTCAAGCTTACGGATTCGTGTTGATGGAAGAAAAGTACAACATTCTGCAGTCGGAGGTCAAGTATCTGGTGCATATCGTAGATGAGAACGGTCTCCATCCAGATCCATCCGAAATGAGAGCCATTGTCAAGATGCCTCCGCCCAAAGATGTCACAACTCTACGTTCGTTTCTTGGTGCGGTAAATTTCTATGCGAAGTTTGTCCCGGAGATGCACCATAAGGGTATGCGAAATACCGAAAGATTCCGTCAAATACGCTTCGAAACGAAATTCCGCGGAATTCCACGGAACTCGCACTGGCGAAATTTGAATTTTGCTATTTCGTTTCGTTTCGCCAAATTGTGAAAATATTTCCACGGAAAATTGAAAACAAACGGAATAAAACGGAATTTCGCGAAATTCGAGTTTAATTTCGAACAAAAAAAGCAAAGCGTTCGCTTCTACTCCTAGCAGCAACAGTCAAAAATGGGTCCGTATTATGGATCAAATCGACTCATATCATGGATCAGAACACTATAACAGCAAATTATCTGCGAGGCAAACGAATGGTGTGCTAGTGAAAGCATACGTTTTGGCGTTTCTTTAGGAATCATCTTATCATTCATAACTGTGGTATGGGTTTCAATGCCCCACAAATATGAATCAACGCTTCTAAGCATATGTATGACAGTTTATTTCCTACGAATGGAACAAATGTGTTTAAGCATGTTATTGTTGATTGCGATGCTGTATAGATTTATGGTTCGCGTAGGTAAAATGGGTTCTGCGTAATTGCTACTCTATTTGATGAGATATTCTCCGTTTAATCCAACTTAGATCCATATCTGTGTGCTATCCATAACTGTGGAATGACTGTAGTATTGACTGGTCCGCAGGATATGAATGATAAACTGCCGTTGTAAAGTTTCCAAAAACGCCCATTTGCCTTAAATTCCTCGCGGCGAATAGCCCAGGAAAGGAACAACTGCGTTTGATGAACTACCGCAATGTTATCTTCCATAAGAATGAAGAGAGCAAAACCACGGTTTCCTCCGGGGAACATCGCGTGTCCTTTTGAGCAAATCCGTTAATATATCGAAAAAATTGTTAGTACACAAATGTCAAAATAAGCTGCGGAGCGTGAGTCCCTGATGTTCTGAATTTGCTAAGGTGGTGCAGATTATTGATGCGCGCATTAGTTCTCTTTCTTGCTTTCCCGCTATGACGTCACTTTTAACTCTGCATAAGAACAGCGGGAGAATAGAAGAGAAAACTAATGGCACGCATCAATGAGTTAAGGGGGCAGGATCCGTCATTGATTTCGGAATTTTCAAAAGCAGTTTTTTTCGTTCAAAATCAAGAAATTTTACATGAAAAAGTGTTTACAGTATTCTGTTTTCCAACCGCAACACAGTGAACACATTTTCATCGAATAATTTTCAGTTTTCAACAGAAAAACTGCTTTTGAAGTTTCAATGATGACGATGATTACAATGACGGAGCGTTGAACGTTAAGGCTCTCCACGATTTCGTTGTTGTGTCATAAAACTCTACATGTAGCAGCGAAATCGCAGCGATTGTTTGTCGCACAAATTTAACGCTCAACGCTCTGATAGACGGGGTTGGTGGTCTGATGGCTACCGCTTCTGCTTCATATGCAGAAGGTCATGGGTTCAATCCCAGGCCCGTCCCTTTCCTCGTACTTTGTAGTTGTATATCTCTCACTTGCTTCTATCTTCCATTCTAAATATATCACACTCAAACTATTCGTTCATAGCAAACGCTAGAACCAGAGACGGACAAGAAACCGTTTCCCTAACGCTTCCTACTTCCACGCGCACGCCTTTCTTACGCATGATACATAGGCAGTCTGCTAACCACAAAAGCAAACCTCTCTGCCATGCCTTTCCTCCAATCCATACACTCCCGCATGAACTGACGTGGATGCAGTGGAATATACGGTCTACGTGGGAGTCAGTTCAATGCATCATCAATTCCTCCCCCTTCCCCTCATTGGTCTGCATTCTGACGTGGCAGGTGCCATTGTTGCCTAAAAATAGAAGATCACCAGCACTTATACACTGAGGATGCCTGTTAGTCCCAAGCAGTCATTCGGTTGGTTCCTTGTGTAAGTGCAGCTGATCTGGCAATACTGGAGTGCATCCACGGGCGGCCAATCAAGCTCAAGCAAGCTCAAGCTCAAGCTCAAATTTAACGCTCAACGCTCCGTCATCGTAATCATCGTCATCGTCGAAACTTCAAAAGCAGTTTTTCTGTTCAAAACTGGAAATTTTTCGACGAAAATGTGTTCACCGTGTTGTGGTTGGAGAATTGAATACAGTGAACACTTTTTCCTGTAAATTTTCTTGATTTTGAACGAAAAAACTGCTTTTGAAAATTCCGAAATCGATGACGGATCCTGCCCCCTTAAAGAACCAGACGTCCATTCAAGCTGAAAAATCTATCGATTGGTTACTCGATGGCCAATCGATCAAGTGTTCAGCTTGAACCGCTGTCGGGTTCGTTAGATTTGTGCTCTTGAAATTCTGAGGTATGCCTTCGATTTATATTCACCTTAAACAAGGAAGATGCATACTTTATTTTATATCGAAAAATGAATCTAGGTTTATTCACGCTGTACCACACCACCAACTCCTCTCTCCTCTTATATCGTGACATAATTTCCTCACGACCCCCAATTTAAAAAAAATGTGAATATTGATAATCTATCATTACAAGTATTGGAAGCCAAATGCCGCAAGGCAAAGGTCTTAAGGTGAAGATGAATCGAAGCCAAAGTCCAAATTTTCAAGAGCACGGATCTGGAGAACCAAACATCCGTTTAAGCTGAAAACTTAATCGATTGGTTCCTAGCTGGTGCTGACCAATCGATTAGGTTTTCAGCTCAAATGGATGTTTGGTTCTCTCGATCCGTGCTCTTGAAAATTTGAAGTTTGGCTTCAATTCATCTTCACCTTAACCTTTTCAATACCGACATCGAGTTTCAAAATTCTCTAGTTTCGCCATCTTTCGATCGATTTTGATGATTTGTTTTAGTAAAAATCACAAATCAGTTACAAATTTGATTCATGCATTGCAAGCACCATCAAAATTGGTTCCGGATTTTGATTCAAGTTTGGTGGTATATCTAGGGTATTTTACAATAGAAAAGCGCATCATTTTTTTTCATTTTTCGCGCATCTAGATCTAGAGAAAACAAAATAAGCCAAACATTTAATTTAGCTCATCTGAACGAACATGGGTGAACTTGTCAATCTTATTTGCGGTTCCTCTATGCTTTGTAGTCAAGGTTCAAAACTTATTTTTCGAAATTTTCAAATATTTTTAAAATACTCTAGAGGCTCAAAATTAAGTGAAAATGTGATTTTGTAGTCAGTTTTAAACAAAGAATCTGAAAATGAGATAATATCAACAATCCTTATTTCTTCCAGAAATTGTCCAGAAATTCCTTCACAGATTTTGGAATAGGATCATTTCTCCAGTATTTGCTCTACAAAATAATAGAAATACCTTCAGTATTTTCTACAAGGTTTACTCTTAAAGTTTGCATTCATCCAGATTTGATCCCTCCAAGAATTAATTCACAGTTTATGCAAGTCTTTTTTTTATTAGGAACTTCTAAATTACCCCAACAGGCAATCCTGGTTATATTGCTGTCGCAATATCTATTGGAGTTTATTACTTTTGCAGTTCTTTTAAATTTATCTTGATTGATTTCTTAGGTTGATAGATTTTTTAAAATTTAATTTAATTCAATACTCCAGCAAATACTTAAGCAAATATTCCAGTGATTCCTCTGTTCTACTTATTTTTCTTCTTCTTTCTTGCGTTGTGTTCCAACTGGGGAAGAGTCTGCTTCTCAGTGTAGTGTTTTCATGATCACTTATCGACTTGTGTCCCCAATCACATTCAATCAAGCCACAAAGCATAAAGTACAGCAAAAAAAAATGAAGACCATTATTCCATGATTTATGGTATATATTAGCATATCCACATGATTAAAAAAATTGTAAGGCGTTTCTAAAAATCAAATTAATTTTGGACTCCTCTTAATATTTTTAAGATTGTTTTGAATGTTTGTACCGTAAAACGGGGTAACTTTGATAGTTTTTTCGAAGAAAACTTGAATATTTATGCATACTGTTTCAAAGAATTATAACTCATATTTTTAAAACAAGTACTGGTATCCTAACTATCGATTACAGTTGATAGATTGCCAAAAGATTTATTCTGAATGGGCATATAATTTTTCATATAATCGAATGTCGGTTTTCTGTTTTGGGGTACCGTAATCCGGGGTATCATTGATCAGCGGGGTAACATTGATCGGAATGACTCATCTTATAATAAGTTGGTATCATCATTTATTGATGATACATTTCCAAAGCATGAATGTTGCTTCTCTTTCTTATATTTATAAGCTATTAAAAATTAAGATTTTTGCAAAAATTGCGTTAGCTTTTTGCGTAAATTTGTCAAGTTTGCGAAACAATGATTTCAATGGTTAAGGATGACACTACTGAAGATTCATATCTCACAAAAGTTCTGCAAGCGATATGAGCAAGGAAAATGCGGTTCTCACTAAAAATGGCATCGCCAAAAACGATTCCGCTGTCAAAATTTTTATAACTATGTTCAATTAGACAAAATTAACGAATTACTGTTAAGAATGTATAATTCCCTTAGGAAATTGCCTACCTTTAGGCGTATTCTGCTGTTCGAGGTGTTTTTAATTTTAAAATAACTCAAAAAGTTAATGAGATGTAAGCGTTTGGACATCATATTCGGCTTCAGGGGCCATGATTTAAGTAAGTAACGACATTTTCAATATTACCGAACGTTGTTTACATGGATGATCAATGTTACCCCATATCAGCTAAATGAAAAAATCACCTAAAACATTTTTGTAAAAATGCTTAAATCTGTCAAAAACCACAATACAGTATATAATTACGAGCTATTGGTGGCAGTACTTGTTTTAAAAGTATAAAACTAAGAACATTTGCATTTTTGAATTAAACATTTAAGAAATATCCTAAAAACTGATCAATGTTACCCCGGATTACGGTAACTTTGATAATGGAGCATCAATCGAACAAAATTGAATGAATTACGGAACATTTATAGGGCGTTGCATACCTCTAGGCGTTTAACGCTATATGGAAATTTCTGACTTAGATTACAAAAATGGTCCCAGTTTGTAAAAATAGCTTTCGCTTAGAGTTTTAAGATCCAATTCATGTTCTACTATAACTAGGCTGTCAAGTATAAGTGACGAATTCATTATGACTTTATCAAATAGTGATCGTAGAACAGATTGTTTGAGAGCGTTTAAAAATTGCTAAAATCTTATAAATTTTCAATATTTGCATATAAATCCTCAAATGTACTTGATTCCATCGAAAATAGCTTTGACATGTAGTGTCATACTAATACTCTTTACTTTTGCATTTGTTTTGCTTAACAAATTAACAGAAACTTTCTTATTTCGTTTAGTATGTTGAGAGTCTCGCACTATCAAAGTTACCCCGTTTTACGGTAACTGCTTTTCGACCCACTTCTTAGTTGCTACATTAAAATTAAGGCTCAAGAATCCATCATTCAATCATCAGCTATCATCAAAAATAAAAAAAAACAGTTTTTACGTTCAAATTTCAAGATATCCTCATGAAAATCTATCATCGTATTACATATAACAAGTGTAATGCAATGATAGATGTTCATGAACGTTGCTTCAACTTGGAGCAAAAAACTGGTTTTGAAAATGTGTAGAACGATGATGGTTATTTTCCTCTTAAACCCACTCATTGCCTTGTGTGAGTGTCAGATATGTTGAAACCTTAAAAAGTTATTAAGAAGATTTCAAACAAACAGAAACGAGTTTTTACCAAAACATGTAAGGATTCCGCTGAGCAACGCTAAGGTTTCTATATGGTAGAGGATATAAAAAGACGTTTTTATGCCTATTGTCAAATTTCCAGCTTTTGACAAGAAACAAAACTTAAACGTGTATTCCGCGAAACAAATTCAAAAATTTCGTTTCGTTTCGAAAAATTCCGTGAGATATTAGATTTCGTATCGAGTTACACGAAACATTTTTAAATTTCGTTTCGTTTCGTCATTATCAGCGCAAGATATTCCGCGTATCGTTTCGTTTCGTATCGACATGGAAAAAATCCATATCGCATACCCTTAATGCACCAACTGAGGCGACCATCCGACGCGCTGCTCAAGAAGGATGCCAAATTCGTTTGGAACAACGAGTGCCAGAAATCTTTCAAGCGTTCAAGGAGGTACTCCAGTCAAATTTGCTGCTGTCGCACTACGATCCCACATTGGACATCATCGTTGCTGCCGACGCCTCGCAGTCTGGAATCCTAGAAGGTGCCTACCTTCTACACAGGGTTCCCCGATGGCTCGGTCAAAGCCGTCACACACGCCTCTCGCTCACTCACCCCCGCGGAGGCAAATTACGGACAGACCGAGAAGGAAGGTCTTGCGCTGGTGTTTGCCGTAATGAAATTCTATCGCATGCTGCTAAGGCGCAAGTTCTCCCTCCAGACAGATCATCAGCCACTCCTGCGGGTATTCGGACAGAAGAAGGGAATTCCGGTGCATACGGCCAACTGACTTCAACGTTGGGCCCTGACGCTTCTGTGCTATAACTTCAACATCGACTTCGTATCCACCAAGCAGTTTGGATACGCCGACGTTATGTCCCACCTCATTGACAGTTACGTTAAACCGGAGTAGGATTTCATCATCGCATCGATTCAACTGGAAGACGATACCGAGATTCCATTCCAGGAAGCCATCAGTTCGGTGCCAGTAACATTCAAGTCAGTGCGCGACGCTAGCCTCCAGTTTCCAATTCTCCAACAAGTCATCCAGTACAACCAGCGTGGATGGCCCTCCAAACCCGATGGCATCGCTAACCTTGAAGTTCGCCCGTTTTTCGCTTATCGAGACGCACTATCGGTAGTGAAGGGCTGCGTCATGATGTCCATTCGTTTGGTGATCCTGGACAGATTTTATCAGCGGATTCTCAAGCAACTCCACCGAGGACATCCGGGAATGGAGCGGATGAAAACTATTGCACGTAGCCACGTGTACTGGCCAACGATCGATGACAACATTGCTGATTTCGTCAAGAGATGTGAAAGCTGTGCCACACATTCGAAGACACCGTCCAAGGTCCTACTACAGTCGTGACCGCTCGCTCAATCTCCCTGGGAGCGTATTCACATCAATTTCAACGGTTTGCACTTCTTCATAGTGGTAGACGCCTTCACAAAGTGGCGTGAGTTCGCATCGTTCGATCCCCGACAACATCAGCAGTAACTGAGTTCCTCGACGTGCCTACTTTGACGTTCCCAACGTCAGTGTTTCCAACAACGTTACGCAGTTCACATCGGAACAGTTCGCGGTTTTGTGCAGGGATAAAGGAATTCAACATTTCCGCCGTACCACCCGCAGTCCAATGGCCAGGCGGAGAGATTTGTGGACACCTTTAAGAGGTCGTTGCGAAAAATCAACGAGGGCGAAAGCACCCCAGAAACACTCCAGACACTTCTCCAGGCCTACCGAACCACTCCCAGTCGTGTTCTGAATGGCAGGACTCCACCACAGCTAATGCTTGGTCGCAATATGACAAGTCTTTCAAGTAATTGGGACGCGTCGGGCTCTACCCGCTACCCCAAAGGACAACGTGGGAAGTCAAGTTTTCTTCCATGAAGCAAATACTGTAGCCTATACCAGCAACCCAACCAGCTACGATGCCGTATCGTCAACCAGCGTATTAGTTGATTCTTTCGTGACAAATCCTGGGCACCCGGGCACTCCAACTCGGGTGGTAAGTCCCACCCCGTCATAAGCACAATACATTCCGAGCGCCCCTTTCCGGACCCCATCGTAAATCAACTGCCACCTTTAGAGCCTCCCGGGCCATCTTTTTCGGACGTCCGATCCCAGATTTGTTACGCCTCAACTGGACACTCCGGGAACTGTAACCCCAGTGGATCGTCCACAAAGCTCCTCGAGAATTCGACTCCTGATGTCATCGAAACCAAAGCGCAACATACCATTTCTTCCGCTCCAACGACATGGCCGCCCAGGTCACTTTTAATGGATGACCAGCCTCGAAGTTTCAGTGCTCTGTATTCTGAGAACCTTAACCCCGACGCCATTGCAGTGGCACCACCACCGCCCGCTTTATTGCCACCATCATCAGGCACCCCCGGGTCAATTTCTTTGGATAACCGGTCCCTTCTCTCCGAACAAATCAACTCCGACGCAAGCACTGCCGCTGTCACATCAACTGTACGCCCTATTTCACCGCTTCTGGGTGACCACCACCGATGCCTTGACACCTCAACGTCAAGATCTCCGGTGTATCCCTCTGGTGGGAACTCGCTGAATCGATCCGCTGCCATAACTCCTCCGGATTTGCCCAGACATCACTCTGAGAACAGTAAAGACACATCATCTTCATCAACCCACTCAAAAAACTCGCCATCCGAGAACTGTGATTTCCGATCCCGGTTCCCCACTCCAACTCTACCCGATCCAACCAAGTTCTGCCTCCAGTGGAATATTAACGGTTTTTACCACAATCTGAGCAATCTAGAGCTTTTGACACACGTCAGTTCACCTTGGGTTATTGCTCTGCAGGAGGTGAATCGTACGTCAACTACCGCTATGAACCGCGCCCTGAGTGGAAAATACAGATGGACAATGAAGAAAAGCAGGAATGTGCGGCACACCGTAGCCCTCGGCGTCTTGCTGAGTGTCCCTTTCGAAATTATAGAAATCGACAGTGACTTACCCATTGTAGCTGTTCGATTAGTTGGTAGCTTTAGGCTAACGATCATTAACTGCTATCTTCCTTGCGGCTCCCTCTCTGGAATCAAAGAGAAAATATTAAACATAATCAGGACTACTCCAGAGCCCCGACTGCTCCTTCAATTTCAATGCGCACCATCAAATCTGGGGTGGCGATAGGACAGATCCACGCGGAACAGCTATTCTTAACGCCCTAGAAGATTCGGACATGGTATCCTTAAATGACGGTTCCCCCACCTTCTACAACGGCCGTGTCGCTTCGTCCATAGATTTATCAATGGCAAGTCGCTCCATAGCTTACAAGTTCCTATGGCAAGCTTGCGCCGACTTGTACGGTAGTGATCATTATCCGATTCAGATTTCTGCAGCGGTCACGTCCCCGCCAATCGCCAGACGCCCCAGGTGGTGTTACGATCGGGCGGACTGGCAAATCTACCAATCAAACATCAATCATCTTCTCGAATTAGAAGAGCCTGCTTCTTTAACCAACTTTTCCAATGTTATTACAAAGGCAGCTGCCACAGCCATCCCCAAAAGCAGCAGCAGACCAGGAAGAAAAGCTCTTCGCTGGTGGTCTGATGACACCCGCTCCATTGTAAAAGCACGCCGGAAAGCCCTGAGAGCACTTAAAAGACTTCCCAACGACCATCCGGAGAAAGAAGATAAACTCAGGATTTACCGAACCGTCAACATAAAATGTCGTTCACCATAAGGACAGCCAAGCGGTTGTCATGGGAAGAATTTCTTGATTCCATGAATTCTTCCCAAACCTCGGCAAATTTATGGGGGAAGATTAACGCCCTAAGTGGCAAAAGAAAAATCACGCCGATTTCCCTGGACATCCAAGGGTCAACGATCACCGAGCCTTCTGCGGTTGCCGAAGCCCTGGGAAATTACTCTGGTAGTCTAGTCAGCATCGATGCATACGATCCAGTTTTCCGCCAAAGAATCGCTAACAACCAATCTTGTTTGTTTGTTTGTTTTATTTTCGACATTTTACACCAAAGTGGTGCATTCGTGTCGTATTGAAAATAACATAATAATTACATGTAAAAAAAAATCAAATATTCAGTGATTTCATATTTTTCTTTCTAGATCTAGTGTTGTGCACCTTCCATTCCGCATCATTTATGTCTCTACTCAGCCCACACGATCGTTTTGGCTCGTTCTCTTCCCCTGTTCCACTCGTTGTTTCGGTTGACAACCGCCTTATACCGCATTCCAAGTTCGTTGCCGTTTCATTTTGGTGTTCGCATTCGTCGGTTCGTTTTGAAAAATTCTCCCCTACTTCTGCGCCTTTGCTGTTGCTTACCGCCTTGTCGTCATCTGACTCCGATTCACTGGTGTCAGTCTTGTCGCTTTGACCCGGTGGTGGATCAACAATGCCGCATTGGTTGTTGTCGTTATTTTTATTTAGCTCATTTCCAGAGCTAAGTGGTGAGCGTTGTTGTTGCTGCTTATTGGTCTGAGTTGCGCTTGTTTTCGGGTATGTGACGAGTGTCGTTTGATTCTCGACTACAATATGAGACGGCACCTGTTTCTCCAGCTTCAGTTTCCAGCTAAGTGGTGAGCGTTGTTGTTGCTGCTTATTGGTCTGAGTTGCGCTTGTTTTCGGGTATGTGACGAGTGTCGTTTGATTCTCAACTACAATATGAGACGGCACCTGTTTCTCCAGCTTCATTTTCACCACTCGCACACCGTTTGGTACACCCGGAAAGAATTTCTTCCACACTTCGTTGTGGATAGACAACACTCTGCCGTACTGTTGCATGTGGTCTATTATGACAGTGTTGGCCAATTGTGGCGAAAGATCGTGGATCCTCAGTGTTGTAGTTGGTCCATCTACATACACCGGGAAATGGTAATTGACTCCTTCATGTACAAACCAATGCCGCAAATAATGCTGCTTCTGTAGTCGTGGTGCGACGCCCGGGTCGTTCATTTCAATGTAGACGCAGCTCTTAAGATTGTGGATTTGGATGTTTTTAACATCGGCCATGTCGATTTTGATGATGTCTTTAATGAACTCTTCTACTTGAGCCATTACTGGCCTGCTTGGAATCAATAGTATGTGGCACCAGCGCTCGTTCCCGGACGAGTGGAGAGAAAATCTCGTCGTTCCTATTCCCAAAACCAACGTGGCCTCTCGGGATACATCTAAATATCGTCCCATATCTCTAACGTGTTGCCTCTCGAAGGTGGTCGAGAGAATGGTTAAACGACGATTAAAAGAGCAGCTCGAAGCGGATGGTCGCCTCGGTCATCGACAGCATGCCTTTAGGCCGGGATACGGCACTGACTCTTACTTCGCCTCCCTTGGAGACCTCCTTCATGATGCACGGACAAAAGGACAGCATGCAGACCTGGTTTCACTGGACATTTCCAAAGCGTTCAATAGAACATGGACGCCTTTGGTACTAAAACAACTGACGGAATGGGGTTTCTCCGGGAACCTGATCGGCTTCCTTAAAAACTTTCTTCTACATCGATCTTTTCGGGTTGCAGTAGGGAACCACAGCTCAAGCGCCTTCGCCGAAGAAACTGGGGTCCCACAAGGTTCGGTCATCGCGGTTACGCTGTTACTGGTAGCGATGAACGGAGTGTTTGAAAACTTACCGCCAGACATTTACATATTTGTATATGCTGACGACATCTTGCTGGTAGCCATTGGTCATACTCCTAGGCGCACTAAAGTCAAAGCGCAAACAGCAGTAACGGCAGTACACAAATGGGCTTCCTCTGTTGGTTTTTCCCTCTCCGCAGCTAAAAGCGTCCGCGGCCATGTTTGTAACTCGCGACATAAACTAGTGAGCCCAGGAATCCAAATTGACGGGCAACCCATTCCAAACAGGAAAACTGTCAGGACTTTAGGAATTTTGATTGACCGTAATCTGCAGTTTAAGGAGCATTTCAATGCGGTCAAAACGAACTGTCGTTTCCGTCTGAACATCATTAAAACGATATCCAAGCCGCATAGATCCAACAATCGGTCCTCGCGCTTCAGGGTAGCACAAGCTATCGTAGATAGCAGGCTACTTTACGGTCTCGAGATCACCTGTTTGAGCCAACAAAATCTGCTTGAAATCCTGTCACCGATTTTCAACGGGTACGTCCGCACTATCTCCGGTTTACTTCCATCAACCCCCGCCGACGCAGCCTGTGCAGAAGCTGGTATCATCCCATTCCGCCATCGAGTGCACGCAGCCATCTGCCGCAAGGCGGCTACTTACGCTTCAAAAACAGCTGGAAACGATAGAGTCGCTCTCTTTGATCAAGCAGATCGTATCCTCCGTGAGATTGCCAACTCCAGTCTTCCCCCTGTGGCTAGGGTACACTGGCATGGAGCGAGCAGTTGGCAGCTTCCCCCTCCAATCGTAGACGAGTAGATAAAAAAGACCTTCCGTAGTGGCAATGACTCTACGGTGCTTAGAGCGTCCGTACTGGAACTTCTGCGCACTAAATACCCGGAACACATACACCGTTACACAGACGGCTCTCTTTCGCAGCGTGGAGTAGGTATCGGCATCTCTGGCGCTGACCTGACACTCTGTCAAAGCCTTCCAACCGAGTGTTCGGTTTTCTCTACCGAAGCAGCGGCCATCTTTTATGCAGCCATCTCACCAGCGAGTGCTCCAATCCTCATCATCACCGATTCCGCAAGCGTCCTATCAGCCTTGCAGTCAGAACGGCCGTCCCACCCGTGGATACAGGGTATACGAGCCCATACTCCAGAGACAGTCACCTTTACCTGCGTTCTGGGCATTGCGGTATTCAAGGAAATGTGGCTGCAGACTTGTTAGCTGGTACGGGACACCAAATGTCTCGTTTTACCCTTTCCGTCCCACCCCCAGACGTAAAACGCTGGATCGCTAAATCCATCAGAGACTATTGGGCCCATGAGTGGCACCAAAATACTTCGGCTCAGCTTCAGAAGGTAAAGGGAGATACCTCTAACTGGGAGGAGCTCTCCTCGCTCCGCGACCAGAAAATAATTTCGCGCCTTAGGACCGGACATACCCGTTTTGCCTACAACTTTGATGGCAGATCCTTCCGTCAAGAGTGTGAACAATGCGGTGTACACAACTCAGCGGAACATGTAATCTGCCACTGCCCTCTCTACGGACACCACAGAAGCACTAATAACATTCCCGGAAGCATCCGCGATGCCCTCGCAAATGACCCCGCATCATTGTCGGCCCTAATTTGCTTCCTTAAGGAAACCAGACTCTACTACCGCACGTGACGACTCTACAACCTGATCTCAACTTAATCCACGTCAGAAAATACGGATTGGACGATCGGTGGGCTCCCTGAAGACCTTTCTTTCGGGGGTAAGTCCCATCCAACAAACGTAACCCCTAACGCAACCGCACCATTTCAATGAACCTGCAAGAATCTTCACACCGCCGCGACCGGTGGGCTCCCCGGAAGATTCCGTTTTCGGGCATAAGACCCATCCAACAACAAAGTCATCAATCGCAACCACGCCAACGATCCTTTCTCTTTTTCTCGGCTGCAGAAGATGTCGGCCCAGCAAATGCGCACGTACCCCCTTTTTTAAGTTGTTTTTATCGTCCTACGTGAAAAACGCACAATGGTGAGACCCCATGGTTGGGCTCAAAGGCTGGTCCCTCTGACCATCCTTCTTTACTCATTTTTCGTGGGATGCCCATCTGGCATTTCCAGTCAGGTGAAGAACTAGCCATTCGTCAATGTGCTAAAATTCACCTTAATAAAGAAATAAAAAAAAACAATATGACAACGGTTCTTGATCTTCTCCATCACGACCAACCGAAGCCAATGGTCTTCAATCAACGCCAGGACGAACAGTTCAACCGGAAGCATGGTGCAACTTCTCTTGACTTCCGAAAAGGCAACATGGTCTACGCCAAGGTCTACTGCAGCAACACCAAGTAGCAGTGGGCTTCGGGCGTTATCATCGAGGTCGTCGGTAGAGTCAACCACAACGTGCTACTGGACGATTGGCATGGAAGGAAGAAGCTCATCATATAGCAGTCCAACCAGCTCAAGCATCGTTCCAGTAAAGCAACAATCGGTGATGCGGTATCCTGATGGATATGTTTGGACTCCAATCTCCTAGAGCAACTGTACAGCACGTCGTTCAACAAGGTCAAGGCGAGCAGTAACCACTTCCTGTTCCCATCCAACCACGAACCGAAGTGCAAGTGGTGCCAGCAGTTCCCAGCCGGGAAGTCCAAGCGGATCCCAGTCAACTTGAAGATGTTCCCGAAAGCGGTCACATCCAGACCAATCACTAGCAGATCCCGTTCCAGAACCACCATCCATCCAGCCACAGAGAATGATCTGGATGCCTTCCAGATTCGAGCTGTATATGTTCTGGAAATAAGAAGGGAGGAATGTTAGCCACTAACAAAGCAGTAGATGGTGACCACCAGCCACGACCAGATGCGTACCTTTGTGTTGTGTCATTTGAACCCAACTATCCTAGAATAAAGATTAATTAGAAGTACAACACCGTCACCTGAGTTGCACCGTTTTCGCTAAACAGTTCCATGTTGGTACTCCCGTCGATAACTGTCAATCTGCCACAAACCACTATTAACACCCATGACTGGTCAACGCCCTCTTGCTGATCTAAGCTTGGCTGTGTCCGGCAACATCGACATCATTCTAGGTACCGCACACTTCTTTCAAATTCTTCGGTATGGGCGAATCAAGCATGGGTAATATCCGGAGAATGTCTGCTGCATAGGCATGACCACGCAAATCGTCGCTACTACTAATTCAGCAATCCATGTGTCATCGAAGAGTTGGTCAATCGCTTCTAGCAGCTCGAAAAAATTCAAGAAAAAATGTTGCAGAGGCGAAGAGGAAGCTGTAAGCCCTTTGGAGGCTGCAGCTAGATTGGGATTCACCGGTACCTGACGGGTATGCGCAAGACTGGGAAGAATTCGGGAAGAAACTTTCCGGTTTCAATCTACGCCGAGTTCCTCGACATGCTTTTCGTCCCAGCTACCTTCAGCTGGAATTACATGGGTTCAGCAGTGCTTCCCATCTGGGGTACGAAGCATACGTGTATATCGGATCGATTTACCACCAGAGTCAATATACAGTGCACCTACTTGTCACGAAATCCAAGGTCGCGCCAATCAACATCAAGATCATTCCTCGGTTCTGGGAAATTTCAACTGCGACGCTCCGATTAATTTTTGGACGGACTCAACAATCGTGTTGAATTGGATTTCTAGACTACCGCTTACGTGGGATCCTTTCGTTGTCAACCGTCTCGCGGAAATACAAGAATTGACAAATCAAGCGACCTGGAACCACGTACCATCTCAAGACAACCCTGCAGGCCTTATCTCACGAGGAATGGATCTCGATGCGCTCATGGACAGTGCTCTGTGGTGGCTAAGTTCCGTGGCCAAAAAAAATCTGTTCCAGTAGCAAATATCGAAACGGTGTGTTGTTGCCTTACCGGCAATCGAAGAAATTCTATCGATATTCCAGTCTGCGTCATCTGTTTCGAATTGGCGCTTTACTCCACGGATTCAGTGAGAACTGCGTGTGTCGCAAGCACAACAGCTTTTGGAGCTTGGACCACTCTCTCCGCGAGAAATCGATCGCACTCTTCTCGACCTCGTCCATCGGGTTCAGCAGCAACACTTCCAGGAAGTATACCGCCTTTTCTGTTCCAACAATGGTCGAAACTTCGTTTCCCCCATCCACAACTTGTAGACGGTATAATTCGAGTTGGACGCCAGCTCCACAAAGTTCCCCATTGTTTTACCAAACAAGTATCGCTTGACCGAGATGATCGCTAGAAGAGAGCACATCAAAACGATGCACGCTAGTAATGGTCTACTTCTGTCAACACTACGTCAACGATACTGCCCTTTTTGAAGCTAGTGCGTACCCTCATCAACAGTTGCATGACGTGCGCCCGAGCGAAACCAAAAAGCCTGGAGCAGATGGGAAACCTTCCAAAAATTCGGTTCAATCGAGAATGTTGGAGTAGATCTCGCTGGGCCAATAAACGTTCGTATCACTCGTGAACTAAGGTATCGAAATGATTGCGCATTTCGATGTAATTATCAACATGAACCATTTCACGCTTGGAAGTAAGCGCGCATTCCGGAGAAACGTCCTTCTTCCATTCTTGCCACGTTTAGTGATAGTTTTAAAAACCACTTTTTTGCAATTTCTTATCGTAATAGGCTGTTTTTCATCACGCCAATCTGTCATGAAACGGCCTACTTTGCTGCACTGAAGTACGCAGTGCGGGAATAGTCATTACCTAACTGAAACCAGTGCTGTAATGGTTCATTACGCAACTGTTTTGAGTTGCGTAATGAATCACAACACAACAATTCCTCAGAAATTGTAAAATAATGGTGAATGCATCCCGATATAATTTCTGATACCCTCAAATGGTCTTCTACGAAATTGCAAAAAATGTTGCAAGCCTCGTAGGATAAATTTACAACTCGTGCTGAAAAAATCATCATTCTGCAACTTGTTCCGTAAACTACTACTTCGGAAGTAAGTTGTAAATCATAGATTCACTTTTCCTTTTGTTTGTAACTGCAACCATGTGCATTGAATAAACGAAAGAAGAAGTGACCATTCTAAGAGGTTTTTTTTACCAAGACGGTGTCCAAGAAGGTTTACCACGCTTTCGCTAACGGGTCCAACGAAAAATTGAAGGCGCGGGTTAAAACAAGGATCGAAAAGGGATCAATAACTTTAAAAAGCAGCACTTAAAATACTGTTTTTGTATCACTGAGAAGACCTGTCTTATTGCAGAAAGAATTTGTGTGCGAGGGTGCGATGCGCACTGAGTTATTTGTTCTGAACATAATTTAATTCGTGTATAAAATAAACGCCGAAATGTTCTGGCTTCTGAAAACACGTTGAAACGGATTCCGAATAACAAGTGTAATAGCAATCAACTCCAGGTATAGCAAATATGACGATTTTTTCTCTTGGTTTTATTAAAACACGTCTATCAAAGAAAAAAAAACAAAAATTCATCCCTCACATAACACCGTATCTCTTCACTAAGGTGAGTTCCCCGAATGATTGAATGGGAAAACTTTCACACAAAACATCGTCCAGGATTTGCGCCCTCACGGTGCATAAAATATCCTCTGCTCTGGCGGAAATTGGAACGTGTGTCATGATTTTCAAACGACGTGTTGTAGACCATGGTAAGCTCTTGCTTACCTATTCCTATCCCCACTGCATATGTTTCGTTTTAAATCGAAACTGTTGTTGACATAAAGGGGAAGCATGGAAAACGCTCATTTGGGTTGCACAGCATCTGGCGACATCGAAATTTGATATTGTTGAACTAGGTTCAGAGTTGCTCGATGTCACCATCAATGCTTAAAATTTGCTGATTTGTACAGGCCGACTGCGATACAAATCGGATCATTCCATATCACATCAACATCATGCTGTCTACTCCATCACCAGTGCATTGATGGCGATAGACTATGGATATCACTGATGGGTTAAGTTTAGCTTTAAATTGAGCAGATAAAATGGCAATTTATCAGTACGATATTTTCGACAGTGTTGCGGATAGATTGAAACTATGTGTTGGTCACTGAAAAACATCAATAGCATGGATAATGACCACGTGATCACTCATACTGCAGTGATTTTAATCTAGAGTGCGATGTCGCATCACTGCTGTTGGTTGTCAAATCAAAGTGATATTGATAGCTCGCAAGTGATATTGATAGTTTTAGACCATCAGCCATCAGCTGATATGATTGATATTAAGCAACTCTGACTAGGTTAGAAGCACCGGTTTTGGCCATACGCCAGTTGTAGCCATAGGGGATCATTCACCGTTTTACATAGCCAATCAACATGAAAGCTTCTGTGTTCAGTACATTACATTCACATGATTGCGCTACATTCATTTACTCGTCCAAATTGATTCCAAATATCAGAAAAACAATTCATTTTTCTTATAATTTTAACTCCCATACACCTAATTTGGCCAGGGTACTCCAAATTTGGCCACTCTCAAGAGAAATCGATGCGATTGGCCAATTTAGGAACCGAAGATAAATCTCTGGCCGAAACTGGTTCCGTTGGCAAATATTGACCAACAGGATTTTCCAAGCGAAAAAATGATTATAGCTCAGTTTTTACGTTTTAAACACATGAAATGGTTTGAAAGCATGCATTTAACATATTTGTAGTATAAATACGGCTTCCCATTTAATTTTTATTAACATTTTCTCTTAGGCTGGCCAAAATCGGTGCTTTTACCCTACTAGTTTTTTTCAATGACCGAGAAAAATTACACTGCGGAAAATTTTCTCAATAATTGCAATAAAACATGAATTTTTTTTTTCGATTTAAGTTACTTTGCATGCAAGTTTACCAAAACGGCGATATATTTACTTTATTTACAACAGAGCTTGTGTTTTTGTGTTGAAGAATAATTATCAACAATATTTAGGATATGTACAATTTTCTTAATTGGGATTGTGTTCCATCGAGTTCCACCGTGTTCCATCTTACAATATAAAATAATCTTCAAGTAAGTACGTTAAAAAAATAGATGTAATATAACTTTAGTTGTGTAATCCAAACTAAATCCAAATCCTTCTGGAGCCTTCCTTAGCCGAGTGTTAAGATTCCGCGTCGACAAAACAAAGCCATGCTGAAGGTGTCTGGGTTCGATCCCCGGTCGGTCTAGGATATTTTTGTAATGGAAATTTTCTTGACTTCCCTGGTGTGCTATACACATATCGACCCAAACACATATTTCCCTTGTCAATCAGCGCAAGCAATAAAATGCATATTATGTAGGTCAGGTCCGCGTAAGTGCGAACGATGGCCTCGGTGCAACATGCGTAAGCAGTTTGCATCGAGGCACTCGAGTGCGCCACATGTTTTGCTGATTGTACTTTAACCACGCTGGTGGTCGTCCGTTTGGACGATGCGCTAAGGCTCAGGTTTCAACCCAAAAATGCTATCGCCGAAATATTGTCACCGCCGTCCCAGGCGTCTCCATCTATCTCTTTCTGACATTGTAACCAAATTGTAACCGATCAATTGTAAAGGCAAATAAAAGGAACCCATGTGAAAGGAACAAGGCAGTCTTGTTCTGACTCCAATACTATGCGTTTCAATGTACTCTGTACATACCGAAACATCCTTTAGCACCCTGGTCTCCGGGTACTGCTACTCCCAAGGGTAGTAATTAGAAGTCAAGAACTAATGTCAAAGAACTTAGTCTCCGGACAGACTATGTTATGGCGACCGGACTTAGTCGGATTTGCAATTTTCGACCAGTAGTGACTAGTGAAAAGCACCGTGACTAGTGAAAAGCACCGTGACTAGTGAAAAGCACCGTGACTAGCGAAAAGCACCGTGACTAGTGACAAGCACCGTGTCTAGTGAAAATCACCGGTAAACTGTGTTAATAATCGTTGTTAAAAGTGAGCTGGAATGGGGAATGAAAACACTACCCCTGCACCACCAAAAGTGCACGAAGAAGTTATCAAAATAACAAACGCGAACGTGCAGCAAACTACACATCTAGAAAAAACGGCAAATGCAACTTCAATGCTAGCCTACATCGGGCTAAGCGTACTAATAATTTTGGTAGTATACGTAGTCTATCGTGTTATTATCAACATGGAACGAATGAAGACACAAGAAGCAATCAATCGTGCAGCTTCACTTGCCTCCGTGTTATCAAACAAGTGAAGTGGAAACAATAATGTAAAGACAACCAAGTTATGAATTTACTAACTATCGTGATAGTGCTAATAGCCGTGGTCTGTTGGCTATTCTTAATTATTAAGGAAGAGTCACAACAGTGGAAGACAATAATGCAGCAAGCAAAAAACGCCGTTCGATAAAGAAGAAAACGAAGTGACTAGGAACGAAAAGTCTCTCGCACCGTGGGAAGCTCTCCGGAACAAAAACCAAGGAACCAGACAAATGAGCAGGCGATACCAACCATAGATACCTAAATGAAGAGACCAGGAACATCAGACGAAGAAGTAGAGTAAGTCCAACATAACCAGTATCAATTTTTGTATATTATAAACAGTAATGAATTTATATGCATTTTAACAATAATTTTAACCCATTTGAATCATAGCATCATAAATATTTTTCATTGCTATATTAATTTGATAACCTGATAACCAAATGTTTAGTGAAGAGCTAAGCATTATTGAAAAAAATATAAAAAAGGAATTCAGTAACATTAGTAAAAATATTAAGAGACCAAGGTCAAAGGAAAATATAGCAGAAAAGAAGGAAAATTTAAAAGATCTTTTGAAACAGTACAAGACCAAGTTATTAATAGTAGAAGCATCCGTTTCACACGAAGTATGGAATACGGAATGTGAGAAATACGAATCCCTTAAAACAGTGACACTAGAAGCACTTAAATTACTGAATGAGTCGATCACAATAAAACCCAAGTTTAAAACATTAGCTAGAGCAGCAATCATTTCAAAAAGATTACTAAGTAAAGAAAAGGAAGTGAAAATGCCAACTGTCGATATCAAATTGGGGACGACCCTCGTACATATTTACGATGGGTCTCCAGACAATCTCCACTCTTTTCTTGACACCGTTGCATTATTTTCGGATACTGTCAATGCAGAATTTGCAGAAGCAACAGCGGATCAGAAAACAGCAGCCATTGAAACAGTGTTTAAGTTCGTTAAAACAAGGCTGACTGGAGTTGCACGTCAGTCAATAACTGGTGCACGAAATCTTACTGAAACATTAGACAAACTAAAAATCCAATGTGCTCCAAAGATAAGTTCAGACAACATTAAAGCTAAATTGGGTGCCTTAAAGAAAAAGGGATCCATGGAAGAATTTTGCAACCAAGTTGAGAAACTAACTCAACAGCTCGCAGCGACCTACATTAACGAAACTATACCTACTGACAAAGCAATGCAAATGGCTACTAAAAGCGGTATCGAATCTCTGATTAACGGAATAGACCATACGGATTCGAAACTGATTTTAAGAGCCGGTACATTCACTAAGATCAATGAAGCCATCCAAAAACTTCAGGAAAACTATTCTGAAGAAAGACAGAAATCCTCGATAGCACAAATTTTCTATACAAACAATAATCACAACCAACGTGGTCGTGGCCGTGGTGGATTCAACGGTGACAGAAGAAATTTTTCTTCTGGTCACAGATCATTTTCTCGTAATCATGATCAACCAAGATTTCAAAATTTCCAAGGCAATTATAACCAAGGACGCAATTATAACCAAGGACACAGTTATGGCCAAGGACAAAATTTTAGAGGTCAAAACTTCAGAGGACAAAATTTTAGAGGCCAATGGAATAGAGGAAGAGGACGATACGAAACACGTTCTACCTATTTCATGCAGCCTATACCGCAGGCAATACAACCCGGTTTTCAACAAATGTCGCCGGTAGCCTACCAACAACCACAACCAATTAACCAGCAACCAGTGTATCAACAACAACAACAACCAGCACAAAACAACACTTTTTTAGGCACACAGTTTGGTCGACATTTACAGTGAATGCATCGACCTCCAATTACGTTATTTTAAAAGTAGATCTATCGGAAACCCAGTGTACTTTTATTGTTGACACGGGTTCTGATATCTCTATCATTAAAAGTCATAAAGTAAAATCGTCTCAAATTTACTATCCTGAAGAAAAATGCGTCATATCAGGTATAGGAGAGGAAGGAATTCACTCTTTAGGAAGTACTTTCGCTAATATATTAGTTGAAGGTATACCTGTTCGGCAGAAATTCCAAATAGTTTCAACTGATTTTCCTATTCCAACGGACGGAATCATTGGAAAAGATTTCTTGGCGAGATATAAGTGTAAAATTGACTACGAACCGTGGATGTTGTCATTTACCGTAGACAATCAGCTTATTTCGATACCTATTGAAGATAATTTCCAAAACAATTTCTATTTACCTCCACGATGCGAAGTTACCCGTTACATACCAAATCAAAATTTACAAGAGGATATGGTGGTACACTCACAGGAAATTCAACCTGGAATTTTTTGTGGGAATACGATCATATCAGCTAAAGAACCAATATTAAAATTCATCAATACTACCGATAAAGCAGCTTATGTCGCTTATTCCGATTTTAATCTTTATATGGAACCACTTAGAGATTATCGAATAGTACCGCACAAAAAGTACCAAGTAAACAAATCTATTAGACGAAATAAAATTTTGACAAATTTGGATACTCAGCACCTTACTCCACATGCTAAGCAAGAACTGGAAAAATTGATCATCCAGTATGAAGATATTTTTATCTTGGAAGATGAGAAACTAACAACCAATAATTTTTATACGCAGGACATTAACCTTACAGATAATGTGCCTGTGTACATACCCAATTATAAAACTATCCATGCCCAAGGTGAAGAAATCGAAAGGCAAGTTCAAAAAATGTTAAATGATGAAATTATAGAACCCTCCGTTTCATCATACAATTCCCCAATTTTACTCGTCCCAAAAAAATCGGACAATTCAGATAAAAAATGGCGTTTAGTTGTTGATTTTAGACAATTAAACAAGAAAATTATGCCAGACAAATTTCCTCTACCAAGGATTGAAAGTATATTAGACCAACTTGGTAGAGCAAAATATTTTAGCACGCTGGATCTGATGTCAGGTTTTCATCAAATCCCCGTGAACGATGAGTCCAGGAAACATTCCGCATTTTCTACCAACTCTGGACACTATCATTTTAAACGATTACCATTTGGATTAAATATTAGTCCAAATAGTTTTCAAAGGATGATGGCTATTGCTATGGCAGGTTTAACGCCTGAACGTGCATTTATCTATATAGACGATATTGTTATTATTGGATGCTCATTAAAGCATCATTTATCAAATTTAGAATCAGTATTTGAACGTATGAGAAAATATAATTTAAAATTAAACTTATCCAAATGTAAATTTCTGAGAACCGAAGTGACCTATCTTGGTCATAAAGTAACCGATAAGGGAGTACTGCCCGATGACTCAAAATTTAAAGCCATTAGGGATTACCCAATTCCCAAAAACGTAGACGATGTGCGTAGATTCGTTGCTTTTTGCAACTATTACCGCAGATTTGTCGAAAATTTTGCTGACATAGCTTACCCATTAAACCAACTACTGAAGAAAAACGTTACTTTTAAATGGACCGATAAGTGTCAAAATGCATTTGATCTTTTGAGACAACATCTGGTGTCTCCTAGATTATTACAATACCCCGACTTTACCAAAAAATTCATATTAACGACAGACGCTTCAGACATCGGATGCGGAGCCGTCTTGTCTCAAGTTTCAGAAGTAGGAGAACGCCCTATTGCGTTTGCAAGTAAAACGTTTATCCCAGCCGAAAGAAATAAACCGACTATACTGAAAGAACTGATAGCCATACATTGGGCTATACATTATTTCGAGTCCTACCTATATGGGAAACGATTTACAGTACGAACAGATCACAGACCTCTTGTGTATCTATTCGGAATGAAAAACCCCACATCTAAATTAACAAGAATTCGTATCGATCTGGAAGGATTCGATTACGACGTTGTATATATTAAAGGCAAGGAAAATGTGGCAGCCGACGCATTATCGCGAATAGCTACCACATCTGACGAATTAAGAAACTCAAGTATAATGTTAGTTAATACAAGGTCTATGACCCGTAATGCACAAAAACTTATTAAAATTAATTTAAAGAATATTAACGAAAATAAAATCAAAAAAGAGAAAAAGGAGACTGATCATTTTCTGCATATGAAACTGAACGCCCTACGGAAACAAGAAAAATGATGAAGCTGTGCACAGCCGTAGTGGACAATACGTTGAAATTTATGATACTAAAGAAAAATTGCAAAACGATTGTTGCACAAGTGCATCAAGACGTTAGAAATGGAAGTCACGCATTCGAGTGTGCTCTTCCAGAAATTGAAAGAATTGCAAAAAGAATAAGCGCGAAAAATTTAGCATTGCCGGCAAACGATTTTATTTTTACCATGGTACCAATAAATTTATTCAAAACTATTGCTAATAACATATTGAAAACTTTAAAAGTTATCATTTATAAAGAACCAACCTTTATAGATGACCCGGAAGAAATTCAAGCATTATTAAGTAATCATCATAATACACCCACTGGAGGACACGTAGGTCAATTTAGATTGTACTTAAGACTCCGAGAAAAATATAGATGGCGCGATATGAAAAGGTCTATTGCCCAATTCGTCCAGGCCTGCGAATTGTGCAAAAGAAATAAGATTATCAAGCACACAAAGGAACCGATGGTTATAACTACAACACCGTCTAAAGCTTTTGAAGTAATATCCATTGACACAGTAGGTCCTCTACCAAAGTCAAATAAAAACAACCGTTATTGCATTACAATTCAATGCGATCTCACAAAGTACATAACCATAATCCCTATCCCAAACAAGGAAGCAAACACCATAGCTAGAGCATTAGTCGAAAATTTTATTTTGACTTTCGGACATTTTCTCGAATTACGTTCTGATCAGGGTACTGAATACAATAATGAAGTACTCGAGCAGATTAGCAAATTACTCCAAATCAAACAAACCTTTTCAACACCATATCACCCACAATCAATTGGTTCTTTGGAGAGAAATCACAGATGCCTCAATGAGTATCTGCGATCATTCACCAATGAGCATCAATCAGATTGGGATGATTGGATCAAATTTTATGAATTTTCGTACAATTCAACCCCTCACACGGATCATAGTTTCACCCCATTTGAGTTGATATTTGGCAGAAAGGCTAACCTTCCTCAAGACGTATTAGAAAACAGTAACGAACCAGTTTATAATTTCGAATCTTATAAAAACGAATTGAAATTTAAGTTGAGTCGATCTCACGAAATAGTAAAGCAAAAACTATTAGACCATAAATATCAAAGAAAACAGCAATTCGATAACAACCTCAATCCCATTTCCGTTGTAATTAATGACATAGTTTACTTAAAAAATGAAAACAGAAGCAAGTTAGATTCTTTTTATCTTGGACCTTATAAAATATTAAAAATTGTAGAACCAAATTGTGAAATCCAACATATACTTACAGGTAATACCACAAATGTACACAAAAATAGAATAATCAAAGCATAAATTAGTTTCTTTTTCCATAACTTTAACTAGAGCCCCACCGAGCCTAACCTCACATAAAAAAAAAGAGAAATTAAAAAAAAAGTAACATGATGAGGTAGGTGAAAGTTCCCAGCTTTATGCTGAGGAGTGCAAAATTCGGTTAGTCTAGTAATAAAGTTATTTATAAAAAAAATAGAGCTAAGAAATATTAACAAAATCAAATTCATGTAAAACTCAAAATACTGTAAAGGCATCTGGGACCGGCAATCAAATAAATGATTCCATTACACTTTCTTTCCATTACATCATTTTCAAAAGGGGGGAGGTGTGCTATACACATATCGACCCAAACACATATTTCCCTTGTCAATCAGCGAAAGCAATAAAATGCATATTATGTAGGTCAGGTCCGCGTAAGTGCGAACGATGGCCTCGGTGCAACATGCGTAAGCAGTTTGCATCGAGGCACTCGAGTGCGCCACATGTTTTGCTGATTGTACTTTAACCACGCTGGTGGTCGTCCGTTTGGACGATGCGCTAAGGCTCAGGTTTCAACCCAAAAATGCTATCGCCGAAATATTGTCACCGCCGTCCCAGGCGTCTCCATCTATCTCTTTCTGACATTGCACTATGGTCCAGGAATCAGTTTTACGCGGAAAGATGCATTTTGAGCTTTAGAATGAAACATTAGACAAAAACGGTCTTCTACAAAGTTGTTTGTATTAGTTGAGCCCTTTGTTTGGTTTTATTGAAAATTAGGGTGGACCACATTTTCCTAAAAATTGTGTAACTAACTTTCTAATTTGTAGAAATTATATTATACATGCTTCAGCAAAGTTGTAGACCATCCAATTTCAAGCAACTTTGCCAAAAAAAGTTTTTTGTATCTCTTAAATTGACCGATTTAGAGCTTTTTTCCTACTGTGACCTAGGGTGGTCCGAACAAAACTGGTTTTCTGGCTCTAGAGTTTTCAATTCACATTTCTCATCAAAGTAGTCTATGAAACACTTTTAGAGCTTTGAAAAATGCGTAATTTGGTGAGTGAAGAAACTCGCTATCTCCTTCCGTTTAGGAGTTATTGTTGTTTTTCTCTCAAAAACATGCCTACTTTGATTGTGAATTTCTCTGATTGGGGCAAACATAAAAAATATCTTTTGACGGCATTCAAAAGACAAAATAAAATTGTATATTATATCAAAAAATTACAGATGTGTTATTTTTGTAACTCTAATAAAACGTCTTGAAAGTCAAATATTTTTTATCACAAAAACTTTAATAATTTTTGAACTAAAATAGATATCAACAATATTTTTGCATGAAAATTTGCGTTTTGTTAAGTTCTAAAAGTCGTTCATAGACGACTTTGACGAGAAAATAATATTAAAAAAACTAGAGTTAAAAAACTGATTTTTGTTGGACCACCCTGCGATGATTAGGAAAAAATGCTCTAGATTGGTCAAATTTTGAGCTACATAAAAACTTTTTTGGGCAAAGTTGATCAAAATTTCAAGTTCTACCGCTTTTCCTAAGAGCATATACCAGTATTTTTGCAAATAAAAAAGTTGATTTTATGATATGTGTGATATTGTGGACCACCCTAGTTTCAAATGACACAGTATGAAAGCTTACATTTTTAGAAACAATTTTGTAGAAGATCATTTTTGTCTAAAATTTCATTTTCATGCTCAAAATGCGAAATAATAAAGAAATACATACTATGAAAATCTTCAAAATAGTTTCAGAGCCCTATCTTTCTTATTTCAGATTTCTCGTCAAAGCGGTCTATGAACAACTTTAAGAACTTAACAAAACGCAAATTTTAATGCAAAAATATTGATGATATCTATTTTAGTTCAAAAGTTATTAAAGTTTTTTTGCTTAAAATCCTTTGTTTTTCAAGGCATTTTATAAGAGTTACAAAAATAACACATCTGTTATTTTTTGATATAATATACACTTTTATTTTGTCTTTTGAATGCCGTCAAAAGATATTTTTTATGTTTGCCCCAATCAGAGATATTCACAATCAAATTAGGCATGTTTTTGAGAGGAAAACAACAATAACTCCTAAACGGAAGGAGATAGCGAGTTTCTTCACTCACCAAATTACGCATTTTTCAAAGCTCTAAAAGTGTTTCATAGACTACTTTGATGAGAAATTTGAATTGAAAACTCTAGAGCCAGAAAACCAGTTTTGTTTGGACCACCCTATGTCACTGCTGGAAAAAAGCTCTAAATCGGTCAATTTAAGAGATACAAAAAAACTTTTTTTGGCAAAGTTGCTTGAAATTGGATGGTCTACAACTTTGCTGAAGCATGTATAATATAATTTCTACAAATAAGAAAGTTAGTTACACAATTTCTAGGAAAATGTGGTCCACCCTAATTTTCAATAAAACCAAACAAAGGGCTTAACTAATACAAACAACTTTGTAGAAGACCGTTTTTGCCTAATGTTTCATTCTAAAGCTCAAAATGCATCTTTCCGCGTAAAACTGATTCCTGGACCACTGTGCATTGTAACCAAATTGTAACCGATCAATTGTAAAGGCAAATAAAAGGAACCCATGTGAAAGGAACAAGGCAGTCTTGTTCTGACTCCAATACTATGCGTTTCAATGTACTCTGTACATACCGAAACATCCTTTAGCACCCTGGTCTCCGGGTACTGCTACTCCCAAGGGTAGTAATTAGAAGTCAAGAACTAATGTCAAAGAACTTAGTCTCCGGACAGACTATGTTACTGGGCATAGAGTATCATCGTACTTGCCACACGATACACGAATGTGAAAATGCCAACTTTGGCAAAGAAAGTTCTCAGTTAAGAACTCTGGAAGAGCTCAAAAAACACTTAGCTGAGAAGCAGGCTCTGTCCCAAGGAGGACGTTAATGCCAGGAACAAGAAGAATTTTATCCAAACTGTATCTTACATGATCCTATGTGGATTTAATTGAAATTTTTTTCATATTCAACTGTTCGTTCTATAAAAGGTGCATTTTGGAATGTTTGCCCCCGAAAGGATTCAACCTAACAGAGGAAAGCACAATTAGATTACGTTACCATCAACAATCATGAATGTGTGGCAAAAGTGCATAAGTGCTGAACGAGTGAAAGACAAGCCCAATACCTGTCGGCCGCTTTCGTATTTTACTCCTATCGCTTTTTTATACAGTTCCGTAGGCTAGAGCTATGAATTTTTTATAGTGAAAGTTGTATGAATTATTTATCTGATGCGAATAACTCAACACAAATTAAACGGAACCAGTCGTGAAGAACAGCATGTGTTGAGTAGGAGAAAATAGCCATGCTTTGCATTAAAAGGAGGCGTCAAAGTTCAATCATGCGAAAGTGGATCCGAAAGCGGAAAATTGTGGCATATAGATGGTGTTTGATCATGTTTCCATCATATATGGCATTATAATTTAAATAACATTGCTCCGATTTTCAACAATATTTCATTGAACGACATTCACTACAAAACATTTTTGATAATGTGGATTGCTTTGAACAAACCAATCACGGAAATGGTATTAACTTAATTTTCATTTGTCCATAAAACAAAATAGGCACAAATGAATGTTGTTCATGTATATGTTATCGTACCTTTCTAAATATGTGTGGCAAGCTGTATAAAGGTATTTTAAAATATAAAGATAAAAGTGGTTCAAAATACAAGTTTTTGGAAAATCCAATCTACCATACTTTTCTACAATCATTTCAATCAAAATAGAGTTGTGTGAAATTTTCGGTATTTTTGATGATGATTTATGGCCCAAAGAAGATGTGAGCTTTCATGGGAAATACTATGGAGACATTTTTAAAAATGTTTCAAACACGATCATACTGTAGTTTACGTGCTAGCTTGTCATCTCAAAGTGAATACTTATTCTTCAAACTATAATCAAAAAGGGAGCTTTTCTTTTGCACTCTGTAAAGTCTGCCAGTGGTTTGCATGTTGAGCAGACTGCCTTTTCATCTTCCTCCGCTTCTCTGTCACCTTCCGTCGTACATCTTCTTCTTCCCTCCTCGCATCCTTCTCCTCCTGACTTGACCCGGAGCCGGAGGTTGTCAACAGTACCGGTTCGGGAGACTTCCGCACTGATGGAGCCCCGACTACCGGTAGCTATCGTAGGGGAGATCTTCGTCTTCTTTCTCTGTCAGGCTGACTCGAGTGCCGAGGTCGGTTAAACGATTCCGGTCGGGGTTGACTTCCGGTTCATTAGCGCCTTGACGACCCGATGGCAGACACTGCTCTTTGCCTGTCATTTCGCTTATCTTCCGGCCAGTATATCTACAAGAACGACGTTATCTCCACCACCATATTATTCACCAGAATCCAAAGGTTACCATTTTGTTAACCATTATGTGTGCATTGACGTCCTATCCAAAAGCAGGCATCGCCGCGCTTCGTTCCATGTTAAACCTCGGCTAACCAAAAACAACATGTTCCGGCGTTTCTTCTCTCTCACTACACACGGGACAGAACCGTGACAGTGCGTGACCGAACCGATGCAAATACTGTTTGAAGCCGTGACCGTGACCTGACAGGAACAGTGTCAGGTGGAAGTTTACTTCGCCTTGCTCCTTGATTTCCCAGGTCGACACATTCGGGATGAGTCTGTGGATCCACCTATCTTTCTCAGAGGCATCTCATTCTTGCTGCCACTTGACCAGCGAGCCGGGGTTCGACAATTTCCTCACCTGTCTGGTGTCTCTCCGATGCCTTCTCCCAGGGTGGTATAAATCAGAATCATCCCGGTGATCACACACACTGCCACCGACGATATTGTTCGGTATGCGCTTGCTACTCTCATGGCCATGAGCCGGAACGTGCCGTTGAGCTTGACCCGATTGCGTTTGGTTTGCATAACTGCACCCCAGGTCGGAACTCCGTATCTCAGTATCGAACATGATACGCTAGCCAGAAGACGCCTCCTACTGCTTCTTGGAGTAGGCATAAGTGCGTTGGTCACCTTTGCCGCATTCTCACATGCATAGCCGATGGAATTTAGCCGATTGTCTATCATCACGGTGTCTGTACGATCGCTGTGATGCTATGAAATGTCCCCGACGGTAATCTCAGCGTGTCGAACCTCTTTGCAATTGCTAACTAGTAGCACCTCCGTTTTGTGCTAGACTATCTTCAGGTCTCCATTCATCATGTTCTTGACCGTGCCTGTTGCCTCCGTGGCGTTTCGCCTATTGCTGTTAGGACAACGTCATCAGCAAAGCCGACGATCTCGACACCCATGAGTTACTCCAGAGATAGGACCCAGTCGTACATCCCATTCCACAGCGTCGGACCCAGTAGGGACCCTTGCGGAACTCCCGCCGTTACTCTTAACTCCATTCGGCCGGCGCACACAAGAGTAATTTGGGTAAATCATGGCCAAAATTATTTTTTACCCTAAATGATCTGCTCATACTTTAATATTGACTAAAAACTGTTATAACTCAATTAGGATTAATTTTGCACCGTTTCAGGACATTTATCCACATATCAGTGAGTATCCGTATCGAAAAAATACCGTTGTAGACAAACAGTTTTTGATTTAATTTTTGATGGCCAATCGTTTGAATATTCTACCAACAGATGGAAAATAGATTTGTACGTCATAAGTTGATGCGCATCTAACTCGAGGAGATAAGCAATCGATGAATTATTAGAATTTTAACAGTTATTGGATTTTTCGTCTAAAAGAATACAATGCGATATTGCATTTGCAATTCATGAAATCAAATTTCTTTTTAATGGAATCATAAAACTGACTGGTATGTTTAATCTGGAACGCTTTCTCCATGCCTTCTACAAAAATTTTATGTATGCCTCATTTGTGGATGTAATCTGATCCACAAATTTCAAGATATCACGAACGGATTATTTTGACTCTCTATGTTTTGTTAATGTGAATCGCATCAACAAAACTAGGAGTCAGCCTAAGCCCATCAGTCTTAAAATTTTAATAAAAAAGTAGACGAATGTTCATAAGAATTCCTTCATAATTAGATGAAAATTTGACAGCATAATCAGGTAAAAATGTTACAGCTGGAACAACTCCTACTCCCATGAATGTAAAGTCATGACTTTTATTGATTAATTCATTCAATTTTCACCCACAACTTTCAAGTCCATTGAAAATCCTTTAGATACCCGTCATTTCTGAAAGTTGGGACCATAAAACTCGATGAAAAGGACTTTTATGCGTATTATAGTGTCGATTTTTTTTTTTTCAAACAATGGTGTGAATGAACGTTGTTGACTATTGTTCGATCGGGAGTTGAGAATATCGTTTTGCGTTGAGGAATGTTTATTTCTAAGAAAATAACGTAAAATTCATGAATCATGTACGGTACGATATTAACAATCATTCAAAAATAGCCTAAAAGTTTGTTTGTTTTTTAATCAACGAAACTCGTATCAATGAGCTTATTTTGTTGAAATAATTCAGTATCGGTTAGACATCAGGACATTCTTTTTTCTAAATTGCCTACATGGAGGCGTTTTCCGCGAAATTCTTGATTTTTTTAAATAACTTCTAGAAATATAGTTTTTTTTTCAAATTTGGAAGCAAACTCGTATTCAGGGAGCCGGAATTTAATATGTGGAGTAATTTCAAAAAGTCACAATAATCGCATTGACAAGTGATCAATTTCACCCCGAAATGGAATCCCCCCAGTTTTTATTTTAGAGATTATTTTCAGCACTAAAACCACATATGATAGAAAATTTCTGTACATGAGCCCGTGAGGATTACCGTCGTACTTATTTTCCTGTATTCAGTTGTTTGGCATTAACAACATTGAAGAGAACAGATAAAAACAATCGGGAAAAATTATCCATTTCAATCGAAATTACGGTATTCCTGAAAACCTATTAATGTGATGTTAACAACTGTGGAAGTGCTCATTGAACACTAAGTTGAGAAGCAGGCTCTATGCCAGTGAGGACGTAATTCTAAGAAGAAGAAGAAGTTCAAAAGATATGGAATTTTAAACCATGGCACCATTACGTCTCTTAAAAAGCATTTCTGTTTATTTCAAAAATTTGCTAAATCTGATCTGGCAATGTCATGTGTAAAAACTGTGATATACGTTATTTATAAAATTAGCAATTTTACTTAAGTCAGTTATACAAATAAAAGAAATATGTTTAAATTTCAATTTTCTCGGACATCACATTAAACAAACGCATTAAGAACATGCACTTCATTTGATTAGGGATTGAAAAGCAGGCAAAAATATTCGAAAAAAAAATGATAGAAATTGATATTTTCAACAGGCTTAAAATTTCAAGTGCGGAAATATGCGGAAGAGTTTTATGCTGTAACTGATAGATAACATATGTAAGTTTCACACTGTGGTCGAAACTTTGCCGGATATTGCCGTATAAGGTAACTTTTCAATACTGAAGTTTACGAAAAATGACTAAAAGTTCGTTTTGCAAAATAGTCTTAAAAATAAACAAACAAAAAATATTTTTTGGAAAATTTTATGCAGAAGCTCTTCTTGTATTTATAAACAAAAAGTTCAGTAAGAAGTATATGTTTATTTTGGCAAAATTGTCTCATGTAAAAAATAATTCTGATTAAATAATAAAAAATGAAAAAAAACATTGAAAATCCTGCTTTTGTGAACTCTTTTAACATTTTTTCAAGGTTATATGACGTCTTTTCAATGTAGCCACAACATGTGGCATACTATAAGCTTTGTTTAAAAAATAAAGCGGGGTCAAAAATCACAATTTTTCAAAATCGAAATTATGGCCACGAATTTGTTCTAGGTGCTCCTCTGTGCGGCGTTGGTAACATACACCAACACCCGATTCTCGAAGTAGTTTTGGAGAATCCGGCATAGATAGTCAGTATCTCGCATTCTATGTAGCGCTGTGACGATGGCCTTCCAACAGGCGCTATGTACCGCGTTTTTAACGTAGTTACGTTAAGGGTGCAGTAACGATTTCCTCTTCATTTTTGCTTCGATGCCTTCTCGGCCCTCGTCAGGTCCGTCCGAATTGCGTCTTCAGTCGACCTCCCATTCCGGAATCCGAACTGCCTTTCTGGCAGTCTGTTTTCGCTCTCCGAGAGCTTCTTCGAGTTTTTTTCAGATCGAATAGTGTTGGAGGAATAATCGCAAGGCTATCGAAATGAGTTTCTTGTTCCCCAATGAGCCGGGTTTAATATCAGATGAACAATTTTTACTTCTACCAGATCCAATCAATATATTTCCTTCGCGGATGATGAGGACATTATCGGGCGAACATTTGAACAGGTTGCAGACCTATTTATTAATTTATTTAGTTTGCATCTGAACAGATAACACTTAATCACCAAATCCCGCCGCAATACTCGGTGCGTGGCCGCATCTCTCCATCCTCGGTTGTGTCCCATGCTCGCCAAATCACTGTGCATTTGATCCGCCCACCTAGCTCGCTGAGCTCCACGTATTCTTATACCAACCAGACCCGAAGCGAACACCAACTTGCCTTTCCCATCGTATCCTTGCAGCTTTGGTCACCATCTGGATACAGGGTTCGCCGTAGAGTTGTGCGAGCTCGTGGTTCATCCTTCGCAGTCACACACCGTTTTCCTACACACCGCAAAAGATCGTCCTAAGCGCCCGACGTTCGAAGACTCCAAATACCTCCAGGTCCTCCTCGAGCATCGTCCACGTTTCATGATCGTATAGGACTACCGGACATATGAGAGTTTTGTACATAATACATTTGGTGCGGGTGTGAATCTTTTTTGACCGCAGCTTCTAGTGTAGCCATAGTATACCTAACTTGAACTGATGATGCGCCAAGGATCCAAGGAAGACGAACTCGTGGGCCACCTCGAACGTATCCCCGTCTATCGTAACACTGCTATCTAGGCGAGCACTGTCACGCTCGGCCTCACCAGCTAGCATGTATTTTGTCTTGATCGCATTCACCACCAGTTCAACTTTTGCTGACTCACGTTTCATGCAGGTGTACAGGTCAGCCACCCTTTCAAATGTTCGGCCGACAATTTCCATATAATCGCGAAGCAAATAATTTGACTGCATCTTGTAAAAATCGTACCACGGCTGTTAAGTCCGGCTCTCCGCATAACACCTTCTAGCGCCATATTGAACAACAAACACCAGAGTCCATTACCTTGTCATAGTCCCAGGCGAGATCCAAATGTGCCCCTGAAACATTCACACTATTTTGAACACTGCTTCCCGGGAAAGCTGTTTTCGTCCAATAGCTCTACGAGGTCGATATTATCGTATGCCGCTTTGAAATCGATGGAAAAGTGATGCGTTGGGACCTGGTATTCACGACATTTTTGAAGGATTTGTCTTACAGTAAAGATGTGGTCCGTTGTCGACCAACCGTCAATGAAGCCGGCACTATAACTTCCCACGAGCTGGTTTACTACAAGTGACAGATTATCTGGGATAATAATTTGTAGGCCGCATTTAGAATGGTGATCGCTCGAAAGTTCTTACAATCTAACTTGTCGCCTGGGGAATATTACCTCTTCCTTCTACTCCTCCGGTAGCTGTTCTGTTTCCCAGATTGTGCCTATCAGCCGGTACAGACAAATGGCCAGCCTCTCCGGGCCCATGTTTATGAGTTCAGCTCCCATACCATCCTTACCAGCAGCTTTATTGTTCTTGAGCTGGTGGATGACATCCTTAACCTCCTTTCACCTGGGCTTTTTTGGTCCCGACCTTCATTGCCCGTGCTCTCAGCGCCATTCAAGTATTCGTCCAAGTGCTGCCTCCACCTTACGCTCGTCCGTCAAAATGCTCCCATCCTTATCCCTTCACATCTCGGCTCGCGGCACGAAGCCGTTGCGGGATGCGTTGGGCTTCTGATAGAACTTACGCGTTTCTTGACACCGGCACAGCTGTTCCATCTCCTCGCACTCGTTCTCCTCCAGGCGGCGTTTTTCCCCCCGAAAGAGGCGGGTCTGCTGTTATCGTTTCCGTCTGTAATGTTCCACGTTCTGCCTGGTCCCTTGCTGCAGCATGACCGCCCGCACAACATTCTTTTCCTCCAGAATCAACATTCCTCGTCGAACCAATCGTTCCGTCGACTCCGTCCCACGTAACCATCGTTGCTCTCAGCTGAATCGTTGATGGCTGCTTTCACTGTACTCTACCAGTCCTCAAGAGGCGCTTCATCCAGCTCGCTCTCTTCCAGTAATGCAGCCTCAAGGTGCTGTGCGTATGTCATTGCAATATCCGGTTGCTTTAGCCACTCTATGTCATACCAAGGCGGCGTCGGTACCGTACGTTGTTAATGACGGAGAGTTTTGGGCGCAGTTTTACCATCAACCAATAATGGTCAGAGCCGATGCTAACGCCACGATAGGTCTTCTTCTTCATTTTCTTCTTCTTCTTCTTGGCATTAACGTCCGCACTAGGACAGAGCCTGCTTCTAAGCTCAATGTTCTTATGAGCACTTCCACAATTATTAACTGAAAGCTTTCTTTGCCAAAGTTGCCATTTCCGCATTCGTATTTCGTGTGGCAGGTACGATGATACTCTATGCCCAGGGAAGTCAAGGAAATTTCCATTACCGTAAAACGGGGTAACTTTGATAATGCGGGTAACTTTGATAGTGCGGGACCCACCACATTCTAAACGAAATAAGATAATATCTGTTAATCAGTTAAGCAAAACGAATGCAAAAGTTAAGAATATTAGTATGACACTTCATGTCAGAGCTGTTTTCATTTGAATCGAGAACATTTGAGGCTTTATATACGAATATTAAAAATTGATGCAACTTTAGCATTTTCGAAACGCCTACAAACAATCTGTTCTACGATCACTATTTGATGTAGTTTTGAATAGTTGGTCACTTATCTTCGACAGCCTACTCATCATAGAACTTGAATATGGTCCCAAATCTCTTTGCAAGAAGCACAAATTGGGACCATTTTTGTAGTCTTAGTCTAAAGTGACCAGACGTCCCGGATTGTGCGGGACAGTCCCGGATTCAAGACATCTGTCCCGCATTATTGAGCGTCCCGGATAACGTCCCGGTTGGTTGGTTTGACTTTATTAACGAGATTTTTAGCCCTAGGCTAGTTCATCTCGGGACCAACGGCTTTACTTCCCTTCCGAAGGAAGTCGTCACTATAACTTTTTACGTCATAAGTGACTATGTCGGGGATGGGATTCGATCCCAGGTCCTCGGCGTGAGAGGCGAGTGTTATAACCACTACACCAGGTCCGTCCCCTAAAAACGTCCCGGATTCGATCAGTCGGCTTCTATCATATTTCGAAAATATTAATTGAAATGTGATGATGATTTACAAAAAACGTACAATATACGACACATTCATTTGAAAATCCAGGCAAATGAAGTAGGATCTTCAAGTTGTTTGTAGTTCGTCATTCAAATTTCAGCCAAATCGGATAACCAAAAGCTGAGATACAGACCCTCAAATTTGTGCATTTTGTATGGAAAAACAGCAGTTGATTGCTAGCTTTTGCCATTGACTGTAAATCAATGTTGTCTAAATTAGTTTCACAATATCTAAATTCATAATAATATAAAAAAAAGTTGTAATAAATGATCATTTTGCACCCTGTTTTACGACACCAAAAGGATAGACGTAGTGGTTCACATATTTGGAAAAAACATCTAATGATTTTCGTTTCAAAACATTAGATTATAAAACCGTGATTGTCTTAGGTTATGACCTCAAAAGGAAGACAAATATCACGTATCGTGCGATGTTATATGATACATTTTAAAAACTTTTATTTTTGTCCCGGATCGAAGCAAAACATATCTGGTCACTTTATCTTAGTCAGAAATTTCCATATAACGATAAACGCCTAGAGGTATGCAACGCCCTATAAATGTTCGTAATTCATTCAATTTTGTTTGATTTATGCTCCATTATCAAAGTTACCCCAAAACAGAAAACCGACTTTCTATTATATGAAAAATTATATATCCATTTAAAACACATCATTTGGCAATCTATCAACTGCAATCGATAGCTATGATGCCAGTACTTGTTTTAAAAATAAAAATTTAAAATCTTTGAAACAGCATGCATAAATATTCAAGTTTTCTTCGAAAAAACTATCAAAGTTACCCCGTTTTACGGTACGAATAGAACCTGGACCGGCCGGGAATTGAACCCAGACACCTTCAGCATGGCTTTGCTTTGTAGCCGTGGACTCTAATCACTCGGCTAAGGAAGGCCACGATAGGTCCTGATATCGATAATGTCGGAGAAGTGCCGTACATCAAACAGAACGTGGTCGATTTGGGATTCTGTCTGCTGTGAGGATCTCCAGGTGTATCGATATGGAAGCCTGCACTGGAAATCAATTGGCGGCGTAATCAATTAGTCGTAGGCCGTTTTTCTTCGAACTTTTCAATACTCGGTCTGAATCCTGCTCCTGGCCAACCTGAGCGTTTAGCTCTTCTATGATGTAAAAAGCGTCTTTATCATCATCAGTGCTTCCGGAGTGAGGGCTGTGCACGTTCATTATGCTGATGTTGACGAACCGGCCTTTGATCAAGCGGCTCTGCATATAACCCATGACTATAAAAGCTGCTCTTGTGTATTAGCGTTGGGCAAACTTGTCCAGAACATCGATGTTACTGAATCGATTCATATTTGAACTGCCGAATCGATTCACTGATTTAATAGAATCTAATTGATTTGAATCGATGTTTTCGAATTGGATGAAAATTGACATTTATGAAGCTTGAAATGAGACCAAATGCATTTGCATTCGATTTCAACATCTGTCGATCAAATCAGTTTCGAAAATCAATTGAACAGATTAACTACTTCAAGATTAGTTCAAAATATGGTTTCTTCTCCACAAACTCATTAAGAAATATTTGACGATTTCAACAAAGTGAATCGAATGAAGAGAATCGATTCACCCGATTTTAGGTGCTCCAAACATCGATTCAAAAAATCGATTAATCGGAAAGCAAACATCTATTTTCGGAACATCGATTCAAAATCGCCCAACGCTAGTTTGTGTTGCCGCAGCTCCGGTTGATGGTATGGTTACCTCTAAACGTTCGCAACATTGATCTCTTCCAACACATCTCCTGCAACAAAGTAGATTCAATTCTCTGGCTACAGAGTAAAATGCACACACCTTGTCCTGCAACGCTACGATGCCGAATCAACCGTCGTTCAGCACATATGTGTACTCCCGATGAAGCTGAGAAACTTAGAATTCCACGTACCGAGCTTCCAATCGCTTGTTCCGGCTTGTATTCTCTCGTTGATTATTTGTTGCTTGTTTATACGGCTGGCTCGCCCGGCCTGGCACCAATCCCCTAGATTTCCGGAGATCCATTCTCCCTAAATCTTCGGAGGGCCATAGTGCGCAGTTTAGCTTAGAGTCCTTCTCAGGCACTCAGACGATGATCAGTCGCCCCTGACATGGGGAACAGATGCTCCACGTCAGCATACGCTCCCTGTCAGCATAGGACCAAAGTTCCCACCGGTGCTGGTTACCCGACCTTCCCTAAGGTTACTCGTACCCCGGCCAGTACCACGAGGAGGTAGGGATAGAAGTTGCTGAGCAGAAGGCTAAGGACCACACAAAGGGGTGTATTTTACGATTTTTTTTTAGATACGTGAGGTACCAATGGTACACAATGCCCAGCATTTACCAACCGTTGCAGAACTATACATTCACCAAAAACGTGAGGCAGCTAAAGTTCGACTGGTGTTTAGTGCGTCAAAAATAAATGACATGCTAGTTCGCGAATTTGAACACGACAGGGTTCGCTTAGGAAGCAGTGCCACAATATAAGAAGATACTTTTGGAGTGGTCAATGAGTTTGCTTACCTTGGACCCTTGCTGAACGACTGAAAGTAATGTTAGCCATAAAACACGAAAGTGTATTGTATATGGAAATGGGCCCTACTACGGAATCCAGAGGAAGCTGCGATCAAAAAAGATACAGTTTCGCTAGGAAAGTGCCATGTAGTAAATGCAAGTTCTATACGAACTGAAACGAGGACTATGCTTGAGAGAACCGGAATACTCTTGGAATAATCAATCGCCGGGTGCTTATGACTACCTTTGGCGACGAACATGGGAATGGTTTGTATCAGCAAAGGAGAAATCACGAGTTCCCTCAACTCTACGGCGAAGAGAGGTGGCGAAAGCTGGAAAAAACCAGAACGGTTTGCTTTGGACCCGACTGGTACAAGAAGATGAGAAGCGCAGCGCGCTAGGTGGGCAGGCCGTGGGATAGAACAGAAAACGAAGAAATGCTGCTACGAACCGAGCATTTTGGCGTGATACTGTTTATTCAGTGTTATCTTATTCAATGTTCGCTTGGTTCAATACTTATATATGTTTTTGATAGATTAACTTATATATGTTTTTGATAGATTAAAGACACATTTTGTTATACCTATGTTACAATTCATAGAACTTTTTGTTATAAATTTAGTTATTTTAACAACATCCTGCATCAAAATTATATCAACCTATGTTCGATAAAATCTCCATATCATAATAACATAAACTGATAAAATTTTGTTATGTAACCAAAGTCGGGATACCATCAATAGCTCTCAAGGCGTTGCTTGTTTGTTACCTAGAGTATGCTAAACATACTAAAATCAAATCGATTCATAATACATGAACATGATGGCCTACCCTCAATCTGCTAATCCATCATTTTGCCAGAAACGCGTCATCACTGACCTCAAAACATCGCGTTCCAGAAATAGCTAACGACAGCGAGTACGTACAACTTTCACACTTACACATACACACACTCCCTGAGGAAGAGTTTTCATCTCTATCCATGCAGCAACATGCCAGAAAGTATTAACTGATGCGACCACCGTGAAAACCGGAATGAATGACAGAAGTTAGCCGGCGGGCAAAAATGCAATTCTTTTCTTTTGTCCTCGTGCCTCGCCAAGTATACGTGTGTGCAGAACCTCGATAGAGATACATTGCATGAGACACCTTGGATCCATTCTGCGGGTGTAGTGAAAAAGCACGATTTATTTCAAACAAGTTTCTTTCAGATGAAAAAAAAAGTATTTCGATGGTGAAAAGTTTCGGATTAGAAGCATAGGGGCGCTTTTTTAGCATCGTTAACACTTGACGTGACTCTTTCTTGTGGATTACCTCAGGCAATGACCCTCTTAAGCTCGTCTTGTGGGACAAAGCGAAGATTGAAATTCCGTCACACAAAGGAGAAGCTGTAATGAAAAGTTTTCAAGCACTTTCGGATGACACAATGGTACTCCGGTGTGTTTGCTGGTTGTCACGCTGTTTGTCCACGTTCGTGTGCCCATATCCATACGGCCTGTATAGTGGTGTTTGCTTTCAAAATGGCATTTCCCAGAGAAAACGAACAAAAACGACGCTCCATTGTTCCAAGTTCTTTTTTATTTATTTCGCTCTGGTCGGTAGCGCGCATTTCCAATTAAACATTCAATTACTTCATACCGGAACCGGAATCAATAATTGATGGAAGTGGAGTTATGTAAGTATATTGATAAATTTATTTCGATTATTGACAGTTTAATAAAAAGAGAAAAAATCCTACTTAAGTAATTCTCGCTGAGACCGGCCCTCTATTTATACGTGGTCTTTCAAAATGTTTAAAATTATGCTTATTCGAAAGCTGCTGTCGATTAGGTAACTAATGGAACTGCATTCAATTAGTCAAATTGATGGACCCCTCAGTAGTTATTTTTCAAGCAGTTATTAAGACTAAACTTTTTTATTAAATTTAGGGAGGGATTATTAGAATATGTTTAAGAGAAAAAAAATACTAATTGAACTTTAACACTTCACTTTTTGCAAAAAGTGCAAACTCACGCCTATCGCTGCTGTAGACAAAGAGCCTTGAAAATTGCAAAACACTCGTTGCTAAGGGCAACCCAAAACAACTGTAGAAAAATGTTATATGGACCGATGCACGAGTTCAATAGTTGACGTTTGAGCGGGGCCGTGTTGTTTATGCGACCATGGAAACGACTGAATTTGGCATCGCTCAAATGTCAAATTCGTAAACATGTGAGAGGATAAACTACTTGTAATGTGATTGCAAAGGTCTGTTTTAAAACAGGGAAATGATTATTTTTGTCCAAAAGCTCTCAAAAAAAAAAAACGATTCAAAAGTATTCATGCGGTCGAACACCTGAATTCATAAGATTTTTATAGACACTTAGAACTTGCAGAATACTTTAAAATTATCAATAAAAATAATTATCAGAATACTTTAAAATTATCAAAACCCAAAATATGGTATATTTTGGAAAGAATTCTGATGTCTTTTGATATCCCTATACGACTAGTGATGGAACTATACCATCAAGGTTAGATACTTTAACTTGAAAGCAATATTGAACGAATGATCGATATAAACAAAACATCGAATCAAAGGTATCGATACCTACTTGAATCATTTGAGTACTTTCCGTTATAAAGAAAACATAGAACGCAAACGATTGTCATTATTGTTTTTTTCTGTTAATCTTCGTTCATGCAATAAAATACTATCAAACCTAATTCTCGATTAATTTTATTTTGTAATGCGATTACTTTTTTACGTTCCAGTTACAGATTACAGATGCATACGTTGTATCGAATCAAAAGTATAGAACCTTCATCAGATCGTTTTATTTTGTTTACGTTACTGATAATAAAAAAACAGTCTATTAACCTTAATAAAAAAATAAAAAAAATGCCATGCATTATACATCCACTACGCAAATCGCTTATCATTCAATGGTCCATAATTACCGTAACGCAGTAATGGATGGCCTGAAGGTAATCAATTCTCTCACCATTTAATCGGAAGCCAGACGTTCACTGCCAAGCTAAGCATCCGTTTTCGCTTGCCCCATAATTGTGATCAACGAGTGCAACATGCGGTGGAATATTCAATTGCATCACATTCTCCTGTTCGTGGCCAGCATAAGGGACGAGCTAGACTCTCCACTCGCAGATATCTACTACTCAATAAATAATTTCTATACGGTGTTCACTTCACACGACCGGGATCCGTGTCGGAAAACCACTTTCCAGTGCATACGTTTTCCGAGCTCTCCTTTAATTTCCCTCAAGTGACCATAAATCTTTATTACGATCTAGAATTTTTTGTACCCGATTTTCATCTAGTTTGACTTTCTCTCCTTCTTCCGGTTGGCTTGCAGTCGAGCATCGTTACATTCTCAATAACGATGATATCCACTTGTACGTACCACCCGTTGGCATGTTTAATATCATCATTTCCTTTCGTTCCTAGAAATCCTCCTACAACTCACTTCGGCACTGTAGGGTAAATCGGTGTAATACGCCCCTCTTCGATATCTAGTTTTTGAGATGCTGGCTGTTGAAAATGCATTGTTTACCGATTTCAGTCATATTGAATGCAAGTTTATTAACATGTATGTCTATTTATTTGGAAAGACTCTCAAAGGACCCTTACAGGATTCCTGAAGGAGCCTGCAAGCGTTCTGGAAAGATTCCCAAAGGATCCTGAAAGGATTCCCGACTGCTTCTGAAAGGACACTCAAAGGATTCTGGAAGGATTCCTGAAGGATTCCAGAAGGATTCTCGAAGGATCCTGAAACTCGATCTGTTATTATATTATATTATAGTCGATAATATTATGCAAAAAAATCGGAAGACGAACTTCGATGCAATGATTTATGATAACGCCCTAAAAGCCAGTAGTAATCACGTGTGTTGCTCGGTGTTTATTAATATATACATGAATTGATTTACACAGGTTCTTAAAAGGTGTAAGATTTGGATGATTTTAAATAAAATGTTCATTCCCCGGGAATTTTGCTTTTGAAATTGATACTCGGCATGTTTCTGATTTTCTATAAGACTATACTCGATTTTCAATAGATGGATGTTTTTTACCTTACAGATAGTGCTAAAGACATACACTACCCACCATAAGTATGGAATCGTTGCAATATTGAGTATTGCAGCTCTTTCAAGTTTAGCATCACCCAAAATCCAGCGCCAATTTTTTTTTCAACGAAAATAAAAAATTGCAGGGGCTCAAAGACTTATTTGCTTAGATGACCTCAAAAATACATTGATCTAGCACTTGAGAATCACGAGATAATATTCATTTAAGGTGATGCTAAACTTTTCAAAGTGCTGCAATATTCAGTATGAGTGTTGCAATACGCGATTTCATACTTATGGTGGGTAGTGTATATACTCTATTCATTCTTAAAGGGCATATAAAATCGGGTTACCCTACGCCATCACATCGGATCTGCTTTTCCCAGCAAACAGTCAGCACTCCGCATTTGTCCGGTTCGATCTGAGCCAACCAAGACGAGAAGCAAATCAAGCAAATTGGGAATTCTATTCCCACTCTCCATTCGGCAAGGTTGAATGGCTATCGTCAACAGAGCCAGGTGCGCTATCGTTGTACATCATTACTGATTATGTTTCTTGTCGTATTTCTGTTTAGCGTTTTCCTCGGTTCAAGCTACAACAAGCGTCTGGCACTGGTTCAAAACAAAAGACAGAGGCCATGTTCTCACGCCTAAAAGGCGATTTCGGGTTTCGTCACAGGGGAGTTGCAAAAAATAATGTTTGGGCCTCTATCACGAGTCCTTCTTATGGAGGATGGCGTTTTTGTTCGGTCAGTTGCTTTTCTCTGGGGTAATCCTTAATCCTGGGGGTTGAAAGGAATCCATTTTCTCCGTTGAACACGAGGAACGGGGAAGTAATAAATGCGTTATCGCTGTTGTATGAACCTTAATACGTGTTAATTGATTATTCATTAAGTTAATTGGGCGGAAGGATTATCCCAGAATCGTCACACAATCGTGTTGATCATGAGAGGTGGAGAACTATCGAAAATAAACGAATATTACACTTATGTATTATTGTCAAATATTTCACTCGGAGGCTTATGCGAATGGCAATGGTTACCAAATCTGCCTTTCCAAACTCCGTTTCTCGTGTAAGGTGGGTAGTCGTTCTCTTCAGCCCTTTTAAACACTTGCTTACAGGTAATATAAACTCAATGAAAGAAAATTTAAAGTGTTGGCCTAAAGGCCTTGCGTGTATTTTGATTGGGAGAATATGTAAAATAGTTAGAATATGTAGAAACTCCTACGCCTCGAGAGGATAGACGCTGAAGTTAACCTGAAGTCGATTTCTGCTCAATAATCACGTGGTCCTCTTTCGCGAAGCGCAGCTCTTTCGGAAACATCCTCTCGGGATGCTTGTCAGAATCCTCGCAGGATTGGCTTCACAAATCATTATCGTTTATAATTTCGCATCAGAATAATCTCATCAGAATCCATCTAGGATTTTATCAGCATCGATGACGACCGCTAGCGTATGACGGCTCACCATACTAGTATGTCCGAAAGAACTTGAATCCTGTGCTACAGGTCCAAAGCCCTGATAAAGGTGGATGGTTGTGATGGCTATGACCGTGGTCATCATGTAGAAATGGTTTATGGACAAAAGGTCGAAAGACAAATGGTCGAAAGGACAAAAGGTCGAATTTTTTTTGCTTAGTGGGAAATTTTTACTTCTTTAAAAAAAACGTATTCGACCTTTTGTCCCTTCATTTCTGTTCTTCGACCTGTTATCTTTTCTTTCTTTTGTTTTTCGATCTTTTTGATAGATTCGTAAAGAACAAACGGACAATGCTGTATCGTGTCAGCACCGAGAAGGCAGCCCTTTTCACACGATGTAGGTTGCGCAACCCTGGTTGGGTGGCCTATCGAAGACTCTTCACCAACCAAGAAAAGCAAAAGTAGAGCAAACGGATTGATTTTACGGCAATAGACCTTGTAACGTGAGAAATTTGAATGAACCCGCGCATATTTGGCTCCTGGCTCGTGAACTGCGGAATGTCGGCATATCCAGAAAATACGCTGGCCGAGAACCGGAGAACGTTAATTCCGGGCGGTGGACCCCATCGCCAATACTTCATTCAAGTACCACATCTACTACATTGGAGTTGGCTTCACAGTGATTGGGAAGCAGATGAAGCGAATTATTCGGTGGAAACTGGTAAGCGACCGAATCTGTGTGTTGAGAATGAAAGGCAAGTTCTTCAAGTACACTAAAGTCTTTTTTTACACGGTTTTTTTTTTGCACGCTTTATTTTTACACGGCTTTTTTTACACGCCTTTCGGAATTAACACGGTACTTTTTTTGCACAAAACTCGGAAATAACACGGTTTTTTTACTTATTTACACGGATTTCGGAATTAACACGGCTTTTTTTCCTATTCACACGGATTTCAGAATTAACACGGTACTTTTTCCACGGATTCTAGAATTACCACGGTTTATTTTAACACAAATTCCAGAATTAGCACGGTTTTTTTTTTGCACGGAATTTTTTTGCACGGCACGGGGGACCGTGTAAAAAAAAACCTTAGTGTACTGCCTGATCAGCATATATGCGCCAACGAACGATAAGCCCGATGACATGGAGGATCAGTTGTATGAAAGCCTGGATAAGGCCTACGGAGAGTGCCCAAAACAAGATGCCAAAATAGTCATCGGTGACGCAAATGCGCAGATCGGTAAAGAAGATTTCTTCCGACCCGTTATTAGAACGGAAAGCCTATACACTAAGGTTTTTTTTACACGGTCCCCCGTGCCGTGCAAAAAAATTCCGTGCAAAAAAAAACCGTGCTAATTCTGGAATTTGTGTTAAAATAAACCGTGGTAATTCTAGAATCCGTGGAAAAAGTACCGTGTTAATTCTGAAATCCGTGTGAATAGGAAAAAAAGCCGTGTTAATTCCGAAATCCGTGTAAATAAGTAAAAAAACCGTGTTATTTCCGAGTTTTGTGCAAAAAAAGTACCGTGTTAATTCCGAAAGGCGTGTAAAAAAAGCCGTGTAAAAATAAAGCGTGCAAAAAAAAACCGTGTAAAAAAAGACTTTAGTGTATTCCGTTACCAATGATAATGGTCTGCTTCTAGTAACCTTCGCCACTGTAAGAGTAATGGCAATCAGCAGTACCTACTTCGCACGAAAGAATATCCGCAAACACACCTGGCGACACCCGAGTGGTGAGGAAGGTCATAAGGCACGAGGCTGCAAAAATCCTCCCAAGTGTTTGATTTGTTCCGGGAAGTCTGTGAACAACAAGCATCCAACGGGAGGCTCAAGGTGCCATAGCTGAAAAGTCACAGTTCAGGTAACGCAGCTGAACCAGAACCACCGTGACGCAGCTCAGCAATTGCTGTATCAGGCAGTGACTAAGTGGGGAACGGATATCGCCATCATATCGGACCCATACCGAGTACCCGCCGGTAACGGCAACTAGGTCGCGGATGGATCCGAAAAAATGGCGGCGATATGAACGACGGGTAAATACCCCGTCCAGGAGTCGGTGTCTACTACTTACGAGGGCTTCGTGATCGCCAAGGTAAACGAGGTCTTCTTCCGTAGCTGCTATGCGCCTCCGCGTTGGTCGATCGAGCAGTTCACGCAGATGCTGGACTGTATGACGACCGTGCTGACAGGGCGAAGGCCAGTAGTAATAGCGGGTGACTTCAATGCCTGAGCCGTGGAATGGGGAAGCCGTCTCACGAACCAGCGGGGTTAGATCCTGCTAGAGGCACTGGCCGTGCTAGATGTAGATTTGGCTAATGTTGGTACTAAAAGTACCTTTAGCCGAAACGGAGTGGAGTCGATTATCGACGTTCTTTTTTGTAGTCCTGGCCTAACAAGTAGTTCGAACTGGAGGGTAGACGATGCCTACACTCACAGCGACCACCTGGCGGTTCGCCAGTGTATCGACTACAACAGCAGCAGACAGCGGGTAGAGGAAGCGGTGGCTAGGTCAAGGCCAAGCCCTCGTAGGTGGAAGACATCGTATTCCAAAGGAGAAATATTTAGAGAGGTGCTCCGCCGTGAGCGTAACCTACTCGGCTTAAGCTAGGACGAGCTGGTAGCGGTGCTCTCGCGTGCATGCGATGCGACCATACCTAAGCAAGTCCATCCTGGGAATGGGAGACCACCGGCGTACTGGTGGACTCAAGCGATTGCGAACCTGCGCCGAGCCTGCCTACGGGCCAGGAGGCGGATGCAGCGAGCACGTACTGAGGAGGAGCGAGGTGAACGACGGGTGGTAGTCACTGCTGCCAAAGTCGCGCTGAAGAACTGATACTGCGGGCTTCGCAATTTGACCTACTGAAAGCTCAGCTATCAGCTAGCACCAACTGGGATTGCTGACGAAGGGGCCTCCACCTGCCCCGAACAACTAGAGGCTCGTATCCAACTAAGTAGGCCGGCGAAACGACAGCATCGCTACCAAGATGTTCTCCCCGTGGCCACTTAATCGCTGTAAGGGTCGATTTCGACCGTATGGCACCAATATGACCTACGTAGCCGACTGCGAACACTTGGACCACCTGTTGTTTAGCGTCTGCACTAACCACTCCTAGAGTCCACTCGCCACCTCCTTCGTAGTTCCGAGACGATGTGGGTGATAGCCGATGAAACGGCATTCCAGCCAAACTCGTCTTCACACATCCTCTGAACCAAATTGTCCGGAGTCGTGTCCCGACCGCATGTGGCAAACATGCGGTCAAGCATTGTGCGGAAACGCGGCACACGAACAAAACGTGTTCCGCCGTTTCCTCTAAACCTGCACAAACTGGACAATCGGGAGAACCCGCATGACCGAAACGGTGTAGATAGTGTCTAAAGCAACCATGGCCCGAAAGGACCTGTGTCAGGTGGAATGTTAGTTCCCCATGGCGCCTATTGACCCAGATATCTAACCTCGGAATCAACCTGTGAGTCCACACTCCCTTGGTGGAACTGTCCCACGCACGCTACCATTTGACCATAGAGGCCAGTCTGGCAGTCCTACGTTTGCCTCTTGTGCCGCGCCTTTCGAAGCACTCTATGTCTTCCATGATAAGGATATCAATAGGCACTATACCGGTGATGACGCAGAGTGCATCGTGTAACACGGTACGGTACGCGCTCGCAACCCTCAGGCATATTAGCCTATTAGTACTCTCTAGCTTGCTACGGTAGCTATCGGTACTTAAAGCCGGGCCACCACTCTTGCAGGCATAATCAACGAGGCTACCGAAGGTAAGCTTATCGTCGATCGTCACCCCCAAGTGTTTGACGGAGCGCTTCAAAGTGATCGTGCAGTCGCCTACACTGATCACAGTTTGCTGCACCGACTTTCGGTTGTTGACAACAACCGCCTCAGTTTTGTGGTGAGCCAATTTCAGTTTCCTGGAGCTCATCCACTCCTCCAACAATTGCGATCGAGTGGGCTGCAGTCAATTCCACTTCTTCAATCGATTCACCGTAGACCTTCAGCGTAATATCGTCGGCAAAGCCAACGATGACCACACCCGCTGGGAATTTTAATCTCAACACCTCGTCGTACATGACATTCCATAACACCGGACCCAGGATGGAACCTTGCGGGACTCCTTAGGTTTTGTGAAAGCACTTCCGACCCACCTCTGTGTCATAGACTAATACCCGATTCTGGAAGTAACTTCTGAGAATCTTGTACAGGTACTCGGGGATCAGACGCAGGAGCGCATCAGCAATAGCCGCCCAACTGGCACTATTGAATGCGTTCCTTAAATCCAGAGTCACTACTGCGCAGTAGTGAATCCCCCTCCTCTTACGCTGGAGTGCTATCTCAGCGGTTTTCTTAACCGTCAGAATAGCGTCTACGGTGGACCTCCCTTTCCGGAAGCCAAACTGGTTGCTTGAGAGACCATTTACACCCTCAGTCTGTTGAAGATGATCTTCTCGAGCACCTTCCCCGCCGTGTCGATCAAGCATATTGGTCTATACGCCGACGGGTTACCGGGTGGTTTTCCCGCCTTTGGCAAAAGTACCAGGCTCTGCCTCTTCCACACATCTGGAAATACTCCCTCGTCCAGGCATATCTGCATAGCAGATCTGAACATCCCGGGAGCCTCCAAGATTGCGACTTTGAGGGCCAGGTTTGGAACTCCGTCCGGACCTGGTGCCTTCTCCATACTGAGGGATTTTGCAATCCCTACAAGTTCCTCATCGGTTACCCTATCCTCATCGCCAGCCCCAATCCCCGGCTGTCCTACGAAAGGAGGCCATGGGCTAGGGTGGTGGCATCTCTGGAGATTGCTCTGTAGGAGCCATTGCACCTCTTGTCTTCGCCATAACGATCCTGTAGGCATCGCCCCACGGATTCGCGTTGGCACTCTGACAGAGTCCCTCAAAGCAGGCCTTTTTGCTTGCCCTTATCTCAGACTTCAGCGCGACTTTGGCTGCGGTGAACACCGCCCGTCGTTCTTCACGCTCCTGCTGGGCATGGTTTATTCGGTTGGGGATGTAGTCCTGTCTGCTGCTGTGCATGTAGTAAACGGTCCCCAACCCAACACTCCTGGACCTTCAGGGTCCGGGTGTCTGTTGAGCAAATTATCCCCCCATTGCTAAGAAAAAAAAACACTCGAGTGGCGATGCCTGCTCCTAAATAGACCACGTGCTGGATGATGGGCGACATTTCTCAGATGTCACGAGCGTCACGAGTTCCAGAACAGACAGAACGTTGCCCCTCAATATACAACACTTGTCGACTGATGGGGTAGCTGCACAGTACCGCCAGCAGCTAGACGAGCAGTTAGAAAGAATTAACGTTGCTGGAGACGTCGACAGCCTGTGGGACCTTATCCATGAAGCTGGTGCAACAACGGCGCGGGAAGTGATTGGCACTGGTCAACGACGAAGATGTAACGACTGGTTCGATGAAGAGTATCATAGAGTGACATACATGCAGAATGTCGCCAGAAGCCGTATGCTTATGGTCGATACCCGACAGAATAAAAAGCAGTACAGGGCAGCGAGAGCCGAAGAAAAGCGAATCCACCGCAGAAACAAAAGGCAGCACGAAGAAAGTGTGGTAGCTGAAGCACAAGAAAGCATGAACCCGAATGATATGCGGAGATTTTATGCAATGGTCAATGGTGCGCGGCACAATACCGTACCGGTGCCCGCCATGTGCAATGATCGAGAAGGGAATTTGCTAACCGATAAAATGACGGTGGCTGCCAGGTGGAAGAAGCACTTCCAGCAACTGTTGAACGGGGAAAATGGAAATGTAGCGAGGAACAGGATAAACATTGATGATGACGAACAAGCTGTGAATCCACCGACCATAGGAGAGGTTAAAAAGGCTATCAGCGAGCTGAAGAACTGTAAGGCTGCTGGGAAGGACGAGATCCCAATCGAGCTTCTCAAGTACGGAAGTGAGCACCGAGTACTTTTGAAGGTATGGGAGGACGAAGAATTGCCCACCGACTGGTTGGATAGCCTCATATCTACAAGAAGGGGCACAGACTGGAGTGTGCCAATTACAGAGGAATTACCCTGCTGAATTCGGCGTACAAAATTCTGTCACGCATCCTGTTTAACAGACTGAGACCGCTCGAGGACTCCTTCGTCGGCGAATACCAAGCTGATTTTCGTGAGAGCCGTTCGACAGCGGACCAGATGTTATTTAGCTAATTATTTATTGGTTCTACATCTTCAACACTTATGGTTGCACAGATAGTGACTTAATCTAGATTTCTTATCCTACTAACAAAAACATTTTTAGAGATATGCTGGTCAAATGTTTAGCTTGCGAATGATCCTAGATAAATTCCGGGAGTATAACTTGCAGACTCACCATCTGTTTATTGATTTCAAGGCAGCGTACGACTCAGTGAAAAGAAGCTTTGGCAGATAATGTCTGAACATGGTTTTCCGGCGAAACTAATTAGACTGATACATGCTACGCTAGATGGTTCGAAATCGAGTGTTCGGATCGCAGACGAGGTGTCAACCTCGTTCGTGACGTTAGACGGGCTGAAGAAGGAAGACGCACATTCGAATTTACTGTTCAACATTGCACTCGAGGGTGCTATTAGGAGATCTGGCGTGCAGCGAAATGGCACTATTATCACAAGGTCACACATGCTCCTTGACTTTGCGGACGATATAGACCTAATTAGAATCGATCGCAGGTCAGTGGAAGAGGCATTCGTGCCTCTGAAGAGAAAGACAGCGAGGATAGGCCTGACCATTAATTCTACCAAAACGAAGTACATGGTTGCAGGTAGAGATAGAGTCAGGCTTGGTGGTGTAGGTGCTGAGGTAGTGTTTGATGGGGATGTGTTTGAAATTGTTGAAGAATTTGTTTACCTTGGAACACTTGTGACATGTGACAACGACGTTTCCCGCGAAGTGAAAAGACGTAACCAGCTTAGGTCCCGCAGCTTGCAAACGGAATGATTGTTTTCTAATGATAAAAATCTGTCTTTTTTAATTAAAAACGGGGTTTAACAACTTGGCTGAAAATAATCACCTGTATTCTAATTGACCAGAAAGGTTTCCTCCGATGGTTATCTTTTGGGTTTGGGTTGGTTCTCTGGGATTGCATACTAAGACTTCCGGCCTCCTTTACCTGAACATGTCAATTGAACTGATTCTCACGAGTAATTGGCTTTATTTTAGCAATACGGTTGCCTTCAAGTTTGAATTGTAATGCTAATAGGTTTTTTCATGTAAATACTTTATTTGATTATATAATTTTCTTATATAAAATCACCAATAGAAGGTTTTATATTCCACTTCAAGGACATTATACAAATTAATACTTTGCCTTACGTCCTGGTGAAGTGCGCTTGACAATTCAAGAATATTCGCCTGTGAAACCACCTTGCACCAGGTGTTCAATAACCTTTATCAGTGTCAAGCAAAAGCTTATGGTGACAGCCACTGGCGTAAATTCTGATTATTTTTAGTGTGCCATTCATGCTTTTCTTCTCTTTTCTTTCAGGTCCCGCCCACCCAATCCCACTGCCTGTCTTGTCCACTTGGTCTGATCTCACTAATCGGCTTCAGAGTGTAGCGCTTAGCATGATTTATGTTTATCTACCAAAACGACTTTTTACGGTCATTTCTTCTCTCTACGCGTCGGTGGTCGCTTGCACGGAAGGTAAAATGAGTAAATATGATACCTTTTCAACGACTTTTCTACGTGTGACCACGATCCGTAACGAGAGAAAATGTACGAAAAATAAATCATCCAATTAATGATGGAAAGCTGTCGCTGGGTTGGTTAGTAGTAGAGAATGATATATTTTTGTATAAGGATAAACGTTCTACATTTTTTAAAATAAATTCTTGATTAGTATCATTCCAAATATTACATTCATTTCTTACATCTAAGTGTTCTGTGTTAGACAACACAATCATCCTAAATTGGTAAAACAAAATCAAGCCTTTATTAACCTTTGATTAACAACATATTAAATTTCATTTGCTGTAGCAGTTCAGAAATTTTACAGATGAGTTTATTTCACCTGGTTATAAGAGAGAAAAAAACGCTTTCAATTCACTTAACCTAAATATATAACGCATTCATCGTGGCACTAGAGGATATTTGTATAAAACTATTGATTTTTTTCTTTTATATTTGTTCCAATGTTTCAACATTGGATAGTCTATGCAACTCATTAGTACTATACCATGGAGGGAGCTTCAGAATCATTTTCAAAATTTTATTATTAATCCTCTGCAGAGTTTTCTTCCTTATATTTCAACAGCTAGTCCATATTGGTACAGCACACTACATGGCTGGCCTGGGATAAAGACATTTTACAAATTTGTTACATTTGGCTCGAATGACTTCAATGTGATTTTTGAAAGAAATTTATCTAGCATAAGCCCTAGATACTTTACTTCATCTGACCAATTTATTGGAACCCCTCTCATCGTGACAACGTGTCTACTTCAAGGTTTCAAATATAGAGCTTTTTGTTTAGGGGTCATGCACAAATTACGTCACGCTCCAAGGGAGGGGAGGGGGTCAAGTCAAGCGTGGCAAGCCTTACAAATATTTGAGAGGACTCATACAAAAAACTTGACAAAGGGGGGGAGTGGTCAAAAATGTTGAAAATTAGCGTGACATTATTTGTGTACCATCCCTTGTGGGAATATTATCAGTTGAGTTTTAGAAGCATTAGGAGAAATTGTCCATTTTTGCAAGTATGAAGAAAAAATATTCAAACATTTTTGCAATCGACTACAGATAACACGCAGGCTTCGTCCTTTGGCGGAGAGGCCTGTGTCATTCGCAAACAAGGATTTTTGATATCCCTGAGGTAACTCAGGTAAGTCAGATGTGGAAATATTGTATAATTTTGGTTCCAAAATGTTGCCTTGATGAACACCAGCTCTTACAGGAAGTTTTTCAGACCTAGAGTTCTGATAATTAGGGCCCTATTTTATTTTTATAAGTCGAGTCGATCAAAAACGACTCGACTGGAGTTACTGTCGATCAAAAATTTCGCTCGACTTGGTTTGTCACTCGAGTTTATCGACAGTTGTCACTCTATGTGACTGGATTACTATGGACCGATGCACGAGTTCACTATCTGACGTTTGAGCGGTGCCAAATTCATTCGTTGCCATGGTCACGTAAATAACACGGCACCGCTCAAACGTCAACGGGTGAACTCGTGCACTGGTCCATAGACCGATGCACGAATTCACTAATTTGACGTTTGAGCGGTGCCGAATTCACTCGTTGCCATCGTCACGTAAATAACACGGCACCGCTCAAACGTCAGATAGTGAACTCGTGCATTGATCCATGGGAGTCGACGGGTGACATCTGAAATATGCATGCTTACTTTGATCGACAATGACTTCAGACGATTTGACAGATAACTTTGAATTATTCTAACACTGTATGTTGGAAAATAAAAGATTTTCAATTTACAATACTTCATGCCAAACACTGTCGGACGCTTTTTCTATGTTTAGAAGAGTAATGTGATCCATCATTCTGTTCAAAATGACCTTCTCAAAAAATTAACTGATGGGGGAAATCAAGCTGATTGGACAATAGCTGGAAGCTTCTGCAGGATTTTTGAACGGTCCCAAAATTTATATAATCTTGGCATTTTTAAATTTGTCAGGAAAACATGCCAATTGAAAACATTTGTTAAATATATCAATCAAGAACAATGAACTACTCTATGGAAATTTCTTGATGAGGATGTAGAAAATTTACTTATTCGCCAAGAGCTCTAATATTTTTGATTTTTTTTTATAAAATAGTTCACACCTCTTCCAAATCAGTCTCCCAGGAATTTTCTAAAACAAGTTCTAGTGAGGCCTTAATTTGAAATAATGCGCCTGATAAGTTTTTGAGCTTTTCCGCAATTATGTTTTTCCTCTCAAAAGGCCGGAATTGGCTTCTGAGGTTTTTTCAAAAAAATTGAAAATTTCCAAAAGGGCTTAGAGCCAGGGTTAGTAGAGAATTTACGTACGCGAGTACGTTAAAATTGTCCTCTCCTCAGGTTTTTCGGATGGACCAAGAGTTGAAGATCATCGTCTATAATCACGGATTCGAATTTTGCTTCACATTTTGGAATTGCATGCTCCTTGCTACAACAATGGAATTATTTAGCATTGTAAATATCAAGTTTTGTTTGCAAATAAATGTTAACATGAAAAATACTACCGATATGTTTCATATGTATTCTAGTCGGCTCGAAAATAATTGAAAAAGAGCTGAAAGGGTTGAGAGTTGCTTCATGGGATATTTGAAATGTAATAAATTTTTGTTTATTGGATCCATTAGAAAAACGTAATCCAATAACAATTTGATGAGTAAATTTTACACCAACTTGGACTGCTTCAGTAATAGTGGTGGTTTTGAACATTGCATCAACCATTAGATTCAGTTGTTCAGTTAGAAAAATAAAATCACTTGAAGTGGGTACATTATCTGATGATTTTCCGTTAGAATTTTTGGTAGACGAGGAGGCGGAGTTCCTGTGGGAGGCAGAGATTTTTTTCATTTGATTTGAAACAATTAGAACGGTTAATCGTAGCATAAAAAGGGGAGGAGTTCAAATTACCTGCTACGATATCGACGGAGAATTTTCCTTTGGTAGATCCATTCGAAATTAAAAGATTCGAACGACTACCCGTTGGAATACAATTATTTTAAGAACGAGCATGATCATAAACTTACTGATGGGTATGATTCATAATCAAGCGATCGTTAACTGGAAAATGAGCATAGTTCGATACTATACCAAGGGAATACCGGAAACGACCGTTATAGTAATGGACATTACCGTTTATCTGCCTGGCACGAGCCTCGATGAATCACCTTCGCGAAGGACAAGCCCAAAAGTTAGACTTATGATTGCCCTTCCAATTTGCGAATTCAAGCTTAGTGGTATCATCTTTCACAGAATAAACGTCCTTAGCGTGAGAGGAGCCTACACAAATCATGCATTAAGCATGTATGCGGCAATGTTTTGTTCCATGACCGCACTTTTGGCACCAACGGCACAGAGTGGGGTTCTGGTAATTTCCTCCAGGATTCTGGAAATGTTCCTATGTCACACGGACATCGAAGAAAAGTCTTACTTTTTCTAAAGCTTAAATATTATTAAGATCACTTTTGTTAAAGTGAACTAAATAATATTCTTGAGAAAGCCTTTCCGAATAATGCCAGATTGGGTTCTCTTTTTCATAATGATTACTTGGACTTTGGGGGATGCAAAACGGTGAGTCAACAACTAGGAAGGAGCGTTTTACACAGCTCTGGTCCTCACAAGTTCCTACACCATGCTTCCACGGGTCAAACGATGACAAAGACCGCCAGCTAAGGGTTCGAGGGGCTCTTTCCGCGCCACAACCCTAGCCCATGGCCTCCTTTCGTAGGACAGCCGGGGATTGGGGCTGGCGATGAGGATAGAGTAACCGATGAGGAACTTGTAGGGATTGCAAAATCCATAAGCATGGGGAAGGCACCAGGTCCGGACGGAGTTCCAAACCTGGCCCTCAAAGTCGCAATCTTGGAGGCTCCCGGTATGTTCAGATCTGCTATGCAGATATGCCTGGACGAGGGAGTATTTCCAGATGCGTGGAAGAGGCAGAGCCTGGTACTATTGCCAAAGGCGGGGAAACCACCTGGTGACCCGTCGGCGTATAGACCAATATGCTTGATTGACACGGCGGGGAAGGTGCTCGAGAAGATCATCCTCAACAGACTGTTGAGGTACACTGAGAGTGTAAATGGTCTCTCAAGCAACCAGTTCGGCTTCCGGAAAGGGAAGTCCACCGTAGACGCTATTCTGACGGTTAAGAAAACCGCTGAGATAGCACTCCAGCGTAAGAGGAGGGGGATTCGCTACTGCGCAGTAGTGACTCTGGATGTAAGGAACGCATTTAATAATGCCAGTTGGGCGGCTATTGCCGATGCGCTCCTGCGTCTGGGGATACCCGAGTACCTGTACAAGATTCTCGGAAGTTACTTCCAGAATCGGGTATTAGTCTATGACACAGAGGTGGGTCGGAAGTGCTTTCACATAACCTCAGGAGTCCCGCAAGGTTCCATCCTGGGCCCGGTGTTATGGAATGTCATGTACGACGAGGTGTTGAGATTAAAATTCCCGGCGGGTGTGGTCATCGTTGGCTTTGCCGTCGATATTACGCTGGAGGTCTACGGTGAATCGATCGAAGAAGTGGAATTGACTGCAGCCCACTCGATCGCAATTGTGGAGGAGTGGATGAGCTCCAGGAAACTGGAATTGGCTCACCACAAAACTGAGGCGGTTGTTGTCAACAACCGAAAGTCGGTGCAGCAAGCGGTGATCAGTGTAGGCGACTGCACGATCACTTCGAAGCGCTCCGTCAAACACTTGGGGGTGATGATCGACGATAAGCTTACCTTCGGTAGCCACGTCGATTATGCCTGCAAGAGAGCCTCCACAGCTATTGCGGCACTGTCCCGGATGATGTCCAATAGCTCTGCGGTGTACGCCAGCAAGCGAAAGCTTCTGGCCAGTGTCGCCTCGTCCATACTGAGGTATGGTGGCCCGGCT